>NC_137896.1:102571446-103771446 GCF_963455335.1 Martes martes | reverse complement strand
CATGGCTGACTTCAATAAAACAATATTTATATAAACAGGTAACTGACTTGCCAATTTTACCCTAGTTGATGGCCAAAGGAGAACTAATATCAGGACCTATATGTGCCCAGAGCTAAATACTCTCTTTCTTGGTTGTGTGTTGTCCTTTGAAAACAAATTCCATTTGGCTGAATAGCAAACAAGGTGACTTCAAACAGCCCTCCCAGAAAGTAGGGGACACCTAAAAATGCTGGATAAAATGTAAAAAGCATTTTTTAATGCTTTACTAAGGTGCCAGATAAAGTGAAGTGTATTGGTAAGGAAACATCACTCCAGGAAAGGAACTATAAACTGAAGCTAATGGTGCCCTGGGCTTATCTACTAATCCCAGTTTTACCAGGACCTGTGCTTGTGGAATGGGATACAAAACCAAGGGCCAACACAAGATTGGGAGGCAGGCTGAACATTGTGCATAAAGCTGAGACCTGGCAGAATGATGTTGTCAATGAAAAGCAGAACTAGAATAAAAAATGGGACTGATAGGGATATTTCCTGTCTTGACCTTGGATCTGATGGAGGAGCCAGAAAACCCAAATGGAGTCTGGGGATAGATATCTGTCCTCTTGATTTAGTTTAAGATCACCCTGGTTTGAGAATACCCCCAGGGCCTGGAAACCAATCTAAGATCCTTTGTGGAGAAAACACATCAAACCCAGATTTCAGGAGATAATGTTCAAAAGCACATGGGCTCACCATCTAAACTCACATAGCACATGAGGCAATGAGCTCTGGTCATTTCACACTTCTAGTGGATCAGCGGAAATAATAAATAATAGTATCAGGTCTGTGGAGGCTGCAGATATTACCAGATATAGAAAATGAAGTATGTTTAATATATGTAAATGAACAAAAGTTATCAAAACAATAATCAAGGAATAAGAAGCTATCAGAAATGACCAAGAATATTAAGAATAAACAAGTAGAACTTTTAGAAATGAAAAAGATAATAATCAGAAATGGAAATTGCAAAGATTGGTTAAATAAATTAAATACAACCAAAGAGAAAATTAGTATATGAGAAGTTTTATCTGAAGAAATTATGCATCATACATTACAAGGAGACAAAGAAATGGAAAATATACAAGAGGGGTTAGGACATGTGTAGGAAAGAGTGAGAAGTTTTCACACATATTTCGTTGATATTCTGGAAACAGTAAATACAGAGAAGTGGGGGAGGAAATATTAAAAGAAACATTGGTTAAGAATGTGCCAGAATTGATGAAAGACACAAATTCTGAGTCAGAAGTCCCAAACCCAAAGAGAATAAATAAAAAGAAATCTGCATCCAATCCTACTGTACTGAGCTGGAGAACAGGCTGCTGGAGGGGTGATGGACCCTCAAATGGATTGAAAAGAGCCTTCTTAGCAACCATTCAAGCCAGAAGAATACCCCCATTATTTATTCTTTGTTTGTTCCATGCATATTCTTTTTTTTTTTTTTTTAAAGATTTTATTTATTTGTCAGAGAGAGTGAGCACAGGCAGACAGAGAGGCAGGCAGAAGCAGAGGGAGAAGCAGGCTTCCTGCTGAGCAAGGAGCCCGATGTGGGACTCGATCCCAGGACTCCGGGATCATGACCCGAGCCGAAGGCAGCTGCTTAACCAACTGAGCCACCCAGGCGTCCCTGTTCCATGCATATTCTTGCTCCCTCCCACAGACTGCAAGCTTCTTGAGGGCAGAGATGATTTGCTTACTGCTGTATCCTCAGCAAAAGAAGTACCAGGCAGATAGAAGCTTCTTGATAAAAACTTACTGGTGGAGTAAATGATGTAATGATGAAATGGTAAAGCTACTTCTTTTCTCCAAATGAGGCAAAAGATGGAGAGATATGCATAAAAGTTTTATGTCTCAATTCCGTCAAAAAGTTTCCCTGCTAATGGACCTCTGTCTTTTTATTTCTTTGGAAAGAACACTTCCCACCTCTGCAGGACCCCTCCCCCCTCCCCACTTTCTGTAGCTGGAGCTTTGGTGGTGTTCTCTCAAACAGAGGAAGGAGGTCACACACCAACTCTGGCCTGCTTTATCCTTAGCAGCACTCTGGTGTGGTCTTGAACAGGTCAAGATTCCCATGAACTTCTTGCTATAAAAACTTTCAATTTCAGTAATATTCAGTTAGCATTCAGACTCTCAGAGGCTACCTCAGCCGACTGAAGTCTTCTCTGGTGTCCCCCTCTGTGTTCAAGAAAGGGTAGGAGAATTGCCCAACTTTGGTTCTTCTGAGGGAATGAGGTAGATCCCTCAAAGTCTGGAACCACTTTTAAGCAGGTTCACAATCTCTGCTTGCACCTGCCAAAAATGCAAGGCCTTGTTCAAGGCAGCCCCTTTGAGTTCCACTGGCTGTACATATAGGATTGGGAGAAAAGTCATCTTAGGCATCATCCAACCTGGCATTTCCAAAAGGTATGTCCCAGGATGCTACAAATATGCTCTGCAAAATTGGTTTAGATGCTCAAGTAACTTAAGAAAACTCTTGGTTAAGCAGGTTTCCTTACTGCAGTACTTCTCAGAGCCATTCTCAGAGCATAAGGTGGTGTTAAATATGCACTAGGACTCTCTTAGGGAGTTGAAAGAACGTTAATTTCTGTAGCAGAAATTTCTCCTCCAAAATGTACATGAAGATTCCGTATCCTTTGTAGAAGAGCAAAAATGTATATCAAGGAATAACATTGTTTGTCATAGAAACGTACTGAAAACACCTAAATATCTATCCAGGGACATTGATAAACAAAAAGTGCTAATCCATGTAATGAAATACTGTGTGATTGTTACAAAGAATGAAGAATGAGGTGGCATGGTAATATGCACTGATATGAAAAGAACTCAAAGATACATTATGAAGGGACGCCTGGGTGGCTCAGTTGGTTAAGCGGCTGCCTTCGGCTCAGGTCATGATCCCAGCGTCCTGGGATCGAGTCCCACATCGGGCTCCTTGCTCAGCGGGGAGCCTGCTTCTCCCTCTGCCTCTGCCTGCCACTCTGTCTGCCTGTGCTCGCTCGCTCTCTCTCCCTCTCTCTCTCTCTGACAAATAAATAAAATATTAAAAAAAAAAAAAAGATACTTTATGAAGTGAAGAAAGCAAGTTACAGAATGGGAGGTACTATGTGATCCTGTTTGTGAAAAGAAAAGGATGGAGACACACACACACACACACACACACACACACACAATCTAATCAGATATATCAGAGATTGTCACCAGTAGTTATTTATAGGGTTTGAGGAGGGATGGAGAAGGAGGAGGCCTTTTTTATACCAAATTTTAAACCCTGTGCATATAATACTTTAATATTAAACTCTAGTTTAGTATTTTTAACAATTGATTGGCAGTATTGAGCAGGTATGGCCATTACTGTGTATCACAGGGCTCTTCCCCCACCAGCCTGAACTTTCCCCCAAGATCCTTCTGCATGCTGTGTTTCAGCCCCCAACTGGTTTTCCCCTTGCAGAAAAACTGAATGCATTGTTATTTCAGACTTGTGTCCCAGAAAGCACTTCTTCCGGGCCCAGACTCATCTCTCAGAACTGCTCTTTGACGTTCAGCTGGTTTTTATTGAGCCCCTACTACAGGCCAGGCCTGTTTCCTGAAAACTGGTTTTTGGTTAACATTTCTTTCACTTGCTCATGAAATCTGCCAGTCACTGGGCTGGCTTTTCCCAGGATCTATTCATTCAGGCCTGCCATCGCATTTACCCCCAAACTTTTTTCAGTATTTTCTGACCACGGTCCTGAGAATATTGCTGCTTTGTAAGAGGGCTGCAGCATTCAGTGTAGGAAATGCTGGCATAGGGTGAACAGGTCCCACTGTTGATGCTTCTCCAGGAAGATGGCCTGCCACCCCCAATTAAAGATGATCTGGAATGGGTAAACCTTGATCTGCAAGTCAAATTGTTGAATATGTTAGCATGTTCTGAATTTCCAGATCTTGTGGTGAGAAGCGGAAATAGGGCCTCTTGTATAAAATACATCAAACTGCTTTTGTACAGGACCAGGCAGCTGATAGAAAAGGCCAGGCCCTGACTCAGTTTCTCCGCATCCTTTGATCATTTTCCCCACCGTTCAATGAGAATGGAGAGCAAAAAACCCAGCCCTAGGCCCCAGCCTTGTACCCACCTCCTGCGGATCCTCAGTGTTGACCAATGACCAGGGGCTGTTTTTGGTATTCCAACATGGGGAGTTAATTTACTGCTACTTTAAAAGTATGTATTGCTGTTCTAGTTTGGGCAAAAAGTTCGCCATTCTCCTTTTGGATTATATCCAAGTTTCTTCTTTGTCTCTTTTTCATAATGGGAAGTTTTGCTCACTTGCATCTGCCTATAATACTGTCCTTATAGGCACTGAAAATTCCCAACATGCATTTGAAGAGAAGGACGACTATTTGAATAATCAGAATGAATAAATATTTAAAATTATTCCCCAAAGACTTTACCTGCTGATAAGTGTCTAGTGTACTTAAAATCATCAGGCTGTGTCTTTTTTATTTAGTCATTAAAGTCTCAGACATGTACTTCCCAGCTTTGCTGGGATTTGGTTCTTCTAGAAATCTGAGTTTACCAATACCTCTCTGGATTAACTTCTGTATCCCATGTGAATGCACATTGCTCTGTAAATTCTCATTTCCTTCCTTTATCCCTACTGTGCTTCCACGTCACAATCCAATAATAACCAGAATCTTCTCCACTGCCTCCCTTCCCAGCCCCCAAGAGAAATTCAGGGGACCATAGCCTAATGGAGTCAAGATCGTCCCTCGTGACCGCAGTGCCAGAAGTTGTTCTTGTGCCAGCCTTGGGTCCTTCTACTTCCCCATTACCTGGGCTGCTGAGTAGCCAGACGTGCCTGCATTGGCAGGACAGGGAGGAAGAGGAACGATCTCATGGCAACTTCAGTTATTTTAGTGGTTTGCTTATGAGGAGGCAATTGTAGATTCAAATTATAATAGAGCTTGAAGGAAGTTTTCAGTGTCTGGGGGAAAACTGTGACAGAAGGTGCCATTTAAAACTTATGAATAATGTACGAGCAAAAGGAAATTCGTAGTTAGGAGACCAAACCTGTCTGTTTAAAGAGAATTGCAGTAAAAGCCAAAGACACCAGCCCAGTAGCTTTTGTTCAACAAATTAGCTTTATATGACAGCTAAATTCAGAATATCTTCTGCGTGGAGTGCTCCTGGAGTGGGTTTTGTCTTACCTTTCAGAAGCCTTCTATTTTATCATCAAAATGAACACCTGGGAACATTTGAAAAGCTCTTATGCACTCAGTTCTGTGGGATCTCCAAGTACTTTGTGCATTACCACATGGCTGCACAAGCTGCCTCGAGAACGTCTTCATGCGTATGACAAGAGGCAGACAGTGCCTTGTTGGTAGCAGCAAGCTTCTGATTGTGTAGGATTGGAAATTAAGAGCTCATGGAGAAGTAGAATGAACTGCTCCAACTGCTTTCCCCCCCCCCCCAAAAATTATTTACTTATTTTAGAGAAAGAGAGAAAGTGAGAGAGCCAGGAGAGGGAGAGTGAGTCTTAAGCAGACTCTGTGCCAAGAGTGGAGCCCATTGTGGGGCTCAATCTCATGACCCCGAGATCACGAACCTGAGCCAAAACCAAGAGTTGGATCCTTAACCCAGTGCACCACCCAGGAGCCCCTGTTATTTTTTTAAATAGCTTTATTTTATTTTAATTATTGTTATTATTATTTTAGTATTCTCTACACCCGATGTGGGACCTGAACTCACAACCCCAAGATCCAGAGACTATGCTCTTCCAGCTGAGCCAGCGAGGCACCTCATAAACCAGCTTTATTGAGATACAATTCACATATTATAAAATTTGCCCATTTAAGTATACATTGCAATCATTTTTAAATGTACTTGCCTTTGGGGCACCTGGGTGGCCCAGTTTGTTAAGCACTTGCCTTCGGCTCAGGTCATGATCCCAGGGTCCTGGGATCGAGTTCTGCAGCAGGCTCCCTGCTCAGCAGGGAGCCTGCTTCTCCCTCTGCCTGCCACTCCCCCTGCTCGTGCTCTCTCTCTATCTAACTAATAAAAAAATAAAATCTTAAATGGGGTTGCCCATTTAAGGTACACAATTCAATTCATGGAGTTGTGCATCTATCACTGCGATCTGATTTTACAAAATTTTTGTCAGAAGAAACCCTGTGCCTATTAGCAGTCATTTCCAGTTACCCTTACTCTCAACCTTCAGCAAGAACTAGTCTACTTTCTGTCTTTTACATATTTGCTTTTTCTGGCCATTTTATACTAATGAAATAATATGATATGTGGTTTTTTTTGAGTGATGTCATTCCCCTAGCATAATGTTTTTCAGATTTATGTATGTCCCAGTACATACCAGAACTTCATTCCTTTTTATATTCCAAATAATAGTCCCTTGTGTGGATATACAATATTTTATTTATCCATTCAACAACTAATGGACCCAGAGCTGCTTCTACTTCTTGGCTATTGTGAATAATGTTTCCATCAACAGTCACACACAAATTTTTGTGTGGATTTATGTTTTCATTTCTCTACTTAGGAGTGGATCATTTGGTAACTATATGTTTGACATTTTGAGAGGCTGTCAGACTTTTTCCCAAAGTGACTATGCGATTATACATTCCTACCAGCAGTGTATAAGGGTTCTAATTTCTCCACAGCCTCATCAACACTTGTTCTTGTCGATCTTTTTTATTATAGCCATTAGTGGGTATGAAGTGGTATCTGATCAGGATTTTTTATTTGTTTCTCTAATGACTAGTGATATTGAGCAGTTTTCTAAGTGATTATTGGCCATTTGTGTATCTTATTTGGGGAAATGTCCTTTCAGATCTTTAACTGATTTTGAAAATTAGATTATTGATAATTTTACTAGTGAGTTTCAAGAGTTCTTTATGGATGATGGATAAATTCCTGTATCAGATATATGATTTGAAAATATTTTCTCCCATTCTGTGGATTGTCTTGTCACATTCTTGATGCTGTCCTTTGAAGCACAAAGTTTTTTGATGAAGTCCAATTTATCTGTATTTTCTTTTGTTGCTTTTGCTTTTAATATCATATCTAAGAGACTATTGTCTTAACCAAGGTCATAGAGAATCACTTATCTGCTTTCTTCTAAGAGTGTTATCATTTTAGCTCTTAGATTTAGGTCTGTGATTCATTTTGAATTGATTTCTGTGTATGGTGTCCAGATTCCAACTCCATTCTTCTGTGTGTAGGTATCCAGTTGTCCCAATACGATTTGTTGAAAGACCATTCTTTTACTGCTGATTTATCTTGGCATGCTTGTCAAAAACTCAATGGACACAAATGTAAAGATTTATTTTTTGGCTCTCAATTCTTTTTTTTTTAACATTAAAAATTTTTTTATTGACTCTCAATTCTTTTCCATTTATCTATATGTCTATCCTATGCCAGTATCCTACTGTCTTGATGACTATAGCTATGCAATAGTTTTCAAATGGAAAACGTAAGTCCCACAACATTATTCTTCATTTTCAACATTGTTTTGGCTCCTCTGGGTCCTTTCTATTCCCATGTGAATTTTAGAAGCATAATGTCAATTTCGGGGGTGGGTGGGAAAGGCAGCTTGGATTCTAATGGGGATTTCACTGAATCTGTAGATCAGTTTGGGGAGTATTACTACCTTAACGATATTAAATATTCCAACCTATGAACATGGAATGTCTTTTCATTTATTGTAAATTTCTTTCTATAATATTTTGTAGTTTTCAGTGCATGAGTCTTACATTTCTTTTGTTAATTTTTTTCCTAAGTACTTTATTCTCTTTGGTGCTACTATAAGTGCATTTTTTATTTCATTTTGGATTATTCCTTGTTAGTGTTTAGAAATGGGATGAATTTTTGTATATTAATCTTGTATCCTGCCACATTGCTGAAGTTGTTAGCTCCAACAGATTTTTAGTAGATTTCTTAGGATTTTCTAGATACAAAATAATGACATCTGCAAATAGAGATAGTTTTCCATTTTCCTTTCCAGTCTGGATACCTAAAGGACAGTTATAAAATGTTCCTCTTTATTCCTAGTAACATTTTTGTTTTTAAGTCTATTTTCTGATATTAGTATATGTACTTCAGCTCTCATGGTTGCTGCTTGCATGGCATATCCTTTTCTGTCTTTTCACTTCAGACTTATTTGTGGTTTTTTTTCTTTTTTAAATTTAAATTCGATTAGCCAACATATCAGTACATCATTAGTTTCAGATGTAGAGTTCAGTAGTTCATTAGTTGCATATAACAACCAGTGCTAATCATATCACATGCCCTCTTTAATGCCCATCACCCAATTACCCCTTCCCTCCACCCACTTCCCTCTTTAATGCCCATCATCCAATTATCCCTTCCCTCCAAACACTTCCCCTCCAGCAACTGTCAGTTTGTCTCCTAGAGTTAAGAGTTTCTCATGGTTTGTCTCCCTCTCTGATTTCTTCCCATTTCATTTCCCCTCCCTTTCCCTATGATCCTCTATGCTATTTCTTATATTCCACATATGAGTGAAACCATATGATAACTGTCTTTCTCTGATTGCCTTATTTCATTCAGCATAATACTCTCCAGTTCTGTCCATGTCAATGCAAATGTTGGTTATTCATCCTTTCTGATGCCTGAGTAATATTCCATTGTGTGTTTGTGTGTGTGTGTGAGAGAGAGAGAGAGAGTGTGTGTGTGTGTATATATATGTGTGTGATATATATATGTGTGTATATATATGTGTGTGATAAGTATATATATATATATACAGTATATATATATATATATGTATACTGTGATAAGTATATATACTTATCACATCTTCTTTATCCATTCATCTGTCAGTGGACATCTTGGCTTTTTCTATAATTTGTCTATTGTGGACATTGCTGCTATAAACATTGGGGCGCAGGTACACGTTCATATCATTACATTTGTATTTTTGGGGGTAAATACCTAGTAGTGAAATTGCTGGGTCATAGGGTAACTCTATTTTTGAGTTCTTGAAGAACCTCCATACTGTTTTCCAGAGTGTCTATACCAGCTTGCATTCCCACCAACAGTGTAGGAGTATTCCCTTTTCTCCACATCCTCGCGAAACATTTGTTGTTTCCTAACTTGTTAATTTTAGCCATTCTGACTGGTGTGAGGTGGTATCTCATTGTGGCTTTTTTAAAAATTAATTTATTGTTTATTATGTTCCATTAGCCAGCATATAGTAATGCACCATTAGTTTTTTTTTAAATTTTTTATTTATTTTCAGCGTAACAGTATTCATTGTTTTTTCAACACACCCAGTGCTCCATGCAATCTGTGCCCTCCCTAGTACCCACCACCTGGTTCCCCTACCTCCCACCCCCCGCCCCTTCAAAACACTCAGGTTGTTTTTCAGAGTCCATAGTCTCTCATGGTTCACCTCCCCTTCCAATTTCCCTCAACTCCCTTCTCCTCTCCATCTACCCTTGTCCTCTATATTATTTGTTATGCTCCACAAATAAGTGAAACCATATGATACTTGACTCTCTCTGTTTGACTTATTTCACTCAGCATAATCTCTTCCAGTCCTGTCCATGTTGCTACAAAAGTTGGGTATTCGTCCTTTCTGATGGAGGCATAATACTCCATAGTGTATGTGGACCACATCTTCCTTATCCATTCATCCGTTGAAGGGCATCTTGGTTCTTTCCACAGTTTGGCGACCGTGGCCATTGCTGCTATAAACATTGGGGTACAGATGGCCCTTCTTTTCACTACATCTGTATCTTTGGGGTAAATACCCAGTAGTGCAATTGCAGGGTCATAGGGAAGCTCTATTTTTAATTTCTTAAGGAATCTCCACACTGTTCTCCAAAGTTGCTGCACCAGTTTGCATTCCCACCATTAGTTTTTGATGTAGTGTTCAACAATTCATTAGTTGCGTATAACACCCAGTGCTCATGATAGCTCATGCCCTCCCCAATCACCAGGTTATCTTATCCCGCCACCCTACTCTCCTCTATAACCCTCAGTTTGTTTCCTGGAGTCTAGAGTCTCTCATGGTTTGTCTCCCTCTCTGGTTTCTTCCCGTTCAATGTTCCCTCCCTTCCCTTGTGGTCCTCTGTGCTATTCCTTATGTTCCACATATGAGTGAAACTATATGATCATTGTATTTCTCTGCTTGACTTATTTCACTTAGCATAATTCCCTCCAGTTCCATCCATGTCGATGCAAATAGTGGGTATTCATTCTTTCTAATGGTTGAGTAATATCACTGTGGTTTTGATTTTTATTTCCCTGATGCTGAGTGATGTTGAGCATCTTTTCATGTGTCTGTTGGACGTTAATTAGTATGTCTTCTTTGGAGAAATGTCGACGTTCATGTCTTCTGCCCATTTTTTGACTGGGTTATTTGTTTTTTTGATGGTTGAGTTTGATAAGTTATTTATAGATCTTGGTACTAGCCCTTTATCTGTTATGTCATTTACAAAAACAAAACAAAACAAAAACCCAAAAAACAACTTTTTTTGAATCTAAAGTGTCTCTTATAGAGAGTATATTATTGTCTTGTTTTTAAATCTAGAATAATTTCTGTCTTTCTATTAGATGCTTAATCCATTTAAATTTAATGTTATTGATGAAGTTGGATTTACATTTGCCATTTGCTTTTTGTTTTCTATGCTTTTACTGACTTCTTTTGCATTAAGTGGACATTTTCTAGTGCAACACTTTAATGCCTTCAATTATTTTTAATAGTATATTTTTTGTGTTATTTCCCTAGCAGTTGTTCTAGAGCTTAAGATGTATATGTTAACTTACTGGAATCTACTTTTGACTTATACTAACTTACTTCCAGTGAGATACAGAAACTTTACTTCTATATAGCTCTATTTCCTTTTTTCCTTTTTGTTCTACTATCCTTATATATGTTATATTTATAGATGTTACAAACTCAACAATACATTGTTACAGGTATTTTATTTTATTTCTTTTATGAAAATAATGGAAGGAATGAGAGCAAGAACCATGAGAGACTATGGACTCTGAAAAACAACCTGAGGGTTTTGAAGGGGCGGGGGGGTGGGAGGTTGGGGGAACCAGGTGGTGGGTATTAGGGAGGGCACGGATTGCATGGAGCACTGGGTGTGGTGCAAAAACAATGAATACTGTTACGCTGAAAAGAAATAAAATATTAAAAAAATAATAATAAAATAAATATTTTTTAAAAAAAATAAATAAAAATAAAATGAGTCCCTCAGCATAAAAAAAGAATACACTTATAGAGTTTGTTATATTAACCTTCTTAATTATCATTAATGTGAATTTTTTAAAAGATTTTATTTATTTATTTGACAGACAGAGATCACAAGTAGGCAGAGAGGCAGACAGAGAGAGAGGGGGGAAAGCAGGCTCCCCGCTGAGCAGAGAGCCCAATGGGGGGCTCCATCCCAGGGCCCTGGGATCATGACCTGAGCCAAAGGCAGAGGCTTTAACCCACTGAGCCACCCAGGTGCCCCTAATGTGAATTTTAATGATAAAATTGTTGATGTCATTTCTTTACTCCAATACAACTTTGTTCCCACCTACTTTTTTGAGCCATTATTGTCCAATATATTACATTTCTATATGTTATAGGGTTCATAATACTATTATATTTACAATGTTGTATTAAAAATTATTTTGTTTTTGTTTCTTGTACTTATTTTTTGTTAGGGTTCAGCCTTTCATATTTAGATTTTTTAATTTTATTTTTTATTTGAGTACAATTGATATATAATGTGCTTTAGTTTCAGGTGTACAGCATCATGATTCAACATCTCTATAACATTGTACTATGCTCACCACAAGTGTATCTACCATCTGTCACCATACAATGCTATTACAATATCATTGGCTGGATTCCCTATACTGTGGCCTTTACTCCTATGACTTATTCATTCCATAACCAGAAGCCTCTATTTCCTACTCCCCTTAACCCATTTTGCCTATCTCCCCAACTCACCTTCCCTCTGGCAACTATTGGTTTGTCCTCTGTATTTATAGGTCTGATGTCTGCTTTTTGTTTGTTCATATTCATACATTTTTCAAAATCAGTTCAATGATAAAAGTAGAATAAATATTCAAGTGTATATATTGTTGCCTATGTGATTACCTTTAATGGAGCTTCTTGTTTTTTTGTATGTGGTTTTAAATTACTGTCTGGTGGAACTTGCTTTCACTCTGAAGAACTTCCCTTAATATTTCTTAAAAGATGAGTCTGCTAACAATTGATTCTGAGTTTTTGCTTATTTGGGAATGTCTGTATTTCACTTTAATTTCAGAAAGATAGTTTTGTGGGATATAAGATTCTATTTTGATTTTTTTTTTCCAGCAGTATAAACGGCCTCTGGACCTCCATCGTTTCTGATGAGAGGTCAGCTGTTAATCTCAGAGGTATTCCCTTGTATGTGATGAGACATTTTTTTCTCCTGCTTTGTTAAGATTTTTCTTTGACTTCAACATGTTTACTATGTGTCTGGGTGTAGATCTCTTTGAGCTGTCCTACTTAAGTTCATTGAGCTTCTCGAATGTAGAGATTATCTTTTTAAAATCAGATTTGGTTAAGTTTTTCTGCCATTATTTCTTCGAACAGTTTTTCTGCTCCTTCCTCCTTCCTTTCCTTTTGGTACTTCCATTATGTGTATACTGGTATGCTCAATGGCGTCTCTCATTACTCCATGCTCTGTTTACTTTCTTCATTCTTTTCTCTGTTTTTCTGATTGCGTAATCTCTATTGATTTATATTCAAACTCACTGATTCTTTCTTCTACTGTTTAGCGTCTCTGGTGAACACTTTCAAGTATTAATTTTTCAGCTACATAATTTCCATTTGTTTCTTTTTTACTGATATTCTCTATTTGATTAAACATTCTCATCATACTTCTCTTCAACTTTTTAAACATTATTTACCTAGGTTTTTTTTTTTTCAAACATACTTATAATAACTACTTTGAATTCTTTGTTTACTAAGTTCAATATCTGGGTTGCCTCAAAGGCAATTTTTATTGTCTGCTTCTTTCCTGCATATTAGTTACATGTACTTGTTTCTTTGCATGTTTTATAATTTTTTTTGAAAACTGGACATATTAGATAAATATTACAGCAACACTGAATATTGATCCCCCCTCCAAGGGTTTGTTGTTGTTTGTTTATTCATTTGTTTAGTGATTTGGCTGGACCATTTAAGTGAAATCTATACTCCTGCAGTGTGTGGTCTCTGATGTCACTCCTGAGAGGGTACAGCCTTGAGCATGTGACTGTCTCCCTGAATGCCCTGGATGACTGTGGCTTTAGCTGAGCTTGGTTTAACTGTCTCTTTCCTCATCTCCCCCCTAAGCTTTTGGATGATCTGTTTCTCTAGATATCAGACCAATCATTAACCCCAATTAATCATTATCTGATTGTTATATTGCTTTCAAGAGTACCCAGGGGCATATTTTATATCACAGAAGGGTAAACTGAGACACTGTTACCAGTCTTTGAGGCTGCTCTAACCACCAAGGATCTTTCTTAACAATCCTTTTCTCTCATTCTTTCTGTTAACCTTCTGGCTGATCTGCCATCTTGCTGAGCTTATTATCTTTTAGTCTGTTGTTAAAAGAATTATAGAACTAATAGCAATTCTTAATTTCTCATCTCCAAGATCTCTGTTGTTTTAAATAACACTCAGAGGCATGATCTTTTCCACACTTTGTTCTAAATAAAGTTAGACTCCTCAGGCAAAGCTGCAGAGCTCTCTGTTCTTATGATCTGCTTCTCTTTCTTATCAGAAGCTCCCTCATTTTCTCAGTTTATCCTTTTTTAAAGATTTTATTTATTTATTTGACAGACAGAGATCACAAGTAGGCAGAGAGGCAGTCAGAGAGAGAGGGGAAGCAGACTTCCCGCTGAGCAGAGAGCCCAATGCGGGGCTCGATCCCAGGACCCTGAGATCATGATCTGAGCCAAAGGCAGAGGCTTAACCCACTGAGCCACCCAGGCGCCCCTCAGTTTATCGTTTTTAGCATGAGACCGCTACTCTAGAAGTAAGCTGGGACAGAGATATTTAGGTTCCAGTATTCTTGACCTGCTGTATCTGGAGTAGAGACTCTGCCCTGTGATTGGGGGCTGAGTGGGAGAAGGGAACCCCAGCTCTGTTGGCTATAACTGTCTGGAACAGAGCTTCTGTAATATGAAGCTGGAGGTAAAGGGGTGAAGGCAATAAGATGCCACTGGTCTGCATGAAATCATAGCCCTACTGCAAGCTAGGGGAAGAGGGTTCCCCATCTTCTTGGCTGTGCCTGCCCAGAGTACATCTTCCATCACATTGAGCTACTGGGGGTGGAGGATGAGGTGGATGTAAGTGAGTTGTGGCTCAAATGAGATTTAAGTTGAGATATTCTTGAGTTGAGGTTTCTCCATTTGCTTAAAACCCTTCAGATAATTTCCAGAGACTTTAAATGTTGTTTTAGAAATGATTTTTACAGGGACACCTGTGTGCCTCAGATGGTTAGGTGTCTGTCTTTGGCTCAGGTCATGATCCTGGGGTCCTGGGATCAAACCCCACCTTGGGCTTCCTGCTCAAGGGGAAGTCTGCTTTTGCTTTTCCCTCTGGCATTTCCCTTGCTTGTGCTCTCTGGCTGTCTCTATTTCTCTGTCAAATAAATAAAATCTTTTAAAAAAGAAATTTAAAAAATGAAATGATTTTTGCTGACTAAATGAAAAGCATTTATATATCTGTACCATTGTATGCAGTCAGCAAAAGTAGTGGAATCCAGTTAGGGATGAAAATTGAGTTTACTTTTTGAGCAAAGTTTAGAAGTGTGCTGTTATCTCAGGTTCAGTCCTGAAAGAAGTGGTACAAGAACCCTGACTACTTGACTTCTGGCAGGATCTCTGTTGTCCAGCCTCTTGTAGCCTCCCTGAACCTCTTTGAAACACATTCACCCCAACCATCACCTTGTATTGCATTCTTTGGCATCCCATGATTTGGATCTTATGATCATACATAAAAACTCAAATGACCTTGTGGAAGCTTATTTCCAGGCAGTTTCCTTGCAAAACAGATGAATTATTTTTGTCACAGGCATAATAAATTGTTAATTTTGGAAATGTTTTTTGTAAAGAAAACAACCATCAGGTTATTTTCTTTTTCATTTCAATTATGTGCAAGGATATATCAGTACAAAGAAATGAGATAAACTTGTCATAACCTGGATGAGGGCACTGCCCTTTGGGAATGGCCAGGAGAGGATTGGAGCCAAGGAACAGATTAGACAGACATTTCTGGGCAAAGTATGGCAGAGAAAGCTGGGTGGTGAAGGAAGAGTGTCCTGAAATGAAGTCCTGGGGAAACTGCAGATGTAATTGGTGCCATCCTGGTCTATCTGTGGCTAAAGGCAGAAAACCAGTGGTAGATTCTTTGGAAAACTCCAGCTGAGGGTACTTTTCATTGCTGTGTTCAAAGCTCTGATGACAGATGTGTTCATCCTAAACCTGACATCTAGATTCAGGACATAAATGAGGCCCAATAACTGGGCAGAGAGAAATGGTGAGATGGAGGATGGACTATTTAGGTTTTGTTGGGGGGGTGCTGGTTATTACAATATAGACCCACTCAAAAAGATTTTTTGCCCTTAAATAAATATTCCTTGAAGGCACATACTTTGTTGCCAGCAAAATAGCAAAGTTTGTTTTTACTTATTATTTCAATTTTAGAATCAAAGATGAAAAAGGATGCCTGGAAAACACTGTGTTTCGAGAGGCTCAGGCCTTGCATTAATTTCCTGGCAGATTAGAGACTCAAGTGGGAGAGAGGTTAAAGCAAGGACTTGTCTGCCAAGTCAGTTGGAAGGAGGAAGATCAAGGGAATTGTCTGGGACCAGGGAATGGCTATTTTAAGCATATGTGAACAAGAGTCAGTTCACCTTCATAGATCCTTCTTGGGTCAGCATAGTGGCACTTGCTACAGTTAACTATGTTGGTAGATTTATTCCTGTATCCCACTGGGGTAGACCTACATCTCTCACCTCTGCTTATTTCTAATGTTGAAATAAACCATAAAATAGTATAGATGAAGGGAAAAGGTGACTCATTCATTTGTGTAGTCTTAAAAAACCTTCCAAATAGGAAAAAAAAAAAAATAACCCAAAGCAAAAGTGCTAAGTTGATTATATAAAAATTTAAAGATGTTCATGTTTCAAAAGCAAAGTTAAGGAGTGCCTGGGTGGCTCAGTCATTAAGTGTCTGCCTTCGGGTCAGGTCATGATCCCAGGGTCCTGGGATCGAGCCCTGCATTGGGCTCCCTGCTCAGCGGGAAGTCTGCTTCCCCTTCTTCCACTCCTTCTGCTGTGTTCCCTCTCTCGCTGTCTCTCTGTATCTCTGTCTCTCTCTCTCTATCAAATAAATAAATAAAATCTTTAAAAAAAAAAAGCAAAGTTAAGAACATGACATAGTAGAAAAATAGCTAAACAAATATGACTGACAGTGGCTTAATTTCCTTAATATATAAAAAGTCTCTATAAATAAATAAGAAAAATATTAATATCAAACTATATAAATGGGCACATGATTTATAACTATTTGAAGAAGACCTAACTACAGCCAGTAAATAAATATGTAAATAAACTAATTAAATCATTAGTAATCAAAGAGAGCCATGTTAAAATGAGATAATTTTTTACTTCATTAAATTAGCAAAGACTTTGAGAGGGCAATACCCAGACCTGGAAGAAATGTATAAGATGTATAAGAAGGAATAAAAATTGGTTCAACCCTTCTGGAAAATGAGTTGGTGATATGTGGCAGGAGCTTTAAAAAAAGTTCACATTTTTCAGTCCAGTACTAATTTTTTTAGAAAGTTGCCCTAAGGTAATAATCATTAAGATTGTGACTTCAAGGATATTTTATAACATGAGAAGTTGCATACAGTGAAATATTAGGAAAGCAGAAAATCAGGATATAAAACGCTCCATATATATTACTAATCAAATATATTAATATGCATTGGAGATATCTCTTGATTGTAACACACATACCTGTTCATTTTATTTTTTTCTGACATTAATGTAACTGTAATTTGGCACACATTAACTGTATACTATTTCTTTATTTATAGATAATTCTTAAATTAACAATACATCTTTAAGAGATTTTTTATTAGAGGAAATATGACATTTATATTTATATTAACATCTATACATGATCTTCTTTCTCTGTCTTTTTTATGTATATGGAAGCTAAATAAATCTAATGTTATCAGTCAATTATTACACTTCTAACAGATATACTTACTGAAATTCAAATCTAAATAGTCATGTTTAGAAACTTAAAATAGGACTTTACATTTCTTGGTAGAAAGAGTAGATGTACTTTAATCTTCCCACTAAGGACTGAAAAGCTTGGACATTACATAAGAAACAAACATACAAAGACCTTGAAAGGCGGAGACAAGAAAGCAAATCAATTAAGACCTTGAGACCTGAGGAATGACAAAGTGGGGTGTTCCTTTTGTTCTTTTTTGCCTCATATTTCCCAGACTGCATACTGATAAAGCTGAAAACCCAGTAACACCAATGAGAACAAACAAAAGAAAAAGGCCAAACTAAGTCTGCTTTCTTTAGTCAAAGGACTGGAAAAGGACATTTAACAAGATAAAACTTTCAGATGTTACTGTTCTACTTCAGTCAAACACCACTGAAAGAACTGTGGTCCCACCCCACACATGCCAAAAGGGCTAAGTGAGGGACCTAGAGTTTCACCATCTCTGCCACCATGATGGTATCAGAGAAGGCCAACCAGGGAGCTGGGAATTTCATAGGAAGGAAACAGGTCCCAGTCCTGTGTTGTCAGTAGAGACCATGTGGAGAGCCTAGACATCTACCTTTATCCATCTTTCTACCTCTTGCTGTGGTGATGTCAGAGGAGGCTGAGTGGAGAGTTAGAACTTTCACTACGACTCAGCAATAATGACACCTCACCCACTGCCATGTCGGTGGACTACATGGGAAGCTAGAACTCCCACTCCCTACACAAAAAGAAGAGCTCACTTCCTTGCTTAGGTGTCCTTGGATGCCATGTGGGGAATCTGGACTTCTACCTCCACCTATAAGTAATGACTCTTCTCTGGCACAGTAGGGCCAGAGAAATTCAGAGGTTTAAATAAGACCTGGAGTCTGGCAATATAATATGAAAATGTAATATACCTGTTTCCTCAAAAAATTACTTGTCATACCAAGAATCATGAAGATCTCAAACTGAATGACAAAAGGTTATAGATAGATGACAACGCTGAGATGACAAAGGTGTTAGAATAATCTGAAAAAATCTTGAAGTAGCAATCATAAAAATGCTTCAAACAGCATTTACAAGCACACTTAAAACATGGAAAGAGAAAAAAAAGTCTTGACAAAGAAATGAAGAGTCTAAGCAAAGAAATAGAAGATATAAAGAAGAACCAAGTAGGAATTTTGGAATGGAAAATATAATAACCTAAGTAAAAAACTCAGTCTATGGTCTTAACAGCAGAATGGAAGGGGCAAAGAATTGGTGAACTGGAAGATAAAGCAATGGAAATTACCTAATCTGGAGAAAAGAAAACTGTACCGATAACTCAAGGATGAATTTTTAAAATGTTTAAGTAATTTCAAGAAAAGTAAGAAAAATAAAACAGAGAAATGAAGAACAGAGGGAACAAAACAACAAAAGTCAGACTTAAGTTCTAACAGATTAATAATTACATTAAATGTAAATGGTCTAAATAATTCAGTTAAAAAAAGAACTTGGCAAAGTAGATTTAAAAACATGACCAAACTCAATGTCATCTGTAAGAAACTCACTTCAAATATAATAATATATGCAAATTGAATGTGAAGAATGAAAAAAGATACATTATGCAAAGATTAACCAAAGAAAAGCAGGAGTGGCTCTATTAATTTCATAAAAGTGGACTTCAGATCAAAGAAAATTATAAAGACAAGAAAGGACATTTAATATTATCAAAAACAAGGAAGGACATTTAATAATGATAAAAAGAGTCAATTTATCAAGAAGATATAGCAATCCTAAATGTGCATGTAAAATACAACAGGATGAAAAATACAAGAAGTGAAAACTGATAGAACTGGAAGGAGAAATAGACCAATCCACAATTATAGTGGGAGATTTCAACATCCTTCTTTCAACATTCATCTGACAACTAGACAGAACATCAGCAAAGATACAGAAAAAAATCGATATTTATAAAACACTTCACCAAACAAAAGTAGAGTACATATTCTTTTCAAGTGTCTAACATTACCAAGATATATCATATAACATGTACCATGAAAGAAACTGCAACAAATTTTTAAACATTGAAGTCATACAGAGTGTGTTTTCTGACCACAGTATGTTCAAAATAGAAATCTGTAACAGAAAGATAACAGGAAAGAGCTCTAAAACTTGCAAACTAAACAGCACACTTCTAAGTAACTATAGTGAAAAGAGGAACTCTGAAGCACAATTTTTAAAAATACACTGAACCAGATAGAAATGAAAATACAATATATCAAAATTTGTGTGACACAGCTATAGCAGTTCTGGGAGGGAAAGTTGTAGTGCTAAATGCATACATAAGAAAAGAGGAAAAGTCTCAAATCAATATCTAAGCTCCACCTCAAATAAATATGTAAGCACTCCTTTTAACCTAGGAAGAATAAAATAAACTGAAAGGAAGGTGAAGGAATGAAATAATAAAGTTAAGAGTAGAAATCAGTGAAATTGAAGATGGAAAAATAGAGAATATCAATGAAGCAAAGAGCTGGTTTTTTGAAAAGATCGATAAAATCTACAAACTTCTAGCAAGACTGTCAAAGAAAAAAAAGAGAAAGCACAAATTACTAATATTAGGAATGAAATCAGATATTACTTTAGACACTGAAAACATCAAAAGGGTAATAAGGGAATACTAGGAATAGCTTTGTAAACATAAAAAATCTGAAAACTTTGATAAAAGGGATCAATGCTTCAAAAAAATGCTACATTTTACCTAATATGTAAGACAATTTGAATAATCCTGTAATTATTAAGGAAATTGAATTAGTAATTTTAAAACTCCTAAAAAAAATCTCCAGGGCAGACAATTTTATTGAATTCTACCAAACATTTAAAGAAGAATGAACAATAATTCTATACAACTCTTCTAGAAAATGGAAGAGGAAGAAACACTTTCCAATTCATTTTTTGAAACCAGTCACATCCTGATCCCAAAACCAAATTAAGACAATATAAAAGGAAACTATAGAACAATATCCCTCAGAATATTGACACAACTGTGCATACATGGTGGCCTAGTTTGCTGCCTCCAGGATGACAGCAGACTCTGGATGGCTGTTGGGGCAGGCAGGGCGCACATCTACCTTACACGTGCTGTGCAATGGAAAGGAAGGCTTGTTCCCAAAGTGGCTGGCGCTCTTGCTTCCTCAGTCTACTAATGGAGGTGCTGGAGGCTTCCAGAATATCTCAGCAGTGGTTCTGATGATGGAAGACTCTCTCTGTCTAATTTTTTAAAATATGAAAATAATTCAACAGTGAAATTATTAGCCCACCCCAGGCAGTCTCAGCTATAATTTATGGCTCCACATCTCCCACCATTGTAATTTTGTTTTGCATTCATTAGGATAGGATTTTTTTTTTTTTTAAGGACAATCTCAAGGAATTACAGTTCTGACGACTAACATTAACTACCATGTCACTCATAGATATTACTGAGGCTGTTATTCTGAAAAGTAAATTAATTTCCCTTGTGTGAGAACCATATGAATAATATTCACATTCCTCTCTAGGGTAGGCTGATTGACTCTGGAAAGAACCTGCTGCTTCTATGGCAACCTGATGTGCTGGAAGGTCCTGCCCACCCCAACTTCTCTGGTTTTATTTTGTCCACCTTGTTTTCCTTCCCTGGAATTCGGGAAGAAGAAAATTGGCTGGTGTTCTTGGGTACATAAAATTGGCAGGTGCTTTTAGAAAGCTTCACATGCTTTCCAATGCACAGACACACAAATACACACAGAAACACACATCAGTAAACAGCTTATTTTCTCTTCTGTCAGCAATTTCATTATCTTTAAGGTTGGGTGGAAGAGACTTTTCTCTTACAACAGATGCAGAATACATTGGTGCTTTTTTGGGGTTAAAGGACACAGGGTGATTGGGGCGGGGGATATTAAAATGATTTTTCCAAAACAAGGATGAGTAGAAGAGAAATTAATTTTAGGCACTTGGGATGATGGTAGTGACTGTGATGATGACACCTGCTATGCCTTGAAGACCTACTATGTGTCAGGCATGGTACTAAACACATATGGGCAATACCTCACTTAGTCCTTAGCACCATTGTCAGCCTTATTTTATGGGCTCAACGAGTTTGTGTAACTTGTTCAGGTTAACATAGCAGGCGTCAGTCTGTAGGCAAACCAGGTTTGTCTGCTCCAAAGCCTGGGTT
Source organism: Martes martes (assembly GCF_963455335.1). Lineage (NCBI taxonomy): Eukaryota > Metazoa > Chordata > Mammalia > Carnivora > Mustelidae > Martes > Martes martes. Next base: position 103,749,952 of record NC_137896.1, on the reverse strand, counting down.
TTAACCCCTATCTCCTGCCCTCTCCCCTGTGATGCCTGGGTTGATGTGGTGTTGAGTTGGTGCCCAGATGACAAGCATAAGGCACAAGAAGAGGATAAGAACAAGTTCAATGAGAGGCAGCCACGTTCATTGGTATTTATTGTGAAGTAGTTTGAACTTTTGTGTGTTGGGTCAGATCCACTCTTGTTTGTGTCAGTGAACCCTCACAGAAGAACCTGGAATTGGCCAATCTTCAGATTTAAAGTGATCCAGACCTGGCGCTCTATTGGACCTTCATGGTCAGGGTATAATGGTTATTATCCTGGATTATAATGTTGGCCGGAAGTGGCCCACTCAATGGAAATATGAAGACAACACTGCAGGCTTATTCTGCCTTGTATTGTCCCTTATCTGAAGGGTTTCTGGTGTCTCCACTGGGGATCAGCCATCCACTGTTGGGAGGAATGGCCTGGTTCTAATCCCTTACGGTTCTGCAGCCTCCTCCATTTGGCACTACTCTTCCAGTGCTCGTTTATAAGGTGGACAGTCTTTGCAGTCCGGGTAGCAGAATGTTAGTTCCTGCCTGGTACTGGCCATGACTTTAGACCCACAGGTTTTCTATTTGGGAGGGCTTTATATTCTTGGGGGTTTTGATTTTGTTAACCTTTGAGAAAAGAAAAAAAAAGAGCCTGATCTTTAATGCAGGATTGCTTTGTCAGAACCCAAGGACAAATTAAATGCTCAGTTTAAAAAAAAAAAAAATGGAGGGGCGCCTGGGTGGCTCAGTCGTTGGGTGTCAGCCTTCGGCTCCGGTCATGATCCCGGGGTCCTGGGTTTGAGCTCTGCATCGGGCTCCCTGCCCAGCGGGAGGCTTGCTTCTCCCTCTTCCACTCCCCCTGCTTGTGTTCCCCCTCTTGCTGTCTCTCTCTCTCTCTCTCTGTCAAATACCAAAAAAAAAAAAGGCAAGTTCTGTGTAGCCAGGCCCCTTCCATGATTCCAAGCTTGACCCCAGGGTGGGGTTGGTTGGGATTGAGTGCAGGGAGGCTTGGCGTTAGGGTGTCTGTTGACATTACTTGATAATAAGAAACCAGGTTTTTACATCTTGGCTGGACAGCTGAACCAAATCTTCTGGGTCCGACCTCTGGCATTAAAGTATCCTGAGTTTCTCTGTCCAGGAGCATGTCAGAGAAGGGGAGAAACAGGGATAGATGGCCTGTGGGCTCTCTGAGTGGTTGAAGGGCATCTGTTGGGGGCTAGTGGGAATGGGGTGCAGTGGTCCCTCCGTGGGGGCATTCACAGGCTCCCTGGAAGCCTGTCTGTGGCTGAGATTAATGAGGAAAGGTGGCCACAGGGAGTGTGGCCTGGGCCCAGGAATTTGCTCAGCTTTTGTCTGCAGAGGTCAGCACTTTGACAGTGAAGGAGGAAGGTTTTGTCCTTCCTCCCACTGGCAGCAGGGATGCCCGTGAACCAGCTTGCACCAAAAAGTCTCAGGGTCAAGGACGAGGCCCAGCCACAAAGCTCCTCTCCTTCTTCCAATTTGACTGGATGTCATTCAGAGTAGACTGATGCAATGATGTTGCAGAGCAGGAAACATGCAAAGCAATTATCTTTTTAGTAGGTCACTGGCCTCCTTTGGGAGAAGAGACCAGAGGGAGATGGGAAGGCAGGCAGCGTGGCCTCCCCCAGAGGCTGCGCGCGCAGTAGCTGCATTGGTGATTAATAGCGTGTCACTTTCCATGAATGTTGCTTTAAGCAGCCGTGTTCAAAATTGAGTGGGAATGAAATAAAACAACCCAAAATAGATGTTTCCTCTATGCCTTATGAGTTGCTGGAACCCAGAAATAGCTTTTCAAATCTATAATTTTAAATGGCATCATTCACAGCATTCTCAGAGCCGTGGCTTTCTTTTCGCATGGATATTGCTGTATGCACAAGCGTCCCTTTTTGTTTTTAAAGAGCATGAAAAATCTGAGCTCAGTGTCTTGAGGTTTTTTCAGCACTGAAATAAAAATGATGATTATAGAGAAAAATATAGCCTTTACATATGTTTTTAAAGAAAAATAGTAACCTAGCAGCGGAAAAGGACAGGAAGAATCTTGTGCCCATATAGATCATAAACTGGAGCAGTAAAAAGGTCTGGCCGGCAGTAATTGCTGGCCAGCTGCAGGGATTACAGCCCTGTGAGCTGCGTTCAGGGCACCCTGCCAGGATGCTGGCAACCAGAAGTCGGGCCGGGACCATCCCGACCCACAGTGCCGTTGCTGCGCCCGCGAGTGTAAACAGGAGGGTGACCACACAGCGGCAGGGCAGGGTGCCTGCACTGGCCACACCCTCTCAGAGCACAGGGACTTGAGGCCCTCTCCCTCTGCTGCCTCCGTTGGAGCTAAGCTGCCAGTTTGGAGGCTAATAGTGGTAGTCACAGGGATGACCTCTGGCTACATCTCTGGGTAGGAGAAGGGTCACTAGACTTTAGTATCACTTTTGTCCTAAGGAAGCCAAAGAACACATCTGATGGGTGAGGAGCCAGAGGGAACCCTCAGCTCAACGCTTTGGGGATTGTCGCTGTCTTGGGCCAGAGAGGGGGAGGGAAATTGGGTGGTGCTGTATGCCTTCTGCCCACTCATTTTGTCTGGTCCCTGGAAAAAAAAAACAAAAACTAAAACAAACAGCAAAGCTAAACAAACCAGTCGGGGGGTGGGCTGTGAGGCACAAGGGCAGGGTGGATTCCTCATCTTTTTTATATCTTCCATTCCCAACCTAACTCCCTGCTGGCTTCCACTCAGCACTCCAGTGTCTGACCATTGGCCTTTTATTGGGACATCTCGTCACAAGTGAAATTCCAAAGAGACATGGAAGGGTGGATGGGTGGAGGAGTTGGATTGGAACACCTAGGAGATGGTGGGACATTCCCTCTGTCATCTTGCCTTCTCTTTCCTGAGTACTCACACCTGGCCAAGTTGGGGCACATTAAGACAAAAAAAGGCTGGCCCCGTAGGTTTTAATATTGTTCAGGTATGGTGAGGCCAACGATCAGGGGATGACTGCCATCAAAAAGATAGCTTGTTACAGTTCCCAAGAGGAGGGGGTGTGCCATGCCATGCAAGGCCATATGGGGAGGCACCAGGGATGGTTGAGAGGCAGGAGGAGCAAGGGGGAAACATGGACAAGAGCCTTTATTGTGGTTTCTGTGAGAAAGGATGGAGAAGGAAGGGCAAGCAAGCTAAGCAGGTTTAGGATTGGCTGGTTTGAATAATTTCAGAAGGTTCTGGGGCATAGGGGCTGTCTCTTGTTGTCTGGTACCTGGCCCTGGGGGTTAGTGGCCCAGAGTAAAAGAGTAAAGGAGATGGTTGGGGCTGTGGGCTCTGGATTGGTGAGTTTGCATGGGAAAGATGGACAGGCAGAGTGGTCCCTTGCTCTCTGCAGGCACTGGCCAACACTGGGAGGGCCAGTCCCTCAAGGGTCAGTAAAGAAGGCTTCAGAAGTCAGTGCATCAAAACATGTGGTCAGTACAGGTTGCACATGACGCCAGCATGAAAGGTAAAAGTGCTCCCATCTGGGAGGCATCACAGGTGAAATGCTCAGGGCATTCTGAGAAATAGCTACCTGCTTTGATTGGTTTGGTTTGGTTTTTGAAGGGACATGTCACAAATGCGAGAGAAGTATCAATGGGAGGAGAGGGCATTTGGCTAAGCCACCAAAAATAGGATGTGTGGCAGCCAAGTGGGGTTGGATGAGTGCCTTGCCTGGACAGAGGCCCGGGACAGGAAGCTTCTGAAGGGGGTTAGCGGGAAAAACAGTTGGGACACTCAAGTAAGGCCAAACTAGGCTCTTGAATGCCAAGCTGAAGCATTTGGATTTCATGCTGTCTGAGCTGGCCAGAGCTGTTCTGTTTCACTCTCTAGTTCTGTTAATGAATTCGTAGATTCGTAGAGAATGCCGACATCTGGCCATATATCATAAACCCAGAACTTAATTAACAGGTTAGGATGCTGATGTAAATTGATTGTGGATGAAAAAAAGAAATCCCTTGTGGCAGGAGTTGAAGACACAGTGCCTTCCAGGCCTGCAGGTAATGTCAGCGAGCAGAAAGGGCTCTTGGGACCCTGGGGAACAGCCATGCCCCAAACAGAGGGGGCAGCAGCCTCCGAGCTCCATTGGATCAAATCATGGGGATGGGGTCCAGAATTGCCAGATCTTCCTAGTTTTCAAGAAAAGCTGGAAATTCAGAGTCTTGTGTAACCTCCCAAGTTAAGTGAAATTACCCGAGAAGTCTATGGTGGCTCACTAGTGAAACTCTTTCCTCCCTAACAGCACAAAAAAAGGCCTCAGCCCTGCCACGTGGGATCCTGGGGACCTCTTTCTACTCTGCACCTGTCATCCTAATTGAACCGTGAGGGTCAAAGAAGAAATGGGACAGTTATAAGATGTGGCTGCATTGGGAAACTGAGGCACACCGGGTCAGGGGTCAGATCTGGCTTCCAAAGACCTTCCCTGAAGTCTTGAGTGGGTGTCTTGGTGGCGCTTCATCTGCATTTCCTCATTGGCAAAATCCATTCATTCATTCGTTCATACTGTGTGTGGGGCCAAGACAGATACTTCACACCAAAACAGAAAATCTGATGGGACACTGTCTAAAGTGGTGTTGCTACTGTAATGATTTTATCGCAAAACAAAAGCTAAAAGGTGTGATCAGGGGCATCTTTTCCCGGTGCCGTGTGGTTGAAGTTCCCTCTAGCAACACAGTAGAAAATACTGGTGATTGACAGAGTGGGCTGGAGGGGTACACGCAAGTCTCTCCTGACCACGTCACCTGGTCTCATTCTCTGAGTCCAGGGCTCTGAGCTCAACAGCTGGGCCTCCGCCTCCTTGACCCTGGTGGACACCCGGCACCTAAAGTGGTGTCGCCACAGAGCAGGTGCCCAGATGTCCCTCAGGGGAGCGAGTCTCGTGTGGCAGTGAATGCCTTCAGTACAGAAAATTTTAGCTACAGCAACCATAGAAAAAGCTAGTCTAATCGTAGCATCTGAGAAAAGAAATTGAGAGAGTGGGGACAAATGGAATTTTCAATGACCTGATGTCATGATATGCCATTGTTGGATCTGTGATTTTCCTACTGGCTTCGCACTGTTCCAATAAGAGCCGAGAGGTTTCCTTACAGGCTGTCAGGCCTTATCTGGCGCCATGCCCCGCTGGTGTTGGAGTGCGCTAGGATGGACCGAGGGCAGAGCTGGGGGGTGAACCTCGGACAGCCAACGTGGGGGGCGGTTAGACCGTGTCTGGAGAAGTCTGTGCACATAGACAACAAGCTTGCACTCGTAAAGCTGGAAGGCAACTGCCCCTAGACGCCCCTCTGGCCATGTGTGTCCTCACCCCCTCCCACCCACAAAGCAGGGACCATGAATTCTAGACACCGTATGCATTAAGATCACTGTGTCCTTCTTTTAAGAACAAATAAAGACAATATTAAAGCATCAACTTGTGTTTAAGAAAGTCTATCAAATGCAGACATTTTTAAACATTGCTGTTTCCTTTTTCTCCTTGCGATGGATAGATAGATATCCTCACTTCACTGTTGCCTGAAGCACAAGCCTGCTCGGCCTCTTTGGTAACAGAGCACCGCGTGCACCTGTGTGTTTATGCACAGGTGTGCATGGACCTGTGCTCATGTGTGCAGGCATGTGCGCGCGAGATGTTCTTTCATAAATCAGCATGCAGGTCAGAGATGTTCAAAGACAGGAGACTGCCAAGCCCAGAGCATCACGGGGCTGCGGGGTAGGTGAGTTTGGTCAGGCCCCGCTCTCCACAGCCTGCTGCTGAGGGATTCGGAGGATTAGTCCGTGGGTGTTGCCTGTGGGGATGATCTCAGGCCATTTCATGAGTCGCTCTGAGGAGGGCCCCCATTGGCCCTGATACCACTGCCTCAGAGCAAAACGTGGCCGCTTTTCATAAAGCACAGGATTTGAGGCAGGATGTGAACACCTTTCCTTGCGGAGCTGCAGGGGGGATGGAGGTGGGCCGAAAGTAATGACCCGCCTGTGAATCTGACAGGAGCACCAGGGTCAGCGCTCCCTCCTTGTTGAGAATGTCCTTTTGAAATATGTTCTCGGATATTGCTCCCATCCTATTAATTATGTCACAAACTTAGTAAAGCTGAATAATTAATGATCACGGGGCATTTGGAACTGTAAAATGCCATGTAAATGTTAAGGAGTAAAAATTACTCTGTGTATTAATTAAATAGATAGGCTGCTTTAAAAAATATTCCATGGTGGGAAGATTAATTTCCAGAAGAGCTGAAAAGGTTTTTGTTGAACTGTCCTAAGAAACTTCCGATATCTAATTATCTTAACCACATTTTAGGAGACTCAGGCATTCTGTATCCTGAAGGATTTGAAAGGCAAATGGCTACTTGACACATTTGGCTTGGGAAATGATGTTACCTATTGAATTTTGGTAAAAATTGTGTCTGCTTAATTCTCTCTAGCCGGAGGCAGTTTGGGCCTAAGGCCAAGGAAGAAGTAAAGATCATTGAGCACCAAACACAGACCCTTCGGCTGATGCCTCATCTGGCCACAGCCTTGGCTTTGACCTTCGTCAGCAGGTGAGTTGGCTGTCAGGGTTTGCTCTCCAAAGATGAGTGTAGGATCCTGCCTGGCATTGGTAAGGAGTGAGGGGAGAGGCAGACAGGGGCTTCGTCTTCTAACTGGAAGAGGTAAGAGTCTGTGGGGAAAACCTGATGCCCAGGTTCAAAGTGATGTCCAAATCTTGATTGTCTGTATATCTGGGGGGATGGGATCCACAGAGAATTTGAGAAGCCTTGAACCAGCATTTCTCCATTTTCTGAAAGAAACAGACTAGGCTGTTAAAATTTCTAGACCTCTGACAAAGGTTCTAATTTAAAGTTTTTAAAAATAGGTCAAAGTGTGTGCATTACGTGGGGAGGGAGGGAGGAGTCAGGCTATTGCATAAAACAGTGGTAATAGTACTATAAATTCACCTGGAGCCTTGCATTTATAGCAGGCTTCCCTCTATGCCTCTCGGCTATAGCTCCTCAAAGCCCCGGGATGTTGCCGGAACAGTTGTGTGTCATCCCCACCTTCTAACGAACAGAAAATTGGGGATTTGCCTAAGATCACAGGGTCTGGGAGTAGATGCCCTGGAAATTTAACCCCAGACCCTGGACCCTTATCCTGTGTTCTTCCGTATACAATCCCACTTCTTAGGGTATTAATTTCAGAGTAATTTAGAACTGGTGTGTGTTCAAAATTTACTGCACTCATGGCCAAGCTGGTGCCAGGGTTTATAAGAGGAAGGTAATCGGGAAGGCCTGCAAATCCGGTGTTCTGCTGGCTTGTGGGGCTGCCGGGCTACTGCCGGCCTGGCTGGGAGGGGCTTGGGTGGGCATACCTCTACGCTCAAGCCTGGGATTCCAGGATTCTCAAAAACCAAATCCTGCAGACTGAGCTTCAGGTAACATGAAAGATCAATCAGTCTAAGCCACCCAGAGGAAAATGTGAACCACTCACATCCAACACCTTACTTAAAATATTTTTGAATGCTCTCTGAGATTCAATTTGCATATGGTAAACTGTACAGATTTTAAGGTATTTGTCATTTTGTGTCATTTGTCATTTTATATATTATGTCATTTTAGGGTTCAATGACAAGCATATACTCTTGTGTAATGAACACTCAAACCAAATATAAAACATTTCCACCTTTGCAATTGGCCCTCACCTCACCACCACAGCAGGGACAACCACCTTTGTGAGTTCTATCCCCATAGCTTAATTTTGTCAGTTCTTGAACTTCATGTAAATAGAAACATACAGCATGTAGTTTTTGTGCATCCAGTTTCTTTCTTTCAACATGATGTCTTAATATTCCTCAACACTGTTGATAGTTTGCTCCTTTTTAGTGCTGAGTAGTAACATTAAGTGAATAAACACAATTTTTTAATCCATTCTCCCAGGGCTGAACATTTGGTTTGCATCTAGACTTTTAGCTGCAATGAATAAGACACGGTGAATATTCTTGTACAAGTCTTTCTTTTTTCTTAGGGTAGATGCCTAGAGAAGACTTGCTGGATGATGGATATGTGTATGTCTAACTTTATAGAAACTACTATTTTTCTTTATAGCAACTGCCATTTTATATTCATTTGAGCAATGCATGTGGGTTCTGGTTACTCTATATCCTGAAATATTTTAAGTGTCTCAAAACTGTTACCAAAAAAATCAGGTTGTAAGAGTTGTCTAAGTCTGTTCTTATTCAAAATTGTCTTGGCTGTTTTGACTTGTCTGAAACTTTGCATTTCCATGTACAATTTTGGACCTGCTTATCAGATTTTTTTTTTTTAAACAAAAAGCCTGATTGTATTTGTTTGTGATTGTGTGGAATCTATTAAGCAATTTGGGCAGTGCTGGGTCTTTCAAATCTAAGAAGATGGTTTATCTCTGTATTTATATAGGAATTTAATTTTTCTTAGCATATTTTCTAATTTACAGTATAGAGATCTTTCACATTTTTCTAAATTTATTCAAATGGAATTTCTTTTTAAAATTTAGTTATCAATTGTTTCTTAATATCATATAGAAATGTAATTGAATTTTTTGTGTGTGCCTTTTATTAGACTGAGGACATTCCCTTCCACTCCTAGTTGGCTTTTTTTATCATGGATGTTGGATTTTTTTTTTTTTTAAGATTTTATTTATTTATTTGTCAGAGAGAGAGAGAGGGAGAGAGAGCGAACGAGCACAGGCAGGCAGAGTGGCAGGCAGAGGCAGAGGGAGAAGCAGGCTCCCTGCTGAGCAAGGAGCCCGATGTGGGACTCGATCCCAGGACACTGGGATCATGACCTGAGCCGAAGGCAGCCGCTTAACCAACTGAGCCACCCAGGCGTCCCATGGATGTTGGATTTTGACTTAATTTTTCCCTCTATTCACTTAGCTGATCATGTGAGATTTCTTTTTTTTTCTCTTTTTGTTTATTATGTTCAGTTAGCCACTGTATAGTGCATAATTAGTTTTTGACGTAATGTCCAATGATTCATTAGTTAAGTGTAACACCCAGTGCTCATCACAGCACATGCCCTTCTCAATACCCATCACCCTCTTAACCCCTCCTACCTCCTCCTCCCACACTCCTCCCCTCTGAAACCCCCAGATTGTTTCTTAGGGTCCATATTCTCTCATGATTGATCTCTCTCTCTGATTTCTCCCCCTTTGGGTTTTCCTCCCTTATTCCCCTGTGGTCCTCTGTGCTGTTGCTTATGTTCCACATATGAGTGAAACCGTATGGTAATTGTCTCTCTCTGCTTGGCTTACTTCACTTAGCATAATCCCCTCCAGTTCCATCCATGTTGATGCAAACGGTGGGTATTCATCCTTTCTGATGACTGAATAATATTCCATTGTGTATATGTACCACATCTTCTTTATCCTTTTATCTGTTAAAGGGCATCTCGCCACCTTCCACAGTTTGGCTATTGTGGACATTGCTGCTATGAATATTCGGGTGCATATGCCCCTTCTTTTCACTACATCTGTATCTTTGGGGTAAATACCCAGTAGTGCAATTGTTGGGTCATAGGGAAGCTCTATTCTTAACATCTTGAGGAACTTCCATACTGTTTTCCAGAGTGACTGTACCAGCTTGCATCCCCACCAAAAGAGTAAGAGGGTTTCCCTTTCCCTATATCCTCCCCAACATTTGTTGTTTCCTGTTTTGTTAATTTTTGCCATTCTAATTGGTATAAGGTGGATCTCATTGTGGTTTTGATTTGTAGTTCCCTGATGGCTAATGTTGGGCATTTTTTCATGGTTCTGTTAGCCATTTGTATGTCTTTTTTGGAGAAGTATCTGTTCATGTCTTCTGCCCATTTTTTTACTGGGTTATTAGTTTTTTGTGTTGAGTTTGACAAGTTCTTTATAGATCTTGGATATCAGCCCTTTAATTGTAATGTCATTTGCAAAGATCTTCTCCCATTCTGTGGGCTGCCTCTTAGTTTTGTTGACTTTACTTTGCTCTGTAGAAGCTTTTTATCTTGATGAAGTCCCAAAAGTTGATTTTTCCTTTTGTTTCACTTGCTTTTGGAGACGTGTCTTGAAAGAAATTATTGTGGCAGAGGTCAAAGAGATTACTGCTTATGTTCTCCCCTAGGATTTCAATAGATTCCTATCTCACGTTGAGATATTTCATCCATTTTGAGATTTCTTCATTCTATTAATGAGATGAGTTACATTGATTACTTTTCAAATGCTGAGCCTGATTTGCACTCTTTGAAATCCTTTGTCATGATGTATTATAATGCTTTTATATTATTAGATACAAATTGGTAATATTTATATAAGGATTTGTGTGTTTCTTGTGAAGAATGTAATTTTCTTTCATTTGAGATGTCCTTATTAGGTTTTGGTATAAGGATTATACTGTGCTCATAATGTGACTAGAAAGTGGTCCCTTCTCCTATATTTTCTCAAGGAGTTTTTATAAGATTGGTATTATTTCTTAAATTTGGTAGTATTTACTAAGAAGCCATCTGGACTTTTTTTTTAATAGGAGGATTTTTGATTACCCTGTTAACTTCCTTAACAAATATGAATCTTAAGATTAACAAGTTCTTCTCTGTCAGTTTTATTAATTTGTGCTTTTCCAGGAATTTGTCCTTTTCCTCTAATTTGTAAAATGTATCTAAGTTGTTAATAATATTTCCTTATTAGAATATTAATGTCTATAGGATCTGTAGTGATGACCCTTCTTATTCCTAATATAGCTTTTGGCTTTTTTTAGGGGTCGATTTTTCTAGATATTTATTGGTTTGATAGTCTTTTCAAATAATATACTTTTGTCTTGAATGCTTTTCTTGCATTTTTGTCCATTTTCTGTTATTGATTTAATTTCTTTATTATTTTCTCACTTCAATTTAGTTGGGAATTAATTTAGTTGGGAATTAATTCTTTTTCTAGTTTCTTCTAGCTCATTGGTCTAAAACCTTTCTTTATAAAATAAAAATGTATTGTTAAAAAAATTTCTGCTAGCTCTGTTTAGTGTATTTTAAGCTTTGTTATTTAGCACATACAGATTTTGGGTTATTATATCTTCTAGAGGCATTAAGCCTGTTATATTCATTAAATGTTTCTCTTTGTTTCTGGTACATTTTTTTTTGTCTTGAAGTCTACTTTCTTTGTTATTGTTATAACCATACCAGTTTTCTAATGCCAAGTGTTTTCCTGGTCTATCTCTACCCACCCTTTTATTTTAACCGATCTGTCATTATATCAACCTACATGTGCCACTGTGAGATTTTTTAAACAACATATGGTGAGGTCCTGGTTTTTATCCAATTTGGTAATCTTTTAATTTGGAATGCTAAGCTCATTTTTATTTACTGTAATTCCTAATAAGTCTACCATTTTGCCACTTGCTCTGTTCTGTCTTTTCTTGGTTTTTCACTCCCTTTGTTTTTCCTAGTGAGTACGTTAAGTCTCATAATATGTATCCTTATCTTACCAGTACCCACCTTGAATTGGTATTTTACCACTTTATATGTAATGTAAACTTATAAGACTATAATTCTTTCTTTGGGGGGAGGTTATTGATTTTTTTTTTAAGTATTTCATCTCTTCTCAGCTTTTACCTGTATTTCTTTTCTTTTTCTTTTTCCCAAGAATCTGAAGTGTATGTATTTAAGCTCCTTAGGTGATTCTAGTGCACAGACAGAGTTGAGAACTACAGGAGCTTTTGGGGAAGCTTCTTAGTGTGACTTGGAAATAAACTTCACTAACAAATAAAAAGCAGCAGTATTAAATTATTAGGAAAACTTAAAATGGATCAAAATAACCTGATATGAAACCTGATGATTTTTCACACGCATGGCAAAGGAAAATAAATTTCTTCTTTGAATTTTTTGCCCAGTGGTACTTGTAACTATTACAGAGAGGCAAGTGCATCTACACATTGACTTCTTTGTCCACTATTCACAATCCATGACACAGGAAGTTAATAGACCACATAACAAAGAGTTGCCATATATTCCACATTTATAAGTTTATATATACACACATATATACTTGCATCTTTATGTACAGCTGAAGTGTGGTATGTACAGTGTGTTTCATTTTTCTTCAGCTCTACTTATTTTTTAGCTTGATTTAAGCTTAATTTACCTTGATTTTATAAGTGCTGTATTGCTAGTATTAGTAAACACTAAAGTTTCTCTTAATTTTAGGGAAATACCCTCCAAATGCCAACAGCAGAGAAATAGAGCGGTCACAATTCTAGCTTAAGGTTTCAATGGGAGAAATGAAAGGTGACTAATGGAAATTAATCAATAAAAAATTATGGAATCCTCAAAAAAAAAAATCACAGAATCCTTACCATGTACCATGCAGGGCACAGTATTGAACAGGACAGGGTCAGGTCCATGTCCCGTCAAGCTGTCAATCTAATTGACCCCAGGACATATCAGATTTTCCTGACCTCACCTCCTTTGTACCCTCTGTGGTTTCTGGCCTTGCTCAGGGTCCCCATTGTGGTTCTGTTGCTGCTGCTTCTTTGTTTCTTTCTCTCTATCCCCCAATCCAGCAAGGGGTTGACCCACTGAAAATCTGGTTATTGGGATCTTCCGAAGAAATGCTTCATCTGGAGGGAAAGAGATGGTCTGTGTTTTGAAACAAGCCCAGAGAGAAGCCAGTGTTTTCTGAGACATATTCTGGCTTTCCTGTTTCTCTCTGGTTCGTAGCCCCTATATCCCCTTCTCTGACTTATGAGGAAACAGTTCAGTGAAACTGGTTGTAACATGGCAAAATCTTACACTAAGTATACCTCTCCCCACTTCATACCCATTTTATTAAAAAGGTTATCAAACCTTGTTTTTAGACCCTGTCTCCACATTCCCATGGGTATCATTGTGCTGCCAATCAATTGGCTTCAGGTTCAGGGGCTGGGTAACCTCAAGTTTGTTGAATCAGATGTTTATTCAGTGTGCTGGGTTGTCCTTAAACATAGAGAAACTCTCGTGAGAGTATTCTAGAACTTAAGTGTGTGGTTCTGGAGTTTGGTGAGCAGGAAAAACAGACCACCAGCTAGGTCAGCTGGCCCTGCTTCACTAGGTCAGCTGGCCCTGCCTCTCCTCCCTTCTAATGTGACAAGACATGAATAGTTAGAGCTTCACTTCACAGTTAAAGGCAGGTAAGAGAAACGTGGGGGATGGCTTCTTCCAGTGTGTATGTATTTATGTACTCAGTAACTACACGGTCCCTTGCCAGTAGGTTTACCAGCTAAAATACAGTCACCCCAATGTGAATTTTAGATATCCAATGCATAATTTTTTAGTCTAAGTATATCCCAATACTTAAACTGACAGTTACGCATTGTTTATCTGGAATTCATATTTAAATGGGTATCCTCTGTTTCTGTCTATTAAATCTGGTAACCTTGCTTTTGAGGCTAGTGCTGGAGTCAGAGACGGTCCCTGCCACACGGAGCAGGCAGTGCCTTCCTTCTCTGGGATTTGGCATTAGCAGTCGGCAAGCTCCTTGCAGGGATCCCCTTTCTTCCCAATTGCTTCCATAGGCCTGGAGACAGGGAGGACCTGTCTAGCCCTTAGTGAGCCCAGCTGCCCCCACCCTGCATCACTCACATTCTCCTGCCTTTAACAAGGAGGGGAAGGAAACTTGATGCCCTTCTCCCCACTGGCTGCTCAGGTGCTGGGTAGCAGGGCTAACTTGATGCAGTAAGGGCTGACATGGTGAGGGCCTCTGAGAAATATCATGGGCTCCAGAGGAGCCTGCCAGGGCTTTTCTCCCTACCTACCCTCTCCAGAACTGGCAGACGTGTCTCCTCCTCCCTTCATTACATGACTGGTGTGTCAGACATCTTTCCAGGCCTTGAGGACTCAGCAGCCAACTGTCCTGCCTGAGTGGCCCATGTGACTGGGTAGGATTCCTGTTTTCTGTCTTTGGCCACGGGTACCATCCTTAGGTTTCTTATTAACGTCTTCCTATGGGGCCCGGGACATCCAAGGCCTGCTCCCCACTGCTGAGTGCCGATGGCTCCCTGCATGCTTCCTGGCTTGGGGGCACCCGGGCAGGCACTTGGGGTGCGGGTCTTGCTGGACATGTACATTGCATTGCCCCACTCAGACCCTCTGTGTTCTATCCACTGACTGTGATGGCAGAACACTTCCCGTGGTGGCCATTAGCGCTCACGAAGTGTCAGCTGTTGTCTCCTGCCTTCACCCCTGAGACTCAATTGTCCTACCCCCACCAATTACCACATTCTGGCAAGTGTGCCTCCCACGTGGAGATTACTCGTGGCCCCCCCTCCTTATTATCTCACTTGGGCCCTCCTCGGCTCCCTTTCCTGTGCCCTGCCCCTCACATGCAGCCTGGTCCCTCATCAAATCCATCCTCTACCAGTGACCACACCTAAATACTTGACTGCTGGGACCCTCCCAGGGCCTCCCAGTAAATTCTGTACTGGATAAACTTAAGCTCCTTCCCACCACCTTGAAGCACATTCCTCTGCCTGGACCCTGCCGACCTCCACCCCATCCCTGTGCCTTCTCTTCTCCACATTGAGGCTCCGTACTCACCCCTGCCCTGCTTTGGCCTTCCTCACAAGCAGCCTGCCCATCTTGCCTCCACATTCATCTCTCACATCTTTGTCTTCCTTTCCCTGCCTGTTCATAGTCATCTTTTGAGATCTAGTTCAGGCTGCCCTCTTCTCCAGGACACCTTCTCTGAGTCTCTCCTTGAATAAGGGGCCGCCAATAAGCTTCTTGGAGCATCCAGACCCCTCTTATCATTGTACCATTACTCTTGGTTTGCGGTTTTGAGTTCTTCGCACATAAAAATTGTGGATCCTTCATTTGACATCTCCACCTCTGAGAGTGCCTGGCTCTCTGCACAGGTTGACCTGAATGAAATTGCCTTGTGTCATTACATCACACTTGGCCATGAAGCTGTTTGGAGCTTTGCTTCCAAACTTTCTGTTGGTCCCTGAAGCAGAAGTTCCATGATGTGAAGGAGTTAGCCCAAGAGCTAGCTGGCCAAGATGGTTGGTAGCTGATACCTCTCTTGGGAATTATTTAGAGGAATTTGCTACAACAATGAATTTCCTAGCTTTCAATATCAGTATTTAAGTGTACCAGCCAAATGGAGTATTTTGGGTCTGCCTCACCTCTTAACTTCTTCTAGGCCAAATGGGTAGCTGAGGCAGTCCAGGCTGGGTTCCCGGCCAGGAGAGGCCACAGCTCCATCACTGTTAGCTTTCAGTTGGATTCAGTCATTATCTCTGGCGATCTCTTTTTATTCAACACCTTTAAGAATAAAATTCCAATAATAACGAACACATACCCAGTTGCTTATCATGTATCACACACTATCCTTAGTTACTTCTTTAATACCACAAGACAACTCACCAAGTTTCTCTGTTTGTAATTGATGTTTCCATAACACCTAGAACCGTGCCCTGCACAAAGTAAGATTTCACTCATATTTGTGGAATCAATGAATGGGCAGAATGACACCTCATGATTTCAAAAAACTCACCAAAGTTCTGTCCTTGTCAAAGAATGGAGTTCGGGGTAAGTAAGGACTTCAGATATTCCTGAGCAAATGACCACCACTATTTGTGCATTGAACTGTGTTTTTAATATATTCCTGAAATCTTGTTGCCCCAAAGTCTTGCTTGCTGGTTTTATGTAAAGCAGACTTTTGTGAATTGAATCCTGCCCTCTCACTGACTTAATAGTTTTAGAGACACTCTATCTGCAGTTCTTCGGAATCTTACCCTGAGGCTGGGCTCCAATAATTCCAGTGAATATTACCTGTAAACAGATACCTCACATTTCTAGAACCATTGCCTGTAAAATCAACATATTTAGAAATGAGGAATGATCTTTCCACAGAATCCCTAAATCTTCATTTATCCTCTGGGTCACTCTGAGTTTCTTCTATCAGTTTTTCACAAGATATATAACTTCTAGACTCTAACATACCTGTCTACAGAAGGCTTCTCAGTTCCTCTTTGCAAGCAGACATGGGGTTATGATAAAGAATAAGAGTCACAGGGGCGCCTGGGTGGCTCAGGGGTTAAAGCCTCTGCCTTCGGCTCAGGTCATGATCCCAGGACCCTGGGATCGAGCCCCACATCGGGCTTTCTGCTCAGCGGGGAGCCTGCTTCCTCCTCTCTCTCTGCCTGCCTCTCTGCCTACTTGTGATCTCTGTCTGTCAAATAAATAAATAAAAATCTTTAAAAAAAAAAAAAAAAAGAATAAGAGTCACAGGGGGCACCTCTCTGTCTGGCAGATGGAGGCTGTCCCTCAGCAGGGCCCATGTCCTGTTAGTTTTAAGTAAAATCACTGGCCAGCACTGCAAAGAAATCTTACCAGCCCTCTGCTAGGAGAGAGTCTCATGAGTCTTTCTTTTCTTAAAGCCTATTTCTTTCTCATTTCACACCCATTTCTTCCCTAGGGAATGTCTAGGACTGTGTGTGTGTGTGTGTGTGTGTGTGTGTGTGTGTGTGTGTGTGTTTTAGGGAAGTCAGCAGGGAGTCATATATACATTTTTTTTTAAGTGGTCAGCTCTGGGATTCTCTGAGAATCATGGTATGGCAGTCACAGCCCAGGACATGGGTGATGGATATATAGCGTAGATTGAGAATGCGATAAACTTTCTCAGGGCCTCAGCATGGACATTACTTATCATGAAAAGGGCATGACGTTTAGGACTACAGAGTCCTGGGTTTGAATCCTAGTTCTGTCCTGCTCTGAGACACCTTGACTTAGCTAGGTAACCTCAGTTGGACCTCTGTTTCCCCATCTGTAAAGTGGGAATGTGCTTTTCTATTTCATGGGGTTCTCAAAAAAATGAAATTAGAAGATAAATACAGAAGCTCTTTGCTTATTGAAGTTGTTCAATATAATTATGTTTTTCTTCATCTAGTGCCGATTAAACTTATGATGGTTTCCCTGTTTTTCCATTTGTCCCAGCTCAATGGTTTCTCTTATGAGGTTTGGTAGTAGACTTGCCTATTTGCTATAGCATGAGGCCCAATGCAACATCTTTTGCATGTTCAGGTTTCACTGGGCAAACAAGGATATTCAGACATTGTAAGATTTTTCTATGGATGGAAACAGGTAAATAAATAACTTGAGCCAAAACTGATTTTGTTGTTAAAGAAATAAAAAGGCAAGCCACAGAATGGGAGGAAATATTTAATATGTGTATCTGACAATGGATGTTATCTAGAATATGTAGTAACACTGAAAAAACAATTCAACTAAAAATTAGATGAAGCAAGCCAATGGAATATGCACAAAAGTTTTGGATGGACACTTGACAAAAGAAAATATATGAATGATCAGCCAATGCACACATGAAAAGATGCTAGTTATCAGGGAAATGCAAATTCAGACCATGAGGATACACCATTACGTATCCACTAGATTGGCTAATGTTAAAAAGACAGAAAAGACCAATTATTGGCAGGCGTGGAACAACTAGAAGCCTCCTACATTGCAGGTAGGATGTAAAACTGCACAACCACTTTGGAAAACTGCTTGCCAGTTTCTTAAAAAGTTAAAAATATATCTACCATATGACCCAGTCACTTCTCTCCTACATATTTACTGAAGGAAAATAAAGACATATGTCTCCTCCAAGATTTTTACATGAATTTCCATAGTGTTTTCTTTGTAATAGCCCTAAACTGGAAACAAGCAAAATGTTCAACAGTGAATGCAAAAATGAAGTTAAATATATGCATTGCATAGAATGGAATTCTAGTCAGCAATAAAAAGGAACAGCTACTAATGTATGCTACAGTGTGGATGAATCTTAAAACAAAGTGTTGATGGGAAGAAGCAAGACATGACATACTGTGTGATCTTATTGCCATAAAATGTAAACTAATCTCTAGTAACAAAAAGCATGTTAGTGGTTGACTGGAGATGAGGATCAATCAAGGAAGGGATGGACTGTAAAAAGGCATGAGACATTTTCTGGAAGGTGTTGGAAATGTTCTGTAGCTTGATTCTGGTGTTACTCTCGTGGGTATGTGCAGTTGTCAAAATTCATTAAATGGCATGCTTTAAATGAATGTAGTCTGTTGTAAAATAAATTATCCTCAGTAATACTGATAAGGAAAAAAGTTAAATTGTTTATTTAAAGCAAAAATAGCAATGAATTTTATAACATATGTGGAAGATATAGATAGATGGATAGAAAGATGTTATATAATCTCAACAGTAGCGCAATGGGTGGGAGAATGAAATGGAAGTATATTGTTTTATTATTATCAGGTTCTTCGATTCTCTGAGAAGTGGTATAACATTATTGAGGGAAGAACATGTTAGGGGCAAGATGCGTATTTTAGACCATAAAAATCCCTATAAAATAAAAGTAACAGTTAAAACTCTAACAGTGGAATACTAAAACCTAAGCAATTAATCAAAAGAAGACGAGAGCAGAGGAAAAAGAGAAGAAAGAACATATGGCATAAATAGAGGGAAAAAAATGCAAGATAATAGTTCCAAACTCAGTCATGTTGATAATTATCTTAGGTGTAAATGGTTTAAACACTCCTATTTAATTTGCTGATTGTCAGATGTGATTAAAAAAAATCAAGACTGAATTAGATGGTTGCTGGAAGAAACCCACTTAAAATATAAAGACAAATAGATTAAAAGTGTGAAAATAAAACATTTACACCTGCAAATATTAACCGTGAGAGAGCTGGAGTGGATATATTAATATTAGGTAAAATAGACTTCACTAAATAGAATATTACCAGAGATAAAAGAGGAATACTTCATAATGATAAAGAAGTCCACTCATCAGAAGGTCATAACAATCTAAATGTGTGTGGACTCAGGACACCTGGGTGGCTCAGTCAGTTATGTATCTTCCTTTAGTTCAGGTCGTGATCCCAGCATCCTGGGATGAATCCCGCATCAGGCTTCTTGCTCAACGGGGGTCCTCCTTCTCCCTCTGCTTGCTGTTCCCCCTTGCTTGTGCTCTTTCTCTCTCTCTCTCTGATAAATTAATAAATAAGATCTTTAAAAAAATTTTTTTAAAAATGTGTATGGACTCACAAAATAGCTCAAAATGCATGAAGCAAAAATGGAAAGTATTGAAATGAGAAATTAACAAATCCAAAATTATAGTTGCAGACATCAGTCATTCTGAGTAATTGACATACTAAATAGTAACTGATATAAAAATGATATAATAAACAGTAATGACATAAAAGATATGAACAACTTTGCTAATTAACTTGACTTAAAAGAAATTTATAGAATATTCTATCCAACAACAGAATACACATTCTTTTCTTATTTTATTTTATTTACCTTATTTAGATATAATTAACACAGTATTATATTAGTTTCAGGTGTACAAATTATATATATTACTCAACCATTCTATACATTTCTCAGTGCTCATCAAAATAAGCATACTCTTAATCCCCTTCACCTATTTCATTCATCCCCTCAGTTGCTTCCCCTTTGGCAACCACCAGTTTCTCCTCTATAGTTAAGAGTCTGTTCTTTTTTTTCTTTGTTCTTGTTTCATTTTTAAAATTCCACGTATGTGTGAAATCATATAGGATATATCTTTCTCTGCCTAACTTAATTTACTAAGCATTATACATTCTGGGTGCATACATGTTGTTGCAAATGGCAAGATTTCATTCTTTTTATGGCTGAATAATATTCCATTGTATGTATATATACCACATCCTCTTTATCCATTCATCTATTGATGGATGCCTTTGTTGCTTCCATATGTTGGCTATTGTAAATAATGCTGCAGTAAACTCAGGGATGCATATATCTTTTTGAATTAGTGTTTTCATTTTCTTTGGATAAATGCCCAGTAGTGGAATTACTGCATCACATGGTATTTCTATTTTTATTTTTTGAGGAATTGCCATAGTGTTTTCCACAGTGGCTGCACCAATTTGCATTCTCATGAATACTGCACAAGGTTCCTTTTTCTCCCCATCCTTGCCAGCACTTGCTATTTCTTGTGTTTTTTATTTTAGCCATAATGACAGGTGTATAGTGATATCTCATTGTGGTTGTGATTTCCATATCCCTGATGATTTTTGATGTTGAGTGTCTTTTCATATGTGTGCTAGCCATCTGAATGTCTTCTTTGGAAAAATGTCTGTTCTTTTCAAGTGTACATAGAACATTTATCAAGACAGACCATGTAAATTTAAAGGATTGAAATCATACAAAGTATGTTTTCTGATTAGAATGAAATTAGAAATTAATAAGAATAACATCTGGAATAATCCATATATTAGGAAACTAGACAACACACATAATTTGTAAGTCAAAAGAGAAGTCACAAGGCAAATTAGAAAGTATTTTGAACAAAATGAAAATAAAATAGAACATATCAGAATTTGTGGTGTACACCTAAAGCAGTGCTTAGAGGAAAAGTTAAAGTACTTATATTGGAAAAGGAGAAAAATAGAAAATTAAGGGTGTAAATTTCCATTTTAAGAAACTAGACTATGGACTCTGAAAAACAGCCTGAGGGCTTCGACGGGGCGGAGGGTGAGAGGTTTGGGGAACCAGGTGGTGGGTACTAGGGAGGGCACGGATTGCATGGAGGACTGGGTGTGGTGAAAAAACAATGAATACTGTTACGCTGAAAAGAAATAAAACATTAAAAAAAAAAAAAAGAAACTAGAAAGAAGGAACAAATCAAATTGAAATCCAGCAGAAAGAATAATAAGAATGAAAGTGGAAATCATTGGAACAAGAAATAGCCAAAAAATAAGCATAATTAAGCCAAAAATTTTTTCTTTCAAAAAATAGATAAAATTGATAAACCTTCAGCTAGATTAATTAAGGAAAAAAAAAAGAGACACAAATGATCAGCATCTGGAATAAATGAGAGGACATCACTGCAGATCCTATAGACATTGAAAGGATAAAATTAAGTATTATGCCTATAATTACTGGTGTCATATCAATGTAATGTTAATAGGTTTGACAATATATATGAAATAGAAAATTTATTGAAAGGTGTATGCTACTAAAAGTGACTGAAAAAGAACTGGAAAATCTGAAAACTTCATCTCACATTGCTGGAGAAATCTACCAAATACTTAAGAAAACATACTAACTTGACACAAACTCTTCCATAAAATGAAAGAGAAGGGAAAATTTTCTAACTCATTTTAGGAACATTACCTTGCCACCAAAAACCGGACAAAGACATTATGAGACCAATATCCCTTGTGAATAAAATGTTAGGGAATCACATACAGTATATTTTACTGTAAAATAATGTACAGTGATCAAGTGGTGTTTATCCCAGGAATGTTAGACTTGTGTAACATTTGAAAATCAATATAAATGATTTGCCCTATGAACATTATATAATCATCTCAGTAGATGACATTCCATTGATAGAGAACAGTCAATGAATCAACACCTCTAACTGCCATCACTCTTATCAGTCTCCAGAGTCTGAAGCTTCAGCTGAGAAGACCAGAAAGGCCATACTTTGTGGTATTTACCATGAGTTTGAGGTGCTTAGGGGAAAGTACCCAGCTCAGTGTGTTTCCCACCCTTGATTAGAGACAAGTCCTGGAGTTTGGTAGAGCATAAAAAGAAAGAGTTCAGTAAAGCTTTTAATCCCAGCAGTTGTTATAAGCAATAACATTTTAAGAGAGTTTAAAAACAAGATCTACAGGGTGTTCAAAAGAAGGGAACAAGAGCAAAACCTGTACCTTCAATTATGGTGTTTTTTTTTTTTAATATTTTATTTATTTGACAGAAATCACAAGTAGGCAGAGAGGCAGGCAGAGGTAGAGAGGGGGAAGCAGGCTCCCCGCCAAGCAGAGAGCCTAATGCGGGGCTCGATCTCAGGGCCCTGAGATCATGACCTGAGCCGAAGGCAGAGGCTTAACCCACTGAGCCACCCAGGCGCCCCCCATTATGGTGTTTTGAAACATGACAAAGAAGAAAGCCAGAGCTAGGGGCGGGGGGTGGGTACAGATGGAGGGAGGCCCATAGACATTGTGTTGCACAGTAGTCGTGGCCACAGGTGGCCAAGAGATGATGGAAAACGGTGACTCTTACCACTTTGAAGGAAGAAATTATTCCTATCTGTATACATTTCTATTGGTGCTATAAGTAATTGCCAGAAACTTGGTGGCTTAAAATAACACAAATTCGTTATCTTATAGTTCTGGAGATCAGATGTCCGAAACAGGTCTCAGTGATGAAAAATCAGTGTCAACAAGGCTGCATTCCTTTTGGAGGCTCTAGGGGAGAATTGACTTCCTTGCCTTTTCTAGCTTCTGGAGGCTCCCTCATGACTTGGCTTGAGGCCCCTTCCTCCATTTCAAAGGCAGCAATGGCTGGTTGAGTCTCATGCCACATTTTCCTGACTGCTCTGTTGTCACATCTCCTTCTCCTGCCTCCCTCTCACTTATAAGGACCCTCATGAGTTCATTTGGGCTTCTGGTTAATCCAGGATAATCTCCCAATCATGAGAACCTTGATTTAATCATATCTAAAAATCCCTTCTGCCATGTGGTGTAACACATTCTCAGGTTTCAGGGATGAAGACCTGGTCATCTTTCGAGGCCATTATTCTGCTTAGCACATTTTCAATGGAAGTAGAATTAGAAAAATTAAAAATATGAGAGACATGTAAAGCATTTTTGTGTGAAGGGAAGAGGGAGATAATTTGGAATATGATCTTACATGGTAGACTACAGCAGGGAGAGAGTTAGTTACACCGAGTGCCCATTTCTCGTGGCGTCAAGGGGTGTGAAGACAGTTGCCGATGTGAGCAATGGGGTCTCTGAGGGTCTGGCAGAAAAGTAAGCCTGAACAGGAAGCAAGGGAGAAGTTTTCCAAGGGGACAATGGCGTGGTAGAGCCTCACAGAGGCAGGGTGCAGGGTGACAGTTCTGAAGGGCAAATGGAGACTTTGGTAGCATCTGAGGAAGGAGCAGGTGTCACGGTGGGCTTGCCTCAGACGCGCCTGCGCTGTGGTTCCCTGGGGGTGAGGGAGGAGGCGCTACTGAGTCCCTCACCAGTCTGCACTCCTCTCGCAGGTATGCTGGGTTCCTTCTGGACGAGGACATCTTCCATGGGAAGGAGCTTGTGGACAGTCGCCCACTGCAGGCGCTGGTGGCGGGGCTGAAGGCCTACAGTACCTGGGAGAACGTCAGCTGCCTGCAGGACTGCCGCGAGTGCACAGGAGGCATGGTGAGCCCTGCGGGCCCCAGAGGTGCCAGCCCCCCGCCCCCAGGTCCCCCTGCTGCAGCACGCGTGAGGTCAGCACTCTGTGTCCGCGAGCAGGGCATCAGCTTCAGGTGGAAACCCATTGTCTTCATGACCCTGCGTGCACCACCCAGCCTTGCGATCTGTACGTCTACCTCCTATCATGCTGCGTGGGCTGATGGGGGACCCCTGCGTTTGTAAAATGCTAGCCCCCATGGCCTGGCCCATGGAGGCCTGCAGTAAATGTCATTAAACGTGGTGGTGGCTATTGTTGACAGTATGGGGAAGGTCCAATGGTGTCAGATGATGAAAGCAATTCTCCAATGTTTGAATCCCTTGGGGAAGAACGCAAGAAATGACCCTGGGGCGGGGTGGGGGGGGAGTTGGGTGAAGGAGGGTGATTAGCCCCAGAAGAAGGCAGACAGGGATGTGCCAAGCATCTGGAGACTGCTTCGTGTGTCCCCAGCCCTGGGTCTCAGACTGGATTGTGCAGTGAGGGGCAGAAGATGTGAGAAATCTGTTTGAG
Source organism: Martes martes (assembly GCF_963455335.1). NCBI lineage: Eukaryota > Metazoa > Chordata > Mammalia > Carnivora > Mustelidae > Martes > Martes martes. The sequence goes on along the minus strand of NC_137896.1, from coordinate 103,726,182 downwards.
TTATTGAAGAGTTGAGGGAACTCTGAGAACAGCTGAAATCTGTGCCCAATTCTGCCACAACCTGAGGGCAGGGCCCCTTTTAGGATCTGGGGAGTCTCTGTATCCTTATGGGGCTTGGAGCCAGTAAGAAGGGGAACCCACGTAGGGTCTGTGAGGGCATGGCAGGTTGGATGTGGGGTTGTGGACCTGTAATACTGTGGCATGGTGAGGCTATGGGGGTTAGCTGTGGTGGGAGCCGGGGTTCATCCTCAGATGACAGATCTGCATTTGTGACCCCCAGGGACTACACTGCTTCACTGGCATGTGGGCTGGATGCAGGTTCTGATGGAGCCTCCAAGAGACATTTCCTGGAGGAAACCCCTTATTGGGTTTTTGGCCTGAGCTTGATCTGAACTTGGCTGAATATTATCCTATCAACAGTAGCCCCAAACCTACAGAGGAGGATGACGAAGTTTAGCCTCAGTGAGAAGGGATCAAGAGCAAGTTAAAGGCAGGGGTAGAAAAGAAAAGGGGAAGGATACGTTTCCAGAAAGTCTGCTGCCCTGCCGCTCTGTATCAGGGCCGGGACCAATGGAGGGGTGAGGAGTGAGGGATGAAGGGCAAGGAGTAAGGAAGGGCTGGATCTTCACAATAGGCACAGCCCAAGAGTTTCTCCCACTTGAACAATATGGATGGAAACGAGGGCCTCCTGTGAAAGCCAGTGTGATCATTTCTCTTAAGGTGGCTGAGTAAAGATGTGCCCATGAGTCAAGGAGGCCTCAGTTAGTTAGGTGTGCACTCCGTATCCATGACAATGGTGGGGGTGATGGTGGTGGACATGCCTGCTTTCTTCCCATGGGTGTTGCATGAGTCCACATGGAAGGAAAGAGAATGCAGAACAAACTAACAGTTGGCACAGGGGCACAGCTGGGCCAGGTGCTGAGGTCCTCTGAGACAGCCAGGTGCCATGGCTCATCGTGACTTTCCTCAGTGCCCTGAGAAGGTAGGAGGCTCTTGCCACATGGCTGGTTTCTAGCTGTAGCTCCAGGGATGTGGCCATCTCTTGGAACAGGAGTTTGCTGGCAGCAGTTAGGAACAGGACTCAGGGATTCTGGGTACAGCAAGAAAGTTAAGGTTAGCAGGTGGGAGGTTAAGACCGGAAGTGACCCCTCAGGCAGGGGTAGCCCACCTGGGGTGGGGGTTGGGGCTCTGCTAGGAGTGCTGAGAGATGCAGATATTGTGGCTTCCGACAGGTGACTCAACCCAAGGGTGTGCTCAAAACCACCTGTGGTCTTCTCGTCTTCCTCCCTTGGCTCATTCTTTGTGATGCATTTCATGGGCTGACGTGCCCAGTGGTTTCCTGCCACTGGACCTTCATATCCTCCCGATGACCTGATGGACAGACAGGATGGTGGACAGATGGACTGATGGAAAATAGGATGGTGGATAGATTGGTTGATTGAATTGTTGCCCCGTGCATTCATTATCTCTGATAATTTAGTTTCACTGGAATGTTACTAATTTGGCTCTTTGGGATTTAAGACTATGTATCTGAAAAACAACCTGAGGGTTTTGAAAGGGCGGGGGGTGGGAGGTTGGGGGAGCCAGGTGGTGGGTATTATGGAGGGCACGCATTGCATGGAGCACTGGGTGTGGTGCAAAAACAATGAATTCTGTTACGCTGAAAAGAAATAAAAAAAATTAAATTTAGATTAAAAAAAAAAGACTATGTATTTGAAAATGGAAAAGGGAAAAAGGGTGTTATATGTCTTGCAGGCATTGACACTTAAAAAAGCGATCAGTTCTTCCTGTCTGCTTAGCTTACCTCGTGCCCGAGGGAAAGATTCAAGACACAGCAGCCTCCAGCGTTTGGTCTAGGCAAGAGTTCAGCATCCCAGCATTGTTGCTCTTAAACTGTTCTGTACAAACCTTTGGATTCTGAGGTTCTTTCCCTCCACATTGAATGTTTCCATACCAGTTGGTGGTCTATTTTAATAATATTATCACTGTGCGTCAGGAAACCAGGAGAAAGTCTTAGGTTGGCTTTTTCTACAGAAGTCTCAGCAATTGTTGCTTTCTTTGGGTGATAGGTTGAATGTTGCAAGAGTGACATTTAGTTGCTAAAAGAACATACTGCTAAGAGAAGCATAGTCTGTCACTTTTTGTGCAGAAAGCCTGGGATAAATAAGATCTCATACAAATTTTTTTTCCAAAATTAGATCATCAAATGCACAATACTGGTTGGAACTTACATAATTCATGTTCATGCAAGCATGTCATTGCCTTAATGACTGCTGATTAAGAGTCATTGTTCAATATTTCTAATTTCTGTCTGCGTGTGGAGCAGTGTACAAGGTACATGCTCCCTGTCCTGAGGGCCAGGTAATGCAAGGCGGGACACTGTACATTGTGTGTGGAACTGCATGGCCCTAAGATTCCAGTCAAATGAGCTTTCGGGGACTCCCACTCTGACCAGGTTGAAGTTACATGAAGTTACCCTCCTGACTAAAACAGCAAGACACTCGACATCAGGCAATGAGAGTGAGGAAATTAAATAAAATTAAATTAAATGAGACTTATATTTGTCCCAGTTTGCTGCCTCGAGAGTTTCCACACCATGCCTTCAGAGAGGCAACCGAGACAGAGCCCAGCCAACTCCCTGATTTGAAGACACCATGCTGAGCGTTGAGGGAGACAAAAGCACCCGGAATTCATGGGATAGAGTAGGAGACAGAAGAGAAGTGGTTGGTCAGAGAGAGAACTCAGGCATCTGCAGGGGTCCCCTTCAAATATTCAGCTGAGCACTGATTATTACATGTGTGTGAGGGAAAGAATCACCTGGAAGGACTGGAGGGAACAGGATCATGTCCTCACATGGGACTGGGAGCAGTGCCTTTTCTCATAAACCAGCCTGGAATACTTTAAGACTCAGCCTGAGAAAAAAAAGAAATGTTATGTATAAAAGAACAAAGTTAAGGATGACAGCAGATTTCTCATTGGAAAAAAAATAAAAACAAGAAGTAGAGCGACATTTTAAAAAGTACAAAAGGAAAAAAATGAAGTTAAAATTCTATACTCTGAAAAATTATGTTTCAAAAAAAAATCGTTATAACAAAGGTGTGTTTGGACTTGCCAAAGTTGAAAGGATTCATCACCTGTAGACTTTTACTATAAGAAATATTAAAAGAAACTCTTCACAGAGAGAGAAAATGTTATCAGAAATATGGATCTGCACAAAGCAATGAAAAAGCACCAAAAATAGTAACTTTCTTTTCTTTTTTTTTTTTAAGATTTTATTTATTTATTTTAGGGAAAGAAAACACACAAGCAGGGGGTAGGGACAGAGGGAGAGAGAGAATTTCAGGCAGACTCCCCACTGAGTAGGGAGCCCAATTTGAGGCTCGATCTCATGATCCCAAGATCATGATCTGAGTCCAAATCAATGTCAGTTTCTTAACCAACTGAACTACCAGGTGCTCCATAACTTTCTTAACATATAAGATTTTTCTTAGTATTTGAATCTCTTTAAAAGGTAATTGAGGGGTGCCTGGGTGGCTCAGTCAGTTAGTGTCCGACTCTTGATTTCAGCTCAGGTCATGATCTCAGCGTTGTGAAATGGAGCTCCAAGGTGGGCTCTGTGCTCAAGGTGTATCTGCTTGAGAGTCTCTCCCTCTCCCTCTCCTTCTGACCCCCCCACTCATGCACACACTCTCTCTAATTAAATAAATCTTTAAAATATTAGGTAACTGACTCCCTTAACAAAAATAATAGCAATGTAGAGTGAGTTTTATAAGATATGTAAAAGTAAAATGTATGGCAAGATCACATAAAGGCCAGAAGGGGATAAAAGGAAGTACACTATTGTAAGGTTCTTACCTGATGTGGTATGGTATCACCTGAAAGTGGACTGTGGGAAGTTGAAGATTTCTACTCTAAACCCCAAAGCTACCACTAAAATAATACAACGAAAAGTCATAGCTAATAAGCCAACATAGAAGTTAAAATGGAATTCAGTACTAAGTCCAAAAGAAGACGAGAGAAGATGAAGTAGGGAAGAATGAAGAGATTGTTCAAATATAAAACAAATAGCCATATGGTAGATGTAAACCAAACCATGTTCCTAAACACTTTAAATGCAAATACCCCAATTAAAAGGCAGAGATTGCCAGATTGGATAAAAAAGCAAGACCCAACTATATGCGTACAAGAAACACATTTTGAATAGAAGGATCCAAAGAGGTTAGAAGTAAAAGGATGGAAAGAGGTATGTCATGCTCACTCTCATCAAAAGAAAGCTGGAGTCACTATGAATATCAGACAAAGCAGATTTCAGAGCCAAGAATATTGCCAGGGATAAATAAGTCCATTTCATAATGACAAAGGGGCCAGTTCGAGAGGATATAACAATCTAAACCTAATAACAACCTTAGCAGGTTAACAGTAAGCAGGTTAATAACAACCTTAGCTTCTTTGGTCATCCCCACTTTGCAGATGCGGAAACGGGGGGTTTCTCCGAGCAGTTGGACTTGCCCAAGCTCACACCTGTTGCCTGAGGATTTAAGGCCTGATTCATCTGACCCCAGAGTCCATGTCAATATGGTGAAACTATGCCCCGAGGTGGAGTGGGAAATCACACTGAGGTGTTTGGGAGTCTCTCCAAGGAAGTAAGCGCACCTTCACTGGGTGGAATGAACAGATAGCACTGGGTGAATGCGGCCCCAGTGCCCCCTGCCCCCACACTTAACCAAAGACGAGGTCTGAACTCTGGGGAGCTTAGTGCCTCTGGAACTCCATACCTGCCCTTTCAAGTGATTCTTCATGCTGATGAAAGGCAGCCTCTTCCCATGTTAGACACAGCATATGTGGGGGCCCAGGATCCAGGGGCTGCAGGGTCTCTTTGCTTCTTATTGGTTCTAATTAGTTAATACTCATTAAGCATTTTCTATATATGTAGGCACCTTTGTAAGTGCTTTATATATAGTAACTTAGCTATCTCTCAAGTTAGGTGAGTACTATTATCAGACTGACTTTTCAAAGGAGGAAATGGAGGCGAGAAAGAGATTAAATAACTGGCCTAAAGTTAAGGGACTAAAAAGTGGCAAAGCCATGCTTTAAATGCAGAGAATCTGTCTCCAGAGGCCACGCACCAAGCCACTGCGCCATATGCAAACCAGTGTGTCCTATGTTCCAGAAAATAGCGGGGTTCATGTTAATGGGGTGAGCACAGTCTGAATCCAGCATGCCACTTTGCAGCTGTGGGGCCTTGGGCAGGTCTCGTCTGTGCCTGAGCCTCTAGATGAGTCTTGCTGAGCTGCTCAGAAGTTAACATTAAGTTGGATCCTCTTGTAATGGGGGAGGTTGATAGGCAGGACCAGACCCTTTTCCTCTCAGACCCTCTCAAATGATTCCTGGCTCCTGTCCTTTAGTGTAGGGCTGAGGGAAGTAAGGAGGGACGAGGTTACATTACTCACCCCATACTTCTTTGGTAAGTCAGGGAGGGGCTGGGACAGGAGCTGGGATAGCAAAGCCCATTCCTGGCACACAGCCGGCACCATTCCCAATGGCGAGTACTGCGTGCTCACACATGTTCTGCATTTTGGCTTTTAATCTCAGTGTGTAAGTGGAGAATCCAACTGGCCTCATTTGGACACAATGAAAACCCTTCACCTGCCCACATGGGAATGCTGGGAGTCAAATTCTGCAGAGCTCTGGGTGGTCACATGACCCGGGCCGCTGCTGCTTGTCTTTGCTTCCACCTTATTTCTTTAAAGATTGATGGAGTCAACCAAGTTCTTAGGACTGTTGCCATTTAACTGTACTTGTACATTGTCTCTTTTCTCCATACCCAAGCAAACTCAGATTGAATTTCCTACAGTTGTCTAAGAGAGGAATGGGGCAGCAGAACCCTGAATGACAGAATGCTCTTATGGGGCTGCGTCGTGAAGAGGGGCAGTGTGATAGGTGGGGGGAGAGCACTCATCACCAAAGGGGTGGGATCTCCTGGTCAGGGCTCTGTGACCCTGGATCTTCCAACCAGGAGCCTCAGTTTCCTTATCTTTTAAATCCTTGCCCATGATAGGCTCCCAGTAAATGCTAGAATCTCCTCGTCTTTTTTCCTGGGTATGATTGCACTGAAGGATCCACCTCAACCCATTAGACACATGTGGGAGCTGCCTGGCTAGAGCTCCTCGGGGTGCAGGCTTGGAGAGTAGAAGCAAGTCACATCCTCAGCAGATCTGGCTCCAAATCATCGGGGTCTGCAAAAATGGGCTTGGGGTCTAGATAGGCTGCATGGTTCCTGCTACTCCTGTCACTGCAGTAGAACTTAACAGAAGCTCTAGCTGTTGACCTTGGCCCTGCACAGCCAAATTCTTCACAGGGACCTGTTACGGTAGTATCCTTTGGCCCTTGCACGTTCCCTGTACCTGAATGCCCATGGCCAGGAGCCATGCTGTTTATGTTGTCCCCCTTGATATCAAGACTGGGAGATACCACTCCTGGGCTCACTGGGCCCTGCGGATTGGCCTCCACAACAGGATTTTAGGCTCCCCTCCATCAGGGCCCCTCTGTGAGAGCCTTCTCATTTCAGCCCCTGGCTGCTCCATTCTGTTTCAGAATCCTCTATGGGAGAGCAGAACTGGCTGAAGCAGAATAAAGAAATTGCTATACAAAATTGGAGCGAGGGCAAGTCTCAGAAGAGATCTATGACCCAGCCTGATGATAAGGTTATCAGCAAACATGCACTGACCATTCCTTTCATGTTAGACACAGAGCTGCTGTTTGCTCTTGGAGATGTCATCCAGCTGGGCCATGACTGAGTCATTATATTTTAAAGATTGCTTAAGAGAACATTAAAACAATTACAAGTGTCTATAAATTTAAAAAAAAAAAGTGGTGTGATGCGGAGCCCCTCGGTTATTTAGTAGACTTAATCCTAAAACTAATTCCTCAGGGAGATTCAACACGACCTCATTTATCTGGCATTGACCACTTCTTGGAACAGAGCCAAGGCCTGAAATAAGCAAAACAGAACTCTGGGAATCCCAGAGAGATGACGTGAGGTCCACGTGCTGAAGCTCAAGCCCTTACTCATTCCTCAAGGAGCCTGGCCAGCTTCCTCTGGGGCCTGGTCATGCTTGTTGACTCTCACACTTGGTTCCTGGTTTCCTGAGGTGCTGCTGCAGAGTAGTAAGGCTAGAGGGACTCTGCATGCAGGCAGTTAAGAGTGCTGGTGACCAAAGAAGAGCCAGAAAAATGAGAAAAAACAGACTCAAAAATCCAAGAGTGCAGTGGGCCAAGGAAGAATCAAAAGTCTGGTGGAACATGAGGTCCTCTGGGCAGAGTGGGCTCTGTGCTGGAAGGCAAGCTGGTGCAAGGAGGAAAGTCATTTGAGGGTCACCCCTCTGTCCTGGGAGCTGCAGATTTACTATTCCCTGGAATGAGAGAGAAAGCATTTCTTTAACTGCCCAGCTTTTCATAGCAATCCCCTGGATGTGTAACTCTCAAAACAGATAAGGGGGTCAGCCTGAATTGCATCTAATATGGTAGAGACCATTTTGTTACCCATCCAATTTCTTTTTTTCTTTTTTTTTTTTAAATTTCTTTTCAGCATAACAGAATTCATTGTTCATGCACCACACCCAGTGCTCCATGCAATACGTGCCCTCCCTAATACCCACCACCTGGTTCCCCCAACCTCCCACCCCCCCACCCCTTCCAAACCCTCAGGTTGTTTTTCAGAGTTCATAGTCTCTCATGGTTCATCTCCCCTTCCAATTTCCCTCAACTCCCTTCTCCTCTCCATCTCCCTATGTCCTCCATGTTATTTGTTATGCTCCACAAATAAGTGAAACCATATGATAATTGACTCTCTCGGCTTGACTTATTTCACTCAGCATAATCTCTTCCAGTCCTGTCCACATTGAAACAAAAGTTGGGTATTCATCCTTTCTGATGGAGGCATAATACTCCATTATATATATGGACCACATCTTCCTTATCCATTCGTCCGTTGAAGGGCATCTTGGTTCTTTCCACAGTTTGGCGACTGTGGCCATTGCTGCTATAAACATTGGGGTACAGATGGCCCTTCTTTTCACTACATCTGTATCTTTGGGGTAAATACCCAGTAATGCAATTGCAGGGTCATAGGGAAGCTCTATTTTTAATTTCTTAAGGAATCTCCACACTGTTCTCCAAAGTGGCTGCACCAACTTGCATTCCCACCAACAGTGGAAGAGGGTTCCCCTTTCTCCACATCCTCTCCAACACACGTTGTTTCCTGTCTTGCTAATTTTGGCCATTCTAACTGGTGTAAGGTGGTATCTCAATGTGGTTTTAATTTGAATCTCCCTGATGGCTAGTGATGATGAACATTTTTTCATGTGTCTGATAGCCATTTGTATGTCTTCATTGGAGAAGTGTCTGTTCATGTCTTCTGCCCATTTTTTGACATGAGTATCTGTTTTGTGTGTGTTGAGTTTGAGAAGTTCTTTATAGATCCTGGATATCAACCTTTTGTCTGTACTGTTATTTGCAAATATCTTCTCCCATTCCGTGGGTTGCCTCTTTGTTTTGTTGACCCATCCAATTTCTTAAGAAGAGACAGAACCAAGAAAAATCCTGGCTGGTGCCTGGGTCATGTGGAGCTAGCTGTGCTGGTGGAGGATTCTAGGTATGGAGGTCATGGATCCAGCTGGCTAGTGTTGCATGTGTGGGTGGGGTAAAGATGAGCTGGGCTTCATCCTAATACCAAGTAACTGGGTAACTTTACTGGGTCATGCCAAGTACCTGGAAGGGGTTCATGTATTGCCCATACTCAGAAGGGGTCCCAGGGTCTGGCAGACCTCCTAAGAAGAGACTGGCTGGGATCCAAGTGCTGACCTCAGTAGAAAGGCCCTCTCTGTGGCTGCTATGACACCTTCTTCAGTCAGACTCTTTGCTCAGCCCTGACCTGATTTTTCTAGACCACCAGTGGGTCTCTGATCAACTTCTTCCCTTTCCATTTCATTGATCAGAGGACCCTTTCTCTGGACAGAGTTAGGACCTTCAAGAACAATCTCAACATTTTGGGACTGTGGAGTAAATCTTATGTTTCTCCCCATTTCTGCTGTCACTTTCTGGTCATTATGCAGACAACAACCAGTTTGATTATAGGGATTTAGAAAAACAGCACAGTAAAAATACTTTATGATGACAAATTATTTCTTAACTTTGAAAGAACCTTGCTCAAGATTAGAGGAGTCAGCTCTCTTTTTTTAAAAAAAAAAAAAAAAAAAGCTTTCTATTTTTGACTCCCTGACATTTTGAGTCTCTGCTAGGTAAAGTGTCAGGACCTGTTAACACCTGTAATACTCCCAACAGCCCTATGAGCAAGAATTATTATCCTTACTGGTTTCCCATGGATTGAAGAACTAAGGCCAGAGGTGAGATGCTGTTTCTCCAGAGCTAGTAGAAGATGGAGGCAGGTTCTGATTCAAGTCTCCCAAATCCAAGACTCTTGTCCCTGATTCAGGAGCTTACTTTTTGAGGGGTGTGGGATGATGGCTTTGTTTCTGGCCCCTGGGTTCCATGTGAATCAGTGTCCTATGCTGAGGCCCTTCATTTAACATAATCCATGATTTTAAAACAAACCTCTGTGTTTTGCTGTCAACCTGTGGTCACTGGAAAAAATAATTTCCCTGTGAGAAAATCCACATGTCATATTTGTGCATGTCTTATGTTAGTAGGTCTTATCTCATCAGGTAAATTAGAGTGGGAGAGTAGCAGGCAGTAAAACTGACCCTCATCACTGATAAAGAAAAGAGAGATTACCAAAATGACCCAAGCACAATCCATTTTATTGGTAACATTCTTTTGAAGATCTCAGCCTAAATTTCTTAAGGACATAAAGAAGGCGATTATAAATTTTATATGGAATGGATAACATTCAGACATATGAGAAGATAATGGATAAAGCTGGCATTGATCCTAGGCCAACGTGCCAAATTTTTAATCTACTGTATTCTCATTTTACCCTCCCTTGAGATGGTTCAGAACACTCCAGAAGGATTCACCCATCACACCAAGAAAATAAGGAGGGGAAAAGAAATGAAGCTTCACAGGTTGACTTTCTCATGTTATGATCATCTTAGTTAAAATCTTTTTGGTTGCCAGTTAGAGAGAGTCATTTCAGACTTGCTCAGTCGAGAAAGGAGAGTTCAGATTGAGAGAGAGAGACAGAGAGCCAAGAGATGAGATGTGTTCTGGAATCCAGGTCTCACAAGGACCAGGAACTGGGAAGGGATCTGGAGGTGGGACAGCAACTTCTCTCAGGTCCCATAGTCTCAGCCTTTGTGGAGTGTCTGCTCATTCTTGTTTCTCTGCATTTGTGGCTGCCCTTTGGCTATGGAGTTTAGAGTATCTCCATTCCAGCTCTACTCCAAGATGGTGTCTCAAAAATCTAGCCCTGAATCCCTGGCTCAGTTTGGGTTGTAGTACTTCCCAACTCAGTCATTTTGGGCTCAGGAATGGTGTTGCATATCATGAACATGCCTCCCGATGCTTCACTAGTATGGGTGGTAGACAGACATGGAACAGATATATATTATATGTGATAGCTTTCAAAATATTTTCTTACTAATCCTTTCAGGCTGGTGTATAGATATGGAACTCAACTTTTTATGTTGATCTTATATCCAGCGAACTGTTGAACTGCCATAATAATTTAATAATCTGTTTGTAGTTTTTTGCATTTCCTGTGTAGACAGTCATATCACTGGTGACAAGTGATGGCTTGTTTCTTCCTTTACAATTATTTATATTTATTTATTTGTCATATTATAACAAATAAGTAACAAGGACCTCCGGTGCAATGGTTGAAAGAAGTGGTTGATAACAAGCACCTAAATTTTATTCTTGACTTTAAAGGGCCTGTACTTCCTGTTTCACCATTAAGGATGTTATTTGATGTGGGTATGTTGCAGATATTCTTTTCTCCCCAGTTTTATTGAGAAATAATTGACATACATCACTGTATATATTTAAGGCATATAGCCTATTGGTTTGATTTACATGTACTGTGAAATGAGTACCACAATAGGTGCAGCTAATGTCCATCTTCTCATGTAGATACAAGAAAAAGAAAAGAAAGAAGAAAATAATAAAGGAAAAATTTCTCCTTGTGATGAGAATTCTTAGAATTTTATACTCTTAACTCCTTTCCTATATATCATATAACAGTTTTACCTGTATTTGTCATGTTTTATATCATATCCCTAGTACTAATTTATTTTATAACTGGAAGTTTGTACCTTTTGATGACCTTCCTCCAGTTCTGCCTCCCTGCCTCTGCTAATGCCAAGTCTCACCTCTTTTTTCTGTGAGTTGTTTTTTTTTTTTTAAGATTCCATGTATAATTGAGATCATACAGTATTTGTGTTTCTCTCTCTGACTTATTTCACTTAGCATAATGCCTTCAGGGTCCATTCATGTTGCTGCAAATGGTAGAACTTCCTTGTTTTTTATGGCTGAATAATATTCATCTCTGTGTGTGTATGTGTGTGCATGTGTGTATACAACTTCTTTATCCAGTCATCCATTCATTGACTATTTTCATAGCTTGGCTATTGTAAATAATGTTGCTATGAACATAGGGGTGCAGATATCTTTTCAAGTTAATGTTATCATTACCTTTGGATATATTCCCAGAAGAGGAATTGCTGGATCGTGTGGTAGTTTTCTTTTTAATTTTTTTTAAAGATTTTATTTATTTATTTGACAGGCAGAGGCAGGCAGAGAGAGAGAAAGGGGGAAGCAGGCTCTCTGCTGAGCAGAGATGAGGGGCTCGATCCCAGGACTCTGGGATCATGACCTGAGCTGAAGGCAGAGGCTTTAACCCACTGAGCCACCCAGGAGCCCCTATTTTTAATTTTTTGAGGATCCTCCATACTGTTTTCCTTAGTGGCAGTAACAATTTATAATTCCACCAAGAGTGAATGGCCCTTTTCTCTCCATCCACATTGGCATTTGTTATCTCTTGTCTTTTTGGTGATGGCCATTCTAACTAGCATGAGGTGGTATCTCATTGTGATTTTAACTCACATTTCTCTAATGACTAGTGATATAGAGCACTTTTCATTTACTTGTTGGCCTTTCATATGTCTTCTCTGGTGAAATGTCTATTTAAGTCTTTTGCCCATTTTTTTAAATTAATTTTTTATTTTTCTTATAAACATATAATGTATTTTTATCCCCAGGAGTACAGGTCTGTGAATTGCCAGGACCTTTGCCCATTTTTAATTGGGTTATTTGTTTTGGGGTTTTTGTTTGTTTGTTTGTTTGTTTGCTATTGAGTATGAGTTCTTTATCTTTTATATGTCAGGTATTAGCTGCTTATCAGATATATGGTTTGCAAATATTCTTTACCCATTCTATAAGTTATCTTTTCATTTTGTTGGTGGTTTATTTTATGGCACAGAATCTTTAGTTTGCTGTAGTCTCCCTTTATTTTTTATTTTGTTGCTTGTGCTTTGGTGTCATGTCCAAAAATCTTTACCAAGACCCATGTCAAGGAGCTTTGTTCCTTTGTTTTCTTCTAGAAGTATCATGGTCTGTGCTCTGCATTTAAGTCTTTAGTCTGTTTTGAGATAATTTTTGTGAATGGTGTAAGAGCAGTAGGTCCAGTTTCATTCGTTACATGTGAATATCCAATTATCGCAGCACCATTTATGGAAAAGACTATGTTTTTTCCATTGAGTATGCTTTGCTCCCTTGTCAGATATTAGTTGACTGTATATATTTGGGTTTATTTCTGTTCTGTTGGTCTCTTTATGTGTTTTTATGCCAGTACCATACTGTTTTGATGACTCTAACTTTATAGTATAGCTTGAAATCAAGAAGTGTGATACCTCTTGCCTTGTTCTTCTTCCTCAGGGTTTCTTTGATTATTTGGGGTCTTTTGTTGTTCTATATAAAAGGAATGCTTTTTCTACTTTTTAAAAAAATACCACTGGAAGCTTGGTCGGATTGCATTGAATCTATAGATGGATTTAGGTAATATTGACATTTTAACAATATTAACTTTTCCAATCCATGAACATGGGATACCATTTTATTTATTTGTATGTTCTTTGATTTCTTTCATCAGTGTCTTATAGTTTCAGTATAGAAAACTTTTACCTCCTTAGTTAAATTTGTTCCTAAGTATTTTATTGTTTTTGGTGCTGTTGTAAATGTGATTGATTGATTGATTGATTGATTTTTATTTAAATTCAATTATCTACCATATAGTACATGATTACTTACTCATGTATATTCAATGATTCATTAGTTGCATATAACACCCAGTACTCATTACATCACATACCCTCCTTAATGCCCATGATCCAGTTGCCCTATCCCCCCAGCCACCTCCCTTTCCACAACCCTCAGTTTGTTTCCCAGAGTCAAGAGCCTCTCATGGTTTGTCTCCCTCTCTGATTTCTTCCCATTCAGTTTTCCCTCCCTTCTCTCCTATGATCCTCTGCACTATTTCTTATGTTCCACATATGAGTGAAACCATATGATAATTGTCTTTCCCTGTTTGACTTATTTCACTTAGCATAATATCCTCCAGTTTCATCCATGTTAATGTAAATGGTAGATATTCATCTTTTCTGATGCCTGGGTAATATTCTACTGTATATATGAACCACATCTTCTTTATCCATTCTTCTATTGAAGGACATCTCAGCTCCTGCCACAGTTTGGCTATTGTGGACATTGCTGCTATGAACATTGGGGTACAGGTGCTCCTTCTTTTCACTACATCTGTATCTTTGGGGTAAATACCTAGTAGTGTAATTGCTGGGTCATATTTTATTTCTTTTTTAGAAATTTGGTGGTTGGTATTTAGAAACATTATTGATCTTTATATGTTAATTTTGTATCCTACAACTTTACTGAATCCACTGATTAGATCTAACAGTTTTTTGGTTGAATATTAGAATTTTCTATATATAAAATCCTGTTGTCTGCAAATAGAGACAATTTTATTTCTTCCTTTCCGATTCTGACACTTTTTATTTCTTTTTCTTGCCTGATTGCTCTAACTAGGACTTCTAGTACTATGATGGATGGGAGTGATGAGGGTGGGCACACTGTCTTGTTCCTGTCTTAGAGAAAAACCTTTCATCCTTTTATCATACACTAAGTGTGATGTGAGCAATGGGCTTGTCATATACAGCCTTTATTATGTTAATATATGTTCCTTTTATGGTTAATTTGTTAAGAGTTTTATCGTGAATGAATGTTGAATTTTGTCAAATGATTTTTCTGCATCTATTGAAATGACCATATGGTTCTTTTCTTTTATTCTATTAATGTGATATATTATGCTGATTGATTTACCTATGTTGAATCATCCTTGCATCCCAGGAACAAGTCCCATTTGATTATGGTGAATGGTCCTTTTAATGTGCTGCTGAATTCAGTTTGCTAGTATTTTACCAAGAATTTTTGGATCCATATTCATCAGGATATTGGCTTTCAGTTTTCTTTTCTAGTAATGTCCTTTTGCTGGTTTTGGTATCGACAATACTGGCTTCATAAAATGAGTTTAGGAGTGTTCCCTTCTCTTTGATATGTTTGGAAGAATTTAAAAGGTGTTGGTGTTAATTCTTCTCCAAATGTTTGGTAAAATTCACCAGTGAAACCATCTGTTCCTGAGTTTTTTTTTTTAATTGGGAGATTTTTGATTACTGACTCAATCTCCTTATTAGTAATTGATCTACTCAGATTTTCTATTTCTTCCTGATTCAGTCTTAATAACTTGCATGTTTCTAAGAACTTTTCCATTTCTTTTCCATGTCCAGTTTGTTGGCATAGAGTTGTTTATAGTTGCAGATATTCTTTGTCATGTCAAAGAAGGTCTGTTTTACCCTTAATTTCTGAAGAGAATTTTGTGTGTGTGTGTGTGTGTGTTTATTGGTTTTAACATTATGAGTAGACTTGACTTTGAGGGAATTATGTGCATTTATTTTATTGAAACAATTGTACCTTTTCTTCCTTTTAACCTGTTAATGTAGTGGATTTACATTATAGATTTTTCTAATGTTTAACAAATCTTGAGTTGGGGATATAAACTTATTCATGGGGTGTGTGTGTGTGTGTGTGTGTGTGTGTGTTTAATACACTGTTGGTTCTGTCTGCTGAGATTCATTTAGGATTTTTCCATCTATAGTAACAAGTAAGGTTGGCTTGTATATTTCCTGTCTAGTACTGCTCCTGTCCAATCTGGATGTTAAAGTTATATCACTTTCATTAAATGCCTTTGGGAAGGGGTGTTCCTTGTTTTCTATTTTCTCAAAGAGTTTATGTAAAATTGAATTATATCTTCCTCAAATATTTGGTACTAATAACTATAAAGCTGTGTAGGGTCTGTGTTATATCTCTGGGAACATTTTAAATGACTGATTCTCTTTCTTTAGTGGTTACAGCTACTAAGATCTTCTTTTCCTCTTGAGATTATTTTTGTGATTTATATTTTTCAGAAATTTTTCCATTTATTCTTAGTTTTAAAAATTATTGGTGTAAGTTCATAATATTCTTTTATCTTTTCCATCCCTTCTGTATCTCTAGTTATGTTCCCTTTGCTATTCCTAATATTCTTTCTTTTTCCCAACTCCTATCTTGTGTTTTATTTTTGTATTTTTTTCAAATAATAAATTTTGGTTCTGTTGATCCTGTCCAGATTGTATCTGGTTTTTCTATTTAATTGATTTTTATCTTTCTTATTAATTTTACTCTACTTTTTTTGTGTGTATTTTCCTGCTGTTCTTCTAGTATCTTAGTTTGGATATTATCTCATTAATTTTTACAGTTTCTCCTTTTCTGTTATAAACATTTAAAGTTGTAACATTATTTTTTACATACTGCTTTGACTGGTTCAACCACAATTTGATAAATAAGGTTTTCTGTTGATCAGTTCTAAGTATATTTTATTTTTTTTAATTTTTATTTATTTATTGGACAGACAGAGATCACAAGTAGGCAGAGAGGCAGGCAGAGAAACAGGAGGAAGCAGGTTCGGAGCAGAGAGCCCGATGCGGGGCTTGATCCCAGGACCCCGGGATCATGACCTGAGCTGAAGGCAGAGGCTTTAACCCACTGAGCCACCCAGGTGCCCCAATTCTAAGTATATTTTCATTTCCATTGTGACTTATTTGACCCAGGAATCAAGTACGTTTTAAAATTTCCTAATGTCTAGTGCTTTTTTTAAAAGAATAGCTAACTTTGATGAATTCTTTCGATGTGTCAAGCCCCAATCTTCACATTTAAATTGATTAACGTATATAATCCTCACAACCACCCCACAAAGTTGTACTATTATAGCCTCAATATTATGTATGTGAAGAATGAGGCACTAAGAATGTAAGCAATTGACCCCAAATTACACAGCTCCTGCACTGACAGAGCCAAGATTTAAACCCAGCCAGTTTGGCCACAGGATGTAACCACTGTGCAATAGTGCCTTCTTAATAACAGTTCTCATTGTTTTTTTGTTATAATAAAAACTATTACTATATTGATTTTTCCACTTAATTCCATAGTAGTCAGAGAAAGTGGCCAATGGGATACAATTCTTTGAATTTGGTTATGGCCTACTTCCCTTGAAGCACACATGGAAACACAGATCCTTACTGGCCTGAAAGAACTATCAAGATAAAGTTCCAAATATCATGGGCTCAATTCCGTTGTATGCCTCAAGGGAATGTGTGTTCAGTAATTGGATGTAGGGTTTTAAATGTAACCAATAAGCAAGTTTATTAATGGCATTATTCAAATATTCTCTATTCTTACTGAGATTCTGGTGTGTCTGACCTATCAATTATTGCATGGGCTAAACTCTCCCTCTGTTATGGTAGGTTCAATCCCACAACCCTGAGATCATGACCTGAGCTGAAATCAAGAGTTGGATGCTTAACCGACAGAGCCACCCGTGTGCCCCGACTCTGGCCACTCTAGTTTTAATATGCACATTATCATACAAAGTCTGAAGTTAATGATCATCTTTCCTTTCTTCAAACAACACAGGGCTTAGATTGCTTTCCCTACCCAACTCCCACCTTCTGTGCTACCGTGTCCATTACTTCAGTACTGCATTTTTTAATTACACCAATTAGCCATTGTACTTATTATTATGTGGAACCAGGGTTTCTTTAGAACTTCTGCCTTCTACCAGCATCTTTGCTTACAATTCGTCTGGCATCTCTTTAGCCATTGTCCTTATTCCTGGAGTACCTTTGTCAGAATACCATTTAGTCTGGGTCTGTAGTGGTAAACCTAAGTTTTATTTGTCTGAGTATGTCTTTATTTTATGCTCAGTCTTAAAAGATGAAGTACTGTTAAGTAGAGAATTCAGACTGACAGCTATATCTCTCATTACTTTGAAATTTTAAATATGATTCTGGATTCCCTGGTTGTTGAGGAATCAACCGTCTGTCTAATTGTAATTTTTTGTGGCAGTCTGTTGGGGGGAGGGTCTCTGCTTCTTTTAAGATATTTTATTTTTTGGTGATCTATGGTTTTACTATAATGTGCCTAAGTATTAATTTGTTTTTATATTTTCCCTATTTGAGGTTGAGTTTTTCTGATATGTGAATTTATGTCACTTGATCATTTTGGAAAATTTTAGGCCATTGTTATTTTGTATACTGTCTCTCCATGTCCTTGATTTTATCTACTTGTAGGTATTTTAGGCTAATATGAGTATGTGCCACCTTTGCAGGTCTGATTCTGTTGTTGTCTATCTCTTCTGATATTTTTTTATTTTTCCTTGTGATTTTTTTTTAATTGAGCTCATGATATTTGGAGCTTTATCTTGATAGTTCTTTCAGGCCAGCAAGGATCTGCATTTACCTTTGCCAGTGGCCTGAAGATACCAGCTCTAAACAACCCACTTTATTTTTATTTATTTTTTAAAAACTTTTATTTATTTTTTTTAATTTCTTTTCAGTGTTCCAGAATGCATTGTTTATGCACCACACCCAGTGCTCCATGCAATACGTACCCTCCATAATACCCACCACCAGGCTCACCCAACCTCCCCACCACACCCCTCCAAAACCCTCAGATTGTTTTTCAGAGTCCACAGTCTCTCATGGTTCATCTCTCCCTCCGATTTCCCCCAAATCACTTCTCTCCTTCACCCAATGTCCTTTGTGTTATTCCTTATGCTCCACAAATAAGCAAAACCATATGATAATTGACTCTCTTTGCTTGACTTCTTTCACTCAGCATAATCTCCTCCAGTCCCATCCATGTTGAAACAAAAGTTGGGTATTCATCCTTTCTGATGGAGGCATAATACTCCATTGTACAGATGGACCACATCTTCTTTATCCATTCGTCCATTGAAAGGCATCTTGGTTCTTTCCACAGTTTGGCGACTGTGGTCATTGCTGCTATGAACATTGGAGTACAGATGGCCCTTTTTTTCACTACATCTGTATCTTTGGGGTAAATACACAGTAGTGCAATTGCAAGGTCATAGGGTAGTTCTATTTTTAATTTCTTAAGGAATCTCCACACTGTCTTCCAAAGTGGCTGCACCAACTTGCATTCCCACCAACAGTGGAAGAGGGTTCCCTTTCTCCACGTCCTCTCCAACACTTGTTGTTTACTGTCTTGTTAATTTTGGCCATTCTAACTGGTGTAAGGTGGTATTGATTTGAATCTCCCTGATGGCTAGTGATGATGAACATTTTTTCATGTGTCTGTTAGTCGTTTGTATAAACAACCACTTTAAGTTGGCTCCTCTGTTTGTGGCTCTGAGGGCCTCATGGTAAGTATGGATTCTGGTCCCAGAGTCATCTAAATGCAGGCATAGTTGAAAACTCTAAGGAAAGATGTTTCTTTCCACCCACAGCCAGAGCTGAGACTACCCAACTTCCTTGTTATGTTCTTGGTTGAGGGGTGATGTTTTCTTACCTTACCCATGGTAGGCGCTATTTTCCAGGAGACCATGTTTGTGTAGGTGTCTTTATATAACCTCTTATCTGACTTCAACACCTGCTACGCTTTCGGAGTCCATGCTCTCTCATTGTGTTCAGCCTGTGAGTACTTCTCTTTATTAACTTAACTATGTATTCAAAATGATTTTTAAAAAATATTTTATGAGCACATTTTTTTTATTTCTACCAGAGAGGTTTTTAAAAAATATTTTATTTATTTATTTATTTGAGAGAGAGCCAGGGGGAGGGGCAGAGGGAGAGAGACAAGCAGACTCTGTGCTGGGCACAGACCCCCACATGAGGCTCAATCTTAAGGCCCTGTGATCATGGCCTGAGCCAAAACCAAGAGCCAAAACCAAACAGGGCAGGGCAGGACAACTTGTTATCACCTGAGCCACCTAGGCGCCCCTCCACTGGAGAGTTTTTAAAAAGAATATCTAGTCTGCCATATTGCCGGAGACAAATCTGGCTTCCCCTGCTCTGTGCTACCTAAACAGTTTTAGTCCAGTTGCTGTTGATTCCCTGTGGTTCAGTCCAAAGGACTCCTCAGTCCTCACCTGCCTGAGTGCTCAGAAGCACTCTTCACAATAGACCTCTCCCTCACAGACACACTCTCTCTCAGCCTTTGGGACACCATACTCTCTGACTTCCTGCCTGCTTCTTTATCTTCTTAGTGTCCTCTGCCACTATGCCTCTGTGTGCTTCTGAATTTGGCATTTTCTAGAACGTGAGCCTAAGTTCTCTCTTCTCTGTGTATTCACACTCTTGATGATTCTGTCTTTTCCTGAGGTTCTAAATGCTACCTGAATGGCGAGGGCTTTCTAATTTACATCTCCATCCCACACATCTTTTCACATGTCCAGAGTCTCGTATCCAACTTTCACTTTGACCAGTCTTCTTGGATAGCTCATGGACTTTCTCACACCAAACATTGACAGATATGAATGTTTGGTCTTTCACTCTAACATCCTCCTGCTCTAGGATTCTCCAACTCAGTAGACACCCCACAATACACATACCATTGATGTGGCCCAGACTTCCTCCTTCTCATGCACATACTCAACCCTCTGAGGCCCTCTCCCTCTACCTCCATGCCGCCATGTCTCTGCCACCAATTGTTCAACTTCTCTCCTGCCTGCTGTGGGCTGTGCTCACTCAGTGCTATCGTCATCTTTTAAAATCACAGGTCGTCTTACTCCAAAGCTCAAAATTCTTTTATGACTTTGTACCTCTGCTAACCTAAAATGAATCCCCAAATGGCTCCTGAGTCACTGGAACCCTATCTACTTCTTCCACCTTATCTTTGGGCCACTCTCCCACAACTTACCACCTCCAACTCAGTCTTCTTTGCAGTCCCCGAACTTTCTGTGCTCCTTCGTGGCCTCAGGGTGGAAGCTTTCTCCCACTGCTTTCTCCCACTGCTTTGCTGACTTCTCTTCTTTAAGGTTCCAAGTTAAACAAGCCCTCTGAAAACATTCTTTGGCATCTAGATTAGAAGAATTCTTTTTTGTTACATTTTTCCCACGGAACCCCGATTGTCTCCTTTTTGGCACTTACCACAGATTTTTTAATTACTTATTTTATTTGACTACCTGAGCAACACCTGTCTGTCTTCTGAGGATGGGACTGTGTCTTTGGTTGCAGTGCATAGCATAGTACCTGAGGCTTGAGACTCTCACTATACATTTGGTGACAGGACCCACGAATGAACTTGCTCTCACCCACTCTCCCCAGTTCATAAGCCCTGACAATGCAGGGTCACTTCAAAGCAAACAGGGCAGGGCGGGACAACTTGTCATCACTTCCATAGGAACATCCATCATCTGTTGGGGCTTGAACTCTGGCTGTCAGAAGACTCCACTCAGACCACAGCTGTCTCAGGAAAGGGTGCGGTGAATCTCACACATGTCAGCTGCCCATGTGTACAGGCTCTGCCCCATTTGGGGTGGTGGAGATACACAGGTATAAATTAACACAACTCTAAGACACAGTCCTTCCTGCTGGGTGAGTCAGTGTGTATTTCTGGTCCACCCTCCCCTAACAAAGTGAAGATAAGATTGATTTTGTCTGTTTCTTCTTCTTCAAATTAACAAAATTTACCCTCAATTTGCTTAAAAGGAGGGAAGAAAGCCTGTTTCTAATTTGTTCTGATCCATTTATTAAATGTAATCATAAGGTAAAAAAAATTCAGAGATGTTAAAAACAGCAGGAAAATATTAAACTTTCAGTGTACAAAGCTTGAATCATAAAATATGTTGCATGGGGCTCTTACTGAAATGGGACACAACCTTAATGACATTCACAATTACTTGCTAAGAGGCTCGATGTAACCCAGAAGGCAGAGATAGAGTAACACATCTACCCGGTGTGCTCTTTCTTCGGGGAGACCAGATTCTGGGCTGCATGACCCCCTGAGGATTCTGTTGGCTTTGCGAGCGTGCAGTTTAGAGTTCCCTCTGTCTATTCTATGTTTCTTTTTTTAATTAAGAGTGAAATAAGCTAATGGAAAATATTATTCACGTTAGGGGGGATGAAACCTGTTTCTTCCCTCACTTCCCTCTTTTTTCCTCATCTGTTCCCCTACCCCAGCCAGAAATGTATAAGCAAATGCCCTTCCTTAGGAGTCCAATGTGGAAACAAGAAAGCTTATGGGACTGCCATTCCATTTCCCAAGGTGCTGTTGAGCCCCTCGAGATAATGGCTTAGAGAAGGATTTCCTTAGACTCCAGAGGATTTACTCCTGTTAGAGAAGCCGTTCGCATTGATTTATCTCTGTGTGTGTGTATGCACACACGCAGCCGCGCTCTGAGTTAGTCCATGCCGACTGCCATCACAAAATACCTCCGACTGAGGGCCTTGAAAAACAGAAATTTATTTTCTCACAGTCCTAGAGGCTAAAAGTCCAACATTGGGGGTTGGCAGGGTGTGTTGCTTCTGAGGCTTCTCTGTTTGGTTTGTGATTGTCTTCTCCTCCCTGTGTCTTTACATGATCTTCCTTCTTTGTGTGTCTGTGCACCAATGTCCTCTGCTTAGAAAGATACCTGGAAATGCTATTAAAAAAAAAATTAATTGAGGTGAAGAGATGGGGAGAAGAGATGGCGGGTGGGGCAGCTGTTTTGGACAGAAGAACCAGGGATGGCCTCCTGGCAGTGGGAACTTTGGACCAGAGACAGAAATGAGAGGAAAGAGAGCCCCCATGGAGATCTGGGGGCATTGCTCCAGACAGGGGAACAACACTGCAAAACCCCAGGGGGTGGGCCAGGAGCCACTGGGGCAGGAGCAGGGTCAGAAAACCTCACTGACTCTCAACTTTCTCATCCCCAAACAGGGGTGCTGAGATGTCGTTGTGAAGGGTGGAAATGAAATATTGGATGCAACACAGAACATAGAATTGGTTCTCAGTAATAACCGTGACTGTCCCTTTTCTTGGCACATCCTGTGGTGCTGGTTTATAAAGCCTCGTGGAGGTAACAACTGCTGGGTTGTGACCTGACGTGGAAACGTCTCAGGCTGCAGAGCCCAGGATTTCCCCCAGCTTGCTACCCATGGGTGCTGCGGGTGCCTATGAGGTTAACAGATTTTCTCTTTCCCTAAATCCAGCACTCTTACTTTTCTGTCTTGCTCACCTGGTTCTGGCTTTCCTCACACCCGAATCATTCCTCAGTCTTCTCTAACGCCAACATGTTCAATCAATATCCTCCTCCCTCTGGAACACTCCATGGTTCCTTTACCCAGATCTGCCCTTCTGGTTTCCCAGTCCCTCCCCACCTTTCTCTTCTCAACACTTACCTCTGTCCTTGTAATCTCAGCTCCTATTCCAAGCCTCTTTCCTGGGGTCTTTCTTTCCCAAGCACCCTTTTATGTCCTACATCATGAGATTACAAATGACTTTATTTTTTCTTTTTTTGTGGGTTTTTCCTCTCTGTTCTCATTTTTTAAAATAATGCTTTTATACTGCTTTTAGTAATTAATTAAAAAACCCAAGTTCATTTTTAATTAGAAAATCACACACACACACACACACACACACACACACACACACACACACACACTGTTTATAATCATCTGTCTCCCCTCAAAGAGTTCAGGGATCCGAATTTAGAATTTAAGTCCCTCAAGAAGATGGCTGCAGGTCTGCATTCAGTAACTCTCTGGGTTGTGTGTCTTTCCTCTAAACTTGTGTGCACATTCACACAGAACTCAGATACCTGGGACTTGAGCATTGTTAGTTCCTCAGCGGGTCACCCCAGATATTTCAAAGATTTAGATTTTTATGAGGATAGCCCTCTCTGGCCTTTTCTAAGGGAATTAGATCATAACTATGCCCTTGGTGGTTTCGGGAGATTGGAAGCAACGTGCCAGCCACAGCCGTGCCTTGCATGTGGTTGGCTTTGGGTTTTCTCTTGGCTGTTTTGTTTTCAGCTGTCTGCAAGCTCTGCAAAGGCTGTGTGCCTTGTACCTCTTCTGGGTCTGGGCCCTGGAGAGTCTGGAATCTTCATGAAAGCAATCATGTGGTTTTACTCGATTTTCAAACATGAAGAAGGGTTCAAGGTTGAGTTTCACCATCTAGAAGAGAAATCAATTACACTGTATTGGAAGAACGAACCTAAGATAGAGCATCTGTATGTTCACAGGACTCCCTTGCCCATTCCCTGAGAGACTGTTGTTATTTGTTTGCTGATTTTGCTGCATTTTAAGTAAATTATCTTTCAGGTCATTTTAAAGTCCTGGTGGTCCTGGTTTCCCCCAGGACAGAGTGTGTACAAATTCGGAAGAGTCAGGGAACAACAAAGAACCAGGCACTTCTATCCCTACTGGGGGAGACTAGAGCAAAGCGCCAAAAGAAAAAGTATTTTGTTTCTTCAAAAATCCTTATTTTGAGCACTTAGCCGCTATACCCTTAAGTGCGAATGTTCTTCCTAACACCGAGGTGGTATCTGTAGTGTTAATATTTTCCACACCAGAACTTGATAGATTCAAGATCATTCCGACATAGCTCTCAAGCCTCCCTTTCTTCATCTGTAAAATGGGGTCATGCCTACCTCACATAGCTGTTGTCAGAATGAAGGGGATTACGTGGATTAACATGTGAGGTTTCTTTCGGAAAAACACTCAGTCCAGAATCTGGCTTGTGGTGGTACTCAATCAATGGTAGCACGACAATGATGAAAATGAGTCAGCTATGGCCTTGTGGCCGGGAAGCACTCTGGGCTCTGGTCACATTCAGTCAGAACCTGATTTCACGTGGTCTGCCTGTGGGGCGGGTTTAACCCTGTGGTTATGGCACAAGATTGGGGGAGGTTGGAAATGCTACTGATTTATTTTTCCATACATACATCCTGTTTACATTTACGAAAGTAATTAAGTATTCCCGCAGATGAGAACGCTCAGTTTGGCCTGTCCAGACGGCCGCCATGACTGGGGGGGATGGGGAGGGAAAGTAGGGACCTCAGAGGAAGGCTCTTGGGCCACAAAGCACTGATGCTTGGGGACTTCAGGGCTCCACAGGCAGCAGGTCCCTGGAAGTGCTGGCTTTTCTGACTCAAACGGCCATTTTCAGAAATAAAGGTGGCCCCCCAGGGCATTAAGGTGTCTTGAGATAGGAGTGTCTGGCTGCCCATGGGAGCACCCTTCTGTGAGGCTCTGCACCCTTCTGTGAGGCTCTGCGTGGCTTGAAGATTTCTGCAGGGGCTAAATCTTGTCTTTCCTTCTTCAGAGCTGCAGTGCTAACTGCAAATACTCCAGGGAGAAGTAGCGTGACAGTCACTTCTGCTATAACTTACTTAGGCAGGATTGATTTGTGGAAGCAGATTTCGAGAGTGGGAAAGATTCTGGGAATTTAATGGGGAGAGCAACGAACTGGAAGAAATACAGCGCTGGGGCCTTCAGAAGGGGAAGGGCCTGAGGCCAAACAAAGGCAAACTTTGCTGCTCCACATTTTGCCTGGGGCTGATCGACTTTCCCTTGAGCAGCTGCTTCTCCCAGTTTGTGTGCAGAAATACTGTCAACACTTTGAAAATGAGCAGCAGGCTACTGCCATTTAAATAAGGATTTCAGGAAGTAAAAAAAAAAAAAGAAAAGAAAAGAAAGAAAGAAAGAAAAAACTAGCTGGAAACTAGAGTGTGAATTTATGGTGCAAAGTGTTTAATGATATTAACATGCAGAGTAGCAATTTGGGATTTTTATGTTGTGTCCCAAGAACCGGGTACATGTGCTAATTTTGATAGGGATGGGGTTGAGGAGGCATCATTCTCCTGTGTATTTTAGGACGAAATCACTAATTTCTTGACATTTATTAGAATTCACAAGATTTGGAAGAGAGAAAAAAAATCAGCACAATTTGTTGAACTATTTCAGAAAAATGTGCATGACCATTTTCAAATGGTTTTACTAATAATGAAGGCAAATCCACAAAAACATTTCTGGATCAAAAGCAAGTGTGATGGTTCAAAATTCTTAGAATGGTTATTCTGGGCAGGAAAACTATAGTTATTTTATTCTTTTCCATTTTCTGTGTTTTTGTTTAATTTCAAAGAAAATGTTCGTCCTTTATAATGGTGGAATTGGAAATTTGAAATATGTTTCTTTTCTTTTTTCTGCAATAGGGTTACATGATGGAAAACCGAATCTCGGGCCTAAAATGCGACACAGATGTGTTTGTGACTTTTGAAGGTGACAATGTTGTTATGCTGCAGGTAAGATTCAGGAAATGTTTATTCTTCTTAAACGGCATACTTTTCAAGATCAAGAGTTATCCAGAAATCTGAAGTGTTTCATATGTTTTATCTTCATCTGATGTCTTCATTTAATTGGCAGGTGTTTTCCTGTTAAGCCCTTGATTTTTGCAGTAGTTGAACAGGGGATTAAATTATTTCTCTCCTAGCTTATCTTTGACATTGCCCTGTATCTTTCTTGGTTGAAGAAAACTTCAACCAGTTTTAGTCAGATCCTTCTGCTGGAAGTCTATTCCAAAAGAATACTTGAGGACTCAGAAGATCAACAGGCGAAAGGCATGAAAAGGCAGGTTATAAAAGGAGGGCAGTTGACCAAGCTCCCTGGTGATCAGAGACATGCAAGTGAGGGCGTACCACAGTGCTATTTTCTCCAACAAATTGGCTCATATTTAAGAGCATGTTGAAGTCCCAGCGTTGGTGAGAACAAAAGAGGCACTCTTCCATGTTGCTATTAGGCTGTGCGTGATTCCACTTCTGGGACTATCTAAGATGATAATCCTAAATACAGAAAAACTTTAGGGCATAAACGTTTTCATTAGTACATAATTTATTATAGCAATAATGTTGGAATCTAAATTTTCAACAATATGAAAATGATTATGGAAATCATGTTCTGGCCACTCAATGGGGAATTATATAGCTTTTAAAATTGTACTTACAAGGGTTTATTACAGAAATTAAAAACTTATGATATGATAAGTAAAAATGATATAAAACTGTATATACAATGGGATTACAATTTGGTATTTTTACAAAAAGAAAACAGGGACTCCTGATTCTGCTAGGATGGAATGGCCCTATTTCTCCCAGGTCCTCCCTCTTAATAAACGAACACTCTGGACATAACACAAAAAACGAGCATAGGAAGACTCTGAAAGGGAGAAAGACGAAGGCAGGCTGCCTAGGGAGCTTGGACCTGGAGGAAGGGAAAGACAGTCAGTTGTCTGGGTTTCCTTATTGTCTTCCACATATCCTGGATAAGGGCATATATGTATGCCCTCAATCTCTAATAGGTATAGACAAACCAAGGAAAACCTTGTTCTCCCTACCCGAAGGAGAGGGAAGATGGCGGCCTAATGATTAAAGAAAACAAGCAAACCTAAAACCTTTCTAGCTATATTCTCTGTACATCAGTCAAACAAAGTGGAAAAACTGAACACACGCACACATACACCAATTTCAGCAGGACCTGGCAGGAACTGATCCTTCACCTGACTTCTGATCCATAGCAGTAGTCAGACACTGGTAGCTGGTGGTAACACTCCCATTACTCAATGTGGTGCTATTGGTGGGGCCGAGCAGGGAACTAATCTTCTATCCCCTGCCTAGTGGAAGCAAGTGGAGCTTAGATTTTTACATCAGGGTAATGTCAGCAGGGCCCATTGGTAAGCTAAGCCTCCACTTCTACTCAGCAGCAACAAGACTGATGTAAGGTGAAACAGATCACCAGTACGCTTAACCCTGTACCCCAGTGTCAGTGGGATCCAGTGGAGAGTGGAGCCCCTACCTCCACAACTAGAATGAAGGTCATCAACTAGACTGACCCAGGAGGTATGATAAAAAAAATGAGAAGACTCAACTCACCAATATTAGGAATGAGAACGGGTATATCATTAGTTATCTTGGAGGAACTAAGAAAATGATGAAGGAACATTGGAAAATAACTTCACGTTAATAAATTTGATGACTTAGTCAAATTGACCAATTCCTCAAAACCACAAACTCCCAAATCTAACCAACTTGAATAGTCAACCTGAATAATCCTATAATCTTACAGAAATTGAATTTTTAATAATAATAAAATACTACCCCCAAAGAAATCTCTGGGCCAAGGTTTCATTGGCGAATTTATCAAACACTTAAGGAAGAATTTTATGCAGTCTCTCCCAGAAAACAGAAGAGAAGAAAACACTTCCCAACTCATTTTTTTATTTTAATTTTTTTTTATAGACAGAGAGTATGCATGAGCTGGGGGAGGGGCAGAGGGAGAGAGAGTATCTTAAGCAGGCTCCATGTCCAGCACAGAGCTGGTACTTGATTTCATGACCATGACATCATGACCTGAGCTGAAATCAAGAGTGGAATGTTTAACCAGCTGAACCACCAAGGTGCCCCCAATTCATTCTATATAGTTTGTATTTCTCTGATACCAAAAATAGACAACAAAAAAGGGAAGACTACATATCAATAACTCTTGTAAATTTAGATGTAGGAATCTTCAACAACATATTAACAAATTGAATCTGACAGTGTATAAAATGAATATACACCACAGCCAAATGGTATTTGTTTCTGATAGGCAAGACTGCTTCAGCATTCAAAAATCAGTTGACGTAGTCCATAATATCATCAGACTACAGGAGAAAAAAATCACATGATCATATTGGTTTATACAGCTAAAGCTTTTGACAAAATGTTGATGCAAAATCTTACCAAACTGGAATAGGAGGGAATTTTTGAATTTGATAAAAAATATGTACAAAAAATGTAACTAACATCATGCTTACTGGTGAAATACTGAATGCTTTCCTCCTAAAAGCAGGATCAAATCAAGGATGTCTATTGCCACTACTGTTATTCAACATAGACCTAGAAGTTATATCAGTACAATAAGGCAAGAAAAAGAAATTAAAAGACATAGATAATAGAAGGAAAGAAATAAAAACTTTCCCTGTTTGCACATTATGTGATTATCTACATAGAAAAACCCATGGAATCTACCCCAAAACTGTTAGAACTGAGCTCGTAAGACTCCAGGATATGAGATCAATACACAAAAGTCAATCTCATTTCTGTGTACTAATAACAAATGTGAAAACTGAAATTAAACACACAATATCGTTTACAATTGTTCCAAAGAAAAGGACATACTTAAGTGTAAATCCAATAGACATGCACAGGAACTATGTGCTGATAATTACAAAATGTTTCAAAGAAATAAAAAAATCCTATATAAATGGGGAGACATACTATATTCATCAATTGGATGACTCTGTGTAAGAAAATGTCAATTCTGCCCAAACCGATCTATACATTTAATGAAATTCCCATCAAAATCACAACAAAGTTTTCTGTAGACACAGACA
Source organism: Martes martes (assembly GCF_963455335.1). Classification (NCBI taxonomy): domain Eukaryota; kingdom Metazoa; phylum Chordata; class Mammalia; order Carnivora; family Mustelidae; genus Martes; species Martes martes. The sequence goes on along the minus strand of NC_137896.1, from coordinate 103,697,412 downwards.
AGCTTATTCTAAGACATCATCAACATGGTGAAATAGGAGTTTTCTGCCATCTTATACCCAAAGAACACCAATTCTGATAATCACCCGAGGATGATAGTGCCTTTGTGTAAGTCCAGAAGTCCAGTGAAGTTCCAGCACACCGTTTGAGCAAAAAATAATGAGATTGGGTGCATTGAAGAGGGTAAAAGGAACAGTTTCACTTTACCTGTGTCAGCCCTCCCTCAAGACAGCACAGCCCAGTGACAAGAGAGACCTTTTGCATGCGATTTCTCCCACGGGGAAGCGGGGAGCATGTGAGTGAGCACCCAGCTTACCGAGTTGTGTGGGGCACTGCCCAAGAGGCCCATTTCTTTCTCCTCTCACTGTGATTCCTGAAGTGTGTTACATGACATAGAGTGCAAGGAGAAGCTGGGAGAATAGCAGCCACGGATCTCAGAGAACAGTGATCGGACATGCATCCTCCTAACTGCTTTGCAGACTCCTTCAGGAAACCCACTTATGAGCTACCGGGGACACCTCACTTACAGATCCTCCATGTTGGTCCACAGGCTCCCACAGTGCTCTGCATGCCTCAGTCACACACGTCACTACTCCATGGCCAGTTATCAGGGTTCATTCCCAAGGGCAGCCAGAGCCAGCCTTCGCAGACAGCTAGTGAACACATACAGAAAGCCAACCTGACTCTGGGATTGGAAGAAAGCACACAAACTCGAGCAGTCAGTACCACCTGGGGGGAAGTAAACAGAAAGCTTTAAGCACTAATCCTGCTTTTGTAGGATCAAAAGAAGTCATACAATCTTAGAAACTATTCCCTAAGAGGGAATAAGAAGTGTGGAACATGTGTATCCACAGGTCTGAGAAAGCCTCAGAATTCATACAGGGCTGATGGAAGGTATTTCTCCCCCAAAGCCAGTCAGTAAAGACTAGAGGAGGTGAATTCTTCAAATGTGAAGACAGCAATGCAAGACTTCACGGAACATGAGAGATGAAGAATATGTGACACCACAAAAGGGGAAGAACGATTTTCTAGTAACTGACTCCAAAGAAATGGAGATCTGCAATTTTCCTGATAAGCTATTCAAAATAGTAGTTTTAAGGAAGCTCAGTGAACGATAAGAAAACCCAGAAAGATAATTCAGTAAAAGCAGGAAAGCAATACATTTAAAAAATGAGAAATTTCACAAAGAAATAGAAATCATTAAAAGGAATCAAATAGGGGCGCCACCTAGGCTCACTCAGTGGGGCATCTGCCTTTGGCTCAGGTCATGATCCCAGGGTCCTGGGATCCAGCCCCAGGTTGGGCTCCCTGCTCAGCAGGGAATCTGCTTCTCTCTCTCCCCCCATTCATGCTCTCTCTCTTGCTATCTCTATTTCTCTCTCTCTCTCAAATAAATAAATAAAATTTTTTTTAAAAAAGAATCAAATAGGAATTATGGAGTTGGGGAACACGGTGAATGAAATGAAAGATGCAGTAGAGAACATTAATAGCAGACCTGATTGAGCAGAAAAAGAATTTGTGAAGGAGAAAAAAAAACAGGTCATTTGAAATTATCCAGTCAGAGGAGAACAAAGGAAAAATGAAGGAAAAAGAGTGAAGAAAGCCTCTCTGAACTATGGGACACCATTAAGAAAAGCAATCTATGCATGTTGGAATCTCAGAAGGAGGAGAGAGGGAGAAAGGGGTAGAAAGTTTATTAAAGAAATAATGGTTGAGAATGTCCCAACTCTGGGGAGAGATTTGGATATCCAACTTCATGAAGCTCATAAGCTTTCCAAACCTTTTAACTCAAAAAGATCTTCTTCAGTGTATATTATAATAAGACTGTCTAAAATAAAAGACAAGGAATTTTAAAAGCAGCAAGAGAAAAAAATTCCTCAAATGCAAGAGAACCTCCAATAAGGGTGTCAGTGGATTTTTCAGTAGAAACTTTGTAGGCCAGTAGAGAGTGAGAAGATATATTCAAATGCTGAAAGAAAAAAAAAAAAACAAAACCCCTGCTAAACAAAAATATTTAACCTGAAAAAGTTGTTCTCCCTCCAGGGCACCTGGTTGGCTCATTGGGTTAAATAAGCCTCTGCCTTTGGCTCAGGTCATGGTCTCAGGGTCCTGGGAACAAGCCCCGCATCGGGGTCTCTGCCTAGCAGGGAGCCTGCTTCCTCCTCTCTCTCTGCCTGCCTCTCTGCCTACTTGTGTGTGTGCTCTCTCTCTGTCAAATAAATAAATAAATAAATAAATAAATCTTAAAAAAAAAAAAAAAGTTGTTCTCCAAAAATGAAGGAGAGTTATAGACTTTCTCAAGCAATAAAAGCTGAGGAAGTTCATCACCACTAGACCTGCCTTGCAAGAAATGATGAAAGGAGTTCTTCAAGCTGAAATGAAAGGATGCTAATTGGTAACATGAAAACATATGAAAATATAAAACACAATAGTAAAAGTAAGCATATAACCAGATTTAGAATATTCTAATACTGGAATATGGTGATATGTTAAACATTCAACCCTAGTGTAAAGGTTAAAGGACAAATTATTAAAAATAATTATAATAATTTTTAAGGGATACACAAAATAAAAAGATGTAAATTATGACCTCAAAAACAAAATGGGGAGGAGTAAAAACGTAGAATTTTTTATGTGATGGAGCTGTTACAGACTGTTATAGCTGTTATAGACTGTTATAGACTGTTATATCTTAACAGTATTTTCTGTAAGACCCATGATAATTACAAAGCAAAAAACTGTAGTAGACACAAAAAGTAAGGAGAGACAATCAAAGTGTATATTTATGGAAAATTGTCAAATCACAAAAGAAGATAGCAAGAGGGGAAAAAAGGAACAAGGGAACTACAAAAGAGCCAGGAAGCAATAAGATGGTATAAATAAATCCTTACATATAAATAATTATTTAAATGTAAATGGATTAAATTCTCTAGTCAAAAGGCATAAAGTGGCTGAATGGAATAAAAATAAAAACAAAACAATACCCAACTATATGCTGTATATAAGAGACTGACTTCAACTTTAAGGACACAAACAGGCTCACAATGAAGGGATGGAAAAGATACTCCATCCAAATGGAAACCAAAAGGGATCAAGGGTAGCTACACTTACATCAGATGAAATAGAATTTAAGTCAGAGGTCATTATATAATGATAAATGGGTCAATTCATGAAAAGGCTATAATAATTGTAAATATAATGCACCCAATGTTGGACTACTTAAGTATATTAAACAAATACTAATAGATCTGAAAGGAGAAATGGTGCAATAATTGTAGGCGACTTTAATATCTCACTTTCAGTAATGGATAGATCATCCAGATGGAAAAGTGATAGGGAAACTTTAGACTTGAAATATACTTTAGACCAAATGGACATAACAAACATATACAGAACATTCCATCCAATAATAGCAGAATGTGCATTCTTACATATGCACATGGAATATTCTCCAGAATAGATTGTGTGTTAGGTCACAAAACAAATCTTTGCACATTTCAGAAGATCAAAATCCTACCATCTATCTTTTCCAATTGTATATTTTTTATGTGAGACCAAAAACCAATTTTATGAGACTAAAAACCAGTAACATACCCAACAGTGAAAGGTTGAAAGCTTTTCCTCTAAGATCGGGAACAAGACAAGGTGCCCACTGTCACTACTCTTACTCTTCATAGTCCTGGAAGTCCTTGCCAGAGCAATTAGGCAAGAAAAAGAAAAGGCATATAAATTGGAAAGGAAGAAATAACGTTGTTTCCGTTTGCAGATGATGTGATCTTGTATATAGAAATCTAAAGAATCCGCCAAAAGTTGCTAGAACCAATAAATGTATTTAGTAAAGTTACTGGCTACAAAATCAACATACACAATCCAGTTGCATTTCTGTACACTAACAACAAAATATCTGAGAAAGAAGTAAAGAAAGCAATCCTGTTTATAATAGCACCAAAGACAATAAGATACCTAGAAATAAATAAAACATCTGAACACTGATAACTATATGACTTTGATGAAAGAAATTAAAGAAGGCACAACAAATTAAAAAAAATTCCATGCTCATAGATTGGAAGAATTAATATTGTTAAAATGTTCATACTACCCAAATGTTCATACTGAATCTATAGATACAGTGTAATTCCTATAAAAATTCCAATGGCATTTATCACAGATAGAAAAAAGAATCCTAAAATTTGTATGGAACCGCAAAGGACCCTGAGTAACCAAAGCAATCCTGAGAAAGAACAAAGCTGAAGGCATTACACTTTCTGATTTCAAACTATATTTGTTAAGTTGCCACTATTGTGGCATATTTCAATTGGTCTAGGAGACACTGCAAAACAACAACAACAATAACAAAACAAAGATAGTAAGAGTAGCGTACCACAAATTGAAGTTTTGGGACTTCCGACTTAGCCCCTGTTTGTATCTACCCATTCTCCTACTTTGATTTGCTTCAACTCATTTTCCTGCTGAAACTCTCACTCCTACAGCTCTCTGACTATTCAAATGCTGCTTTTCTTGGAGCGCCTGGGTGGCTCAGTGGGTTAAAGCCTCTGCCTTTGGCTCAGGTCATGATTCCAGGGTCCTGGGATGGAGCCCCGCATCAGGCGGCTCTCTGCTCCGTGGAGAGCCTGCTTTCTCCTCTCTCTCTGCCTGCCTCTCTGCCTACTTGTGATCTCTGTCTGTCAAAAAAAAAAAAAAAAAAATCTTAAAAAAGTAAGTCTTCTTCTCAAAAAGAAGCAACGAACAAAAGAAAAGACAATGTATGGAATGGAAGGGAATATTTGCAAACCATATATCTGATAATGGGTTAATACACAAAATATATAAGGGAATTATACAACTCGTTGGCAAAAAAGAAAATAACCCAGTTTAAAAATGAACAAAAGACCTGAATAGTTTTCTAAAGAAGACCAAAAATGGCCAACAGAAAAAAAAAAAAATGGCCAACAGATACATGAAAAGGTGCTTAATGTTACTAATCACCAAGGAAATGCAGATGAAAACCACCATGAGATATCACCTCACACCTATTAGGATGGCTTTTGTAAAAACAAAACAAAACCAAAGGATAAAACGTATTAACAAGGATTCAGAGAAAAGGGAACCCTTGTGCGCTGTTGGTGAGATTGTAAATTGGTACAGCCAATATAGAAAACAGTATGGGAGGTTCTTCAAAAAATAAACCTTGACCTAAGTTTCCTTACAAAAGTTTTAACTCAAAATTAACTACTTAAATATAGAAACATAAAATTATAAAAACTTTTACAAAAAATTTTTAAGAGAAAATCTTTGAGAGTGGGACTAGAAAAAATTCTTAGATTTGACATCAAAAGCACAATTCATAAAAGGAAAAATTGAAAAACTAGGCTTTATCAAAATTAAAACCTTCTTCTTTGTGAAAGACCATGAAGGGAGATGAAAAGACAAGTTAAAAACTGGGAGAAAATAATTGCAAACCACGTATCTGACAAAGTCCTTGGGTCCAGAAGATATAAAGAATTCTCAAAACTCAACAGTAAAAAACCATCCGATTATGAAATAGGCAAAAGTCATTAACAGACATTTCACTGAAGAGGACATTCCAATGGCAAATGTGAACATGAAAAGAGAAGCAACATCCTTAGCTGTTAGGGAACTACAAATTTAAACCACAAAATTAAACCACTACCACAAACCTATCAAAATGCTAAAATTTAAAAAATATTAATAATATTTTTATTATGCCAAAGGAAGCAGAGAAACCATATCACTCATACATTACTAGTGGGTGGATAAAATGTTACAGCCACTCTAGAAAAAAGTATGCAGTTTCTTAAAAAACTAAGCATGTGCTTACCATAAAACTCAACAATTATACTCTTGGACATTTACTCTCAGAGAAATGAAAATGGGTGCTTATGCCAAAATCTGCACATGAATGTTCATAGTCAGTGTATTTGACACAACCCCAAGCTGGAAACAACCTAAATATCCTTCCCTGGGTGACGGGGTGGCCTGACCAACACGTCCATACCACACTCACCAGTAAAACACAAACACCTGTTGACTCTCAACAACCTGGATGCTGAGTGAGAGAAACCAATCTTAAAAGGTCCCATACTGTACGATTGCATTTATATAACATTCTAGAAATAACAAACTCATGGTGATGGAGAACGGGGTCATCATCGCCAGGAGTGAGGGAGGGAAAAGAGAGGGAAGGGGCCGTGATTATACAAAGGTAGCATGAGGGATCCTTGGGATGGAACTGTTCTATATCTTGCTTGTGGTGGTGGTCACATAGAGGTATGCATGTGATAAAACTGAGCAGAACTGTGCACACACATGCACACACACACACATGCACACACACATAACTGCATGTAAAACTAGCAAAAACTGAATGAGCTCTGTGGATTGTACCAGCACCATTTTTCCTGGTGGTGATATTGAAACAGCGTCATGTTTTAGAAGATGTTATGGTAGAGGGTACATGAGATCTCTCTGAATCATTTCTTACATCTGCATTCTTAAACTTGCATAAAAATAAAATTTAAAAAAAAAGAAAAATGAACATTTGCATTGATAAGTTTAAAAAAATATTTAAAAAGGATATATTAAAATACTGGAGATTGTTATCTTTAAGTGGTAAAGGCTCTGTCTGGATGCTTGAAAAAAATTGATATTGAAATGAATTTTTATAATGTAAAAATTTTTATGAAAAATTGGCTAACTTAAAGAGTAATGCAGATATTTTTGGAATGGTATTCAGTTATAAGTTTAGTCCACTGAAAACTAAAATGTTAGATGGCAGCTCTCCCCTGCCCCCTTATTATTTTAACTTTTAGGGATATCTATAGTTAAGTAAATAGTTTACGGAGAATTATTTAAGAATTGCCATTTAATTTGGGCTAGATTAATATTTGCCTGCTCTTTTGTCTCCCCCCACCTAAACGTTGCTTTAAAAAAAACCTCTCCTTAAGAATATTCAGTAATCAGAGAGACACCTGGGTGGCACAGTTGGTTAAGGTCAGATTCTTGGTTTCAGCTCAGGTCGTGATCTTGGGATCCTGAGTCTGAGCCCTGCATTGGGCTCTTGGCATGGAGTCTGCTTGAGATTCTCTCTCCCTCTTCTTCTGCCTCTCCTGCTCATACACACTCGCACTCTCTCTCTCGCTCTCGCTCTCTAAAATAAATAAATAAATAAATATTTTATTAAAAAAAATAACTCAGTAATGAGACATTGTACTAATAATTCACATTCTCCATCTCAGCTGGTGATCCAAGTGTGTGAGGTTTTTCAACAACTTTCTCCTCTGGGAGTGTGTTTTAAACGTTAGCATGTGGTTCAGCATCATCTGAGTCTGAAATTATGATTCAGCGCTTTAATTGCAAAGCTCTAGCTTGTGGGCAAGATGGACAGATGGTTTAATCTACTTAGGGTATGGTCACAGTTTCTAACTATGAATGAAAATGGAATCCTAGGCAGAGACAGGGACTACTTGCTATTTGTCATATAAATGAGAGAAGGGGCAATGAGACGGAGGGACTGCGGACCTCAATGGGGCCGTAATGGAGAGATGCTGGGCAAGAGGGAGGCTGAGCCCCTGCTCAGGTGGACATGTGCCAGGACAAAGAGACAGAGCATCACTGCAGTAAGAGCCCATGGAACGACTTCACACCCAGGCTGAGGAAAGAAGCCAGCAATGGCTCAGTCTGCCAGAAAGGAGATAACCAGTGACCTTAAAACCAGATGGTAATGACCTTCTTTGGCCAGTTTTCCAGACAGACATCTCTCAGACACGTGCCAGACAAACACAACCTCAAGCCATGACTGAAGTTTATTCTTAGGCAGAAAGACTTGGTTTATAAGTAGTATGTGTCAGGAGTCCCCAGATCACCCTCAGGTTTGACAGTTCTCTTGGACTCACAGGACCCAGCATGTCACCACGGTCATGGTTAGGATTTATTGTAGCAAAATGATAAAATACGAAATCAGCAGAGGTAAAAGGCACATGGGGCAAAGTCTGAAGGAAACCAGACATGAGTTTTTAAGACTCCTCTCCCACTGGAGTTACACAGGACATACTTAAGTCTTCGGGCAATAACCATGACAGTGTATGTGAACTATTGCTTAGCAGGAAAGTTCGTTGGACACGCATGTGTCCAACAAACATGTAAGGTTTTTATCGGGGGCTGGTCATATAGGTTCCCTCTACTTAACATACCTCAAAATTCCAGACTTTCAGGAGGAAAACAGGTGGGCAGCATAAACCATATTGTTTGCACAAACAGTTCAGGCACAGCGAGCCATACTTCTTCGTCAGGAAATGGTGGGAACTCTCCCCAAATCCAAGTTCCCAGATGCTAACCAAGGGCCATCCTTGCAAGCAGGCCTTTCCAGTAATAGCAGTCTCTGGCCTGCTGTGCTGACTCCTTTCTGCAGTGGTGCCATACGATGCCCTTCCCGATTTCATTGCTAAGAAGAGGGAAGATTAAAGGTGTGGTGGGTGATCACTTTGGAAGTGATCCAAAGGCATCCAGAATTAGGAAGAGAGAAGATATTTAGACACTACAGCATAAATAAGAGGACTGGAAACCCAAGGAAGGACTTCTGGTTCAGGAGGATGATGACATGAACACCCATATTACTGTTCCTCCTTCCTCAAATCCCATTGAAATAGCTGGAAGAAAAAAATAGAAAAGAACAGATCTGCAGGGGCATGGGCAGTGGAAGAGGAGCCATCAGAGGACCAAGGAACTTGACCTCTTTCTGGAGAATGGAAAGCAGATGGGATGGAAATGATGGGTCAACCTAAGTGGAGAGGGCTGGAGGTGAGGGTTGTTACTTTGGGTTATCTCTGAAAAGACGCTGCGTTACAAGTGTTGAGAGCAGGAGAGGGCCTGGGGCAGAGAACCAGGCATTTCTGTCAAGCCCTGCCTAGGAGCAGGATGACTGGGCTCCTACATCAGAACCCTTGACTACACTTGTAGCATCTGCCACAATTCTGGAAACTGCTCTGGAAAAGGACACTTGACAGCCTGCGGAGGGAGGCCTTGGTCTCCTTGGGTGAGAGACCAGGACCTCTCAGCACATTAGCTTTGTGCTGGGGAGAGGATCAGCCTGCCTGCTTGCCACCAGTTGACACACCCTACAGGAAACCTGTCAGATGACAGGTCCTATTTTGTACCCAGAGCTTTCAGGGCACCTGACATCACACAGAGTTGGGAAAGGTGGCTCTGGCTGCCTGCAGTAGTCAAACTTCCACTTGAGTGTTGGAATCTGCCCATACTGGGGAGGCTTCCTTTCTCTGGGCTGGATTTTGCTTCGATTGTACTTCCTGAGGCAGAGATAGAAAATTAAGGAGACTAGGGGACAGTAGAAACCGGTCAGTGAGTTTCATAGTATTCCAGTGTTACCTACAGTGCTTTCAACCCTCTGCCCCACAGTGAGACTCTAGTGATCTTCAAAGTGGTAGGGCCGCTGTTCCATGATTGAGGAGGGGGGAAAAAACAGGCATGCACTATCGAGTTTCTGCAGGCTTTACATATTTCCCTTTAAGCAAGACGAAAGGTCCTCTGACCCTTTCATTATTTTCCTGGGGCAGAGGTTGTAGGCCCTTGGTGAAATTTAATTATGTCCTCCACCAAATCCAATTATGACCCACACCCATGAAATCCCATTATAACTTTCTTTGCTTCATTAGAGATACAGCAGAACAGGTGCCTTCCTAATCCACTCTGGCAGATTTCCTAAAGAGTATCAGTCAGAGGTTTTGCATAGATTGGTCATTACTCTTCTTTGTAGGCAGAGCAAATATGCAAAAATGCAAATGACCTGTGGTCTAACTTGCTTAAAGACCATGTAAGTATCTGGTTTCCTATAAGAAAGTTGATTCCTTAGAGATTTTAGGCCCCCAGGACTATTTTCCCAAGGATATTCAGATATTTTTATTTTGTTTTTCTTGTTATTTCTAACTTTTACTTAGAAAAATTTCAAGTAGAAATTTCGAGAGAAAAATGGAAAGGCTAGTACAATAACACTTGGATTATATTCTCCACTTGGGTAGATCCTCCACTTCTAAGTGTTAATACTTTGCTATATTTAAATGTCCTCTTTTTTTTTTTTTTTTTGAGAGAGAGAGAGAGCGAGCGAGCGAGTGCACACATGGTTGCGGGGTGGGGGGTTGGAGGGCAGAGATGCAGAGGCAGAGAGAGAGAGAATCTTAAGCAGGCTCCAAGCCCAGCATGGAGCCCAAAGCAGGGATTGATCTCAGGTCCCGAGATCATGTCATGAACAGAAATCAAGAGTCAGATGCTTAAGTGACTGAGTCACCCAGGTGATCCTGAATGTCCTCTTTCTTATTCTGTGCATGTGTAACCATGTGAAAGTAAATTGTAGACATCTGTAAAAACTGCAGCATTCATTTTCTAAAATAAAGACATTTTCTTACTGAGCACAATACCATCATCATACCTAAGCAAATGAACAATAATTCCATAATATTTTCTAATGAGGACAAGCAGACATTTAAGGAAAACGAACAACATGAAAATGAAGGAGCAAGATGAACAAACAGCTGCTGGTACTGAAAGAAACAAAACAGAGAAATGAAAACTAATTAGTATCCTTAGATATTGTGACAACATTCTCATCTATAAAACAAGAAGAGCCTGCTATGAAAAATGAGCATTACATTAAACTATAGTAACTGTAGTGCAGAGAAATACAGTAAATTAAAATTAGACATTTGCAAAATTTTAAAATTTTGCTTAAGGATAAATTTGAGAAAACTTCTTCAGAATGAAGATCAGAAAAACCAAGTGAAGAGAAATAAAGAGGAAATAAAAGATACAGATGGTCAATCAAGGAAATCAATGACATTCCTGAAAAAGAAAACAGAGAATACAGACAGACAGACAAAATTAGAGAAATAAAAGAAGAAAACTTCCCACATCTGAAGAGGGACACAAGTTTTGAAATTGGCAGGACCCACTGGAAAGGGTCACAACCTAAAAATAGCCTGGAGAATTTCAGATCACTAGCTAAGGACAAGAAGAGGGTCCCCAAACCTTAGACTGAAAAAAAAAAAATCAGATTATTTACCAAGAAAAGAGAACAGATTGTCTCAGCCCTTTTAGCAGCAATGCTGAAGGCTAGAACAACACTTTTCAAGTCTGACACACCCACACATCCCTGGAGATGCTGTTCAAGTTCAGATTCTGGGGTGGCTCGGGGATTCTGCATTTCCAACAAGCTCCTAGGCGATGCTGAGGCTGCTGGTCTACTGACCACATGTCGAGTGGCAAGGGTCTAGAATAAAATGGAGCAGTGTCTTTAGAATTCAGAGGAAAGTAATCCTGAATGTAAAATTTCATAGCTAACCAAATTATTGATGAAATTATTGATGAAATACTGATGAAAATATTGTAAAATAAGACCTACAGATATTCAGTTGCTCAGTAAGTTTTCCTGCCATGTGCTTTCTGAATAACATTACTTGTAGATGAAGGGCAGAAAAGCAGAAAAGGAATTAAGAATTAGAAAGACATGTATGCTTTCTGGAGCTAATCCAGGAGCATGTATAAAGAAATATCTGGATAGTAGTGGTGTGGTGAGCCTGGAACACAATTAGTCCCAATTAGAACAGGAAGTCAGAGGATCAAAAGAATGGCTTCAGAAGGAAATGACTTTGGCTCGACAAATAGAGTGATTAAAAAGCAGGAAGATCTTAGTGATGTGATGGAAAAGGCATATGTTTCTTCTTGAAACAAGGGGGGAAAGTCCATTAAGATTTCAGGAAAAACAAGACCGCTCAAGAAAAGCACGCTCCAGATATGAAGCAAACTAAAACATGACAGGAGAATCTGTTTCAACTTGACGCTTGGAAGCGTTTCCTTCTAGCAGAACAAAACCCACTTAAAAATGGTTATTTATGGAGTGAGGTCTTAGAAGAAAGGGATTGGGCAAGAGACTTCTACTTTTTATTTAAGACCGTTTAGTATGGCTTGAATTTTTAAAATCGGGTGTATTTAAAAAACATTTTCTTAAAAATCCTTTCTTTAAATATGAAAGTGAAGAAAGAGAAGGAATGAAGAGTAACAGAGAAAGGAGGTCTTTCCTAAGAGAGAGAACAAAGACCAGTGTATCTTTCTGTCTCTGTCCCTGTCTCTCTCTCTCTCTCTCTTTCTCTCTCACACACACGCACACACGCACACCCCTCACCCTCTAGCTTTAGCGATCTCCCTACCCCCTACCACTGGAGAGAATTCCACATTTTTCTCCCAGACATGCAGGACCTCAGGGACTAGAATGGAGCCTTGGGACCCATATGATGTTAGGTGAGGGCAGGACCTCAGGCTGCTAAACCAGGACTCCCCTTGCTCCTGGAAGGACCCACACAGTAAACCGGAAAGAACGTTCTCTCCGGGGCCCCAGCCTTCTGGCTATAGCTGAGCGGCAGATGAAGACGTTGAGATGGCAGAAGGAGAAAAATACAGATATCCCTGAAACCAAAGGTGAAGGTTGGGTCAAACCCAATCTCAGGGCCACGGAGCATCAGTTCTGAAGTGCCTGAGATCTGGATGGCAAGAGGAGCAGCAGGTACAGAGGGGATGGGGCTGTGGATGACAGGTCTGTTTACCCAAAGGGTCACCTACCTTCCTAATCTGAGGGCTCTTGGAAAGAGAGAACAAGGGGGTAAGCTGATGGCCTGCTTGACCCAGCAGATCAGGGACAAGTGGTTCAAGGGATCTTCCCTAAGACCTACAGATGGGAAGTTACACCCAGAATCACTTCCAGTGATGGCAACAAAAACTAAGGGGAGCTGTGTGGAATGAGACCAGAGAGGCAGGCAGAAGCTCAAAAGCGGGCCTAGTGAAGGCTGTGAAGGCTATGGGTAGAACTGCCAAGAGTGGGCTTGGGACCCAGGCTCACCCTGGCATCCAGGCCAGGGTGGTGGCATTGAAATGGAGTGGGGAGGACAGCTTGCAGTTCTGCTTAGGGAATAGAACTGACATGAAGCATTTGCAAAATGTGCTCATTTGGGGGACCTTGGAGGGACTTTCGGGTGATGCTCTCCCAGAAAAGCTAAGCAAAGTAATTTGAACAGGCATTCTATTTTTCTATTTCTAAACCCAATGACCAATACATGAAGCTGGCACCAGATTTTTCAAAACCAGATGTTTTAGCATCTAAATATTGAAAGGTCTTCCCCAGGGCTCCACGTGTGAGGTTTTGGAGAAAGGGAGCCTTTTGAATTTGGCCCACTTGTTTATCTTTACTCCTCTGCTCCCCAAGGTGACTTCATTTTCTCTACAGAGAGATTGGTTTTGGCATTGTTTTTCAAGTTGGGATCTATGAGTTCTTTACGAGAATGTGTTAATTATTTGTTTTAACTTTGATGATAACCTAAATAGAAATAGTCTAAGTAGGTTATGTAGATTGTCTAGATAACACCATAGACCTGGAGGCTGCCGTAGGATTCCTGCCTTCGTCTTTACATTTACAAGCCCTTTGGCACCAAATAGTATCACCTTGATCACCAACTTGAAGAGAACAAATATAGGTTTTCTATGACCAAAACAATGTGTTTGTGCCAAGTGAGGGCAAGGGGTGCTATGTTGTGCTGCTGAAGGAAGATTTCATCATCAGAGATTGGGAGGAGAAGGGCCTCTTTCCCCCCCGGCCCTCAGGGGCGTGGGCATAACCCATCCACAGGAACCCGCATGGCCGGGGAGGGCCAAGTTCATGCTGCAAAACAGTCTGCCACATGGTATTAGGGCTGTTGATATGAATCTCATTAGTTTTATAGTTTTGCTTGTATTTAATTTCATAGTTTATAATTGAACGAGAGCCACAAACATAAGGTGTTTATATCTAGTTAAATGTTTGAACATGTTCAAGCAACATTATAATTTGAAACAACTTAAGTCAACATTGAGGGTTAAGGAGAATTTTTGTTTTCCTTCAGAAAGGAAAAGGGTTTGTGCCTTACTCGAGATATGGAAGACTTCATAGGATTTCTTTTTTTAACATTCTCCTCCTTACCACTTATTTATATATTTATTTAGTCACAGATGTAAGGCCTTAGTTGCTTTCCTTTCTGAATAAAAGAAAGTAAGTATCCCAGTGATATCTACTCCAAGCAACTCCACTGGACATTTTGTTGTTACGGGGTGGGCTTCAGGAGAGGCCGGACACGTGTGTGTGCGCTGCAGGGAAACTTACTGTAAAGGGCAGATAAGAGCATGTGGTGGGGGGGGAATGGGGGACGGCTTAGAAGGCAAGGGTTGGGGGATGGGCCTGAGAAGACTTGGGACAACAGCAGCAGCCCCACACTGGGGAAAGTGGACAAGCTAGATTCAGGAAGGTCACCTTGGACCCAGCTGCCCGTGGCGGTAGCAGTCAGGACACAGCTGGCTGCCTGTAACACAATATCCGCCAACGTGGCCTAAACCATAAGAACATCTCATCCTCCATGGTAACCCCAGAGCTGGTTCAGGGGCCTGTCTGCCCTTAAGGCCCAAGCCTCTCTCCAGCATTCCATTCCACCAACATTGGAGTGGTTCTGGGGTGGTCTCTGCATCTGCATCTTAGAAGACGTTCCAGAAACATTGCCCAGAAGCCCTCAGCTGAACTCTTCTGAGATCTCACTGGCCAGGACCGTACAGTTGGCCAAGGCCCTTCATGGGAGCTGGGGGTGAGCACTGGGCATTCTCCACCTCTTTAGTGGGAGAAGGTGTGGGCTAGAAAGCAAAGACTTTGGGGGGTGGGGGCAAGGGTAGCGAGTCGCAGACAGCTGACCAGTAGCACCTGTCCTACAAAATAAGTATGCTCCTGAGCTGGGCTCCACCATTCAGAAGAACTGGGCTGGTCACAAGTGGCTGGTTGATGAGGCCAAGAAATGGAAAGGGGCAGAGATGGGGGTCAGGGGCCCACTCCCAGGCTCCTTACACCGCATGGGGATCTTTGGCATCCTTGGATGAGGCCCACGACAGGGGTTACCAGACCAAGGGTCTTCATGGCCAGTCAGAGACCCACATAACTGCAGCAGAGCCCTGTAATCTCAGAGCACCAAGGGGACTGGGGCAGATGTGGGCCCCTGACCTCTCTGTGGCTTTAGGGTTTGGGGCTGACCTCTAGCTGCAGGAAGTCTTCGCATCTGATCGGTCACCTCAGAACCTGCAAAGGACAGGGCTCTGCAGGAGGGCCTCCAAGGAGGCTAGGGAGGGAGGCCTCAGGGGCCAGGTTTGCCTATACTGACTGAAGGTGAAACCCTTGGTCCAGCCTCTCTGAGCCCCCACCTGCTCCCCAAGGAACATCCCCACCTTGTAGGACACTTGTAGGATGGACTCTCGTCCGTCCAGCGCTTGGCACACAGGAGGGGTTCACTCAAGGCTGTGTCCTGTTGTTTCTTCTTCTCCATTTGATTACAAATTCCATGGTCAATGTGTTCGTCATTTTATTTATATAGTTTCTTTAACAGAGTTCACATTTCTATAGAGCTTTATTTATATAGCATGAAATAGAGACAAGTTTCTTGTCTCTTGGAGGCCCCCTTTCCACATTTTAAAAGTGGGAGTCATAACCCAGACTCTATAGGGCTGTTGTAAGGATTAAATGAGAGAACATAGGCAAAGTGTTAACTGTGGTTATTGGCACACATAAGGAAAAGCTCAGTAATGTTAACTTGTTGCAGATATAGTGCAGGGCACATGATAGATGCTCAGTAAGTGCTTCATGGGTGCCTGTGATGCAAGAGGCCTTGTTTGGGCTGGGCCAGGCAAGGGCTTTCCTTGCAGCTATGGGCAGTGTTTCCAGAAGCAGAGTCTAGATCAGGGCAGAGGCAGAAAGCAGGAAGGCTGTGTCCAGCGCAGAGCAGAAGACTGAGTCAAATCTGTGGAAGGAGAGCAAGGCCCAGGTGGGAGAACCAGGTGCAGCCTGGGGCTGCAGCAGCTCAGGGTGAGAGACAATACACGGCAGGAGCAGCCTGATTTAATGTGGTCCAGGTGCCTGACATGGCCTCCGAGGCTCTTCACAGCCAACCCCTGCCTGCTGCCTACTCCGGGCACCCATGGTTCTCCATGCTTGTGCCTTTAAAGGTGTTCCTCCTGCAGGGTGAAAGCCCTTGTCTCCCTCCCCGTTCCATCTCAGAGACAGAACTGTGGTCAAGTGCAAGGGGCTTGGTTGCTAGTGCCCCTCCCTGCACCGCCTCCTACCCTACCCAGTGAACTCTGAATTTCCCTCTGTCACCCTCATCCTGTTACTCTGTCCTACTGACTTTCTCCCCAGCTCACTGGCTTCTTGCATTCTCTTGGTACCCCCAGTGCCCAGCACGGAGCCTGGAGCTCAGGAATGGGCAGTGGAGGTGTGGAATTATTAAAATCATGGGCTCTGGGCTTAAGTCCTAGCTCCTCCTAGCTATGTGAGCCTGGTGACCTGCCTAACCTCTCTGGGCCTCAGTTGCCTTATCTGGGCAATGGGATAATTCTGTTAACTACCCAGAGTTGTCAGGAGGATTAAATTAAGTCATTCCACATAAAGAGTTTGGAACAGAGCTTAGCCTTAGTAGGTGCTCAAAAAAAATGGCAGTTGTTACTATTAGGTATCGAACACATGAATGAACGAATGAATGAAGGTTATCTGTGCCACTGAAGGGACAGATGTTTCTTATTCATCTCTGTAATCCCCACTATACTCAAGAGTGGCAGTAGGTGCCTTGCACACAGTGCATGCTCCATAAATGTGGGTGGCATGAAGGAAGGAAACCACAGGGTTGTGCTTTATTTCCTTCTGGGAGGAGACATTGGGAAAATAAGTTAAATTTGATCCAGATTTAACCAAAAAACCCAACAAAAACAAAACAAACAAAAAAAAAAAAAACAAAAAAAAGAACCCAAACCAAAAAACTGACCACTCCTAAGATCTACTTAGTGCATGAATTTTTGCTGGACTTATATCACTGCTTTGGATCCGTCCATCCTGCTAAAGTATAAAGTTCAAATCCATGTTTAAGGTCCAACGATTACTCAGAGCATTGTACATGTGGGTTTCTGTGTTAAACAGCTCTTCCTCTCTTCTCACCTCTCCTCTCCCCTCCCTCCCTGCCTCCCTCACTTCCTTCCTTCCTTTTCTTCTAGCCAGGGAACTTTTCAAGAAATCTCACCTTGATGCGATGTCCAGCACCTAAAAGAGGAAAAAAGTGAAGGGCTCGGGGAATCACGTCCACTTGGCTTTTTCTTCAGTCTCACACCCTGAGTGACACCTGAGCTGCCCTCGGGAACCTAGGGTGCCGGATGTCGATGTAATAGGAATGTGGGACATACAATGACATTTGTGTCGACAGTGCTACTGAGACCCTGAGGGCTGGGTCCAGCTTCATGGGGTGAAACCTAGACAGTCATATCGGACATCACGCTCAGAAGGACCTGTGCTGGGGTTTAACATGCCGCTCTCAGCATCTTGATATTCTTCGTAATTTTTGAGTCAGGGGCCCTGCATTTTCATTTTGTACTGGGCTCCAAATGACATAGCCAGTCCTGCCTAGGGCATGATTTGGGTTCCAGTGCCATAAGATCAGGCACTTTGAGCGGCCCCATCACCCCATGTGGTGCAAGCCTGAGTGCAGCCCCATTTCCCGGCTTGTCCTTGTTACATAATGGATGATGTCTGGTGGCTTTTCCGTAGACACCGTGTTTTCTATTCTAATTGGCTCTCAATATTTCTGTCTTGGCAGCAGATACTACTTATTAAGGCTTTTTCATCCAAGTTTCACGTACCTGGCATAAATCAGTGAAATACTTAGTATGTAGAAATGCTAGTTGCTTCATAGGTGCCTTGAAAAGCCATTTGACCTAAAAAATATATATATAACTTTTATTGATGTTATATAATCACTGTTGCCTGATGCATATGATATTCATTATAAATGCACGTTTATGATGTCATTATTCTGCACAATTTCTTAGACTCATAGTTTCCAAATGTTGGCTGTAGATTAGCTTGATTCCTCCTACAGATGGGATCTTTTTTGAAAAGGCAAGCGCACGGCTCTTCTGACTACCCAGTCCCCCAGAGTTCCCCTAAGAAAGGGGCTCTTGTGCAGGTGCACTGGGGATTAATCAAGTATATAGAAGAAAATAGTATTCACATTTAGAACCAGAGAACGGAGTAAATAACCACAGAAACAACACGACCACAAAAACGGTCACCTAGAAAGAAACAACATCACAAGTTGTCACAAGAAAATCTTGTGAGTATTCAAAACACCAGACTTAGAGAAGGATGTAATCACTTGTATTGTAAAAAGATAATATATCTTTCACTTGACAAAATGATCTACTACTAAGTTTGTTTTCAACTAATGAAATCTCTACTACAAGTAAAATTGTATTGAATTTCCTGATTTTGGTAATCACTATTACTGTGTAAGATACCATTCTGGGGAGAATCTGAGTCATAACTACATAAAACCTCTCTGTACTATTTTAGGTTTTCAACTTTTTGTGGGTCTGTAATTATTTTAAGAAAGGAAGTTAAAATTTTTATATATGTGTATGTACACATACACACACACCATAGCGTATTATAATCTATTTAGGAGCACATCTATGAGTGAAAACAAGCACTTTTTTGTCACATGCCCAGTCAAGATGGTGACTGGTCTCTTTGCCTCTCTCTGGTCATTTATCAAATAAAGTATTGGGTTTAGAAACTGTAATGCCCAAACCCCAGCTAATGGTAGCTGATAGCTTCAGTCATTTAATCTTTCACCAAGGGAGTATCAACAGCAGGAAATAAACTCATTTTTAAAATCACATTTTCTTGTCTTATGACCTAGAAAAGGAGGAACGATGCCAAGAGCAAGGAACAAAAAGGAAAGAAAAGGAAGCAAAGATCCAAAATGACTAATCTGCCAGAGCCCGATTTGTCTGTCCTTTCTCTTAAGTTTAGCACCTGAACTGGATTATTACATCATTCTAATTTTAATTCTAGTTAGAGTGATTTTTTTTTCCAATTTAAGTTGCTTAAATCAGAAAAGTGGAAATAGTGACAAAAGCTAAAGGAATTGTTAGGGAATTGAACCGATTGGATAAAATATTGAAAACAGGAAGGAGATTTATTTATTTATTTGTTCATTCATTCAGGAAAGACTCCTCCGCTCTCAACTCTGTGTCGTCTGTTGTCTGACACTTTTAAGGATAAACAAACCATAATCTCTTAGCATTTACCTTCCAGACAGTAGTAAGACAAGAAACCAGGAGACAGGTTGCTTTGCTCTGTATCATCAGGCATCAGTAAATGCTATGAAGAAATATAGAGAAACGTAAAGATATGGAAGGGTGGAAATCTGAGAAAGGAATCTTTAATGCTTGGAATGATGTTGCTCTTGTAACAAGAGGGAGATGGAGTTAAAGCCATCATAAATGTAACAGATTAGCGAACACAAACAGTTTCAATCTTATTCTTGGTGATGTGTCAGTGAAACTTGATTGCTATATGATTTTAATTTTAATTCTAGTTAAAATGAGTTAATTTCCCCCCATTGCTGGGTATGTTTTAATTTTTACACAGATTTCGTATAGCAACAGACACAAAAATCTTCACATCCTTTGACCCATGATACTGTACTGTGATTCTGGTTTTTTTTTAAATTTTATTTATTTATTTGAGAGAGAGAGGCGGGGGGAGGAGCAGAGGGAGAGGGACAAGAAGACTCCTGCTGAGTACAGACCGCCCCCCACCCCCAATGCAGGGCTTGATGCCAGGGCCCTGAGTTCATGACCTGAGAAGAAATCAAGAGTCGGGTGCTTAACTGACTGAGCCACCTAGGTGCCCCAGTACTGTGATTCTTAAAGATACTGAACCTAAGGGTGCCTGGATGGCTCTGTGGGTTAAGCTTCTGCCTTCGGCTCAGGTCATGATCTCAGGGTCCTGGGATCGAGCCCCACATCTGGCTCTTTGCTCAGCGGGGAGCCTGCTTCCCCCTCTCTCTCTGCCTACCTCTCTGCTTACTTGTGATCTCTCTCTGTGTGTCAGATAAGTAAATAAAATCTTTAAAAAAAAGATACTGGATGTAATGCCCTCTTTTTTATAAAAAAAATATTTTGTAATACCCCCTTTACTATCCCGAAGTGAAATTATAGATAATATAACTTATCTAGAGATATAATTTCAAGAATTCAAGACAATACTTAAAAGAAACAAAAGGAATTTATAATAAACATAATAATCTAGAGGACAATGCCTGCATCTATGCATGGGATTACCATGGCAGCCTCCAGCAGACTGAGGCCCCACGTTAGGAACCTGTCATAACTGGGAACATCATACCAGCTTGCATGTCACTGGTCTAAAGCAAGTCCTATGGCCTTCTCTAACTTTAGGGGGCAGGGAGCTTAAGCCATGTGTAGGCCCAGATGGGAGGAACCTGAAAGCTTTGGTGTAACTGAGTTAGGCTCTGATCTATCAGTTGGCTGTATGGGTCTGAGTACCTGGCTTTGGGCAGGACACTGACTGTGGCAGAGTCTTCTGTGGGTCAAGACTAAATTGCATGACTGGCTCTGCCCAGCACTGCCAGCAAAGCTCCCCTAAGCAAATATGCCTTGATAAGTTTCCAGCATCCCTCTCATAGTCAGGGTGACCCTTTATAAAGATTTTTGCATCACTTTGATTCATGAGATTTATTCTCTGGTAATAACCAGAAAAAAAGGTGGGGGGGGGTGGACAATGTTTGTCTAATATATTGATATCAAAACAATTAATGACAGTATAACATTAGAAACAAGCCAAATATCTAAGTGAATGGGAATGTCTAATTAGCTATGATGGTTCCAAACAAAAATATTATACAGCTATTAACCAGATAACTAGAATCAGAGATAGCAATGTGAACCAAAATGTCATTTAAGATATACTGTTGATTGAAAGTATATATATATATCATTTAATGTCATCTCTATAAAAACATCAATGTATCTGAAACAAAGAAGGAAATATTCTAAAGTTAGTTTTGTATGTGATAGAATCAGCTGTTTGATACTATGGAACGAACCACCCCGAAATGGAGTAATGTAAAACAACACCCAGTTGTCAGCTCATGGTTGTGCGGGTCAAGGGTTTGGGCTGGGCTCATAGGGGTCATTCCTCTGCCGGCCTAGTGGGCCCACTTGTACCATGGCAGTCAGCTAGAGGCTTGGCGGGATGTTTGGTCCAAGGTCGTCTCACTGACATGTCTAGTACTTGTTGCCAACCATCCCATGGGCCTCTGTCTGTAGCAGGCTAGACATGGACACCTTTTTTAAGCAAAACCGGAAAACGTGCAGTAATTTAGGGCCAAATTATAACTTTAAAGCTGCCGAGGGAGAAGATTGATGGAGCTTGTTTTATGTATACATATTAATTCTGTTCCCCAAAGGCCTAATCAACCATAGAATATTAGAGGCAAAAAAGAAAACAGACCATTCATCTATCTGAATCAGGGACGGCAAGTAGGTTTTATCTGAAGTGTCAGCTAAAACACTGGGTTCCAGGACTGGCCTTAGAGGCTGACGTCTCAGGTGGGAGAGAGAGCGGTAAGTAGTTAGCTAGTAGTTAGCTAGTTAGTCAAGTGAGCCATGGGGGAGGGATTGACAGTGGTAGGGTAAGCACCACCCATTTGCCATGGCAAACAGAGACCTCTGGGAGGATGGGATTTCTATTTGATTCTTTCCAAGAAGTTTGCTAGAAGCAACTAGCCCTTAACTGGCTGCAGCATTTCAAGACACTCTAGCATTTTTTTTTTTTTTTTTACATTCTTGACAAATGACTGACAAATCATCAACTGTCTGGCCAGGTTGTGGTGCGGGCACTGCTGGCTCAGTACAGCAAACAGCATAAAGAGAAGCCACTGGTCAGCTGCCTCCGAAACTGGGCGGAGTCTGGGAGGGACAAGCTGAGAACCAGGTACGTAACTGCTTAGGCCGGTACCATCCTTGGCCCTCGGTGTCTTATTACTGGGTCTGAGCGCGGGGAGCCTTGTCACAGCACAACTCACTCTTGTTGAAATTTTAAATATTCCTTTTATGCAAACAGTCCACAACTAGGTAGCATCGTGCTCCCACTCCCCAGCTGGAGAACCAGAACATTGCTGATTCTGTTCTTATTCTACTGCTGTTCCTTCTTTATTGTGTGTTCACTATTCCAAACACATCAGAGGTTTTAATCCCCCAAACTCCAGAGGTTGGTTATTTCCATTTTATAGATGAGGAAACTGAGGCATAAAGGTTAAGAATTTTGCCTGGGGGTATGTGCTAATAAGCGACAGAGCTAGGATTTAATCCCAGGTAATTTGGCTTCAGGATCCATGTTTTGTTTGTTTGTACTGATTTTTTAGAATTGTCTTTAGGCTTAATAAATAAGGAGTAATGTATGTGGTATTCTGTAGCTTCCTGTTTTCACTCTACTTTGTTTCTAAGATTCATCTAAATTGTGATATGGGTAGATGAAGAACTGTTCTCTTTGTTTATCATATTTCATCATGTGCATATGCCCCAATTTACTTATCCATTCTAATCTCTGATTTCAGGGAACACTTGGATTGTGTTTTTGATATTTGGTAAAAAGCTCTTATGAAAAATCTTGTACGTTCTCTGGGGAACATGTCTAAGTTTCTACAGGGCCTTCAAATTTAGTTGCAGTGACTCAGAATAAGAAATAAATTTTACATCAACCACTGACGCCCACATATCCATAGAGCCCCCCCCCACCACACACTCACCCAACAGACACCACTGAAGCAAACATCTCATGAAACAATGCTTAGCCTATTAGTCGTCATGGTCTCTGGTAGTTTTCAATTGTTTTTTAAAAAGTACTGATCTCAATCCTTTAAACTGATTTTAGGACCCATTGGTGATTTGCAGTGTGTTGCTGTTGTATATTATTACCTAGAAGTGAGATTGCTGTGTGGGGAGTATGGCAATGTTCAACTGTACTAGATAGTAACAAGTTATTTTTCAAAGTCACTGTACAAATTTATACCTTTACCAGCAGCGCGTGTCCTGTGGAACAGTATCCTCACCGACACATGGTTTTATCAGTCTTCATTTTGTCAGTACTATATATGCCTATACATATATATAAAGATCTCTCTCTGTGACTTTAAATTGTGTTTTCCTTAATGCTCTTAAAGTTGAGCATGCTTTCACAAGTTTATTTGCCACTTATATTTCTTCTCATTTAAAATGCCTCTCCACATGTTGTGCCAAATTTTCTTTTTCTTTTTTCTTTTATTCTTACTGATTTTTGGGTTTTTTTTTAATCCTTTATTGTTACAGACATTACGCCTACCTTCTACAAGTCTGTGCCTTGTCATATTTTCTTTGTGGTGCCTTTTAACATAAATTCTTAAATTGCTGTGGAATTTATCAATCTTTTATTCTATACACTTGCTGAATCTTGTCTACTTTCAGATCTTGAAGTATATGTTTTTTTAAAGTTTGAGAGTTTCCTCTTTCACATTTAATTCTTGAATCCAGTAGAAATTTCTGTCTGTAGTGTGAGGAAGGGATCTAATTTCATTCTTTTTCTTCTCTCGGGATTGTCAGTTGTCCCAGCACCATTTACTGAATCGACTGTCCTTTACTAGTGATGCAGGGCCCACTCTGGCACTACTGTAAATTCCCATTTCGGGACTTCTTTGTTCCTAGCCTGTTTGTGTATCCTAATCCAACAATACACTGTTGCAATTACACTAGATTTATAATTATTATATTATATCTTATTATTATATCTAAAATATAATTCAGAGTTGTGTTGGCTTTTCTGGGTCTTTTGCACTTCCATATAAGTTTTGGAATCAGTTTGTTAAATTTTTTCAAAAAGAAGCCCTGCAGACACCAAAGGAAAATATTCTTTGACTGTGCTTTTATGAGATATCTAGGGTAGTCAGATTCATAGAGACAGGAAGTAGAACATGGTTACCAGGGGCTTGGAGGAGGAGAAAATGGGGTGTTATTATTTAGTGGGGACAGCATTTCAGTTTGATAAGATGAAAAAGTTGTGGAGGTGAATGGTGGTGAGGGTTGTATAGCAGTATGAATATACTTAATGTCATTGAAATGCACCCTTTTAAAATGGTTAAAAACTTTATGTTATGTATATTTTACCATAATTTTTAAAAATCTGCTGTAATTTTCTTTCAAAGTATTAAATCTATAGATTTGCAGAAAAATTGACATATATACATATAAAACTGATTCTTGTCTCAAAGATTTTAATCTTCTAAGTGTTTTCTAGAAATCTATAATTTTCTCCATACATAGTATATCCTTTGATAGCTTAATTTCTAGGTACTTTATGATTTTATTATTGTAAAAGGAATATTTTTAAAAATTATGTTTCTTTTGCTGCCCATTTATTATAAAAACAGTTGACTTGTATATATAAACCTGACCACAAAAAATAATTCCTTCTGTGTCTATAGATTCTTTGAGTGTTTTTTTCCGTAGACAATCATACCATCTGCAAATAATGACTTTTTATTTCTTTCCACTTGCTATTCCCTTTTATTCTTTTTCATATAGAAGGTATTTTTTTGTCTTAGTCCTGGTTTTAAGAAGAATTAGCTCAACATTTCACTATTAAGAATGATGTTTGCCAAAAAGGAAAGAAAGAAAGATGTTTGCTGAAGGTTTTGATAGACCCACTTTGCTTCCTAAAGAAGCTCCACTTACTGTTATTTTAAACATATTTTTGTCATTACTAGGTGATGAATTCTACTGCAAATGATTTTTTGCTTCTATTGAAATGTTATATGTCTTCTTTAGTTTGTTCATGTGATAAATAACCCTCGTAAGTCTTTTAACATTAAACTACTCTTTCCTGCTTGAAAAGCATTCAATTTTGCCGTGCTGCATTGTCATTTTTATATTTTCCTGAGTTTGGCTTGCTAGTGTTGTTTTAGCGTTTTTATTTACTTATTGGTCTACTGTTTTCCTTTCTTGTAGTTGTCTGATTTGAATTTATATGAAGTTTTAGTAGTTTCATAAAACTATTTTGGGAATAGTTTCTTATTTTGTGGGAGAATTTGGTAAGTTATCTGAAAACTATCTTGGCCTGGGAGAATATTTAAACTACTGAATCACTTGCACAACACGGTTTTAAACAGCACAGTGGTCTCCCTTTGATAAACACAGAACAATACTGTAAATGTATTTTCTCTCCCTTATGATTTCCTTAATAACATGATCTTTTCTCTAGCTTATGCTACTATAAGAATACAGTATATAATACATACAACATACAAAATATGTGTTGGCTGTGTTTGTTATTGGCAAAGCTTCCAATCAGCAGTAGGCTATTTGTAGTTGAGTTGTGGGAAAGTCAAATGTTACATGAAGATTTTTGATTGCACGGGAGTCAGCACCGCCCCCCCCCACCATGTTGTTCAGGAGTCAACTGTAGTTTAATTGTTTTAAGACCATTTAGGGTTTCTCTTCTTGTGTTGACTTTCATAAATAATATTTTCTGGGAACTGATTATTTCAATTTGAATTTGTTGGCATAAGGTTTTTCATACTATTCTCTGATTATCTTTTAAACTTCTGCTAGATCTATAGTTATGTCCCATTTGTGCCTAAATTGATTTCTTGAGTTTCTGTCTTCTTTATTATTGCTTAATCTTACAGGAAGTTTGTCTGTTTTTTAGTTTGTTTTTTTCAACAACCAGCTTTCCTCTTTGTTGATCCTCTCTATGGTACCTTTGTTTTCTACTTCATTGATTTATGCTCATAAATATGTTGCTTCCTTTATTCCTTCCTTTATTCCTTCATTTTTAAGGAGTTTATTGTGGCTTTTAAATTTTTGTGTGTTTTTTAAATTGCTATTTTATTTGGAGGCAGATTATTGGTCTCTGTAACCAAAATGTGTGGAACTAATTTCCAAGGAAAGTATTTATTACGAAATGTCATCTTACAATCTTGAGTAAAAACATGGGAAACACAATAAATAGTAGTGTGTGGGACTTTTCATATCTGTTGGCATAAATTGAAATTAGGAAATCTGTAATCTGTCCTCTTTTCTTTTTTCTTACTACTGCCCAGGTTCCTGTTTATTCAAACTGTAGTCTTTTTTTTTTTTTTTTTTTTTTAGAGGCGGGAGAAGGGCAAAGGCAGAGGGAGAGCGAGAATCTTAAGCAGGCTCCATGCCCAGCATGGAGCTGGACACAGGTCTTGATCTCACAACCCTGAGACCACAGCCTGAGCCAAAATCAAGAGTCAGATGCTTGACTGACTGAGCCATTCTGGTGCCCCAAACTGTAGTCTATCTTAAAGCTTGAAAACATCAGCTCCCATATTCTAGGACTGTTTCACTTAAGTCTCTATTAGTTGTAATGTCTCAATTTATCCTCGCACACTCTGCAAAGTCAGTACATCTTTTTAATATGTCTAGCCCTGAATGAGCATTCTGTAGTACTATTAGCTTTCTCCCCAATTTATTAGTTTGAAATTTTTCCAACATCTAAGGAGTAGAAAGAACAGTACAGTTTCCGTCAGAATCAGTTCCATCCATTCAGGAAACTTGTTCCCAAACTGGCAGCAAATCATCTGTCCTTTCATTTCTTTTCCAGATAGCAGAGCAGGGCTCGCTTCCATCATTCTGAAAGCAAAACAGACCCTCACCCATATGCAAATCTATATTCCTAGCAAATTTTCCGGGATAGACTTGAGATGTGCCAAAGGCAGTATTCCAATTGTAAATATTTGGAAAGTTCCAGTCCATTTATTTTTGTCTCGGTTATTAACCTCCAAAACAGTACACATCTCTCTCCCCCATATCCAGGTTTTACTGATTCAGTCTGTCTGTGTTCATCTACTTAAGTCCCAAAACCCTGCTCTGATTTTTACGTATATTGAGAAAAGCCGTTTCATCCAACATGTTTTCAGTGTACAGGGGACTTCTCCAGGCATTGGTGACATGGCAGTGACTGTGGGTTCTCAGCCCCCGTGGAGCTTATAGTCCAGTGGAGCACTCAGATGGCAGCCATACTGACCACTCATGAGAGAAAGACCCAGGAGCAGGCGGGGGCATGAAGAAAGATGGGCTGAGAACTTCCTGGGGCTCTAAAATGCCTCCAAGTAGGCTGTTACTTTGTATGGACACCCAGAAGCTACCCCTTCACGTGGACTATGGGAGGAATTGGTGATTGTACTGAGAAGTCTTCATGAGACTAGGGGAGGGAGGCAAGGCTTGGTTCTGAGCGGGACTGTACCTAATTCTGCAAACAGCTCTATCTTGTCCTCTCTTGTCCTTTCTTGTCCTGATGAGTGATACTCTCCCCCTCAACCACGGGGCTGCCACTGGAGCTCTGGCTGCTCTCATCACCCCACTGATCCTTAGGAGAGTTGGAGTTGAGGAAAGTGAAGATTCTGTATTATACTTGAATGTTTTGCCATACTGTATTATAAACATTTTCAAGTGTTGGGCAAAATTAAAAGAATTTTAGTGAACATTTATATACCCACCATCTAGATTTTACTATTAACCTGTTACTGTGCTTGCTACATCACATACCTATCCATTCATCAATTCCTCAACCCACCCATCAATTCATCTTTTTTTCTCTGATGCATTCAAAGTAAACAGCAGACATCAGCATACTTCTAAATAATTCAGCATGAACATCATTAACTAGAGTTCGAAATTTGGTTGTAGTTTTTTTTTTCTTCTTATGTAGAATTTATATGCAATGAAATGCACAGCCCTTCAGTGTGCATTCACTGAATTTTAACAAGTGTGTGCACCTGTATAACCCAAACTCTTGTTAAGTTATAGGTCATCCAGAAAGTTCTCTTATGTTCCTTTTCAGTCAGTTTCTGTGACCACCACCCCAGATGCATTCACTGATAATCTGATACTTTTCTACCACAGATTAGTTTTTCCTGTTTTAGAATTTCGTGTAAGTGGAACCATAAATTATGCACTGTTTTGTAGCTGGCTTATTAACATGGCATAATGCCTGCTGAGATTCATTCATGTTGTCATGTGTATTAGCTTGTTCCTTTTTATTGCTGAGTAGTATTCTATTTTATGGATCTACTAGGATTTGCTTTCCATTTTTTTATTGATGGAGAGACACCTGGGATGTTTTCAATGTTTTAGTCTTCCCAGTTGATCTACTGTGAATATTCATATACAAGTCTTTTTGTGAATATATTTTTTTATTTCTCTTAGGTGAATTGTTGGAATAGAATTGTTGGGTCGTAGGGTATGTGTTTATTTAGTTTTATGAGAAACTATGGAAAATTTTTCCAAAGTGGTTTTGCCATTCTACACCTCATCAACAAATATGAGAGTTCTGGTTGCTCTGTATCTTTGTCAACATTTGATGATGCCAGTATATTTAATTTTAGTCATTTTAGTGGGTATATAATGATGCCTCACTGTGGTTTTCTTTTTCATTTCTTCAATGACTAATGATGTGCATTTGAATTTAATTTAAATTTAGAGTCATTTTGACCTTCTTATAAAATAGAAGGAGATTACCTTTAGCGATATTCCTATTTTTAAGAGAATCTGCACAGCCTTTTATGCTAGGTGAGTTCCTAAAGCTACGTGATGTGACCATGCTTGGCATGTGACTCATGATAGGGTGGGTGGATGAGATCCACTTCGTGTAGCACATGAAGTTCACAACCTCAGTTGGACAGTATTCTATGGTAAACATTCCAAAAAAGATAGTTTCTAATAACAAAATTTATAGTCTCCAGACTTCCTGGTAACAGTCTCTGGAATGACTGAAACATACTTTTCAATAAAATGTGACAGTTCTTTACATTTTTTTGTTAAATAGACTAGGAAAGAGGCTCAACCTTCTAAAGACTGGATTCAGAATAAATACTGATATAATTTAAATTTCCTGGTACTTAGCATGTAAATGACCTCCCATCCTCCTGTCAACATGGAGGGCAATTACAAATTCAGTGCTTGGCTTTCTCAAAAGCATGGTGTCAATTGCTTCTTAACGTTTCTCTTGTGGCTTCTGACTGAGCAACAACAACTGCTACCTGTGGGTTTAATTTTAATTAATGAGCATCAAAGTTATTTGGGTCTTATGATAACTTACTTCCCAAGGATTTGGGGTGAGGGGAGCGCAAAGAGGTGGCTAAACTATGGGAAACCCTAAGTGTGAATTAACCCCTTTGCTGTCTATCTGAATGGAAGTTTCATGAGGCAGGGTAGGAGGGGTTGGAGGGGTGCAAAATTAGCACAAAAGGCCGAGCCACATATTGAAAAGTCCATAGGGTTTTAAGGGAGACTCAGGTGTTTTAAGTCTCTTTGTGCCTAAGTCTCTTAACTCCCCTGTGGCTCAGTTTTCTCATTGCCCAATGGGAAAGATGGAAATTACTACCTGCTGAAGAGAGTCATTATCTCTGCAGAACATGCTATGCTGCACTTGCCCATAGCCCTCTCACTGCCCTCTGGAGCTCCTTTTCTCTTAAATACAGGCATCGCCTAAGACAAAACCCGAGACTGAGCATGTTCTGCCCATGTGACCTTGAGTGGGTTGCTGAAACTTGCTGAGCCCCAGTTTCCCAAACTATACATTGAAATAATTATGGTATCTGCATCATAGAATGTCTGAGATTGTTGAATATTATGCAGCAGTAATAAGTACAGGTCCTGATACATTATGTATTTAAGAAATATTATTCATTGACAAATACTTTGTGATGGATGTATTTGGCTACTAATATTCATTTGTAATCATTATTATAAAAAATGCCAAATAATGGTTGAGAAAATTATTATAAACCCAAAGGATGGAAATTATATAGCTCTTAATGAAGAAAGACTATATAAAATATTGATTAACTACCTATAATACAAGAGGAAATGAAAAAGAAACCAGGAAACCAAATTATCTTTATACCACAAAGATAACCACACAGGATCAACTCAAGCCAAGCATTCATCAGAAAAATCCTGAAAGAAGCATGAATATAGTGAGTGAGAGATGTGAGGGGCTGAATTGTACTAACATTGCTCTTCTACTGGAAGAAAATTCTTTTTGACAGAACAGACTCTGTCTGTTTTTTTCACATGGGCATCCTTTGGTGAGGACAAAATAATAATAATGGTCACTGTGTTTCTCCTTCAGCTTCCTGGCATTTAACATGGACACAGTCGATAATCTCGCCTTTCTATTGAAAGCAGTGAATTTTCGTGAAAGAGTTCTTCAGCGGAGTTTGGTGGCCAGAATTTATTATAAGGTAAAGATACATTGTGTTTTTTCTTCTGGACACATGTCTAAGGCATATTCTTGCTGGAGAACAATCTGCTAAATGTGGTAGAGGATGAGTCAGGGTAATTACAAGCTTCTGGAAATGGCTAGAGTTCTTACAGGGCATTTGTATGACATGACAATCCTGCTTGTTCTTCAGGCCCCGATGCTACTGTTGAACGCTTTGTGTTGTCTTTTAGAATTCTGCCCGCAAGCCATCATTGGGCTGCCGTGGGAGTTGAAGAGTGGAGTAATTTTAGCCCTTATTGGAATTGAAAAATCATTGTCTATATGTATAATGAATACATTGTTCTCTGGGGGAAAAAGGTACATAAGGCATATACAAAAAATTACCATTGGATTAGCCTGAGATACACTCTCTTTCCTATTAAAATACCCATGACACCCTGCAAAAACATAAAACCTTATATTAGCATTGATAGAAATCTAGAGGGAAGTTTGCCAAGTGCCACCGGGGCTGGTCTGGGGAAACATTCCCCACCCCAGCAATATGTTTCATCTTCTAACGCCAGCATGAATAGACAAAACGACTCTGAGGTGTTTTACTTATCCTGCTCTCTTCCCAGGCTCAGGGGTCCAGGGCTACTGTAACCTGAGAACAGACCACTTCCCCTCTTCCGAATGGGAGTTAGGTTCCAAGAGGGCCAGAATCGGGCCCCAGGCAACTCTCATCCTTTAACTCAACTCTTGTATACTGATTCTAAGATCACAACCACAGAGCAAGTAGAAGGGAAGAGGATGACTAGCACATAAGGATGGGTATTCTCTTAGGAAATGCTCTGGAGGCGGAAAAGCCCTGGGAGTAGAAAGTGGTCAAGATCCACTGCTGGTGGGACAGAGCCAGAATGATGAGAACCTGGGGGCTGGGCCAGGTTTTGTACCAATCAGTCCACCTTCCAGGTATAGGTACAAGGTGAGGCCCTGCCAGACACCGGGGGCCCATCTGCTTAGGTTTAGTGACTCTGAGCTACCTGCCCTTGTCAAACATGGAGCCAGTCAAAATAAGAGAAGGATACACGCACAGGCAAAAATGCATTAGCGAGCAGCATTAACAATGGATAAAATGTAGTCCATGACTTAGCTTTCCAAGACTGTGGAAGAAAAGGATAAAGATGAGATGGCAAGAGATGATGATAGACACAGAGTGAAAATAGTAGAAATCCAACCTATGTATAACAAATATTCCTGAAAATGCTGGAATAAGAGGAGCAGAAATAATAATCACAGATGTAAGAGAAAAATATTTTCCTTAGTGTAAAAAACAAATCAAAATATTGATAGAAAAAAAATATCCATACTTAGATATAGCCTGAAAACCTAGCATAAAGAGAGTATCATATAAACAGCCAGACAGAAAATAAGAGTTTACCAGTAAAGGGGAAAACATAAGGCTAGGTTCAGTCTTTATTCACCAGCTCCAAAAGGAGTAATGTCTCCTTCTCTAAAGAGGAAGCTTTATGAGCTAAGTATACTATTCCAAGCCCTGCTAAGCAGCTTCCACATTCCTGGCTGTCAGAAACCGTGTGAAAAATGAATGTTTGTTTTAATCTCTGAAATCTGGGGGCAACATGTTAACAGCAGTGGATACGTAACACAGATTTTGGCGCCCCAAGGTAGGTGATGATGTAACAAAAGCTCAAAATGTGGGCGTGGCCTTGGAACCAGGCAGTGAGCTTTGAGAAGAATTTTAGTAGAAGCCTTGAACTGCCTTGAAGAAATTGTTCATAGAAGCCTTCTGGGCTTTGATAAAGCTGTGGGTGAGGACTCGCACGGATGTGAATAAATGTTACTGGAAGCTGGAGGAAGGAAGATTCTTGCTCTGGAGGGCCAGAACTTTAGCAACACTGGGGCCTGCAGTTACAGGGAAAGTGGAAAATGTACCCCATCCGCTGGAAGGGTTGAGAGTGCCTGCTTGCTTATGACGGCTTACCCTAGAATGCCAAAAGACAGGGAAGCTCAAAGAAACAGTGCTTAACATGGAAGAACTGAGACTTGCTGTGGTTTTGAAGATTCCCAAGTCCTCCATATAGTAACTGTATTCATTTCTTGTGGCTGCCGTGACAAAGTACCATGGTGTTGGCTCCTGGCAGCTGGTGTCCCTTGGCTTGTCTCCTCATCACTCCAAGCTCTGCTTCTGTCACCTCATGGCATTCTCGAGTCTGTGTATCTCTGTCTTCCTTTCTTCCTACGAGGAAACCTGTCCGTTGTACTGGACTAAGTCTCACCTTACTCCAGTATGAACTCCTCTTAACTTGACTACACATGCAGAGACCCTGTTCCACAAAAGGTGGCGTTCACAGATGCTGGGGATTAGGGCTTCCATACATCTTTTTTGGAAGACATGCTCTTACCCAAAAGTACCACAGAAAATGGCTTCGGAGCAAAGATACCAGAGCACTCTCAGGAATGCACGGTCTGAAGATGTGAGTAAAATCCTTTCAGAGCTGAGAAAGATCAGAGATGAGTCTTCAGTCAGCCAAGAGGCCCTCTGAAGAGATTAAGGGTGTGCCTCACAGATCTTTTCAATCAAGCTGCAGGGCTTCTAGGATGCTCCAGGGCATCATTCTCTAGCCTTCTCCATGCCCCAAAGGCCCATCTCAAAGAGATTTGTGGATGTGGACTTTTTTGTGTAATGGGCTAACAGCCCCCCCCCACAAAAGATTCACAGAAGATGTATAAAGTTTTTAAGAAAATTATATCAGCCACATTTTTTAGCTTATGTTGAAAGGCTCAGAGATAGCACACGATGAATAGAACCTTAAGCCATCAAGCTTCTACAAGCCGGGAACAGGCTGAGAAAACTACTCAGTCACAAACATGTGGCCCTTTCATGATAATGGAAAGATTCCTCAGATGGAAGAACCCTGAGCCCAGAGGGTGGAGCCAAGGGCCATGGAGAATAAAAACTCCTAGACATGAGTAGGACTAA
Source organism: Martes martes (assembly GCF_963455335.1). NCBI lineage: Eukaryota > Metazoa > Chordata > Mammalia > Carnivora > Mustelidae > Martes > Martes martes. The sequence goes on along the minus strand of NC_137896.1, from coordinate 103,664,217 downwards.
ATCTTAATTTTAAAAAAAGTTTGACATTTGCTCAGCTGGATTTCAGAGTTTCTATGGATCACTGACCCCTTTATTCCTCCCATTTTCTTCCCTTTAGAGCAAGAATATGTATAGTGGTTATCCAGTCCTGTCCCACTATTGTATGTTGGTCATGTAGGGGACAAATGATCTTCCCCCTTATAAGCCTTCAAATCAAAAGGAACTATGCTTAAGGAATGACATCTGGGGAATATAATCTGCCCCCAGCCTAGACTTAGATGATGGGACTCTGGAATTTGGATCACCGCAGTAATGAGATGAGATGTCCATGGACCTTAGAAAGAGATGAGGTTAGGCTGTGATAGAATCCAAGGTTGTCTTCAAGGACCCCTGCTTCCTGCTAGTCTCATCCTTTTATATACATTGTGCCAGGGCTGGTTGGTGTAACCAGTAGAATGCAGCAGAAGTAATGGAATGTTTTCTGAGATTGCATTACAAAGACACTGTGGCTTCTGTTTTAGTTTCTGTCACTCTGTCTCTCCCTCCCTCTGGGGGAAGCCATGTCCTGAGCAGCCCATGTGGCAAAGAACTAAACTGTCTTTCCAAAAGGTATGTAAATGAGCATGGACGTGTCTCCTCCAGCCCCATTCCAGTCTTAGAGATACCAGGGACCAGGACAGTCAACAACTAGACTTGAGAGCCTGAGCCGGAAGCACCCAAACAAGACATGTCCGGATTCCCAACCCTCAGAAACCATGTCAGATACAAAAGTTATTTGTTTTAAGATGCTAAATTTGGAGATAACTTGTTGCACAGCAATAGATAACTACTATAGCATCTGAAAGCAAAAATTATTGAATAGTTTTGACATTCATAGACATGTTTTTTGGAACAAAATACAAAAGGAGATTATAATGTCCTCGATCAGTATTTCCATTTAATAAGATAAGATAGCATTCTTTCTGTGTCGATAAGAGCATGATTGTGCAATATTCTGATGCTTCTTGTTTTTCAGTTATTATAGACAGTGCCACAAGGAACATTCTTAACAGCCTGCAGTTTTCAGACTTTATATACTGCCACATTGTTCTCTACAAATGTTGAACCAGATTGTACTTCCCCATGCTCACATTTCTCTACACTCATTTTTCTAACACTTGATTTCTCCAACTTTCTAACTTTTTTATCTTCAGGATTTGGGAGTCTGGCATCTTCTTTTTACTTTTTATTTACTTTACTAACATTATAAAAATAAGTCCACTCTAAAATACCTACTTTTTATTCCCTTTTAAGCATGATATTAGATGCTTTCTGATACTAATTTTTCAGAACTTTTTTTTTTTGCTTATAATTGTTCTCTGCAAGAGAAAAAATTGCTCACTAGTATTGATTTTCTAAGTTTGAGAAAAGAAAACCTTTGCACATATACTTGTGTTTTCTGAACATTAAAAACAAATTAGGCATGTGGTGTGGTGAAAAGATACAAAGGTTTTAGAATCAGACAAATATATTTTACTGCTTCTGATCCTCTGCTTTTATATGTATACATTTGAGATAATAAGAGTGGCATGATACAAACTTGTTGCAAGGATGGAATAAGGTAGAATATGTAAAAAAAAAAAAAATCCCAGAAGAATCATTTATCATTTTTGAAAATGATAAACCTCACACTCATTTAACTTAGTTGCTATCATTAATGTAACCATTTTAATGGTCAATTTAAATATTTGTTGAGCAGAACTTTTTTCTAGGGGTAGGCATGGGAAGACCAAAAAGATTATTAAGATAGTACCTGCCTTGGGATAAGTCCCTTAGTTTTAGCCCAAGGCAAAATGAAATAAGTGCTAAATTATGACAAAAGCTACAAATTTGAAGAAAGAATATTGACTTCTATATCTTAGTTTGTATTTTTGGCTCAGCTGTTTTTTTCAGATAGTTGTATGTTGACTTATATCTACCTATATTAATTCGGTGTATGTTGAAATATAATGATCTGTTCAGCAATTTGAACATCTGATCCACATGGAGCCTGGACATGTCCAAAGGTGGGTCATTTCATCCAGAATGCCAAGATCTTGTAAAAATAACCACGTGATTTAGTTCAGAATCTTTTGAAGGAGTAAAAACATGAGTGGGCTACAGAAATCTCTTTTTCTTCTTAATTTTTCAGTAATGCTCTTTAATTTTTTTCAACCACACATTTTATTTTAGATTTACTTGGCCAACCCTTCGCCTCACATTAGATAGCGCATCGGCCTCTTACCCTAGAGCACAAGTGTTATGGGACTAGTAGTTCACATTCAGAGCTGGAGGGTCAAGACCACTAGTCCTCATGAAAGAATAAGCCTGTACTATTGTCTGATAATGCTTTTCCCTCTTCTGTGTACCCAGAATTAAACTGAAAATGGGGCCGGGAACTGTCCTCCAGTGTGCTGGTGGCCATGGAGGGAGACCAGCCCCATAGTTTCCCTCGAAGCCCCACTTTTCTAATTTTCCAAAATCATGCTGCAAATCTTACTCATTAAGATCACTGCATCATTTTCCCATTAGTAGGGAGAAAAAGTAAACTAATAAACAATGGTTTGGTTTTGAGAATATTCTATTAAGGACTTCTGTCATTGTATGGAGAAAAGTCTATGGGAAATATAAACCCTTGGTAATCAATATATTTAAAAAATGATTGTTTATTTCCAAGTGTGCATAACAAAAATTGGGCAGGTAAAAGGATGAGAATCCAGATGGAATGATAGTCCTAGTTAACTGAGGGCTGATTCATGTTCTATCTCTTAGCACCCATAACCTACTTCTACCACGCTAGTATTTCCCCCACTTAGGGGTATATAAGAATCACCTGGGGAACAGTAATTTTAAAAATCTGATTCATGGTGCTCTGCACCACACTGCAAGGCTGAGTCGAAAGGAAAAGGGAAGTGGTTTGCAAAAGAACATTATTAATCATCCTCAAAATCTAGGGGCAGTAAACTCATTTGGAAACAACTACCCTAAGTTATTTTTCCTTATTCAGAATTTGAGATTTGGGTGGAGAAGAATTGGTGAAGGCTGGAAATAATGTTATCAGAGATGTGACTTTCTAGAACCTTCTGTCTGGAAAGCTATCTACACTTTTTATTGTTGTGGTCAATGTGTCAACTGTGTGTGTGTGTGTGTGTAGCTTTAAAGCTCTTTAGATCATTAAAACATAATAAAGCCAGAGTACTTCTGTAAAGACTATCTTTCTAACAAATGATGCCAGCTGTTTTGTTTGTTATAATTTTAAACTGGTAACATCTTTGCTTAGGTCACCAGGTGGGGTTTTGAAATCTTCTCTGATTTCTTATCTGTGAAAAATGAGAACTGAGTTAGTCATTGAATGGCACACATGGCACATGCTGGAGATAGGGCTGCCATAATCTCCATCATTTGGGAACTACAAGAGTTCACTAGATAGCTGGTAGATCCAGAGAGGGTCTTGGAAATGCCTTTGTCAACAAACCCAGAGACAGGAAAAACTGCTGCTTTGCTTGTACTTCTCTGAGAGTTTGAGGGTGGAGACAGGAACAGAGGGTAAGAGCAGCTGGGTTGTGTTTGTTACATTTTTTAAAGCCAAAACAGTGGCCTGAATAGCAGATGTTTTACTAAAGATCTCATGGCACAGAAATGCCAAGAGCTTTGTTCCAGAGGCAGATCATTAAAGATAAGAAACGGGATTAGAAACCAGATTTCCTGAGTTCCTTCTTTGCATTGATATTGATGCATCTTCTTCCTCCTGTGGTCAAGTTGGGTTGGGAAAATGATCAAAAGACCAGGACCATCTGATGGAGGGGCCTTTGTATCTTCGGAATATGGGTGCTGCCTATGCAAAGGCCACCTTTGCAAAACAGTGGCTCCCTCTCTGTTGACTGGTACTTGAAATTCCTTTTGTGAGGAACATGCTCCCATTTCCCATTCCAATTTTGGGAACATATCTACTAAGATAAGGCTTAAATTCCTGCAACTCCACAGAAAAGGAAAGAGTAACTGACCACCACTTCACAGTGAGCTATACACGGTGACTGAGGAAGTGGTGGATGTTGGTCTGGAGAGACCCCAGAATGGACAGGCGGCAAGATCTGAGGCTGACTGTGCCTGCTTCCCGGGGGTGCAGTGCTCCCAGTCCTTAGCTCAGCACGTTCTTCTTTGTTGTTGCTGGTCATAGGAAATGTTTCTGTTCTGTGATGTTTTCCTCTCATACTTTCTTCTCTACCCTGTAGCAACCCAGTTGCATTTTCTCTTTTCCCCTCACTTCTGACTTTCTTTATCTTTCTCTTATAGAGAGAATGCTAAATTCTCTTCCTATGGAAACCTATTATAGGGAGGGAATGGGAAGGAAAGAAGAAGGGAAGTGAAGAGCAAGGAAAGGAACAGGAAATAGTATTCTTTTTTTTTTTAAGATTTTATTTATCCATTTGACAGAGATCACAAGTAGGCAGGGGGGGGGGGCGGGGAAGGGACGCAGGCTCCCTGCTGAGCAGAGAGCCAGATGCTGGGCTCGATCCCAGGACCCTGGGACCATGACCTGAGCCGAAGGCAGAGGCTTTAACCCACTGAGCCACCCAGGCACCCCTAGGAAATAGTATTCTTGATTACTACATGGAGGTGCAGTCATTTCCTTTGGAGTGTGAGAGCTAGCCTTCCCTCTTTCCTCTTTGTAACTTCTTTCTCTGAGAAAGTGAGAAACTTGGCTTTCATTGTTTATTCTATGTTTACTTATTTGATCTTCCCTGGGGTACACAGTAAGTAATTTCAGAATTGCTAACCCATACCTCTGTGAAAAAGACATTTACTAACTAGAATATTCTTCTTCTGGCTTGTAATATTTAATCAAAGTAGTACTTCTAAAGTTGCTTTTAGTTTGGTTCCTTTTCCACAACCTTTAGTGAGATTGTGTTATTTATTTGTAACATAAGTTCGTTTGTTCCTATTTGTTTCTGCTTTGGGATCTCACTACATACTGGTTGATTTTTGCCTATTCGTGGTTTGGCTATGTAAAACACTACTAAGTTTCTTGGACTTAAAGCTTTTAGAAAGGTATACTCATCCCTTTTTCTATTTCTTCCCTTTTTTTCCCTCTAAATACCTGTAGATGTCCTTTACTTAAATTTAGTTTTTGGCTTCTCTTTCCTTTATTTCTCTCACCCAAATAAGCAGGAACACGTGTAATTTTCTTATATTGCTTTCTCGGTTACATGAAGGATAGCATGCCACATATACTCCTCTGTCCTTTTTTCCCCACTTAACAGTAGTATGTTTTGAGAATTACTCTATATTACTTCATAGAGATCTATCTCATTTAAATTTTTTAACTTTAATGTTAATGTTTTAATGTTTAATTTTAATTTTAATGTTCAGTTAGCTAACATACAATACATCGTAAGTTTTTGTTGTAGTGTTCAATGATTCATTAGTTGCATCTAACATTTTTTTAAGTAGCAGCAGAATAATACACTGTGGATGTGCCATAGCCTACTTAACCTCTTTCTAATGCATGGACAATTATCTTCCTCCCAATAGTTTGCAACCAGAAATAATGCTACGTGAATAACCTTACACATATAAATTTTAGTATTGCTTAATGTGTATCTTCAGGGCTGGTTTCTTCAAATTTGACTGCTGGGTCCAAAGTAAATGCATATGTAGTGTGGTTAGGTATTGTCAAATTCTGCTTCTTGTACCAGTTTGCATCCCTACCCTGCCCCCACCACCATTGTTTGTTTTTTCACAACCTCATCAACAGAACATATTCTTAGAGCTTTTTTTACCCCAATTTGATAGATGAGAAATGGTTTCTCTGTGTTGGTCTAGATTTTCTCCAACTGTGAGTTTGAACAGTTTTCCATGAGTGTGGGGCCAGTTTAACATATTTATCATGTATTGTCTATTCATATCATTTTCCATTTATCCATAGGGCTTTTGGTATTTTGTCCTTCCATTTTTAAGAATGCTTTATATATTAAGGATCTTAGCTCTTTGTCATATTGCAGTTTTTTTCCCAGTTTGTCACCTGTTCTTTTGACTTTGCTTATAGTGATTTTTGCTATGCAAAAAACATTTTTTTAACTCTTACGTAGTTAACTGTAATAATATTTGCTGTTATTGTTTCTGGATTTTAACTAACAGAAAGCCATTCCCTGCATTTAGGTTAAAAGGAAAGTGATCACATGGAAACCTCAATCTTAATGTCATTAGGAATCCAGCAGATGGGATTTGGCACTATCAGAAAGACTGGAAGTTGAAAGAGGGGGGGAATAACAGAGAGGGCAACTTCACAATATGTGTATGAACATTACTCAGATCATTAACTCATTTTTGAAATATGCATGGATGGACAAGACCACAAAGAGGTCCAGGGATTTTTAATTTGGAAGGCTTAAAGAGCTGAACAGAAAATTCAACTGTTGCCTGCTACATGGTAAGCAGAATTTGTAGTTTGAATCCTGCCAAGTTACATGGGTGAAGTCAAGTCAATGGCTTTCCACTGAAGCCCCAGGAGGGCTATCCCTTATGTATAAGACTATGTCCCAGGAAAAAGAATTTACCCAAGGACTAAAGGTAAAATTAAAACAAACAAAAGGCAAAACCAAAACAATTCTTCCTGGCAAAGTATGAAACAGCTTCTACAAATTCAAGTTTATCTGCTTGTGAGTTAACTGGGAAAAAAATTCAACACTCTTTAGAGGAAGATAATAGGATCCAGAATGAGTATTCTTTAAAGTGTCCAATATACAATAAAATGTTATCAGACATGTGAAGAAATTGGAACATATAATGCATAATCAAGAGAAAAACCAGTCAATAGAAAAAGACATAAAATGACCTAGATGTTGAAATTAGAAGAAAAGGGTTTTTGAAAACATAATGAATGTAATAAAGAGTGAACAAAATAGGGGTGCTTAGGTGGCTCAGTCCGTTAAGCATCTGACTCTTGATTTTGGCTCTGGCCATGATCTCCAGGTCATGAGATGGAGCCTCATGTCAGGCTCCACACTCAGCATGGAGCTTGCTTGAAATTCTCTCTCTCCCTCTCCCTCTGCTCCTCCTCCAGGCCATGCTCTATCTCTCTCAAACAAACCTTTTTTGAAACAAAAGTATAGGTAAATATTAGTGACACTTTTCCTTTGTATCTTAAACTTTTTATAATTCAATTAGCTGTTTAAAGCAAAACTAATTATGGTTATTTAGTGTTTTTAAAGTGCATAAAAGTATATGCTATATATTGTCATATGGCAAGAATAACACAAAAGATGAGAAGTAGTATACATGGAATTATATTATTATAATGTTCTTATATTATACATGAAGTGTTATTAGTTAAAGGTAGACTATTATAAGTAAAGAATATATATTCTAATAGAGAAGCTACACTGGGGCAAAAACAAAACTCTTTAATTAATCCAGAAGAAGTCATGGAAGGAAGAACAAAAATTAAAGACCTGAGGAGATAGTCTACAAGTAGACTTATGCCCAACACTAATTACCTGTAAATGGACTGAACTTTCCAATTAAAAGGCAAACATTGTCACAGAGGGTTAGAAATAAACAAGTTCCATTTATATGCTTTAAAGGTTAAGACAGATGAGAAAAAGATATAGCAAGCAGCTAGAACATAAGAGAGCCTATATTAATATCAGATAAAACAAACTTTAAGACAAAGACTATTACTAAGGATAAAGAAGGTTATTTCATGGTGATTTAAAGATCACTTTGTCAAGAGGAGAGAACAGGGGCACTTAGGTGGCTCAGTTGGTTATGTGTCCAATTCTTGGTTTTAGCTCAGGTCATGATCCTCAGGGTTATGAGGCTCAGCCCTACATTGGGCTCCCTGCTGAATGTGGAGCCTGCTTAAGATTGTCTCTCTTCCACTCCCTCTTCCTCTCCCCATGCCCCACCACCCAGCTCTTGATTTCTCCCTCTCTAAAAAAGAGAGAGAAAGAGAGAGAGAGAATAACCAGAAATAGATATACACCATTAAAATATTTGAAGCAGAAATTGACAGAACTCAAAGGAGGAGTAGAGAAATCCTGTAATTGATGAAACAAGTAGACAGAAATTCAGTATGGCTACAAAAATATGAACAACACTATCATCCATCTGACCTATTTAGCATTTATAGGCATTTATTGAAAACTAGACCCAGAGACTAGAGTGCTATCCATAAGACAGCTCTCAATAATATCAGTCAATAATTTTTTAAAGATAATCATTTATTTATTTGGGGGAAGGGGAGAGAGAGAGGAAGTGCATGAATGGGGGAGAGAGGCAGAGGGAGAAAGGAAAGCAGACTTATTGCTGAGTGAGGAGCCCAATGCCTCCCAATCCCATGACCCTGAGATCATGACCTGAGTCACCCTGGCACCCCTCAGTCAATAAATTTTTTAAAAGATTGAAATAATACAGAATGTTTTTTCTATCAACAATGGCATTAAATTAGAGATCAATAACAAAAAGATATCTGGAAAATCTCCCAAATATATGAACATTAAGGAACACATTTCTAAATAATCTGTGAATCAGAGAAATCTGTGAATCAATGAAAGAATTACTATGGTAATTGGAAAATATTCCAAACCAAATGATAATGAAAACACAACATATCAGATTTTGTAGGGTGTAGTGAAATTTCCTTACAGGGACATTTATACCTTGAATTGCTTATCTTAGAAAGTAAAAAAGATCTTAAGTAAATGAAATAAGCTTCTACCTTAAAAAGTTAGAAAAAGAACAAAATAAGTAGAATAAAGGTGATAATAAAGATTAAGAAGACATTAACATAGTAGAAAACAAACTATATAGAAAATCAAGAAATCTGAAAGTGGGGGGGTCTGGGTGGCTCAGTGGGTTAAGCTTCTGCCTTCCACTCAGGTCATGATCCAGGGTCCTGGGATCAAGCCCTGCATTGGGCTCTCTGCTCAGCAGGGAGCCTGCTTCCCCCTCTCTCTCTCTGCCTGCCTCTCTGCCTACTTGTGATCTCTGTCTGTCAAATAAATAAATAAAATCGTTTAAAAAAAAAAGAAATCTGAAAGTGTCTTCTTTAAAATGATCGATAAAATTAATTAATCCATAGCAGGATTGATCAAGAGAAAAAGAGATAAAACACTAACAATATTAAGAATGAAAGAAGAGACATTGCAAAATACAAGACAGATGTTAAAAATACAAAAAGGAATATTATGAACAATTTTATGCAAATAAATTCAAGAACTTAGAACAAATTCCTGGAAAAATACAACTTTCAAAAGCAAGCAAAAAATGGAAGATCTAAAAATATCTATTAAATGAATTTAATTTGTAATGGAAATATTCCACAAAGAGAACTCTAGGTCCAGATGGTTCTTCTGTTGAATCCTATCAGAATTTAAAGATTAAAAAAAAAAAACACCAGTCTTACACAGAACTCTTTCAAAAACCATGACTGATGATACCAAGAATAATGAGTACATTACAAAAAACTAAATCAATATTCTTCATGAATATAGGTAGATATGTATAATAAAATGTTAATGATTAAATCGAGCAATATGTAAAAAAGGAAAATACATCACTAAGTGGTATTTATTCCAGGAATGCAGAGTTGATTTAACATTTAAATATGTTTGTCAATGAAAATTACAATATTGACAAAATAAAGGAGAAATATTGCATGATTATATAGTGCAGAAAAGAATTTTGGTAATATCCAACATGAGTTCATGCTAAAAAGTCTTAGAAAATTAGGGATAGAAAGTGGTTTCTTCTTTTGAAAGAGCATATTTGTAGTAAACCTATAGTTGACATCATAGCTAATGGAGAAATATTGCACATTTTCCTTCATGAGATAGAGAACAAGGTAAGAATGTTCACTTTTATCACTTCTGTTTGACATTACCCTGGATATCCTAAGGCAGGGAAAATAAATAAATGACATAAAGATTATAAAGGAAGAAATAAGTCTATCTTAATTTGAAATTATTGTTTACATAGAAAATATGAAAGAACTTACAAAAAAAGAGAGAAAAACCCCAAATCCTACCAAAACTAATAAATCGATATGAGGTTATAGGATATAACTCAATATGCAAAATAAATATCTTCTTATATACCATCAATAAAAATTGGAAAACAAAGTGTAAAAATGAAATATACAATATCATTTAAGAAATGAATTCTTATGAATACATTTAACAAGAAAAATTCAAGCAATGCAAAATCTGTACCTTGAAAACTAGAAACATTGCAGAAGGTAATTGAAGAAAGCCTAAATAAATGCAAAAGTATATGTGTGTACATGGAAAAACTCAATATCGCTATGATGTACGTTCTCCTGAAATTGGCCTATAGATTCAACACCACCTCAAATGTCTCAGCAGGAACTTTTGTACAAACTCACAAGCTGATGTAACAATTCATACAGAAATACAAATGGCCTAAAATAGCCAAAACGACTATGAGAAAGTTGAAGAAATGTGGAGGCCTGGCATGACCTGATTTCAAAGTTTCTGCTAATTCTCCAGTAATCCAGACAGTATGGGTTTGGTGTCAGGACAAACAAACAGATCGATGGAACACTGGAGAGTCCAGAAACTGACCCACACATACATGTTAATTTGATTTTTGACAAGGGTACAAAGGAAATCAAGTAATGAAAATGTAATCTTTTCAACAAATTGTACAGGAAACTATATATCTGAGTGGAAACTAGATATCTGAGTGGGGGGAAAAATGAGCCTTGACTTACTCCCTGTATAATGCACAAAAATTAATTTGAGATTGATAATAGACTCTAAGTGGAAGTGCAAACTATAAAACTTGCAAAGGGGAAAAACATAGGAGGATATTTCTGTGGAATTAGAGTAAACCAAGAATTCTTAGAAAGGAGGTAAGAAGCACTGACCATTAATTAAATATTAATTGACTGGATTTTTTTTTCAAAATTAAAAATTTGTAGGAAAACCAGAAAGCAAACCTTCAAAACCTTGGAGAAATTATTTACAATACATGTATCTGACAAAAGACTTTTTTAACCTAGGGGTGCGTGGGTGGCTCAGTCGGTTAAGCATCTGCCTTCAGCTCAGGTCATGATAACCAGGTCCTGGGATCCAGCACCACATCGGGCTCCCGGCTCAGGGGCAAGTCTACTTCTCCTTCTGCCTCTCCTCCTGCTTGTGATTTCACTTTCTCTCTCTCTCTCTCTCTCTCTCTCTCTCATGAATAAATCTTTAAGAAAAAAAAGAAGATTTTTATTCAGAATGCATAAAGAACTACAACTCAATAATGTAAAGAAACAATCCAAAAAAAAAATGTACACAGAAGACTTGAAAAGACACTTCAGAAAAGAAGATAAAAGAAAGGTAATGAGCCCATGAAACCTTGCTCAACCATATTAGTCATCAGGGAAATAGAAATTAAAACCACAGTGAAATACCACGCCACCCACTGAAGTGGGTTGAACTAGAGCCAACTGATGACACTCGATCCTGATGACAGTGTGGAGCGACGAGAAAGTGCATTGCTGTTGGTAGCATAAAAGGGCAGTGACAGAAAGCTTGGCATTTCCTTAAAAGGTTAAATACACACCTAGCCCAAGACCAGCAATCCCGTCCCTAGGTATTTACCCAAGAGAGATGCAAGACTGCTCACAAGAAGATTTGTACAATAACGTTTACAGCAGCTTTATCAATAACAACCCCAAATTGGAAACAACCCAGATGTTCATCAATATGAGACTTGAATAAACCAGTTGTGGTATATTCATACAGTGAAATTCTACTCAGCAAAATAAAAGAGATAAACCACCATTAATATGCAACAACATAAGTGAATTTATAGATGTTATGTTTAAAGAATCCTGCCGCGAAGGAGTTAATAATATGACTTACGTGTATGCCATTCATTTAATAAGGGGCAAAGGTAGTTGATGGTGTTATGGGGATCACAGACCTGTAGGGTATGGTGTTGACTGGGAGGGAGTAGAAAGCGGGAAATTTCTGTTTCTTTGTCCAGGTGGTTAAAGGGGTGTATACACACTGTTAGAAATCATCAAGACATGGGGCGCCTGGGTGGCTCAGTGGGTTAAGCCTCTGCCTTCGGCTCCGGTCATAATCTCAGGGTCCTGGGATCGAGCCCTGCATCGGGCTCTCTGCTCAGCAGGGAGCCTGCTTCCCACCCGCCCCCCCTCCCCCCCGCCTGCCTCTCTGCCTACTTGTGATCTCTCTCTCTCCCTGTCAAATAAATAAATAAAATCTTAAAAAAAAAAAAAAAAAGAAATCATCAAGATGTAAACTTATGATTTATGCATGTGATACATCTGGCTGTATGCATTTTATACCTCAGTTAAAACATTTAAAGATAGAATTTAAACAGTGCCTTCTGGCATTGAGATGGGCTGTTCCTGGTACGTGCATTTCATCATCTGTTCGTATGAAGCTGGAAACTTAGCAGCTTCCAACAGGAGGCCTCAGCTGCTGAATCTTGGTGTTGTAATTGAGGGAAAGAAGAAACAGCTAATGACAACAATTACCACGTGTCAGTTTTATGCTAGACACCTTTCAATGCCATACCAAAACACAGGGGAAGGTGCCCGGCTAGCTAGCAGCATGGAATCTGGAAAACAGATTGTGGTGACAGATGATGGGTGATCCAGTGGCCGGGATCACAGGCATCTGACAAAAGGTGAGCTGTTGAGAGCTGGTTCTGGAGGCAGGTAGATACGCCTTAGAGGTTCTGAACCTTCTATCCAGGGATCTTGAGGTCTGGGAGGCTGGACCGCAGGAAGCAGGGCCCTGGCTAAGGTGGAAGACCCAGTCACGGACATGCGGGCAAGTCACCCAGACAGGACAAAGGGACGAGACAGAACTTAGGTTCAGAGAAAGTCAAATCTATGACGACATGTGCCAAACTCTGGGCTCATTTTTGAAGAGCACAGCACAGCTTTCTGTGCCAACAACGCTCTTGCAGACGTGGTGGACGTTCCTAAAACCCACTGGACTTTCTGCAAGAAGTGTGGCAAGCACCAACCCCACAAAGCGACACAGTACAAGAAAGGAAAAGATTCTCTTTATTCCCAGGGAAAGCGGTGTTATGACAGGAAGCAGAGTGGCTATGGTGGGCGGGCAAAGCCTATTTTCTGGAAAAAGGCAAAAACTACAAAGATTGTGCTGAGGCTTGAGCCCAGTTGCAGATCTAAGAGAATGCTGGCTATTAAGAGATGCAAACATTTTGAACTGGGAGGTGATAAGAAAAGAAAGAGCAAGTGATCCAGTTCTAAGCTTCATATTTTATTATATTATGAAGACAATAAAATCTTGAGGTTATGTTCACTTCAAAAAAAAAAAGCATAGCACAGAAATTACATTTTTGTAGTTGATGGCACACTGATTACTAGTGAATTTGACTTGGGTGTAAGGGGTTGAATACTGAACAGCAGTTTCTTTTACAATTTTGTCTAGAGTGGTTTATTCTAGCTTTGTGAACATCATGTAAATTTAAGGTCCACAATGTGATGCTTTGATACACATATATATTGTGAAATGATTACTGTAATAGTGTTAATTAACACACATATTGCCTTACATGAGTAGATTTTTGCAAGGGGAGGGGGATATGAGACATTTAAGGTCCAGTCCTGTAGTTAGCAGCCTTTAAACATGTAATGCAGTATTGTTAACTTTTGCCACTATGCTGTGCATTGGATCTCCAGAACTTACTCTTCTTATACCTGAGAGTTGGCACCCTGTGACCCTCTTCACCCATTTCTTCCACCCCAACCCCTGGCAGCCACCATCTACTCTGTTTCTGTGACTCTAGCTTTTTTATATTCCACATAAAAATAAGTTCATATAGTATCTGTCTTTCTATCTCTGACTTATTTTACTTAGCCCACAAGGTCCATCCGTTTTGCAAATGGCCAGATTTCCTTCTTTTTCACTGCTGAATAATTTTCCGTTGTTTCTATATGCCCATCTTTATCCATTCCTCCAGAGATACACACATAGGTTGCTTCCATGTCTTGGCTTGTGTGAATAATACTGCAATGAACATAGGAGTACAGATAGTGATTTCATTACTTTCAGATGCATGCCGGAAGTGGGATTGCTGGATGATGTGGTAGTTCCATTTTTAATTTCTTGAAGACCCTCCATACTGTTTTCCATGGTGGCTGCACCAATTTACATTCCCACCAATAGTTCACAGTGATTCCCTTTTCTTGCCAACACTTACTATCTCTTGTCTTTCTGACACTAGCCATTCTGACAGGTTGAGGCGATATCTCATTGTCATTTTGATTTGCATTTCCCTGATGCACAATGACACTGAACATCTTTTCATGTGTCTGTTGCCCATGGGTCTGTCTTCTTTGGAAAATGTCTATTGAGGTCCTCTGCCTATTTCTTAAACAGGCAGAATTTTTTTTTTTTTTTTTGCTAATAAGTTGTATGGGTTCCTTATATATTTTGGATATTAACACCTCATCACATAGATGGTTTGCAAATATTTTCTCCCATTCCATAGATTGTCGGTTCATTTTTTGTTGTTGATGTGGTTTGTGCAGAAGCTTTTTAATTTAAAGTAGTTTCACTTGTCTGTTTTTGTTTTTGTTGCCTGTGTTTTGATATCATATCCAAAAAATCATTACCAAGACCAATGTCAAAGAGATTTTTCCGTATGTTTCCTTCTAGGTGTTCTATGTTTTCAGGTCTTATATTTGAGTCTTGATTGCATTTTGAGTTAATTTTGGGAGTGGTGTAAGAGAAGTGTCCAAATTCATTCTTCTGCCTGTGGTTATCCAGTTTTCCCAATACCAGTTGTTGAAAAGATTATCCCTTCCCCGCAGAGTACTTTTGGCTCTATATGACTGTATATGGTGGTGGGGGAGGGGCGGTGTTTTCCGGTCTCTTAATTCTGTTCCATTGGTCTACACGTCCTTTTTTATGCCAGTATCGTGTTGTTTTGATGACTGTGGTTTTGTTTGAAATCAGGAAGTGTGATATCTTCATTCTTTCTCAGGATTGCTTTGACTATTCAGGGTCTTTGTGGTTCCACATGAATTTTAGGATCGTTTTTTCTATTTTCTGAGCCCAATACCATTAGAATTTTGATAGGCATTGCATTGTATCTAGAGGGCTCTGGGTTGTATGGACATGTAAACAATATTAGTTCTTCTGTTCCATGGACACATGAGATATCCTTCTTTCCACTTATTTGTGTCTTCAATTTCTTTCATCAGTGTCTTTTAGTTTTAGATGTACAGATCCTTCACCTCCTTGGTTAAATTTATTCCTAAGTATTTTACTGTCTTTTGATGCTACCGTAAATGGGATTATGTGTGTTAATTTTTCAGATATTTTGTTTTTTGTGCATAGATACTCGACTGATTTCTCTATCAGTTTGATTGTGTAACCCACAACGTTACTGAATTTGTTTATTCTAATGGCTTTTTCGTGGAGTCTTTGGGATTTTCTATATATAAGATCATATCATCTGCAAATAGAGATAATTTTGCTTCTTCTTTTCTAGCTTAGATCCCTTTCACTTCTTTTTCTTGCCTTATTGTTCTGGCTAGGACTGCTAGTGTTTCCTCAGTAGGAGTGGTAAGAGTTGGTACCTTGCCTTGTTCCTGACCTTAGAAGAAAAGCTTTTAGCCTTCCACTGAGTTGAGTATGATGTTAGCTTTGGCTTGAGCAACAGTTTCTTGAGGTTCTCTGTGAGTAGGGGGAAGGCTTATCCAGAGGTTCAGTGCTGCTGGAGACTGTAGTATTGTGGTAAACAAGAATGAACCTATTATTCTATTTCATTCTGCTTTTCCACACAGCCAATAGGCAGAGACCCCCATGGTCATCTGGGATCAAGGACATTCTTTAAGTTGCTACTGTAACGAATGGTAGTCTAAAGCCCAATGCTTTGCAATAGAGCCAACAACCTGATTGCCAGAAAGGGGAAATAGTAAAGTTATCAGACCACAGGGGCCTCCATCAGGCTGAGGCACTAGGTTTGGAACACACAGGGGAGGAATGACACGAGGACACCATTTCTCCTGGTATTCTAATAATGTAATGGAAGGAGTCAGATACGTCCCATGAAGGACTTAACATCTCCTAGTCCGGCCTCTCCACTGAGGCAGCGCTAAGTCCAGCCCATCCACCAGCTAGCTTAGTGGCTTGGTGGTGGGAATGGACAGTCAGGCATTGACCTATAATTTCATGTGGCAGCTCTTGGTGATCTGTTGCCCTTCCTTCCCTGTTTGCCAGCAACTCAGGCTATTGGAATAGGCTGTTTTGTTGTTGCTGTTTTTAATTTCCAGTGTTAATTCCTCTCTTTCTCACCAGTACCTCAAATCCCTCTCCCTCCCAGACCACAGAAGCTCACACAGAGGTGGTCTCGACATTCTGCAAAGTGTGCTGTTTAGTATTCTTGAAAGGTTAGCCAGAAATAAAAAGCCTCTTCCTGACAGTGAAATAAAAATATTTCATTGGAACTTCAGATATATATTTACATAAACAATTGGGGAAAAAAGAGAGAGAGAAAACCTATAAAGATGTTTATTTTTACTAAATAGTTCCTTGTTTAAAAGATATTTCTGTGCCCTAGTACACCAGTCATTGTGCGAGTCTGGAACTGTAGAGATGACCAAGGCATGATGGCTGTCCTCCATGTTCTCAGCTTGGGACGGGAGATGGCAGGAACGTGGGTCAAGGGGAAGTGCATAGAGAGGAATCTGGAGCAGAGGGAGGGCTGCCGCATTCTGTGGGTAAGGGTGGCCCATGGAATCTAGTGTCCATCCCCGGGGAGTGGTGGGCAGGACCTTCCAGGCAAGACATGGGATGTGAGTGAGCAACTGGCATATTCAGGCTGAGCCTCAAGCTGGTCCACATCCCAGGTCCTGGGCTAGAGAAGCTAGCAAGAGAGTGACTATGGTAGTCTGTAGGCCCTCAAGGCACTGAGCCTCGTGTCCCCTGCTTACAGGCCCAAGATCCCTCTACCTTCCCTGCAGGTGACAGGACTATGGCCTGAGCACACTGGTGTCAGGAAGATCATTCTGGAGTCAGTGCTGTGAGGGTGACCCTTTAGAAGGCCACAGTAACCATCATCCCAGAGGAGTTAAGACCCAGCCTGAGCCGTGGGGTGATGACAGTGAGCATGAAGGGTGGTCGGTGAAACTTGGGATGGTCTGATGGGGGAGAAAGCCAAAGATGGGGTCAGGGGTGGTCCCAGGGCTCCAGCTCGTGCACCAGGAGGATAGGATTCTACTCCTGGAAAAAAAAACACAGAGTGCTAAGGAATTCCAAACTGCAGTGGGTTCTGTGCTCTGCAAATCCCTCATGGGGTAGGCTTTCTGTATGCTGTACCCCTTGCCTTTTACTCGCGGCCCTGAGACTGCCTCTTCCCACTGAGCTGCTGCAGAGATTCAGGAAACAAAGCTCTTGAGGCCTAATGTCTTTCACATATTAAATGTACATCGTTCTGCCTTCTGTCCGCTCTAAGCAGTCACTAAGGGCAGTCAGGTTCCATAACACCGTCTTCAGTTAAATGTGAAGATTGTATTATTGAAACAAGATCTTTCC
The DNA here is from genome assembly GCF_963455335.1 of Martes martes. Taxonomy (NCBI): domain Eukaryota; kingdom Metazoa; phylum Chordata; class Mammalia; order Carnivora; family Mustelidae; genus Martes; species Martes martes. The sequence goes on along the minus strand of NC_137896.1, from coordinate 103,646,665 downwards.
AGCTGATTGTACTCCAAATACATGCTTTGGTGCCTGTAAAATCTATTTAAGGTCTCCTGATTCCCCCCTTCTCTTGCTCCATCCACCAGAACTGTTAGAAGGAACTTTTAAAATGAGGAAGTGATTAAGAAAGGGAAAAGCTATCAAACATTTGTTTATTTACAGATCCCGTTGTTGGGAATTATCAAGATTGATTTCAGGAGCATAGAGTTCAAATGAATGCTAAATGACCAAAGAGAATGTATCATCCGACAATCATTTTCTATTCTGAAAGGCTAAGTAATGAGAAGCAGACTCTTAATTTAACACAAAAAGGAAAAAGGAGGAGAAATTAGGAAGTAATACATTCAATTATAGGAGCCCTTTGCCAAGATCCTATTGATTTCATGTTCTGACAATTTCAGTTAAGCCTTAGCAGGGGAAAGATTTAGCAACCGGTCAGATCAAACATGTGTGGCCCCCCACTCCTGGAACTAGTGTGTGTGTAACAAAAATAGGGCTTCGCTAGGAATGGGCTCCATCTTTGGGGTCTGTTCATATTGTAAGGCCCAAGACCGGAGCTTGGAGAACATTGCAGTGAGGGAAGGGGCTGCAAACACCTGGGCAGACCCCAGAAAATCCGACCCAACCCCATAACTGTGGTGCAGGGAGAGGCGGACCAGGAGCCTTGTGTCCTGTTTTTGTGAAGACCCCACTCTGCTGAATTCCCTCTTACAGTTTCTCAGCCCTCCGAAGCCAGTTTCTTTTCCAGTCCCTCCCCTCACATCCACATCTACCCTCACTACCCATCTCTGTGATGGGGCTCCTTGATGTAGTCATTGGCCCTGACCACTGCAGGTACCGGGGCAGTCACAGTCCTGCCCTGGTTAGCCCAGCGCTTACACCACAGTGTGGGAAGGGCTTCCACGGAGGGATGTGCTGCTTGGTGGGGGCCCAGCCCACACACAGGAGGGGAAGCTGTCGGGAGGCTTCCCAAACTGGGAGGAGGCAGTCAGGTAGGGCAGAGGGCAGGTGGAGAGAACTGCATGTGAATACATCTGAAGCAAGAGAGGGAGCATGTCCTGAGACTGGATGTAGTTCAAGGTGGAGAGGAGCCGTGGGGTGTGGGTGGGTGGGTGGGTGCACATGCACACGTCTTGGAATGCGTGCTTATTGAGAACCTGTACCTAGCACCACTGGGGAAGAGCAAAAGGCTGTCTATAGGGGAAGCCCCTGTGGGAACAATGAGGGCCAGCGGGGTGATGTCTTTGCTAGAACAGTTGTTCTGAACAAGCTCTGTTAGGAACTGGGAATGACAGGGTCCTGCAGGAGTTCCTCTGGCAGGTCGTACTCTTGGGAGCCACATCCGTCTGTGTTCCAGTGAGCAATCTAGGGATCATTACTGGACTTTTCTGGGACTTACTACATGATCAGAATATCTTTCTTAGTACAGAGACAAGCACTTCTGGGCACGAGAATGTGATCAAGAAGCCTCAGTTGTTGGACCCCTTCCTACTCTCATGCCATTCGTCATTCTTACGTTGTGTTTCTCTAGGAAAAGATGTGAATCCCAGGCTTTCATCCCAAAGTCTTATCTCCCCGAACAAGGGCTGTTTCATCCACCCCCGCCCCTGCAGTCCAGCCATCTGCCACCTTCTCAGAGAAGGGGAGATTCTCGTGCAGTAGAGCCTGGTCCACAGCTGGGATGGGCAAGTGTCTGGGGATGGGGGTGGTGGACAGAGAGCCGCTGACCCAGGCACTGAGACCAGACATGAACCCCACAGCTGGCCTGTCCCCTTAGGCTCCCAAAACCAGGACACAGCCCTCTCTCTCTGGGACATTTGGAGCATATTTACTTTTCCTTCTCATAGGAAACAAGCTGGAACAGTAGATACAAAGGTGTCCTGCTATGTCCTTTCTCCCAGGATATAGTAGGACGTTGTGCTAGATGTGTTGCTCTGATTGTCCTGGAAATAATAGTGCAGGTTCAAAGGGCCGAGGTGCAGAGAATCTCCTGCTCCCAGTTCAGAAAGTCACAAGTGAGCTGCCATCTGTTGGACCCAGACACCCGGCTTTCTGTGAGGCACTAGTACAGAACTGACCAACACCCAGCCATTGACGCAGGAAGAGGCTGGGGCCTTCTGGAGAAGACAGAATTCAGGAAGAATAGCTGTGGTGGGGAGGAGAGGGGTCCTCTTCCCAAAGCCAATCAGAGGAAGCCAAGTTAAGCCAGGAGGAAAGTCTGAAGAGAAAAAGAATGAATTTGGTGTGCGAACGCCTAAGAGAGGAGTGAAAGGTGAAGCAGTGAATTTAACCCAGGAGGAAGGACAGAACAATACAGAGGGAGCAGAAAGACTGAAAAACAGAAGGGCAAGAAAAGCCTAGAAAAACAAAAACCCTAGAAAAATAGAAAAAAAAATAGAACAACAAAAAAATACAGAAAAATTAAAATATAAAAGGGCGAAAAAACAGGTGAGTAAGGCTCGAAATAGAGATGGAAAGAAGAACTCAAGAGAGAGAGGGCCAATTATACAAAATTTTTTAAAAAAAAGAAAGACATAAAGGGGTGCCTGAGTGGCTTAGTCAGTTAAGCATCCAACTCTTGGTTTCAGCTCAGGTCATGATCTCAGGGTCATGAGATCAAGCCCCGTGTTGGGTTCCGTGCTGGGTATGAGACTGCTTGAGACTCTCTCTCTGTCTGCCCCTCCCCACTCTCTCTCTCTCTCTCTCTTTCTCTCCCTTTCAAGAAAGAAAGACAGAGAAAAAGAAAGGGAAGACATAAAAAATGTAAGAAGGCAGAAAAATATATAAAGGCACCCCCCTCCCATTATCCCACTCCTGAAAGGCAAGACAGAGTGTCAGGTGAGAGGAGCGACAGCAAGGCGGAGATGTGGGCTGAGCGGGTGAGGAGGGGCCCTCCCTCGTCTAGCCATTAGCTCTGTGAGGATGCCCCTGAAGAGGCAAAGCAGCCTTTGGAAGGAGTGTGGCCCCGCTGACACCTTGATTCTGACCTCTAACCTCTAGAACTGTGAGAGTATACATTTCTGTTGTGTGACGTCACCAGGACTGTTGTCATGTGTTATAGCAACCCTAACATAACCCCTTAACATGACTTTACCTGTTCCTATGCTCAGAAGATAGGAAAGTTCCAAGCAAAGAAACAGGAAGAGGACAAAGAAAAAAAAAAAACAACACATGCTATCTCAGTCTGTATTTTGTTTTGTTAGGGAAACAGTAGCTTTCACGGAAGCACCCCCCAGTAGACTTCTGCCCACTCCCTTGGCCATGGAGACTACAAATCTTACAAGCTGTAAGGGAGCCTGGGGAGGTGAGCATCTTTAAAAATCAACTTTTATTTTATATATGTAATTAATATATATTCAGTCTGACCAGTTTTAAGTGTACAATTAATGGGTTTTGGAAAGTGCATATAATCTAGATAGAGAACATCTCCATCACCCCAGAAAGTTCCTTCCTGCTCCTTTGTAATCAAACCCCTCCCCCTACTCTGACTCCTGGAAAACACAGATTTTTCTTCTCAAATAGAATTGCCTTTTTTATAATTTAATATAAATGGAAGAGCATAGTATATAGTCTTTTGCCTTTGAGATCTATCTAAATTGTTGGATGTTTTAATAGTTTGTTCTTTCTTATTGTGCAGGAGTCTTCCTTTGTATGGCTTTACTATAATTTGTTTATCCCTTAACCAATCGGTGAACATATGGATTGATTCCTGTTGGGCTACTATGAATGAAGTTTCTGTGAATGTTCTCGTCCAAATCTTTGCATGGACATATATTTTTATTTATCTTGTGTAAATATCTAGGAGTGGAATGGCTGCATTCTATGATGCCTATGTGTTTATTTATAAGAAACCTCCACACTGTCTTCTAAAGTGGCAGCACCATTTTGCCATTTTGCCACCCCTACCCACAATGAGTTCTAGTTGCCCTGCATCCTTACCAATACTTGTCATTGCCAGTCTTACTGGTGTCAGCCATTCTGGGGGATGTGTCGTGGTTTCTCATCATGGCTTTAATTAGCATTTCTCAAATCTGTTTCATGTATTTATTTGCCATTCATTTATCTTCTTCGGTGACGTGTCTGTTCAAACTTTTTGCCCATTTGTTAAAGTGGATTTTGTTTTCTTACTATTGAGTTGTAGGCTGTCTTTATAAATTCTGGATAGACATCTCTTATTACATACATGATTTTTCAAATACTTTCTCCTAATCCATTACTTGTCTTTTTATTTCCTTAAGTGTCTTCAAAGAGTAGAATTTTAATTTTGATGAAATTCCGCCTTTTCGTGTCTTATCTCACAAAATCTTTGCCTATCCCAATGTTACTAAGATGTTTTCCCACAGTTTTTTCTAGAATTTTATTTTAGATGTAAGTCTTACATTTAGGTTTGTGACCCACTTCAAGTTAACTTATTAATATGGCGTGAAGTAAGGGTTGAGCTTCATTTATTTATTTGTTTGCTTTTGTATGTGGATGTTTGGTTGTTCTGGCACTATTAAAAAGACTTTGTTCCCCCTTCCAATTACTTTGGTACCTCGGTAGAAAATCAGTTGACCATACCTGGATGGCTCTTTTTCTGGGCTCTTCTTTTTTTCCTCCATTCACCTATATTTCTATTCTTTTTTTTTTTTTTTTAAGCCATCTTTTCTTGCAGGATTCACAGTTCTTTTGGATGACAGCATAGACCACTGGTTTGGTCTGGCTTTTTTTTTTTTTTTAAGATTTTATTTATTCATTTGACAGAGAGAGATCACAAGTAGGCAGAGAGGCAGGCAGAGAGGTGGGGGGGAAGCAGGCTCCCCGCCGAGCAGAGAGCCTGATGTGGGGCTTGATCCCAGGACCCCGGGATCATGACCTGAGCCGAAGGCAGAGGCTTTAACCCACTGAGCCACCCAGGCACCCTATATTTCTATTCTCATTCCAATACCATGCTGTTGTATTTACTACAGCTTTATACTAAGTCTTGAAATGAGTTACTGTGAATCCTCCAACTTGTTTTTTTCTCAGAATGGTTTTGATTATTGCAGGTCCTCTGTGTTTCCATATAAGGTTTACAATCAGCTTGTCCAGTTCTATACACACAGAAGTCTGCTGGGATTTTGCTTGGCATTGTTCTGACTCCATAGATCACTGTGAGAATTGACATCTTCGCAATGCAGAGTTTTCTGGCCCATGAGCACAGTGTGGCTCTCCCTTCATTTCTATGCTCCATTTCAATTTCTTTCTGCAATGTTTTTTCCTCTCCGCGTACAGATATTGCATGTGCCGTGTGAAATGTATCTGTGAGTATTGAATACATTTGATGCTATTGCAGTGTTATTTTTTATTTCAAGTACAAATTGTTCATTGCTAAGATATAGAAACTTAGTTGATTTTTTTTTTAAATCTTGCATCTTGTGACTGCTGCTTAATTTGCTAATTAGTTTTAGTAGCTTTATGATATATTCCTTAGGGCTTTTTACATAGAAAATCAGTTCTTTTTGGATGAAGACAGTTTTACTTACTCCTTTCCAATCTCTACACCTTTAATTTCTTTTTCTTGCCTTATTATCCTGGCTGGAATCTACAGTACAACACTGAGTAGAAGTGATGACAGACATTCTTTTCTTCCCAATCCTAGGGGGAGAGCACTCAGTCTTTACTACTAAGTGTGATGTTAGTTGAGGTTTTTTTTGATAGATCCTCTGTAGGGAGGTAAGTATTTTTTAACTGGATATATTGCTGCCCAAAGCTATTGGGGATTTTTCTAGAAAAGTAGAAGGGAGAATGGACATGGGCGTCCATCAAAAGGGAGGCCAGCAGGGGTTTATTTATGAGTTCGGCCCAGTCTTAACTGTGTGATGATTTATTAGGAAGTAAGCACTTATTTCCATTAGAGGTTTTTTTAAGTGTAGAATATGGTTCACATTACATACGACCATATGTGACAATGCATCTTTATGAACTGCATTTGGGAGGGACAGGTGTTGCCAGGGAACCAACTCCCTGTTAGTCCATTGGGAGGCAGTGTAGCCTGTGGTTACAAACATGGGCTCAGAAGCCTGGGTGCCCAGTCCCAATCCAGCTCTGCAACCTTGGGCAAATTCCTTAACCTGTGTCAGTTTTCCACCTGCAAAATGAAGGTATCAAAAGATGTCAGTAATTCCTACCTCCAGGGCTTCTGAAGACTCAACGAGCAAATGCAATTAAGAGCTTAAAACAGCGTCTGTTGTCTGGTGCATTTTAAGAAGGCTTTAGTTTGCATAAGGCTGAGTTACACACAAGTTTTCAGTAGCCGGTTTACTGCTTGAAGTGAAGAGCAGCCATCCATTTAAAAAAAAAAAAAAAAAAATCCACTCTCCAGAATACCTTTTATTAAGGTTTTGTAAGGAGAGAGAGTTAGATACTTGATTTCTGTTGTTTTGCCTGTTATTGGTGTAATAAATACATTTAAAAATCTTGAGCCCTGCATAGGCCATTATCAGCTGGGTTACTGTGGGCAATGACACCCCAGAGTTCACACTGGGTCTACACTTAAAGGCTGAACCAGGGTTTGACCTTCTGATCTGCTTGTTTTGACCACTTGACAATGGGCTGGGATGGGACCCCACACACTGTTCCTGAGCCACCCCACCTGGACGTGTGGACCACTGTGCAGCCCCCAGTTGGCTTCAGCCTATTGTTTCTTGCCAGTAAACTCGAATTCAAGGAGACAGAGACTTCTCAGTCAGTCTGTCACTTTCCCGAGCATCTGCCTTTCTATCGACATGTTCCAAGTCCTGGGTGCCATCCTTCTATGGGGGGTAAGTCATGCCAGCCTTCCTGTCTGGAGTGGGGTGCGAGGGGGCACCATTTGCCAGCAGGGACAAGGTTACACTGAGCCTGCTCAAGTGGGTCCCGCTGCAGCAGTCTGATGTTAACATATAAGGAAAAGCACTTAGGAGCAAGCTGGCAGGCCTTCAAGGGGCCTTTCCCCTTAACTTGAACTTGCCTTTTTTTTTTTTTTTTTTTGCCGTGTACTTTTTGAGGGTGCAGTCACAACAAGCTTCATAAAGGGCCTTCTGCAGTGTTTTCTCATCTAAAGTCCCTTCTTCATGCAGGGTCTGTATTGTCCAATTAATTGTCTGTTTCTGGTTTTCTCTCGATCAGACCAGTGAAAGACTTAAGTGTATATGTTTAGATTTTTAAAACTGTAAGAGTGCTCTCAGTTCTGTTTGGACACCTCCACACACTGTTTTACCCTCCCCTCTCCTTCCCATACAGTGTCAGGGGACAGCCCACTCACGTTTGGGAGAGCCTGTCCACCAGGCCCCAGCACGGATTTCCTGGTGTTTTCCTCCGCAGTGTGATGGGGAGAGCTTGGGGACAGGAGTGTTTGGCCAGCTCTTGCCCTCACCTCTGTGCGAGAGATTCTCTGGCCCATTCCTTGAGACTTGCATTCTCTATCACACCTTTTCACCTGTAATTTTGATACCAGCACCGAGAGATCCTGATTCAGGGACCGAGACAGACATTATCCTCGCCCTTGACTGTCGTAAGACGCAGTTAGGTGGGGACTCCAAGGCACATGTGGCATGGTCCTCCACACTGTGCCTGCTGCCCCAGGTAATCATGCTAAATTATACATGGGTAGAGGCTTTCTGCAGTGCTGTTTTTCCACTGGAGCACAAAACACTCTGTTCCAGGAGGGCTTTGACAAAGCAGGTCCTCCAGGCCCTGCAGGAACCATGGAGCTGCAGGGGGCAGGCTACCTTCCAACCACAGGGCTCAGCATGTGAGTTTAAAACAAATGGGAAGCAGATGCAGAATCTGATTTTCTATCTGAGTGTTATTTCTTTGAGCAAAGACAAGGGCTGAAAATTTAAATATCAAACTGTTAGGTTTTCAAAACAAACAAACCAAAAAAAAAAAAAAAGGCAAGAAGAAACAAAGAAAAGTCAGAAGTGACAAATTCAACACTCCTCTCTGGTCAGATAAGAATCTGCCCTTAGCTCCACCGAAATGACTAACTGCCTGCTCCGTGATTCGGCATGTTTCTCTTTGTGTATTTTCTTCATTCTTATCTTCTTCTAGTTCTCTTCTCTCACTTCTCACCAACCCCCTCACCCCCCAAAAACAGCAAAGAACAAAGCAAAACAACTCTGTTCATTGGAGTGATTGAAAGAGCATCTTGCATGGGTTAGATCAGCTAAAGGGACCGGTCAGATGGAGGGAGGACGCAGAAGTGCTGGACGTGCAGTTCCCACACTCCTAGCCCCTCCCACACATCACACCCGGCCACTGCCAGATGCCCGTTCTGGAGACCTCACTGGAGACCTCATGGGCATTCGAGAGAAACAACTTGAAAACAAATGGAAGTACCTGCCTTCAATGGAAGGAAGGAGGGAGGGACGGCAGGTTCATTTTGCTGCAGATTAGACTTAATGCAGTTCGATCTGGGAGTCACAGTTCTGCAGGCAGAGAGCGCCCCGAGTAAAATGGTGTCGCTTTACCTGTGCGTGCATTGTCCCCCACGCACTGTTACCTGGATGCCTGTGCCATCTCGAGAGTCAGCAGCCGGCAGTGGTCATGTTTGCTGTGTATGAGGAATTCCTACCAACGTAGAACCTGAACTCACAGTACACTGATGGCCTTTCTTCATCAACAAATTGCTTCTGTGGGTCACGGAGGCCAGCCTTGCAACCTACCCAGGCTTCAGGTGGTACTAAAAATGTGCAAATTTGCCATCTGCCTTGCTTCTAAGTTCTGTTCTCTGGGAAGACCTCAGCGGTTCCTTTCATTCTGTCCATTTGACAGGTGGTGACCAAGAAAGAGGACTTTTTCAGTGCCTGGAACGCGTGTCTTCACCACGTTGCCTGCCTGTCTCTGGCACACATCCACAGAGGTCAGTTGGCTCTTGTTAAATATTTGTAATGGGGCGGCTCAGAGGGCTGCAAGGTGTCTGGGAATAAGACTACAGACCAAGGACAGTCCCCACACCAGGCTGAGCCCTCGTGCTGAATGTAGAGGCCCCCAAATAACTTAACCCCCAACTTACCAGGAACACTCACCAAACGACACTGACAAAACCCAACACTAAACTCCAGAACCAGTACCTCCAACACAACCTGAGAGTTGCCAACAGTACTGGTTCGACAGAAGCCAGCTGGCGGGCGAATGGCGGGCCCCTCAGCAGTGCCCCTCTGTCCAACAAGGACTGCCGTTCCCCCGTAAACAAACCGGAGGGTGCCCGCACAGGTAAAAGGAGGGTGTTCTAATAGGATCCCTGCCTGAAATATTTCAAGTACCACAACTAACTACTTAAACCTAATCCTCAAATTAGCCAGAAACCGGTTCAGCCTTTTAAAGCGGTGGCTCTCAAGCCCTCCTGGGTACATTTAGCGACATCTGGAGACATTTTTTGTTGCCACAACCGAGCAGGGGTTGCTGGTGGACAGAGGCCAGGGACGCTACTAAACACCCCCCCAGGCTGTGAACAGCACCCACAGCAAAGAGCTCTCCCGCCTCTGTGTCAGTAGCGCCGACACTGAGAAAACATGAGTGACCATTTTGACCTGAACAAACCCAAATCAGAAAAAATAAAAGAAACTTTGAAAGCAGAGTACGATCCATCAAGATAGGGCAAATTATTCCTGAAAATTTTGTGTAGCATCAAGAATCATTTGTTCATTCATCATAAACTCTTACTCCGGGGGGAAGGTCTTAAAGGGAGAAGACTCTCACTAGGCTTGTGTGCCGTGTGGGGTTTTCCATCCCACCGAGGTCACAGCTGGCCCTGGGAAGGCAGGGTCAGGTTTGGTCACCACCACAGCTCCAGGGCCTGGCTCCCAGTCCTGGCATGTCCATGGGCACCATCTCGTGGGGTGGAATTCCTGGAGGGGTTCTGTTAAGGGTCAAGCCAGCAACCCAGGAGTGCCGGCATCCCACCTGCCTCACAGCCTGACCACCACCTTCCCTCCCCAGCCAGGCAGTACTAGGAGAGCAGAGCGCCATGTTGTTAGTCACTGTGGGGTGGCCAGACCCCTCCCCAAGAGCTGGCAAGAGCCAGACTGGGGTGAGTAGGCTGAGCCTGGCCTCTTCTCTCCCTCAAGGCACAGCCCAGTGCTTGGGACCATGATGAGCCTCATGACACAGGGCTTAGGAGTGTGGACAGGAATGAGAACACACAAGTGATTATGCCCAGAGTATGCGTTCCTCATGGGGCCTGGGGGCAACACACCGGGAGCAGCCTTTTTACACAGTGAGCCCCTTCAGGGGCTGAGAGTAGCAGAGGGAGGACAAAAGCTTCCCTCCCCACAGGTCATTAAGTCATAGGACTGAGTTCCCTCATCTATGGATCCAGGAATTTTAATTTGTCTGCACACCCACAGTATATGAGGCTCAAGGGAATTGACCCACCTTAATCAAACTCAAAGGTAACAGCTGTATAATCCAGAATGCCAGTTTACTCATCACAAAGGAGAACCCAACTGCTGAATCATTTGTACACGCTCCATCCCGTGGGGAACTCTCCATGTGGAATTCAGTGATAGAACGTTGCAGAAGGTTGGACTGGACAGCTCTTGGAGGAGCGTCCTAGTGTCCGTGCTGGCCCCCCTGCCACAGAGGCTGGGTCCTGGAGCCCACAGGCTGCTTCCTAAACTGTTTTGATGTCCTCAGCACCAACTCAGCCCCTGAGAAATTTATGCAAACCTCCCCTCTTCTGTCGATGGGGTGTTTTTCCAGATTTGTCGATCAGGCTAAAACTTACCTGGCATATAAAGCAGCACAGGAGGCACCTTTACTGAAGGCAGTTGCGTCCCAGGCCTTCTTCTGCACTCCGTGTTGACATGTATGGCTCTCAGGGCTGCCTGTGACCCCACTGCCTGGGTTCCTCCCCCTGCTTTTCCATGTGCTGACCACAGATATCACCCTTCCCAGGATACAAGCAGCAACCAAGTGGACTCCAAGTGAAACACTTCTAAACATTAGAAGGTGTGATTAAGTTTGAAGGCAGGCATCAAAGAATCCCTGAACTCAAGCCTTTGCCTTGGAAACACTGACCATTACGCCTTGAGCCACTCATCCTATCTGTTGAGAGCATAATTAAGTTTAGCATGAGGGTTGAGAACTCGGGCTCCAGAGTCTGGTTAACTGAATGCAGAGACTTTATTTCTCTCTATCTGCTGTGCAATGGTGAGTGAATTAATCAACCTCTCTGAGGTTTCGTCTCATCTTCATTTATAAAATGGAGATAATGTGAAATTTACCTCATGGGGCTACTGAGAATATACTCAAAAGCCCTTATCTTAGCATCTGATCCATAGTTAGGGTTCAATAAAAAATTTTTATTACTGTTAATTACTGTTTTATTACTGTTAATTACTACTCTACAAAATCCTTAGTTCCCATTACCAAAGTGGAACATTTAGATCCTTGTTTCTTTTCTTTTTTTTTTTTTAAAGATTTTATTTATCTATTTGACAGAGAGAGAGATCAGAAGTAGGCAGAGAGGCACGCAGAGAGAGAGGGGGAAGCAGGCGGGGCTCGATCCCAGGACCCTGGGATCATGACCTGAGCCGAAGGCAGAGGCTTTAACCCACTGAGCCACCCAGGTGCCCCAGATCCTTGTTTCTTAAGCGTAAGAACAAGAGAACAATTTAAGCAAGTTAGGTTCCAGTGCAGGAAGTCTTAACATGGACAGGCAATATCACAGATTTAATATTGCCACAGCATAAAAGAAATCTGAATGGACTCCCTACCTTTTATTAGCTAATAGCCACAGTAGCAAAAGTGATTATTTTCAGGAAATTGGCCCCTATCAGGGTTAGAGGAAGACAGTTTGGCTATAGAAAGTAACAGAAGAAAAAATAAGAAGAATTAGTTCAATGACAGCCTCTAGAACTCCCAGGAATGTTTTGAGATCGAGAAAGTCATCCGTAATGAGGAGGTCTGAACGGATACGGAATGGGTTCTTGCAGTAGGACCGCGCCGAGCACACATTGCGCAGGGACAGTTCCGTCAGCATGTCATGACATTTAAGTAGCATGCTGCGCCACTGCCAGAGGTCCCCAGGGGTTGGGAGAAGAAGTAGAAGGAGCCCATCTGTCTTCAGTGACCGGGCCCAGATGTTGCCTTTGGAGACTTTCAAAGAAAGAGCACAAAGGAGGGAAGGGAAGGATCAGTCCGTGAAAGCACAGACCTGAACGTCACCCCACAGGAAAATGAACTCAGAATCTAGCCATTTTTATTAGGAACAAATGGGGGGATGGTGGGAACCTTCTGGCATCAGTATCCGTTGTCACCTGAAGACTCGGGAAAACCATGTTTGAAATAAAAATGTTAAGCAGTCTCTAGTGGTTTCTGAAGTGGGATGTAACCATTACAATGATAAATCGTTATTTTTCTGTGATACACGTTTTTATCTTGCCCTAGAAAGAGCAGCTCTGAAGCACAGTGCTGTCTGAACCCCTCAGGGTGTACCGATTCCTAAACAAAAAAGAAACTAAGCACTTTTATTAAATAAGTCACATCCACTATTCTCCAGCTCCATGCAGAATTGTCTCTTGGTTTTTCCCTCCTCTGAGCTGTAAGGTGCTCTCATTATGTTGCAGAAGTCCCTTCTCCGGTTCTTAATAAAGTGACTAATAATTTAGAACGTTCGCATTAAGAGCACATTGTAATTATGATTAGAATATATAAGTAGTGTGGCTTTCTGCCTGTCGGAGGATTAATTTCAGACTCCTCTCAGGGACGATTTGTTTCCAAACAAGACTTTCTTTGTTAATAAAAATGTGATCATATGTGTTATTACAGCATTCTTTCTGTATTTTATCCATGAGTGCTTGCTCCAGTATCCTTCATGGGATCAGCATTTTTCGCCCCCATTTGTTAATGGGGCTATTCTTTACACAAACTACATTCACCTCGATTTCGTTTTAGCTTTCACATTCATCTTCCAGGGAACTAGGGGAACATACTAACCCCCTCAATGAATGTGCATTTTGTTACTCGAGCTCAGAAAAATAAAATGCCATAACTTCATCCAGGAGTCCCGTGTGGATTTAGGTCCCTCATCGCCCCCCTTACACTCCACTGCAGAAGTGCCCCAAGACCCTAAGTCCTCTGCACTTGAAGAGTGAGCCTGCCCTCTGGAGCGGAACTGAACTTGAAAGTCAACATACCTTATTTGAATACAGATTTCTTCAGTGTGTTTGGCTGTTGTTGCCGGAGATGGAGGGCGGGCGGGCACCTCAGGTATTGTGTGGGCTGGGACAATCTGTGTGCCTTTCTTTTCCATGGGGACCCTCTGCTGGGTGGGACAATATTTAGAAGTAGTCCCAGCCTGCCCTGACCGGTGGTCTGGGTGGGAGGGAGGAGCTTTGGGTACCGCCACCCCCGACGCTGACCTTCCTCTTTGTCTAGCACCCGTTAACCATGTGAGTGGTAGAAGCAGGTGAGGGGACCTAGAGAGCCAAGAATGGGCAGACATGATTAGCAGCAGCATCTTGGAGGCCCCAGAGGGGGAGAAAAAGACCATCTCCAGCTTTGTTCCCTCTGTCCCGGTCACATGACTAAACCTCGGACCCATTCATTTCTGAGAGCAGAAGGTGCAGCGGGGAGTTGAGGGTCCCCATTTCAGAGCACAAGACACCTGGGAGAGCGACTGTTCCAGTCCTCTGCTAGAGTAGCTGGGTCCCTGAAGCCGGAAGTCTGGGACAGCAGAGAGGGGCCATCTGGGATGCCAGGAGGTGGCAACAAACCAGAGAAAAGGAAGTGAGAACTCGCCTTCTCTGAGCTTGTGCAAGATTGCTCCGAGGGCCAGAGATGCGAGTGGACACTCCTGCTGAGGGAGGTGTCCAATGAAAGGGAGACAGTTTTAAGGAGGAGCATAGCATACTTTGGGCTGATGCAGTTGGGGGTTTTTACAAAAAGAAAGAAGAAGAAATGTGGCTGACCATGTGGTATTGCTTCATGAACAAGTGGACACAAGAAGAGAAAGTTCTACAGCGCAGACCGCCCGACATTATATGGCATTCCTAGCCTTTCCCCTTCTGGGAAAGCGGGTGAGATGGAGCATGGCTCCTGGGCTTCTGTGAGTCTACAGAAGAGCTCTTCTCCATCAGGAAGGTTGCTCCCGCCCTCATAAGGCTGGGGTTTCTCCCCAGGAGCCTCGCCTTCTCCCCGTGGCTGCATAGGTAAACCTGCAGATTAGGTCAGCCCAACCCAAAGACCCCAACTACGGTTCCCCCGAGAAATGCCGTCACACTGGCTTCACTTGAGGTCTGGGCCCCCGAGGCCCCCCATCACCCACTGGGGACTGTGTCACTAAGAAAGCTGTCTTGAGAGGACTCTGCTAAGTCACCCTTCTTTGAAGGAGGTGACAACGTATGAAAGAGTTTTGTGACAAATGACCCAAGGATTCTGTTGCGCGGGGAGGAAGGGGACAAGGGCAAAAAGTGAAGTCTAACTCCTGCATTGTGTCTGCTCTGTGGAGAAGACAGCTGAGAACAGAATTTAGCTGCAGTACTTGACCCAGATGCTAAGAGAATGTCACTTATCCCTGGAGCCCCAGTATCTCGGCCGACTGTAACGGTCACTGTGGAGGGTTTCCCCTGGGCCAGAGCCATGTCACGCCTTCGGTTTCCACAACAAGCTCACAAAGCCCGTTGAGAAATTGGCTGAGAGGAGAAACGAACTGCCTAGGATGGCATCCAACCACAGGCTTCGCCCTCGGGCTGGCTGACCCCAAAGCTTCGCTCGGAAAAGCTCTCTAGGCCTCAGATTTTGAGGGAAACCCTCCTACCACCAACTCTCCAAGGGTTTTCCTTCCTATAGATAAAACACCAGAGGCTGGGACTTACAGCCTTCTTGAACTTTCAGATTTTTCCTTGTGTATTTATTTGACACATACTTTCCTCTATTAAAATCGGCCTGTACTGCATTTCACTGCTTTTACCGCATTTGTCTCCGAATAACGGGTCTTCTGTTTTCCACATCACAGGTTTTCTGTGAGGATGAAATGAAAAATCACCGAGGAAGCACTAGGGCCCTATAACCATGAGGACCGCTAACACCCAGGGAGGGCTCAGTGTATCAAGCCCAGTGCACAATGTGGGGGAGGGAGCATTCATTAATCCCCCGCCAAGGTCGTGAGGAAAGGGCTGCTGTCTATCCCACTTCCACCTGAGGAAACTAAGCACAGAGAGATTGAGTAAGTTGCCCAGTCTCACACAGCAGAGGGAGGATTCAAATCCCAGCCTATTTCTGCCCTCTGCCCACCTTGTGGGGCCCATAAGTGCTGGTTGGATCTGGATCTAGTTGCTCAGCTTTGCTAAAGAGGCAGAAAAAAGAAGCACCCCCCGCTTAAACGTGTTTCTTTTTTTTTTTTTTAATCTTTTTTCCCCATCATGTAATTGAAAAGTGTACCTTATATCTGTACACGGAAAGATCCGATCTACAGTCCACCCTGACTTTATAGCTTCTGGCACCTAAGGAGTTTCAAAGTAAGATTAATCAGTACCCAAGCTGGCAGGTGAAAACAACACAAAAGTAAAAAAGATACAATTTTTTACTGCTGATCTCTGTACTGTGAGTTTTCCCGATAGGAATTATGATTAAGAATAATACCTTCTAAACTGTGAGTTAAAAATAGGAGCATAGGAACTCTTGTCTTATCATGGCAATTATAGGTATGATTTTTCTACTTTAAAAATATGATCCCATATTCTAAAGTGAAACATGTTTGCAACAAACATAAATTTAAATTTAGATTTTAAAGGACAACGTGTTCTAATCTCGCAAACATTTAGCAAATAACCTTTGAGTTCACATGAACCACCCACACAAAAACCAAAATGAACTCAGAAAAAACATAGAAAAAGCAACTGTCTGTTGCCAACCAGATTTTCGTTCAGCTCTCAGTTTTTTTTTTTTGTTGTTTTTTTTTTTTTGTCTATAAATAATCTGTATGTTTCAAATGTGACCATTTTTTTTTAAGGTGTCTCCTGGCATGTTCTCACTTCAGTGTGTTTTAAAAACAAGAAATAAACTGTGTAAATCATAGGAACTATTGAGTTTTTGGAGAGGAGATCTTTAATATACATGCTCTTCAGATACCAAAGTGTCACAATGAAACATTAAGATGATGTATCCTTTCTTTAGGGCATCTGTTTATCTTTTATGAAATCTGGAGTTTGATAAATCACCAGAGATAAAAACATCATTTTTAACCTATCGTAGATCCCAAATGGCAGGAGGAAAAATAGGGCTGTGTCTCCTCTTTATGAATTTACCTCTCTCTTTGCTTGAGAGTTATGGGATTTTATTTGCAGAGAAAACATAATGCTCTATGAACTTGAAAATGATGGCTTTTACTCAGAAATGTGAGAACTGAAAAGGGGAAAAAAAAAAAAAGCCGAATTCGATCCTCTGAGATATAATGAAGTAACAAGTTTTAATATATACTTAAAGTGGCCTCGAGGGTTAGATTGGAAAGTGACCACAAGGTAAGTAACAGAAAGGTTTTCATCAGTATATTCCCCTTCCTTTACTGACATGTAGGTCCCCTGATTTGCTGTATTAAAACGGATATTGGGAACTCGACAGGGGAAGTTTATTTAACATCAGGGCAAGTAGAGATGGGGGAAGCTGTTTATTGTGATTTTTTTTCCCCGCTGAAAAAGCACTTGGAAATTCTCTCTTAATTGGAAGGCTGGAAAATGAAATTCCCACAGATTTCTGTAATCATTGGTGAAAAGTATTGTGTGTCTGAGAGTGTAGCAAAAAGCCCGTGTGGTAGAGAGGCACCTAACTTGTGATCTCCAGGGTCAAAGTGCATGAACCAGAAAGTAAGTTCGTCACAAAAACATAACATGGCAGAAAAAACGACTTTTCACAGGGTTAGGAATAGCCGTTTCTTAATATGTAATGTAGTTTCTGGATACCTTGAACATGAGAGTTCCTTGTCTTGTGCACATTTGGTAGTTCTTCATTCCTGAGAAGTTAAAGACAAATTAAATTTTATGCAGACCCATTCTGGACCATGGCAGGTGGTTGAGTTTTCCCGAAAATCGCCACAAAAATCTTTCGTCAGCGGTTCATGAAGGAGACACTCGGGTTCTGATCTATGCACCAGAGGTGCCTCCAGTCCCAGCTGCACGGGACCATTTACAGCTGTAAGCCCCTGACTTCCATTCGCTTTGGTCCTTCTTGCAAGGAGCATGAAGACTGTGTCAGTTCTAAGGGATAGGATCGAGGTATTGAGTCAGACCGTGGGACAAAATGGCAGGATGTCCCGTGGAAGCTGAAGATTGCTCCGTGTCTCAAAGTCTGATTGCCCCATGGAGAACAAGCATTTAAAATCTGGTCCTGCCCCACTAGAGACCAGCATCTACTCAGTTGTCCTTGAGAAACAATATGGATGGAGAGTACTTCTCCTTCACTCCTTTCTTCACCCATCCTCATCCAGCAAGCACATGCTGAAGGCCTACTGTGGGCTGGGAACTGGGTTAAGTTCTGGAGATGAAAGATCCAGTAAGGAATGGCCCCCGTTCTCAAGGCGAGTTAATCGGAGCTGGATGACAGTTTCCATAGACCAGAAGCTCTGGGAGAACTTGGGAGAGACTTAAGTATGGTGTTCACACGGCTCCCCATTAAGTGCCCGGTGAGGCAGCCAGCAAGGATGGGTAAGATTTACCTCTATTACAAAGGTGGAAAGGGCGTATGAGCAGAAGGAAGAGCAGAATGGGAGGTGTGAAATTCTTGGATGACTTGGGAAAGCACTCGTAGTTTGGTGTGCCTGAAGGGCAGGGCACACGTAGGGAACAAGACAGAGGATCCCACAGGCCTTTGCAGGCCTCGTCTGGGAGCTTTCACTGTCAACCTCCATAGTCAGCAAGGCTCTGGGAAAGATCTGGAACAGGGGAAGGCATGACCAGATTGGGGCTGTAGGAAGCATTTGCAGCTGTGATATGGAGGTGAATTGTGACCCGGGAGGTTTAGCCTGGCTATCCAGCACACTGCTATGAGGCTACAAGCTGAGAAGCAGCGTTGGCAGGACCGGGAGGTCAGGGGAGGCCACTCTGGATACGTTACAGGGATCTACAGGCCCTTAAGAGTGATGGGAGGTGGAGGCTGAAGTGGGAGGAAGCACTAAGGGTGATATGGGAAGGGCTGGGCTGGTTCTGGCACCAAGGGGGCGTGGACAGGGCCAAATCCAGCCTGGACACGTGCAGCGAGGGGGAACCTGGGGCCTGTGAGTCGGCCGCCATGATGGGGAATGGCAGAGAGGCCTGAGGACATAGAGATACCCAAGTCCTGAGCATAGCATCATGCTGAGAGGTGAACCCCTCAAAGTGGAACATCCGGGTTGACGCCGCACCCCAGGCAGTGACTCATAGCTGTCATGTCCGTTATCTTCCTGATGTAAATGCTGTATCTGGAGTCCACAGCTCTTGGTTTTCCAGAACTGGTCAACTCCTCTTCTCTTCAAAGATCAGTGTGGCATGGGAGGGAGGGTCTCTTTGGGAGTTGTCCTTACAACAAGGGGTCTGCAGGTGGGTGGGGCAGTCCCCTGGGGAAGGCTCTCTGCCAGGGAGAAGGTACGGCAGTAGTGGCCACCACTGGTGTCCGCCTTAGTAAGCGCCCACTGGCCACGATGAGCTGGGGGCCTCCCTGAATAAGCAAGAGAGTGCCCCATCCCCCTGAGGTGGGCTGCCTCTCTACACATGGGGAGACTGCAGGCTCCAGAGAGAGGAGTCCTGAAGAGCTGCGCCCTCAGCTCTTGCTGACTGAATGGCCACATTTGCCCCAGGGTGAAAGGACTCCATCTGGGAAGTCAGTGGCCTGTGTGCTTGCTCCCTCTTGTGACTGTGTGCCTGACCTGAGCCAAAGGCCACAGCTGGCTCTCCTTTGGAAGCAGCGAGAAGGAAGATCCGATGGGTGTGTGATGTCATAGGCATGGAGAGAGGAGAACCCCTTTCTTCCCGAGGCCCAGACACCACAGACAAGGTCTGCCCCCACCCCCACGGTCTGCCCCTGCTCCCTGCAGGAAGTGTCCACATCTAGCACTTGGCAACCAGTTACCACATGTCACTTGCATGGCTCAGACTAGAGTCAAGGATTCCAAGATGGCAGGAAGGACCCACTGCTCTCCCCATGCAGGGCCTGGCCAAGCTCATGTGTTGCCTGTGGGCACAGCTCCTACAGTTTTCAAAGGAGCTGGGAAGCGGGGGGAGCACTTGGCAGTTTATTTGCTTACAAAGTTTTCAGGACCTCCTACTTGAAAACTTTGAGCTAGGATGACCTATAACCGTTCTCAGTGTAGGGGAGGAATAAGATACGAGTACATGTGGCCTGCCGTGTGGAATGTGACGGGCCCATGAGAGGTACAGGGAGCTTTCAGACATCACGGGACTCTGAGATGGCTTCCAGAAGTTCCCTCAGTACTGGGCTTGAAGTGTGAACAAAGATCTCCATGTTGAAAGTGTAGCAGTGCCTTCCGGGAGGAGGCCACAGTGTGGACAAAGGTGAAGGTGACAAAGTAAAGGCCTTGTTCAAGGAATGGCAAGGCCCCGTTCTGCCAGAAGGGAAGTGTTCAGGGGAGAGGCCGGGAAACAAAATGGAATACTGCAAAAGTGGGCTGAAGAGGTTGTGGGGTGAACGCTGAACGCTGCATGACAGTGCTTGGCCTTTGCTGGGTAGACAGCAGGAACCCAATGAAGGGACTGAGCTAGAGAGTGACTGTCACGTGCAGGCTCCCTTGAGGGGAGCTTCCCTGGCGGGGATGCACTGGGGAAAGAGTCCCAGGGCGGGCGTGGGCAGAGGATGGAGAACAAACCATGGGAGTGTGGCCAGCAAGCGAGAGGACGAAGACCTTCTGTGAGGGGGTAGTGGGAGGGGGTTGAAAGGAGGGTTTGCACGGGAGAAGCAGAGGTCCCCCCTCTGCCCAAAGGCTATCCCTTTGGAGGTGCTGTGATCCCAGTACTCAGGCAGAGACTCGGTTACAGAGAAGCAGAACTTGTCTGCCTGGAGATGAGCTTGGGCCTTAGAGCTCCTGTCGTGCTCCCAGACGTGGGCACGGAGCAGGGGGCTGGGGGCATGTGCCACGTTCTGCCTGCTCTCTGGAATGGATTGTGTGAGCCAGGCCAGGGGACCAGGCAGTGAGCCATGACACCTTGCCTGGCATGGAAGTCCCCTGCGGGCGAGCTGCACACCCCTTCACTGCATCTCAGTGGGCAGGAGGCCAAATCTGCCCCAACCCCTAGTTGCCAAGAAGTTAAAAGCCCCTGCTTATCCTCCATGTTGATTCTGAAAACAAAGGTAGAGTTCTTTCTGCACTCCTGTTCATGAACAGGTCGGTGGGGGGCTGCAGAGGCCTGGAGTGAGAGTTCTACAAAATGATTGAGAGCAGGCTATCACTCTCATATGAGAGGAGACGGCTGAGGGACAACCACCAGCGTGTTCCACCTTGTGCCACAGACCAGGACCCTCGGGGGTGGGCGCCGGGGAACCTGACCCTCAGGGTTCCCAGGGAGAGGCAGACCTGAGCTGGAGATGTGGGACCCGCCCCTGGTGCCAGGGAAGCCTCAGCAAGGGAGGACACTGCTCCCAGAGCACCGTGCCCAGCCGCCCGCCACACGGTGCTCGGCTGTCACACTCCTTCAGGTGGAACCGTCTGTTTAGGGGCGGAGGTCAAGCCTCCATATTTCTGCAGCGCCTAAGAAGAGGCTGGTTTCCTTGTCTGTATTGTGAAAGCCTCCTTCTCCTGCCAGACGAGAGATGCAGCCAGGACCTGTGTCCTCTTTCCAGAGACAGATGGAAGCACCTGGCTTTGAAGAGGTTTGGGTGAACCTGCGTTTTAGTTTCAGGTCTTCGTTCTCTAGCACAAGACTGCCCTGCTCTGTGTGGGGCCCAGGGGAAGTGTATAAAACAAGCTGACAAAGTGTTGAAGAAAATATACTCTGTCCTCCGGCCTGAACAAATGCCGCTGCATTCATCCAGAAGGCCAGGCTCCAATTTACAATTTTCAGACTCCGGAAAGTCTTGTGAACTCAGCAGCATGGGGAGAAGCATCCCCCCTGCAGATCCCTGACTAGTCCCACCCCCAGATCCATCCCACACTGTGCGGATCTTCCCGAGTCTAGACACACGAGGTCTGTGTCCAGCCCTGCCAACAGCTGTCCCTTGGACACCATATGAGTCTGGGGGTACACACAGCAGATGGAGTACATTCCCGGGGAAGAGATGCGAGCTATAAACCCAGGATCCTGAGTACCTGGAGAAGGGGGGTGCAGACTCCAGGCGGGCACTACCCCATTGCCCCATGGGGAAGGCTGCAGCCAGAGGGATGGCAGAGCAAGGCTCTTCAAAACTTGGCACCTGGGGCAGGACCCCAGTTCTGCAGGGCCCTGTCATGGGGACTGAGAGAGAAGCCGAAAGAATATTCCGAGACGGGATTTCTGAGCAATACTGCCCCCTATGTTATCCTTAAGGTCACTTGTGCCTGCCAACTTAGCAAGAGTTCTTCAAACTTACGGCCAGAATTCAAAGGGAAGCATAAGTTCAGTGCTATCGTGCATTCGGTTTGTCTTACTTTCCCCCTTATTTGCATCAACATGTCATAATGAAAGATATTCTAGGTACAACCATTTCCTTGTTTTAGGGATCTCCTCTGTTGCAAAGTCCTGTCTACCTTTCAGAAATGGCTGCAGGGGTGAGGCTGTGACCCCTCACCTACGAGTCCCGGGTGGCCCATATTCACAAGGGGAGACAGAAGTATTTCACACTGGCCTGTAAGTTTTTTCTCCCAAACTACCGTTTTCTTACTTCATTTCCTTACTTCAATTTCTTACTTATTTCATTTTCTTACTTCAATCGGGTCACTTTTTCTAGCACCCCCCCACCCCCACTCCCAAAGTGACTTGTTATCTCAGAATCTGTTGTTCTCCCACTATTGTCAGGCTGATCTCTCTGTCGCACTCAGTGCAAGAGTTGAACTAAGGGAACTTGACTGTCTTCAGACAGGTGAAAGCCTTTGCACGCCCCCTCCCCACCCCAGCTGAAATAAACTGCACCAGGACACTTCAGAGCAGTTAAAACAATCGATGTCGAATCCAAAACATTTCACTCAGGGTCTTGGAAGGAGCCTCACGCCGCTGCCATGAACCTTGTTCTGAACCGTGTTCTGCTGCCTGCCTCGTTCTCATCAGGCAGTCAGCCCCCGTTGAATCATCAGCAGGGGTAGAGGAAGGTGGATACCACAGATGCTTTCATTTTTAGAGGGTTTGTTTTGTTTTTTTCTTATTTAAAAGTCGGGGAAGGAAGCGGGAGGGGGGATGAAATGCGAACTCTGTGGAGATGCTTCTCAGCAGGCCTTGTCAGTGAGTTAGGCAGGTGGGGCACGATGGCCACACAGACCTGCAGGAGAGGAGATGGTGGCGTCTATACCCTCTCTCTTCTTTGGGGATTTGGTAGAAATCAGAGTCGTGTGAGGTGAGCGGTAAGCTCGCTGTTGGCATGACAGCGTAGGTTACGCTGACATCTAAGACGATGGGAAAACAACTGGGAAATCCATGTGCTCTGCTTCTGCTGGTGCCTGGTTGTCAAGGTTGGCTTTTGTTGCTTGTGTAGACGGAGTGAGAGCCACTGGTCTCACAAACCCGAGCTAGCCAGCTACGGGGAAGCTTTGTCTATGGGGCCCTGTGTTCCCACGGGGCCTTTCGGTCCAGTTCCACAAAACTGGGTGGTGATTTGGGACATGTTGGACATGACAGGCATAGACCAGTGTTCGGGAAAAGTCACTAGGCTGTCTGGAGGCTCACTCCTCAGACAAGGCAGGGTGTGTGCCTATCAGCCAAAAAATGATTTAGAGAGAAGTCGTCAGCATATAATATGTCCCACCGAGGTATGAAGCCAGGAAGAAACCCGTGTGATGCGGAAAGAGAAAGTTTCTCAAAGGTGCAGAGTTGGGAGGCCAGCACCATGCCTGACACTGTGCCTTGGCCTCCCACCTCTCCTTTCGTCCTCACACCATCTGCATGAGGCAGGCGCCGGTCTCCACAGGTGACTGTAGGAAACTGAGGCTCAGGGAGAGCATTTGGCTCATCCAAGGACAGGTGGCGGTCAAGACCACGAGTGAGGTCCATCTGACGACTCCTTGACTGGCTGGGCCCTGGAGAAGGGCAGGGCTTGAGCAGATGGGAAGAAGACAGAGCGGATCATATGGCTGAGAACCCAGTCGTGGGTTAATGAGAGTGAAGAGCTGGTGGGGAGGGGGTTTCCCCAGGGAAGAGGGTTTGAGAAGCAGAGGGGAGGGTTGTGTGCAGCGCCCTGGCAGTGCGAGTTTTCCTGTGGGGGCAGCAGCTGGGCACAGGGCCAGGAGAGGGGGGCAGGCACCCAGGTTGGGCAACGAGGCAGAAGCATTATGCAGTGTCAAAGTGGCACCTGGGCCGTGGGAAAGGGGTGCATCCGGGAGGCGTTGTGCAAGAAGGGTCAGCTGGCTCAGGGACGGGAAGGAAGAATCAGAGATCTGGGCCTACTGGCTGGTGGATGACAGTACCGCAGAAACGGGAAAATTCAGAGAACAGTGGGGTAGGCATGGAAGTCGACTGTTCGAAGAAACAGCTGCCCAGGCTGGTGGCCACATCTAGTGAACAGCTAAGTGTCACAGAGGAGTCCAGCCACAACCAGTTGGAGGTACGGCTCTCGGGTCACCACAGAGGAGGAGAGGTGAGGGTGAGAATCCAGGAGCCCCCCCCCCCACCCCCCGCCAAGGTGGCAAGTAACAGGTGTTGAGTTTCTCATGGCCTGTGCTCAGGAAGATTTCAAGTCACAGCATAAACCTTTACCAAATGAAACAGCCACCTTCAAAAAAGGTCGTCTGAAGAAAACCTAGCACCTGAATCTGTAGACTCTTCTTGAGTCCTCCTCAGACCATGGAGTTCGGTATTTTATCACACCAAAACAGAGCTGAGGACAGTGTTCAGGGAGAGGGACTGCTGCTTCCAGAGTCTTCCATGGGTGGGTGTGTTCTGAATCAGTGAGAGCAAACGCATTTGCATGAACTCAGCCTCGCTCAGGCTGAGTTCTGTTGAGTTCCTTTTATGGGGAATGTATTGTGTTTCAAAAATTCTTAACTCTCCTAAAATTTTTTAATTGTTTAAAATAATTTAAGATTCTGTGTAATTACTATTTGTTTTAGCCCCCTGATGACTGGATGGACATATATATATAAGACAGGCAGCACTGATCTCTCTGTTCTGAGCACGTTTTGACTGGATCAAAGCAAACATTTAGATGTGGAAAAAAATCATCAGCACAAGATACAACTGATAACAGTTAAAACTGCATAGAGTAATTTAGTCATAGATTACTACCGTCTAAAGATTTGTGTTTAGGTAACTTTAGGTCAGGTCATTAGATAACATTGAACATAACACAAAAAAATTACCCAGGCAATGCTTGATGAAAATTCGTTTTTGAAGATATAATTCTCTTCAAAATATCTGCATTTGTAAACACAACCTCCGGACATCCTTGGGGTCAGAACAGGGGAATGAGGCTGTCCCTTGGTCACAAGCTAGGTGTAGCTCTGCCCGCTGCTCCACAGAAGCTCTGTGGAGGTTGGGATGGACCCAGAGGTGGTCAGTGGCTCTGAATGGTTGTATGGCAGGCCTGCAAGTTTCCAGTGGAGGGGTGGGCTTTGCTCTGCTCCAAGGCGAGTGGTGGGACTGTGCCCAGCAGACGGTGGTGAAAGGTTATGACAAGTTGAGAGTGAACACTGCTTTGAGTCTAGAGATAATAGGCTTGTCTAGATGGTTGACTAAGCTAAAGCCTTAATGCCTGTCAAAAGAAGTAGATTTAAATCTGAGGCTGGTAGGGACTCATGGGAGCATTTTTGAAAGTGAAATAATATAGTCAAAACAGTGTGCAGGGAAGGTAGTGTGTGGTTTGGTGTTTTGTTTGACCAAAATAAAAAGGGGGTGCCCACACAAGTGGGCTTTTGATGGGAGCCAGGCCACCGTGACAGAGAAAGGGAATGTGATTCCTATAAATTATCTAAATTAATATTCCTAGAGTTTTCATGCCCAATTTAAATGGATGGTTAAAAGTAATTTTTTTTTTCTTGCAAGCTTTCCTGAGTTTCTCTCTGCCATTCGGTTGGAGAAGGATGGTTGGGGGAACATGACTTGAAATATGTGGGGGGGTTTGGGGGATCTACTTGAGTCAACACTGAGGACCATTATCACGTTCACACCAAGAGAGGCCTTAAATCCATATGGGAATCACAACAGAAGACTGAGGCAGAAAATCTACCACAGCCAAATTTACAAAGGCAGGTGGTTCTCTAAATGGAGATCCCATGAAACAAGGATATGGCGTGGTCTTTGGGGGACCCTCATGGTCATTGGTGGCTGAACCCAGGACCTCTCAGAGGTTTAGGATAGAGTTCCATTGATGGTCATGACCCTATGCTCTGACGTCGTCATCCCAGCTCACGGGGGTGCAGAAGTCACCCCCTCCGGGGACAGCAGGAGCTCTAGCTATCCCATCACCAGGGAAAGATGTGTAGTAGCGTGTCCCCTGTATCTGTTATCTGTTACAACTACCCTGTTCCTCTCCATACCAGAGGAGCCGGGGGGGGGGGGGGGCGGAAGGGAGGTCATTCACCTTTCCTGTTTCTTCCTTCCAGTTACGTTAGAGCAGTTCTGCCTGGCGGTGAGGAGCTGTCCTGACCAAGAGGACCAGGCTTTGTTCATGAAGGTAGGTTATCAGACAAAGTACTGATTTCCTTAAAGGCTCGCAGGCCTTTTATTGCCCCAAGGAGAGTTTCATTTTTACAAGCAAGAGTAAATTTATCATCCCTGAGTCCCATGCTCCGCGGGGATACACTTGTCATCGGCGGGTAGGAGGGCTGTTGGTTAATGAGCACAGCCGCCGTCCACAGACTGCAGCAAAGTGACAGGAGAGTGGGTGTCAACTACTAGCAGGGATTCTATTTAATTCTCCAGAGGGCTCCGCTGGTTCTATTTAAGCTTATCTGACAGAATCTTGATTCTTTGAGCAGATTTATGAGGCTTGGCCAAATTCCATGACTCTCACTGTACTTTTTAATTAAGACAAAGGATTTCATATGTTCTATGTCTGCCACATCCTTACTTTCGTCACCGCGGGGACCGCTACACAAATGAGACCGTTCCGAGTAACTGCTGGAGTGGGCATCTTATGTCAGAGATCCCTTGCCCTTGAGTGGAAGACAGACTTCACTCTTTCTGGGTAGCGGTTGCTTTATTTCCTTCTGAACGACAAAGGAGCGCAGGTGCCATCTAACCTACGTTTAGGTTGTACATCGAGGTGAGCCGAACGTGTGGGAGAACTTGGCCGGTCGCTTGCATGGATTTAATGAAAACTTTGTCTTGGAAGGGCAGAGAGCGAGAGATACCAGCAAGTCACAAAGGCACATAAACTCCTTTCCACCAATGACTAAGACTCGTGTTTTCACCTAGAAACTATACTTAGGGTGACCTTGAGACATATGCATTTCCATGACGTCATTTCAATTCTGTACCATCAGGAAACTGTGTGGTTGGTCCAAGAGCGGCATCTCTTACCTAAACACTGTACCAGGTGTCCTCTGACTTTAGAGATGGGTAGAAAAAAATAGGGCGTCACTGTAAGGGATTTCCAACTCATTTGCCTAAGGTGTGATATTTTTGGTCTGTCTTATTTTTTTCTAAGCTTTCAGTGATGTTAATTTTATGATAATGGAGTGCTGATACCGAATGATGGATTTGTCTGGGAGACCTGCTCCACTGGGGGCCTGGGTATGCTACACCGGCTTGGAGCAGCGTAAAGTCAGGCACATGAGTTTTCTTGGTATTTTGAGGTTTTTCGAAGTTAGCCCTCAGCCCCCTGACCTGACACCTATTCCCCAAGGACCTTTCCTCCCAGGTAACAGGCTGTATTTCTGTGGCCTTGAAGAAGCTCTTGGGCCCCCCGACACTCACCTCTTGACCCCCGATCACTATTCAAGGGGACAAGGTCACAGAGCGTTTTGACCCTTCCTTCCTCTTCTGTCTAGTGTTGTTTCTCTGTGCTGAACACACTCCTGTGCGCTGCTTGGTACTGCTAGTGACTTAGGATACCCCAGTGACTCTGAGCTTCTCCATGTCTCTACCGAGAGGGTGGAAAGAATGCCACCAAAATCCCGCTTCTCCTCTCCGTTTCTCACCTTCCTGATGACTCTCCTTCTGCCCCCAGCCTGTCTTCTCTGGAACACTGGCTCAGAAACTAGCAGGGGCAGGCGACAGAGGAAGGTTAAGATAGCCTGAGTTGTCTTGGAATATGCATGATCGCCAGTGACATTCAGTATGATCTGTCTTCCCTGTTGGTTTCTGCAGAATGTACTGGGGCGGCCGAGGACAATGTCTGTGGGAGTTTTCTCAATATCTGCAGGTATTTGAACAGGCATCATCAAAGAAGTTTCACTGAACAGAATGTGTGCTCGGTTCATATATACTGAAACTATTTTATGATTTTTTTTCAGGGGATTGAGGTTTCTAAGGTCACATATCAGAGAGCACTACGTGGGTGTGACAGCGGTGTGTAGGATTTTTGTAGACGTTATGTGGGAGAACTTGCTCAGGGTGACAGGAGATCATTTTGATTACAATCAGCCTGTAGTCCACTATATGTTTACTGGGCTGAGCTTTTCTCTTTGAAGATGATCTGCAAAAAACTTCGGTATTTAATTCAACTTCGTTGGGTGAAAAGTTGTTGGAGGCAAAAACCGTAGCTCTGGTTTTGTTTTTTGTTTTTTTTTTTAATGATATTTACATACAATGCTGTTGTATTCCTACATTGTCAGAGATAACTGGGGATGGTTATTCCATTCAGATCTGTAAGTGTGCTCTATACCTAGACCTCAAGAAGATGCAAGAGTTGAACTTGTAGTTAAGCCAAGGTCAGATACCTATTGAACCAAGGTCAGATATCTCTGGAAAAACAGAGTCAGGGTCTGAGACTTTGGAGGTGGCTGAAGCGAAAACCTTCACCGGACAACCAAGAAGAGTGGGGGAGAGAGGAGAAGTGACTTCCCACTGTCACTGGTTAGTAGACAACAGAACTGGGACCAGAAAGCCAGGAGTCTCAAGCTGGGCTTCTTCCTGGGACCTCCAACCAGATGAGTAGATGCACAGAAAAGTCTACCACCTCACCCCCTCCACCACACCAGAGTCGCATGGGAGGTCACACTGCAGTGAAACCACAAGATCGCTCTTGTGGCTTGTCTGGTAGAATCACTCTTGTGGCTTTGTCCTTAATCACACCCCATTTGCTAAGAGCATCATGAGACAGAAAGGAGCTGGTTTCTCCATGACTCAGTTTCCTCGTCTACCAAGTAGAGGTCAAGGCTGTTCCTGACCTAGGATGTTCCCACCACTGCAGCCCTGTTGAGGGGCTAAGAGAGAGGTGCCAAGGGATAAGACAGTTGTCTTTAGGTCTTGCTTTTTCGTGCGATTTCACTACAATTTGAACCAAAGTAAAGAATTAAATTCTAGAAATTACTTATATGACCCCATTCACGTCCCTACCTACCTGTTTCTTCACTTGTTCTTAGTTCTCCTGGCCAATTAGTCTCTTTGGTCCTCTGCAGTCTCTGCCCCAGAAGCCTGTTTACCCCTCGGCTCCACCCACCACTACACTATGCCTCCAGACCCACGCTCCAGCCCCACAGCCGCTCCTGCCCGGCCTGTGTGAACCTCACTTGTCTCCGTCCTCCCTCATCAGCCTCAGATCCACGACATAGCCTGTGACTCCCCCAGCTCTGGGGCTGCCATGTCACACTCAGGGTAGTATTGATCCCCCATAACATCTTTCAGGACCATCCCTTTCCCTCTCTCCCAGAACAGAGAACCTGGGCCTGACCCTCCAGGGGCAAGGCTGGTCTCCATGCTGCTGGAAACCAGCTGTGATCTTGGGCAGGTCCCTTCTATCTCTTTCAGCCCGGTGTCCTGTTGTGGTGAAAGAGGACATGAATTAGATGAACCCCAGAGATCCTGCCAGCATCCACATTCTGCAAATCTACTCCTGGATGTGGCCAGCAAGCCTGTCTCTCTGAACATGCTTGAGAATGGGCCGGCATCCACTGCCTGCCTCTTTCCTTCAGGCTCAGCAAAACCAACTTTCTCAGAAACCTCCTCCTACTTGTCACTATTCTGGATTCATTTCCAGCCATAGCTCGAGCACACACACACACTCTCTCTCTCTCTCTCTCTCTCCCTCCTTTGGTATAGGGTGATCATAGAACTTCTCAGCCGAATCCAGACTTTTTTGAAAGGGAAAGGGGGAACCACTGAAAATTAAACATGGGCGGCCGGCAGAGACCATGACTGTCCCAGGAAAAAAAGGGCATTTGGTTAGCCTGTTTTTGAATCAAATCCAAAATCCCTCCCTCAATCAAAGGGCTGAAGCTTGCCTCATAAGTCTTCACTCTCAGAGTTGGTACAGATGCTCCTTGTCCCCATTCCCCCCAACAATTGTCACATCTTAAAAATCATGCCCCTCTTTTGGTGATGGAAATCGGCAGGAAGACAGACCTCTTGCTGCCCATCTGCATTTGGACCTTCATTTTCTAAATCAAACGTAAATGATCACACTTCCTCATTCTGTCCTCCAGGGAGTTTCTTACACACCTGGCAGCAGTCATTTCCAATTTGGGTAGGAGACAGCAGCCCCAACGAAGAGCCTCACTGGGACAAAAACTTCCTGAGGCAGTGGCCTGCTGTGCCTCCCTGCTTCCCTTGGAAAAGCAGGAAGGATGTTTGGGGGGAAAGTGGCCATTTCCCGGGAAATGCTTCTCCCCCAGATCAGGAGACAAGAGCTCGTTGGAGAAGCTTTGGCTGTTCTGTTCAAACTGGAGCAAGGCAGTAGAACCAGCCTTTGCCACTCCAGTGATACTGGGCAAGTGCCTGGAACATTCCTCGCCCTGCAGCCTGGCTCAGCCTCTCTGCCTCAGGGCTTGGGCCAGAGGTACTGTGTGAAGTTCAAGGTAGCCCCTTCTGCAGGTGGGGTCTGATACCACCTCTCCTGTAGAAAGCAGTGACAAGAACGGAGCTGCCCACGTGAAAATAAATAGCACATCTTGAATCTCGGCTCCCCGAATAGCAGGCCTTCGGCACGGCTGCTGCTCCAGCAGCCTGAAGGCCCCACCCTGGTGGAATGCTGGCAGAAGGGGCCGAGTGCCCATGGCAAGGCGGGTGACCCCTGGGTCTGAGGACACAAGCAGAGCGGTTGTCCTATCTGCTGGGTGCCCGGGTGCCACGTCCACAGGCCCATCGGAGTTGGTGGGCACAGTTGCCAGGTGCTGAGGTCAAAGTCGAGGTGGAGAAAACCTGCCTAGACGGTGCCCCAAGGCGGCTCCCCTATGTATGCTGGGCTGGCGGGAGTGCGGCTGGAAGCTTCCTTAGCATTTCTTACCAGCTACCAAATATGAAGGCTGCCCCTAAATGCACAGGGTAAAGTGGGCAGATGTGGACAGAGGGATGCCCAGCCTCCCTCCCCCACGTCCCCTCAGCACTGTGCCCGGCCAGATCGGGCCCTTTCTCTGTCTGGTGATGTGCTAGCGAATGGGACACACTTGAGCCCTTCTTGAAACCAGAAATTGTCAATTGAACCGTATGACCCAACCCATCAGTCCTCCCAGTTTACACAAATACAGCTGCTTCCCAGAAATGGGCTTTTTCTCCTAGCCTGATGGGGTCCCGGCCTGGTAGGGATGAGGGTTTACCTTAGCACGGGAATGGCTGTGCCCTGAGGAGAGAGGGGATTTTCTACATGACCGCTCCACTGACTCACCTCCCCTCAGAAGGTTTAGAAACACCCAGCAGGCTGGTTATCTAGTGTTCTGAAGTTGTCATTGTCACAAAGATTCTTTCTGCTTCACTTCTCCCCCAGTCCCCTCCTTACCCTCCCCACTCCCCTCCATGCTGCTCGGCCCAAGGGGCAGAAACTGAGCCATTCCATTTCGGGAATGGCCAACACATGTTTGCAGGGTCCCTGGGTGCCCTTTTGCACAGTAGGGAAGGGCTCAGCCCCTCCAGCTCTGATGGGATGCGCGCCACAGCAGCCCCAGTATCTAAGCAGGGCGTTTGCAGGGGACTGTCCCTGCCTCACAGGCGGCTGACAGCGGCAGTTTGAGCCTGTCAAGTGGGCGAGGTGGGGTTTTTCCCTTTTTCCTGCATTCTAACTGCTCTTTCTTCCTTTTCTCAACATGTGTAGGCGGTAGCTAGTTTAAGCACCAGACCCAGCAGCCAAGAGTTAATTATAAGCACCTCCCACCAAGTATGGGGAGGACGATGATGTCCTCCTTGCTGCAGGAGGCCTTTTTAATACCCACGGAGCCTCTCATAGGCCCTTGCCTTTGACAATGGCCTGGGCCCCTGAGCAACAAGCGGGAACAAACATCCTGTGTGTGTACCACGTGTGCCCACAGCCACTGCTCAGTCGTCTGGCTCTGGTCATGGGAGCAGTCCTCCCACACAGGAGGAAAAGGGCTCTCTTCTGGGGTTTGATTCCATTTCTGAACCCAGTCCTGGGTGAACCAATTCAATCCCTGTTTGAATTCCTTTAGCATAGATTGTGACGGGCTATCTCGAAATTCAGTCCACATCCCCTATTCCTTTCCTGCCCCCTTCCCTGCTCCTTGCAAGCCGATGCCTCGTGGACAGAAGTGAGCACGTGGTGGACGACGTTTCTGAGATAAGCTGTTCCACAAGAGCCTATTGTGTGCTAGGTAACGTTTTTCTAGTACCTGGCTCCCTTGAAAAAATATATATATTTTTTTTAATATTTAATAAGGGAACAGAACTACCAGTGATGTAGAAATCAAGTCTCAGGCCTAGTCTTATGGCAGTAACTGGTTTTCTCTCCTGCCCATACCTCTGTGCCACTGGTGCCCTGGAATGACTCTCTTCCCTTCAATCCCTGTCCTCTTGTCACAAGTTCCAAGTCTGTGCCAAGCTTCTGCAGTGCTACTCTCAAACCCGCCCTCCCCTCCCAACGATCTCAGGGACAATCATCCACCCCATGAAACTCTAATGTGGGTCTTCAGTGCATAGGACTAACTTTAAGTCAAAGGAACAAATACCCGGTGAGAACATCTCAGACTTCACTCTAAGTCAACAGAAGGGTTATTCTGGGCATTCTCTGCAGATTCCCGTCACAAGCCTTCTTCGTGAACATTTATAAGGGCCCATTTTGTGCCAGGCACTGTGCTAGGCACTGGGGACGCTCATCCTCAGGCAGCTCCCCGACTCATAAGGTGTGACCGGTAGTTCTTGCACCCCCCAAAAAGCAAGTATGTCGGGATGGGAGGAAATTCAGGTTGCTGATGGAACACTCTGCTGGGTTGCCCAACTCAACATGGATTTCAAGAAGACTTCAGAGGAGGTGGCATTTGAGCTCAGTCTCTGTGGCTCTGCAGGAAATTAAATTTAACCAACTGTGTGGGTTCCACTGTGCTTACTGCTGGGGTCAATGCGAGCTGTGTTCTGAGCTTTCCATTTATAGTGTTTCAGGTGCACCGATGCATGCCTTCAGAGCTGGCTGCCGAAGTAGGGGGCCCAGAAAGCTGCTTCTCTGGGGAGGGGTGGCCAGAAGCTTCCATTCTTATTGTGCTGTTGCATGTTTCCTCCTGTGCCATAGCTATCTTGGAATTACACCATTCAATCCATAGTCCTTCCTTCGGCTTGGAAGACTTCTGTCACTTCCAAAGGTCCATGTCAGAGTCTCTGAGAGGCAATGCAGCAGAAGCCGCCCTCAGCTAATAGTTGCTCTGTGAATATGAGATGGGTGTTGGGAAATGAGGAGGAAAAAGGCGGAGAGATTCCCTGTCCCACAGTAAGGGAACCTACTCTGCTCTCTGAGAGTCTGACGAATGTGGCAAAGCTCAGCACTCAGCCTCATACAGAGCTGTCCTATCAGAGGAAATGGACCAGTGCTTCTCCAGGCTAATGCCATCAGGTGCAAGCATTACGTGGGCCCGATCCCCTGCGAGGATCGCACCATCACGTGGGTGGATGGCTGCACTGCGTGACAACATTACACCTGCTCTGCCCTCTTGAGACTTCTTTGTCAAACATCTGCCTACGTATCTAAGTGGAGAACAGCTGGAAAGCCGACATTCCAGTGGTCAGAAAAGCAGTGGCTGTCCCCAAGAATGGAGAACACAACCCTCAGTGAACCTGTGGCCCCGCGAGTCTGGCACAGGACATGTGGAGGCGGGTCCCTCCCTGAACGCTCTGCCCTTCATGTCTTCCCTGCACAGCTCTGGGGGGGCAGATTTTATTTCAGGCTGTTCTAGACGATGGGGCGGAGGGCAGAAGAGGAAATCACTTGAGACAAATAAGAGAAATGGAAGGATTTGGTAAAAGCCATCTGTGGGAAAATGAGAGCAAAATTTGGCCCAAGGGGCCTAAAGTGAGAGGAGAGAACAGGGCCCAGCCCAAACTTGTTATTTTACCATTTGAATAAAGAGGTCAAGACACTGTGGTGCCCAGGAGACTTCTCTTGAGTGACTAACCCAGAATGTGGAGAAATTCCATCAGGGGCTTTCAGTGGTATGAACGCAGGCTTCCATACATTAACAGAATTACAGAGTGGCTGCAGGGGATGACAGATTTCCCAGCACACAGTGAAGGAGACATTAGCACTAAAGTTATGTGGGCGTCACTTCCGACAGGGCTGAGGAAGGTGGCGAAGCTCAGCTCTCCCACTCAGCCAGCTCGCAGGCCTGCCGCTGACCATGTGTGCAGCCCGACTGAAAATTGGAAATGTTAGGAGACAGGATTTCTGCTCCCTGCACCTTCTCAACTCTCCCTCTTACCCTTCTTAAATTTTAGCCACTCTGGTTTTGGTTAATTTTACAATGTTCTTAAGTCTACACACACACACACACACACACACACACACACACACACACACACCCTGGATATCAAATTTGAGATGGGGGAAAAAGAAAAAAGATGGGTTAGATCAACTCCCAAAGGAGAAAGGGAGGAAGGAGAAAGGAACTTAATTTTGGAATAAATGCCAGGAAAATAGCCAACATGAAGGTACCAGTCAACCACTTGTTGCTTTTTCTCAAGTTCTCCTGATGAAATGTCTTCACCTTTGGGAGTATCTTTCCACCTTCATCTCTTCCAGGACTGTAAAAAGGACAGGAGGGGATGAAGCAACTTGATGTGTTCTTGAAACCTTTGCCTGTTGGGAAGAGCAACTAGGAATAACCTATTGATGATAGTTTGAGAAATATGTTATTTGTGAAAGTGCTTTCACAGAAAATCTAACACTGACTGTCAGAATTAGGACCAATTATATAAATGAGGTGAACAAACCTATTATTAAAAGTGAAGGACTTTCAGTTTGGGTGAGAGTCTCAGCTGTGTGACATGGGCAGACATGCAGACTTCTGCTTCCAGGAAGATGAAGCAGACAGACTCATCCATCCCTATTCTTTCTGATAATTTCAACTAAAAACACTGGACATTAGCTATAAAACTATCATGATAAAACTGAAAGCAGACCAGCTAGGGACCTCAGGAATGCTGTGATGGGAGTCCCCTGGATTTTCTCTACGCTGACACCACATACATCCTTTATACGGAGCTGAAGAAGCTGGAAACCCGAGAAGGCTAACAAGAACAAGAACAGACACTCCCCCACACCACAAAAAAAGGGCCAAAAGCTAAAGGACCAGAAAAGGGCCAGCTTGGCAAGACAGAAAACTTATAAACAATAATTGCTCTAATCCAGTAATACCTACCTACAGAAAAATCAATGGAACCACCTTCATCCATGCTAGGAAAAGTCTTATGGGAAGTGTAGATTTCCCTGTTCACTAGACCATAAAGAGGAAATGCAGCCTCACCACTGGGATTATGTCAGAGGAGGCCTAGTAGGGAACTAGGGTACTCATCTCTACTTGGCAGTAAGGAAACCTCACCCCTACCCCACTAGAGTGTCTTTGGGAAACATGTAGGAAGCCTAGACTTCCTCATCAAGTAGTAACCTCTTGATGTTACTGTCAGCCCTCCATCTTCCTGCTATGGTGGTATCAGAGAAGGCCAAGTAGAAATTCAGGACTTTCACCACCACCCAGTGGTAATGACACCAGTGGTATCAGTGGAGGTCATATAGAGAGTAGAAATGAGGGACTCCTATCCTCCCAGCCAAGGCGGTTATCAGTGGAGGCCTAGTGGTGAGTTACCTACCTCTACTCAGCAGTAATGAGGGACACTTCCCCACTTGGCTGTTAACAGTGGCTGAAGTGCATGCCTCCCTACCTCTGAGGGGGCAGTATCATGGAAAGTTAGCTACAATAAGGTCTAAATAAGATCCAGAGTCTCATAATATAATACTCCAAATGGTCAAATTTCAATAAAAATCACTCATCACACCAAGAACTGGAATCTCAAACTGACTGAAAAAAAAAAAAAAGGCAATGAATAGATACCTCACTGATATGGCAGTGATGTTTAAATGATCTGAAAAAGATTTTAAAACACATCATGGGGCGCCTGGGTGGCTCAGTGGGTTAAAGCCTCTGCCTTCAGCTCAGGTCATGATCCCAGGGACCTAGGATCGAGCCCTGCATCAGGTTCTCTGCTCAGCAGGGAGCCTGCCTCCCCTCTCTCTCTGCCTGCCTCTCTGCCTACTTGCGATCTCTGTCTGTCAAATAAATAAATAAAGTCTTTTAAAAATTAAAAAAAAGAGACATCATAAAAAAGTTTCAAAGAATAATTACAAACATGCTTAAAATAAATAAAACAATAGAAGTCTTGTCAAATTGTCTCAGCAAAGAAATAGAAAATACAAGCAACCAAGTGGAAATATTAGAACTGGAAAATACAATTACTGAAATAAATATCTCAATAGATGGTCTCAACAGTAGGATGGAAGGGACAGAGGAAAAACTAACTGACCTGGAAGATAGAACAATAGAAATTAACTGAATCTAGGACCACGTGGCTGGCTCAGTCAGTGGAGCATATGACCCTTGATCTTGAGGTTATGGGTTCGAGATGCACATTGGGTGTATAGATTACATGCAAATAAAATCTTTAAAAAAGAGAGAAACTAACTGAATCCAAGCAACAGAGTGAACATAGAAGAAGGAGGAGGAGGAGGTAGAGGAAGAAGAGAGAGAAAAGAGCATCAGGGACCTTTGGGACTATAACAAAAGCCTTAACATTTGTGTCATTGGAGTCCCAGAAGGAAAGGAGAAAGATGACAAGTTTGGAAAAGTACTCAAAAGAATAATAGCTGAAAATTTCCCAAATTTGCCAAAAGGCATAAGCCTGTACATTCAAGAAGCTGAATGAAAAACAGCATAACTGAAAGAAATCCACACCAAAACACATCATAATTAAAATTCTGAAAATTAAGACAAAAAAAATGAAAGCAATAAGAAGGAAATAACACATTTTCTATAAGGGAAAATCAATTCAAAAGATTTCTCATCAGAAACCATGGTGCCAGAAGGAAGTAACACATTTTCAAATGTTTGAGGGGGGAAAACCCATCAACCCAAAAACCCTATATCCAGTGAAAATATTCTTCAGAAATGTGGGGGAAATAAAGATATTCTTAGATGAAAAAAGATCACAGGATTTGTCACCATTAGGCCTACACTAAAAGAATGGCTAAAATAAGTTCTATAGGGGGTGCCTGGCTGGCTCAGTTGGAAGAACATGTGACTCTTGATCTCGGGGTCATAAGTTCAAGCCCCACACTGGGTGAAGAGATTACTTAAATAACACTTTTTTAAAAAAGAGTTTCTATAAACAGAAAAGAAGCAATGGAAGAAAGAGTCATGGAACATCAGGAAGGAAGGAATAATATAGTAAGCAAAAATGGTAAATTCAAACTACTTTCCTTTTCCTTTCGAGTTTTCTAAATTATGTTTAACAACTGAGGCAAAAATAGTAACACTATCTCATGCGATTCTAAATGCATACAGAAAAAAAAAAAAACTAAAACGGTTATATTGTAAACAGAGGAGGGTAAAGAGAAATAAACCCTTAACTCAAACTGTTATACCACTAGACTATGAAACTGTGATATCTCTTTCTCTCTCTCTCTGTCTCTCCCTCTCTATATGTATATCTCTCTCTATATATATATATTTTTTTTAACTTTTTACTATTTATCTCTGTGATTCCATAGGCAGCATAGAGTTGGTTCATATTTTTAATCCACTCTGCTGATCTCTGTCTTTAATTGTTGCATTTAAACTATTTACTTTTGGGGCATCTGGGTGGCTCAGTCTGTTAACCACCTGACTCTTGATTTTGGCTCAGGTTGTGATCTCAGGGTTATGAGATCAAGCCCCACATTGGACCCTGCATTGTACTCCACATCAGGCTCCATGTTCAGTGAGGAGTCTGCTTCTCTTTCTCCCTCTGCACCTTCTCTGGCTCATTCTGTCTCTCCCTCTCTCACTCTCCAATAAATAAGTAAATCATTAAAAAAATAAACAACAAAAACAACCTGGTTCAAAAGGTTCAAAGAACTTGAATAAACATTTCTCCAAAGAAGATCTACAAATGGCCAATAGGTACCTGAAACGATGCTCATCATCACTAATCATTAGGGAAATATAAATTAAAGTCACAATGAGATACCACTTCATTCTCATTAGGATGGCTACTATTTAAAAAAAATGAAATAACATGTGTTAGCAAGGATGTGGAGAAACTGGAACACTGGTACACTGTTGGTGGGAATGTAAAGTGATATAATCATTATGGTAGACAGTGTGGCAGTTCTTTAAAAAAGTAAAAATAGGGGTGCCTGTGTGGCTCAGTCAGTTAAGTGTCTGCCTTTGGCTCAGGTCATGATCCCAGGGTTCTGGAATCCAGCCCTGCACTAGGCTCCCTGCTCAGCGGGGAGTCCACTTATCTCTCTCTCTCTTCCTCCCCCTGCTTATGGTCTCTCACTCTCTTTCTCAAATAAATAAATAAAATCTTTAAAAAATAATAAAAATAGAATTACTGGGTGATCCAGCGATTCTGCTTCTGGGCATACACCCACAAGAATTGAAAGGGGTGACTCAAACAGTTATCTGTACGCTCACGTTCATAGCAGCACTATTCACAATAGGCAAAAGGTGGAAACAGTCCAAGTGTCCATCAGCATATGAATGGATAAACACAATGTGGTATACACATGCAATGGAATATCATTCAGCCTTAAAAAGGGAAGGCTATTCTGACACATGGGCAGCATGGATGAACCTTGAAGCCATTATGCCAAGTGAAATTAGCCAGTCACAAAGAACGTATGTTTCATGAGTCTGCTTACATGAGGGACTCAGAGTCGTCGGATTTATAGAGACAGCAGAGGAAGTAGATTGGTGGTTGGGGACCATAGAGATGCAACAAATGAGGAGTTATTTACCGAGTACAGAGTTCCAGCTTTGCAAGATGAAAAAAATTTGAAGATGGATGGTGGTGATGGTTGCAAAGCCAAGGACAGATAGGTAATTGGGAGTAGCAAGAAGTTAGGATCAATTATGGGTTAAAACAAGTCAGAAGAGAAGAGCCTGACTGAAGGCTTTGGTCCAAGTTGCTTAACCTGTCTGCATAAAGTAGGGGTATGCTATGGTTCTGAACCAGTCTAAACAGTGGATTATGTAAGGAACCCCAGAGGGAATGGCCTCATCTCTGCCTACAAAACTTTATTTTCTGAATTTTCCCACTCCCACTGAACATGGTAAGGGAAAGAATGCAGTTACCAGAATATGGCAATCATGGGATAGCTTGAATTCTGCAGTCAGCTGTAAGACCCCCCTCCAAAAGAAGAAAAAACATTTTCTTATCAGTCTACCCTCAGGTTCAGAAGCACCGGGGCTCTGGTATCCCCTGTGGCCAAGCGCTGGTATTCAGCATGCTGCTGAGAAGATGTCTCAAGGTTATTCTCTCCAGAAATTTCCCTCTGTCTCCTCTTTTGGCTTGTCAAGTTTTTGCTTCCTGCAGATGATTTTCTGCACTCTTCATTTCCCCGTGTTTGAGGACGCCAGGATATAGCTACGTCTAGACTTTTCTAATGAGGCATAAAATAGGACGTGCCTTGGGTCTGTCTGTGGCCCATCCTCCCTTTACCACGCCCTTCGTGTTTGATCCACCATGACACTAGCTCCTGGCCTACCGTCACTTTACTGTGATACTCATGTCCCATGGAGAGAAACTTGTTCCCCTGCCACAGAATGTGGTGACGAATAACAGGCCATCCCAGTCTCCTCTGTGTCCAAAGATCCAAAAATTCAGAAGGAAAAGATCACCTTCATCCTCAACCCTCTTCTCCCAGAGCACTCTGAGTTACCAGAATGATTCAGTTGCTACTATCTGCCACCTCTCTCAAGAAGAGAAACATTTAAGACACAAGAAATATCGAGCAGACTGGATTAAAAAAAAATAAGTTATAATAAATAAGTTTGGAAGAAAAAGAAACTTTGATCTTGAACAACTTCCATGGGTGATCAAAGAAAAAGACACCAAAGTTGCCTCTCCTTGCTTTTCCAGTTAAATATGATTAAGACTTCTTCTCCGATGGAAGCCGATAAGCTCACACCTAAAGCTGATGGCTTGGAGGAGGCTGGGCAGGTTCACCATAAGGATTAGAGAGGGGCATTGTTCCGGTCCAGTTTTTAATCGCTCTGCTATTGCAGGGAATGCCCTTAGAAATTGTAAAGCCAATGCTTTTTGCTAATGCTGGCAGAAATTCCTTAAACCAAGAGATGGTGCCACTGCCCATCAATTTTGCAAGGCAATAACGCAGATCCCAAGTGGCTAAAGTCTGAGGCAAAAGGCAGAGCACTTCATCACAGTGAGAGAACTAGGTTGTTGCTGGGGGAAACTGTTCTGATATCATGCTGGTATTACCATGAATTAATAAGCTTTGTTTATCTTCTCTGACACTAGAGGTCCAAGTTAGTCCTTTTGCTTCATCTTCTTGCTTATTATGCAGCTCAGGCCATGGATATAGGCTGCCTACTTGTCATAAATCGCAAGCAACCTCCCTTCTTGCTGTTCTTGGTCCCAGTGGGCTTATGCTCCTGGGAACTAAGCCACTCTGAACTCTTCCATTCCACAAATGCATACTGAGCCCTGATGCTGCGCTACGTGCCGCAGAAATTCCAAGATGCCATGAACCGCAGCTCCTGCCTTCCTGATCACCTTGTGGACAGGGAGAAAGACACGAGGGCAAATAATTACACCAACAAGCAGAACGTGTAACAGAAGGGAAAACATACCTCTGTGGGAACCCAAGAAAGGAAGAGAGGTAACTTTCAGTGGAGGAAATCAAGGAGGGATCCTTGGGCAAGGTTTCAGTACAGGGAACCTTTAGAAAATATAGCTATTTCAGCTTGGTGTTTGCTACAATGAAGGAGGAGGACCCTGGACAAAGGAAGATGATGTATTTCAATATAACGAGATGGCCTTACTCAAAGATGTGTGGCTCTATGCATTTTAACACACACATAGAATTGAGGAAGCACTGCCACAGGC
The DNA here is from genome assembly GCF_963455335.1 of Martes martes. Classification (NCBI taxonomy): domain Eukaryota; kingdom Metazoa; phylum Chordata; class Mammalia; order Carnivora; family Mustelidae; genus Martes; species Martes martes. The sequence continues at coordinate 103,606,136 of NC_137896.1, read as the reverse complement.
AGGATACAGAACAATTTGACTATCCTACAATCCCTAATAGAATGGCTTTATAATCATCCTTTCCTTCTTCTGATAACCCCTAGCAACCGACACGCCATTGTCCATCGCTGTAGTTTTATCTTTGGAGAATGTTATGTAAATGGGGTCAACCAATATGTAATCGTTTGCTATTGACCTCCTGCACTCAGCACGTCATCTTTGAGATTCAGCTAAGTTGTTGCACACATCAACAGTTACAACCGTTCATTGCTGGGTGGTTTCCATTGAATGGATGTACCACTGTTCATCGCTTCACCCGGTGAAGGGCATCTGGGCTATTTCCAGTTTTGATGACTGTGAGTAGGGCTGCTATAAATGCTCACATACAGGTTATTATATTATGTAAACATAAGTTTTCCTTCTCTAGGGCAGCTTCTCAAAGTTGGCACTATTAACTTTTGGGGCCAGATACTTTGTTGCACGGGACCGCCCTGCCCATTGTAGGATGTTTAGCAAGATCTCTGGCCTCTACTTACTAGATGTCAGTAGAAATCCCTAAGTTATGACAACCAGAATGGCACATGTGTGCCAAATGTCCCTTGGGGGGGACAAAATTCATTCACAGTTGAGAACCACTGCTCTAGGGTAAATACCTAGGAGTGAGCATATTGGGTCATGTGGCAAATGTCTGTTTAACTTTATAAGAAACTTTACATCCCCAGAATATGAGAGATTTGGTTGCTCAGAATCTTAGCCAACATGTGATATTATCAGCATTTTTGTTGTTGTTGTTGTTTTTGCCATTCCATTAAGGATGTAGGAGTAACTCATCATGGTTTCAATTTCCATGTCTCTAATAGCTAATGATATTGAAATTTTTTCACATGCTTTTACTTTTTTTGCCATCTGTGTATCCTCTTTAGTAGAGTCTGTTCAAATCTTTTGCCCATTTTTAAACTGGATAATTCGTTTTCCTACTCTTGAGTTCTGAGAGTTCTTTATAAATTATGGATACCAGTTCTTTCTTAGATGTGTGATTTGCAAATATTTTCTCCATGTCTGGAGCATGCATTTTAATCCTCTTAACAGTGCCCTTCGCAAAACAAAAGTTTTTGGTTTTGATGAAATCCAATTTTATCAAATAGTCTTTTGTGGATTGTGCTTTTGTTGTCCTAAGAACTAAGAATGTTTAACCCCAGGTCATGGAAGGTTTCTCCTATTTTCTTCCTAAAAGTTTTAGCTTTTTATATTTTACATTTAGATCGATGATTCACTTTGAACTAATTTGTGAACAGGTGTGGGGCTTAGGTCAGGTTTGTTTATCTTTTGACCATTGATATCCGATTGTTTCTGCACCATTTGTTGAGAGACTATTTTTCTTCCATTAAATTCCTTTTGCATCTTTGTCAAGAATCATTCAGGCATATTTGCATAGGTCTATTTCTGGGTTCTCTATTTTTTTTCCCCATTGATCTATGTGTCTATCCCTTGACAATACCATGCTATCTTGAATACTATAACTTTATAATAAGTCTTAAAGTCAAATAGGGTTGTTCTTCCAACTTAATTCTTCTTTTTCAAATTGTTTTAGTCATTCTAGTTTCTTTGCCCTTCTGTATACATTTTTAGAATTCGTTTGTCTATATCTACAAAAAAATTCTCTAATTTTGATTAGAGTTACATTAAATCTACGGATTAATTTGGGGAGAATTGATAAATGTACTATTTGACTCTTCTAATCTATTTTGTTAGTTCTTCCTTGATTTCTTCCATCAGCATTTGTAATTTTCAGCAAAAAGATAATGTACATGTTTTTGTAGATATATGCTTAAGTATTTAATTTTGGAGTGAGCTATTGTAAGGGATATATTGTTTGTTTGTTTGTTTTTTAATTATTTTTTTTGTGAGGGAGAGAGAGGACAGAGGGAGAGGGAGAGAATCCTCTAGCAAACTCCCCACTGGGCATGTAGCCTGACACAGGGCTCCATCCCACGACCCTGAGATCATGATCTGAGCCAAAATCAAGAATTGGACACTTAACCGACTGAGCCACCCAGGCACCCCAAAAACATATTGTTTTAAATTTCATTTTCTAATAGTACATTGCTTATATCTAGAAGTACAATTGATATTTTTTGTATTGACCTTATATCCTGTGATTTTGCAAGCTCGCTATTAATTCTAGAGATTTGGGATTTCTTTTTGGGGGGGAGGGGGTTAGACTTCATGTAGGTTTTCCTTGTTTGCAAGCAAACAGGGACAGTTTTATTTTTTCCTTTCCAATTTGTATTTTTTCTTTTCTAATTGTATGCCTTTTTGTTCGTTGTTTTTTGGATTGTTTTGTTTCATTTTGTTTTGTCTTATTATGTGGACTAGAACTTTCAGTGTATCGATGAATAAGAGTGATGAAAGCAGACATCTGTGCGTTGTTGTGGATCTTAGGCAAAAAGAATTTAGTTTTTTGCCATTAAGTAGGATGTTAGCTGTAGAGATTTTTGTTGTTGTTTTGATTTTTTGGCATGCATGCATCTGTGTGTTTGTATGTCGTAGCTGTCCTTAATCAAGTTAAGAAAGTTTGCTTCTATTCCTAGTTTTGTAAGGATTTTTATCTTGAGGGCTCCTGGGTGGCTCAGTCCATTGGGCATCTGCCTTCTTCTGGGGTCATGATCCTGGGGCCTGGGATGGAGTCCCCCATTGGGCTCTCTGTTTGGCCGGGAACCTGCTTCTCCCTCTGCCCTTCCCCCCGCTTGTGTGTACTCTCCTCTCTCTTTCATTCTCACTCTCTCATGCTCTCAAATAAATAAATAATATCTTTTAAAAAGTTTTTTTTTTTTAATCTTGAGTGGATGTTGAGTTTTGTCAAATTCTTTTTCTGCTTCAATCGACATGATCATGTGGAATTTCTTTTTATGTTTTTAGGTTGCTAATATGATGAATTACAGTGATTCATTTTTTCTATCTCTTCATTTATTGTATAAAAGTACATTATAGTTTCTTCTGTAAATTTTTTCTTCATTTAAAAATATGTCCTACAAATCACTCCATATTGGTCCATATAGATCTTTCTTTCTTTTTTTTTTTTTATTTTATTTATTTGACAGAGAGAGAGATCACAAGTAGGCAGAGAGGCAGGCAGAGAGGGAGGGGGAAGCAGGCTCCCTGCTGAGCAGAGAGCCCGATGTGGGGCTCGATCCCAGGACCTTGAGATCAAGACCTGGGCCGAAGGCAGAGGCTTAACCCACTGAGCCACACAGGCTGCCCCCATATAGATGTTTCTTATTCTTCTTTTTCACATAATACTCCATTGTTTAGATGTGCCATGTTTTACCCAATCATTTTTTACAATATATTTACAGAAAATGTATACATTTTTTACATTATATTCTATAGTACATACAAGTATTTAGCTATTTCCAATATTTTGCAATTAGGGGACACCTGGGTGGCTCAGTCGGTTAAGCAGCTGTCTTTGGCTCAGGTTGTGACCCTGAGTTCCTGGAATCGAGCCTCACATCAGGCTTCCTGCTTGGTAGGCAACCTGCTTCTTCCTCTCCCCCCCTCATTCTCATACTCTCTCTCTCGTGAATGAATAAAATCTTTTAAAAAAGAAGAAATAATGCTACAATTACAGTGAATAACCTTGTACATATACATATTCTTATTATTGAAGGTATATCTTTAGTGTATATATCTAGGAATTTCTGGACTGAACAGTAAGTACACAGATAGTTCTGTTAAGTATTATCAAATTTTCCTGCAGATGAGTTCTACTGATTTCCATTCCCATTAGCTATATATGAGAATTTGTGGCTCCCCAAAGTCTCCCCAAAGGCTCCCCAAAGTCTCAAATATATATATATTTATATATATATAATTTTCCCACATCAGATAAAATGATAGTATCTCAGCATTGTTATTTTTCTAATTATAAGTGATTTGAATACATTTTTGTATATTTGAAGATAATATTTTATTTTTTGAATTTTCTGTTCATGTCTTTTTCTTATTTTTCTATCTCATTTTTGGTTCTTTGCCCTTTTACTTTTAATATTTTTATTGAGGCATAGTAGACATGCAACATTATATTAGCTCCAGGTATACATATAATGATTTGATATTTGTATATATTGCAAAATGATCACTACAATAAGTTTACTTAATATCTGTCAAAATTCATAGTTACAGAATTTTTTTTCCTATGATGAGAAATTTTAAGATCTATTCCCTTAACATCTTTCAGATATATTCTATAGTATTATTAACTGTAATTATCAAGCTGTACATTACATCCCCTGACTTACTTATTTTATAACTGGAACTTTGAAACTTTTGACCAAGTTCACCCATTTTAACCACTCCCTATCCCCCACCTCTAGCAACCACCATTCTGTTCTCCATGTCTATGAGCTTGGTTTGTTTTTGTTTTTATATTCCACATATATAAATGAGATTATATTGTATTTGTCTTTATCTGTCCTTATTTCACTTAGCATAATGTATTCAAGGTCCATCCATGCTGTTACAAATGACAGAATTTCATTCTCCTTTTTTCCCACTGAATAATATTCCATCATATATACAATTGACCCTTGAACAACATGGGTTTGAACTGTGTAGGTCCACTTATATACAGATTTTTTTTTCAGTGCAGTACCATGAATATGTTTTTTCTTACTTGTGATTTTCTTAAGAGAATTTTCTTTCCTCTAGTTTATTTTATCATAATACAGTATATAATACATATAACACACAAAATATATGTTCATTGACTGCTTATGTTATGAGTAAGGCTTCTAATCAACAATAGACTATTAAGAGTTAAGTTTTGGGGGAGTCAAAAGTTATATGTGGATGTTTCCTAGAGGAGAACACAGGCAAGCAACCTCTTTGACCTCAGCCATAGCAACTTCTTGCTAGACACATCTCCAAAGGCAAGGGAAACAAAGGCAAAAATGAACTATTGGGACTTCATCAAGATAAAAAGCTTTTGCACAGCCAAGGAAACAGTCAATGAAACCAAAAGACAACCTATAGAATGGAAGAAGATATTTGCAAATGTCTTATCAGATAAAGGGCTAGTATCCAAAATCTATAAAGAATTTTTCCAACTCAACACCCAAAGAACAAATAATCCAGTCAAGAAATGGTGCAGAAGACATGAACAGACATTTCTCCAAAGAAGACATCAAGTGGTCAAAAGACACATGAAAAAATACTCAATATCATTTGGCATCAGGGAATTACAAATCAAAACCTCAATGAGATACCACCTATACCCATCAGAATAGCTAAAAGTAACAAGTTGGGAAATGACAGATGTTGGTAAGGATATAGAGAAAGGGGAACCCTCTTACACTGCTAGTAGGAATGCAAGCTAGTACAGCCATTATAGAAAACAGAAGGGAGGCTCCTCAAGATAAGCTGAAAATGGAGCTACCCTATGGCCCAGCAATTGCACTACCAGGGATTTACCCAAAAGATACAAATGTAGTGATCTGAAGAGGCATCTGCATCCCAATGTTTATAGCAGCTATGTCCACAATAGCCGAACTATGGAAAGAGCCCAGATGGCCATCGACAGATGAATGGATAAAGAAGATGTGGTATGTATGTACAATGGAATATTACTCAGCCATCAAAAAGGTGAAATCTTACCATTTGCAATGCTGTGGATAGAACTAGAGGGTACTAGGCTAAGCAAATAAGTCTGTAAGAAAAAGACAAATTAAGATTTCACTCATATATGGAATTTAGAAACAAAACAGATGAACATAGGGAAAGGGAAGGAAAAATGAAATCAGAGAGGGAAACAAACCGTAAAAGACTCCTAACTATAGGAAACAAACTGAAGGTGCTGGAGGGGAGATGGATGGGAGGATGGGTTAACTGGGTGATGGGCATTCAGGAGGGCACTTGATGTAATGAGCACTAGGTATTATATGCAACCGATGAATCACTAAATTTTACCTCTGAAACTAATATTACACTACATGTTAATTAAATTGAATTTAATAAAAAATTAAAAAGAAAAAAGGTTATATGTTATATGTGGATTTTTGACTCCACAGGATAGTTTAATGCCTCTAACCCCCTGCATTGTTCAAGGTCAAGTGTATATACCATGTTTTCTTTATGCATTTATTGGTTGATGGACACTTAAGTTGTTTCCATATCTTAGCTATTGTGAATAACACTGCAGTGAACATATGTAGGGAGGACATATCTTTTCAAGTTAATGTTTTCAGGTTTTATGATAAACACCAGAAGTGAAATTGCTGGATCATATGGTAATTCTATTTTAATTTTTGGAGGAACCTCCATAGTGTTTTCCAGAGTGGCTGTACCAATTTGCATTCATCAACAGTGCACAAGGATTTTCTTTCTCCGTGTTCTTACCAGCATTTGTTATCTCTTGTCTCTTTGATAATAGCCATTTTAATAGGTATAAGGTGAAATCTCATTGTGTTTTCAATTGGCATTTCCATGATGATTAGTGATGTTGAATATCTTTTCATGTGCCTGTTGGCCACCTCTATGTCTTCTTTGGAAAAAATGTCTATTTAGATCCTCTGCCCATTTTTTAATTTGATTGTTTGGGTTTGTTTTTGGTTTTTGGATTTTTTTGCTATTGAGATGTATGAGTTCTTTATATATTTTGGATCTTAACCCTTTTACCAGATATATGATTTGCAAATATTTTCTCCCATTTGGCAGGCTGCCTTTTCATTTTGTTGATGGTTTCCTTTGCTGTACAGAAGCTTTTTAGTTTGATGTAGTCTCTTTTGCTTTTGTCAAATTTGCTTTTGCTTTTGTTTCCTTTGCTTTTGGTGTCAAATTTAAAAAGATTGCCATGATGATTCATTTTAGAGTATTGAACCAACCTTGCATTCAAAGTATAAAGCCCTTTTGGTCATGGTACATTATTGCTGGGTTCAATTCATTAATATTTTGTAGGGGATTTTACATCTATGTTTATGAGAAATATTTGTCCATAGTTTTTTCTTTCCTGTACTGCCTTTGTTCAGTTTTGATATCCCAGTGATGTTGACCTCATAAACTGAGTTGTGGGAGGAGTTCTCTCCTTTTCTATTTTCTGGGAAAGACTATGTAGAATTGCTATTATTTTTTATTTAGATGTTGTGTATAACTTGCCATTCTGTATGGAGAATGTTATTATTTTTATGTTAGCAGCCAGCGTACTTGGTTGTTCATTGTGGTTCACTATGGTTCCAATGTCAGTAGAGTCTTCATAACCTTTGCAGTCTTCTTCTTTTCTGTCCCACGCATGCACCATTGGGGCAATTCTGGCACCCACATTCTCATTTATGTACTAGTTCAATTCTTAACCATTATGTAAGATAATTAGTATTAGATTCATGTATGCACACTGGGGGCTGAGCCCAGTTTATAACCAACTTTATGAGGTTACTTTCCTAAGCCCTTTTTTCCATGATCTCCTTGATACTTTCTGGTTCCCTGGAGCCACCTATTTTTCATCCTCCAGCCAAAAGTCTGGGATTTAGTTATCCCAGTCTGCTACATATGCTTCCAGGAATAAGCAGCTTGAGTACCAGGGAAAAAAATGAAAATCACCACCAGTTTGGTGGTACTTTGAATTCTGGACCTCTTCCCCAATCTTCATGCTACTGTTTATTTTTTAGATTTCTCAGATAGCTTTTGCAGTCACTCTGTCCCGGAATAATGGCCACATTCAGTGGGAGAGACTGGATGAGACTTTTACTTCATCTTACCCAGAATAGAATCTTTGGCTTCTATTTTTCAAAAGAGTTGTCTGTTTTAGTTTTTTAAATCCTGAAAAGTAGAGGTACTATGGGAGATTGAAAAATATCTTTGAATCCTGAAAAACTCAATTGCAACCCTGGCTCTGTAATTCAATTTTCTTGAGTCTCTCTGTCTTCATGTGTAAAATGGGGCCTATATCAGGGGTCTACCAAACCACCCTCAGGTTTGATGATTTGCTAGAAGGACTCACAGGACTCAGATACATAAAATCTGCATATACATCACAAAAGGATACAGATTAAAATCAGTCGAGGGCAAAGGTGCAGGGGGTGTAGTCCAGAAAAAAAACAACAAGGCTTCCAGTTGTTTTCTTTTTCTGGAGTCCTTATAAACAACACTTAATTCTCCCAACAATGTAACAATGTGGCAACATGTGCAAAGCATTGCCAACCATGGTATCCAAGCTTTGGTGTCCAGGGTTTTTATTGGCTAGCAGCAGAATATTATTCTGACAATACAGTAGATATAGAAAAAAGGTTGCGATTTGGGATACATTTTAAGAACCAGGCTAAGAGTATGGTGCACTGGTCTGAGGTAGCTATATATAAGCAATGAGGAGAGGTGATGAGAGAGAGGTGCTTGTCTGAGGATAAATACAAAAGAATGGCATTTAATAAATGTCAGAATGACCAAATCCCAGCATAGCATGAGGCATGATAAATAATCTGATGAAAGGCCATTTTTAGCTACATTCAGAGTTTGAAGAAACAGGCTTCCGGTTTGGGGAAGAAACCTTTGGTGCTAAAAAATGGAGAAAAGAAAGCAAAACTCTTCATCCTCTATAATGTTCCCATCTTCTGTCTGAATTGGGAAGAACTTGTAGTTGCCCTGTTGAAAACCAAGATCAAAAGAGGGATGTCAGAAAATTAGAAATGAACAAATGGGCACATTTTTTCAAAATGGGGGAAAAAGTAGATTTGGGAAACTATAGAATTTAAAATTGACATAAATCCAAGTTAAAATTCTAGAAAATAGTATTCAGAATAGCTTACAAGGAATTAGAAAAGAGATACACTAGGACCCTATCTGTGTTCACTATGGCTAAGCCTTACTAAATGAATCTCATTTCCTTTCTTAATCAGGTTACTAGAAGAGAAAAAATGGGGAAATTGGTGGTCTCTCAGGATATCCTTATAGACAAGCCAGAGAAATATGAGTTAGAGGACATCACATTAAATGGATTCTCAGATACTTGAATCAGAAGTCTTAGACCTATCAGCTGGTTTCCATTGCATAAAACTATAGATGGGATTTGACAAATTTTTAAATGACACAAACATATCAGGGTATTGAGTCAAGATTCATAGAGACTTCGGGAATTCGAGACGGATCACATCAACAAAATGATACTTTAAAAGAATAAGGAATCAAAGAATTTTGTTTTTTAAAAGAATAAATTTGGGGTGACTGAGTGGCTCAGTAGGTTAAACATCTGCCTTGGGCTCAGGTCATGATCCCAGGGTCCTGGGATAGAACCCTGTGTCAGGCTTCCTGCCCACAGGGAGCCTCCTTTTCCCTCTCCCTCTACCCCTCCCCCCAGCTAGTGCACTCTCTCCCTCTCATAAATAAATAAAATCTTAAAAAAAAAAAGAACACATTTTAAATCATCTTTTAGGGATGTTTATATGTATGTGTGTGTTGGTTGAAAACAGTTCATGGGCAAAAAGACTTAGTTGAGAGTGTCAAGTGAACAAACATTTGATGTTAAGCCAAATATGTATGACATGCTTTCATTTATTCAGAAAATATTATGTGGCTGTCATGAAAGCAAATTCCGTCTTAACTTGCATATGAAAGCGTAGACCCCCCAGTCCAGGACAGTGATGGTGCTGCCGACACTACAGTAATGAGAGAACATTTGGGTGCTCTGCTCAAGTTTTCTGTGAGTCGCCTTGAGAGAGAGAATTAGCATCTAGAAGAGGCTCCCAAGTCACGAGGGCTGGAGACCATGTGGTAGCCAGGAGATAGGGATCTGTGAAGGCTGATCATCTTGAAGAAAGAAAGACTAAGCAGAGCTGTGAAGCCGATCTTTAAAATTATTAAGGGCTGTTATCTGGATGCTTTTCACTGTTCCTTAGGCAGCCAAAGTTATGGGGTTAATAGCTGGGAGTTAGAGGAAATTGTGTTTCAGCCAGTTTCTTGCAGTGTGTCAGCTCCTTTACCAGACCTTAAGCATACGGAGATGAGCAGGACCGGATCACTTTCCTACAGACTGAACAATCCATAAATTCATTATTCTACAGAGAGAAATGGCTCAGTGTTCTATGGCTCTTCCCACAGTGAGACTCCTTTGAGAGCCAGATGGCTCTTAATACTCTGATCTCCTGTCTCTGGAACACAAAGGAAGGACATTCAGGTTGTATTTGAGGGTCTGAGGCTGGGCTGATGGTATCTGGACCTAGATGTGGTATTCTGGTAACCATTGAGAACCAAGATGTGTGTTTTTCAGGACAGGCAAAGAAGGTTGCTTAAGGAGAGTCTGGACTGTGTTCAGGGAGAAAAGCAGAAGTTCAAAGCCAGGAAAGTGTCCCTGAGCATTAGATACACAAGAGCCACAAACTGACAATAGGAGGACAACTCAGGAGTCAACAGAAGAGAGGAGCAGACGTAGTCAGGAAACATATTGTGAGACTGGTTAGAGCCAGCACTCTAGAACAGGGCTGGGCCACGGTGTCAGCAGTCAAGGGCTTGTTAGGAGCTCTGTGGGACCAAATGGGCTTGGTCCTGAGTCAGACAGGAGTAGTCTAGAGGCAGGACCACCATCTGTCAGGGGTGTTAGAGAAGGATTTGTGCCAGCTATCCTCTATCGGCCTCTCCCGCTCTCCACCCTGCTCCAGGTCCAGGAAGGGGACCTACATCAGTGGAATCCCTGACCTCTGGATCTGGTTAGCCCCCGTTAGAGATTGGAGAGGGGAGCACAATGAGGTCAGGGTATTCCTGCCTGTTTCTCTGTAGGTCCACCTTGGGATTTCTGTGTTCCTAGGCTGAAGACTGAAGACATCCTCTTAAGATGTCTCTGTCTATACAGCTCTCTCTTCCAGGATCCATAGCCACTCCCTGCCCTCCTCCCTTGAAATCCAAAGCTGGTAGCAGTTCCAGACATACTAGCTCTGGGGTACTGCACTATCCCTTGTGGTTCTCCTACAACTTGCCCACCCCTTTATGAAAATAATTTATTAAACTCTTCTCGAATCATCCTAATGTGAATATGTCATCTGTTTCTTGGTTGTACCTTGGCTGACACAGGATTCTGGATTGAGTGAGAAGATGAGTTAGCTTATTTCAAAACATACTTATATTCTGTGGCTCTGGATATCTTCTCACTGACCTTATATGTTTGTAGACCGAGGAGTGATGCGAATTAACTTTCTCTCCTTAGGAATCCACAATAAATATTTTTGTAGTATATATGAAGTTCACCTAGAGACTTGTGGTACAGTTTAGCCATGTAAGCTATACAATTTATTGTTTTTGTAAGAATTCATGTTATCAGGATGTATGGCAGTATTTTTTGGCCTATGTCTGTAGGGTCAGCTAACGTCTTTACTGCCATTATATAAAAGGGCCAAAGGAAGCTTACACTAGTCAAGCAGAATGTTGGCAAGGTCATAAAAGAGCCATAATTAATCTTAAATATCTCTCATAGACAAGCTATGACACCATACTGTGACCCTTTCTGGGAAGACTAAATAGTTGAGGCTCCCCATAATGCTGCTAGTTCAGGGATGTCCCAGAACCTCAGGAAAAGAAGGAAGAGCCTATATAGTCTACATGACTTCAAACTGTGTGATTTCTGACTCTCATGAGCCATAGAAAACATATTGTCTTCTCGCGTGCAGATTATTTCCGTTTGACTCTGAATTGAGGGTTTTGTTGTTGTCACTTGGGTGGACTTTATGTAATCTTCTAAACATTCTTTCAGAGATACACATGGAAAGCTTATGGATAAAATGGTATGACTGAACTTCGCTTCACAATAATACAGAAAGTGGGGGGAGGGATAAAACAAGATTGGCCCTGAGCTGGGTGATGGAGACATGGAAGTACATTGTACTCTGCTCTCTGCTTTTGTATGATATAAATAGGATTGAATATTAAAAATGAAATAAACTGTTAATTTAAAAGTTGCTGCTTGATACAGGAAAACTCATTTAGTATTGCTTGATGCTGCTGATGTCATGAAGGAGTTCTGTGGGTAGGTTTCAGGAGTATAATAGGAAAAATTACTGAAACAATTGTAAAGGAGGAATGCTATTTTTATGAAAGTTTAATGAGACCGGGCTCAATGGAAAATATCAAGATGACATTCAAAATGTACATTTAGAATATTCTTTCAAAAATTGAAAAGGAAAGCAAACAAAAATACTACATGCATGTTTTTAAAAATACTATATATGGACTTTGCTTCTAAATGACCTGGGATGAGGGAGAACAGGGTAAGGTTACAGATGAAGCAAGATTGACCATGAGTTAATATTTGTTAAACCGGAGGAATGACCACATGACAGTTCACTACTTTTACATATGCTTTATGTGTTCTATAGGATAGTTTTTAAAAATAAAACATATATCACATGTCCAAAATGTGACCATTTACATTGAGACAGTATTAATTTTTATGATTTAATGAAATATAATATTATGCTCTTTTTCTTCCTTCTCTTTTGACTCTGCATTTTCTAATATATTACCTTTTGTTCATTTCTCTCCTCTTCTCCCATGCCTTAGTTTTGTCTGTTATATGGAACCAAGCTGGTATTCCAGGAGCGAGCCTGGTATCTAGAACATAAATATTTGACTCCCATGGCCAGCACGAAGATTAGGAATCAGGTAAGGGTCCCTGATGTGCAGAAGAAACCCTTTGTGCATCAGCTGTCAGCTCTTTGCTTTCTTAGAAAACAGTCCTGTCAATCTTTTATCGGTTTCCAGTCATGGATTTTTATGCCTCTGGGACTTCATATACATGTTTTCATTGCCTACCATGATCATATTACACTTCAGAGTTTAAGTGACAAGGAAATGATTCACTGTGCATGAACTTTCTGACATGAAAAGCAGAGGAGGGAATCAAAAGCATTTTCCTTGTCTTGGCAAAAAAATAAAGTATTAAGTGATTTTCATTTTTCTCCTTACCAAAACCTATTAATTCATTCTTCATATTCATAAAAAAAGACCTGTGGTATTTTCATGTCAGAGGTAGCAATGAAAATTCAATGTGATAGCTACAAAACACCTGAAAATGAATATAGAGCCAAGGAATCACCACCCAAATGCTGCTTTAAAGAAAAAAAATATATACAAAACAGCATAATCATCTGTAAAGCACACTTTCTGAGGTTTTCTGAGGGACCTGTCTTCCAGGCCCTCCGTTAGACGTTATAACATAAATAGATATAGTCTCAATCGCTGCCTTCAAAGGAGCTTATCATATACAAGGACACAAAACTGCCTTTAAAATGCAAATAATAACACAAGGAAGCAGAGACTTTCCAATGAATAATTTCAGAGTTCAGAGGACAGAGATCATGTAGGAGTGAATGTCATTCTTGTACTAGACCCTCGAGAGTGGAAAATTCCAACAAAGAAGTGGTACTATTGAAGAGAGGGAGATGCAGTTGAGCCTTCAGACAGGGTTGGTGAAGTAGTAAAATCATAGAAATGGGAGTACTTGGGACAGACATGTTAAAAAACAGCGACAAGACCAGTTTGGCTGACATCTCAAGTGAAAGCCTGGAGAAATCTGCAGGAGAGGCTGAGGTGGACACTGAAGAACCTTGAAGAGTCTTTTTCCTTTTCAGGGAACAATGATTATGAAGCAAAGCATGTGGAAAGATGTTTCGGTTATCTGTTGCTATGTAACAAATGACCCCGAAACTTAGTGGCTTAGAACAGCCAGTTGTTATTTCTCAGGATTCTGCATCTGAACATGGCTCAGCTGGATGGTTCTGCTGCCTGAGGTGTCTTCTGGGACTGTGAAGGTGGCTTCTTCACTCTCACGGTGGTCACCTCAGCTGAGGTGGCAGGATCATCTAGGGGCTGCTGGGCCAATGTGGGCTTCCTCACAGTACAATAGTGTCAGAAGGACTGACTGTTTTACATGATGACTGGCTTCTGGAGAGGAAGTGGAAGATGCCAGTCATCTCAAGGCTTGGCCGCTGCTAACATAGTATTACTTCAGCTGCATTCTGTTGGCCCAAGGGAGCCTCAAGGCCAGCATGGATTTGGGCAAGAGAAGAGACTTCACCTCTCATTGTGAGGTGCAGCAGGCATATATAGGGAAGGAAAAAATTGACAGCAGCTATCTTTGGACACTGACAACCTTCCAGAAAGAAAATGCCCACTTTAGGGAGAGGAAAAAAGAATACTTAAAAAAACAAAAAAAAAAAAGCTACATGAAGAAAGATTTTAAATCCATGAGATTAGATATTCCAGTGATATAAATGAGATAAATAACACATCAAAAGAATGCTGAGTAAAAGAAACCAACTTTCATATACAACACTGAAGTGCTTTTGTATTGCATTAGTGCAATATGCTTGCCACACTTTTCATTTACTAGATACTTGTAGCAGCCTGGGAGATAAGCAGGAAGCAGTCAGATGCTTTGGAACAAACTATCTGTAGGGCTAGACGTGGGTTGTTGAGAACTATAGGACATCTCAAGGCCTTCTTTTGCAGATCTCAGTGCTGCCAGCCATGAGCACTCACCCCTCCTCTGGGCTCCCTCAGTATTCCCAGAGGGAAGAATGTAGTGTACTTGGCACAAATGTTTCCCTTCCCACTTCTGCCATGCCCCTGTGAAGGGATTTCAAGGTTTCAGAAGTGTTATTAATAGCTTCTTTTCACTAAAATGTCTGGGACCCTTGGCCAACTAGAGGTGCTTAACAGGAGTGGGCTTGTGAATAGGTGAAAAGGGGACAGGGTTGAGTGAATTACTGAAATTAATCTAGATGCTTTCACATGATAATTCTGCAATTTTACTGATTCTTTCTTTCCTTAGTTGCATCTAATATACTGGTTAATTCATCCCCTAAATTTTTGATCCTCTTTGTTGGGATTTTTATCTTTAAAAATATTTTTTTTTGTTTTCTGTTTTATATCATCTATATAACTTTTTAGTTTCTTATCCCCTAAAGATATATTCAGTTTTGTCTTTGATTTCTTTAGGCATTGAAGCATAGTTATTTGATAGTCTATAGCTAATAATCCAAATATCTTAAGACTTTACCAGTCTATCTCTTTTTGCCCAGTATTTCTGCTTTGTGTATAGTTATCTTTTAATATGTGCTGGTCATTGTTTTTGAAAAATGTTTTGTGAGATTTACATGAAGGCCAAATTGAAGGCACCTTCTTTCCCTCATAAAGCATCTGAAGGTGCCTTCAGTTTAAGACCAACTTAAACCAAACTCAGGACTTGAGGTTTCCTGTAAGACTCAGAGAGTTTAAATAAGAGCAGTAAGTCCTTCACCCTCCCCCAAGGTCATAGCTGTTTGGTATCCAGCTCATTGTAGCAAGGGTCTCTATTAAATTTCTTGCCTAGTTGCTGGCCCTGGTTTTGACTATCACCACCGCTACTGCCACCGCAGCCACCATGAAGCTGTCAAAGTGAAAACTCAAAGTTGCTGAAAATGGCAAATGCCTTCAGGGTGAATGCAACTTTCTACTTGTTTATTTTCTTTGGTTCCTAACTTTCCCATAATTTTTGCCATTATTATTTTGCCAGATCATAGGTACTTTGAAGAGGATTCCTATATTTTCTCTAAAATTTTGGTTGTTTTCAGCAGAACAGTTTAGGGGAAAAAATCTGGTTCTTTATTATCAGAAACAGGAAGCTCCTTCAATGTTATACCACTTGACCCCACAACAGCCTTTTTCTTATCCTTACACACAGATGAGGAAATGGAAACCCAACATGGGAAAGTAACTTGCCCAAAGTAACACAGCTAGTGAAAACCCATATTTCTCTGACTTTAAACATTTTCATTTATTTTATTTGGATAAAAATCAGCCTTAGCTAATAACAACAAGTAGACCCCACGTCCAGTTCTTGGTTTCTAATACCACTTTCCAGTAGAAGGAAGCAGAGTCCTTGGACTAATGATAGATTCTAGGACTGGGGCAATGAATATCTAAGATGAGCCTGGAGCATCTTTTAGGGCTAGAAAGTGAGAAGGTGCCCGAGTGAAAACAAACAGAATACCCCAGGACTGTGGGGTTATGCCAAAGGGACACTGGAAGGAGCTAACTGAAAGAGTTCCTAATGGCCAAAGCTGGAGCAATTTGAGCAACAAAACAAATAATGTAGCATTGGATTATAACCCAAAGTATAAAATAATTAAACAGAAGTCCAAAATGATATAAATAAATGATTAAACGGATCCATAAATGGGATCAAAGAGACCATTCTTTCTTACTAATGTATGTAGATTCTTCCCCCTTCCCTTGAGTGTGGGTTGGACTCAGTGATTTTCTTTTATTTTAAAGGACAAAGCATTGAAAGGGAAAACAGTTACTGTACCTTGAAGCAATCTGGCAGATCCCCGCTTAACCAGGTGCATAAGGTGAATATCAGCGGTAGTAATTGTGTTGATGGCATGCACTTGTGACATTGTATGGTGAGACGAGCACTTCACTCTTCCCCCAAATCCATAACCCGGATCCAATCCTGAGGAAAAAAAAAAAGTCAGACACAACCAGATGGAGGGACGGTCTACCTAAGACCTACGCAGTCCTCCTCAAACTGCCAGTGCATGAAAGACGAGGAAAAACTAAGAAACCAACACAGGCCAGAGGAGACTAAGCAGACATGATGACGAAGCACAGTGTGGTGTCCTGGATTGAGTCCTGAAGGAGAAAAAGGACATTAGTAGAAAAAATGGTGAAATCTGAATCAATCTATAGAGTATTAATATTAATGTACCAATAATGACTTCTTAGTTTTTACAATGAACCATAGTTATGTTAGGTGTTAAGAGAAGAATTAGAAGAAACTAGGTGAAGAACATATGAGAACTCTATTATCTTTGGAAATTTTCCGGAAATCTAGAAGTATTCCAAAATTAAAAGTTTATGAAGAGGAAAAAAAAAAAAAGCATCAGGGAGTCACAATCAGCCTGGGCTGATTGTAAGTGATAAAACTTCAGAATATGCAGGAGTTATGCTAAAACTCTAGGCTAATGATAATAAGCAATGCATATATTTATGCTAAAAGAAAACAAAATTTAATTTCATTCTCATAAAGATCTTCCAGGTAAATAAGGCTGGTAACAGGCCCCACTCAACGACTGAGTAAAACTAAGAAACAGAAAAGTTAAACAACTGGCCAGGATTCTAGCTGAGCCTAGAAACCGGAACTCCTAATCCCAAAAGGAGGTGGATGAATCAGCATCATCCTGCTTGTGTGACCTGAGTTTGGAAGCTTCACAGAGGCCTGCCTGATGGCAGAGGGAGTAAAATCCATCTACACGCTGCAAAGGCAGCACAAGTGCCCCGTTGTCCAACTGAAGCCCTCAGGAGAGGGGGTTGGGGTTTGTTTTCTTTTTAAACTCAAGTGTCTCCCCTACAGCCCTTCCTAGCTGCGATAGCTCGATAGCTTGGTCCTCTCTTTTGTTGGGAACTTGATTGTTGAGAGAGCTCATCCACATTCTTTATCCTGCATAATCCCCACAAGCACCGGTTAGTGTGGCTAGCTGTTAATCCACTTTATGGATTGGGAGTCTAAGGTTTATTTGCTGCTGATTTAAGGAGTGGTAAAGGTGAGGTTTTTAGCCTGTTCTCCTGTTCCCTCAAAGTAGGTAGGGCCTTGGCTCAAAGGCAGTCCCCGGGCATTGCCCCCAGGGCTCCATTGTAACAAGGCCCTTAAGTAAAAGATTTCTGTTCCCTTTTCATTATTAGGTACTTTTGCAGGGTGTGTATGTATAGAACAATTGCGCAATTGTGGTCTTTGTTCTTGGAAACTTTAGTGTCCAGGCATTATCTTGTTTCATTCTTCATTAACCTAGACAGTTGTGTTTATTTTGCTTCAGATAATTCTCAGCATTAGGGACTAACAATCAGCCAAGGCTCATTTTAAGAAGGCAAGCCTTTCAAAATAATCTAATAGTTAATGATTGCGTATCTTCATTAAAACCAACTTCATTTTGCTTAAAAAAAAAAGACAAAATGAAACAAAAATTTCTGCCTTTTAAAATGATGTATTTTATTGCAAATGGCCTTGGGTCTTCTACTTTTTATGCCAGCCCTTAAAGTAAATTTCAGTTTTAGATAGAGTAGCCTCATTTTTCTCAGTGAAGTGTTTCCTCCCTGAACTCCTAGGCACACCTCTCCTGCTCTGTCAGTGCCCACCAGCACTGGAACAGTGACTCTTGGTGACATACAAAGAAGAACCAAGTACATGTAGACATGTGGTCAGCTCACGCCAAGAAATCAACACAGGGGAAAGCTTTAAAGTTTATGTGTGTTGAGAGAACCACAGCCCAGCTGTGGGTTGCAGATCAAAAAAGACCCTATTCAGTGTGGTAAAAATAATACTTAGCAAAATGTTAAATCAGGTTCTATTTCCTGCCCCAAACCCAAATAATGGAGCCACGTGAGAAAGCATATTATAAAGGATCTGCAGGAGGTCAGGGAGGACTACATAACCCAACCCAGAGGCTATGGGAGATAGCCTATAAGAGTAACAATGTTAAAAACCAAAAATTCATTCAGGAAGAGAGAAAATAAATACCAATCGTGACCATGTCCAAGCCATCTTGACACTGCCCCACCTACCCCAGTATTTGATGATCTTACACCAAACGTTGCCTTAACGTCCTATTTGAGTCATGACCTGTCAATTTCTTCCTAAGTCACACTTTCTGGAGCAACAACAGATGCCTGGCACTTTGCTCCATCTGAGTCATTCCCCCATGCCTTTAAGACTGTTTTCATTTTGGTATGCCCACTGATGTGCTAGGATGAAGCCCTGATTCACCAGGACAAGTCTCAGTCCTCTCCTATACCCTTGCCAGCAAATGGACACAGGAACAGACCCAGGCCCTAATAGCCTTTGTGAGCTCCACTGAAAGGAACCGTCCTTTCTCTGCTCAGGGACCCAGCGACAGCAAGGAAGTCATGGAAGACTGTTGATGGCAAGTGACCTCTTGACCTGTTACCTGCTCAAGTCTATAACAACCACTAAGGTTTGGGTTTTAGTTTCAGTTTAGCCAAACAAATGGTTGAACCAACAAGGGGGAAGAACATTCAAGCCATGGATTGATGGGTCATTCAAGTAGTTGAGATGTGCCACATTGATTTCAGTGACACACTGATTTATTCTCAGGGAATGTGGCTTGGAGTAAGAATGTGCAGAAGTGTGGCAGACACCAGACCCCAAAAGCCAAGACGCTACTTTGCACCTTTGAATTCAGAAGATGGATCGTGTTTATTTGCTATTTTGAACTGAGTGTAGAATATAAATTCAGTCATTGCCTTGTGGCCAAAAGGCTTGGGGTAGAAGAAACAAAACAGGAGGGAAATTTAGGGAGGAGTTCCAAGCTGGAAAGATGGTGTTAGAATGTTAGCCTTTCTCCTCAGATCTCAACTTCAAGAACATATACATCATACCTGTACCAATGAGGCTTAGAAAGAGTACACATGCCCTTCACATCTTACAAACGCAGTAGGGCTGCTTTCCATGCTGCTTCTGTTAAAGGTTTCTTTTTAACAGACACTCAGATATCCTATTCTTCTGTTTCCCTTTGCCAAACCACCTCGATCAAGGCAACTTAAGAGATGCTCAGATACCAGAGTCAAATGCAATGTGAACTGGGGTTTTAGGCACAGGATGTTAAAAGCACACTTGTACCAGGAAAGGGAGGTTGAGTTTCTCACTTCTTTGGCCTCATTTACTACCCACAGACTCTTGCTTTTCTTTGTAAGGAATTTGAGAAGGAATCTTTGGTTCCTCACCCCTGTCCCACCCACCCAGCAAGGTCCATCTGACTTGGCTACAAGCAAATGATGAGGTTATGACACTTGCTTGTGTCCTTTAGGCTGAGTGGAGAAGCCAGTGTGGAGTATAACCCCAAATACCCATTCCATCCGGGTGGGGAGGGACATCTCCTGTTTGGTGGCTTCGGTCAAGAAGCTAAGGTATGATGAAAAGACAGCGCAATGGAGTGGTCATACAGGGAATGCGACTGAGTCGAATTTTAGAGTCTTCGTAGATTTGAAAGCATCCCCAGAACTTCTCTTCACTTCTGTAGAACCCTCTGGTTCATCTCCAGGAGACAGCAGGGACCAACTAGAATATGAATGCATCCTGGTCTACCTTCTTTTTCCGGAGCCAAGAACTCAAAAAGAGAGAAAAGAAAAATACCAATACCAACAGAGTGCCACTAAGAAAGTGGGAAATCACTTTTCCCTTCCCCTTTCCCTTTACCCCTGGCCAAGCCTGTTCTTCAGCAGCTTAAAATACATTGTTGAACCTAAAACATAGGCCACTCAACTGAGGTTAAGAAAATGTAAGTGGGATTTGATTTCTTCCATTTTCCAGGGACCCTGAGGTCACCATTCCTGCCATCCTGGTTTCCGCATGGCAGCCACCTGGTCAACCCTCATGCTTTGCCCCATAGTACAGATAACTTGTTAGAACCATGGGAGGGAGCAACTTGTTTTGCTGAGCTCCAGCCTCTGGATTCGTCTGGCAGCTGCATTATCCTGGGCTCCTTGGGGTGATCCTTGAAATGCTGGGTAATGGGGGCATCCTCCATGAAAGTCTCTGGGTTCATCCCCTTACCCCAGCATGCACAGCAAGAATTTCCCACTGGTGGAATTTGTTCCAAAGAATAGCTGTATTACACCAGAAAGACCTTTCAGGAGATGGGAGTCAGCTGTGTCTAAACAGATTAGGGCAGACCCTGTCACAGTTAAGGACAAGGCGGGTTTTATTATGATTCTTTAATAATAAAATTTAAATGAATTATTGAACTTAAAACAAGAATGATCCCTACTATATCCATTTTGGTAGAAATTAATATTCCAGCTAGAAATGAATATTTTTTACAAAATAAATGTGTTTGTATTTGCTTTTCTTTTTTCTGATGCTAAGTTACCTTTTTCCTTTGATTTTAGAAGCTTCTTCTAGGGAACTGAAAGCACTTGGTATTAGGAACTATGCAAAGAAAGCAAGGAGGGGTGGCCCCATTTGAAAGCACAGACAATGGACAAGACCCACTTGTGAGAACCCATGAGTCTGTAGAAAACCAAGACTCTTCTTTATGCTCTTTCCCTGGATAGCTGGTCATTTCTATCACAGAACTATCAGGCATTAATTCTATAATCAAACTGGCTATTGCTGAGACAATGTAAGAAAAATATCCAGCTCAAGTGTGTGACTTTTTGCAGGGTCTTTTGGGGTACAGGTGATCTATTTCTTAATCTGGATGATGCTTACATGGGTATGTTCCTTTTGTGATAATTTAGCAAGCTAGAACATACTCATCTGGTTGCACTTGTAGGAAATAATACAGAGATTTCCTATCCTTTTACCTAGTTTCCCCCAGTGATGTCAGCTACAGAACCATATTGTAATACCACACGAGGATTTTGACATGGATACAGTAAATATACAGAGGTTTTTCATCACCACAGAGGTCCTCTGGCTATTTTATAGGCACACCCTCTTTCCTTCCCTTGCCTCCCTTAGAATCCTTAGCAAACATGAATCTGTTCTCCATTCCCATAATTTTGTCATTCCAACATGCTGTGTAAATGGGATCACGTAATATACAACATTTGGGGGCTGGTTTTTCTGCCCAGCATAATTTCTTAGAAATCCATCCAAGTGGTTGCATGTGTCAGTGGTCTGTTTCTTTTTATTGCAAAGTAGTACTCCATGGAGTGAATGTAGCACACTTTGTTAAACAATTCACTCATTGAAAGATATCTGGTCTTCTTCCAGTTTTGACTATTAGGAATAAAGCTGTTATAAACATTCATGTATAGGTTTTGGTATGAATATAGACTTTAATTTCTCTAGAGTAAATACCCAAGAATGCGTTTGTTGGGTTAAATGGTGGATACATGTTGATTTTTTTTTTAAGAAATTGCCCAAACTGTTTTTTCAAAGTGGCTGTAACATTTAACATTCCCACTAGCAATATAGGAGTTGGTTCACGTCTTCACTGGTCTTTGGTGGTGTCAATATTTTCTATTTTAGCTGCTCTGATAGGTACACAGTAATATTTAATTGTGGTTTTAAATTGCATTTCCCTAATGGATAGTGATGTTGAACACTTTTTCATGTGTATATGTACCATTTGTATATCCTTCTTGTTGAAATGTCTGCTCTGGCATCTTTTGCCCATGTTCTAAATGGATTGTTTGGGATTTTTCTAACTGTTGAGTTTTTAGAGTTCTTTATATATTCTAGATACTAGTCCTTTGTGAGATACATAGCTTGTAAATATTTCCACCTGGCTTGTCCTTCCATTTTCTTAACATGGCCTTTTTCCAGAGTAAAAGTTCTTAATTTTGATGAAATCCAGTTTATCAGTTTTCCTTTTGTACTTTTGATGTTGATGCCATGTCTCAGAATTCACCTATCCCTAGGTCCTGAAGACTTTATTCTATAGTTTTTTTCTAAATGTTTTTTACTTCTACATTTTACATATCAGTCCATGATCCATTTTGAGGTTTTTTTTTTTAAGATTTTTTAAAAATTTATTTATTTGACAGAGAGAGATCACAAGTAGGCAGAGAGGCAGGCAGAGAGAGGAAGGGAAGCAGTCTCCCTGCTGAGCAGAGAGCCCGATGAGGGGCTTGATCCCAGGACCCCGGGAACATGACCTGAGCCGAAGGCAGAGGTTCAATCCACTGAGCCACCCAAGTGCCCCTTGAGTTGATTTTTGTATAAGGTAGAAGACTTAGGTTGCGATCCATTTTTTTGGTCAAAATGTCCAATTGCTCCAGGAAAAGTTTGTTGAAAGGTTATATTTCCTCCACCGACTTGCTTTAAAATCTTTATCTAGAATCAGTTGGACATATTTGTAAATAGTATTGCGTATTTGATTTTAAGTGTCTACATGTCCATCACTAGTATATGGAACACGATTGATATTTATATATTGATCTTATATCCTATAATTATTATTATACTTACTTATTAATTCTAGGAATTCTTGCAGATTCCTTGGAAATTTCTCTCTTTTATAAAGGTTTATTTATTTATTTATTTGAGAGAGAGAGAGAGCTGAATTGGAAAGGACAAGAGACGAAGAGAGTGTCTCAAGCAGACTCCATGCTGAGCACAGAGCCTGACATGGGGTTTGATCTCATGACCCTGAGATCATGACCTGACCTGAAACCAAGAGTTGGACACTTAACCAAGGTGCTCCACCTTGGAATTTTCTATAGAGACAAACATGTCATCTGAAAATAGGGACAGTATTTCACTGGATATAGGATTTGGGGACAAGGATTATTTTCTTTCAGTACCTGAAAGTAGTTTTGGCTTCCATGGTTTATAATGAAAATTTATTGTTATTCAAATCTTTTTCCCTTATAAGTAAAGTGTGGTATTTCTCTCTGCTTTCAAGATTTTTTGGAGGGGTGGGTCTTTAGTTTTCAAAAGTTCATCTATGATGTGCCATGTGTGGATTTCTTTGAGTTTATCCTGGGTGAGGTTTGCTCAACTTTTTGAATTGGTTGGTTTGTGTCTTTTGGCCAAAATAGGGGTTTTTGGTCATTTCATCAAGTGCTTTTTAGTACTGCCCTCTTTCTCTTCTTCTAGAACTCTAAGTTCGATCTTTTGTTCTAATCACACATGTCCCTGAATCTCTGTTGTTGTTGTTTTCCAGTCTATTTTCTCTGTACTGTTCAGAGTCAGTAATTTATATTGTTCTGTTTTCCAATTTACCAATCCTTTCCTCTATTTCCTACATTCTGCTATAGAGACTATCTCCTGAGTTTTTATGTTGGTCCTTGTATTTTCAGTCCTCACATTCCTATTTGTTTTTTTCTATTTCCTGTTTCTTTGCTGAGATTTCCTATTTCTTTTTCATTTCTTTCAAGTGTGATCATAACTGCTTGTTGAAGCATTTTTATGATGGTCGCTTTAAAATCTTTGTTGGATAATTCTAGCATTTCTGTCCTATCAGTGTTGGCACATATTGATTGTCTTTTTCTTCAGTTGACTTCTTATTGAAACCTGAACATTTGGGGTATTAAATTATGAAACTTTGGATTTTATTTAAGCCTTCTGTTTTCAATCCACTGCTCCAGTGGGAGAAAAGGAGTACACCACCTCATTACTGCCCTGTAGGGTAAGAAGTCAGTTCTCCATTCAACTTCTGCTGATACAAGTGTTGCTCCTTTTTCCTGCTGGGTGAGGACAGAAGTTTTGGTTGCCAGCTAGGCCTCCACTGACACCTTACTCTTGGTGAGGGGTAAGAGAGCCTCATTGCTGCTCCACACATGGCTTCCATGAACATAGGTAGTGTCTTTATTATCACCATGTAATGGTTATCCTCTTACTAGACCTCCTCTACAGTGCTCCATCTGGAAGTGGAAGGAGTACATCTCTACTTCCAGGTAAAGGAAGATAGTTCACCTATCTATGGCAAAATGAAGAAAATAAAATATATCAAGTTTTTCTATAATGAAAAATATTTTTTTCATTAAAAATTTTATTATGTTTATCCTACTTTTTAGGTACAGAATATTACCATTTAAATAAAGGTGGGAGTCCAGGTTCCCCATGTGGTCTCCAATAAC
The DNA here is from genome assembly GCF_963455335.1 of Martes martes. Taxonomy (NCBI): domain Eukaryota; kingdom Metazoa; phylum Chordata; class Mammalia; order Carnivora; family Mustelidae; genus Martes; species Martes martes. Next base: position 103,581,599 of record NC_137896.1, on the reverse strand, counting down.
GTGATGGCAGATACCTCATTAGCCTGACAAGAAGACTAGAAGAATGAACTCACCAGTCAGCCTTGAGAGACATGGGTGGTAGAGCTACAGGTTTTCTGTGGTGTTTGGCTGGAGTAGGGTGGTTATTGTCTCAAAATTTTCTGTCTTGCTTGGCTGCCCCTTTTTATTGAGAGACCATCTTTTCCTGGGATTTTTGTCTGCATCTGTTGATGTTCCTGGGTTGCCAGCTTCTTTAGCTCTGAGTGTGGGATACATGAGGTAAAACGGGAACCCGGAGAATTTGCCAGTGTGTCACTCCTGAACTCCCAGTGTCCCAGTCTTCTCCTCACCTTTCAGAGTTTCCTTATGTTTGTTATATATATAATGTGCAGGGTTTTCAGTTGTGTTTAGTGGGAGAATAGGGAAAGATATATCCATTCTCCTGGAAGTGAGCTTTCACTGATTTTTGAGAAGAAAAAATGGTATCTGATAGAATGCTTTCTGGAGAGCTTCCTGAGTTCATTTGAACTCAGATTAGTGACCTCCCTGGATCTTCAGTTTGTTGAGTCCTTCTTCATTTGAGCCATCCCCAATCCCTCTGTTCTCATCCTGAAGGGTCTGCCTGCAACTCTTTCATGCAGTGACAATACTTGACTTTATATGGAGGATCCTTTCCAGTCCTTGCTGGACTGAGAAGCATACAATCCTGATTCCTGTAAGCCCAAGCAAGGAATTTTCCCAGAGTAAGAGTTAACCTATCCATGGCAAAATGAAGAAAATAAAATATATTGAGCTTTTCCATAACGAAAAGTAATTTTTCATTAAAAATTTTATTATGTTCATCCTACTTTTTAGGTGCTGAATATTACCATTTAAATAAAATAGTGATAGTGATCATCTTTTTTTGATATCCTTACTTCACGCACACACACACACACACACACACACACACACACACACACAATGCTGGCAATTATGTGTTGGTTCTCCCCATATTGATTTTTCTCTTTCCTTTTCTCTTAATTTAAAAAAATTGAGGTCTACTTTACATACCTTGAAGTAGACAAATCTTAGTGGTACAGTTCAGTGAATTTTGACAAATCAAATAGTAGACTGTATAATATACACCCCATCACCCAAGAAATTTCCCTCAGCCCTATTTCCATTGATCCTCTCCTTTGCCCCTGGGGTTCTGACTTTGTCAGTACACTCAGTTTGCCTGCTCTAGAGCCTCATAGGAATGGAAGCAGATAGAACTCTCCCTTTGCTCAGTCTGATGTTTCTAAGATGTTCAATAGTTCATTCTTTGTTTGTTTGTTTTTTTTCCCTAAGTGGTATTTCATCATAGACACCTCTCCCGACGCCCTCTCCTTCACGAATGTTGATCTCTCTAGGTTTCTGCTACATCAATCTCAAGGAATTGACCTTGTTACTTTCAACTGACCTCAGCTGCATCATTCCGTGTTCATTAGGGTACAATGTCTTATTTATATGCACTGTGGGAAGAAAATATAACCGAAGACTTTAAGACTTACTTTTAATTTTTTTCTTGCAGTAGAAAAGTTTGTGCTAAAAATTGTTTATTCTGTTGATAGAACACATACGATATCATGGATTAGTGTTATTATAAATAATATTGCCAGGATCATCTTTTAAAAGATTTTGTTTATTTATTTGACAGAGAGAGAGAGACAGCAAGAGAGGGAATACAAGCAGGGGGAGTGGGAGAGGGAGAAGCAGGCTTCTCACTGAGCAGGGAGCCTGATGTGGGGATCGATCCCAGGACACTGGGATCATGACCTGAGCTGAAGGCAGACGTTTAATGACTGAGCCACCCAGGCACCCCTTCAGGATCATTTTTGTACAAGTGTTGTTTTGTTACATATTTTTCATTTCTTTGGTAAATACTTAGAAGTTTTAATGGGTGGTATGGTGGACATTTATTTAACTGTCTGAGAAACTGCCAAAAAGAGTTCTCTGAAAGTGATCGTACCATTTTTTTAAAGATTTATTTATATATTTGAGAGAGAGTGAGAGAACATGCATGTGGGGGTTGGTGAGAGGGAGAGAGAGAGAAAATGAATCTCAAGCAGACTTCCTGCCGAGCACGGAGCCTGATGTGGGGTTCATCTCACAACCCTGAGATCATGACCTCAGCTGAAAACAAGTCAGACTCTTAACTGACTGAGCCACCCAGGTGCCCCAGTTGTATCATTTAATATCCCCACTAGCAACATATAAGGATCCTATTGTTCCATATCCTCACCAACATTTGGTGTTGTCAGCCTTCTAAATTTTATCTATTCTAGTGGGTGCATAATAATAGCTCATTGTGTATTAATTTTCATTTCCTTAGTATTTAATGGTGTTGGGTACACTTTCAAGTTGCTTATTGGTTATTCCTAGGTTTTAGTCTTTTGCCCATTTTCAAACTGTAAGCTATTATTCTTATTTTAAATATTGAGTTATAGGACTTATACATTCTACGTACAGGTACTTGGATTTTCCCCAGTCTGTGCCTATTCATTTTCTTTTTAAAAAAGATTTTATTTATTTGAAAGAGAGAGAGAGCATGAGTTGGGGGGTGGGGCAGAGGGAGAGGGAGAAGCAAACTCCCTACTGATCAGGGAGACTGAGGCTGGCAATTCCAGGACCCCAGGATCATGATCTGAGCCAAAGGCAGATACTTAACCAACTGTGCCACCCAGGCACCACTTCATTTTCTTAATAGGATCTTTAAGAAGCTAAAGGTTTTAAGTTTAATGAAAAAAATATTATCAACCTAAAATTTTTTGTTAGTCCTTGCGCCTTGTCTAAGAAATCTTTGCCTAACCCAAGGTTGCAAAGATATTCCTTCATGCTTTCTTCTAGGAGCTATGTGATTTTTACTTTTACATTTCAGTCTAGGTCCTATCTCAGATAAATTTCTGAGTACAGTAAGAGGTAGGGGTTGAGGTTCATTGCTTTTTATATGGTTATCCAGGTGTTCAAGGTGTTCATTTGTTAAAAAGATCATCCTCTATTCAAAATATTTTGTTTTCTGTATTAGAAAAAAATTGACCATGTAGGGGTGCCTGGGTGGCTCCATGGGTTAAGCCTCTGCCTTTGGCTCAGGTCATGGTCTCAGGGTCCTGGGATGGAGCCCCACATCAGGAATCTGCTCAGCAGGGAGCCTGCTTCCCCCTCACCCTTTGCCTGCCTTTCTGCCTACTTGTGATATCTCTCTCTCTCTGTTAAATAAATAAATGAAATCTTTATTAAAAAAAAAATGACGGTGTAAGTTTGGGTCTGTTTCTGGGCTCTCTATTCTATTCCACTAATGTACCTGTCTCCGTTTTGCTAATTCTGTCTTGATTATTATAGTAAATTTTACACCAGAAAATGTAAGGCCTCCAGACTTCTCATCCCTTTTCAAAACTGTTCTCATTATTCCAAAAGCTGTGCATCTCTCAGCATATTTTAGAATTTGCTTGTGAATTTCATGGGATAAAAAGGGGGCCTGGGATTGAGCCCCTCATTGGGCTCTCTGCTCTGCGGGGAGCCTGCTTCCTCCTCTCTCTCTCTCTCTCTCTCTGCCTGCCTCTCTGCCTACTTGTCTGTCAAATAAACAAATAAAAATCTTTTTAAAAAGGGGACAGCTAGGATTTTGATTGTGATTGCACTAAATCTATATATCAGTTTGGGGAGAATTGATACTTTAATAATCCATGAACATGGTATATCTCTTCATTTATTTAATTCCTTCCAGCAGTGTTTTGTAATTTTCAGTAACAGAGTTCTTGAACAAATTTCATTAAATTTATCACAGTGTTTTTTTAAAATTTTTAAAGCTCTTGCAAATGATACATTTTAAATTTTAGTTTTCTATATGTATGTTCCATGTTTAGTACACAATTAATTTTTGTACATTGTCCTGTATACGTAAGCTCACTAACTCACCCAATAGTTCAAGTATTTTATTTATAGATTCCCTAAGACTTTCTAAGTACTCAATCATGACATCTAAGAATAAAAAGGTTTACTGCCTTACTTCAACCTATATCTTTCATTAAGATTCCACCAAGAGTCAAGTTGAACAGGGACTGCTTGAATTAGACCAAGGTTGTTGTGCCTAGCCCCCCACCACCACCCCCAACCCTATAGTGCTGTCTTTGTCCTGTCAGCAGTTGAGCTGGGAGGATGTTACACTACAGATATCTTTCATTCTCCATTGGGTTCAACTTCTGATTGTTACCGTGGAGGCAAAGTTCTCTTAAATCTTTCTACATCCTAACTAGAGGTAGAAGTCCTTCCAAATTATTTTTGAAATTGTTTGTGTCCATGAAATTCAAAATTCCAGAACTGATTGCCACAGGATTTCTCCATAATAACTTGGATTCTTACTGTACATTTAGTTCTGACAGTTTGTTGGGCTTCTGCTTCTTGAAAAAAACTTTGGACTGAAAATGATTCCTTCTTCGGTATGCTCACATTCCTTTGGGTCTGTATTTACAAGATTGAACTATCAGTTGATTAAAATACCATATTCTTTTGTATGAAATGGTGTGAAGCTAATCGTGAAGCTTTATTATAATCACCTAATTTAATATTCTCTCTAGTTTCATGTAAATGTCTTTGTAGAAAATGCTACCAAGAGCGGCATTGTGGTTACTTTAATTCCATTGCCAATACTTTTATATGGTTTCCTGTATTCTAAAGGGAAAGCTATATGCACTTTTCTTCTTTTAAAACTTTTCCTCTTATGAATCAGTACCACTATGAATAAATGTCAGAAGTTCTTATTAAGTGGTTAAAGTTGATGTCTCTGTCTCAGCATTCTTGTTTTAGGTAATGATGATCAAGCAGACTTCATAATGGAAAATGCCAGAGTTGTAAAGAAATCATTGTTCTTACTGATTGAAGAACACATGTTAATAGTAATATTTGTGAATACTCACTTTGTGCCAAACTCACTCAATCCTTAAATTTTAAAGATAAGAAAGGTATCATGGCTTGGAAGTCATGATGTCAGGATTCAAAGTCCTACTCCTTTACTGAAATGGGCATTGTCAGTAATATTTAGGAAATAATAGGATTGTGTACTTTTTGGTTGAAAAACATTGCCATAGGAAGAACATTTTGGAGATTAATTTGTCTCTCCTCAAATGAACTCTTTGGTTTAGCAAAATGAGGTGTTTTGTTTTTGTTTGGTAAGGATGGCAATTTCTCTATCCTAACACTTCAGATTATGCTAAATATTTTTATTAGTTGAAGAACTAATCAAATAAAATATGATTTATATTGATTCAGAGAAAATAGGAAGCTGGAGTCCTGGTTATTTCATTTCTTGCTAATGGACTTGGCTATGGAGAAAACCAGTTTAAACCAGCAGGCCCAATAAACTAAGGTCTGGCTGCCTTGAGATGTGAGTGGTCAGTACAAAGGCAGAGCTTCCCTTTCCAATGGTTGTTGTGTAAACTGAGACAGCTCAAATCATAGCACATAGTGTGCTATTATGCCCCCATGTGAGTGTTTCAGGTATGTTTTTCTTTACATTTACCACTAGCCAGGCATTTGGGACTAAGGGGGCAGATTAGCTGATACAGACCTACCACTCTGACCCTTTGTCTGCAGAGGTTGGCAATTCTTTAGGAAAGGTGAATGGATAGGAAAGAAGTAAAATCATGGCCTCCATGACTCCAGTGAGCTTGAAAGTCTAGTAGCTGAAGATTACGTGATGATTTTCATTGACCATTATTTGACAGTCAACATGTTGCTCTTCTGAAGAGATCTGAATTGTGTTTGGTGACTTAAGGTATGGACCAGAGGAGCAGGGAGGGCCTGAAGACCTAGTGTAATAGAGTTCATCCAACTTCCTGAAGAAGACTCTGCAGAGCAACTGACCCTCCCTTCAGAGGAAGAGAATCTGTCGTTTCTTGAATACCCTTGCATCTGAGCCTCACTGGCCCAGGCATAGTTTCTGGAGACTTGGAGGCTTCTCTTTCTCAGGAAGAGCCTACCGGTCATCAGGCTGGCCCTTCTGTATTATGGCAGCTGGTTCTGAAGACTACACCCTCAGCAACTCCCTCTAGTGGTAAGATCTTAGAGGCCCTGTGGGCTGCCCATGGCTGCCCCAGTCCTCTTGGGGAATGTGAGCTGGTGTGGCTTGCCAGACAGACCCATGTTCCCCACACACGGCACCTATGGAATATCAATTCTGACAAAGGAAGAACATCAGGGGTCACACGTTGGGACAGGAGGAGAGGCATTTCCTCATTGCAACACTCTGTACGCTCCAGGGATGGAAGGGGGTCCCAGGGAGATGGAGGCAGAATGGGTAGATGGGGCTGTGGAAGCAGAAAGCTCTGGATTAAAACTCTGGTTGTAGCAGTTATGAGGTATGTGACTTGCAGCAAAGTTAAATGACATGTTCATGTTCTTTCAGCGAACACAGCAACTATTTCACGATGATTGTACTCAGGCAGTCAATCTGTATCCAAGAACCAAAAGCTTGAAAGAGGCCGAATTAAGTTATAGCTCGTATAAGGGAGAATGGCAAATGTGCTGAATTAGTTAAAGGTAATGAAGAGCATCAAATGGAAAGCAAGATAAATTTGGTTGGCCCAAGTAAAAGGGGCAGATTGTGCTTGGGCCATAGGTGACGGAACTAGCTGTAGGAACACAATAAACAAAATACTATTAAAGGACTCAAGTTCACAATCAATAATTTTACTTTAACCTGAGGGCAAGTGGAAATGATTCTGGGCTTTTCAGAAGAGAAATGATCAGATCAAAACAATACTCGAGGAAGGTAATCATGTGAGGCAAGAATCTAAGGAACTTGGTGAGGTTCTGAATCAGGGGGCTACAGAACAAGACTGAAAGGGGTTCTCCCACCAGATCTTTAGTATAAAAACAGAGTAGAGGATTGTGCATGACTTTTCTATGCAGGGTAAAGACAGATAATAAAGATAAATCAGTCTTTCCCTTGATGAGAGATGTTAGCATGTGCCTGAGAGATGGACGTCAATACTCATTTTATTTCACACTTTCAATAACCTTCTAGAGAAGGTGGTATTCACTGAAATGCAGCAACACGTTGTGATATGATTTCATTCACACACATGTGTGCAAATGGATAGACCTATAAAAGGGTCCAAATCATATAATAAGAAACATCTTTGTACCTATTCCCTAGCTTGTCATTTTCAGGCTGTCATCACATCATAAGTGGAGCCCACCCACTAGCTGATAAAAGGCATATGTGTTGATACATACCTTTTTAAAGAAGGATAGTCTTTAAATCTGGGGGGTTTTTTTAAATTTTTTTTTTAGATTTTATTTATTTATTTGACAGACAGAGATCACAAGTAGGCAGAGAGGCAGGCAGAGAGAGAGGAGGAAGTAGGCTCCCCACGGAGCAGAGAGCCCGATGCGGGACTTGATCCCAGGACCCTGGGATCATGACCTGAGCCGAAGGCAGAGGCTTTAACCCACTGAGCCACCCAGGCACCCAGTCTTTAAATCTGTTTTAAAGAAGAAACACTTTAGGCATCCTACAATAAAAAAAAAAAGAGAACTCCATTTGGATAGATATGGCAAGTCATGTGTCATGTACATGGCTGGATTCCATATACTGTCACACTCAGTCTCCAGGTTTCTGTGTAGAGGGACAGATTTACATCAAAAATTACTGGATATGAGTTTCTTGGAAGCCTTTAAAGGCCCTCATGATGGTATTTGGGGGATCAAGAGTCAACAACTCCATTTTGCTGCCTTTCGCAGCTTACGGTGTGGCCTTCACATAATTATCTCACCTCGTCCTCCCAACCAGTTCTGAGGTCAGACCTCTAACCCACACTTTAGACAGACTTCAGGCCTTGGAGATGAACCCCTGCTGCCCCTCCTTGTTTAAGAAATCTCCAGGAGCAGGGAAACACTACAGTCCCATGAAGTAAAGCGTAGAGACGTGCCAGTCTGACTCTGGTTAGGTCTGACCAGGCCCCATCTGTTTCTTTCTTCTAATGATGCGGGAGAACCAAAACATTCACAAGACTTGGAATCCCCAGCTGCAAATATTTTCTGCCTTTTCCCCCCATCCTTGACACTTTGATGTTACTGAGTATTGTTGTTGGAAGCTAAAGCCCCCAGTAGAGATGATGAAGGCATGGCAGGTAGTACAAGGGTAGTCCTGGTGATTTGCCTTCTAAACCAAATGAGAAGAGTGGGGTGGGTGGTGGATTGCCGTGAGACTTCCAGCCTGCCATTCAAATTCTCTCCCAGATACCCCACTGAGTGGACAGTCATTGGCTTTATAAACTACTCTCTGCAACTGAAATTCTCTTTCAATTAAGCCTATCAGTGAGCCGCACCTCACTGTGAACTGCTTTAATTGTGAAATTATAGGATTGTCCTCAGATAACTAAGAGGGTGGAAGTATAGCTAAAGACGTCCCTCCCCCTGCTCCTGAATGGCAATTTGAATTTTAAAAGGAAGACATCTGTTTTAGTTACCTATTGCCGTGTAACATATCACCCTAAAACTTAGTGGCATACACAATGCAATTGTTTATTTCTTGCAATTCTGTGGGTAGGCAATCTGGGTCATTCTTTGGCTAGTCCTTGATGGGTGAGATCACTCCCGTGGCTGCGGTTGTTTGAGTTCAAAAGGACTAGGGGGTCCTAGATGACCTCACTCACATACCTAAGAGTGAGCCTGGCTGCGGACCATGTGGCCCTTCTGCACATGGCCTTGGGCATTCTCCAGTGGGCTAGACCTGCCCAACATGGGGTCTCAGGGTCCCAGGAAGCAAGAGTGGGCATTGCAAGGCTTCTTGAGACCTAAGCCCTGGAACTTAACACGGTGTCACTTCCTCAACATTGTATTGGTCAAGACAAGTCACAAGGCAGCCCAGATTCAAGAGATGGAGAAAAAGACTCATCACAATGGCCAAACAAAGAAAGGGGCTAATGGAGGGACATGTCAAGTTGGGGTAAGGGATTTGACACAGAGAACAGCAGGAGGTCCGCTGGTGCTGTCCCTGAACAGAGGCAGGGAACATGGGAAGAGTCAGGAAAACCTTCTGCACGGGGTCTTAGGAATAGCTGGAATGTAGCTGCCAGTTCACTCCCGGAGCATCTATTGCATACCTAACGCCAACACAAGGGAAAACAGGTATAGTTTAGAAGGCTGTAAACTTAGATACTGCCCATTCTAGACCATCCTAGTCTCCCAACTGGAATAAGGATAATGCTGGGTTGGCAAAAAAGGAAAGAAAAAGAGAGAACCTACTGCAACTAGGTGGGGGCAAGGAAGCCAAATTGATGTTATAAATTTCCCTCCGAAAATCCACATACGAACCTGTCCACCCACTGTCCCCTCCAGTGTTGAGTGCGTCCACTTTCTTCCAAGTAGATATTCTCAAATCCCACTCCCTGGATAGTTCTAGCGGAACGTATGTCCTTATTATTTTTAGAGCAATACTTCCCATGCAGTACTGTACTTTAAAATTTTCTCTGATAATTTATAATTTTGTTCGTGCTCTTCTATTTTTAAAGGGCACCTATTCACTGGTGTTTCCTCAAAAGCTGGTGGGTTTTCTTTGTAAAGAGATGGGTGGGTTTGGGATGCTTTGTCCAGCACAGTTGGGTCACATACTGGAGAAATGGGGCAGGGGTGGGGGACCAAGAGGGGAGGCTACAATATGCACTGTTTTTGTGCTGATATTATGGGGCATATGTTTGGTGATAGAACTAAACATTAATACTACAGGCATACGTTGTTTTATTGTCCTTCATAGATGCTGCATTTTTAGAAATTGAAGGTTTGTGACAATCCAATGTTAAGCAAGTGTATCAATGCCATTTTTCCAATAGCATTTTCTCACTTTGTGTCTCTGTGTCATGTTTTGATAATTCTCGCAATATTTAAAACTTTTTCATTATTATTATATGTTATGGTGACCTGTGATCAGTGAGTATGACCAGCTGAAAGCTCAGATGATGGTTAGCATTTTCTAGCAACAAACTATTTTTTAATTAATTGATGCATGTTGCTTTTGAGATGTAATGCCAACGCACACTTAACAGACTACACTGTAGTGTAAACATAACTTTTGTGTGCACTGGGAAACCAAAAAATTCCTTTGACTCGTTTTATTGCAATATTTGCTTCATGGCCATGGTCTGGAACTGCTAAGACTCTGAGGTCTGCCTGTGCTTTGCTTTGTCCTCTGGGGCTCCCTGGTAATAATAAAAAAATACCGTATATATAATAATAAATGCTATGGCAGCTACCTAAGTTTATTTTGTATTGAGAGGATCCTATCTGTAAAAAGTCTTTACAATTCTTCAGCATCATCTCCTTGATACAGGAGGCCTGTGTCCACAGGCCTGCATCACTAAACCTCCCCGTGCCCAGCACAATCTGCACCATAGGCTAGGACTCCAGTATGTACTTGGTAAGTGAAAGACAGTAATAATAACGACCATCCTCACAGGCAGAGGTGACAATATCTGGAATCAGAGGCAAACTTATTATATATAAGGAGTTATGCCTGATCCTTGGATCTGGACACTAATTGGCCTGTTGCAGCCTGTGGCAAATGGAGTAAGCAAGTATTTGAGACAGCATCAGAGTTTTAGGTTTACAGAGAATCTCATCAGTCAACACATGGCCTTCCCTTCCATGCAGCCCTCCTCTTGAGAACGTCATTTGAAGGGGTCTCTCCCTGAACACTTACGAGTAAGGAAACCCTCTTTTTCTTCTGCCATTGGATACTTTTTAAAAATCTACTTTATTCTTATTTTTAAAGTTGTGAAAATATTGAACAGAAACCTGCCTCTTGCAGTTCATGTCTCTGGGTGTTTATTCTGTATTTGGACAGACCAAACCCATATTCCCATGCAACATTCATTCAAATAATTGAATCTCCGCCATTGTTGAATATATGGCAAAAATTCGTTGAGTTTCATGATGCAAACTTAAAGAGAAAGTTATCTTGAATAATAAAATTACAATACATAGAAGGTTTAAGGGCTTGTATGCCATCTGATGGTTTTGAAGTGCGTGGTTAAAGACCTTGAGAGTTGACAGATTAGTCAGGGACTTGTCAAGAGTATTAATTACAAACTTTGAAATCTTGGTCAGTGAAAGTTCATCACAGTGCATCTTGCAAATATGATCAAAGTCTTTTCACTACTGATTTTATGATGCTTAACCACAGTGTGTAAAAAAAATGAAGGTTTTCATTAGAAATTACAGATTCCATGGAGCACGTTTAAAGGAAGATGTATTGTTAGACTATTTAAATTCATGCTCTTCCCCTACCCTCCCCCAGCCCGTTTTGGGGACCCCCTCCATTGTCTCTGAATACCTGAAATAGCACTTTGGGCTACTTTAAAGGAACTGTGCTCTTCATAGTTTTATCATAGCTCAGTAATGACCCATTAGGGCAGCAAGGTGGGGAGGGATGTTGTTATAAGTGATGTTTTTAAAACCATGAAAACCTGGGGGCTAACTGTGATTTGGTGAGTGAAACAAATTTATGGCTGGCTGAAAACTTGAAAATAAAGTGTACAGCTGCTTATGGGAAGGGAAAGCAGTCCCTCTGTCTTGTCCTTGTTGAGTTTTAGAAAAAACAATCTATTCTTTTTGGTAGCTTTTTTCCCCTGGGAATAAAAAAAAAAAATGCACTAGCACCTAAACCGTGGAAAATGAAATTAAAATCCACCCATTGTAGCTCCTCCAAAATCACTACTTTCCCCCCATCCTTCTGCTGAGATGTCTTATCTGTGCCTTCCAGTGGTTATCAGAACATAGGAGGGTATCTGCCAAGTTCCTTGGTGCTCTCTTTAACTGCAGGTTGAGTTCCTGCAGCAGCCAGGTGGAAGGTGCACAGGGATGCCAGTGCTTGGTCTCAGTAGCCCCAGTCCCACTGTGCGTGCATTTCAGGGACCATGGTCTGCTGCCAGCCAGAGACGGGAAGGCGTTAATCTGGGGAGAACTGGAGCTTGTCTCCACCGGTTCACCTGTCTGATGCTCTTCCTCTTCAGTTGCCGCAGCACGCCAGAGGGTGGCACCCCAGGCACTCCAGAGGTGGAGAGGAGGAAAATCATGCGGATTGGAGGAGAGGGGAGGGCAGGGCTGGCAAGGGGAATGTTGATAAATTCTCAGACCTCCGTTTTGAGATTCCCATCTAATTTGGAGCCAGCCCCCACCCCTGTTTGGAAGAAATGGGCTTCTGCCAGACAGGTGTCACAGGTTTAGGGATTTCTAAGATGATAAGGTGAAGGTTATCCATGACCAACGGCTTCCACTCTCCAGGGAAACTAGTTTCCCCAATGGCTACCTGTGGGGTGCTTGGGAGTGGGAACAAAGCAAATGGCGCCCCACGCTGTACGTGAGCGAACGTCTGACCTGTCACTTTGCGTTGTGTTTTGCAGTTGCTGGATTTGTGCGACTCGGTGAAGGATGATGCCCTGAGGGTGATCTCTGCCTTTAACATTCCACACACCTCCCTCCACGCACCAATCGCAGGAATCACCAGTGCGCAGGCCGCCTGGGCCTTCTACCCGGCACCGCTGCAACCCGAGCCCCGAGAAGGGGCGCGCTTTCAGCCGCCCAAGCTGGGAGCCAAGTTATAGCGGGCGTGGTGCGAAGGGTGGTGGCTCGCTCGCAGCTGCCACGACACTAGCTTCTCTGACGCCTGAACTGGGGCCAAGGCCGGCCTGGCATGCGCTGGGCCTCGGCCCTCGGGGATTTGGGGCGCAGAGCAGGGTAGGCTGGCGAGGTGCGATGGGCTGTTGGGATAGGGAGCCCTGCGGCAGCCCGGAACATGGGGCTTTATTATGTAACCCCGCCGGCCGGCAGCACCCTCTCCCAGCTTCCGCGCCCGATCTCCCTAGACACTGGTCTCCCCTGTGAATGCGCCCCACAGCCAGCTGCCGCCAAAGGTCTCCGGCGGTCAGCGGCGACTCGGATTTACAGTGATTCTGGAAAACGCAATGGCGTTGCGTGGAAAAAAAAAATCAAAACATAAAAATCAAACATTCGCGGGCAAAGTTTCAGTTCAGCAAGCGATTCTTTTCCTGTGAATCAGACCCTCTTGGGTCTCAGAGAAAACGCACAGACTGGGAAAGGGGAGTTTGCGCCTGGAGTTTTGCTCTGGGCAGAGCGCGAACCCCTGCTTTACCTCCCAGTCAGGCGGCTTCCGGACCTTAAGACAAGGCACGGAAAATATTTTTACCATATGAAATTGTAATCTGTTCTTTAGAGAAGCATTGATAACAAAGTTTAATAAAGACATTAATTGATGGGAAGGCGCTCGGGCTCCTTGCCGGGGATGGGGAGGCTGGCTAGAACAGGTACACCGCAGGAAGAAAAGATTCAGGAACTCTGGAGAGACCACACCCGCAACGCCTCTGGTCCCGGGCGAGGGCCGGAGATTTCCCATCCCATTTCTCCGATCCCGATTGCCCCACTCATTTTTTTGCCCCTTTCCCTCAGCCCCAGCTGTCCTTCTTACTCCCTCTCCGTATCTCGTGGCAGAGGCAGGAGTGAACATAGCTCCGTTCCTGTCCGCGGGGGCGACATCCAGGACCGGAGCAGAGACCTAACGCCCATCTGCACTTCCCAAACTACCCCTTTCCTGGGCTGTTGCCCAGTTTCCAGAGGACCTCCGGACCCTGCGAGAGAGGGCAGGAAGGGCTAGAGGTCACCGGGCGCGGAGAGCTCAGCCAAAGCTCCCCAGCACAGTCTGAATTGCATGACTCCGAGCGGACCTCCTCTTTGTGCCCCAAAACAAGAGTGCTTAACCGGTTGCTTTCCCTGACGCCTCTGTTTTTAAAAAGTGTTCACAGGGTCGCTAAAGCAGACGACACGGGGGCGGCGGAGCTGCACAGGACCAGAGGACAACCACTGGGGCTTTCTTCTGCGTCGTTCTTTTCCTGTCCCTGTCTGCATCGCCCAACCCCACCGAGAGCTCGGAGCACTGGGGCGGATTTAAGGCGCCCAGCGGGCGCCGTTCTGTTGTTTTCCCCCACGGGCTTAGAGTTCGCCCATGGCCACCACCTGAGGTCTAGGGCAGCGGCTCCAAGCCACCGTCAGGGTAGACATCCGGCCTCTGCGTCCACTTCGCCGAGTCCACGCCCTTGTCCTTTCCCTCCTGCAACGAAATCCCAGGACGGAACCCGGCGTGCTCCCAGGAACCCCTGGCCTCCTACACTTCGCTCAGGACTCGCCAGGTGATGGTTGAGAATTGTTTAACCGGGGCCTGTTATGTCTTCCCGACGTTCCATATCTGCTTATGCAGCGTGAAACACGGACCGAGGTGGCCAGCAGCGGGACAACTCCTGACTGATTTGCTCCTCTGCAACTGAGGACCCTTCCTTCTTGGTTCGGGGAGGGAGGGGCTTTAGGGGGTCCATAAATTGGGTTTCTTTATTCCATTTAACTAGCTCTCCCCAGTGGCAGAATGTTCCATCTCCCGACCGACCTCGCCCCCACTCCCTGGCCGCGGCTGTCTCCTAGCCGGGGAGCGCAGGAAGGGGTAAGGGTGCGGACTCCGGACCCACATTAGAACACATGAGGGTGCCGACCCAGATGAGCACCCGTCCTCCGAGCAGGCGGGCACCAAGGAGAAAGGGGGTGGGGGCGCGCAGGGAGAAGGAAGGGCGCTCCCCACACCACTCCCGGTGCGCGCCACCTTCACTGGCCTCAGCGCGCCTCGCGGGCGGTTCTCTGAAAGCCTAACCGATCTCCAGGATCCCGACCCAGCGAAGGTACCATCCTCTCTCCCACCTGAAGGCCGAGATTCCTCTGGGTCTTTTTTTTTTTTTTTTTCTTAAAAGGATTTTTTTTCGAGTTCTTTTTTCATTTCCCTATTTTACCTGCTCCGCGGGCAGTCCCTTCCTGCCTCGCACCGGGGCTGCGGAACAGACGCCTCCGGGGATCCACTTCTTGCCATTTTCTCAACTCTTCCCACTGAGGGCTCTGCCTGTTACCCGAGGCTCGGCGCTGGGAAAAAGCTAGGTGGCATGGGAAGGGCGCGCCCAAGACTACCGCGTGAGGTGAGGGCGAGGAAAATGAGCAGCCCTGCCCATCGGGGTCTCATCCAGTACCCCAGACTCTGGGAGAGAGGAGTCCGACACTCACTGCCCAAAATGGGACCCGGGGAGTTCTTGAGGATCAGCCCACTCCCCACGCCTGCCGCTGAGAAATTCCCGAAGTCGATCAAGGGTTCAGCGGCGCCTCCTGAGGCTTTTCGCAGGCGGCGGCTGCCCGCCCTGGTCCAGTGTGACCGGAGCGCCCCCTCTGTTCCACGCACACGCAGTGGCCCCTGCTGGATAGGGGAGAGGCAAGGGTACACTTTGGGGAGGGAGGGAGAATGGGTGCGCGCAAGCCACCAGCAGCACTAGCCACTCGGGTAAACACTCTCCGCTGGGGCAGGGCCGGCAGCGCGCGCGGGGGAACCCGGCCGGGCCACCCCCGCCTTTACCTGTTGGAGCCTGAAAACGCCAGCGGCTGCGGCTGTGGCGCGGCGGGGCGGGGCGTGCTTGCTCGCGCGGCGGGGCGGGACTTAAGGGGGGCGGAGCTCGCGGTGATTGGGTGAGGACCCTGGGCCGCCAGTCTGAGCTGAGCGGCAGGGCTGTGCAGGTTTCACTTCGCTCCGCGCAGCCTCCAGGTCTAGGTCTTGTGAGAGCGCTCGGTCCTGCGTCGTCGCCGCCGCCAACACTGCCACCGGATTCTCACAGTCACCCTGCGCGCCCCAGCCCAACTGCGGCCAGCATCGCCGCGGGCTGCTCGCTTCGCCCCGCTCCCGCCGCCACCCCCTCGGCGCCCTTTCCCTGGCCCTCGTCCCCCCAATGTCTGACTCTGACTCTCGGACTGAGAAACGCAAGGTAAATACATTCGAATCCCCGGGAGCGGGCCGGGTGCCGACGGAAGACAAGCGCCGGAGCCACCTCGGCTCCACCTCCTGCTCCCTTCCCGAGCACGTGCAGGCAAGAGATGCGCATACCCGTCCCACTTGTCGCTGGGCGGGAGGCAGCGATCTGGCGGGTCGGGTTCCCCTCCTTGCGCAAGCCCAGTTTGGTGAGGGGTCGTCCGTGCAAAAGCTACCGGCATTTGGCCGAAGTGCAGCTCGGCCCGGGATTCCGCGCGAGGGAGTGGAGAAGCTTCTCGGGGTCACCTGGGGAAAGCAAAGCGTGCTCTCCGCGCCGTCCCGGGAGCTGCGGCCCCGCTCCACGGTGCTGGGCTGCGCGGCCGGCGGGCAGGTCTCGCCGCCCTGTCCCGGAGACCCCCCAAGTAGCGGCTGCTTTTTACGAGCTGGTCTAGCAGCTTGGCCCTTCTCGGGTGCTCGGGCCCGTGCGGAGGATTTGCGGAACTGGGGTGGTTATTTAACTGCCGAGCCTCGGCTTTTCCTTGTACCCATTCAGGCCGAGGTTTCAGGGCAGCTTCTGCGTTCGCTCTCTCGGAGGTGCCTGGGGGCCCTGCCCGGTCTGCGGGTGCGCTGCAGACGATACCACCCGCACGACCCATAGACGGCGAAAGACTCAGGGCCTCCTCCGACTACCGGGGCCACGCGGTGGACGAGGCTCGGGCAGCGGAACCTGCTCCATCCGTGGGGCCCGACTGTCTTAGAGACTCGGGCACCCCGACCCCCTCGCAGGGCCCGACTGTCTTAGAGACTCGGGCACCCCGACCCCCTCGCAGTGCTGGCGGGCCGTGCGGTACCCTCGGGGGCCTGTTACTCGGTGTTCGTGCTAGTAGTGGAAGAGCCGTCGGCCGCGGGGGACGGGGGTGCGCATGTGTTCGTTGTCTGCTGTGGTCACGGGTGCGCGCAGATACGCATTCCCGTGGCCAGTGGTGGCCGCTTAGATTTGGAGCGTGTCCGCGCCGCACGGGGAGAAAAAGGGAGGAATTTGTGGAGGAAGGTGGGTCCTGCAGCTAGGGCAAAGGACGACCTTTGGGGTCTTCAGCCCAGCCGGCCTGGGCGGGGTCGGCGGCCAGCAGCAAGACGGGTGTGAGGACGGCCCTGCGGGTGAGAGGGAAGCTCCTGCTTTGTCTCCAGGTGACCCGCCACTTGGGGCGGCGGGAGCCGCTGAGGCTCGTACGGCGTCCGGACGGGCACAGAGGCGGGGCGGGCTGGGAGAGCCGGGGCAGCTCGGGTCCGCGAGACTCCCGCCGCGCTCGCGGCCGGGCCGCCTTCGGAGGCGAGTTTGTCAACAATCGCCTCGCCTTTGGCGGCCTGACCCGTAGGCGCCGCCCCCGCCGGCGGCGGCTATTGGCTGTGGCGCGGAGCGACCGCGCGCGGGCCAATTGGGAGCGCGGGCACCCGGCGCCAGCGGCGCGGGGAGGTCGGCGGTGCCGGCGGCGGCGGGCGCAGTGCGCGAGGGGAGGAGCGGGAGGAGGCGGAGGATGTTCCCGGCGGCGGCGGCCGGGGCAGCGCGGGCCAGAGGCGCGGCGCGCGGAGCCCTAGGCTGCCCGGCGGAGCGCGGCGGCGGGCGGGCGGCCAGTGGCCGGCTCTGCGCAGCCCCGGGGGCTCTGAAGACGAGTCCCGGGCTTTGTCTCCCGCGCTTCTTTCGTGCTGACCGTCAGGGAGCTCCGGGTCGGCGAAGGACGCGGGCGGGACGCCGCGGGGCTCGGGCCCGGACGCGACGGTCGGAAGGGAAGGGGCGGACGTGAGTTTCGGCCGGATTGCCTTCACAGGGGAGGGTCGGTGGGGAGACGGAGCCGCGCGCCCCGGTGTCCCCTAGTTTGTGGAGTTACTTGGACTTTGCAGGGGGCGCCCGGGGCCGGCTTTGGGGGACCACCCCCATTTGGAGGTATGCACCTCGCAGTATGGGTGCATTCCGAAGTTATGTCGGGTTCGGTGCGGCGCGCTGCCCCCTGCGGGAGGAGGGGCGCGCGGGCTGGGAGCGGGAGGGACCTCGGGCGGGGAGCGCCCGAGCCCGGCCGAGCCGCACTCGGAGTTACAAACTCTATTGTGACGCACTTACTACGACTGACGGCCCTTGCCAAACCTTCCCCAGACTTGCTGCCCTCAGCACTTTCCGCAGAACAATGGGGCCGGAGTGGGGAACGCGGCCAGCCGCCTGCAGTCGCTGCATCTGCGCCCGCTTCTGTGCTCCAGCGCAGTATCTGATCCCGGGAAATCAGAGCCCGCTGGGAGTTTCCGACTTCTTCAAGTCGGCTCTGAGCAAGGAGCACATGGGAATAGACTTAACACAAGTGCTTTTCCTAAAAACTTCGTGTGTGTGTGTGTGTTACGGCACCAGTTCACACTGGCGATGTAATTGTGTTTTGTTTGGTGGCAGGAAGTTTAGTCCCACCCCCTCACCGCCCCCTCCCCGCAAAGATAGAGGTACCTTTGTTATTTGAGGTATGTTTTTATTCCTGTTTGGAAGATCGTAAGAGAAATAAGGTGAACTAATGACTTTTGTTAAAGTATTTGGTATTGTAAAAGTTGTGAAGGAATCTGGGAAAGTTAGCTAAATTTAGTTGTTTGTTGTAATATTATTATTTTGCTGAAGATAATCTTAGTTTTTATTTTAATTGCAGAAAAAAAGACCAAATGGCAAAGCAACCTTCAGATGTAAGTTCTGAGTGTGACCGAGAAGGTGGACAATTGCAGCCTGTTGAGAGGCCTCCTCAGCTCAGGCCTGGGGCCCCTACCTCTCTACAGACAGAGCAGCAAGGTAATCCTGAAGGCGAAGGGGACCGCTGCCCCCAAGGCAGCCCTCAGGGCCCACTGGCCCCACCTGCCAGCCCAGGCCCTTTTGCTACCAGATCCCCGCTTTTCATCTTTGTGAGAAGATCCTCCCTGCTGTCTCGATCCTCCAGTGGGTATTTCTCTTTTGACACAGACAGGAGCCCGGCACCCATGAGTTGTGACAAATCAACACAAACCCCAAGTCCTCCTTGCCAGGCCTTCAACCATTATCTCAGTGCAATGGGTAAGCAATGCCTGGGTAAGAGGTAGTTACTGTGTGGCTGTCTGAGTCTCTGTTTAAAGGCTGTGTATAACATTTAAACTAAACTCCCTTCTAGAACCCGTAAATCCCTTTATTGATTTAGTCCATATTTTGATGGGAACGGAGGATGTGTCCAATAAGACATTAAACCAACATTGTTTTTTTTTACATGACCAAGTTTAGTGTCGGCAATGAAGTGTACCTGTTGAGCAGTGAAGCTGTGGAATCCTTGCTGCCTGCCTTCGTTATATGTTGTTCTAACCACAAAGACTGACTTATCAATCACACTGTGCTTGAAGGGGACTCAGTCAAATACGGCAAAGAGCTTAAAAACGTAACCAGATGTATGAGGAAAGATGAGACAAGTTAATCATTTACAAGAATGACATTTTCGAAAGTGATGTGGTTCATCAAGGCAGTACCAATAGAGAACCAGAAAAATGGGTTGTTTTCTACTCAGATTCCTCTTTGGGCTGATTTTTTTGTTTGCTCAGAGGTTTTTGGATATGGTACCAATGAGATTGTGGGGTTTTATTTCAGGGATTAAAGACCGTTTTAGGGTGAGAACCAGGAAAACCTGGCAGTACAGTGAGGGAGCTGACCTGGTGGGGCTGTGGCAGATTGGGGAGCATATGCACTTTGTACATTAGGACTGCCCCCCCAATCTGTGGATGTGTGGTCTCAGAGTGGTAGGTATTCCTACAGTATAGTGCAAGATAACCCAGGAGCACAGATTTTGTTGCCAAAAATTCCAGCATCAAAGGTGTTTTGACACTGACAATTAATTTAGAACTTTGAAAGCACTGTGCAAGCCACATAAAAACATCTGCTGGCTAGATTTGACCCTTGAGCCCCAGCATGTGACTTTGAGCATGTTAGTTCTGGTGACCTGGGTAAGGGAGTATGTCTGTGTTGATTCAAGTCACCCTTCCCCACTAATGGGAAATATTTTGGTCGGGATTCACCAGAATCTTACTTACCATTTGGACAGATAAGCCCTTCCTTCTTGCATTAATGAGATATAAATAAGTTGGCAGCGTGATTCCTTAAGGATCCAGTTTACAGTCCTTTTCCGTGTAGATCACACTTTTGCCAAAGGCTAACCAAAACGGAGTTCTCAGGCTAGACACTTGGCTGCTGGAACATAGTAACAGATCTTGCATTTGCAGATACTGCAGGGCTCTGTCTCTTAAGCTTCGTAGAGGTGTGGGTCTGTCACCATGTTACAGAGTCAGAACTTGAGAGGGTTGGTCAGGTTGGGCATACCTGGGAAATAGCAAGCAGGGATGGCTGAAACACTGGTAGCTATGCATGTTGGCTGGGTGTCTTACGCTAAAAAGTGAGATAAGCTATTAGGATCCTTCCTTAGGGAAAGGAGCTCGAAGTTTTATTGCTGCTATTACTTCAGTTATTACTACCCTCCTGAATTCATCTAAACCTTAGAAGTTGGTGCTTACAAATGTTTTTCTGCCCGTACTCCTGAGTATATGAACCTATAACAGTTCTTGTCACTCAGTGAGGAAACAGGGCTTTATGGGCTGTGTTTTTAATACCTATGTATTTTAAGGATCTTTCGGAACACATAGTTTTCCCCTGCAGACCTATGAATCCATCTCTACAGATGGTGGCTTAATCCACAGAAATAGTTTCTCTTCTTGTTGATCAGGAATAGTAGGTGACCTAGTGTATGTTTTTGTTTTGGGTTTTTTTTTTTTTTTTTTTTTGGTACGTATGATGATACTGTTTAGTGAGGTTATTAGGAGGTAAGCACCGTTACTCAAGATGACAGATGTAAAGCTTTAGAGATCACAATCTAAGTTATTAAGCAAAGTTATGTTTATACCTGTGAAGTCAAGTCATGGATCCTGAGGTATAACTTTAGTAACTACATTCCAGTTGATTGGCATGATAACTGAGCCGTTAATGCACAGGATTAAGTGATAAGGTGTAAGAAGTTTGTTAGTGCACCAAGGTAAGTTTTCAGTATTAAGTTCTGGGGAGATTTGTTTGTTGGGGTGGGGGCTGAATGGAGGACTGGAGAAGACTTAGTCAGATATGAGGTTTATTCAACTGTAGGATAAAATTGACAGCCTCTGTAGTTTGTGACTTTTCTTTCCTGATTATTCTTCTAACAGTTCCATGCCTAAAGGCCACTGAAATATGCTGAGTTAATAAATTCTGGTTCTCTTCTTTCTAGTCATGTTTAGTGTTCCTTACTCAACCGTATCCGTTAAGATCTTCAATGAAGCTTTTGATAATTTATTGCAAAATACGTTTTTCACAAAGAAGTCTTTATGATTGGTTTTCGCCAGGGCAACAACACAGACAGGAGGTTAAACAGAGGTGCTCCTTCGCCCGGGGCTGCTGCTTGAACTTCACCCATAAAATAGTTTGTGCTCAGAGAGTGGGGATAGATAGCAGTGGATCTTCGGTTCTGTTCTTGCATGTTTGTTCTAATGAGAAAGTAAATTCTTGTCTGGGATGTACATCAAGTAAATGTTTATACTAGAAATGCCTTCATATTTTCCTCCATATCCCCTATTTTTCTGGGTATGTTCAAACAATGTTACATTTTTCCATGAGAAGCAGCGGTTCTGTGTTGTTGTTGTTTTCATTTTCTTCTTTCCTTACTTTTACAAACCAAATTTTAGTCTCCTTATACCCTGGGTGGATTAACTTGACCTTTACTCTCTTAGTGAATAACTGATTATTTTAGTCAAAATCATTGACAGAGGTGTAGGTTTCTGCTTGCCTTTTCTGGCGAGTGTGCTTATGCCGTATGTGGTTTTGTTTTTTTTTTTTTTTTTTTAAGATTTTATTTATTTATTTGACAGACAGAGATCACAAGTAGGCAGAGAGGCAGGCAGAGAGAGAGAGGAGGAAGCAGGCTCCCTGCTGAGCAGAGAGCCCGATGCGGGACTCGATCCCAGGACCCTGGGGTCATGACCTGAGCCGAAAGCAGAGGCTTTAACCCACTGAGCCACCCAGGTTCCCCGTATGTGTTTTTAATACAAATTGTGTACTAAATTCTCACAAATTCATACTTCGGAGGTGTAGTTAGTGCAGTTGGAAATAGGAGTTGAGAAAGGTCAGAATGTGCCAGTGAATATTGTGAACAGGGTGAAAGCTAGTTAATTAACAACGTCCATGCGTCAGATGACTTAAACTTTGTGTTTGTTCCCTGGAACATCAGAGTTCATAGGCAGGAGTTGTTTTTTCTTTGTATTCCTCCACATCTTGGCGTACTCCTCTTGGAGCTGGTAATTGGCTGACCCACCTTTTTAGACTGTGAGCCCTCTGAGGAGAGGCACGATGTTCTGGAAATCCTAACGAGGGCGTGACAAAGAGGAGACACTCAGGAGATGTTCAGAGTTTCGTGTCCTGCCCATCAGTCTTTCATAAAGCCAACGGAGGACAATTAAGATTTCAAAAGTAGTCTAGTAGCAAGAAAAAGACCCTTTGCGCCACCCCCACCCCCAAAAATATTTTTAGTTATTTGGATCTAACTATGAG
The DNA here is from genome assembly GCF_963455335.1 of Martes martes. Classification (NCBI taxonomy): domain Eukaryota; kingdom Metazoa; phylum Chordata; class Mammalia; order Carnivora; family Mustelidae; genus Martes; species Martes martes. The sequence continues at coordinate 103,559,154 of NC_137896.1, read as the reverse complement.
GTTTGTCACGTGGGATGACAGGTGCGGTCTAGCTCACCATGAACCCAGTAGGGAAGCCACAGGTGAGTACTGAACACTGGAGATGCAACTAGTCCCAATGGAGACGTGCTTGTTAGTGTTCATTCACACACTACATTACTTAGTAGGTAAAAAAGAATGTAAAATACCTCCGTCATTTTCATATTAATAACCTGTGGAGATATTTTTAATATATTGGGTTAAGTAAAAAACGTTTTTTTTATTGTGGTTAAAAGAAAAACCCCTAACACTTAACCATCTTAATCTTTTCTAAGTGTACACTTTAGTAGTGTTAAGTATATTCACAGAGTTGTGCACCCCACTCCCAGAACGTTTTCATCTTGTAGAACTGAAGCACTGTACCCATTAAACCTCAGCTCCTGGCAACCTTCATTTTATCTGTGTCTGTGATTTTGATTCTTACAGATATCTGATGTAAGTGGAATTATACAGTATTTATCTTTCCATCACTGGTTTATTTCACTTAGCATGATGTCCTTAAGTTTCATCCTTATTCATCATTATTAGCTCTTCCTTTCTTTTTAGAGCAAAATAATATTCCGTTGTATTTATGTAACATTTTAAATTCAATCATCTATCAGTGGACACTCAGGTTTTTCCATCTCTTGGCTTTAAGTGTGCAAACATCTCATAGATAAGGCTTTTTCAGTTCTTTCAGGTACGAAAGCAAACATTTCCTGAAAATCACACTCTCATATGCAGCAGTGGAATTACTAGATCATATGGTAGTCCTCTATTTTTAATTTTCTGAAGAACCCCTGTACTGTTTTCCCTAGTGGTTGCACCACTTTGTATTGCCACCAACAGTGTACAGGGGTTCCAATTTCTCCACATCCTCTCCAACATTTTCTTCTTTTTTAATAGTAACCATCCATGGGAGATGATATCTTACTATAGTTTTAATTTTTTTTCCTCTGATGATGAGTGACATTGAGTATCTTTTCATATGCTTGTTGGCTATTAAATAAAATACATTTTTTATATTCATTTTACCTTTTTTTTTTTTAAACTTTTTAAAAAGTGTTCTTTCTAGAAAAATGTCAAATCAGATCTGTGGCTGGCATTCTGTTTTTATGTGGATGGGCTGCTTTGCAGATGGGGGAGCTGGAACATACAGTGGCGCTTTAGCAAGCCCGACAGACCTTGTTCTTCCCACTCAAAGCACACCATTTCCTTGGAACTTACTCCTTTGGTTCCTTTTGTTGACTTTACAGTGAAATTAATTAACCTAATCTTGTAAGCATCTTAAATGAGCTTTGTCCATAGCTATGTTCTTCAGGCAAACATAAGTGTCAGTTTGGGTTTACCTTTTTTAAAACTCCATGGTACATGTGGGCTTTGAAAAAGTTGAAAGTGGGGTGGTATGGTTCTTCAGGCTTCTCAAGGCTGCCTGGGAACCTGATGATGATCTTCTTTGCTGAGGATCTGGTTCTGGCGTCTAGCCCCAGGCTTACTAGTTAGGACACCAAGAGAAACATCCACTTTATAGGTTCTGAGTGGGGGAGAAAGTGAGAAAAGTGATTTCTTTTTTTTACTGGTTCCAGACAAAATTTTAATAATTGATAGCTTTATAGACAGTTAAATTTTATATCTTTTTTATTTTGAGATAATTACAGATTCACATGCAGTTGAAGGAAATAATGCAAAGATCCTAGGGAACCTGGCTGGCTCAGTTGGAAGAACTCACAGCTCTTAATTGTGGGTTTGTGAGTTCGAACCCCACATTGGGTGTGGAGATAGCTTAAAAATACAATTTTAGAAAGAAGGAATACAGAGATCCCATATGCCCTTTACATAGTTTCCCCCATCTTGTGTCAATAGTATAATGTCACAACCTGGAAGTGACATCGGTAGAATCCAGCTACCTCATTCACCTTTCACCAGTCCCACGTGCCCTCCACTTAGTGCATGCATGTGAGTGTAATTTACTGCTGGGCTGTTTATCATCACATGTGGAGATGTGTGATCAACGTTACTGTCAAGATATAGAACAGTTGCATCCCCAGGATCCCTGTGTGCTACCTTTTTGTAGCCACAGCTCGCTCCCTTCTGCTCCCACGCCCGACAACTCATCTCTACCGCGTATCTACACTTCTGTCATATGTGACCTTTAGAGATGGGGTTTTTTGCTCAGCGTAATTCCATGGCGATCCACCCACGCTGTCTATGTCAGCAATCGCTTGGTTTTTATTGCTGAGTAGCCTTCCACGGTATGACGTGCCACCGCAGATTGACCCGTCGAAGAACATTTGGGTTGCTTGCTAGTTCTGATGGGGGCCTGGCCCCGTGGGCTCTTGGGGAGGGCTCGCCAGTCCACACAGCTTGTCATCCAGTATCCCCAGCCCGTCTTCTGGAAGCTGCCAGTTGAAGAATGGGAGCACAGGCTTCCTGGTCAAGCCTCCTCACCCGGTGATGGGCCACAAGGCCACATCATGGCAACCAACTGCTGCCATACAGGTTTTTGCGTTTGAGTTTTCATTCCCAGAAGTGCAATTGTTGGATCATATAGGTAGGTTAATTTCTTAAGAAACAGCTGTTTGCCAGAATGGCTGTACCATTTTTTGTTCCCATCAGCAATGTATAGGGGTCTGGCTCTTCTAAATCTTAGCCAGCATTTGGTGTCATCACTGTTTGTTTTTAGCCATTCTGACACATGCCTCATGGTAGTTTTTACCTGTGCTTCCCTCCGGCTAATGGTATTGAATATATTTTCATGTGTTCATTTGCATGTGGATACCCTTCTCTTTGCAGTGGCTGTTTCCTGTCTTTTGCTCATTTCCAAATGATTGATTGGGTTTTTTACTCTTTCACTCTTTTTGAGAGCTTTCACACATTCTAGACTCAAGTCAGATAGGTGATTTCCAAATATCCTACTCCCACTCTGTAGCTTGTCTTTTCTTCCTTTGCATGGAGCAAAAGTATTAAATTTTAGTGAAGTCCATTTACCAATTTTTCTTTTTATGGATCATGTTTTTGGGATCATCTAAGAACTCTTTACCAAGGTTTAAGTGCCAAGATTTTGCCTGATTGTTTTTTTTTCCTAAAAGTTTCTATAGTTTCACATTTTTCATGTTGAGTTAATTTGTGAGGTGTGGGGTATAGATCAAAGTCTAAGTCTAGATCAAAGGTATAGATCAAAGTGTTCTTTTTGATTATAGACCCATTTGCTCCTGCACCATTTATGGAAATCGTTAGCCTTTTTCCACCTACCGTTAGCCCGTAAACAGCATGAAGTGAGGGGCGCCATGCATGGAAAATCCACATGTAACTTTTGAGTCCCCCAAAATGTGACTACTCGAAGGCTGCTAATGGCCTGCTGCGGACTGGAAGCCTTAACAAATATCACAGACTGTTGATGAACACATGTATATTATATGTGTTGTATACTGAATTTTTACAATAAGCTGGAGGAAAGAAGAGGTTATTGAGAAAATTATAAAGCAGAGGAGATACATTTACAGCACTGTACTGTATTTATGGACGAAAACCCACCTGTAAGTAGACCTTGTGATTCAACGGTCGACAGTAATTGTTTTTGCACCTTTGTTAAAAATTGGCATATTTTTGTGGATCTGTTTCTGGGTTCTCTCTTGTGTTATCTTGAGCTGTGTGACTGTCCCTCTGCCAGTACCACACTGCCTTCATTACTCTAGTTGTATACTGAGCCATCGAAATGGATAGTGATTCCTCCAACTTTCTTTTTTTTTTTTCAGAGTTCTTTTAACTGGGGTCCTATGCCTTTTCATCTATATTTTAGAATAAGCTTTCCATAGGGATTGTGTTGAACTTACAGATGAATTTAGGGGAGAATTTGTACTTTTACTATGTTGAGTTTCCAGTCCATAAGCAGATATGTCTCTTCCAAGTATTTAGGTCTGTAGGTTTTGTAGTTTTTCAGTGTACAGATCTTGTACATGTTTTGTTAGATTTGATTCATTTGGGAGCAGTTATTAGTGGTATTATATTTTTAAACTTATTTTCCATACATGCATTTCATGTTTGTGTGTTCTTATATCCTGGAGCCTTGCTAAACTCAATAGTTACGAAGTTTTTTGTAAATTTCTTGGGAGTACAATGAAGACATGTTATCTGCATATAGGGAATTTCATTTCTTCCTTTCTGATCTGTGTGCATTTTTTTCTTGCCCTATTACATTGGCTAGAACTTCTAGTGCTATGTTGAATGAGAGTGGTGAAAGCAGAAGTACCTGCTGACAGTTTTTATCATGAAGGGAATAGGTGTTGGATTTTATAAAATGTTTATTCTGTATAAATTTATATATATATATATATATAATATATATATATATATAAAATGAATTTACTTATTTTAATTTGTTGATATCGTGAGTTTCAGTGATTTTCAGTGTTAATCTACCTTGCATCCCTGGGATAAGTCCTACCTCGTCAGGGTGTAGTTCTTTTCATACATTGCTGGGTTGAATTTGCTGATGTTTTGTTGATGGTATTTGTGCCTAAGTTCATGAGAAGTATTTATCTGTTTTCTTTTTAAACTGTTCTGGTTTTGATCAGGGCCTTAATAGAAAGTTGGGAGATGGTCCCTCTTCCTCCTTTTCCAGAAGAGAGTGTGTAAAATTGGTATTTAATTCTTTAAATGCTTGGTAGAATTCTCTAATAAGACCAGGTAGACCTGAAGGTTTCTTTCTTTTGGGGAAGGGGGGATGGAAGGAGTTTAAATTACAAATTCAGTTTTTTAGTGTTTGTAGGACTACTCAGGTTGTCTGTTTCATCTTGGTTGAATTTTAATAGTTTGTGATTTTCAACCACAAGGAATTGGTCCATTGCTTCTAAATTTTTGAATAATGAATGTATAAAGTATTTAATCGTTTCCTTATTATCTTTTTAAGGGGGTGCAGGATCTGCTGTGATAGCCCATTTCATTCTAGATATTGATGATTTATGTATTCCTATTTTTTTAATCCTTATCAAAGTTTTCCTGATAGGTTTATTGGTTTTACTTGTTAAAATCAACTTTTTTGTTTCATTCATTTTTCTCTCTTTTCCTGTTTTCATCTTTATTGTTTATTATTTCTTAGTTTGCTTTGTGTTTATTTTGTCTTTTCTAGTTTCTTGAGGTAGGAAGTTGGAGTAATGTTTTGAGACCTTTCCTCTTTCCTACCGTAAGCATTTAGTGCTGTGAATTTCCCTTCACCACTGCTTTAACTGCATCCCATATGTCTAGGTCTGTTGTGTTTTCATTTTCATTGACTTCCATGTATTTTTATTTCCTTTGTAATTTGTTGAGGTCTGTTTTGGTAAATGATCCACAAGTGCTTGAAAAATATCTGTATTCCGCTGTTGTTGGATGGAGTGTTCATTATATATGTGTCAGTTAGCTCTTGTTGGTTGATTGTGTTATCTAGTTCTCCTATAGCCTTGTTGATTTTCTCCCTGGTAGTTCTGTCAATTGCTTAGACGAACAGTGTTCAAGTCCCCAACTGTAACGATGGATTTGTCTGTTTCTCCTTTCAGCTCTCTCAGATATTGCTTCCTGAATTTTTGAGGCACCGTTGTTTGGTGTTTACACATTTTGAATTGTTAATGTCTTCCTTTTGGATTGATCTTTTTATCATTGCTGTAATGTCTACTTTATGTGATGTCAACAAAGTCACTCCTGCTTTTCGTAAAAAATAGTTATAATGCTATGTCTTTACACACAGTATATTTTTTTTTCATTCATTTACTTCTGACCTACATAGTGTTGTATTTGAGGTAAGTTTTTTGGTATACAGCATATCTTCAGTTAATACTGTTTTATCCAGTCCATCAAATCTGTCTTCTAAATGTTCTATTTAGATCCTTTACATTTGCAGCAATTGTTAATATGTTAAGGCTTAAGCCTGCCATTTTATCGTCTTTCTGTTTCCTCTGTTTCTGTGTTTCTTTGTTGAAACCTTACTCTGGGTTATTGGAACATTTTTTAGGATTCCATCTTGATTTTAGCTTTTTTTTTTTTTTAAGATTTAATTTTTTTTTTTTTTTTTTTTTAAAGAAAACTCCACATCCATCTTGGGGCCTGAATGACAAAATCAAGAGTCCTGTGCTCCACAGACAGCCAGGTGCCTCTGTGTGCCTTTAGGTTTCTTTACCTGCCCCACTTTCAGATATAATTGTCTTAAACATTTCCTCTGTATACATTGAGCACCATATCTGATGGTGTCATATTTTTTTGCTTCATACATCAAATATAATGTAAGAAGCTTATGAGAAATAGGCGAGTTTATTATATTTCCTCCTCTCTTTTTCCCATTTCAATATTCTTTCCTTTCTGTGGTTCTAAGCCTTCGGTTATAATTTTGTTTGTGTTCAGAGGACTTCCTTTAAGTCATTTCTAAATGATAGGCTGCTAGCAACAAGCCTTAATTCCTGTGTTTGAGAATGTCTTTGTTTTCCCTTCATTCTAAAAGGATATTTTCAGTGGATATAGAATTCACAGTTCATGTTTGTTTGTTTGTTTTGTTTTGTTTTTTCCTGACCTTAAAAGACCTGCCACTTCTTTCTGGCCTTCATTGTTTCAGATGAGAAGTCTGTCATCTTTCTAGTGTTCTTTTAAGTATTATGTCATTTCTGCCTGGTGCCTTCCAAGGTTTTTTCTTTGTGTTTTTTTTTTAGTTTCCAGAAGTTTAATTATGATGTGTCTTGGATTTCTTTGGGTTTCTCCTTTTTGAGGTTCACTCAGCTTCTTAAATCTGTGGTTTTGTTTTGTGCCAGGTTTGGGAAGTTTTCAGCCATTATGTCTTTGAGTATTTTTTCAGTCTCTCTCTCTTTTGGGACTCCTATAACAAGAATGTCTTTTTGTTGTGACTCAAAGATCCCTGAGACTCTCTTCAGTTTTCATTATATATTCTGTGTTTGGACTGAGTAAGTTCTATGGATCTAGCCTTATGCCTACAGATTCTGTCGTCTGTCATTCCCACTATTGGACTACTGAGCCCAGCCATTGAGGTACCCCTCCCCGCCACTAGTTGTAACTAACAACTTTTCGATTCTAAAATTTTTGCTTGCTTCTTCCAAGTGAGGCAGAAGTTCATATCCCTCCTTGGCCTTGCCGATACTTTGCAGCAAAAATGGGGCACCAGATTGCATGGATTCATTGAGTTCATTTGAGGGTGTATGCTTGGCTCCCTGCAACCCCTGCTGACACCTGGAAGGGGGAAGTGGTGGAGGGCTGACTCACAGCCTTGCTTCTGCAGGGTAGAGGCTAAAGCTCAGCTCTTCTTAGCTCCTTGCGTTTACACCAGAGTAGAGATGATGGGAGTTAACACCAGCCCTGTCCCCCACCACCTTGGTTCCTTCATGATGCTGGGTGTGAGCTCCTGATCTTTCTCCTTAATGCCAGTTGGGAGTGGAGGCTCAGTGATCCGCTGGGTCCGGCAGACATGCAGGCCTCTGGTAGGGAGAACCTATGGGCCCTAGCCCTATCTCCTACCACCTCATGCAGTCTTGTTGCTCCAGGTGGGTCTGCAGGCTCAGCTCCCCACTGGGCCTTCCCCCAACCAAAGGTGGGGGAAGTGGTGTGCTCACTTGCTCTGACTTGTTCTGTCTCACTGCTCACTGATGCTTGGTGGGGGGTGGGGGCCCAGCGTGTTGCCGGGCCTGCTGATAGAGGGTACATGCACGTGTGTGTGTATGTGTGTTTGAGAAGTGGCAATAAACCCCACTTTGTACCACCTTCTTGCTGCTTAGTGGGGTTGGAGGGTCAGCTTGCTGCTGGGCCCCAGTGCTACCCTGGAAGTGGGTGGAATCAGCATCATTTGTTTCCACTGGGTAGGGGATGAGGGATAACTACCCGCGTGGTTTCTCCAATACTGTTCTGGCAGGGCAGTGGGATTGGCTCTGCCTGCCCTTGCAGGGAGAGGCTAGCAGATCAGCTCCCCCTTAGCCTGCTAACACAATCTGGTGGTGGAATCCCAGTTCCTGGCCCGGCCACACTCCTGGCCTGGCCATGCTGAAACTGCACGTGTGGTGTTCAGCTGGGGCAGGGTGGCTATTGCCAAGAAGGTATTCTCTTGTGAGGCTGCCCTCTCCCCAGTGCTCCCGCCAGGGAGACCAGCCTTTCCTGGGAGCGCTGTCTCTGTGACAATTGGAGAACTCCTCAGACCCTGTCCAGGAAGTATGGAAAGTAATGAGGAAGCAGGGGACCTCTCGGCCATGTCATTCCTCAAGTCCTGGGGTCCCCAAGCAGCCCACCTCTTCTTTCCCCTTTCAGCATTTTCTTATTTATTGTGCTCTCTAGGGACCGGGGGGGGGGGGTTGGGGTTGACGCCACCTTGGTGGGATTAGAAGTCTGTATCTTCTTTTAACTAAGTATTTATGATGGGTATTGATTGGCTGTAACCACAGAGTACTGCTTGGAATTGTAGCCACCGCCTCCGTCACCCTCTGTTTTCAGTCTATGGAATAATGGGCTTTTAACATCGGGAGATTTAGCAGTACTCCTAGCCACTGTTTTCAGATGGTAACTGCAGAGTCTCTCATCATAGCTGCCTTGTGGATGACCTTGGTGGTGAGCCCATGGGGTGTCCACCCTGCTTCTCTCCCATGTCCTGTCATTCCAGTCAGATTCCATGTGCCGTAGGGGAACTTATTAGAGAAAATAAGCCCTGTAGTCCTGCCTGATTGCACTATAAGGCAGAAAAAGAGATTCATTGTGCATTGACTTATTTTGTTTTATGTGTCGGGATTTGTGGTGTTCGGTTGGAAGATGTGCATAGAACTGAATGCTAGGCAGTCTAATACCTTGCCTCCTGACCTCCTTGTTCACGAAGGAATTGGAGCCCTTGCCTGGTGCCCAGATCTCTTCATGCCCCTGGTCTGCAGTCGCCCTGCCTGTGTTGAGGGTGCAGGGGAGACTCCCCATGGACCACCCCCTCTCCCTGTCCCAGCCGCCACTTCCCACACCAGAATTCGTAGGTCTTCATTCCTCCTCTGTGGGGGCAGCTCAGTCTCACAACAAATTCCTCATGTGACAGAACATCTAGCTTCTTTCTCATCTGGTCAGTGTCCTCTGGTGGTTCTCCTTGGTCTGTGGCTGGGACCTGTGCTGGGGCATGTGAGCCAAGACTGCTTTCCTTCTCTGTGGGTGTCCTGTTGACAGAAACCAAATGCGTGTCCTGTAAGACCTTGTGGACTTGGCCCTATGCCGTGCTCCAGGCTCTAAGCACCGTGCCACCTACTCACACTCAGACCCTGGTCTGGAGCCACAGAGCAGAGGGAGGCCTGCATTCCTTTCTTCTGCAGGATATGCTAGGAGACACATGTGTACAGGGGGGTCATCATGGCATTATTTATCCCAGCCGGGGGGGAAAAAAAAGAAAAACTGTTGACTGTCCTAATGGTATGAGGGAATCTCTTCAGTTATTACACATCCTCTTGACAGACTGTGGTGCTGTCTTAATGATGTTAAGAAGAATAATGGCATGGAAAATGCTGCTGGCCTAAAATTCTGTTAGAAAAGGTTACAAAATTATTGCTGATATCTTAGTGTCTTAGTCTGTTTTTGCTGCTATAACAAAAGTACCACAGACTGGGTGTCTTCACCAAGAAACACTGATCTCATACTTCTGGAAGCTGGAAGTCTGAGATTAGGGTGCTGAACATGTCCAGGTTCTGGGGAGGGCCCTCTTCCTAAACTTAGACATCACTGCCTTCTCACTGTGTCCTCACATGTTGGAGAGAGATCTCTTACAAAGGCACTGGTCCCGTTCGTGAAGGCCCTACGCTGGTGCTCTAATCACCTCCTTACAGGCCCCATGTCCTAATACCATGACACGGGACAGTAGGCCCAGCTTATGGGAGGCAAAAACATTGGTGTTCAAGAAGTTTACAAAGTTTGTTAAGTGTAACAAAGATTAGAAGGACAATATATCAAAAGGTTAACAGCAAATTATTTTGCATTCAAGTTTCAAGTAGTCTTACCTATATGCCTTTTTGTGTTTGCAAAATCATAACTAGCATTTATAATAGAATAAATCTAATATACAATACATATGTCAAATTTTCTTTTAATTTTAATCTTCATTTTAACACACCCAGCAGCTTGTCACTGTGACATGTACATCTTACATGTATGATTCAGTATTAAGTGTCCTGCCCCTTATGTTGGTAAAGATTTCATCCGGAAGGGGCACCCAGGTGGCTCAGTCGGTTAAATGTTTGCCTTAGGTTCAGGTCATGATCTCGGGGTCCCAGGATTGAGCCCTGCATTGGGCTCCCAGCTCAGGGGGGAGCCTGCTTCTCCCTCTCCGGCTCCCCCTACCCACTCGTGCTCTCTCTTTCTCTCAAATAAAGAAATAAAATCTTTTTTTTAAGAAAAGGGTTTCACCTGGAAGATCAGGCTTGTAGCCCATTACCAAAAGTATTTGCCGATGGACATTAGCCCCCTAATATACTCTACTGGGGTCTGCTTTTTATTTAGCAAAATGAGTATTTTATTGTGAAACATCTCCATTCATTCGGGTTAAAGATTGTTCGGACACAAATGGGCTGCTACTGTGTTCCGTGCTGGGCTGTGTGTAGGTCTGGGACAGGATCTGGGTGGAATCCCAGATGTTTTTCAGACCCACCAAGGGACCTGGGCAGACCTGCTAGTGTGTCTGAGTTTGTTTTCTCATCCATCAAATGAAAACAGAAGTGCTTACCTCTGGGTTGTGGGAACTTCCACATAAGCTAGGAGAAAGCATCTGGTGAGGGACTCCTGGGTGGCTTAGTTGGTTAAGTGTCTGCCTTCAGTTCAGGTCATGACATCAGGGTCCTGGGATCAAGGCCTGCATCGTGCTCCCTGATCAGTGGGGAGTCTGCTTCTCCCTCTCCCCCTCTCTGCTCATCAAATAAATAAATAAAATTTTTTAAAAAATAGTAAGCATTTGGTGGGAACTCAGTTGCTAATTTTTCCTTGCTCCTCAACAACATGTTGTAGCCATGGGTTTTCAGTAAGTATAACAGTAATGAATGTTCTCTCCTGCTTTCCATGGAAAGGAGCTGTTTCAGGAGTATAGGAAACTCACAGGGAAGTGAATTCATCTGGAAATGCTACTATAATTCTGACTCCCCTAGGTCCCAAAACAAACATGCAAAAAAGGTCTTTTCTAGTAACTGACATGGTGGGAGTGGGGAGGGGAGGTCTGAATCACCCCTAACCTGCCCATGAACCTGCATATCACCCTAAAAAGAACCTTGGCTTCTTTGGCAAGTCTTTGGACCATGGAGAGCCATCTGGAAACCGCACTGTGTCTGAGCTGGGCCTGTGTCGGGGACACCTGTGAGAGATGGCCCATTACACTTGGCAGAAACTTGACTAGAGTTCAGCATGTGTATTTGGAGAAAGAATGGTCCTGAGACATAAGACACAGGCTAACCTACGTTTCCCTGCAGTCAAATATTAAGCCCCCTTTTTTGAAATGAGATATTTTGCTTTCTGTTTTAGCATTAGAAATATTCGTTGCCTGAATAGAATGAAGAATTTTAAAACAGCCCCCCCCCACCTTTGGGGGAAGTTACGCTCTTTTAGCCATCTGTTAAATTTTGGGTTTTATTTCTGAATGAGAGACTCATGACTGCTTCTTGGGAACTTTTTCTTCACGTGCTATGAGATGACTGATGCCAACACTACAAACAGCATTTCCCTGGTGGACAAGTTTAAGCCCCGTTTGTAAGAGCCCGTGCCATTGTGGTTTTCAATATTTATTAGAATGAGTTGGTATCCCTGGTGTCTTTTGGAAAAGCCAGACTGACTTTGTATTTCCTCTGTTCTCTGCCCTGGAGCAGATCCCTGTGGTTTGTAGCTACAGCTCAGCCAGACAGCGATGGCGGGAAGCAGCCCCTGAGAAGAGCTGCTGGCGGGCAGTTCCCGATTTGTCCCCTGTTGTGTGTGTGCCCGGGCTACATGTGCCCACAGGCCTGCGTGAGGCTGGGATCTGTGCTTGAGTTGCAGCCTGAGAGTGTCTCCCCTTCAGCATCTGCACTCAGGGACGACACAGGCCAGCTGACCATGTGGATTGTGTCTGCAGCCCTGAGAGCTGGGATATTATGTCCCTTCGAGAAGCAGAACTCCAGGATTTAGAAACGGTTGAGGGCACATCTGATGTTGGAGGTGGGAACTCGGGCCTTTGGCACTGATGACTTGCTTTAATTTGGGCTTTGCTGACCTTTACGAGTGAAAGTGGTTTCAAAGCTAAAATTTTGTAAAACAAAGGAATCAGTCATTTCAGTCTGAGAAGGGTTCAAATTAAAACAGTTTCAGTGTGATGATTCCCAACTCTGTGAGTTGCTCTGGGAACTACCCCCCCCCCCCCGCATATGTCACGGTCCTCGACCAGAGCGTTCATCCTATTCCTTGTAGTGAAATGTTTCGATAGAACCAATTTATAGATTTACTGAGTAATCAGAGACTTTTTAGAAGAAGCTGGCTTAAGCAGAAAGGATCTGCAGATTCTTAACAAATGTGTGTGCAGGTATATGAGGCAAGTTGAGCTGCTCAACCTTAGTTTACTGACAGTTACTTTTTTATGGAACAAATGTGTCGGAGGACAGACTAAGAGATTTCTTGTGGGTTTTTTTTTTTGTTTTTTTCATTTCTGAAGGAAAAACAATTTTTTAAAGATTTTATTTATTTATTTGAAAGCGCAAGGGGAAGACAGGCAGGGAGGGGGAGGGAATCTGAAAAAGACTCCCTGATGAGTGGGGAGCCTACGCAGTTCACACAGCTCTATCTCATGACGCTAGACTGTGACCTGAGCCGAAACCGAGAGTGAGACTACTCAACCGACTGAGCCACCCAGGTGCCCCTCTTGAGAAATTTTTTAATACAAAGTAATATAGAAATGAATTCTGGATATATGCTATGTTGGTGTATATTTGTAATTAGACCTCAATATTACTTACCCCTGAACATAACTTCTACTAAAACTAGTCAAAACAACTTACCAACGTAAGAAGGAAAACAGTTTGGTGCGTAATGGCAGGAGCCCAAATATTTGTAGATTTAATGAGAATTCAGGTAATATTTAATGCAGCTTATGAATGCCCACGACTCCTTTTTTCACTTGAATATTCCCCCTGTGCTTATTTGAAACTTGGAACTGTGTTTTCTCGGTAAGGAAAGCCTGCCGTAGTCTATATACCAGCTTTGTTTTCTCTGTAGTCCATTTTACTGATCATATGTCATGAAATATGGGAGTGGAAAGTTACAGAAGGTGACCCAGTCTAGTCTTGATCCCTCCACTGACCTATTCCAGCCCCTGGGGCTCATCCCTCAACCTGGTGAGACACGAATGTCCTCTTCTGATGGAGAAGGGTGTTGTAGCCATTCAGTAGTGGTCAGAGGAATGGAGAGGGCAGGGCTGGGGTTTGTGCTGAATTACGGTAACCCCAGGTGAATCTGTATTGCAAAGACAGTTTCTAAGTACAGGGGTAGCCAAATCATTTTGCCCAGTTTATGAACCCATGAGGCATCAGAGCTGGGCCAGCAGCTGTGTCTACCCTGCAGGGGTCATGGGTACTGGGGAGGAGGAAGAAGCATGTATAAACCAAAACAGATAAAAGACCTTCAAAACCACCAGACCTCATGGTCTTTCAGCACAGAATTCCACATAACTTACGCTTGGACTTGCACCAGTGGTAACCCTAACTTCCTTGCTTTTTCCTTGTGGAAAACATAGCACAGTTTCTTACCTAACATTTGTGTGGTTTACAGGCAATGCCTGACCTTCTTTCTCCCCTGTAATTGCTGAGTTACAAAAAGGTTATGTAGTGTCCTGAACATGAGTACAGGCTGGTCAGTGGATGAAGGAACTTGAGGCTTAACCCATGTTTCTCATTGACCACACACCTACCACTCCAGTGTTCCACTGGCTTGAGCCTTCCAATGTCCTTATTTCATATGCCACATTTAGTTCTTGTAACATTCTGTTTATTATTGAGTTCCCTACAAAAGGCATGCAGGGCATGTGTTCACCTGTGTCCCTTAGAGGTGGGACACATACTTTCAGGCTAAATGTGCTTGTGCTCAATCAGGTCGAACAAGCTTTGAGTTTTCTAGGGAGGAGTCACCCAGCCCGAGTCAGTCTGTTAAGGACAGATATGTAAACCGTTAAGTGTCCACGCACAACAATTACATCTTTGTGATTACACCAAAGACCGTCTGGAATTGAGGTGTCAAGTTTGTCTGTTTTCTCATATGATGTGCAGTAAAAAGAGATAGCTGCCTTTCCTGAATTTGTTGTAAGGGAGAAGCTTTTAATGCACCTCAGACTTCTGGTGTGTTACCACTGCCCACACATCTGTGCTAACAGGTTAGTGCTTTACTTGGTGGATGGCGATTGTAAATTCCAACTGTTGAAGTTTTGATTCAAAACTGCCTAAGGGGCACCTGGGTGGCTCAGTTGGTTAAGCATCTGCTTTTGGCTCAGGTCATGATCCCAGGGTCCTGGGATCAAGTCCCACATCGGGCTCCCTGCTCATCAGGGAGCCTCCTTCTCCCTCTGCCTGCCGCTCCCCCTGCTTGGGCTCTCTCTGTGTCAAATAAATAAAAAATCTTTATAAAAATAATTAAAAGAAAAACTGCTCAAGATGTAACTTCTTGGGACTCTTGTTTTGGCTCCAAGTCTTGGTCTTCATTACCACGGAGATGAAATACAGTAATTTTAAGGGCTTAATTTGAATTAGAAGAGATTTTTATCACCTGTTTCCTGCTGCCAGTGTTACATTTCATAAAGGAAGCCACACTTAACTCTGTAGTCAGGAATTTTTATATTTGTGGTTTAAATTTTCATTTCCTCCCCAATTTTTAGCTAGGTATAACATTACAAGTTACTGAAAGGTAGTAACTTCAAGTTCTTTTAACACTTTATTCTTAAGGAACGGTCTTACGTGAATTAATGTACAGAGTCGTGTATTTACTTTTAAAAGATCTCCAAAGAGCACTTCTTTCTTTGTGGTTGCTGTCTGGATAGGAGATGGCCTGCACTGTCAGTAGAAGGGACATTGGGTACATGTCTCTGTCTTAAAGCAAGCTCAGAGCTGCTTTTCACTTGACTGTACCTAGTTTGGGGGTTATTTTTGTTTTTTGAAATAAGATGGCACAGTCAAATCCCCTGTAATCCTCTGAGCAGAATTTAAGACTAGAGAATGGAGCTGCAAGCTGAGAGACCAGGTGCGGCTCGGCTCAGTGTAGGGAAAGCAAAGAGCAGCAGTAGCATCCCGTGTCCGGCCCCCATCAGACCTAGTGCAGACCGCCGAGCGCTCTTCTGGCAGCCCACTTCTGGAGCATGCCAAGGGGGACTGGGGTGGTGATGCTGGGTCTTCCCACTGCTCGCCAGAGAACGCTCGGGGAAGGAACTGGTTCAGGACCAGGTTTGGGGCACGTGGTGGCAGCTTCCTTAATTAAAGAGAGGTGAGGGGCACCTGGGTGGCTCATTCGGTTAAGTACCCAACGCTTGATCTCAGCTCAAGTCTTGATCTCAGGGTCTTGAGTTTGGACCCCACACTGGGCTCCACACTGGGCATGGAGCCTACTTAAAAAAGAGAAAGAGAAAAGAAAAGAGAAGATAATGATGGAGAGGGACGGGACCATAGGTTGTCTTTCTAGGCCCAGGGGACAGAAGCAAGATTGGGGTGGAAGTTGGAAGGGGGACATTTCTGCTTCCTATGAGGGAGCACTTTGTAGCAGCTAATGCCCTTCAGTGAGGACCGCACTGCCTCGGGAAAAAGCAGGCTACCCACCGGGCAGTGGGCACCGAGGCCAGGCGACCCCTGTGCCGGGTCTTCCACCTGCCTGAGATGCTGGACTTCTGCTCTGATTGAGCGCTGGCAGGTATGTCTTTGGACAGAGACCTAAAAACTCAGTCTGGGTTTGCTGCTGGCATGTCACTGGCTTCTAGTACAGTTGGGAACACGTGTTGAGGGGGGGCGCGCAGCTCATGTGAAATGGGTAAGTAGGTCTTCTGATGTTGAACAGTCAATGAGAGAAGAGGCATCATACACATTGGTCTTAATGCCTTAGATTCGAATTTCCTTGTAAGAAACATAATGGTAGAAGGGGAGAGATGATGCATGCTGGTCTCCAGACTTCTGTCCAGCTTCACAGCGGTGGTTTTCTGGCAATTTCCAAATGGTCAGCCTGGAAGTGGATCAGGGCAGCTTGTTTTGACTTTCTTACTCAAGGCCACATGAAAGCATGGGCAACACGCACTGAAAGGAGTAAGTATAAAACACTGGCTTCCTCTCCTGAACTTCATTATTTGTGGTGGTGCTGTCTTCGAGCAGATGTTTGTAAAGTACGGTCTTGAATTCACCACACAACCGCCCAGGCTTGACACCAGTGTGTACCGGGGGAAAACAGATGGAGGGACTTTGTGAGCACTGATGCTGCGATCACTGTGTTTTATTTCTCATTGCTGTCATGATCCTCCAGGGGCCCGGTGCAACTGACACAAGATTTATCAACAAATAAAGTGATGCAAGGGAGAAACAGATAGGGGAGTACATGCGGTGAGATTGGGTTCTGGCTCATTTCTGAGAACCACTGGAGTTTCTAAAGGTGATTCTTATAGCATCATCTGCAGTGAAACTTACTAGAGTGGCAGTCACTCTTTCCTCTATGGCTAACTGGGAATCCCGGGGCATGTGGGCCTGATCACTTAGCCATCCTGCTGGCTATGTCCTTTCTCCTCTTGTAAGCTTGTGGGTAGCTTTGACTTGATAAAGATATTTCTGAAGATACTCGGTTAAATGAGGAGACTGTCAGGTTGAGTTGACATCCCAGAATTTTTATTTTCCCAAATGAATGTCGCGCTTAAGAACGGTCACCTGCAAAGGCGGTGTTTCTTCTGAACATTTTTGGAATTCTCTTTTAGAAGTGGTTTGGCACTGGTTTCAGAGCCAACAGAGAAATGGTCCTTTAGAGGGTCCTTATGGTTTTGGGTTAAATTAAGACTCTACTCAGGGAATAAAGATGGATGACCCTGAGACGCTGAGAGGAAAGGCCCCCACAGCTCCTGATAAGTGCCAGGCAAAATGTGTGCTTGTCTAAGCATGATCTGCTGTGTGTTGAAAATAAAAACCATCATGCCTTCAAAGTCATACATTCCATATCTGTTCGGAGCCTGAGAAATCCTTCCTCGGCTCTGACTTGGATACATATTCAAAACTTAATTCATGCTGACTACTTTAAAATCTAATCTTGATTCTGCCTAAGTATTTGTGGATTACCGAACATCTGAAAACAGAACAGTGTGATGTATTTCTGTGAATTTTAATTTGGTTTCTGGTTCTGCACTTGAAATACCAGTAGGGACCCACCAGGTGGAATAGTGGCCGCCCCCCGGAAGTGAGAGCTACACCAATCCTGTTGCTCAGAATGAGCCCACATGTAGGACACGGTACCCCCAGCACACACACATGCCCCACACGGGGGTGTTTCTCCGCACCCTCACAGAGCAGAACAGCTGGGTGTGGAAACGGTGGCAGTGGTGTTGTGATGGGACCTTTGTTCCTTTAACACCTGCTGTGGGTAACAGTGGGGTGCAGGCCAGTGAGCGTTCAGGAAAAATCAGAAGGTTCGGTTTGGCTGATGTAGAGCTCATTATGAATTGACAATCTCGGGTTTTTGTTTTTATTTTTTTCCATTTTCCCACCTTAGCTGACGGTGCTACAGAAAGCCCTTTCTGAAAGCCCCAGCCTGATTTCACTATCAGCCACTTAACCACGACATTAATTTTTTCAATTGCTAAGCGTCTAAGATTTGAAATTACCATATGGGTTGGAAAATGTTCTATAGTGGAACCAGAACAATCTGTTAATTAAATACCACACGTCTTTGCATAACTCAAAGTTCTTTGACATTAAAAAATGTCCTCCTGGGGCGCCTGGGTGGCTCAGTGGGTTAAAGCCTCTGCCTTCAGCTCAGGTCATGATCTCAGGGTCCTGGGATCGAGCCCCGCATCGGGCTCTCTGCTCAGCAGGGAGCCTGCTTCCCCCTCTCTCTCTGCCTGCCTCTCTGCCTACTTGTGATCTCTGTCAAATAAATAAAATCTTAAAAAAAAAAAAATCCTCCTTTCCTTCCCTCCCTGCTCCCCCAACACTGGTATAGAGAAATGAATTAATTAGACCTCAGTATTTTTTCTGTAGGAAATAATGGTATAGTAAATTCTGGATTTCAAAAGATTGTTTCTAAGAGTTTTGATGAAAATTCAGCAAGTATTTCACGCTTTTGACAGAATTGCCTGTGACTGACACAGTTGTTTTATTTTTGATTCATGGCTTTGGTTAGAAAATCTGGACCTAGCAGGTTCCCCCAGGCCAGTCTGGTGCTTGTAGGATACGAGCTGGCCTTCCGTGGGCTTTAGGTTACTGCTTTGGGGTAGCTTTACATTTAGATCAGTATATATTTTATTCTGTTTTTTTTTCTCCCCTAAGCGTTAGTGTCAGGTTCACAGAGTGACCTGATTTCTTAAATGCGGAAATTACATTTTTTAATGGGCAAAATACATCTCACCAGAATTATTCCTTTGGAGAATTTTTTATGTGCATGTAAAATTGCCTTATAAGCTAAAATTTTTATCTTCTTGACTAGTAATAAGAGTTTCTGTTTGAAGTACAGACCCATTTTATTGATCAGGTATCTGCATTTATGATTGTGAAACACATTGTGGATAGAAAGTTGAATATTTGTGCTTGATACTTACAGACGAGAAATGTAAGTGTAAGTTATCTTTTTGATAGGTGGACTATGTTGTTATAATGGGTGTAGTCGGGTCAGTATCTGGGTAGAATTAGGACATTGAGGTTAGATCGGCTTTGAGTATTCCCTGCCCCTGAGCCCCACCTGCTTCAGGTGCACCTTTTAGAAGACCATACCCTGAATCCTTCACTGTTGTGGGGGTTCACGCTCTGGGTGACAGTGGCGCAGAATTAAGCAAATGACTTTGAGCTTTGACCAGCATTACCATGGGGCCAACAGACTCATTCTCTAGGGTCAGCCTGACCCCCGTCTTTTGTTCCGGTGAGTTCTTGTGTGACATGAGGCCAAATAGGACAGTCACTAAGATTAAACTAGTGACGAGGTTGAGAAAATCTTCCCCCACCCCCAAAAGAGAAGATATTTTGGTCACTTTGGAAATTATCTTTGAAATATACTGAGATTATATATATATAATCTCATACTGAGATTAAGACTACCCTTTTAAAATACAGGAATAGGGATGCCCTTTAGGATATTCAGAATAGAATTTTTGTCTTAAATAAGCTGTCTACTCTGTGTACATGTTAGGTAGGTTTTATTGCAGGATGAATGGTAGTCATTTTAGCTTTAACAGAGTTCAGGGAACAAGAACAAAAACCCCCAGTTTCTTCAAAAGACAAATGGTGACTCGTGCTGTATTAGAGTAGTCCAGGCAGATCAGTCTCCTTGGCAAAAGTTAATTTCTAGTGTTGTTGTTGGATTAGATGGTGTTGTTACTCATCTAGGTTAGCTTAAACAAAAATACACCTAAGTACAGTTAGAGAGCTCTGATCTGTTGTTCTAACCAGTCAGTGTCTGCTTAGATGGGTCTGATCCAATATCTTGGGTTCCTTAAAACTCTAGGACGTCCCCGAGGTACCTTGCCTGTTGCTTAGTGTTCTCGGGGTCTGGGCTGTGGAGCAACTGCACCAGAGTTGCCTAGGAAACCTGAGAGTGGGCGGCCTCCTGGGCCTCCCACAGACACTCCCACCCTGTGTCTCACTGCCACAGACTTCGTGGGTATGTTTGCGTCTGTACATTTATTTAAGCTACCAAACTGTTCTTGCCTAGAGAAGAAACACTTAGAGAAGAAACTCCTTTGCCTCCTTTCCCAAAATACAGCAGAGCACTTATCTCTGAGAACACGTTGAGTTTGGCCACCAAGGTTCCATATTTCCTTCTTAGCTGCTGGCTAGGTTGACATGTTCACTAGGTGCTAGTTGGATGATAAGCTAACTTCTGACACAAGACTGACCCCTTTGATGGTTACCAGCCCAGGCGTAAGCCAGGCAGAACCTTCCAAACCACACACAGAGTAAGTAAAGTAAGGGTGTGAAGGAGAAGGCAGTAGGCTTCATCTCCGGGTTGGGGGAAATTAACTGCTGGAGTTATTTTTGTTTCGTGTTATAACAGATACCAAGTTTTTTTCCAAGTGTCATGTCCAGAGAAACTTGACATTTAAGTGTCAAAATTTAATCCGCGAGGATGTCAACTCCACCGGAGCAGGGCTTGTCCTGTGTGGTTGCTGTGCAGAGAGCACCTCCTAGAATAGTGTCTGGCACAGGGGTATTTGCAGTCGTTGGGTACATTAGTGAATGTCTTGATTGATTAAACACTGAGTAACTTTCCAGGTGTTTTTCGCCTGTCTTACCATCTTTATAAGTCACACTGTCTATAGTTCACACATTTTTTTTGGATAATTGGTATTTTTTTATTTCTGACTCTAGGATTAAAAGCAGATTACCCTTTTTTATTATTTTAATTTTATTTTGTTTTTAAGTAAATTGTATGCACAACGTGAGGCTTGAACTCACAACCCCGAGATCCAGACTCACATGCTCCACCCACTGAGCCAGCCAGGCGCCCCTGAGAGCAGATTACTCTTCGAGAGAGCCTTGCGTAGTGACAGACAAGTGGGGGCTCTGAAACCCAGGAGAGGCATGTGGCAGTAGCTGTGAGGCGGCCATACGGTGTCTGCTTGCTAGTCTGGTCACCTGTGGATGGGGCAGCTGTGTCCCTGCAGGCCCAGAGAGCAGGATGGCATGAAATGACTCACACCAAACCTTCAGGCTCTGAGGTATAGTAGGCATTCTAAGAAAAGAGCTTTCCTTTCTCTCAGGGGTGAGTTGACTTTTTTAACGGCATCTAAAGTTGGGGGGAAAACCACTTGATTGCTGATAGTATAAAAGGAATAGTAATGATCGGGGACCTGTGACAGACCAAAGCACTATAAACCCAAGAGGAGGAAGTGAGCTATTATATCACCACCTGGCATCACATCTACCCTGAAATTCTGTTTCTTGCCAGTTTTGGCCATTTAAAATTTAATTTTAATAGGCTTTTACAGAATTATGATAAAACTGTGTGGCAAACATACAGCCAGAGTAATTTTTTATGTGGTTGGGGGTGTATTCAGGGGCTTATCCTAGACGTTTCTCTGTGGTCAGCCTTCACGTTCTCTCCTAGGGCTTTCTTTAGAAACTTTCTTCCCCTTGTCTTACTCACAGAGCACAGATAATTCTGGAGAGCACCCATGTGCATTCCTCGCATGTACATCTGCACGAGTGTACACACACAACACACACACATACACACACACTCCATGCCCACCCTCTCTCAGGCACTCCCTCTTTGTGGGCATCATTGTTGGATTCCTTTGGGTAAGGGTTGGGAGACAAAGAAGATGGGACAAGAGTTTTGAGAAGACTTCATAAAAACTTTTTTTTTCAGAGTGTGCTTTTAAGTGCTTTTATAGAGCTATGAATCAACATCAGATTTATTTACAACCATAAAATTTAGAAACCCCACATACAAAATATTTTTACGAAAATACAAAACAGAAAACCATATGTCTAGGATTGCAAAATCTGATCATTTCAGGTTTTTAAATATTTTGCTGTGGTCAGAACATACCCCGTGTGTCTAATTGTGACTACAGCGTGTCCTTGCTAGCAGTGAGTTAACAAGTCACAGGCCCAAGAACCTCATCTCTTTTCTTGTGCCTGCAATGCTGGACTGTTCACTCTGGAGTATGGAGAATGCCATCTTCCTGGTGCCTTTTAGGGTCTTTTGATGACTCCTGTTTTGCTCCCCTTCACATGACTTTCCATCAACAAATGGATGGGGGGACTGGGTGTGAATGTTAGTGACAGCTTAATGAAAAGGCAAACCTCCCTCTTTTTTCTTCTTTCAAAAATGCATTTGCTCCTTTACCCAGAACATTTCCTCTCCCTGTGTGGGGTTTGCAGATTTGAATCCACCTTTGTGGGCTCCATTAATACTAAGACAGAACTCACAGGTATGTCTTAATTTGGGCACGGGGTAGCACTTGTAAGGATGGGGTTGCTGCACCTGCTGCCATAGAAACGAGCTCATTCGAGTAGCTTGCTGTTCTCAGGTTTTCTCTTACTCTATAGATTGAAATAGGACCACCGCTTCATCCCTGTTCCTGTGTGATGTTTGACATTTCCTTAGGAATTCTACCTTGAATTAAGGTGTAGTGACTTTACCAACAACCTGGATTTTTTTAATGTTCTCCTTTGTGTTTCAAGTATGATTTTGCGGGGGAGGGTGTCATCTTTATTATACCACTTTTGTGTTCGTTTGTCTTGAAATGGAAGCATGCTCATTCATTGGCCAGAATATTTTTAGGTTTTATAATTCCGAGTCTCTGGTTTTGAAAAAAATCAGTTCTTTGTCCATTACTCTTTAACCAAACTGAGGTAGCAGACCTCCCCACCATCACGTCGTGCACAGTCCTGAAGTTAGGGAGAGTCTAAAAGCAAAGCAGAGTGTGTGAGATGGGCTTGCTTCTAGAACGTGCTAAATGATCTATGGAAAACAATGTGATTTTGTTCTGTTTGTTCTGATGCAGCTTCCAGGAGGCAGTCTCAGGCTGTACCTGCAGATATGCGCCCGGAGATGTGGATTGCACAGGAGTTGCGGCGTATTGGAGACGAGTTTAATGCATATTACCCAAGGAGGGTAATGATGTTTTATTTACTCCTTTTCCTCACACCCTCCCCCTCTCCACAATTGTTTTTTTTTCCTTCCCGCTAAGATGACTAGTAATAATTCTGCGCTTACTTGGGAAATGTGAGCTATTGCCTATGTGTGACCCACCATTGTTTCTCCTTTCCCGTTTTCCATTTGAAAATGTTTTATGGATGAATTCAAGTCCCGGTAACGAAATAGAATATGGTACAAGGGGGCACAGGCATTTCATTAGCACAGACCTTAAAGCGTCCATGCTAAGAAACAGGTTATGGATCTGCTTTGATGTATTCCCACATAAACAGTAACATAGTTTTCAATCCGTACAGAGGGTTTCTGCATTCCCTTTGGGCCGTTGGGATCAGAGGTAAAGACTTACTAAACCATCCATCTTTAATCAGCCAGAGGCTGTGATGCCCGAGGTAGTCCTGTAACGGCACCCCTGGAGTTTGACGGGTGACCTGTCAGAGCAGGAGAGCCACCCCTTCAGTCCATGGTGCTGTCAGCAGGCCATTAACCAGGGGTCTGGGACCTGGGGCATAAAAATGTTATACCCCTAATTGACTGCCACTTACATTGTAAGGCATTCTGTTGATTTAAAAAAAGCAAAAAAAAAACCCTATGTTGTCTTCTTCAGACACAGTATATTTTGTTGATTTTGCCCATTGGCAGTAGCCATTACCACTTGAACACCTTTTGCCCACCGAAGACTTCCAAAATGTGTGGGCTTCAGCTCCGGGAGTTTGGGCTTTTATGAGCATATGTGAGTACTTCCTGGAAAGGGCACACTAGCAAAGATTTGATATAATTTTGGCTTGTTTACATTTTTCCAAATGACCAAGTATGAGGATATCCCTATTGATTTATCCAAAAAGAAGACACATCTTATTTTGTAGAAAAAGCTATAATTGTTACTACCATTCTTTCTTACTGTGCCACTGGTCTTGTGGCTCCTTTTTTCTGAATATTATAGCTTCATATAAGTATCCCTTTGAGTTTTTTTTTTTTTACCTTTTTTTTTCCTCTGGAAGGAGAGGTCATGCTTAGAATACCCCAATATTTGCGTTCTGTTTTAAATATTGGTCTCTTTTTTAGCTAAGTGTCGCTTAGTTTAGTGGATGTTACGTGTTAATTGCTTTGAGTCATTCTTGCTTTCCTGTCCGTGTAATGCCTTTCAGGCTTTTTTATACACATGGAAACGTCCTCCCATTTGCAGAGGGTCCCTCATTTAGTCCTTCAGTATAGGGTCCCTGTAAAGGAGCCAGGGGTGCTCTGAAAACTCCCGTTGGATCCTCCTCATACCTTCCTATGGGTGTGTGTGTGTGTGTGTGTGTGTGTGTGTGTGTGTGTACGTGCATGCATGCACACGTGTGTGTGTGAGTTTGATGGGAAATGTGCTATAGTACGATTCTATCATTAAATGAGAACTGTCACATTGATGAATGGGTTTAGGAATCTCTTAATGTGGCCGTCTTTAGCTGGCAAGAATATCCAGTATCCTGCCTCTGCCGTTTACGGTGTATAAATTCCTTCTCAACCTAGCTCTGAAATGGCAGTTGTTTTTAGAAGGTTGATTGTTTCATAATTTCCCACTAGAGTTACACTTCCCCCAATCCCCAGCTCCTTTGCCGTGCTTTTCCTGAAGGGATTTTGGTGTTCCTGTGTGTGTGACTGGACTTGACCCTCTTGCTGGGCCAGGAGAGACTGGCCAGAAGCAGGGCCCCAGTGCATTCATGATGACCTCCTGCTGGGGTGGGAAGGCTGATTCTGGGGGACATGGCCATAATTCAGCAGGAAAAGATGGCGGAGTGGCCTCTCACGATGAGCCTAAGCAGCGAATTGACCAGCGTGCTGGGTCTGCCTCCTCCTGCATCTTGAAGGAGTTTGTAGACGTCCTTAGGCCAGATCTGACGTGGATGGGGCTGCCCAAAAGAGAGGAGGCTGTTGGGCCCTGGTGCCTTCAGAGTCCAGAAACCCTGGACACCGACAAGAACCCACACAGCTCCACTTTCAGGAACTAGATCAGAACTTTGGCCACAGAGCTTGAGGTCTTGTAATGATATTATGTGTAAGTTTCTCTTTAAACTTTACACAGGGTATCAGCGACTCTCTAATGTTTCACCCTGGGCCTGCCCAGATGGACCCAGATGGACCTGGTGCACCTCCATGGTGGCCTGTGTGGTCAGTGATAGACACACCTGGGCCAGCTGTGGCATGGGAGTGGGCACACAGCGTAGGCCAAAGAGGTGGATGGTTCTAGTCCCATGCAAATGGGACACGAGCTGTGGGATTGTTTTCATTACCTTGTCTGTCCATGGGAGGTGAGAGAAGCAGTGTCTGGCAGATTATGTCCTTCCTCCCCTCCTCTTCTCCCAGGGTTACTTCACAGTTTAATGTTTAAGAGGATATTGGACATGGCCCTGTCTATTCAAATGAGATGCAACCTGTTTGTTCTCAGTGCTTTTGGTAAAATAAATGTAAGCTAATTTCATTGCAATATCACACTGTTTTCTGGTTGTAAACCTTATTTTGCATCTCTTAAAAAAAAATGAACCAATGTCAAAATGCAGTCACTAATAATTTAAGGGACTCTAGCTTTCTAAGTAGACTGGGGATATTGGGGGAGGCATAAGGACAGACTCTAGGTTATAACCTGTTTTTTCTATAATGAAGGCAAATATATTCTCCAGATTTTATGAATTGCCCATTCCAAACACCAGATTCTGGATAGTGATGCAGTGACCCCCAAAGCGACAGACGCCTCTTGATATTGTTGGTTAAAAGTAATCCAGAGTCTACAGTGTCCATTCACTGGGGGTAGAAATCTGGGGAAGAAATGGGAGGCAGTAGTGGAAAGTCACGCGTTCAAATCATCTGCTGTCTCACAAAGGGGAGTCACTTCTTGGTGAGTGGTGTACAGCCCCACCTTGCTTTATAATGGTTGCTTGCATTTTAAATATTGAGTGTCTTTATTTGCTTAATACTATTACAGTACCTTTTCTAAAGTGTTGGTCTTTTACTGCCATGAGCCTTGCAAAGCCTGACAGGATATTTTCCCATTTTTTCAGTTAGAGCAATAGAGGAAGGTGTCGTGTAGTTGTCATGTGTTCAGTCCACTTAAGGGCAGTGGGGAAGCGTATGAAACGGAGCTGTGGAGTCTGAATCCTTGAAGGAGGAGGTGTGAGAGGCACAGGTGAGCGCAAAGTCCCAGTGCATGTTCCCCTTTTCTTTTGTGACTCCGTGTACTTGCCCCCAAACAACCCCGCCAGGGCAGAGCGACCCATGTCCCCCTCTGTCTGGTAAGTTTGACTGCTCCAAGTCTGATGTATTTTTGTAACTTTTTGTTTTGAAATAATTTCGGACTTCCCATCTAAAAGTCGCAAGAATGGTACAAAGAACCCTCTTCTACCTGCCGCCCGAGTTCCCCACCATTCCCGTGTTGCCGCATCTGCTTTAATGTTCTCCCCCTTTTATACCTGTGCACGTGTCGTTTTCTGGACTCCGGGAATAAATGCTAGGTGTGATGTTCTTTCGCCCTCAAATCCATCAATGTGTGTTTCCTAAGAATAAGAGTATTCTCTTACATAACCGCAGTGTAATTCTCAAAATCAGGAAATTAGCAGTGTGACAGTACTGTTATGTAATCTGTGGACTTCATCCAAACTTTACCAGTTGTGCCAAAAATGTCCTTTATAGTAACAAAAAAAAGTTTTTTTTTTCTGGCCCAGGATCCAGTTTAAAGTCATGTGTTAAATTTAGTTATCTTATTGCTTTGATGCCATTGATTTGGAACTAATCCCCCGTCTCTGTGACTGACATTTTTGAAGGGTCAGGACAGGTATTTTATGGATTCTCCCTGAGTTTGATTGGATTTGTCTGTTGTCTCCTTGGGATAAGATTTGAGTTGTGTGTTTGGGCAGGAGTATGGCAGGGGCGACATCGTGTCCTCTCCCATCAGGTCCTCAATGGGGAGTCCGTTGGCCCTGTCACTGGTGATGCTGACTCTGGTCAAAGCTGGCACCTTCCAGTCTAAAGCCACCACGTTTCCATTTGTAATGGGAAGGAGGTGTGTGTAGAGGATGAACAACTTCCTTTCCCCATTATATTTTTATCCCTTTCATCGGCCTATATTCATGGGTCCCTGTTTAATTCAGTAGGTTCCTCTGCATTATTATCCTGGGTACTTACTTTGATCCTCAGATTGTCACAGATTTGGCCAGTGGTGGGCCTCTGGTGTGTTTTCGCCTGTCACTTCAGCATTAAAGGGCCTCAATCATGCAGGCACATCTAGAACATGCTCCAAGACAAAATCCAAGGGCCCGTGGAGGTGGTGGAGCTACCAGAAGGCAACTGTTGCTGAATGGCCTACACCCACACGGTGCCGTGACTTTTCCAGCCCCACTCGGCACCCCACCCCTATGTCCGGGCTCAAGGATTGCTGGGGAGAGTGGAAGTCAGAGGACTTGTAGGGAAGAAGATTTCTCAGAGAAGCTAGATCTCTGTTTTGAGCTTTATGAAGAGGGTGAGTGGCTCACATTCAGCTGAGTGGTGGGGCATGGAGCACTGTGTCCTTACCGCCCATTCTAAGGGGATGGTCCACTTGGATGGGATTCTTAGCCGTGGGCCAAGGGTGCAGGCCTGTCTGTGGAGCATGTGCTGGGCCCTTCAGAACATTGGAACATGTGCTCTTGGGGTAATTAGACCCATCCTCTACCCCATGTCTGCTCCCATCTTCCCCATTACCAAGGCTGCCATCGTTTACCTTTGGTGGCCTCCCCCAGGCCTTGTAGTCAGGATGTCCAGCCTAGGTTGCTCTGTGCACAGGTAGACTTCTCTTGGTTGACAGTGACTTGGGGATGTCCTGGCCATGGCCTGCATTGAGCAGCAGCATGTGAAGCTACGTCAGACCCTCTAGATGGGCCAAGAAGTGAATGAAAACCCTTTCATTGTTTGATCCCAAGAAACAGTGTATCTTTTGTTTATACTGCTTGCTTCCTACTTCTTCTGTCCCAGGCATGTGCAGGCATGAGTAGACTGAACTGTGGGCCAACTGAAGTATAGCACCAAACCAGACAAAGTAGAGAGGGAAAGGGAGGTGGCTCACAGACCGGTTTAGGTGGAAACAAAAGCTTAATGGAAGTGTCACCCATTTGCATTTTCATACACAATACATGAACTTGAACTCTTCCTCTGCTGTCCTTCCCAGGACGTGAATTCCCTGTGCTGTCTGATTCCTGGTTTTATAAATGATACTGTTCCATAGGTAATGTACAAGGGGGAGAGATCTAATCGGTAGCTATCTTGTTTGGGAATAGCATAACC
Source organism: Martes martes (assembly GCF_963455335.1). Lineage (NCBI taxonomy): Eukaryota > Metazoa > Chordata > Mammalia > Carnivora > Mustelidae > Martes > Martes martes. Next base: position 103,531,062 of record NC_137896.1, on the reverse strand, counting down.
TGAACATAAACCCCGAGATGTGTGTTCTCTGACAACATTCCTTTGAGTCCCTCAATAATTGAACATAGAAGCTTAGTAAATGAGCCACTTTCTGTTACTGTTTGAGCAAAGAATAGTGAAAAATCAGCATATGAAATAGTACATTAAAGCTAGACCCATCTCATGAGATGATGAGTCGCCCACAAGTTGATAAAATGACAGTTTTCATAGCAAAAACTGTTGTGAGCAGCTTAAGTGAATTAGTGCCCGTCATTGATCTGTGACACAGTTTGAAGATTCGGTGAGTGTTTCCCTTCCAGCTGGAGGAGGGAGCTCAGGGTTGTGGCTTTAGAAGCCTTCCAATGCCCCCGTCGCAGAGTCACTGGAGCCTGTGTGACCCAGGAGTTCTCCTTCCTATGGCTTCAGCCCTTCGTGTTTTTCCCTGAGACCTTCGGGACAGCACGTGGTTCCGCTGATCCCGATGGCAACTGTGGATGGCAGGTTTTCTGGAGGAGGGCATTCCATGACTCAGGGATAAAGTGTGATCTTACAGGAAAGCAGGGCTCATGGACAAGTGTGAGAACTTTGGGGTGAGGCCTTGAATCCTACTTTATCCATTATATCCTCTAGGCGCCCCATTTTCTCTCAGCCTCCTAGGGATGTGGCGAAGGTCACAGGGACCCATTCAGGGATGGAGCTAGAAATTGCTATCATCGCTAGCCCGTCATGCTGGGGTCTCTCTGCACTAGAACTGAAACATTTCTCAGCTGGTCTTCAGAGTTGAGACAGATGCTGCTGACTTGGTTCACTTGTTCAGCACCCTGCTTGTGTTGAGCCCTACCGATGCGTGCTGTCTGGGTGTGCACAAACAGGAGACGGGGCTGGGGCGCTGGGGTGTGTTTCAATGGCTGGGTGGGCATCACCCTGGGTGCGGTGGTGTCCATACGTGCTGCCCGCGGCTGCCGCTCCATCCGCCTGTGGCAGGTGGGTACACCTGCACGCCTGCCTCACGGCGGGTGGGGAGGACCCGGACCATTCACACAGAACTGTTCAGAGGTGCAGGTGCCCGGAGGGGGACTTCAGAGAGGTCTGTCTGGGGTTTTTTAATCTCTGGAGGAGGAAATGAAGATGCACATGAGGCGAGGCTTGCAGTCTGCAGCCGCTCTCACCATCCTTCGCTAGCCTTCTCCCAGCTGAACCAGAGCAGAGCGCTTGGGGCTGTGGTCACAGTGCGTTACGTCTCAGCAGCGGTTCTCTGGGGCTGGGGCATTTCGGAGCGGTGTATTCTTGCTCCGGGGCTCATGTTTTGTCTGATGGAGCCCGCCTACCCCCACCTATCTCTGGCTCCTCTGTGGTTGGTCCCCATGCAGCGCCACACGTCCCGGGCGACAGTCCGAGAGAGCCAGCGAGTCAGAGATCTGCCTGGGAGAGGGCTGTGCGCCGTGCTTCCCAAAGAAAACCCTGGGAATGCAGGACCTGACTGCAAGTCAGCAGGGGAAGCGCTTGGTCTGCGGAAAGTCTGAGCTATAATAATTTCTTTGAAATGATGCATCAGAAGTAAAGGAGAGGCAGATTCACACAGATGGGATTTTTCTGTGACTGCCCCTCCTGGGGAGGTCAGCCACTGCTCCCGAGGTGGGAGAGCTCCCTCCTGCTCAGCCTGTGGGAAAGGCTCTGGGGGAAGGGCTCCTGGCACCCTTTCCACAGCTGTGTTGACATCAGAGTGAGTTAGGCACAAGCTATGCAAATCCCCCCGTTGCCGTGGTGATGAATAGAAAGTGAATCTGGGCAGCGCTGCAGCATCGGCCTGACACCTGAAAGCAAGAGGCTGTCAAACCTACTCTAAAATCTGGGCCAAGGTGGAGAGACCCCCGCATCTTCCCAGAGATGCTCCACGTGGTGGGCCCTTTTCCTCTCTGATCTCTGCCTCTGTCACTTGTCATGTAAAATACTATTTAGGTTGATGGAGGTTATGAATGCATAGAGGTGGTCTTCCATCAGGATCGCTCAAGCTTGCTCTGCCCCCTCCACCCACCCACCCAGTCAACTTGAATTATGGCAACAACACCCATCCATGTCCTGGAAGATGCCGCGACCTCCCCTAGGGGACCAGACACCACCCAGACACTCACGTGACACATCCCCGCTTGCCGACTGGGGCAGATGTTCCCTGTCAGTCTCAATTGAGAGAATTGAATTGAGAGAAAAGAATTCACAGTCCGGAATTCTGTCTCTTCTAACATGTTACCACTCAAAGATTACATCCTTTTAAAAAGGAAGGAAAAAAGTTAAGGACCTGTTAGGTATTCAGTGTTGAAGTTCTGTAAGAAAGGGGGTTTTTTTGTTGTTTGTTTTTTGGGGTTTTTTAATGATTATTTATTTATTTATTTAACAGACAGATCAGAGGCAGGCAGAAAGGTGGGGGGGTGGGGAGCAGGCTCCCCGCCGAGCAGAGAGCCCGATGTGGGACTTGATCCCAGGACCCTGGGATCATGACCTGAGCCAAAGGCAGAGGCTTTAACCCACTAAGCCACCCAGGTCCCCCAATAAAGGGGTTTTTTGAGCAAGTTTAAAAATTGCTGTATGTCTCAGAGTTCTATAGGTATTCCTGCTTTTTCATTTGTCTCTTAGAATTTGCTTTTGAGCTCTCTGGTATAATGGTGAAGATCAGGCCGTGTTTCCCTTGTTACTTTGACTGCCAGGAAGCTCTTACCCAAAGTCTGGCTCTCTGGCAGTAGACCTCAGCCCTGGTTCCCAGGGTAAGTCTCTCTTAATGTCATTTCTTATCTCTCTTAACTTTCATGTTTTTTATGCTGTGCCCATCTGTGGTTTTTGTGCTTAAGCTCCCTTGAGTAATGCCAAACGTATATGTGTTGTACTTTCTGAGTCCTTTGGCCCAGTGGGGTTTGGACCAGCCTTTGGAGTGTGGATTAGTGAGCTCTTATGCTGAAGTCTGAGTTGACTTGATTTTGATTCTACAAGCTTGGTCTGTCCCCTCGTCTGTGAAATGTGGAAGAGAGTTATACTGGCCCACAGCTCGTTGTGAAGACTGAGAAGGTGTGTGGTATGTCATTTTGTTGAGTGGTGGCAGTGAGTGACTCTTCAGGACCCCGGGCAAGGGCACCCCAAGTCTGAAGGCCTGGTGTGTTTCATGCGGCTTCTCAGAGGCTGGGCTCGTCTCTGCCTGCGGGAGAGCAGAGCTGGCCCCAGAGCTGTGCTCTCTGGTTGTGCGGTGCTTATCCCAACCACCCCGGACTCAGGGTCTCTTGCATCTGCATGCTTGCTTCCCTGGACTGGGCAGGCGAGGGTGTTCTGCTCGGATTATTTTCATATTACGATAGTAATTGAATTCTGATACTTGGTTGTTCCTCTCAAGTGTAAGTTGAAGGCGGTCCTCGTGCAGACGCCTCTGTGGAGGCTGGTGCTGTGTCCTGTGCCTGGCTGCTGCAGGCAGAGGTAGTCCTGTGTTTCAGGGCCGTGGTGGCTCAGGGGGCCCCAGCTTCTTGCAAGTCTGCCCGGACCCCACTCAAGGGCGTTCCTTTGGCACAGCCCCACCCCCAGCTGCCACCCAGGTTGAGCCCATGTCCTCTAGTGAGGACATAACGGAACTGTTTGGGGATCCCCTGCTGAATGCTCTCAACACTGTCTCCAGGGACACTTCTCAGATCTTCCAAGAAGCGCACCTGAGTCTCCAGCAGGGAAGCCTGTCCCAGCTCTGGGTCTTCCTGTCCTGGCTATCCCGTGGCCCCGCTTGCCTCTCTGGCGGGCACTGCTTTCTCTGCCATTTCATCTACCTTGTGTATTGCTGTTGTCCTATTACCCCATTTATTTGTATGGCTGTTCCTCACCAGAGCATAAGCTTCATAGAAAGAGATGCTGTCGCACTTTTCTTGCATCTTGACTCCACCTCGGCACAAGCCTCCCATTTTCCTGGAATGCATATGTGTTCTTTGCCTGCAAAGAGGGAACTTGAATCCTGATTCCAGGAGCAGGGCAGCAGCTATGGCTTTCTTACGGACTGCTGTCACTGTTGGTAGCACTCACGGTGGCCCTTGGGCTGGGCATTGCTGTTCTGCACTTGTTGCTGATGACAAGAGGAATTTCGCAACGAGCCTAGTGGATGCGGGCTTTCCGAGGCAGGCCCCAGCACACTCCCTGCCCCGTGCAAGCAGGACTAGGGGCTGCAGTCCCTGACCCAGACAGGAGCATGGACTGTCAGAATTAGTTCCTGGAGGGAAAGCTGAATGTTGAAGGAGTCCTCTTCTGGACACATGGGATGGCCATAAAAGTCAATTACCCCAAAGGATATAGTTCCTGATCTAAACCATGGAGATAAAAGACCCAACAGGATGGGGCCCTATACTTCAAGCACTTGTGTTTTTCTTGTGTGTGTGTGTGTGCGCATGCGCGAGTGTGAGCAGAAGAGATCACTATAATGCATAAATTGTTTGTACTTAGTAGTATATTTATTTTAAATAATCTCATTTATCCAAATGCAGCCCATTAACATATCTTCCTAAAGTACTTTTATGAATTAACATAAAACAGCATTACACAATTCTGATCTAAGAAGTGTTTTCTTAAAGAGGGAAGGAACCAGGAATGTTCATTAAGCATGAGAAGGTATATTCCTTTGCTAAGACTGCCATAACAGAGTACCACGGGGAGGGGGGTGTTGAACAACAGAACTGTTCGTTCACAGTTCTGGAGGCCAAAGGACTGAGATCTCGGGCTGGCTGTGCTGACGTGTGCTTGGAGCTGTTGGCCGGGGCCTGGCTGGGCGCCCGTGCCTCCTGCCCCATGCTGGCATCACCGGGCACCTACCGTGTGCTGCTGTGAATGAGCCAATGCGTGTGGCTGCAGGTGCTAGAGGGCAGCGAATCTGCGGGAAGCAGGGGCTGCCTGTCCTCTAGCTGCTTCGGAGCGACAGGCCGTACACGCTGAGCTGTGCCAGCTTCACCCAGCTATGCCAGTGGTCAAGGGTTTTCGGGACTGGCGTGGCCTTGAAATTCAGTCGTAATGGCTTCCTCCATTGAATGTTGTCCAAAAGCAGTTTCTCGCTGGCTTAAAAGCAAAAAGCGTGTGCCATGTTGTCACGCGCGCTGCCTGAGAGAGTAGGCGTCCTGCTGTCCTTCCTAACTGAGTAGTTGTAGCATCTTATTGCTCAGAGATTGGGTGTTCCTGTTGCCAGAATTTCCTCCCCAGCTTCCTTTGAACACCTCCACGTCCTTTACACTTGAGATGCAAGCAGAACTCTAAAGAACCTGGAAAGACTCTTCTTGTGATAAGACTCTTAACCGTCACGGCCGCTGCCATCTACCCGATGTCCTCAAAGGGTAGGTGGGGGATTTCTCCTGTCAGACACAGTCAGTTCTGGAACATAAAATGAGCTGAGTGGAAGCAGTTGGGATCTGTCCCTAACGTGGCCCTGTCCCCTTGCTGGAGTCACTTTGACCCCATTCTCTTGTCTTACCGAGGCTGGGAGTGACACCTGGCTGACACAAGATTTCCCACCTTGAAGAGATTGCTTAGCCCTGTGCATGCTTTCTTCATTTTAGTAAGTCGTGGTTTTATTTTGAATAAGCCTCTCTCAACCTATTAATATTAGTCTCAACTAAAATTAACCTTCCCCTAAATTATTCTCACACAGAAAAACCAAAGTAATTTTGAAAGTTAAATCAAAACAAAGCAATCTTGTGTGTAAAACAGATAAAAATCACAGACTGTGGTTACGGAGCGCCTGTACAGGAATCGCTTACAGAAAGCTGATTTCCTCCAGTCTGGTTATGGAAGGAGAACGGGAAATGCCCAGGCCTTATCACAATCCCGCCCTGTCAGACCAGTGCTCGAGAGCTCATGTAAACAGTCGCAGGCAGGGCGTCCGCTCGCAGCTGGTGTCTGCGGGCAGTGTTTGCGTGTGGCGGGGGACGCTCATTCCCAGCCCCACTCGTGGCCCCTGGGTTCACGGTGGTGTGTTGGAAACTTCACCTGCCCGAGGGAGAAGGGGGTTTGTGGAGAGCTAGCTGGTCTCCGGCGTCGATGACTCACTGAGGAAACGAGGGCTACAGACCTGAATCGTGAAACGGGTTGTAGCTCCTGGAGTAGAGGCAGGTGTGTTCCTTTGCCGCCTTTGGCTGCTCTGAATGGCCCCCTCACACGCACTGGCAGGATGGATTAGAACTCAGAGATGGGCCCTGCAGCAGACCCGAGGACCTGAGACCTTTCATCTGGCAATTTCCTTTCAAATGGTTTCTCCACTTGTCGTAAACAGGGTGGTCACTGGCAGAGATGCCTTTTTAAAAAATTTTAATTGTTCTTTGTTCCCCATGTGGGGTGGGAGATGGGGGTTGACCCCGCCTGTGTGTGCATGTGACCGTGGACACTGCGCTGAGCCACCCGTGTTTACATAGCAGAGCTGCCCACCCCCCCATCAGCCAGAGGCTTCGTGACACATCGGTGCACCACTTGATATAGCTTCTTAGGACAAATTACCCCAAATCACTGGTTTCTCAAGTAAACTAGCGCTACCAGAAATTCACCCTTGGGGGAGTCCGCATATTTGAGTGTTAATAACCTGGGTAGTGAGACAGTCACTTCACACCTCTCCTCTGTCCCCTCCATCCCGACCTCTTCCCACAGGACGCCAGCCCCCGTGGATCGGGGGATGGCTGTCCTCAGCACCTGCACACAGGTGGATGCAGATCGAGGCCATTCTGGCCAGTGATGACCTTGCCTGTAGAAAGAATAGGTGTGTTTTTACAGAAGCAAACTGATTGTCTTTGAGGTTGCAAGCATTCTTCTGGTTTCTGTAAAGCAGGTCGGCATGCTGCTGCTCATACTGCTCCTTCCGTAGCGGGAGGTAGGAAGGACTTGGGCCTCGCAGTCTCAGGGGAAGGACCCGTGCTGGGAAGCTTCCGCACTCGCAAAGGGGTGCCCCTCCATAGCTGCGACAGTGGGACTGGTGGTTCCCTTAAAGACAGGCCTCCCCCACCCGAAAATAACATGAGGGCTGAGAAACTAAGAAGCTTTCCTGTTGTTGTTTCAGGTCTTTTTGAATAACTACCCAGCAGCCGAAGCCCACCCCCAAATGATTATCTTACGACTGTTACGTTACATCGTCCGCCTGGTGTGGAGATTGCAGTGACGACGGGTTCCTCGCGGGGCCAGATGTGTGCAGACATTTCGCTGGTTCCGACCAACAAGCCCAGCACCACGGCTAAGGGGTGCCGTTGCTGTGCGGCTGGCGGTTCTTCCCCCGAGAGGGCGTGCGGGGAGGCCGGCCGACGCGATCCGAGGACGCTGCGCTGCACGTGGACTTGACCTTTCTGTTGACCACACGGCAGAATTTCTGATGGAAGTTTGTTGTGAATGTAAATGAGGGAGGAGTCTTTAAAAAAAAAAATGTACAAATCATGATAACTTTGGAGCAGGATTTTATGCAAGAATGGTGTTTACACACGGTGTGGGTTTTTTTTCCACCTTCTTTAATAAGAACAGGTTTTTCAAAAAGGAAGTGGAAACTTTTTAACCAACTCGTGAATGATTTTTGTACTAAAATTTTAAGAACCTATTGCCTACTCAGAGGATTATGTAAACTCTGCAGTGGAAACTGAGCCAGCTAATTGATAAAGCTGCCTTAGTTTATTTTTAGAGATTACTGTACAGAATTTTTAAAGGGGAGAGGTATGAGATAGCCCCCTCCCTGCCCTGCCATTGGCTCTTTGACGTGCTTTTTTTTTTTTTAATCATTAATACCAAATAAGTTCTTATGAAACAAAACCAATTAAAGGGGCAGAGGGTCTGTTGTCCGCCTGTATTGCTATGCCACTCCCGTTTTGTAAATATTTACTTACCTCCTTAAATTCAGTTGCATCCCTGGCAAAATTTTAAAACTCTCTTCGTGTATTTTTCCTCGTCTCCTTTTGTGATGCTCCTCTGGTCTGTCTGGAGGCCGATGCACACAGGAGGTCCAGCGTATTCTCATCATGAAAGGAAACTGGGTCAGAGCATGAATAAGGATCTGCCTGTGACCTCCACAACCCCATTGGCTTGTCTGTCGGTAGCTTATTCACTGGGACGTGCATGGTGTTGGTTTTCACTGGTTTTAATGGGCTCGTCATTTACAGGTGTTCTGAAGAAGGAATAGCAGTACTAGCACAGACAGGTACCGTGCCCCTCGGCACTGTGGGCTTCTCTGGTTGCAGACTCACCCGCAGTCACAGGTGCACCGTCAGCAGGGGCCGCAGGTGGTGAACGTGCCCGCTCGCTGATCTGGTGGGACTGCAGGTGTCAGAGCTCCAGCCCTCGTGGGAATTGGCGCAAACCACGGGCGGGGCTTTAGGCGGCTGTTTCTTAGGCTTCCAGGCTTTTCATACAACTCCAGGTTCATCTGGCCTTTGATGCCTGACGCTTGGTTCCCACCCCCCCAAATCCACTTCTGAACGAAGGCCTAATTCTGCCTTCAGCCGTACCGTAAAAACACTGCATTGGAGTCCGATTCTGAAGTGGGCTCTCAGCCTCTGACAGATGTCTGTCTGTCTTGTTCCGTTATTCTCGGGACAGTTGGGTGTTGTTGGACCACGCCTGGTGCACCCACCTTTCTTGGGCAAGCTCTTTTCTCCACATCTGCCTGGGGAAGGGTGCCGCGACTAGAGGGTCCATGAGTTGGTCTGTCATTTCAAAGGCAGTTAAACAATTCGGGGAGACCCAAGAGAGATCGGGAAGCAGTGAAAGAGGAGAGGTAGAGATCATTTCGTGAACCCTAAAACTTCCAAATTTTGAAACCCCAGATCCTTAAATGGCTTTTTAAGAGGAAAACATTTTTCAAACAAGTCAGCAGTGCCAGTCGTTCTTGTTTTGCTTTGGGCCCATAGAGGACCAGAGTTTTCACGTAATTAAGTGGGGAAATCCGTTTCTATCTTGATAATTCCATATAAATATATATATATACATATATATGTATGTATATATCTAAAGCATATACGCATTTTCCATTAGGTAGAGATATTTGATTCCAAATATTCTTCCTTTTTTAGGATTTTCTTTTGCCCCCAAAGTCTTGTTGGGGTCTTGAATATTTTTAAAGCTATGTTGAGTTTCAACTTGTGTTCCTGACGTGTCTCGAACCCCTCGGTAGGGTCGTGAAGTCCACACAGTTGTAAGACAGTGGTGGACCTGCTGGGCACACACACACCAAAGACGTATTTGGTTCTGGGCACCTCCCCCAGCCCCACCCCCCCCCCCCCAGGATCTCCATACTCGGTGCCAGTCTCTCTGACTGGAGCACTTTACTCTGTTTCTTCAATACTGCAGCTCCCTGGGCATGGTGCCCGAGGGCTGCGTGCTGGCATACCTCTGGCTCAGTGGCCGCCTGGCCTCCGGGCTGGCCACAGAAGCAGCTTGTGAGGAAATCAGAGATTCTATGAATTTGTAGTATTAAGGAGCAGGAAGTTGCACCAGGACTGAAAAGAGAGATGACTGGATGTCTCTGTACTGTACGTACCTGTTTATCACGCCGCCTCCCTGCGGAAGAAGGTATGCCTAACTGTGGTAGACCTTTGACTTTTTATTGTTTATTTCTTTTACTTTTTGTAGGGAAAAAAAAAAAAGACTAGATCCCTTTTTGGAAACTGAATGCGGGTTTTGTGCCTTGACCACCTCTTGTCCCATGAGGTTTGTAGAAAGTGTCCTGTGACTTATCACAGAAATGCAATAAACACATGCAAAAGAGTCCCATGACAAATTCTTCCTGTTACCTGTACTCCCGCCCCGAAGTGAGTTCGCCAAGAGCTCCTTGTGGGGTTGCAGGAAAACCAGGCAGAACTTTCCTTTGATTAAGAAGAGTGTACCCCGTAGAGAATAACTTTCTCCTGTTTCCCCTTCTTGATATTGTATATATTTTGACTATTTATTAGATTAGGAGATCACATTTTACTTACCAACTGAGCCAAATGTCTGTGTGCAATTGTGTTCCCTTTCCCTCTCTTGTAAAATTTTGTACAGCCGAAATGAGTAAAGATCACTGTTTTTACTAAACTTTTTCAGAATTGAGGATTGTACATATTGTAGATTCTTTTTCTGTGTAATGTGTCCTACTGTTTCATAATGCTGTAACTTGTAGAAACGTTGTATATTTATTTCCTGCTTATTTAATGTCTTACGTTCTGAAAAGTGTTGACCTCCCTGCTCCCCCCCCCACCCCACCCCTTCCCCTGCTGTACCATTCATTGCTTTGGCTCTGAGGTGGTGACTGTTGAGCCCCACGCTCTTCCCCAGGCTGCCCTCCAGCTTTGGTTCCTGGTATTTCTGGTCACATGGGTTTAAATTCTTGGGGTCTGCTGTCCTGATGATGAAGTGTGTGCTGAGCCATCAGTGTAAGACCACAGATACGGCCGGCCACAAAATTCTACAAAAAATAACCAGTGACTTTCTATTCCAAAAGGGCCAGCTTCTCGTGGATGCATATTCTATTAAGGCCAGCCCATATCTTTGTTATTTTTATTTTATTTTAACGTATTATTGGCCGTTGGGACAGCCTTTTCCATTGAACAGGTATCCCTAACAACTCAGAGTTCAGAAAAATAAAAACGGGCCCCTTCTGGGGGTGCTGCCAGGAGTTGTGCAGGGCAAGAGAAAGGGACAGATGAGCCAGAGTGCTCCTGCCTGGAGAGGGACATCAGGACCACCACCTCATGCCACTAATCCATTTTTGGCAACTGGTGAGTAGTTGAATTATCCCCTACCCGCTGTGTCCTTGGCTCTGAGGTGTGGGCTTAATGGTTTTTAGGAGCTAATTGTACAGAACCACCCGCCCCGCCACTTCCCCCAGCCCTAAGCCCTTTGGTCCTTACCTTTGATCAGCCTGCTTCAGGTTGTCTTCCTTCTGCTCTGTTGGCTTCGAGAGAGGTTGGGGGTCCCACTCGACTGGATGTTAAGATGTGAAAGCTCACGGAAGCTTTAGAGAGACTGCCTAGTGGTCCTGTGTCAGTAGATGGTTCTAGCATCCCTGCTGATTTAGCCTGGTGCCTGTGTGCGTCCACTCCCCGCTCATGTGGGTGCAGGGGTGGGTCCACACGTGACGCTAAACCAGCTGAGGGGGCTCCTTCCAACGGCATTGTATTCACAAAGCACCCTTGAGCTCCCAGCTAGGTAACTTGACTACTTTTACTTGGGAATCAGAATTAGAAGCTCTCTGAAGTTGTATGTCCAGGTTCTGTGACCACTAGTTACTGTATCAGAACTCATCAGGTACACATTCATAAATAGCACTGATCTGTCTGTATACGGACCCGTCACTAACCTGTTTCCTAGGACCCAGCGTATGTAGCATTTGTATTTGCGATTTCCCTGGCTTACTTGTGTTTTGCACTGATGAATTTTGACAGGGTAATTGCCACTTTACTTGTGCAATACTGCTGTAAATAACTGCAGATTTTTTTTTTTTTAAGAAACTTAATCTTTTATGTTCTTAATGAAGTTTATACAAATAAAACTTTCAACTAGTTTTCGGTGAGCTGTTTGGTTTGTTTCCCAGAGTGCTGGAGAAACAGCTGATTCTCTATGAATACACACACCCACACCTCTGCCCTTCATCGTCCCGGAAGGCATTACCTTACGTGTAGATTTTAGGAGTTCTTGCTGGAAGACAGCTCTGTGTAGCATACTTAAAAGCAAACCACTCTTAAAAGTTTTGAAGTGGCTGGCCCACATAGTCAGATATGACTCAGCACCTGGTTGGGGGGGTGGTGTGTGGGGGTGCTGGAGCCAGCCCTGTATTGATTAGTGATTGGGGCAGAGTCCTGCCATCCATCCCATCCTGTCCCGTAGCTGGAAGAAAGGAAAAACAAAAGATGGGGAGTCTGGCTCAACTGTGGTAGCAAGGACTCATCTAGAGCTGAGGGTATCACCAACAGGTGTGTCTGGAGCCCTGTGTGTGAACCGACCCAGCCGCCTGGTGAGGGCTCCCTGAGTGTTGGCGGTGCTTTGCTGCACAGAGGGGCTGCGAACTGTGCTGAGGGATGGCAGAGAAATGAAAGCTTGGTTTGCGGGGTCTAGGCTATAAAATCCGAAACAAGTAATTATGTAATTGACCACTTTCACTCTGAAATAAATGCTGGGAACGTTAAAAGACGGGCTGAGCTTTGCTTTAAGCTGGTAATCTGTCCATGCTTTTGATTTTAATTAAGCAAAGCAATACACAAATATGGTCTCGTCCCTATAGATACGTGTGTGTCTAGATTTATTTCAGATCATGTGTATTCCAAACCCAGCTTGCTTGGATTCCCATCCCCAGTCCTCCTTCCTCACCCACACACAAGTCCGAATTTTTCCAGATCCTTTTCGTTGCTCCGTGTGTCTACCCCATACTACATTGGTTTTGCTTTTTCTATAAATGCTTCAATTCGCACATGATTCTGACTTAGCTGGAGGTCTCACATCTTCCCATCGTGACTGCTTCTTTCTGACCTCTGTATCAAGTACACACAGATAGGCTGCTGGTCACCCGGTATCCTGCTTCTGGCACTTCTGGGTCATCAGGACTGCCCTGCTGCCCCTCCCCGGCAAGCGGAAGGGTTGCGCGGTGGTGGTGGTACAGGGAGGTGGACATGGGAGAGGCTGCCAGCCCAGCTCTGCTCACCCAGCCACCAGCAGCACATGAGAATGCTTGCTTTCCCTCACGCTCTCCGCCAAGTGTCCGCATGTTCTTATCAGCCCAGAGGACAGGGAAGAGTTGCATTGTTAGTCGAATTCAGATTTTTCTGTTGACAGAGAATGATCTCAGATATTGTTGGTATGTGCCTTTTTGATCAAGGCCTTTGCTTGCAGTTCAATGGGGTTTTTCATTTTTTCTGTTCATGAGCTCTGTAAAGCATGAGTAAGTAAAAAATGTCTCACGGGTCGGAAATAGCTTTCCTTTTAGTCTGTTGCTGTTTTCCCCCAACATTGGATTATCAAGATTTCTGAACACACAGAAAAGTTGAAAGAAAGAATTGTACAGAGAACCAAAACACACCCACCCCCTAGATTCTACCTTGCACAATTTGCTAGACTTTTTTTTTAACATCGCCCATCCACCCACTCATCTGCCTACTTCTCAGTGTGTTCCAGAGTAAACCGTAGTCCTCGGTACTCGTCCCTAAATAGTTCAGCACACATATTATTTAGAGTTGGTTCTTTTTTGTTAATAAATTTCTCTTTTGAGATAAAACTTACACACAACAAAACACAAATATTAAGTGTGCATTTGCTACGTTTTGACCAAGGATAAAGCAGTCACCCAAACTTCCATCAAGATGAGGAACATTGCCATCCTTCTAGAAAGTTCTCTCCTGCTCCTTCCCAGGCAGTCCCTCCCATCCCACCCCAGGGGTGACCAGGGTTCTGATATTTTTTTTCCCACCGTAGACCAGTTTTTGTGGATAGTTTGAATAGAATCGTGTAGTATGTTTTTTGCGTGTGTCTGGTTTCTTTTTTGCTCAGCCTAATGTTTTTGAGACCCGAGTTATAATCAGTAACTTCATTTATATTCAGTTGAGTATTGTCCTACTGTATGAACAGATGACACATGGTCCATTGCCTTGTTCATGAACCCCTGAGCTCTTACCAGATTGGGGCTAGGACCGTATAAAGCTGCTGGGACTATCCTTCCTCACGTCTTTTTGGGAATGTATGCTTTACTCTGTCGTGTGTTTTTTTCCTGCCTGAGGTGCACTTGAGGTAGTCACTATTACTTTAGAAGTCAGCTTTCATCTTCCTTAGGCTTCCGTGGTTTGTATCTTGAAAGACCTTCCCTCTGCTCAAGTTTCAAACACATCACATTTTATTCATATAATTATACAGGTTTTTTTTATAATTTTTAATCTGTCTGGATTTTTTTTAATGATATGTTGTATGAATCTAACTTTACCCACCCCTCTCTCCGCACCCCTGCCCAGACAGTTAAGACTCCTCCCTTCTCCACCAGCCTGAAGTGGCTATTTGACATCTACCAATTTCTGTACAGGTGGTTCTGTTTCTCAGTTCTTTTCTTTTCCATTGATCTTGTTTAATCTACATTATCCCAATTACTCTGGTTTTTCTTAATTGAAGTATAGTTGACACAATACTAGTTTAAGGGGCACAACGAGAGTGATTCGAAATTATGAACATTACAAGATGCTCCCTACAGTAACTGTGGCCACCAGCTTCACCATACAGAGTCACCCCAACACGAGGACATTCCCTAGGCTGTACTGCTCAACTGTGGGACTTAATCTGCTTTACAACTGGAAGCTCGTGCCTCTTCATCCCCTCCACCCATTTTGCGTACCCCTCCAGCCCCCCTTTGATTACTCTAGTTTTATGTTTTTACATTTCTTATCCTTATTTTTCAAGATTGTCCCGGCCATTCGACATTTGGTCTTAAACGTGCATTTTAGAATCCGTTTAAGCTTGAAAAATTCTGTGGGGATCTTGTTTGGGATGATGGTGACTATATATGCTTTAGGGGAGCACTGTCATTTTTCCAAGAAGTTTTTCAGGGTGGGTAGTATTTATATCCATCTGTGAGGTTTGCTGTTTGATGATTTCAGTACACTTGAGTTTTCTCCCATACATCCTGCACATTTCTTGTTAGCTTTTCTTTATGAGAGGGAGGGGGATTGTCCAGTGTCCAACCCCCCATCCTCCCTTTCTTATCTCCACCACAATTTCCCTCACTCTCCCTGCCCCTGGCACTGCTGAGGGCAGATTCATGTCCTAAGCTTGGCCGATGTAACACTTTGAATCTAGAGCAAGCGAGGCAAAGAGGGGCTGTTGGCAGGACGGCATCCTTGAGGCTGAGGGGGCATGTTGACATTCCCTAGCCGTAGTACTCTGCTGCCCAACCACCAGCATGCCAGTGCCTGGTCTCCCAGCTTCCTTTGTGTTCTGTGAGCCCGGTGCCCACCGCTCTACTAAGTTCTCTGTGCGCTGAGTTAACCGAGAATTGTTGGCAGCCGTGAGCGCTAACTCATTCCTACCTGTCAGGAAGGGCTGAATAAAAAGGTGGTAAGGAGTTCTCTCTAAAGAAAACGAATTCAGAAGGTGAGAGGTGACAAGCTGATAAAATTCTCTACCAGGGCAAGACTAGATAGGGTATGTGAGAAGATGGAAAATGACAAGGCAAAAATTCTCCAACTTTCCTAACTTTTACCATGGGGATCTCCTTTCCTGAACACACTGTTTCCTGAGACAACCCCTGAGTCTTTAGAAGTCATTGCCAAGAAGATATAGTAGAATGTCAAAGGCCCTTCCTTGTTTCTAGAATGTTCTGCCATATGATACCTGTGTTACCAGAGGAGAAGCAGCTCTACGATAACTTCCTATCTGCTAATGAAACCAGATCGAACTTGGACAGCCGCTCTTAAAATACATCCTAAAGATGTCAGGTTCCATTGTTGACCTTCTGGCCCAGAAAGACATCAGAGGGTTTATGCAACCTCATTTCTCCGTTAGTAACTTAGGTCATGGTTTTCCTAAAAAATTCATTTGTTCAATCCAAGTATGTAGTAAGACCCTACCATATCCCAGGCACAAATGAAAGTGTGAAAGTGCTTAAGACGAGGACATGCTAGGGCCTGTGTTGCTCCAGGTCTCACGGGCAGAGAGCAGAAAGACCCCGATGAAATGCTGTGGTGGAATCCCAGGGAGCAAGCTGTTTCAGGAGCATGGAGAAGCAATGGGGAGGGATGTATGGCTCCACCTGTGTCTCCCCTACCTCCCACCTGACTCCAGAGCCCCCTGTAGTGACACGCCTAGTGACAGCTAACCCCTGGGCATGTATGTGTGAGGTCCTGTTCAGAGTATCTCATCATCTCAAATAGTCCTTTGAAGAAACTTATTACCCCAAGTGTCCAGATAGGGAAACTGAGTCACAAAATATTTAAGCTACTTGCACAGGGTCTCCGAGCTCGTGGTCATGGTAGTGACTCTGCCAGAGCACATAGGAACACTCCCCTTCCTCCTTTCAGGTCCTGGCAGAGCAGGAGGCTGAGACCAGGCAGGGTGCCTCAGATGGGATGCCCATGAGTCTGCCTTGCCTCGGAACAGTTCCAGGCATTCTGGGAACTTGTGACTCTCTGGCCTGGTCCCAACCGCCTTGTAGGGGTAGGAGGGGTTGGGTGCTGTGGGCCCCAGGGCTCGCTTGCATCTCCAGCCCTGGGGCATTTCGGCTTTACGAATGGCACACCCTAGAGGAACCCCCCGCCCCCTGCCACCCGTCCTGCACTTCTTAGGGGTCAGACCTTCTGCAACTCTCCATGACCTCACCTGATGACCTCCTGTGGACAGTGTGGGTTGTCCCAAGAGTTCTGGGTATTGTCTGAGCCTCCTGACTGCTGCCCATGGCTCTGTAAGGTGCAGCCTCAGTCTGAGGGAATTTGTGCTCCCATCCCTCCACCTGCTGCCCTACTCACTTCAGCACGGCGGCCTCAGGCACTTGTCTACAGGTCAGGCCACACTATCGGTGGCATCCAGTGCCAGGATGATGGAGCAGAGGGGTCACAGAGACTATATGAACGTGGTCTCCCAGCTAGGAGTGTAGAGTAAGGTCAGTCAGCGAGGGCCTGTTGTGCATCCGTTAGGAACGGAATCTGCTCACTCCCGTTCCCATCTAGCCCTTGAACCTGTCTTTCCAGACCTGAGCCAGGAGGGTGCTCCAACCCCAGAGCCTCCCACACCTTCAATATCCTGCCTCATCTACCAGGCCACCCTGGGACTCGGCACCGTGTCTGAGCCCAGAGCCCCGGCTGGGTACGAATGTTCCTTTTGCTTGTCTTATCCTGGTGCACACCCCTGGGTCCCGGGCCAGGGCAGAATTTGGGGCTCATGTCATCTAGTTCCCCCACCTACCCCTCTCTCCAGTGGAGGCTGCATTGTAGCAGTCAGGTCCAGGCTCCCTGGGGACTCAGCCAGGCCAGCTCCAAAAGCTGCTGCTCTTTTGGGGAGACGAAGCTGCCCGCATTTTCTTCTTTTCTCTTTTCAAAAAGAATTGACGCGGATACAAGTAGATACAGTGAAGTGTGCATCTCCCGTGACAGACCAACACGTGTCTGGAGCTGAGGAGTCCGCTCCCCGGGGAAGGTGCAGAACGTGTCCAGTTGTGAGCGTGAGCAGTTCCGTCCTGCCTGCCTAGGGCCCAGGCGCACCCCTGACCTGTCCTCTGGCTCCGCGGGCCTCAGGCTGGGAGCTGTTCCTGCAGAGGCATGAGGAGAGGCTGGAGATCTGGCTGGGGTTCCCCAAGGGCGTTCGGGGCCTTTCAAGGCCCTTCAAACAGGAAAGGGAGCCCCCTTTGTTATTTGAGTGAGTTCCAGGCAGCCTGTGGCTTGGTCAGAAACTCTTCCCTGTGTTACTCGACCATGACCTTCATGTCGCTCTGTGTCACTTATTTCTGCTGAGAAGCCTGTCACAGAAAGCCCTGGATGTAGACGACCTGGCACATTCTCTTAAAAAGTAAATCCATTCTATTATCTTGACGTCGGGACTGGTGGAAGATGAGGGCCGCGGCGCCAAAGCTTCCTAGGTCATTGGCTGACATTTTGAAAAGCTATCTGAGGAAAAAAACATTCCTTTCTCTTTCATTCAGCTTCTATAAAATCTCTAATCCATATGAGTATAGGTGAAAGGACTTTATTGTCTTTAGTCCAAATAGTCTGGAAACGCTGGCCTTCATCCCTTCACTCATTCCCTCATTCACCAAATGTTTACTGCACATCTGTTACGTACCGGGCCCGGTTTCTTGCAAGTGTTCAGAACTTAGCCGGAACCAGACAACTGAGACCCCCGCTCCCATGGGCTTATCCTAAGTGGGGGGTGAGGCACGAATGACAAAGGGATGAACAAAGGAGCAGACACCGAAAGGGGAAGGAGATCACGGGGCCGAGTGTGGTGGGATCGATCTAGAGTGTGGCTAAAGGAGCATCCATCCAAAAGCTCAGAGTAGTTCCAGACTGAGAGACCAGAGACAGGAAGTCCAGCCTCCCGGCTGCCACCAGGAACTAGTGTCATAGGGAGTCACTGGGGACAATGGGCTGGGCGGCAGGGCCAGGTGGGCCGTGCCCAAGAGACTGGGCTCCCTCTCATTCCACAGGGTTTTCATTGCAGAACCAACATAAGCTGATATAATTTGGGGAAGAGTCTTCTGAACTCTAGGCTAAGGGAGATGGAAAGGACATAACGATAAACTGTCATATGGGATCTGGGATTTCCGTTTGCTATAAAGGACATGATTGGGCGGGGTGCCTGGGTGGCTCCATCAATTAAGTGTTTGACTCTTGATTTTGGCTCAGGTCGTGATCTCAGGGTCCTGGCATCAAGCCCCAGATCAGGGGCCTCACTCAGCAGGGGGTCTGCTGGAGATTCTCTCCCTCTCCCTCTACCCCTCCCCCTCCCCCACGTGTGTGTGCATGCGCGTGCTCTCTCTCTCTCTCTCTCACTCCCTCTGCCCCTCCCTGCCACTCACTCTTGCTTTCTCTCTCTTAAAAAACAAAAAAAAAAATAAAAACCAACCAAACAAACAAAAAACCTAAAGGACATGATTGTGACAAGTAGTGAAACCTGAATAAAATACGTAGATTAGACAATATTGCATCAAGATTAATTTCCTGATTTGGATCATTGAACTAGGGTGGTTTAAGAGGATGTCCTTGTTCTTAGAAGACACACACTGAAGTAATGAGGGGCGAAGGGCCCTGCATATCTGCAGTTTACTCTCAAACATTCAGGAAAACATGCAATATACATATGTGTATTATATCTTGGGGCCAAAGGGGAAGGATAAAGCAAATGTGGCAAAAGGTTAGCGTTTGGGGAGTCTGGGTGAGGGCTGGAAGGCAATTGTTTATGCTATTTTGCAACCCCTTTATAAGTCCGAGTTTATGTCAGAAACTTTAAAATTTCAGACCTGTCTGCGGTGCCTGGATGACGGCAGTGAGCAGAAGTGTTAGACGCAGGGAGCAGGAGGCCTCCCAGGAAGCTGGGGACCCGGACCTGGACAGAGGGAGAGAGGCTAGGGAGGAAAGGGAGACGGGGCCTCCCGGTGTGGAGGGAGAGAGAAGAAAAGGACTCGAGGGTCCTAAGAGAGGACTTGGGCCGGAGTGGCTGGGGGTCGGGGGGGAACACTTCCTGAGAAGAGAAACAGGGAGTGGGGGGAGGAGTGGGTGTGGGGGGAGCTGGGAGGAACAAGGGCCGATGGAGAGTTCTGTTTTGTTGAGCTGCCAACTCAAGTCAGGGCTGATCCAGAAACAAAGTGTTATCGATTCATTTTAAAAGGCAAATGTTGGGTTTTTGGAAAGGAATCCCAGCCACTTGGACTGTAACCACTGGCCGATTGAAGAAAGGCCTCGGCGTCAGTAGTTAGGCATTTACTTTAATGAAACACTTAAAAAACTTACAAAACACAATCTGAGGAAATGGGGTCTTTAATCGAAAGACATGCGGGACGGTCAATGCCATCCTGAAGACCTGTAGGGACCGTCTGTGGAACGTGGGCCACCGGAAGTGGAGGTATGAAGGCTCAACCCTGGAAGGTGTTTTTTTAAACAAAATAAGCCACATCCAGGGTCCACATCCCCAAACTGCAGCGGGATTCCAGTGTTGTATTTTTTTACCCCAGTGTGCGGCGGGGTTTGGGAGCTGCTGAATCAGCTGACTCAGGACTCCCACAGATAATTCCAGAAATTGTGTGGCCCCAGGGCAGCATCACCAGATCAAGCTCATCACCCCCAGGAAGAATGTTCTAAAGGACAACACTCAATAAGGTACCTTCTGTTTGTTTAAATTTTTGTTGTAGTTGCAAAATGTTCGATCCTCATTTCTGTTTCCCCCTGTCAGTTTGCGCTGGCACGGGCATTCGTGCCTCCTGCCAAATTCGGGGTGAGTGGGAGGACAGACAGCATGGGCTAGAACGCCCGGGGCCAAGGCCACTGCAAGGTGTCAGTGGGACTCCGTGCCTGGGGAGAGTGCAAGTGATCAGGTAGGACCAATCCAAAGGGCTCAGCAAGGTCAGAGACAGGAGAAGGGGTTGCTGGCTGGGCTCTGTGTGTGCGTGTGTGTGTGTGTGTGTGTGTGTGTGTGTGTAAGTAGGATGGGGTAAGAGGTGGAATGGAATCAGCATGTAGAACGGGTAACAACTGGCAGTGAGTACTGTAGTGTTCTTGATCTTGGCTTTCACAGCTCAGGTGGGCATGAGGGGATCCCAGAATCAGGAATAGTGCCTGGTCCCCTGAAAAGTAAGGACGACACACAGCAGGCCCTGAGAGCAAGCATTCAGGCATGAATACTTAGAGGGGCCTCACAGTCACTCATACTGGGGAAGACACCACAACCCACATGGCCCCCAGTTGGAAAAGTCCTATGCAAGGATGCTGGGTCAGCCCACCCACAAATGGCCTCTCTGTGAGCCCCCATGGGCCCCGCCTTGACTCCTCCCTGTCCTTCCCAGAGCAGGTGGCCTGCCACCTACCTGGCCTGGGGAGGGTTCAGGCCAGTGAAGCTCCCAGGTGATTCAGGCCAACTCAGGCTTCCAGCCCCTGAGCTCTGGGTCAGGTTTGGCTCCCCGGTCAATGCTCTCATCCCCACCCAGGGATTTTAATAATTGTAGTCAAAAGTGCGTCTCTCTGCTTTCAGGATTGTAACGGTCAAGGCAGCGTCTCTCTGGTTCGGCAGGATCTGACATAGTGCCTGGCCCCCAGCAGGTGCCCGCCGCACGACCCAGGGTGCATGGGTGCTAGTGAAATGTCCAACTGGGGCTCCGTGGAACTTCATCTTTCACGAAAGCCCAAGTCTGTTCTTGGCTACTTGACTATGATTTGTGCTTTTCACCTTCTAAAAAAGAGTCATGGGAACAGTGGCCTATTCAGGTTACAAACTTCTTTCCTAAGAGGCAGGTCCAAACTTTGGCGAAATGATTCTTGGAGGAGTGGGATGGGGGAGGTGCTCTTTTACTTCATGGTGGCCCCTTCCTCCCTCCACGTGGCACCTGCTCGGGCCCCAGGGCCACTAAGCTTCTTCCAAAGCCTTTCCTTTAAAAGCTGCTGCCCAGAGCCCTGGTGCCAACAGGATGCTGACAGCTTAAAGTCCCCTGATAACGCCTTGAAGTCAGCCTCTCACGACGCTGTTGGCACGGGGGCGCTCGGGTTGCTGTCGCTCAACTCCTCAGTAATCTTAAGAAATTGGCATGAGAGGAAATCGAGCCCAACAATATGGGCGGATTCCCAGAATCCCCCCAGGAGTAGTCACTCCCACATCACGGTCCTGCAGTGCCTCTTTCCCCCATGCTTCTCCCGGAGAGCCATAGGGCCGGCATCTTCAGTAGCTACAGGTCCTGCTCACTGTCCCCTTCCTGCCGTGGCCCTCCCCAATGGTGCTGTCTCACCTTTCATTCTGGTCTCACCTTTCATTCTGGTCTCTGGGCAGTGAGGCTTTGCACACAGTCCTGGAACCTCCACTCTGGTGTGTGTTAGAAGTTGGGGTGCTGTAGGACAGCAGAGTGGGACTTGGGCCCTAATCTCTGGGGGTCCGGTGATGGGCAAGGCCTGGGCTCTCTGCTCTCTGCTCCAAGGACTGTGTGGACCCCGTTCCTTGCATCCCAGCATTGGCTCATAGTAGGTGTTTAAGGAACATCTGTGAAATGATATCATTGTTTTTCCAGGGAAAGGAAGGCGCATGGCTGCCCTAACACCTTGGGCAATTTCAGGGAGTACTAAATTGGGGGGAAATGGGAGAGTTTCCCCCGTCTTCCTCCAGACCCCTGAGAGCTTCCCGTTGTGGGACCCAGTCACATGTGGGCTTCTGCTGTGCACAGATGTGGAGTACCACGACAGAAGTTTCTCAGAACTTCCTTCCAGAAGAAATCAAGCTTAAAATACTTGCCCACCAGATGGCCGGGGCAGCCCTGGGGCACTGCGTCTTTTATCTGATGACCGTCTGCAAAGAGGCCTCTGGGAGCTATTCTCAGAGCATCAAAGGGACCGGGCTGCCGGCTGCCCTCATGGGTCACAGCACTATTGCCTCTACTTGGGTCCAACCCGTGGGACTGACCTGCCTAGTGGGGCCATGAAAGTTTAGACAGACGGACAGGCAGGCAGACAGACAGACAGGCTGAGATGGAAAAGACTCACTTGTCTCACCCCTGCTTCTCCCCGTGGTTAAAATCCAGTGTGTGGCCTGTGTGACCAACTGATTACACAGGGACCAGGGGAGGAGGGAGGTGGGAGGGAGGGAGGGAGGGAGGAGGGGCAAGAAGGGGAGATGGGAGAGGGGAGAGGGGGAAGGGTGGACCCATAGGTAAAGTCTAACACCTGGAGACTGAAACAGTGGGAAAGAGTGCTGTTTGGATTAACTGAACACATTCCCCGACTGCACATCTCTTTTTCTGAAAGCGTAAACACCCAAGAAGGCAGATGTAAAATCTGAAGGACTTTGGCCTCAGGGAGTCGTGTATGTCACTTGTGTAAATAGTACCACACTGCCTTAAAAATAATCCACAAGGCAGGAACAAAAAACACTTTCATTGTTATAAAACTGGACAGAAATGGCAATTTTTTTCCCCCTGAAATTACTTTTTGGAGTTCATAAATATACCTTATGAGGCGGAAGGAAATAGCATTCACAAGATAGAGTACAACATTTTTTTGGATTATTTATGTTTTTCTGTGTGTCTCATTCTGTACCCTTTGAAGGACTGAAAGACTATAAAGTTAGTCGAATGGTTTCTTTCCAAGAAACATCAAATAAAACTCCAGTTTCAGAGAGACAGAATTCTTTACCAGAGTTCCCAAATGCCAAGAACCTTCTTTTTCATGTTTTCTGTAACTGGAAGTTATTTTCCATAAGCCTGCACGATTTCCAGTTGAAAATATCCAAAATGGAAGCAAGTCTTGCTCAATGTGAGTTTAGTTAAAGGAGGAGTCCCATTTCCCATGACTCAGAGAGGGAAGAAAATGACCCCAGATCTGCTCAGCACAGACCCAAGTTCTTGGGGTTGGGGGTGGGGGTCAGTATGTGAAACTGATGGGATACTGACCTGTGTTGATTAATCAGACAGCCTGGAGCCACCTACCCTCGTCCCTGGGGGCTGCCTCTTCCCCACCTTGTCTTCGAGTTTCATTCTGATTAAAGCTATCGGATGACAGGAAGCTCCAAAGCGGGCTGGCCTCTGTCCCCACTGCGGTCGGTACCCGGCTTCTTCAGACCTGCGTGGCCCCGGTCCCAGCCTGTGGTCAGCAGATGACGGGAAACCTCCTCAGTCAGGTCGCATTGACCTCACAAGTGTCTGATGACACACCACCCTCTCCTTCCTCGTTGCTATGTGTGAGGTTGGGGGCTGCTCTGGACATTTGTCCCTGTGTGTATTTATGCGCTCAGCGTCTGCGTGCGTGTGCGCATGCGTATACCAGTAAGGTGGAGATGGGGGCGTATTGACTGGTCATCTTCACTGTCCCTGACATTTTCATGTGCTTTCTTCTTTACTGCCCACGTCAGTCTCCAGAGGTAAGGACTGTTGAGGCCTCAGATACATCACAGACATGTTAGTGTTCTAGGGCCGTAACAACTTGCTCAAAAACTCGGTGGCATCAAACAACAGAAATTTACTCATTCCCAGTTTTCGAGGCCAGAAATCCAAAATCAAGGTGTCAGCAAGGCCGTGCCCCCTCGGAAGGCTCCGGGGAAGAAGGCTTTCTTGCTTCTACCAGGATCCCCTTGGCTTGTGGTGGCCTCCCTGCCTCTGTCCTCATGCGGCCTCCTCCTCTGGGTGTGTCTCTCCTCCTCTGTCTCCTACCAGGGCACTTGGCTTTGGATTTGGGGCCTTCCTGAGTAATCCAGGATTATGTCACTCAACATCCTTGACTTAACTCTATCTCCAAACCCTGCTTCCCAAATAAGGTCACATTTACAGGTGTTGAGGACAGGGGGTGTGGTTAGAGTCTTAATCTCTAATTCAGCCTACTATAAGGGGTCACATTTGACACTTAATTAATGTGCCCCAGGCACTGTTTTAGGTCCTTTGTCTGAATGATCTCCTTGGCCTTCATAGTAGCCCCAAGAGGCAGGGACAAATTATTGTTCCCATTTTTACAAGTGACACCAAAGCATTGAGAGGGGAAATAAGTCTTCGGATCACTCCTCTAGAAAGGGCCAGGATCTGGGCAGTGGTGAGCAGCCCAGGTAGCCCAGCCTAGCTCTCAGAGCTAGCACACGGCAGCACCCCCTCCTCCCCAAAGCCTTTGCTTCACCCCTTCTGTCATCATCCTCGCTGACATCCATATCCAGTCAGATGGACTGTACCCCTCCCTCCTCTGATGGCCATTGTGGGGCTCCACGGGGGCCCATTCCTGCAGTTGCCCCTGGACCCCCTCATTCCTCTCGCCCTCAAATCTGGATTCCCAACACCTCCCTCCACCCTCCCGGTCCTGCAACTCAGGTTACCCCCACTGCCCATTCCTTGGCTTCCTTGGGAATTTGAATGCACTGGGAGCCCCCACGTGTTACTCCAAGCCTCCTCCCAGCTTCCCTCTCCTCCCTGGCCAACCTCTGTTCCTTGGCTCGTCTGACATGCCCCAATGTGAATTCCCTCCGCAACTCTACCGTTCTGTCTTTTGTCACAACACCTTGGCAAAATCCCAGCCTTGGCTGAGTGCTCCCTTCCACCTTCTCCATACCTGCCCCAGAGCCACTGACTGGGTTTAGAGACAGTCACACCGTAGGGCTGGCTGCCTTGCTTTCAATTCATGGTGTCCATCTGCACGTCAGCCCTGTATGCTGCCTGGAATCCCCCTGTTCTATTAGTCCCCTCCCCCTCCCACCTGCAGCCACTTCCCGGGGTTCCCTCCTGCATGCCTGGGCCATCCTTAAGCATCCTTCAGATCCTGCTAATCCTTGGAGGTCCTGCCCCAAGCCCCCTCCAGGGGCCCTTGTCCAGCCCTTTCTGAACACCCTTAGTTGCTCAAGCCTGGCCTTCCCATCTGTCATCTCAGGATTCTGCTTTGCTCCAATGTGCTGGCTTTTTCTCACTAGCTTCTCGGGATGAGTTTGCTTGAACTGCCGTAACAAATAAGGCCCAGCACTCAGCGACCTCACACTGAGTGGGGGGCAAAAACCTGCAAAGAGAAGAGATCTCACACTAGCAAGCCCCCGTGCTCGGTGGGAGGCTGTACTCCCCAGCTTCATTCGAAGACAGAGGCGGATGGAGCCTTGACCACCTGCTGTCATTATGGTGGGAGGAAGGGAGTGTGGCCTCAGCTCTTCCGAGCATCCATCTGGAGGTGATGCCTGTCACTCCCATTTATAGTCTGATGCAATCCCATGGCCACACCAGACCCGGGAGGCAGGGGGAGGTGGAGACAAGAGAGGATCCTGTGGTGTGCTCAGAAGCAGAAGTAATGGAAACAATAGTGAAACAAGCCTCATGGCCACCACCCCAAGTCACTCAGAAGTTCCAGAAGGCCAAGGACTGTACCTTACCTTATACTTTCTCCTCCCTGAAGTGCCCGGCCTAAGCCTGGGTCAGAGCTGCTCCATGAGCCAGCGCCCCACCTCCAGACCCAGCAAAGAGTCTCCCTTCCTCCTAAGAGGCCTTCTGGTGCCTGAGGCCATCGGGCAGACGCTCTCCAGAGAGCCTCTGGCAGAGTTTTGGGTTAAGAAGTATTGAGAGCTGACTTCCCTTTGAGCTAGCTTTTTGTCACAGACTGCCATTTCTTTCCCGACGAAAGCCCACACCTGGGCCTCCGCTCCCACCCGATCCCGGGACTCCAGCCTGGCCTCTCTCGAACCTGGGCCCCTTCCAGCTTGTGCCACATCTGAGGTGCGGTCTGAACCCCCAGAAGACAACACAACAACTTCTCTCTATTGGCTACAGTATGTTGAGCCCTTCTCAGAGGCCAGGCGCGGGGTTAAGTGCTTTAACGTATCATTCGATTACTTCTTGCCACAAGCCAGTGATATAATTATGTTCAATGCATAGATGAGGATATTAACACTCAGGGAAGTTTAAAAACTTACCCAAGGTGCCCCGCGGGTAGACAGGCTCTCTGGCTCCTCCCCGCCTATCTGGCCCCCACCTCGCCTGCCTTGTGACTGGGCAGGTCACAAGGGGTGAGTGGTGTCCAAGGTCCATCCTACCAGGCCCGGTGGGAACCCAGAGTTCTCTGTGGGGGCCAGAGAGCACAAATAATGCTGGACCTTAACATTCAAGGTGGCATGGCTAAGTGTGACTTTTGTTGGGTAAGCTTACATTTTATGTCTTTAGGAGCACACGAACAAACCATACAGTGGCAGTGTGTTTTAATGGATCATTTGGAGGACCTTTCAGCCGAGGCTGCATCCAGAGGGAAAGTCTTGGGGGCTCTGCCCGAGGGGAGGAATGAAAGAGGCAGGCACACGGGGAGGATCAGAACGTTGCTTCCCTACCCGCTCGCTGCCCCGGCTCCGGAGCTGGGCTGGCTCAACCAGTGTGTTTGCTTCTTAGGTATTCCCTTTTCGTCATCTGAAAAGTGGGGAGGAGTCGCTCACTGTGACCACTAGCCCCTCCCTCTAGTCACCTTCTGTCAGTGGTGTTTCCTTCCCTGCAGGCCCCCTCACACCTCCTCTGCTTCAGTGCCTCTCCCCGGCCCTGCCCTTAAAGGGGAGCATGCTAATTCAGCAGTCAGTCCTGGCCACAGGAAGGTTCTGCCGGCCCTGGGCTCGGCTTCTCGTGATTCCGTGGCACGGTGGCCTGGGTTAGGTTCAAGGCAAAGGCCCGGCAAAAACTGTCTCCTTCCCCGGACCTCTGAACCATTCCACCAGACACAGGCCTTCCCTGGGTGTCTGCCAGAGCGGCGGAAAGAATGAGCCAGGCCTGTTGTAGCAAGGGAACGCTGGGGGCTTTGCATGGTGAGCAGAACCTCTTTGCTCCTCCTGATTTGTCCCCTACAGAGTTGGTAAAGGGGAGAGCCCACCTTGAAAGTTCTGCCCTTGGCCTGGTAGCTCTTGGTTCCCCCTGACGGGCTGCCCTTGTCCCTGAAAGGGTTGACCTCTCTCATCAGGGTATCAGATGAGACCAGCACGGGGGTCTGTGCAGCTGGACACCACCCAGCACTGTGCGTGTTGTGTGTCGGGGGTGGGGGTCCACGCAGAGGACTAGAACGAGCAGTCAGGGCCCTTTGGCCATAGGGACCACTAGGAGGAGGTCCCTCTAAATGACCTCAGGCTCTTGGGGGCTGAAAAGGGATTAACCAGATTGGTATTTTTTGTGTAAGTCTTCAGATAAATCCAGAAGAAATTTCAGCAAATCTGGCTCCCCCTAATACACAAGCACGCACAACCCCCCAACTCCAGACTTTCTTCAGCAGAAGCAGCTGGAGGGGGACATTGGTCTTGACCTCCCCCTGCGGCCAGGGGTGCTCCCTCCCCACCAGGGTAGCAATCAAGCCGTTATCCCTTCCCACGCCCCACACAGCCAGACGAGCTTTGCAGACAGGGACCCCCAGACAGCTCAGACTGGGTCCTCTTTTCTCCCATGCTGGTCATCATTGTCGCTCTGTGGTCACCCACCACCTAGTCTTTCTAACCCGCTCCTCTCTCCTCCCCAAGTTAGACAAACAGGACGAAAACACAGGCAGCTGAGAACCTAGCGAAAAGCATGCAGTGGGGACCATGAGGACGTGTGTGTGTCTTCCGAGAATGCCTTCCAACACAGAGACAGGGAGAGAGGACAAAGAAGGAAGGCAGGCAGAAAAAGGAGAGCCCAAGACAGAAACAGACTAGGAAAGGGTGAAAGCAGGCTTGCTGGAGCAGCCAGAACCTTCCCAAATGGGCTTTGCTGTTTGGGCAGATGAGATAAAGCCTTAGCTTATGAGCAGAGGAGGGGAAGGGTTCCCGGCAGCTCTGGGGCCCCAAATTAGCAGGCTTATGCCCTTGGGGGAGTGTCACCAGTCTTGGAGGCAGGGGGAGCCGGGGAGAGAATGGGCAGGCACAGTCTGTGGGCGGGGCAGCCTCTTGACCCCATAATCAAATCACACACACAAATCACCTCCTAACAAAAAGTGCGCATGCTTGTGGCAAGTGAGGAGAGTCCTTTTAACACTGTCTTCTCTCTTCCTCCTTCATGGAAGGCCCTGATGGCTAAAAGCAAGGAATACACACACATCCTGCCCTGACATCCCCCTCCCACCAGGCCTCAGGGTGTGCAATCCAGAGTCCACAAGGCCCGTGTCCCCCACCTTGGACCCCACGGGCAGGCCCCAGTACCATCACCGTCGTGTTCCCCATCTTAACTCTTCCACCTGGAAGAGCACAGTGAAAATGCTGTGCGTTCTGCAAACTCAGGTGTGATCTCGGGTCTACATTTGCTCCTGAGCCCCCTTCTCCATAAAGTGGGCGTGACCATCTCTAGCCTCCAGGACCACAGAGTGGCGAAATGAAAGAAGGTTGGCGGAACACTCAGCGCGTGGAGAGTGTCTGATGATGACAAAACGTGCAGCTCTCCCTACCACCTTGTAAAGTAGGCAGGCGTTACTATTTCCACCGTCTTCACTTTGTGCATGAGTGAAGCTGGGCTTGCCTGGGTCCCAGACCGCTCCCGGGTGTTCCCGGCATTGGCAGTGTGGCAGCTCCGTACCTCCCATGGAACGTGCTGGGCACCCTGCCAGGAGCTCCTCATACAGCCGAAGAGCGGCCTCCCCCGCTCCCCCGCTCCCCCAGATGGAGCAGGGAACAGGCTGGTCTGCCTGCCCTGCAGGGAAGGCTGGATACCAGTGTGTTGAAAGGAAGGGCGAGATCCCTCGAGACCAAGTGGTCTGGTTGGGGAGATCTGGCTTTGGATGCGCCCGCTGGAGCACTGCTCTTCTGAACAAGCTCCACAGAGGGCGTGAAGACATTCATCTCTAGGCTTTGGGTTTCAGGCCACAGGGGCTCTATCCACCTGTCATTTCAGGAGCATGTCTGTGTCCAGAAGTGAGACCAGGAAGATCCACGCAGGAACTGTCGTCTGTTTTTTCTGACACGGAATCACCTAGAGAATTAAAATGCAGCTTCCTGGAACTCCCATCCCCCACAGCCCTAACTCTGCAGGCATGTGTGTGGAGGGGGAGAGAAGGGGATGGACTTCTACATGTCCAGTCTCCTGGGGACTGCTGGGTTCAACCAGGTTTGGGAACCCCTGGGGAGCTCCCTGCGCCCTGGCAGAGTGGTTGCCCCCGTGGGCTCCGACGCCCCACAGCTGGGGACTCCATCCCAGTTCCTGCCCTTTTAGTACCTGCAGCACCTTGGCTTGTCATCAGCCACCCTGTGCATCAGTTTCTTCATCTGTAAAATGGAGCTAATAATGATGGTAGTGAGACCAGAGTGTTGTGACAAGAATGAGATAAGTTACTACAGCAGAACCTCAGCTTACAAGACATCCTCCAGAGCAGGGGGGTGGGGGGATGGGGTGTCTATTTTTGGCTACCTTCTGTGGGTTCCCCAGGATCAAGAAGCCAGAGCCCGGGCCTTGCCTGCAAGGGCAAGTGTGGGGCCGCTCTCTCGTACTCCTCTCTGAGACACAGGTCCCTGGGAGCCCACAGTTCTATGGAGACAACATAAGCCAGACAGACACACAGGAGGGATTTTTTCCAAAACACTAGTGAATGCAAAAGGAGGTTTCTATGGTTACTACACACACACTTTAAAATTAAAAAAAAAAAAAAAGATTTTTTTTTTTTTAAAGTTTTTTTTTTTTTTTTAATTTGACAGAGAGAGAGACAGTGAGACAAGGAACACAAGCAGGGGGAGTGGGAGAGGGAAAAGCAGGCTTCCCATGGAGCAGGGAGCCTGATGCGGGGCTCAATCCCAGAACCCTGGGATCATGACTTGAGCTGAAGGCAGACACCTAACAACTGAGCCACCCAGGCGCCCCTTGTTTCATTTTAAAACACAAGACAGAACCCAACACAGCCTAGCGATTGCTTGCAGTGTCCTGGTCACAGTGAAGGCAGGGAGGCTGGACATCAAGGGAGGGTGGGCTACCCACCATAGTCCCCTCGGCGAGGCCTTGACCTACAGCTACTTCCACAGCTGAACCAGGAAGCGAGAAGCCTCATCCCGTGCTTGTCAGCCACACTTACCGTGGCAGCGGCCAGCCCCCTTCCAGGCCAAACCAGAGAGAGGGATGTGATTCTCTGGTTAATTTTGTCAGCTAGGAAATGTCAGCCCGGCTCCAGGACGGAGGAAGAAATTAGCCTCCATTCAGCCAGCGACCATCATGCATTTGCTAAAATGTAACATGTTTACTTCTTCGCTCTTCAGTTTAAATGACCAAAGGAAAAGTGATTCCTTTTCCCTGGAATGACTCAGTGGAGACGGGAATGTTAGGGCTCCGATGGACAGCAAGAAGCTTACTGCGGTTGAGGCCCCATGTGCCCCACTGTCAGGTCTTGAGGTGTTTTTTCCAACGTCAGGATTTAAGAACATCTAAATCGTCATTAGGACATCCAGAATCAGGGGCGCCTGGGTGGCTCAGTTGCTTTAAGTGGCTGCTGTGGGCTCAGCTCATGATCCCAGGGTCCTGGGATCAAGTCCCACGTGGGGAACCTGCTTCTCCCTCTCCCTCCGCCTGCCACTCTGCCTACTTGTGCACTCTCTCTCTCTCTGTCAAATAAATAAATAAAATCTTAAAAAAAAAAAAAAAAAAGATGTGCAGATTCAGGAATATACCTGAGGTCAGGTTCCTGGCCCCTGACAATTTCCCTACATTGTGTATGGAGTCTGGAGCTCTCTCCTTGGATGAGTCCCAGAAATCTCACCGATTCTGCCCCTCCGCACCAGGAAGGAGATCTGTTTGCTCTTAAACTGGCCAGGTTCTCTTCTGAACATGGGCCTCGAGCCTTGCTAAATATACTTGCATTAACTCTGAAGGGGGAGATCTTGGGAGAGTTTCACATCAGCATCTGCCCTCTGTCTGTTTTCTCCTATATTCCGCAAATGACGGACCCACTAATTCACTGGGCTTCCAGCTCACTTAATAGATAACCCGCAGGTGTGCCGCTCTCTCTCCAATCCAGGAAGGGTGGTCAGAAGGGAGACTCGGCTCTCTGGGAATGCGCACAGTGACAGTACTCTCGCACGCCCCCAGACGATCTAGCATTCCCATTTCCTGAGGAGTCCGCGGCTGCTCACACTGACTCGTCCCATCCTGAAGAACCCCGTGAGGCTGGCATGGTCGACAGCATCCCATTCTCAGATGGGGAAGTGGAGGCCCAGCGGGGAGAGCGACTTGCCCAAGTTTGCAGAGCTAGTAGGTAATAGTGACACTTTGCGCCCAGCCTGTTGGTCTTGGTAAGCCATAACCCCCTGGGCCTCCCGACCCTGTGCTCTGCTTCCTGTGGCCGCTAAAAGCAGGACATCAGGGCTTTGCAAAGCCCAACGTGGGCTCTTGCTCATCTCTGCGGGGAGAACACGCCCCTCCGTGGACCGAGTCTGAATATGTTCAACATAGAATTCGACCACCGAGACCATAAAACAGTGGATCTCAACCCTGGCTCTGTCCAGGCTTGTGAGCTTTTAAAATTTCCAGTGCCCTGGACTGTTCACCAAACCAATGGAATCGGATTCTCTGGAAGAGCGAGCCGGGGATCAATGATTTCTAAAGCTCTCCAAGCGACTCCTGGGGGCCGTGAGATGAAGAACTACCACCTGGCACTGAATCAGCAAGAATCCGAGGCTCTCCATGGGATGTACCCCCGGCTTAGATTTTAATCACGTGACCCCCCTTGCAAATGAACTAGATACTGCCCTCCCTCGGTAGGAAAGGACATGTGCCTTGATGCACGCATGGTTTTACCATAAAGAAGCAACCAAGATCCTTGCTTAAGCACCACGAGAAAGTGTAATGTGTTGCCCGCTTTTCCACCACCCAAAGGGTCCTTTCTGGCAAACATTCTCCAATCTGTGATCAGACGATAGTAAATAATGTTCCCACGGTGGCACTTGTTTGATCCTCAAGGATGAATGACCCCATGGCAAACTGTGCCTTAAAACTTGCGTGGCTCTGCTGTCCAGTGGCATGATCCCCGGAGACTGGGGACCCACGGAGTGGGGAGGGCGTGGCAACGAGGGTCCGCTCTCTCGGGAACAGTGTGAGTAGAGGAGTGCCTTGTGCCAGCTGCTGTATACGTCCTTACTGGTGAATGATATGATGGAAACAGGTCTTACTGGGTTAAGCTCTTTGCGGTTAAAAAGATTTTCATGACAAAATTGAGAGGGCAAGGGGAGATCCATAAACTTTCCATCCTTCCAGGCTTTTCCCCAAAATATATTTTATGGTTGCATTCACTGTATGTGGACACTTGCACATCCTGCTTTTTTTAATTACCACTTCGCTACACTGCTGTCCAAGCCTCAACAACCACAAGTTATTTGACCATCCCTGTTGCTAGCTACTCGATTGCTTCCAACTCTTTGCTATTATAAGCTACATTTTAAGGAATATTTTACACAGGCCATGTTTTCCTTTTTCTGGTTTATTTGTTTCTCGTGAATTTATAGAACTAGACTTACCAAGTGGGAACTTTGAAATGACGCTATTACCAAACTGTTTCCCAGAAGAGTTTTATGACTACCTATTGTCATTAATACTAGACACATGGCAGATCTCATAGAATTTCACCAGGATTGTGTATTTTTTCATGCATTATTTTTTGGGCAGCTTAATATACAAAATAATGCCACACCATTGCTGTAGTGTACATTTCTTTGATGACTAGCAAGTTCTTTTCATTCATGAGCCCAATGATGATTTTATGTATTGGACGCCCGTTCTGTGCCAGGCAGTGTTCTAGGCACTGGAGAGACAGCAGTGAACAAAACAAACCCCAATCTCCACCCTGAGGAAGTCGTCTTCTAGTGAGCTTTTTCCTGTTTGTCTGTACTCCGGCGACTGTGTGACTCACTTAACAGTAGGGGCTGGACATTTGGGCAGGTTCCATGCATGCCTTTAACTGGTGCAGCCTCGCACAGCAGAAACCCCCGTGTGCAGAGGATAAAGCGAAGGCTTGCTTGCACAACATTCCTCCCGCCCCCTCCACCCCACCCAGCAACCTGGACCTCCGGTGCCTTTTCTCTCTGGCGCTGGCCGCCCTTCCCGTGTAAATGGAAGACCTGCAGAGCTGAGAGGAAAGGTGGGCTGGCCACCGTCCCAGGGCTATATGATATGAGGGGTGCCTTATCAGCCCTGCCCATGATCCAGTGCCCACTCGCTGGAAGGCCACCATCTGTACCACCCCCGAAACAGCAGCAAGTCGCAACCCCTGCACAGATTGGGCAAGATGTCTGTCTGCAGGGCCACCAAAGGATTAGTCTGTTCAGGGTCGATCCTGCCTGGCTACAAGCTGGGGTTTCTTTCATCTCCTAGCCTGAGTGGACTGCCCACCCTGGTGTCTTGTTCTGAATACTCAGCCATACTTTCTTTCCAGAAAGTGAAATGTGAAAATATCAAGAATATTCTCAGTAACCGAGGTAGATCATTAGAGCCAGTGGGAGGGGTCTCACTCTCATGTCTGTGCTCGGGGTAGTCAAGGGAGCAAGTGATTCTCCTTATCGGCTACCTGCCCAAGAAGCTGGGACTTCAAATCATAGTAATATGGACGTACCTGCCAGTTTACTCCCCTGGGCTTCTCGGCTCCTTCAGTGGCTCTTGCTAGCTTTTTTTTTTTTTTAACCTTATAAGAATTCACACACCTCTGATATAAAACCTAGAAAATAATGTAAACAAGAGGGAGGAAATAAAACACTCAGTTAGCCACTGTTGACATTTTGGTGCACATCCTTTAAAGGTATGTATGTGTGTGTGCACCTATGGAGATAGAGGTTGGATAGGTAGACATGGAAAATGCGATCGTTGCGGTGTGCACACAGGGAGGTGGGTTCTTTTCCACTCAGCATTCTATTATGAGCAAGTTTCCATGTCCTTAAATGTTCTTCTACAACAGGATTTGTCATGGCCGCATGGCACTCCACAGAAACGACAGCGTGTTCAACCAGGCTCCTCCACAGAGACTTCCTGAGATAAGGACACATGTGGGCATTGTTCACAAGAGATGGGATGAATGAAATCAAAAACCTTAATTTTGTCCTCACATTTCTTGGGACCTAGCCAAAAGAACAAAAAAAAACAAAAAAACAAACAAAAAAACCCCCACAGTCATGATGATGGTGATTATTGCATACTATACTTGTTCCTTGCAAGTTCCTAATTCTCACATGCCATCAGTTCACCATGAAAGCACCGAGAACATGCACTGAAATCCTCTTGGATCTGGAGAAGTGGCCAGCTTTGACCTGTCCGGCTGGGTACTGCCGCTGTGAGTTTGCTAATGGTGGGAGGTATTTTGTCACTGCAGACAAAGGATATTCCTTCCTAATTCTTTCTGAGTAAAGCAGTGCCAGGACCTGATGATCTCCTTCTTCAGGAAACAGCATCTCTTTATAAGTAAAAATCCCCCCTTTTTTTTTTTGGCCTCTAGCAAAGAACCTGATGCTCCAACATTGTTAGAAAGTGTGTGTGCCTCATTGCGATCTTATATGTGCTTTGATTCCCTCTTGCCCAAATGCCCATATAGAAAGAACACCAGAATTTACAAAAAGTGAGAAGTGAAGTTTGGGTGTTTTGAAAATAACTTTTTTTTTTTTTGATGATTTATTTATTTATTTGTCAGAGAGAAAATACGCACACAAGCAGGAGAGCAGAAGCAGAGGGAAAAGCAGGCTCCCCGCTGAGCAGGGAGCCCAATGTAGGGCTCGATCTCAAGACCCTGGGATCATGACCCGAGCCGAAGGCCGACACCTAACCGACTGAGCCACCCAGGCGTCCCAAAAATAACTTTGAAAAATAAAATTTGTGGGCTCCTGGGTGGCTCAGTCGGTTAAGCATCAGATTCTTGGTTTTGGCTGAAGTCATGATCTCATGGTGGTCATGGGATCGAGCCCCGCATGGGGCTCCCCATTCAGTAGAGAATCTGCTTCAGATTCTACCTCCTTTTCCCTCTTCTACTCCCTCCGCCTCTGTCCCTTCCCCACTCTCTCTCTCAAACAGGCAAATAAGTAAATAGATAAAATCTTTTAAAAATAGGGGCTCCTGGGCGGCTCAGTGAGTTGAACATCCCCCTTGACTTCCGCTCAGGGTCATGATCTCAGGGTCCTGAGATTGAACCTGGCACCCGGGTCCTCTGCTGGGACCTGCTTAAGATTCTCTCTCTCCCTCTCCCTCGGCTCCTCCCTGCCTCTCAAAATAAATTAATTAATTAATAATAAAATTTGTGATACCATAGTTGCAAAGTTTTTTTCTTGTGATCATTTCATAATGTTTACAAATATGGGATCATTATGTTGTACGCCTGAAACTCATGTTGTGTTGTATCTCAGTTCTCCCTCGGTAGAAGAAGAAACTTCTGAGCATTGCCTGCAGGTTGATTCTTAAAATTTAAATGAGTAAACAGTGTTTACATTATTTTAAAAATAATAAAGTAAAATAAAATATGACTTTTCAAACAATAAACGTATTGATAAAATCACACAGCTGAAGATAAATACACTCTCATTTACCTCACCAGCGTTTCCTGTTTTGGTTAACACATTTTAATTGCCTTCTTTGGGATTTCCGCTACAGCTCTTTTACCTTCATGTCTGGACGGAGTGTAATGTGTACTGTCCAGAAACCAGGAGCCCAGGGGTTCTGCCAGAGCCTGGAGTCATTCATCGCCTGTCTTGCTCAGATATCTGCCCCTTGGAGTAAGAATCCTGACTTACCCTGAGGCTGAAAAGCACCAGCACACGAGAAAGAAAGCTCTAGATCTGAGGTGCAGCCCAGAGTAGCCCCCTTTGTTGCTAACCCCTGGTTCTGGTTCTGCCAGGGGAGACCAGCAGGGACGGGTGGCTCTGGCTCTACGCACAGAACCTCAAAGCAAGCCTGCTCCCCCCTGAGAGGTCACACTGGTGTCACCTAATTGTGGCTGGGCATGGAGAGTCCTGTGGGCTTAGCTAGGTGCTGTCAATGATTTCTGAGACCTGTGGAGGCTAGCCAAGGAGATGACCACACTGAAGGGAGGGGCAGCCTTCCCGCACTTTGTACAGAAAACCGGTCATCATTTTCCAGGGCTGGGCTGCTCTGTCAAGTGGAGAGAGGCCCTGGTGTTTGGCTGAAGAAAAGACCAGCCTGACTTTGGCTCTAAGCCAGCTCTAGACCCCCAGGCCCCTAGAGCCTCAGTCTGCCCTCCAGCAGAGATCCCTTCTGACACAAGGCTGAAAGTGGAAAAAGCATAGCTCCCTGCACCCCCCCCCCCGACTTATTTCCTTCTACATTTACCAAATTTGAGATGTAAATTACATGCCGTAAAATGCACAGATTTACTTATGTATTCCCGCTTTACACGACCACTCGGGTCAAGATTAAGATCCGGAGCATGTTCATCCCCCCCAACTCCAGATGGGCCCACCACCTGATTTCCATCCTCCTAGTTCTTGAACTATAAAAATGGAATCATACCGTATTCAGACTTTTGTGTCCCGTCTTTTTTACACCCAGCACCATGTCTGTGAGATTCATCCAATTTTGCATGATCAGTAATTTGTTGTTTTTCAGTGCTGAGTAGTTTTCCACTGTACGGCTTTAGCGCAGCTGGACTGTGTCTCAGTAGACTTTGGACAGATGGGTGAGTTGTGTATTGTTTTTAGCCATCACAAATAAAGGCTGCGAACATTTTGGTGGACATTTGCAATCACTTCTCTTTGATAAACACCTAGGAGTAGAGATGCTGCCTGACTCAGGAGGCAAATGTTTAATTTTACTAGAAAATGCCAAAAACATTTCCAGTGTTAACTGTACCATTTTGTATTACTACCAGCAGTGAGAATTTCTCTTGGTCTACATCTCTGTCAGCACTTGGTATGGTCCATCTTCTTAACTTTAGCCATTTGCATGGGTGTTACTTCTTTTGTGGTTCTAACTTACATTTCCTTGATGAATAATGGGTTTCATGGGTTTATTGGTCATTAGTTACCCTCTTTTGTGAGGTATCTGTCCACTGAAAAAATGTTTTTGCCAAAATAAATTGGCATGGTTTATCACTTCTCTACTGGCAGCAAGATGAAAATTGCTAAGAGTTATACTTTTGTCCCTTCCAGATTATCTGCACTAAAACCATAATTTTTCAAATAACTGGTACGAAATACAAGAAACAAAATTCCAGGGCTCCTGAGTCGCTCAGTCGGTTAAGCGTCCAACTCTTGGTTTAGGCTCAGGTCATGATGTCAGGGTTGTGATTTCAGGGTTGTGAGATTGAGCCCTGCATAGGGTCTCACATCTGGCTCCGTGCTGGGGGTGGAGCCTGCTTAAGATTTTCTCTCTCCCATTTCTCCCTCCTTTAAAAAAAAAAGAAACAAACAAAATTCAGTATTAAAAAAATCCTCAAAGCCACTAGGTATCAAAACTGAAGACAAATTTCTTCTATTATGATGAGAAGAAACAAGATATGGTTTAAACAAAACCTAACATTAAAAAAATAAAGTCTTTAGCTGGGCAAAAGATCAAAAGTTAATTAGAACAATTTTCAGATACAGAATACCATTTGTGCATTTTTTAAGATTTATTCCAGGAGTTATATCTCTGACAAAACCAACAGGAATCCTGAGATACAGTGTAAGATAGTGGAATCTGGGCAAACATCTCCTACCCTCACTTCCTAAATCTATATTACATGCATCTGTGCAGATGGGAAAGGTTAGGGCTCCGAAAGAGGGTCTACAGACAGGCACATCGCCAAGCATGCGTTGGACCCCGAAGTTCCCTCTCTAGTGGGCTTCCTCAGTTTTCTTTGCGGTCTTTCTTTTGCCATTTTTGGCTAGTGTTCTGCTAAAATTCTTTATAATCCCACGAGGAAAGTCAGACCCCAGTGGGGTTTTTTGACATTTTTAATCTTATGTCATGCTAATTTTTTGTTTTTCTCCAGTAGCCCCTGGTTTTGGTCAGTCTGTGACTGAACGGCACTCAACGTCTCTCTGGGTTCCTCCTGCGTAGGCTGTCTCTGTTGCACTGTCTTCATTCATCCACCAGTTCCTACTCAGGCACAATGGCCATCAGGTAAACCTAATTTTGTCTCCCTTATGCTTGTACAGTCTTTCTTCTGAGAGCCTCCCGAGGCTATCCAGTTGCCTCGATTTGATGTCCCTGAATCAATTAATCTTGCCCTCAACCCACCTGAGTCACACAACCTCCCACTGACAGGAGCTCATCTCATGAAGCTGAAAAGCAGCTTTCCTCTTTGCCTGCCTCAACTTCCCACATCTGCTGCCTGACAGAAATGTGGGCTTGTCCTAGCAGCGTCCAAACTCTGTGAAAATGCGTCAGTCTCTGATCATGTCTGCCCTAGGTGGGTAGAGTTCGGTAGCACCCTTGGGGCAATGGTTAGTTTTGTGTCAACTTGGTTGGGCCACAGTACCTAGACGTCTGGTCCAACCTTATTCTGGATGTTTCTGTAAGGGCGTTTTTAGATAATATTTACATTTTCATGGATGGACTTCGAGTATTGTAGATTGCCCTCCATAACGTAAGTGGCCCTTATCCAATCAGTTAGAGGTCCGAATAGAACAAAAGACTCACCTACATGCAACAAGATGGAGTTCTGCCAGTGGACGGCCTGCCTTCTTCCTGGATCTCCAGCCAGGAGATGCCAACCCACCCGACCAGCCTCCATAATCATGTGAGCCAATTCCTTAAAATAAGTTTCCTTTCTCTCTCTCTCTCTCTCTCTCTCTCTCTCTCTCTCACACACACACACACACACACACACACGCAATTATTGGTCCTATATCTCTGGAGAATCCTGGCCAAAAAAAATGTCAGTACAAGTCTGGAATCCTGAACCACAGAGCCTGTGGATTCTTCTCCTGACTGCCACTTGCAAAGAAAAATGAACCTATGAGCTGGCTTTAAATTTTCAAAAATCTTTGTTCTCAAAGTCTTCATCTTCTTGAGATCAACATGACTGAGGGAACATCAACTCTCGGCCAGTCAGCGGCACCCTCCTCAGGCAGAAAAGCCTTTCCGGAAGCTGGAAGAGCGTGACGTGGGGACATGCCATCAAAACCCCTGGTGGTTAATGTGAAGAAATTTATACATTCTGAATTTGAGTCGTCAGTCAGCTAAATGTATAGTGAAGAGGTTCTCCCGGTTTTTAGCTGGCCTTTTCTCTTTTGTAATGATGCCTTTCAATAAACAGAAGTTTTAATTTCTATAAAGTCACATTTACCTTTTTTAATTTTTTTTAAGATTTTATTTATTGATTGACAGAGAGAGATAGCGAGAGAGGGAAACAAGCACAGGGAGCTGGAGAGGGAGAATCCCGCTGAAGAGGGAGCCCGAGGTGGGGCTCGATCCCAGGACGCTGGGACCATGACCTGAGCCGAAGACAGACGCTTAACGACTGAATCACTCAGGCGCTCCAAAGTATTTTGTGTATTTTCTTGGTTTTTAAATATTTTTTATAAGTAATCTCTATACCCAAAGGTGGGACCTGAACTCAAGACCCTGAGATCAAGTGTCGCATGTTCTGCTGTACAAGCCAGCCAGGTGCCCCCTCACCCTCACATTTACCTCTTTTTTTTTTTTTTTTAAGATTTTATTTATTTATCTGACAGAGATCACAAGAAGGCAGAGAGGCAGGCAGAGAGAGAGGGGGAAGCAGGCTCCCCGCTGAGCAGAGAGCCCAAAGTGGGGCTCGATCCCAGGACCCTGAGATCATGACCCGAGCCGAAGACAGAGGCTTAACCCACTGAGCCACCCAGGCGCCCCACATTTACCTCTTTTTAAATTTCATGGTTACTGCTTTTTTTGTGTCCTGAGAAATCTTTGCCCACCCCCAACATCACAAAGACATTCTCCCATGTTTTCTTGTAGAAACTAAACTATAAAGTTTTAGTTTTTTACACTTAGGTTTGTAATCCAACTTGAGTTAATTTTAGTGTGTGATGTGAGGTAGTCATCAGGATTTTTTACCCCATAGGTGCTTCAGAAACATTTTTTTCCCTAAGATTTTATTTATTTATTTAAGACTGTGAGAGAGAGAGAGAGAGCATGATGTGGGGGGCAGGGAGGGGGAGAGGGAGACACAGATTTCCTGCTGAACAGGGAGCTGAGTGGGCTCAATTCCAGGACCTGGAGATCATGACCTGAGCTGAAGGCAGACGCTTAACCAACTGAGCCACCCAGGCACCCCAGAAACATTTATTGGAAAGAACTTCCTTCCCCCCCATTGAATTATTTTGGTACCTTTATCAGTGTAAGTATAGACATTTTTATCTAAGAGTCTTGGGTGGGTGGCAGTGGGCAGGGTCTGAGTCTGTGCTACCTGGACAAGAAGGCATCAGGCTTGTCCTAAGTGCATCTGTGTTTCAGATGAGTGGTCCTCCCAGTGCTAAGACGCCTGGTCCTTGGCCATCTCCCAAGCACGTTTGGGAATTCCTGTTTGGAAATTTGCTATTAGAGTCGAGCCTTGGCTTTGTCATTGAATATCTGAGGCCTATCTTGACCTCCCCCTGCCTCAGTTTCCTTGTTAAATGGCAAAAATGGCACAAACCAATGTACCAGGCTGTTGCAAGTCAGTGGGATATAACAAAGCAAATGAAAATACTGGTTATTGCCTCTTTCTTCCTCATCACTGTGAACTCCTTGAGAGCGGAGAGCATGCCTTATGAGTCTCTCTACCCCAGTGCCCTGAAAGACTATCTGGCACAGAGTAGGTACTTATTATGTGTATGAAGAATGAATAATTTTCTTTTAGGTAGCTTAGATATAACCATTTATGTGCCGGTGTGCTGTGATTTATTGCTACCACTTTCAGTGGGCAGGTCTGTCTTCCTCTTATTTGACGCTACTGACCAGGCCTCCTTCTGGATGCCCTTTACTCTCTCTGCTTCCAGAACACCACACACTCTTTGCTCTCCTCCTGCTCTTTCTTAGCCTTCATGGCCATACCTGTTGCCTCTTCTCTAAGTGCTGTGGCGTCTGGGGTTCATTTCCCACCCCACTTTTCTTCTCTGTGCACACTGCCTCCTAAGTGATCTCATCGGCTCGTGCTATTTTAAGTGCTATCTCTGAGCTCCTGACTCCTGAATCCACTCGGAGTCCATACTCACGTATGCTCGGTCTTCTCTACTTTGATTTTAACAGGCATCTCTAATTCAGATTTATCCCAAGCAAAGGACAAGATTTCCCCAAATCTGATTTTACCTCCCTCTTTCTTGTCTTGACTTTTCAAGTTTTTCCAGACAAAATCCTGTGAGTCAGCTTTGGTTTTTCTCTTCACCCTCTCTCCTCACATCCAGCTTTTCATTAAGTCTAGTTTGCCTGTGCCTCTCAAATGATTTCTGAGTGTAGCCGTTTCTTGCCTTCTTCCCAGCACCACCCAAGTCCAAGCCGCCACCCTCTCTTGCCCGAGCCACTACAGTGGACGCCAGGATGCTGTTGCTAAGTTTCCTTTCTTGGGGGGCCTGCTCACATCACCCCTCCTCTGCAAAACCCTGACTTAGACTGACATCTGAACTCCTTACCCAAGCCTGAAAGGTTCTATGTGAGGGTCCCCTGCCTGCCTCCTTGACTTTGTGGACAAATGGATTTATCTATAGGGAAACCTGGAGGATAAGGACACAGCATTCCTGACATCTAGGAGGCTCAGCCTTCTATGTGGTTATGTCATATCTTGGAAGGTTCTAGAGACATCCAGTTGAGTCTAGATCTATCAGATCCTCCAAAAAATATCCAATGGAAATTGCATATGTCTTGCAACTGAACATCTAATGTATCAATTACCTAGAAAATACAGATGACTAAAATCCACCATGATATCATGTCAACATGATAATAAGGCAATAGTGACCAGTAGGCTGTAGTGGGACATAGTGACCTGACCATAGTGGGTAGTGATGACCAAACAACTTGGTGAGTGGTGGTGAACCGGCAGTCATGGTGAGGTGGCATGCTGAGTTGAAGAAAGCACCTGGGTCCTCTGGCCAGATTGGCTTGGGTTTCACCCCTTGCTCTGTTCCATCTGTCTGAGACCTGGGGCACGTGAGCTGCTGAGGCTCTCTGAGCTTCATCTGTAACATGGGGTGATACTGACCTTAGAAGTCTGCTGGAATGTTCTCTGC
The DNA here is from genome assembly GCF_963455335.1 of Martes martes. Lineage (NCBI taxonomy): Eukaryota > Metazoa > Chordata > Mammalia > Carnivora > Mustelidae > Martes > Martes martes. The sequence goes on along the minus strand of NC_137896.1, from coordinate 103,488,918 downwards.
CATGGCATGCTTTCTCTTCCCTTTCTCCTACACATGCAAAGTCCAGTGGTTCCGTCAGGACATTACAGCAGAGATAAGCTGCAATGCTGATGAGGGGGGCTCTGTAAACCCAGGCCAGCTGGCACTCCACCCCACCACCCCACCTCCCCTCAGTGTGGTTAATTCTAGGAAAGCTCTTGCAAAGGCATCAGCAAGAAGTAGACTGCTGCTTCAAATGGCTATGCCCAGATGAGGCCACCTTAGTGACAAGACCTGGTACATTTGGGGTGCCAAGAATAGCCCTTCAATGTGGGCCCCTTCACAGCAGTTGGGTTGGGAGGTCTGCTCGGGGAAGCAGAAGACGGATGAGACTGAGCGTAAAGTTGTTTGGAACCATTCTCTCGTGAGACCAGATCTCCCACAGAGTGAAAAAAGGCAAAATCTTTAAAGTTAGGAAATCATAAGAACAGAAAACAAGGATGTCCTATAGATTATTTAGAAGTGAGCCAAGTGAAGACCATGGGATTTTTTTTTTTTTGTTAAGCCTACAACCTCAGATGCAGCCATTAGTGTTGACACTGACGGTCGTAGGGAACTAGCTTGTGGTCAGCCATAGGTGCTTTCCACACCCACGAACCACCACAGGGATTTAACTCCAGCGGAGCCTGATTGCAGATTCTCTAAACCAAAGAGAAAAGCCCCACATTGGGTTAACTGGAACCCACGTGCTACAGACAACCCAGATCTGAAAAAGAGAAAAAAAAAAAAAAGTGCGTGGAAACAGCCATGTTCTGGTGGTTTCTAACATGACTGTTGTCTCTTCCTCAGTGATTTGCATGATGCTGCCGAGGTGTTGTCAAGCAGGCTCCACTTCAGCGTGTAGATTTCGTGTGCACCTGTTTGCAGGCCAGAGAGAGAACAGTCGTAGGAGAGCAAAGCCTTGATTCTCTCCATTGCCTTATTTTCCTGAAGCAGCTTGATTGCAGCGTAACTGACACACAACATACTGAACATCCTTAAAGCGTACCATGTCGGTTTTCACACACGTGCGTATCCACAAAACCGTCCCCGCAGTCAGTACAGTGAATATCACCATTGCCCCAGCCGTTACCCTCGGGCACCTTTGTAATCTCTTCTAGGCCTCCCTTCCCCTCCCCCTCCATCCTTACTTCTTTGTTTCATTTCACTATAGATTTTCATTTTCCGTAATTCTACGTAAATGGAATAGATGGTATGAAGCCTTTTGGTTGGTCTGGCCTCTTTCACACAACATAATTGTTTTTGAGATTTTTTTTAAGATTTATTTATTTATTTATTTGAGAGAGAGAGAAAGAGAAAGCACCAGTGGGGGGCTGGTGGAGGAGAGGGGGCAAAGGAAGAGGGAGAATCCTCAAGCAGACTCCCCTCTGAGCGTGGAGCCCAGCACAGGGCTCCATCCCAGGACCTGAGATCATGACCTGAGTGGAAATCAAGAGTCAGATGCTTAACCAATGAGCCACCCACGTGCCCCTGGTTTTGAGATTTACCATATTGTGTTTAGCAATAAATCCTTTCTTTCTTTCTTTCTTTCTTTCAATAAATCCTTTCTTTCTTCCTCCTTTCCTTTCCCTTTTCATCTTTTTCTTTCTCTTTCGCTTTCTTTTTCTCTCTTTTTTTCTGAGTAGTAGTCCATTGTATTGATGTGCCGCATTTTTTCTCCATTCCTCTGTGGGTGGACGTTGGGGTTGTGTCCAGTCTGAGGCTATTACAAAGAAAGGTTCTATGGACATTTGTGTACAAGTCTGTGTATGGACATTTGCTTCCTTTTCTCTTGGAATTAAATGTCTAGGACACGTGGTAGGTGCATCTTGAACTTTTGAGAAGGCTTAAACTGTTTTTCCAAAGTGATTGTATCAGTTTCCGTTTTCACCAGCAGGGCCTGAGGATTCTTATTCCTACACATCCTTGCCAACACTTGGAATGGTCAGTCTTTTTAATTTTAGTTATCCTAAAATATATGTAGTGGTATCACACTGTGATTTAAATTTGCATTTCCCTAAAAGCATCCATTGAACTTCTTTGAGAAAATATTCAAATAAGGTGGAGACTGACTGTGAAGGGGCATGTGGACACTGTTTTGGCTAATGGGAATGTTTTGTATCTTGATAAGGCCATGGGTTGCACAGTCCTATCTATTTTCCAAAATTTTACTGTTAAGATTTGTACATTTTACAGTATACAAGAAGTATCTCAAAACCAAAAGAACACTATATAGATTAGTTTGGTTGAGGTGTCAGTGGAAGGTAGACGAAGAAGAGAAAGATAAAATCAGAACGGTGGAAAGTGAATAATTATGGGAACTGATGGTAGGGACATGGGGCTTGAGTAGAACCTGTTGCTTCCTTCGCTCGAGATTTTCATAATAAAAAGTAAAAACAAATGTGTAGTCCCCCTGATCTAGAGAAGATCATGACCACTTCATTTCCAGGAAAAACAAAAACCAAAGGAAATGAGAATAAATTGTGATAAGAGAGAGTGTGTGTAGTTTAACTAGGAAGATATTTCATCACCAAGAAAACCTCCCCTGCAAAGAGTGTCTTAGTGTCTGGTCATCGTTAACACTTGCTCTTTATTAGTTTTAATCGCAAAAGTAATAGAAACTCGATGCAAAATAATCACACAGTAGAGGAAAGCAAGGTTTAGAAAATGACTGTCTTCTCTAAGCCATTCAGAGTTTTACATGGATGTGCCTGTGTATGTGTGTGTGTGGACAGATGGGCATTGTATATGGCGCATTATTCTGCGGCTTCCTCTTTCTCACTTAAGCATTCTACTTCGAAATCTTTATCACACAGAACAAACAGCTGTTTAGAAGCAGAAGGTAAAACCGGATGAAACAGAAGTTTCGTTCTCTTTGGATTCCAAGATTATACCGATTTTATCTATAGTCTAAGATCGGACATGACCTTAAACATGGATTTTTAGCTAAATATGTAATTCTACATATATAGGATGCTTTTTCTGGAAGGTCAATACCACCAACAAAAAATTTTCACGGCAGTGAAAATAACCCCAGTCGAGAGATCCCGGGGCTCAGTGGTTGCGGGCAGTAGACCCCTGAGCCTTCTGGGAGCAGGTGGCTGCTGGGCTACGGGTCTGGGGATGACTCAGCAAAGCAATGGCCTGGGGAGCCTAGAGGAGGTTGGCCAAGACTAACTGCTGTCAGGAGGAACATTCTTTTTGGCTGGCTAATTGCTCTTTTAAGATAATGAAAGTGTTTTAGGTTCCCTTTTGTCCATATGCAAATAAACTGGTGAGTTGAAGTCACTCCCAGTGCGGAGGGGTGCCTGGAACACACAGCAGGAAGATGCAGTGGTTTCCCCCTTCATTTTGCATATTTTCTCCTCCGCGCTTAACTCTGAAAGATACTTGCCTTCGCCCAGTTTACATTCAGGTTTGTTTCTCACTTTGCGGATGAGCCCTTCTCTGTCGCCCCACAGATTATGGATTGTGGCCGTTTCAACTACGATGCTCTGGTTTTGGAACCTTAGCCCTGGGAAGAACATCAGACAAGACCAAGAACAAGCACGTGTGGGTGGGAGGATAGGGAGGAGATGGGGCCTCCCTGGGATGATGGACATCAGGGTTGGGCTTCTTGGGTATCGATACGTACAAGGTTAAAGTCTAAGAAGCTCACGGTATCTCCATTCATGATTTCTGCTTGACTGGTAAATTTTCTCAGCAGGAATTACAGACAGTTCCCGACTGAGAGGGCTTGGTTATGACTTTTCAACTTTTAGGATGGCCACAAAAGCCATAAGCATTCAGTAGAAACCATACTTGGAACTTGGCATTATGATCTTTTCCTGGGCTGGTGATGCTCAGTACCTACCCTCTCACGATGCAGGGTTAGCGTCCGGGAGCTGTCCCTCCTAGCCAGTCCCGCCATCATCAGGGTAACCCACGCCAGCACGATCATTCCAGTTTTCACTTTCAGCCCAGTCCTCAATAAACGACATGAAATAACCAACACTTGATTATAAATTAGGCCTTGTGTGAGATGATTTTGCCCAACTGTCAGCTAATGGGAGTGTTCTGAGCACGTCCTGAGCTGTGATGTGCCGTAGGTTGGGTTAATTAAATGTATTTTTGACCCATGATATTTTCAGCTTACAGTGGGTTTATTGGAACGTGACCCTATCTGAAGTCGAGGAAGATCTGTATTTAACAAAACAATGTGATGTTTCTAAGAGCTTGTTGCAGTGACATATGCAAGTGACAAAGTGGGTTCTGATAAGACAATGGTGGATCCCATTGAGACCATGTGACTATACCCCAGGGCAGTGCATAAAGCCTCATGTATGTACCCCTCCATCCTTCCAGAGACTCAGCTAACTCTTCCTACATGAAGTTCTGATACCAGGCTCCGGGCTACATGTGTGCCTCACACACCGGGCCCTCAACTTTGGCCTGTTCTCTGAAGACACAATCACGAACACATCTCAGAGCCACACTCCATTTCCCTTCCACTGGAGGAGTCGACTGCCTTCTTCAGCAAACCCAACCCCAGGCACTGTGACTGTCATGGCCCACAAGAGCCCCCCAGCCCCCAACCCCTTCCTTCTCCTTGGCCTTCCCCACCCATTCTTTGGAGCCTCTTCAGAGCTGACGTCGTCACTTTCTCAGGTTCCCCTGGGGGGTCCTCATGGCCTTACGCCAGATGTGTTCAGAGACTGCTCATTTTAGAACTCTTCCCAAAGAGACCCGATGTGAGTTCCCCAACTTTGCCCCAATAAGTTTCAGCCTGTCCCTTCTCCGGACTTCTTAGGATCCAAAAAATTGCTGGACAGCAAAGACCTTGTCCAACCTGCACCCTGCCCAGTCCACACCAAAGCAAAATCTAGTCCCTCAAAGTTCAGGCCATCCTGCCCTTCGTAAAAGTCTCCTTCAAGCCCCCACTGGGGAGGGTTCTCAGATGCCCTTTCTGTCTCCACTTGGCAACCCTCAGGTCCCTAACATACAGGTTTGATTATAATATCACATACTACATTTGAAAAAGAAATAATAATCCCCCACCCCTTTCACACCCAGACACAACACCAGTTATCATTCTGGGGGATTTACTTGGGTTCCCCTTTCCTGTGAAGGCTGTTTCACTCCCTTGTCATCCTTGTCTGCACATGCTGTCATGTCTTCTGGTGGCCACAGCCACTGCTCCTACATTGTTCTCACAGTCCTCATTTCAATACACAACACAGAATTCAAACATTTGTCATGAACTAGAGCTTGAGCACTTGATACGTCTATCAGAATGACAATTAACACTCTGATGAAGCTTTCCTCCATATCTTGGGTTATTTTCTTGGAGAGAGGGTCATGAACTCTTGCAATTCTTGACACATAATGATAAATTGCCCTCCATGGGAGACTGTACAAATATACACTGTCTAGAGCAATGTGGGAAGATAGGAGTTTTACCATATCCTTGCCAACATACAAATTATCACTAAAATGTTCATTTTTGTTCATGTATGAGGCCAAAACCTGGTTCTTTGCTGAGATTTCAGTTTGATTACGAATGTGAATGTTGAATACTTTCCTTAGACTAGTTAAGTTACCGTGGCTCTAAGCCAGTTGAATGCTTTGCTATCTTTCCCTTCCATTTTTATACCTTTGAAAACTATTTTTTACCCGATTTCTGCAAGCTTATCACCTCTGGCCATTGATGCCGAGGCCGCCATGCTTCAGAGATTCTTGTCAGACTTGTCGCTTCTCCCCGCTGACGCCGGGAATACCATGTTGTGCAGATCCGGCCTTATTTTTGTTTTGAAGTGGTTACCCCCTCTCTCAGAGAGGACTTGGCAAGGGTTCTATCCTGTCATGGTGGATTAGATCCTTGTCTCCCTTGACTTTGGGAGTTGGCCTGTTGGGCTAGAGTTGGGCACCAGGTGCCACCTCCATCTTGGTTGCCCTTTTGGGACCTTTATACCTGGAGTGCCCAGTGGGCACCAGCTTGGGAAAACATTTGATCCACCTGGACTGTGTTTGGTTAGTGGCATTTAAGGGGTGATCCAGAAGCAAGGCTGCTTAAGAGCTGGTGGCCTCACCAAAGAAGGTTCTAAACCATTCAGCCCCTCCAACTGCCACCATAGCACCATGCTTGGAAGGGGCCAAGAAGGGGCCAGAGTCTCTCTAATTCAAGCATGATGGGGCAGAAGGGAAGGTCTTGGCACACAAAATGTGTCCCCTGCCTGAGGCAGAGTCAAATGCACTGTGTGTGCCCAAGCAACCAAATGTTTGTGACACCTTAATGCTGTCCAAGCACCCACTGACTACCTTCACAGCAGGACAGACCTTTCCAGCAAAACCACCTTCACTTGCCTGGGTAGCAGCCTCCTTGAGCAGAGTACGGAGGAGATAAAATAATGGCAATTACATCTTCCTCAGTTAGAAAGGCTACACTTCCTTCGGTTGCCTTTGCCCTCAGAAGTGGCTCGGCCACACTGTGGCTCCTTTGGACTTTGGGGATTTCCTGTAAAGCTCCCTATTTCTTCCTCCCAAACATTGTCAGTCTGTACTGGGATATCATGAGCTGAGAAGTCTGAGATTTTCCTGTTCTCTTTATCAAACTTCATAGAATTCCTATTGTGTGCTAGACTCTGGAGATGAAGCCATGTTAAACTTGGCCTGCCCTCTAGAAGCTCACAGACAACAAAGTCCATGACCAAAGTCATGTGGGCTGAAGGCAGGGCAAGTTTCTCAGAAGACATGATGCCTAGGCTGAGTTTGGATTTGAGTTGGAAAAAGAAGATAAGACGTTAAATTACAAAAGGCCTTATGTGCTTAAAAAGTTATGTCAAAATCTCTGAGCCTCATAAAAGATTTCAGGCAAGCCAGGGGAGGGAGGGTATGGCTAACTCTGCATTTAGGAAAGATCCCTTTGGCAGCTGTGTTGGGTGTAGGTTAGAAGGTGGAAAGGCCAAGGGTAATGGTCTTACCCCGAGGAGGAAGTGATGAACGCCTATGCCCAAGTGGAAGCAATGGTAGTGAACATGGAAAGAATATGGAGTGGCCTTCATTAAGGAAGAGAATGAACGGCCCTGCTCGGATTGGGTGGTGCCAGAAAAGTGAGCTTCCTGGCTTAGGCAATGGACACATATTTGGGGGAAAGAGTTTTGTATCTGTTGAATTCTAGACAAGGAGACATACAGGTGTTGTTCTGAGTTGCCCAGAGACCAGGACAATGCTCTGAGACCCCCTAACAGCATGTCTGAGGTGGTTAAGTACCTGGGCAGGTGGCTGGGTGGGACCACTCAGGGCCTGCTTATGAAGGAGGTGAGTCCTACGGCTGAAGCCAGGATCACTGACCCCTAAGAGGGTAACAGGAGAAGAGGACAGCACCAAAGAGATTAAGAAGCCCTGGTCAGAGCAGGTCTTTTTAGACAAAAAAGAGTTTCTGGAAGTAGGTGTCTACTCATGTCGGATGTTGTAAGGAAGGCAGGTAAGAGAAAGATCAGGAAATGTCTACTGCATTAGGACAAAGGAGAAAGAGTGAGTATTAGTAGCTGGTCCAAGAAGCTTGGCTGTGAGAAGTCAGGTGAGAGGGGAGTGTGAGGTCAAGAGAGAGGTCGTGTGGAAATGAGAGACTTCAGGGCATGTCAAAGCATGGACGATTTCTTTAAACTGCAATATATAGAAATACAGCCACCTTTCCCGTCTTGTACGGGAGTGGCATGGTTTCTTTTGCTTGGCACAACAGCTTCGGAAGCCTGGTTGGCTCTGGAAAGTGAGCTTTCTCCCATCTGTGTGTGGAAGTCGAAAGCAGGATGGAGTGAAGGGTGTTCTACCAAAAACCTCAACAGGTTTGAAGAAGGACCGGAGAGAGGAGGGAAGGATGAGCCGCAAGGAACAGGCGCTGAGAAGGGAGGGTCCAAACAGCATGCCTGGAGAGGAAGAGGGGCTGAGAAAGGCCCAGGGGCAACCAAGCCAGGCCTTGGAATGTCAAGATTGACTAGGATTCTACTTGAAGTTACCTGCTTGGCCCGGTCACCTCAAATCTCAGTAAAAGCCAGTCATGCCCAATCACTTTGGAGTGATAGAGGATAGACTTCTATTTTGGAGAATAAAGGTCTCAATTAGGGACAGGAGGCCTTAGATCCATGTGGGGAGATGAGAAGAAAACAGCCAGAAGAATTAGAATGTGAATGAGGGATTAGTGGTTGGGCAGAAGAGGTTATAAGGTGCCAGGTCAAAAGTGCTTCCCTGGGCACCTGTCAGTGCCAGGGTGGCCCTCTTCCCACTAACCGGGACGAGGGTCCAGTGCTTGTCACGGACTGTGACAGGCAGGAGACTGGCAGGTGTGGGAGCACTTGGTATGGATGCCCGCCTTACTGAGGGAGAGACCTGGAAAGGTGGAGAGGTGGAGGAAAATGAGTCAATTTACCAAATAACCAATTTGTTGAAAATCAGTTTGCTGGAGAACCAATTTCCCTGAGGAATGATCCCTGGAATTCACCCAGAAGTTGTTTCAGTTAATTACTTAAAAATTTATAGGAATTTCTGTGCTATGGTTTCCACAACACAGAAGATTTTCCCATAGATTTATTTTTCTACTTCACTTATGTCTAGCAGCTTCTTTCTTTTGGTTTACAAGTTGTCAGGTCTGTTTTCACCAGACGTTTTCCTATAGATTTCTCAATCCATCTCTGGTAAGTGTCATTTTTCTGTGGGTTTCCGTATTTCAGAAGCAGGCACTCCTTGAGTGCACCGTATGTTTTTGGTGCCAATGGATGGGTTTTCCCTCAACTGCGTTTACTGTCAACTCTAATTTTAAAGACCTGTGCCTAAATTGAACTCTAACTCCCGCTCTGGGATTTTGCCACTGGGGGAGTTGTCATGGATATGTGAAAATTAACATGCAGAGGAAACTTTTATCTGGCGGACTGCCAAGCCACTTTGACAAAATTGAGAAAATGCAAATTGGTATAAAATTACACTTGAAGGACAAAACCACTTTTTTTGCAAACCAGAGGTTAAAAAAAAAAAAAAAAAAAAGCTCATGCCTTACCCAAACCTTTATAAGTAACTTTCAAAAAGAAGGCAGCTTCAGAAACGTGAGTCCCATACCCATAAATCCAGTATAAAACAGTGGTGGAGAAATCAAAAGTAAAACTTCTGAACTAGATAAAAAACAAAGGCCAAAGCGGTGAGAGACATCATTAACAACTTTCAGAACTTCCAATGCAACACATTTTATTACATGTTTTGTAAATAAGGTAAATAAGTTTTGGGGGGAATTGTAAATCTGGGGAATTGGTCACTTGGCAAATCAGCTGTTAACATATTGGCTTGGAGAATGGATCACTCTGAGATTTGGTATTTGGCAAACTGTCTTCCAAGAAATGTCTGTTTCTTTTTCTTCCTTCCTTCTTTCCTTCCTTTCTTTCTTTTTAGAGAGAGAGAGTGCGCCAGCATGTGCACAAGCAGGGGAAGGGGCAGAGGGAGAGAGAATCTTAAGCAGGCTTCAGGCTCAGCACAGAGCCCAACATGGGTCTTGATCCCAGGACCCTGAGCTCCCGACTTGAGCTGAAACCAAGAGTCAGTCGCCTAAATGACTGAGCCCCTTCAGGCGCTCCATGAAATGTCTCTGTTTCTGAAGAGGGTGAGAGGGAGGCTGGTCGAGAGACCAGCTGTCTGAGCAGGGGGAGGGGTATGATCTGAAGGTTTAGACTCTGCTGGAAAGGAAAGGAGGGAGGAAAGTAAGGTTATGCACAGAGATGGGTATGACCAGAGTTAGTTCCAAAGGGTGGAGAGCGGAACATTTTACTGAAGACAGAGGGCCTGGGAGAGGGGGTGCCTGGGGTCACTGAGGAAACAGATCCCCAGCACCGGGGTGCAGTCCAGCTGGGGCAGGAGCCTGGAATCTCAGCCACAGACACACCAGGGCGATTTTCTCCAGCAGTGCTCCCCAGCCTAGGGGCGACCAGCTGAATTGCTCTTGGGGCTTGGGGTTTTCTGGGCCAGTGCTTTGAGAAGACAAGGGAGAAACAGACTCGCGGAAGAGGGAGAGATGCACTGAAAACCAGAGGCCCTGAGAGGGAGCAGGGATGGTCGTGAGCACAGCAGGGACAGAGCAAGGGGAGAACACGGTGTGGCCAGGACCACAGTCCCACGCAGGACAGGAGCAGGGCTGCTGAGAGTGAATGGGCTGGGGAGAGGAGATGGGTGAGAAAACTGGGAAAGCGGCTCAGACTTGGGGCGGGACGCAAGTTTCTCCTGGGGCGTGGGGGCTGGGGGCCTAGAGTTCAGGTTTGGGGACACAGGAGGCCATGGTGGTGGCTGAGTCCGCTGCACAGACCCTGAATTTGCTGAGGTGGAGGACATGAAAGGATACTTAGTGGCATTCTCAGACCCAGCCCCCCCTGGTTCTTCCCACTCCTACATGACACACAGACCCACCTCCACCACCACCGGTCACCTCTGTTGCCACCGCCACCATGGTGAACTCTTCTCCCACAGAGAAAAAAGGGTTTTGAAACACTCTAACTCCCCCTCTCCCCATCCCTGTGTCCTTCCTCCCCGTCCCTGCCGGATGGCAATTAACACAGTCACAGCTCTGGAACCTGCTCTGTTTCTGGGCCGACACAGCCATTCATCCATGAGAGAAGAATAAAATTAATCTATTCCTGGCTTTGTGCCGCCTATTCTGTCTTTCCTCCCTCTCCTGGGGGACAGCCCCCCACTCCCACACACCTCCAGTTCCTTCCCAGCTTCCGCTCTCCCTGCACCTCCCCCGCAGGCGGCATCAGCCCTCTGCAGGTGACTGGGCTCCGCTGGGGAGCCTCTGACCGCAGCATCTCCCCATCCTCTCTCCTCTGAGCTCAGCAGGGACTCCTGGGTTGGGGGACTGGAAAGCCCTATTAAAATGCTAATATGGCATCTGGAAGTGGGAAAGCGTCAAGACACTAGTGAACATTGAATCCCCAGGCTTCCTCGAGCTTTGAGCAGTCTGGGCTGTGTGTCACAGGCTAAGGGACATTTCTCACCGTCCTTCACCGGGTCTGATCCACATGTGGGTTCTCCCCCTCTCCCACCCAAAGCCAGGCACTCCCAGGGCCCACCAGGCCCTGTCCAGTCTCAGAACCACCACTGAGTGGGGTCAGGTCCAGAACTGCAGGAAATTCAGTGGTTTTTAGCACCTTGAGCTCCCACCCCCTACCCCGCATGCTCCCCTCCTCTGCCCCTACCCGTCTGATAACACTTCTCATACCTTGGGGCCCAGGGTCCAACCTGCTGCCAAGATACACTGTACCATCCCACAGCCGCTGGGGCAACGTGCTCTTCCTCTCCTGTCCCCTGCCGCTGAGTGATGAGGACACACCGGCCCTGCGCACCGCTCAAATCTAGCATGACCAAACTGGCTCGGGGGTGATTTTCAAAGTGCCGACACTTTGAGACTTCTGCTTCTGGAAAGACAATGTAGACACACTTCTCCATTCTTCCCACCAAGTACAGCTAAAAACCCGGGGTGTGATGCAGAACATACAGACAGACCTTGAAAGATAGAGAGTAGGCTGACTAGGACCTCGACACCCCCAAAGTCCCCCCCAGCACACACACACACACACACACACACACACACACACACCTGGGGGGTGGTGTCAGGAAGACCAAGTAGAGAGCCAGGACTTAGGAATTTCGTCCCAGCAGGCCAAAACCAGTTTCTGACCTTCCTGTCTGGCAGTGTGTGTGGAAACCACGTCCACCCTCGGCCGGGGAGCCACCAGATTATGTGAGGCAAAACAGTTAGAACTGAGGAGAGAAATAGACACATTCACTGTGGTAGTTTCCAGATAAGCCGTGTTTCAAAGTGGAAGGCTCCAAGGAGATAGAAACGCAGCCGAAAAAAAATGACAACGCAGCACGAAAGCGGCACTGAGAGGAAAATATACACCATTAATGGTTTCATTAGAAAAGAAGACCATTTCCGATCAGTAGTATCAACTCTCACCTCAAGAAACTAGAAAAAGGAGAGCAAAATCATCCCAAGCAAGCAGAAACAAGGAAATAAAAAGATCTGAACAAAAAGCAACGGATAGGGTTGGAGGATGGCATTGGGCGGCGGGCATTAAAGAGGGCACGTGATGGAATGACACTGATGAATCACTGACCTCTACCCCTGAAACCGATATGTTAATTTAAATTTAAATTTAATTTAAATTTAAAAAATAAATTTAAAAAAGCAACGAATAGGAAAACAAAAATAGAGAGAGAATCCATGAAGCCAAAGCTGGTCCTTGAAAAGCTTGATAAACCGGACAGATTTCTCGCAGGATTCTGCAGATGTCTGTAGTGATGTCACCTGTTTCGTCCCTGGGGTTGGTACTTTATGTCTTCTCTCCCTTTTGGAGTGGGGGGTGTCAGGCTTACTAGAGGTTTGTGTTCATAGAGTTGCACCTAAGTGTTTCTTTTTTTCTTTTCTGTGTGTGTGTGTTGGGCGGTGGGGGGTGGTTGCGGTAGTTTAAAATAGCATTGTATTTTTTGGGGCGTCTGGGTGGCTCAGTCAGTTAAGCTTCTGCCTTCCCCTCAGGTCATGATCTCAGGATCCTGGGATCCAATCGACATCCACATACGGCTCCCTGCTCAGTGCAGAGTCTGCTTCTCCCTCTCTATCTGCCCTTCCCCCCAGCTTGTGCTGTCTCTCTCTCTCGAATAGATAAATAAAATCTTTTTTAAAAAATAGCATTGTGTTTTTATTTTTGGTTTCCATATGCTCATTGCCAGTATACAGACATTCAATTGATTCTTGTTGTTAATCCTGTGACCTTGCTGAACTCACTTACTAGTTCTAAGAGTTCTTTGGTAAATTGAAGAGTTCTTTGGTAAATTCCTTTGGTGAAGTCCTTTGGTAAATTTCTACATACGCCTTAACAGAATCTACAAATAAATAAATAAATCTACAGATTTATTTATTCCTTTCTGACGTCTTTTATTACCCTTTCTTGCTTTACTGCACTGTCTAGAACTTCCAGTAATATGTTGATTAGCCTCGCCTTTTTCGTGGTCTTAGGTGGAAAACATTATGTTTTTCATTGCTGAGTAGGTGTTACCTGTAATTTTTTTGGATGGGATGGTTTTATTAAGTTGAGGAAATTTCCCATTATTCCTGTTTTTTGAGAGTTTTTGTCATGAATAAGTATTGAATTTTCTGTTTGTCTTATATGCATTAGTTGAAAAGATCATGTGATTTTTCTTCTTTAGCTCTGTTAATATTGTGTATTATACCGATTGATTCTAGAATACTGAACCAACTTTGCATTCGTGGAATAAAACCCACTTGGTCATGTGGTATTATTCTTTCTTATAGTGATGAATTCTATTTGTTAATGTTTCCTTAAGAATCTGTCTGTAGGGGCACCTGGGTGGCTCAGTGGGTTAAGCCTCTGCCTTCAGCTCAGGTCATGGTCTCAGGGTCCTGGGATGGAGCCCCACATCGGGCTCCCTGCTCAGTGGGGAGCCTGCTTCTCCCTCTCTCTCTGCCTGCCTACCTCTCTACCTGCTTGTGATCTCTCTCTCTCTCTCTCTCTCTATCAAATAAATAAATAAATAAATCTTTTTAAAAAATCTGTTTATATTCATGAGGGATATTAGACTGTAGTTTTTTTGCACGTTGTCTGGTTTTAGTATTAGGATACTACTAGCTTCATAAAATGAATTAAGAAGTATCCTGCCCTTTCTCTACCATTTTCTGGATGGCATTGTGTAAAACTGGCATTCATTCTTTCAACATTTGGTGGAATTCTCTAGCAAAACCCTCTGAGCTTGGGGCACCTGGGTAGCTCAGTGGGTTAAAGCCTCTGCCTTTGGCTCAGGTCATGATCCCAGGGTCCTGGGGTCGAGCCCCGCATCGGGCTCTCTGCTCAGCAGGGAGCCTGCTTCCCTCTCTCTCTCTGCCTGTCTCTCTGCCTGCTTGTGATCTCTGTCTGTCAAATAAATAAATAAAATCTTAAAAAAAAAAAAACCCTCTGAGCTTGAAAAGTTCTTTCTATTTCATTTTTAAATAAAGAATTTAACTTCTTTATTAGCCATAAAGCTGTTGAAATTATCTATTTCATGTTGATGAGTTGTGGTAGTTTGTGCCTTACAAGCAATTGGTCTATTTCATGTAAATTGCCAAATTTATATATTTAGAGTGAATCATAGTATTTTTGTGGTGACGCAGTGGTGTTGTGTCTGATTACAGCAATCTATGTCTATGATAAAATGGCGTAAAACTATACACACACACACAGTTTCCCATTATCAGTTTCCTGGTTTTCATATTATGCTATAGTTGGTCAGATGTCACCCACTGGGGGAAATTGTGGAGAAGTGTACATGACACCCTATCACAGGACTCTGTGCTTACTTCCTCCATCTCTACTCCATTGACTCCTTATTCCCTTTGTCTTTTTTTTAAGTTTTTATTGAGGTGTAAGATGCATACAGTAAAGTGTATAATTCTTAAGGGTAGAGCTTGACGAATTTTTATACAAACACATATATGTGTGACCACCACCCTGAATGAAATATAGACCATTTCCAGTAGCTCCATTGTGTTCTCTGTCAATCCACTGTCTTCTGCTCCTCGGTACTCTTTGTGGATTTCTTAGCCTGGTCTAGCACTTTATATAAATGGAATCGTATCATATACCCTCTTTTATCTGGTTTCTTTCACACATGATGTCTGATAGCTTCACTCATTTTTTTTTCCATCTGTAGCTCATTTATTTTTGTTGGTAGGTAGCAGTCTGCTGGGTGAATATATCATGATTTGTTTATCCGTTCCACTCCTGTGGGGACGTTGGAGTTTTCTCCTCTTCAGCTTTGTAAAACCCTTCAATATTGTGTCGTCATGTTTCTTCAAGATACCTCACTTTTCTTTAAATCGGTCCAGAACAATAGGCCTTCAGCCTTCCAGAGAACCTGCCCTTTCCTGAGGCCAGAGCAGCCGCTGACCCACTTTCTGACATCAGAAGGTTAAGTCAGGTTATCAGTCCGAAAACACAAGGAGAGGAAGTGGAAGTGAGTAGAAGCCGTGTGTGATCTAGCAGTTGGAGGCTGTGGGAGGCTCCACGGCGAGTCTCGGGGCCTGCCTTCAGAGCTGAAAGTTTCCGGAGGCCAGAGTCTTGGGGAAGGGGATGCAGGCAGGGGCAGACAGCCCATTGCTGGCATTCCCCAGAGCTCTGCAAGTCTCAGGCTGGAGTTGGGCTCCCTGGCCTTCTGCCCGGTGCCCTGAGGCAACCAAAATGAGAGCTCAAAGAGCCAGGAGCCACAAGGTTATTTTTCTAAGACTTAAAGGGATTAAGTCATCCCTCCAGTCTTGTTTGCCTGGGGGAAGAACCTCAGGTCGCCTCCTTCGGGACCCTCAAATGTATCTTCCTCCGAGAGGAGACGAGGAAGGAGAGAGCGGGAGAAGGCAAGGAGGAGCGGCGGGTCGGACGGAAACAGCTGGGGACGGACGTCAGACCACAGTGGGCAGGCAGCCGCACAGGGGCCTGATCAGGCCCGGCTCAGGGAAATCCAAATGGGTAAACTGAGCTCTGTTTGAGAATGCCTTAAGGCTACAAAGCTGAATGTTTACGTGAATACAATCAAAGGAAAGGGGAAAGGTTTGGGAGAGAAACACCCAAGAAAACCCAAAGAAAGCCACAGAACCCAGACAAGAACTACCAATCTGGTAATGATGGGGTGTGCTGTAGGGTTGGTGTTTATGCCAGACAAAGCCAGTGTTCTCCCGAGATCTGGTGACAATTTGGGGCACATATAGTTAGGGGGAAGGGCAAGCTCTGGGGAGAGGCTTTGAGTCAAGGGACCAGGACTGAGCGACAGCCTAGGTAGAGGTTGTCTGCTCTGCTGCCCTAGGCAGCCCTCTGTCCCCGAAGCCAGCAGAGTCTGCCGGTGAATGACACCTGGACCAGTGAGCTCAAGAGATCTGGCTTCTCAGGCCCAGGCACTTGCTAAGGCGCTAGTCAACGTCACAGTGACCTTGTCAGGACCCTGAGCCACCCCCAGTGCTTTTGAAATGTGCCCAAACCTCTGGCAAGGTTTGCTTTGGTTTCTAAACTCTTACTACAGAAGAGAGGAAGTTGCTTTAGAATCAAATCCTCATGAAACCTTTCATATTACAAGGCATTGATTTGCTTGGTGATTTTGAACAATTTATTCTGAAGCACAAAGTCAGATCTGGGAAAGAACTCTTGGCTCCAGTATCTAACAAGGCTAGTTTTAGATGCTCATGGGGTCACTAACAGAAGGCAAATACACACACAAACAGCCCGGCAATTCCAAGCATTGACTGTGGTCATCCAGCCTCCCGAGGATCCATTCATTTACGCATTTAGTTTTTTAGTTAGTTAATTTCATTTAAGCGATCTCTGCACCCAACATGGGGCTCAAACTCACAACCCCAAGATCAAGTTGAATGCTCCTTTGACTGAGCCAGCCAGGAGCCCCCTGAGGATCCTTTTGGAAGCCATGCTGTTGAGGCAGCGTCATAGTGCAGATAACCAAACCTAAGGGTCAAAGGCAAAACTCAATCACCCCAATGCTCTATCAATGGCCAGTGTGACGTGGTCTGCATCCCTTGGACTCTGAGTCTCTGCATCTTCAATGAGCTATTTGTGAACAAACCATGACATAATCAGTAAGGGATCTGACTGGGGCGCCTGGCTCAGTGGATAGAGTATGTGACTCTTGATCTTGGGGTTGTGAGTTTGAGCCCCACGTTGGGTGTAGCGATTACTTAAAAATAATTAAACTTAAACAAAGGGGGTGGGAATCTGGTGATGACAAAGATGCCAGTGTGAGTATGGAAAAAGTATGGAAAGTATGGGAAAAGCAACATGCCCAAACTCTTGTATTAGTTTAAATATGTATGTGTCACTCTATCAGCAGTGAAACAGGTAACTGACTCTTCTCCCCACATTCTTAAATGTTGATCAAAACATTGCTTAAAGAAATCTCTGACTGGGAAAGTCATATACAGAGTTAATCTTCAAATCAGCATATGCTATATTCTCTCATCTAAAAGATGCTCAAGATTATAATTAGACCCGGGAAAGCTCACCGTACTCTACCTGAATAAGCTGCTACCCAGGAAAAAGATTCTACGTACCAGGTGGGTTGAGCCCAGGCGGCCTCCTGACCCAGACCTTGGTGCTCCAGCCTTCAGTGTAGACCACTGCCCAGCCATCAGCTATATTGAAGCTGTCTTACAGTCAAGTTCCTGCAGGTCCCTTGGCAGGCACTGTGCAAGTTGCCACGGGCAGATGCTCAGGCGACTCAGTGCAGGTTCATGACCACCTGGGTGTGAGGTTATCTGTCAATTGGATACCAAACAGGGGCCGTGGGACCAGAGTGCAGGTGTGAGCATGTGAGGTTGGAGTGGTAGAAGGAAGGCAGACTGGCTATCCCCAGAGTGCCTGACCGCAAAGAACGACAAAGCTGCACTTTGGTTTTCTCCTTTTCACTTCTTTCTCCTTCCTTATTCGCTACTTTTATCTGTAAAGAGCTCTGAGCCCTCATTCGTAGAGGGTATTCTGTGAGTAAGGGGACCAGGTCTCTGCCCTGCGCAGTCTCCATTTCCAAAGTTCAGAGACCCGTGGCTTATAAAACGAAGTTTACCTTCCAGCGTTTTCTTTGTCATTGCTTGGTTGCCCCTGAAATGTGACCGACTCTTCATCTGGGGGGTGTGGGGAGGTGATATTCTAGTTAGAAGCACTGTGAGAAGGGTGGTTCTCTATTTTCAAAATACAGAACTTTAGCCTCCTCACTTCCGCCAAATGAGGTTTTCCCTGCAGGAACATTTTCTGGTTCAGCAGCTGCCCAAGAAGAATGGGGGTCATCTCGAATCACATCTCATTGTTCTCCAAGATCTGGCTTCCTAGAGATAAGGAACGGTCATCTGGAAAACAGCGTGTTGGACAAGTAAAGTTCTACTGTAGTGCATTCCAGGAACTCTTCGGATCCTTTGCTCTTCGGAGATGGATTCCCGTGGGCAATTCCTGGAGCTAGGCAGGCAGTCACCAGGGCATGGCCAGGAGCATGGCGTAGAGTAGGGGGGGGTCATAGGGTAGACCACTGGTGAGTTGCAAAAGTTATCCTGGGATCCAACAAGGCAGCGGCCATGGGCCTGATAGGATCTGAGGATTCCCCTCCAGGCTCCTACAGGCATAAGAGCTCTGTGCAAAGATTTGGGCATCTACGTGTTTGGCAATGAGAGAGTCTAGCTCAAGACTTAGATTCTTGGTCTCTCGGAGAAGCGTGGCAACCCTAGCTGCAGGAATCGGGCAGGGAAAGCGGCAATACAAATCACGAGGTTTCTGGAAACATCTCATAGACACTTGTTTCTGAAAAGCCATGCTCTTCTCTCTAAGCAGTGCTCTTTTGAGGGCACCCCAAGAGTGGCCCGAGTAGGTCCTATGTCTTTGTGTCTACAGCGAAGTCTAGATGTCTGCGTCCCCTGTGAAGGCATGCCCCTGCCCTCCACTGAGGAACTGTTTACAACAGGGCAGCGCATCCCTTCTGAAGCCAAAACTGAAACAACAAAACAACAACATAAAAACCCCTTTCTGAACCACAGCTCTGGCTTGGAGTGTAATTTTTGAGAATATACTTCTCCATTCCTTGAATAGTTACGCTTGTCTGTATGGTCCGGCTATTTATATGTTCTGAGAACTCTCTGGAAACCCCTTTTCCAAGAAATGAACGAACTCTTCGGTGACCATGTTTACTGGATCTCCCGTTTCAGTCATATCTGGAGGCGCTGGCAGGTTGGGGACCCTTCCAGCGTGTCAGGGTTTCTGAAGAATCTTGTGAACAGATGTGCCTCGTTAGCCCACCCCAACCCCCACAGGCCTCTCACCTAAAGCCTCAAAACTTGGCCCCATCCCTTACTGTTTGATATTCTCTCCCCTTTCCCCAGTGCCACAGGTGTGGTCTGTGAATATGTTGTTGAGAGGATGAAGATAACCTGTGATCCCATGTGACGGGATCAATAGAGGGTAGCAGATATTGGTGACGATGTCATTGGTGATGATGTCATCATGATCACCATTATTGTCATAGTTGCCTCTGCTAGTAAGCCTTAAAGATCTCTGGGAGATAGTTCCTGGGCTATTAACTTTCTTTCCCAACTAAAATCTTTACTGAGTCAAAATAACATTAGGTCTAAATCTTTCAGGCCCTGGGTCTGACTCTATGGGTTTTGAATGCTGTATGTCATTCTTAGCAAAGGCTGTGCTCTTCCTGTGTGTGAATGCATGTATGGACATACCCCAGGCCATACCCACAAAGAATGACGAAGATCTGCTCCTGCAGCTCCAGCTACAAAAAGCAGGGTGAAAATTTTTGTTTTCCCTTTAAAGGCTCCCACCCTCGCTTAGCCACCATTTGACTCCCAAGAAATGTCGGAGTTTGAAAATAATACACCCCCCCACATGCTGTGGTGTTTAGATTTTAGTGTGAATAATATCTTTAAAAACAAAAAGTTAAAGTGCCAGGATTCTGTG
Organism: Martes martes; assembly: GCF_963455335.1. Taxonomy (NCBI): domain Eukaryota; kingdom Metazoa; phylum Chordata; class Mammalia; order Carnivora; family Mustelidae; genus Martes; species Martes martes. The sequence continues at coordinate 103,469,410 of NC_137896.1, read as the reverse complement.
TGGGGTGAATCTTTTTTTTTTTTTTTTTAAAGATTTTATTTATTTATTTGACAGAGAGATCACAGGTAGGCAGAGAGGCAGGCAGTGAGAGAGGGGGAAGCAGACACCCCGCTGAGCAGAGAGCCCGACGTGGGGCTCGATCCCAGGACCCTGAGATCATGACCCGAGCTGAAAGCAGAGGCTTAACCCACTGAGCCACACAGGCGCCCTGGGGTGAATCTTTAATTCAAAAAATAATACCAACAATTCTTCTTACTAAGAACTTTAAAACTAAGACCTTCCTCAAAAGTATCAAGTGGCAGATTTTTTTTTCTTTTATCTTTTAGACTGGGTTTTTCAGTTTAGATTTGAGAGTTAAAATAACCCAGAAATGATCAGAACTTCAAAAACAATGATGAGAACTTTATTTAGCACCCAAGGAAATATCATATCATAAAGTTGATCTAGGACCCAAGTCATTAAATGGTTTAGGACTTAATTGATTCTAAATTGCTGAGGTCCGGAAATGTGGGATTGGCTATGTCTGTGAAACTTTCTGGATATGTTATTATCAGAGACTGCCTTCTGCATAATATCTATTTTTAATTTGTAGAATTCAATTTTACATGTTGTGAACCACAGATGTGAAAATAATATGAGTACTGTGAAATATGTTTCAGGAGCTAAAAATAAGGAACATAAAAAGATACTTCCAATGGATAAAGAAGATGAGATGCACTTTAAACAGAAAGAAACATCTACAGATACGTTGACAGAATGAATGGAAAAATAATACCATGAAGACATTAAGCATTAAGCAGGCTGCAGTGGGTATATCCCTATCAAATGAAGTTAGCTTTGAGATAAAGAATGCCAGACCTAAGAGGGACATGTCCTAATGATAAATGGACATGTTATGTAGAAGACATTATAATTATCAACCTGTATGAGCCTAATAACAGAGCTTCCAAATACATGAGGCAAAAATAGTAGAGCTCAAAGGAGAAGAAGACAGTTCCACAATCATACTTGGAAATGTTACCACCTCCCGTTCCTGGTCACTAAGAGAGAAACTTGGTCTAAAATTAGTGGGGATGTAGGTGATCCATACAAAACCATCACTACCTATAGTTACAGAACACTATACCCAAAAACTGCAAAATAGATGTTCTTTTCAGGTACATCTGGAACTTTTGTCAAGATAGGGGCGCCTGGGTGGCTCAGTGGGTTGAATCCTCTGTCTTTGGCTCAGGTCATGATCCCAGGGTCCTGGGATGAGCCCTGCATCAAGCTCTCTACTCAGTTGGGAGCCTGCTTCTCCCTCTCCCTCCGAGGCTCCCCCTGCTTCTGCTCTCTCTCTCTCTCAAATAAATAAATAAAATCTTTAAAAAAAGATTAAAAAAAATTAAAACGGACAAAGGAGTTGAATGGACACAATCAAAAAATAAGATAGCCAAATGGCTAATAGAGATTCAAAAAAGCATTCAACCATGACTCAGCAGAGAAATGAAAAATAAGATACCCCTACAGACCTAACTCAAATTAAAAAGACTGACTTTATCAGATATTAGTGAGGACGCGGCAACTTCTTACAAAACTATATAAACATCTACCTTGCTGAGTGGCCCAGTAATTCTACTCCCTGTTTTTTTCCCAATAGAAATGGAAATGTACCTTCCCCAAAAAACTCATCCAGAAGCTTTGTTAGTTGGAATGGAAGCACTGGGATATATCAGCTGTTCACAAACAGCATGGATAAGTCAACGGTGATATCTTCGTAAAATGAAATACTACACATCAATAAAAAGGAATGACCATTGACGGCACAAGAAGGATGGATTACCAGAAGCATTACAAGCTGAGCAAGATAACATGTACACGAACAGCTACACCTGTGTTCATAGGAAGGTCTAGAACAGACACAACTAATCTATGGTGGAAGAAAATCAGAATCGTGGTTGCTCCATGGAAAGAAAGGATTAACTGGAAAGAAGCATAGAAGAATATTTTCAGGTGACAGCAGCATCTTTTATTTTGATATTTGTCAAAAGTCGTAGGTACATTTAAGATGTGTGTGCTTCAGAGTTTGTAAATTTTGTATTAAAAACATAACAACTCAACTTGACCCAGTATTTGGGGAACTACAAAAGTATGATGAAGAGGATATAAAAAACAAACATGGAGGAAATTAAAATTTCAAAGAGGAAAAAAATAAATGATAAAAAAATCAATAGCTGTCAATTTCACCAAGTTAATTTCAATGTTTATTTTATTAAAGAAATGAAGTCTGAAATGGTAAGAGCGGCACCCTCTGGGGATTTTAAGGGGGGAAGAGGAGAGCTTTGATTTTACCACTGGTTTACTGCTCGTTCCCTTTTTACTGGGCATTTACTGGTTTCTAAAAATCATTTATTTTAAATTTAAAATGCTGTGTTTCCCAATGCATATACCAGCACGCTCTCTGCCCTAGTCACCTTCCTGAAAACAGTAACGCATTTTTAGAGGATCCGGCAGGCATCTGGTTTACTTGCTAAGCGTTTGTGGATTTTGCAGGATGGATAAGGCACAGTGAAGTTCACACACACACACCCACACACACACACAGCGGTCCCTGCCTTCAGAGAGCTTAACCAGGGATGGAAAATGATCCATACCAAACTGAAACCATGGAAGGGTGTTTAAATAATGGGCTTTAAGCGTGTTTATGCATCTATTATGGAGAAGAAAACCCAACAGACCTCATTCTTGCTCTCACTTACTCTCCCCTTTCTGTCCTTTTCCCACCCACCGGTCTAGCCATCGCCACCGAAGCTTTGCACCGTGCTGGTCTCATCCCTTGTGATACAGGGAAGTCAGGAGATGCGTGCGTGGCCGGAAGGGCACCTCCTCTTCAGGGGATGTTTGAATGGGCCCAGGACCCTCTCTGGAAACATGGTAGCATCTTTGAGGAAACTTCGGGGCCTGTGTCCACATGCAAGGTCACAAACTACCGCACAGCCTGTGGCCTTCCAGACCCTGCCTGCAGCCTGCATGGAAGGATTTGCCTGGCAGAAATTGTTTTTCTTTGTTCCAAACACACAGCTGTTTTCCTCTGGTATCCAGATTCAAAGGCATGACGTTGCTCTTCTGTCTCCCCAGGGACCCTGATGCAGGGGGCTGCATGGTCCTTGGATCCTCAGGCTGCTTTTCACGGAAGCTCCCTGCTCTCCCTGGAAGGCGGGCGTGGGAGGGTGTACCGGAGCCCCTGAGGGACTCCTTCTGCAGGCCTGACTTCAGCCTCTTCCCCTTCCCTCAACCACAGCAAGAAAAGGAGGACCCAAAGCGGAAATTATGTTCTGTTACCCACCAAAATGAAGAAGGTAAGGTTCTTAACACCAGCAACTTGGAGGCTCAGATTTGTACCTCCTACCCTGCATGTAGGAAGTCTCATTAAAAACAGACAACGAAAAGCTTCACGCATAAAAACAAAACAACAAAACAGAAGAGAGTGAAACCAACAAAAGAACAAAGATTTGAAAAAGAAAAAAAAAAAGTCCCCTCTGGTTTCCTTTTGGGTATACTTCCATGTCCTATGGAAGACTGACAGCCAGTTCTAGTGGAAAGAGCACTGGACAGGGAGTCCAGAGAGCCCATCCCAGTTCCCCATCATGTGGCCCTGGACAGATCAAAGCCTTCCTTGGGACGTCCATCTCCTCACCTGCAGAGAGGCGAGGGAGTCCTTGAGGGCACCTGGCCCCCTTGACATGCCCCGATTTACAAAGCTGCCTTCGCAGTCTCGTGTGGCATATTTATGGGATTCGAGAAGGTATCTCACAAGAGCAATGGACAGTCACAGCAGCTGAGCACTTGCTGTATACCCGGCCTCGGGCCAACTGCGGGTCCTAGAAGGGAAGGCCTTTTAGAGGAGGCTCCGAAGGTGAAGACCCTGCGTGAGGGAGTCAGGATGCCAACCAGGCCAACGGATTTGCACACATACTGGTCCAGTGTCATTTGGGGGTGAAATGATGAAAGCGCCTATCATCTCGCTTTTGCTGGTTTGGCAGCCAAAGGTGCTGCTTTTCCACCATAACGCCCATCCTGCTGGCTCGGGGAAGGCATACAACAAGCAGGCTTCAGTGTTTGTCCCGGGGGCGTGCTCTGTCTCTGAGAGGCAGGATGCTTTATCAAAGAAACACCACTGTGTGCTTCTTTCTCGGTAAAATATTGGTTTTTGGGGGTTTTGTTTTTGTTTTGTTTTTCTTATTCTAGTTTGCTCCTCTTAAATCTGTTCAGGGTGGGAACTTTTTAAAAAGGCACTTGTGATTTCTTCTCTTTGAGGGTCAGGTGGGAGTCCTGTATTTCTAAGTCTTCTCTTGTGTTTGCACTCACAATGCTGCGCAGGTAGGCTGGTGCCCTCGCCTGGGGAGGAGAGGCCAACACAAGGTTCAGAGTCAGTGGGGAGGGGGGGAGAGGAAGGATACATTGACCCGGGATCTGGAAGAGAAACAGGCAGAACCGGAATGAGCCAGTTCTCATTCAGTGGGGTGCTCTTGGGGAGAACTCAGGCTCGGAGTGGGTCTTGAGCCCTCAAATGAATAGCAGCCTTCATGTCTGTCCCTCGCAGCTCCTTCCTAGGGCAACCAACTCATCCTGGCTCACTGTCCCTGCTTTAAAACCCCAAATCCTCTATCCTAAGAAAGTTCTCTGTCCCAGGTCAACCGGGACTCACCAGCTACGGGGTCTCCAGCCACACTGGGCTCACAGCAAGATGATCGCAAGCCTTCTGCTGACCCTGGGGTTGTAAATGTGGTGATCTAAGCTGCAATTTCTTCTCTGGGTCCGTGGGTTTTTTGTCAGTGACAGGACTATGGAGTTTCATGAACTCCATTGTCCTTCCAACCTGTAGGTGCTGTCAGCTTTGGGTAGGCTAGGGCACGTCCTTTGGCTAAGCAATGCAGACAAATAGGGTGCAGACCCTGGTGGCCAGGGTACAGGGTCTGTCCTGAAGCTTGGGTCCTCCCCCTTTCCAACCTTGGGCCCAGGGCCATCTAGCAGAGCAGAATTTGGAGCCCTAGCTAGAGTGGGGTTGGGCACCACACCTCCATGCCCTGGTTCTAGAAATGTCAGTCTGCAACTTAGACACATTACATAACACGTGTTCTGCACATAATCATGTAAGTGTCTGTGTTAGCGCTGGACATTTTCCCTGTCCAATGGCGGCCACTTCTCCCATTCTCCAAGCTGCCCTGAGAGCTGGAAAGGGCCCGCATGAAAGCTGACCTTTGATGGTGTCCTTTCTGAGAGAGCCACTGTATTAGACAGGGTTCTCCAGGGAAACAGAATCAATATGTATGTATGTATATATGTATTTATAATTACGGAAGTGGGCTCACGTGGTTATGGACGCAGGGAAGTTCCACAATCAGCCGTCTGCAAACTGGAGCCCCGGGAGAGCGGTGGTATCATTCTGTCTGAGTCTGAAGGCATGGTGGTGATGGAGGGATGGTGATGGTCTAAGTCCTGGTCTGGTCCTTGGTCCAAAAGACCAAGAAACAGAAACAGTGATGTCCTCCAGCAGAAGACGGATATCCCAACTGAAACAGAGAGAATGAATTCATCCTTCCTCTGCCTTCTTGGTCAGTTCGGGCCCTCATGGACTGGATGAAGCCTCCCCACGTTGATGAGAGCCATCATCTTTGCCCATCCTGCCAATTCAAATGATGACCTCATCCAGAGACACCCTCACAGACACACCCAGAAAGAATGTTTAGCCAGCCCTCTGGGCACCCCTGAGCCCAGTCAAGTTGACAGGTAAAACTAACCATCATGCATCTGGCTTCCTACTTTGCGGAGAGCCTGCTTCTCCCTCTCCCTCTGCCTGCTGCTCCCCCCAGCTTGTGCTTTCTCTCTCTGTGTCAAATAAATACGTAAAATCTTAAAAAAAAAAAAAAAAAAAGATTAGGGTCAGGGACTTCACAGACTCCTCAATAAAACAAAGTTAAAGACAATAGAATTTAAAACCATGTATCGGCTTTATCGGATAGAGTTCAGTTATGAAGCCATGATACCGTTGAGAAATAAGCCACCAGCTTCTCCTCTTCAAGGGCCAGCGAGGCCAGAATAGGGAGATATAACAAGTCACACCACATGGTCGCGTTTTCATCTTGTAGCCTCAGACTGACCGAAGTATATTTAGTGTAATGTTGGGTTTTGACTAAATAAGATGCCTCTTCAGTACAGGTAATGTTCAGGCAAGTATAAATCGGCTTCAGTATTGAGGGCCGTGACAAGGAGAGAAAGGAAAAAAAAAAAAAAACAGTCACATCCCAGCCATCTCGGACAGTTTTCAGTGTGTGGAACTAAAAACTATACACTTAGTTTGTTGATTGGATGAACAGGGTCGTATATGTTCAATTTGGAAACTTGGGTATAATGTTAAACTCACCGAGTAAGTGGGCCTCACCAGCTCTGCTTACCTCTGTGCTCTCTTGCCAAACTGTTTATGTTCCTCTAGTTGCTACTTCAGACCTGAGAGCCAACTCACCTATGTCAGTAGAGCACGAGGGATATGTCAGCCACTAGAGCCCAAGGAATCCAAAACTACTGGTGAGAAGCATAGACTTTACAGATGATGTTGAAGAACCCAAGGAAAAGGTTAACTTTACGCAGGTCAAAGCCAAAATAAATTGTCTACTGGATACATTTCTCTTTTCCCAAAATTCTTTCTCTTTTAAGACCTCATCCCTGACCGTCCTCTGTCTGGAATCCCCATCTTTATCCAGGAAGATGGAGTTCCTACTCTCTTACATGGAGTATCTTCTATGTCCCTCAGAGCCGAGGTGCCCTGCCCTGGCTTGTAACCAGGTGAGCTCCTTATAACACCTGCTCAATGAACTTGATCCTGCCCTCGAAGGAGTCTCTGAAGTCTTCCCTGAAACATTGCCTCCTCCACCACCATTTACGGGGTGCTTATCTTGTGTCAGGTAGAAGACTCAGTATTTACAAACATTATTGCAGTGATCTTGTTATTTGAGAGTTTGGTAGTACAACAATGGGTGAGAACTCTTGAGTTCTGAGAATCACTGGCCAAGAGGCCGTGTTTACTCCACCATGATTCTCTTACTCAGGTGGGTCCTTCTTACAGCTGCCAAGCTGTTGATTTCTTCCCGGTGAATTCCTTATTGCTCTCCCTGTTTTATTTGCCCCAGACCCTCACAAAACCCTTAATCCAAAGCCAGATGGTCTCTGTAGTTTCTGCAAAATAGCTTCCTCGATGGGTCTTCTCTTTTGCTGACAGCTGTTTTCTCCAAGTGCTCACTGCCAAGGCCGACACTTCTTGGGCACCAGCTGTTCTAAGTGCATTATTTCATGAATCCTCTCTACCACGTGTGGGCTGGGGTCTGTTAGTATCCGGAGCCTTTGCCCTTGGTTCTGTCTCTCCAGCTTTCAAACCCCACTGCATGTTTGACTCCTCCCCCTTCCATGGCCACTTATTCAGGTGCGGGAGGAGCCCCTGCACTCCCCCCATGCCAGGGTTAGTTACTCTACCTGGAAGAGCAACCAGCATGACCCCCACTGGCACCCATGGGATTAGGGCATAGAGGGACCATCACTGGTAAATGACTTGAAGGCCTGATGAGAACAACACTCAGGGTACATGTCCTGCTAACTTCATAACCAGAGAATGAGACGTTATGGACTCTTCATTTAGAGGCACCAACGGGAACGATGGCAGCAAGACTCAGAGAGGAGAAATGGACCAGCGGAAGCTCCCTTTGTCAGTAGCTTTTATATAGAAATTTCTATCATACCGATGAAGAAATGAACAAAAACTGACCCGAAGACCTCAATTCTAGGAGACTATGAGGAGTCCAGCACAAAATTAGACATCTAATCCTCATGAGTACAGCAGGGAGCTTGTACTGGAACTTGCTGTTCTAACTTGTAAGCTGTGGGGTCTGTGGGCTCCTGTGCAGAGCCACAGGTGACCACACACACCCCAGGCTCGGCAGAGTCCCGGGAGGGGGTTTCCAGATGTGGTCCTCAGCTGTGTATTTGGTCTTTGTTTACGGTGGCCCAAGGCAGGTCAGACCATCTCTTCACTTATCTAACTCAACTAAGCAGTTCCCTCGAGCATCAAATGTTTGGAAGAGTGAATGAAGGCTCACCCGAGTGCACATCTTCGCTGGGAATCATATAACCACAAACTCTTCTAGAAACAAAATCCCAGACAAACGCTGGGGGTCTTGGCCAAGACCTAGGTTCCCTGAGCTCAGATGAGACTAAATTTAATTCCAGCACCTTGATCTGGCTTGGGCTTGATAAAGACTGCTTACTGATGATGATGATGATGACAATGACGATGATAGAATATAATTATAATCATGACAATATTTATTAATCTGTAGGATATATTCATCTGCAGTGAAGTGTTCCAGAATGTATAATATAAAGGGGCTCATAGATTACACTCAAGAAAACAAGCTTAAGAAAAAAGCAAAATTCCAAGCAGTGTGCAGAGAATAAAAAAGAGGAAAGATATGCATAGAACTACATATCAAACAACAGAAAACCAATTTTTTTTTAAAGATTTTATTTATTTATTTGACAGAGAAAGAGAGATCACTAGTAGGCGGAGAGGGAGGCAGAGAGAGAGGGAAGCATACTCCTTGCCGAGCAGAGAACCTGATGTGGGGCTCGATCCCAGGACCCTGAGATCATGACCTGAGCCGAAGGCAGAGGCTTAACCCACTGAGCCACCCAGTGCCCCAGAAAACCACTTCCTTGACTTACATGGGACCCAAGGGCTGCAGGGGTGATGGGCAGCTGCTCTCAGAGGAAGAAGGAAGAATTTTCATTCTTGATTTGTGTCTTTCAAATTGTGAACCATTAGATTGCATTACCTTTTTTTAGAAGATAGAGATCCAAGTCACATACTATGGGATTCACCCATTTACAGTATACAATTCAGTAGATTTTACGTTCGCAAAGTTGCACAACCATCATCACTACCTAAATCTGGAACGTGTGCATAATTCACACCAAAGTCAGTACCCGTCGGTGGCCACTCGCCATTGCCTCTCCTTTAGCCCCTGACAACCAGGAATCTCCTTTCTGTCTCTGTGGATCTGCCTATCAAGGTATTTCATATGAATGTGATCTTTTGAGACTGGCTTCTTTCACTTAGCGTAATGTTTTCATCACATGCCACCCTGTTTTAGTATACAGTTGCACTTCAACCCTGAGTAATATGTTTCTTTATTAGTTAGTTGGTGGACATTTGGTTTGATTTGACCTTTTGGCTATTATAAATTCTGCTACTATGAGCATTCATGTACAGGTTTTTGTGTGAATATCTTTTCAATTCTTTTAGATCTATATGTAGGAATGAAATCACTGGGTCACATAGTAATAATATGTTTATAATTTTGAGGACCTGCCAAACTCTTTTGCAAAGTGACTACACTCATTTTACATTTTCTACTGATGTACTAAGAAATACACATTCTCCACAACACTTGTGTTTCTTTCTCTTTTAATTGTCCTAATGGATATGATGTGACAATTCCTCATGGTTTTGACTTACATTTATCTTCTGACTAATGATGTTATGAATTTTGGGGGGGTTCCTGGGTGGCTCAGTCGTTGAGCCTCTGCCTTTGGCTTAGGTCATGGTCCCAGGGTCCTGGGATCGAGCCCCACATCGGGCTCCCTGCTCTGCGGGGAACCTGCTTCTCCCTCTGCCACTCCCCCTGCTTGTGTTCCCTCTCTCTCTGTCAAATAAATGAATCTTAAAAAAAAAAAAAAGAAGAAAAGAAAAGAATCTTTTCATTTGTTTTTTGTATATTTTCTTGGGAGAAATGTCTATTCAGGCCCCTTCTCCATTTTTTTATTGGGATATATAAAAAAGATTTTATTTATTTCACAGAGGGAGACACTGTGAGAGAGGGAACACAAGCAGGGGGAAGTGGGAGAGGGAGAAGCAGGCCTCTCACGGAGCAAGGAGCCCAATGCAAGACTCAATCCCAGAACCCCAGGATCATGACCTAAGCCGAAGGCAGACGCTCAAGGACTGAGCCACCCAGGCACCTGGGATATTTATCTTTTTATTGTTGACATAATAATTCTTTATATAATCTGGATGCTAGACTCATCATATATCCAAATGATTTGGAAATGATTTTTGCAAATATTTCTCCGATTCTGTGAGTTTTTTCACTCTCTTGATTGTGTCCTTTGAAACACTAAAGATTTTAGTTTTTATGAAGTTAAATTTATCTATTTTTTTCCTTTAGTTGCTTGTTCTTTTGGTGTCATATCTAAGAAATCATCGCCTGCTTAAATAAAGATCACAAAGACTTACACCTATATTTGCTCTTAAAAGTGTTATAGTTTTAGCCCTTACACTAGATCTTTGATCTCTTTGGAGTTCATTTTAGTATATGGTCTGAGGATGAGGTTTAACTTCATTCTTCTGCACGTAGATATACAGTTGTTCCAGCACCATTTGTTAAAAAGACTATTCTTTTCCCATTTGTTTTGGAGCTCTTCCTGAATATTAACTGACCATGAATACATGGGTTTATTTCTAAACCATAAATTCTATTTGACTGGTTGATACATCCATCCTTATGCTAGTATCACATAGTCTTGTTTATGGTAGTTTTGTAGTAGGTTTTCAAATCAGCAAGTACAAATTCTTTAACTTTATTCTCTTAAAGATCATCTTGGCTAGGAGCACCTGGGTGACCTAGTCGGTTAAGCCTCTGCCTTCAGCTCAGGTCATCACCCATCACCCTCCTGGGATCGAGCCCCACATTGGGCTCCCTGCTTAGCGGGGAGCCTGCCTTTCCCTCTCCCTCTGCCTGCCACTCCCCCCCGCCCCCGCTTGTGCTCTCTCTCTCTTTCTTTGTCAAGTAAATAAATAAAATCTTTTTTTTTTTTTTTTAAAGATCATCTTGGCTACTCTGAGTTCCTTACATTTTCATATGAATTTTAGGGTTAGCTTGTCAGTTTCTCCAAAAAGTCAGCTGAATTTTTGTAGGGATTGCATTTAACCTGTAGATGTGTTTTATCAGTTTAGAGAATGCCTGTCTGTTCCTACTTTGTCGAGTGTTTGTCATGAAAGGGAGTTGGATATCATCCAATGTTTTGTCTTTTTTTTTTTTTTTAAGATTTTATTCATTTGAGAGAGAGAGAGAACACATGAGGGGAGGGGGCAGAAGGAGAGGGAGATGCAGACTCCCCACAAAGCAGGGAGCCCGACACAGGACTTGGTCCCAGGACCCCAAAATCATGACCTGAGCCGAAGGCAGATGCTCAACTGCCTGAGCTACCCAGGTGCCCTCATCAAATGTTTTTCTGTATGTTAGAGAAGATCGTGCAGATTCTGTCCTTTATTATATTAATGTAGTGTATTATAGTGATTGATTTATATATACTTATCCAACCTTGCATTCCTGGGATAAATCTTACTTGGTCCTCTTGGATAAATGCTTCTTATTTATTGTTGGATTCAGTTTGCTAGTATTTTATTGAGGTCTTTTGCCTCTGTATTCATAGAGATACTGGTGTATAGTTTTTTACAGATGTCTTGTCTGATTTTGGCGTCAGGGTAATATTGGTGTGATAAAATGATTTGGGAAGTGTTCTTACATCTTTTCATTTTTCGGAGTTGTTTGTTAAGGATTTACATGATTTCTTCTTTAAACATACAGTAGAATTCAGCAGTGAAGCCATCTGGTCTTGAGATTTTTCTTGTAGGAACCTTTTTGATTTCTAATTCAATCTCTCTCCTTGAGATATATGATATAGGCTGATACAAACCAAACCATATTTTATGTCTTCCTAGGAATTAGTCCATGGCATCTGTGTTATCCAATGTGTTGATGTTGATTTAGTCACAGTATTTCTTACACTTGATTTTGTTTCCTTAAGGTTGGTAGTAATGTTCCCTCTTTTATTCCTGACATTAGTAATTTGAGTACTCTCTTCTTTTCCTAGTCAATAGAAATAAAGGTTTGTCAGTTTTCATGATCTTTTCAAATAACTAACTTTTGGTTTTGTGATTTTCTTTATTGATTTCTTATCCTTTATTTCATTTATTTCTGCTCCAATTTTTATAGTTTCCTTGCTTCTGTTGCTTTGGGTTGGGGTTTTTTTGTTTTGTTTTGTTTTTTGTTGTTTTTTTTAGCTTCTTACGGCAGAAGATTAGATTATTGATTTACAAGTTTTCTAGGCACTGCTTTGTTGCATCCCATAAATTTTGGTATGCCTTCACTTTCATTTATCTCAAAATATTTTGCATTTCTCTTCATTTCCTTTTTTTTGACACATTGTTGTTTTTTTTCAAGTGTCTTGTTTAATTTCCCCATTTTGTGAAGTTTCCAATTTTCCTTCTGTTATTGCTTTCATGTTTCATTCCACTGTGGTCAGTGAAGATACATCGGTGATTTCAGTCCTTTTAAATTTGCTGAGACATGTTTTATGGTCTCACATACAATCCAACCTGGAGATTGTTTCCTGTGTACTAGAGAAGAATACATATTCAGCTATTGCTGAGTGGAGTTTTCTATAGATGTCCGTTAGATCTAGTTGGTTTATAGTGTTGTTCAAGTCTTCTGTTTCTTTGCTGGTCAACTGCATGGTTGTTCTATCCATTATTAAAAGTAAGGTTATTGAAGATTCCAACTTTAACTGATGAATTGTCTATTTTTCCATTTCTGCCAGTTTTTGCTTTGGGGTTATGTTGTTAGGTGCATATATGTTTATATTGTTATATCTTCTTGATAGATTGACCTTTTAATTACTATAAACTGTCCTTTTTTGTCTAAAAATTCTTATCCTAATGTCTGTTTTATCTCATATCCCATTAGCCATTCAGCTCTCTTTTGATTACTGTTTGCATGATATATCTTTTTTCCACTTTTTACTTTCAACCTGTTTATGTCTTTCAGCTTAAGTGTGTCTCTTGTACATAGCACACAGTTGGATCATGTTATTTTTTAAATCCATTCTGCCGTTCTCCATCAACTGAAATGTTTGATCAAGTTACACTGAATATAATTAGCGATAGGATAGGGTTTACAACTACTATTTTGCTATTTGTTCTCTATATGTCTGACGTCTGTTTTGTTCCTCTATTTCTCCATTATTATTTCCTTTAATGCATCCTTAGAGTTCATGAGTGAGTTTCTTGGATGTGTAGTGTAATGTTTTTGACAAGATTTAAGAAGTTTACAACATCGGGCATCTGGGTGGTTCAGTCTGTTGAGTGCCCAACTCTTGGTTTTGGCTCAGGTCATGATCTCAGGGTTGTGGGATTGAGCCCCACATTGGGCTCTGTGCTCAGTATGGAGTCTGCTGAAGTTTCTTTCTCCCTCTACCTCTGCCACCACTCCCCACCCCAACTTGCATGCTCTCTCTCTCAAATAAATAAATAAATCTTTAAAACAAGTTTGAACATTATTTCTTCAGCTGTTTTTTCTGCCCCTTTCTCTTTTTCTGATCTTTCTGGGAGTCCCCCTTGTGTGTATTTTGGTATGTTTAATGGTGTTCCACAGGTCTCTGAGGCTCTGTTTATTTTTCCTCATTCTTTTTTCTTTCTGTTTTTTAGTCTGGATAATTTCAATGACCTCTCTTCAAATTTGCTGATTCTTTTATCCACCTGTTCAGATATGCTGTTGAGCCCTTTTAGTAAATTTTTAATTCCACTTACTGTTATTTTCAGCTCCAGAATTTTTATTTTTTTTAAATATTTCTACCTCTTTATTGATACTCTCTGTTAAGTGAGACATCATTCTTATATTTCCCTTTAGTTCTTTAGACATGGCTCCCTTTAGCTCTTTGAACTAAATATAAGATTTTGTCTAGTAAGTCCTATATCTGGGCTTCCTCAGGGATAGTTTCTATTCTATTGGTTACTTTTGTTTTCCTTTGTACAGATCATATTTTTAACTTCTTTGTATTCATGTAATTTTTTTTTGCTGTTGAACAGCAGACATTTTAAGTAACACAAGATAGCCATTCTGGAAATCAAAATTCTCTGTTCCACTCCCCAGGGTTTGTTGCTGTTGCTGTTTGTTCAGTGACTTTTCTGATGTAATCCTGTAATCCTACACAGTCTTCGTCCTGTGTAGGTACTGAAGTCTCTGCTTGGTTAGCTTAATGGTCAGCTAATGATTAGACAGAGATTTCCTTAAAGGTCTAGGACCAGTAAGTCTCCCAGTCTTTGCCGAGGTGCTCTGTAAGCATGTCAGGGTATACCTTCCACACTCAGCCAAGCAGTTGACAACTCTAGTTTGGCCTGCGTTTGTGCAGAATACCAAGGTTGCCAGAGGTGAGAAGTTAGCCCCTTCTTGATTTTTGCTTGAGTATATACACAGCCCTGACTATATGCAGAGTCTTCTTCATCCTCTTGGCCTTTGAGATTCCCCCAAAATAGGTCGGAGCTTTTCAAAATCCCTAGGCACATCTCATTTCCCAGTTTTTACTTGAAATTTTTGGGTTAACTTATCATTTGCCCCAACTAGTATCCACAGCCTCCAGCATTTGTGAAGTTAAACAATTGCCTCTAAATGTTTTTAACAAATGCACTAGAGGAAATGGCTTTTCACACTGAGCAAACTTCAGGTCAGATCAAATGACAGATTTTCAAGTGGGGTCTTCCAGAGAACCACCAGATTGGTTTTTTCCATGATTGGAAGCTGTTGGTTTTCAGTGCTACCATGTAGTTAGAGAGAGGGTGGTAGGTGTGAGGAGAGTTAGAATGCCACTGAGCTCACTGTTCTTAGCGAGATTCAACTGTTTTGCTTGAATAAACATTCTCTGGGTGGCTGCAAGCCTTTGATTAATTTCCAGAGTTCTAAAAAAGGTGATTCTAAGTTTGTTTGTTTGTTTGTTTTTTAAATCAGTGTTAGGGCACCTGGGTGGCTCAGTGGGTTAAGCCTCTACCTTCGGCTCAGGTCATGATCTCAGGGTCCTGGAATCAAGCCCCACAATGGGCTCTGCTCAGCAGGGAGCCTGCTTCCCCCTCTCTCTGCCTGCCTCTCTGCCTACTTGTGACCTCTCTCTCTCTTTCTGTCAAATAAATAAATAAAATATTTTTTAAAAATCAGTTTTATTATTACTTTATAAGAGAATAGAATTTTCAAAGGTCCTTACTGCATGCTTTTTGCTGAAAGTCACCAGATTGCATTATCTCTTCTAATACTGTATAAATGAAATTTAAATTTAATTTGAAATTTAATTAGAAATTTAAATTTCAAATTAAAAAGGCTTTAAAATGATGTCCATATGAACAGACTCTGTGGGTTTTAGAGTCAAGTGACCCATATGCCTTTTCTGAACATCTTTGGCTGCTCTCATGACCTCCAGTACCTCTTACAGTAGCATGCCTGTGTCCCCACGCACCAGTCTGGACACTCGCCAAGTAGCACCAAGCCTGGGACGATGCCTCCACTCAGCTGTAAGTTATCAAACCCTCACAGAGAGTAAAATACTCCGAGAATTTACTGTAGAAGAGTTCACCACACATTCACACACAAGACAGTCAAGAAAATTTCACAAACAGACCCTTTCATGAGAGGGGCACTGTCCTAATTGTTAGCAGGCTTGGAATTTTCCATGCACTGTGGCCTGCAATGTTGATGCTGCAGGGTTATGGGGCTGTGGGATAATGATGTTCATTCTTTGGGAGCTGGGTACTGAGGAGGCCTTTAGGGTTCACTTAATAATTCCTAGTCCACATCTTTCAATTATTTCACTACTTTGATGCACATGTATTATATCAATCCAGAAAGCACTGTACAAGGGCAGCTTTGAGGCCAACTCAAGCCCTCCTTGTTAAGGATGCCCTCTCAACCCCAGCCAAGTATTCCTTCTTTGAGAAAATTCAGCCTGCCAAAAGACCTGCATTGATTATTATTAATTTTTTTCAAATCAATTTTAATCGATTCATGTGGACTGTATCACCTATACATATTTTTATGGAACCAAAGAAAACCTACTGAGGTTTCCATCCAGGATAACCAGGTATTGGGGCACCTGGCTGGCTGGCTCTGTTGGTAGAACATTCAACTCTTGATCTCAGGGTTCTGAGTTCAAGCCCCACGTTGGGCGTAAAGCTTCCTTAAGAAAAAAAAAAAAAAAGATAACTAGGTCTCTCGAAAGCTTTGAAGAAAGAATTATGGCAGTAAGCTGTACCACATTCTTAGGGTTAAGTCACATTTTTCTAGGAGGTGTTATTTTCAGTGGAGTATTTCAAACGTACATGAAAATGAACCTAGCCTCAAGATCTGTCCGCTGGCGGCCCTTCTTTCATGTCACCCTCGTATCGATGTCATCACCCACTTCACAACCTATGCCTGTATTATCTAGAAGCCAATTTCAGTCTTTAGATAATTTTGTTTGTAAAACATTCGGTGCGTATCTCCAGAAGATAAGCGTTCTTTCTTTTGTGACAGCTTTATCAAAGTGTAATTGCCACATAATAAACTGTACATAATTAAGGCGTATATTTGAGAACTTTTGACATATTTACACATCTTGGAGACTATCATCATAATTAAGATAATGAACATATACATGACCCCCAAAAGTTCCCTTCTGCCACTTTGTAGTTCCTCTTTCCAGCTTTTCAACCCTCTGCCCCCCAAGGCAACCACCAATCTGCTTTCTGTTACTATGAAGTATTTGCATTTTTGAGAATTTTACGTAACTCGAATCATAGTGTGTATGTACGTTGCCTGCCTTCTCTTATCCAGCATAATTATTCTGAGATACCATCATGTTTCTATGTGTAATGAGAGTTTCTTCCCTTTTATTGCTGAGTACCGTTCCATTGTATTTCTGGGTCACAATTTGTTAATCGTTCCTCTCCACGGGGTTCATTTGAGTGGTTTCTTGTTTCTGACAATTTCAAATAAAACTATTATGAACATTTGAGTACCAAGTCTCCGTGTAAATACACGCTTTCATTTTTTTGTGGAGTGTAGATAACTGGAGTGGAATGGCTGAGTCATATGGTAGATATATTTTTAACTGTTTAAAAAAACTGACAAAATGCTCTTCAAAGTGGTCATACTAGTTTCCATTCTCATCAGCCCTGAATGAGTGTTCCGGTCGTTTCGCACCCTTGCAAACACTTGGTAGGGTCAGTCTTTTTCATTTTATCCACTCTGGTGGGTGTTCAGTGGTATCTCATTGTGGTGGTAATTTGCATTTCCCTAATGACTAATGATGTTGACTTCAAGTGTTATTGGCTATTCCTGAACATTCTTTGGTGAATTATCTGTTTTAAAAAATAAGTTGTTTGTCTTCTTATAAATAACTTCTCTTTCATATTGTAGATACAAATCCTTTGTCATTTAGATGTTTTGCCCATATTTTCTCTCAGTCCCTGCCTTTCCTTTTCATTCTTATGTCTTTTGAAAAGCAGAAGTTTATTTTTTATTTTGATGAGATCCAGTTAATAAATTATTTCTTTTGTGATGTGTGCTTTATTGGTTGAAGGAAACAAATCGGTGCCAAAACCAAGGTCACTAAGTTTTTCTGTATTTTCTCCTAGGAGTTTTATGGCCTTAGTTCTTACATTGATGTCTATGATCTAGTTTTGAGTGAATTTTTTATCTGATGTGAAGTGAGGATTGAGTTTCTTTATTTGAAGAAATCTTATGTTAAAGAAATCTGCCTACCCCAATCCTGAATTCCTCTGACCACTGAAGCTTTCTCACGTTAACGCGCAGAGTAACGAGCATCTTGAAGAACACGCTCCAGGAGAAGCTGCTTTGGAAAGCACAAGGGTTTGGCAAAAGGATCTTTGCTTTTGTGAAAATATCTTTGGCACAGTCGGGGTCCATCATTTTATATTCCATTTACATTCCACGTTTCTATGTTTTGTGTTTCTCGCAGCCTTATGAACATTTCAGGGAAGGAGAGTGTGATTTTTGCCTTTTTGAATCCCTGCCCCCTGCCATCCAGAGCACAGCATTCACAGTAAACACGCCATAGATACCCAAGTGGGAGTAATGAGTTAATTAAGATACTGCGACAAGGCCAAAAAACACGTGGGAAGGTGACTTACGTGCCAGGCCCGGTCCTGGGTGCTGGGGGTACAAGAAGGAAGATGTGACGCTGCCTGGAGCTTTGCATCCAGTGGTAACGATCTAGCCAAGAGCCACACAGCGGAGGGACCTCTGCCTGAGACGCTGATTCGAAAGCCATCCCCAGGGCCCGTTTTTCTTGTAGCTAAAACTTCTCCTGAAAACCTGAGTGAAGGCACCACATTTGAGACTGTCTTGCCGCTGGGAAGTCCTCACCTGCGGTCTTTTCTCCAAGGCTAGGAAAGGTGCCTTCTCGACACTGGCCCATGCTGTGTCTCCTTAAAGACCCATCGGCTGTCGAGGCCAAGCAGCAAGCATGAAGGACCAGGCACAGAGAGGTCAAGCCTCGCCCTCCGGATCCACCGTGGGGTATAACTGGAATGGCACACAGAATTCCTGGCACCGTCCAAACAACTTTTTCGTTATTTTAAAAAGTGTGTTGCATTGGCTTGAGTGACGGTAGGAGCCTGTAAGGTGACTCCCTGAGCCACGAGCTCGGCCCGAACGGCAAACACTGGCCTTTGAAAGAAGAAAAGGCCCTGCAGACCAAAAGAAGGACAACGGCGGAGGGGGAGGCGGCCTGGGGCCGCACACCAGGGACCAGTGAATAATCCATCCTTGGGTCCCCTGAGACAGCCCTATGAAAATGGGGGACAGGCACCCGAGGAAAACCACCACCAGAGGAATTTTAATGGGAGCGGGGCCGGGGGTTGGGGGTGGACCCTGCTGAGGGTAATTAGGCAGAGGTAGCCTCCTCTGATTCAGAAGCAGCAGGAAGTGCCCTCCCTCAGCCGGCTGGAGGGTAAGGTTACCCCCCTGCGCCTCGGGTACCTGGGAAACCGGTCTTACCGGCTTCTGTGGGGTCAAAGGGCAGCCTTCCCAGCAGGCTGCCTGGCTCTCTGGAGGCTCTAGCCCACCTCCCCCCACTCCCCGCCTCACCCCCCAGGACCCGGGGCGGAAGTTGCAGCAGACCGGGCTCCTGGGTCACTCCCCAGGGTGCATTTTCATTTCCCACCAGGAGCGTGAGCGCAGAAGAAATGCAGACGTGGCCCAGCCGAGCGCTCGTCCCAGGGCCGGAGCAGCAGCACCTGGGCCCTCGTGGGCTCGGATGCTGGAAGCTACTGAATTTACATGTAACAAAGACCCAAGTGCAGACCGAGTTTCAAAGCCCAGAGTCTGGGCCGGAGCTAGGAGGCCTTCCCCCATCAGATGGCTTTGTTTTGCTTTTCCGCTGCATATGGGCCTTAGAATTTGCCAAGAAAGGTTACAGAGGCTGAGATTGTTTAGCTTGGAGATGAGAAAGCGCAAGCATGACTTAACTACTGTGTTCAGATATGCAGAGGCATTTATTACAAGGAGGGAACGGCTGTTTTTCTGACACTGCGCATGGAGAGAGCTCGGTTGGAACCCCAGGGAAGGCCTGCCCACCGGGTCTCCCTGGGGCTGCCCTGCGGAGAGGAGGTGCTCCTTGCCGTAAAACCCCAGGAGCACCCCCCCCCCCACCTTGAAGGTTAGGCCTTAGTGATGTTTGAGGAAGGGGGTCCCAGTATCTGTTTTAGATAAGGCCAGTGGGTCGTGCATGGTGGCTGGCAGCCAGGACCCCGAGTCTTTGGCAAAAAAGAAGTGGCCACCCCCAGATATGTTTCTATGGTACGAGGATTATTTCTAGCTGTTTTTTTTTTTAAAAAACAAAAACTCCAGCAGACTCAGGAGAAGCTCTGAAAACCAAATAGAAGTTAGCCTTTTTGTAAAGGCATTTACATCTATAAGGGAAATCTCCATTTGTAAGAGTGCCTCTCTGTCCCGGAAGAGGGGGCTGACTCAATTTCTAAAGACCATTCTGGATGGAGAAGGATGTACTCCACCTGCATGACAATCATACCCTCCGAGGCTGCGCTTGCCTAAAAACCCCCCACCGCCTGCTCTCCCACCCTGCAACATCCTCTTTTGTCTTTAGCTGGAAATGCTGTCTAAGTTGATTCGCTTGGGCCACGTCGGGGAGTAACTCAGTCTTCTGGAGTATCTCCCAGGTGTACGGGAGATATACAGGTTATTTTCTTCTGTTAATCTTTTATGACAGAGGGTCTCAGTCAACAACCTAGGAGAGAGGGAAAATGATTTCTCCTCTCCCAACCGAGGCACGGTGGGACCCTCAGCCTCGCTGCCGGTCCGCCTCTGCCTGTGACCGAGGGCAGTTCCCGGTCCCCACCTTTGCCTGGCAGACCAGAGGAGGGAGGCCTTGTTCGTGGCTGAGGGGCTGGCCAGACAGTTCCAGGGCGGAGGCTGGCGCTGAGCTAAAAGACTCTGAATGGTAGAGGTTGGGGGCATGGAAGTGTGCAGTTGAGGGGGAGAATGGGGAATTGAAGAGGAACCCCGAGTGGCCAGGGAAGCTGGTGCGGACAGAAGGGTCACAGACTTCTGGTCAGTGAAGACGTCTGGTGAGCCAATGAGAAAGGACCTCAAATGATGGATATGCTTTCTAGGGCTTGCTAGCAATGCAATGGATGTGGTCTACTGCCCCCCACCTTTGAGTTCCTCTCCCACACAAGGCTAGTGACAGTACCAGTTGTTATGCCTTAGTCCAAAGTAGTTCCAGATTCTTCCCTGAGAGTGAGTTTTGGCACGGATGGAAGGGGGAAGAGTTTTGTGGAGGGGGAGTCTCTCCCCTTGGCTGCTGCCATCATTGTGGCCACCTGTAGAAGCTGAGCGTCAGCGGACTGACCCAGGAGGCTGCCGTGCCCCCCACAGGACAGCCCAGAGTCTCAGTTTGGTCAGAGGGCAACCCCCGCTCTCCAGCAGACAAATGAGGAGCAAGGATTCTGTCCGCAGGGTTAGGAGCTGCCCTGCAGTCAGGCCCGAGTGCCTGGCAGGTGGTAGGTAAGACAAGTATGGGGATGAAAAGTGAGTTCCGGATCTCTGTGATGTGGGCAGAGGGGCTGCCGGTGGGGGGAAGGGGGACCAGTGAAGGAGCAGGTGGACCCCTTGGGAGGCCAGGCTGAGGGGCTGTGGTTCAATTCTAAGCAGAGTCTACCCCTCCTCCAAGATGCAACTCAAGTGCCCTCCTCCCCCACCCCTGTCCATGCTGCCCAGCTGCCCACACCCCTCTGGTCGGCTCTTCTGCAGGGGGGATTGAGCACTGGGGCAAATGGCTGTTTACGTTGGGCCTGCCTTCTCAAATGGAGATCCCTTGAGACTGGTCATGTCTGGGCTCTCTCTGGGACTCGTGTTGTGGCTGGGCTCCGAACCCACGATCTCAGCTCTGATTGGTTCTCAGATTCTCATCCCACATGTTCAACTGCCTGTTGAGTATCCCCAGAGAAACTGTCTTCTCTTTCAAATTTGTTCCTGTCCCGAGGTTTCTGCTTGGAAATCTCCCATGCCCCGGATCAAGTCTTCCCCTTCCTCTCTCTTACTGCCCCTGGCACACCCTGCTGTCTCCCTCCGCGGTCCCTCTCCCCTGTCCCGACTGGTCCACCCCCGCCAGAGCGGTGTTCTCTCCTCCCCTCGTGCTGTGTTGACGCACCACTTCTCCCACCAGAAACTTGTCTCCTGTAGCCCCGCTCTGGAACTCAATTCGAGTGTGGCTCTGATGGTGTCATTGTCCTGTTTAGAAACAGCAGTGGCTCCCATTGCCTGCCAACCGGAGATCCGGCCTCTGTGTCGGGCAGCTCGGGCCCCACCTGAGTTCCTGGAGAGGATCGCCTGCTGCAGCCTGCAGCAAATGTTTGGAGTGGCCTCTAAGGAACCCCCACAGTTATGCTTCATTTCTTCCCTCTGTTTCCCCACCCGGGAAGTCCCCACGGTCCCCGGAGGCCCCTGCTGGCTTCTCATGAACCAGTCCTTCCCACCCTGTGTTCAGGGGCACGTGACACCTGGTGCGTGACATCTTCCCTGATTTTCCCACGGGGAGGGAACCCTGATCCTCGACTTCCACAACACCTCTGCTGAGTCTGTCCCTGTGCTCAAGGTTATGGTGTCCCACCCTGTAAGGAAGGACTTGTATTGTGGGCAGCCTCCTGCTATGGCTCCTTCAGGGATTGCCTCCCACGTAGAGAGCCAAGGTCAGACCCCTACTGTAGGGTATAAACGCAAGCCCATTTGAGCCCAACTTAGGACAACTCGGAAGGGTCATTTTAGCTTGAGGGTTCCCTTTGGCATCAGCTGAGTTTCTTAGCCCCAAACCACTGTGCTAGTCTCTCATCACCTGTTTCTGCTTCCTCCCCTCCTTCCACAGGTGTCAATCCTGAGAACACCCCATAGTTTGGTGGGGCTGCCCACTAAACCCCTGTTATGTGTTGACTTTTGTCCCCCCTCAAAATTCCTATGTTGAGGTTCTAACTCCCAGACACTCAGAATGTAACCCCATCTGGACATAAGGTCTTCGTGAGCTGATCAAGTGAAAAGGAGGTCATTAGGGCTGGCCCTAATCCAACATGACCAGCGTCCTTAATAAAAACAGGACGCTTGGACATAGACACACGTTGATCAGACTTCTGCCTCCAAAACCGTAAGACAATACGCTTCTCTGGTTCAAGCCATCCAGTGTGTTACTATGCTAATGCAGCCACAGCAAAGTAATGCAGTCTTCTTCTTAGAGTCCATCGCCCACAGAGCCCACCCTCCAACCTCGTTGTGTATCCGGGGTCAACTTGACCCTATGACCTCAAGAGCTGGCTCCTTGAAGGGCAAGGTCTGCATCTTCTTACTAAGCCTTGTACTTCCAGTGCACATAGTAGATACTCAGTTATTAATGTGCTGACTGCTTGAGGGTCCAGGGGAAAAAAATCTTCATAAATCACCGTATTTCACATCTTTGCCTTTAATTGAGTTATTAGTGCCTTTCCTGGTGGTTTTATGGGAGACGAGCCATTCATTAGACATAGGTCCTGTCCTCAGATCACTTCCATTGTGTTAGAGGAAGTAAGACCTACACCCGGGGTCCCAGCTCGTGTTGAAAGGGCTGGCGCCCCAAGAGAGGGGAAGACACCAAAGGAAGTGTCAGGGAGAGCAGAGGTGGCTTTTAGCCCGGGGTGGAGGGGCTGGCCCTTGAGGTGGAGAATGCAGAGTGGAGGGAAGGATGGCACTGTGCCAGAGGCTAGGATCCATCTAGGAATAAAATAAGCCAGAAGTCCGCAGGGCAGTCAGATAGGTAGCTGCGGTGAGTAACGTGATGGGAGGGAGCCAGGTCTGGTGGGAGCCTCAGCCTGGCTTTCCAGTGTAAATTACTCTAACACATAAAAGTTTCTCACCATCTTCCCCTGAACTTGGTGATTTCTGGGGGGATTTTTCTTTGCCAGTCCATCTGATTCTGCAAGTTCATCCATTGGACCCATTGTTGTTTTTTTTTTTCCTGGAAAGGATTGCTCTCATTGCTGCTTCCTATCTTTTCAGTTAAGGGCAAAGGCAACCACCCCCCACCCCCACCCCCCGCCGCCCCCAGCCCAATCCCCACTGCTTTCATTTAACATGTCCTGCATGGTGAGGTCGGGCTGCAGCCTCCCTCACATGGTGCCCAGACACCTGTGCACTAGCTCGTTCAACCATGTGCAAAGCAGAGTAATGAACAAAATGTTCTAGACAGACTGAACCTGGGTTCCGGACCACCTCTTCTTTTTTGCCTCCTTCCCGGATCCCCTCCACTGCTGCAGTGACAACACCTTCCCCGGGTCCTCCTTCTGATGAGGTGAGAGCACTTCTCTTTTCAGAGGTGTAGACAGAGCAGGGAAGAGCCAACATTTCAGTCATAATCCCTGCCCTCCAGGCAGCAGGAGACCACAGATGTGGTTTCTTTCTTTCTGGAAAGCCTTTAAATGTGTGATCTTGAGACTGTTTTTTGTGAGTGTGTGTGTTTTTTAATTTTTAAAAAAGACTGTATTCATTTATTTGTCAGAGAGAGAGAGAGCACAAGCAGGGGGAGCGGAAGGAAGAGGCAGAGGGAGAAGCAGGTTGCCCACTGAGCGGGGAACCTGACCTGGGGCTCTATCCCAGGACCTGGACCAAAGGCAGACACTCGACTAACTGAGCCACCCAGGCGTCCCAAGACCATTTTAGAGGTAAAACTTTTTCCGTCCTGGGTTCTAAGACACCGACCTTCTGTATATGCAGCATCAAGGCGGGTATCTTCCTGCCTTTGAAAAGGGCGCTGTCAAGCCCGGCTTTCCACTGTCCATGCCAGGAATTGGGGCTCACTTCCTGCGCTCTTCACGCGGAGATCATCTGAAACCTCAGACATCGGAGGGAGCCACACAGCAACGGGCTTTTCCTACATCACCCTTCTTCCCTCTGCTCTCCTCTAAGGGCTGTTCACTCAACATGCTTATGGTGGGCCTGCTCTGGGCAGGGTCCTAGTGCAGGCAGCAGGGAAATGAGGTCTCTGTTCCCAAGGAGCGTTGGGGTTGATGCCCTTTAGAGGAGCAGGGGAAGGAAAACAGCAAGAGAATAAAAATGGATTGATGGCCACCACGAGTCAGGTGCTCCGCTCAGTCTCTCAAACCCGGATCACCAGTCCGAGCCAAGGCATACCCCTTCACCAGGTGAATGGCGCAGGACCCATGTGGATTTCTCGATAGTGAGATGTCAAAGATCTAGTTCTATGTCTCCTTTTTTTCCAATTTTACATATATAAAAATTCAACCAGAATGCTTTCTTGCTCTAGATTTCTTTGCTTAAAAAAATTTTTTTTTGAAGATTTTATTTATTTATTTGACAGAGAGAGACACAGCGAGAGAGGGAACACAAGCAGAGGGAGTGGGAGAGGGGGAAGCAGGCTTCCCGCCAAGCAGGGAGCCCGACACAGCTCCATCCCAGGACCCTGGGATCATGACCTGAGCCCGAAGGCAGACGCTTAACGGACTGAGCCACCCAGGCGCCCCTAGATTACTTTAAGTTGGGCTCCTCTAGCAAGTCCAGCTGCTCAGTCAGGTCCCTGGGAATGGTCTCACCAGGGTGTGCGGAGGGTGGGAGATGGTCTGAGAAGCAGCTCTTCCGTGAAATGCTGCCCTCTCCTGCCCCACCCTTGACTGACTGTCTAGTAGGTTTGCTCTGCTGGGATGGGTCCTGGTTGGAGGCATGGGACAGCAGAGGCCAGACAGCAGGCTCCCTGGGCCCCCTTGCTCCTGGCTAGAGCAGATGCAGCCTGGGTCTCCTTCCTGCTTCCCAGTTCTGTTTCTCCTGGTTGCTGGACACAGGCCATGGCATTGCTCTGCGTTCTGTTATCTGGAACTCTCTATTCCTTTGGCTCAACCCATCTCCAGCCCTATGGCACTCCGCGCGGGCTGCATTTGCCAGGTCCAGCCCCCACTGCCTGGGAAGCCTGCCCGAATGGAGGGGTTCAATGCTCATAATACTTTTGGTATGAGGAGTGATGAGGGAGCAGGTTATGTTGGGACAGGTTATACTGGCAGTGACACAGAGCAGAAATTTTGAGAATTTATATATTGTTAAGTGGAAGAGAAAGCTTACAAATAGATGTACAATGGGATCATGTGTGTTTATATGTGTGTGTCTGTGTGTGTCTACATGAATATAATGTACACATATACACCTGTACATGTGGGATGAATGCATCACTCTGTAATTACACACCGTTCAGGTACATAAGCAGAGAAAAAATATGCCTGGGAAGACTCTAGAAAGATATACAGCAAAATGTAAATGTAAATAGCCAATGGTTCGATTATAGGTGACTTTAATTTTTCTTTTTATTTAGTTGTATTTTCTAATTTTTCTGAACAGAATATGTATTACATAAGAAAAAATTGTAAGAGAAGAAAAACCAAATTATTTTCTATGGTATTTCATCGAATCCAAAGACTGCTCTTGTCAATGTGATTTTTATGCGTGGGTCCAAGGCCAGGGGTGCGGATAGGAGGGCAACACGGAGGCTGTGGTGGGCGGTTTTTCACTGCTTCCTGGGTAGGTCTCTGTGAGCTGCTCACGCTCCCACGTCAGCTGATCTGGATTCTAGATTATACCCCGCTGCTGAACTCTCTGGTGGCCCTCGCTTTCCTCTGGAAAGTGGGCAGATTCCACTGGGATCCCAGGATGGCAAATCGGAGACCATAGAGGAGCTTCTCAGCTGGGGTGGGAAGGATGCTGACCTTGCTCTGGCTTCCTGGGAAAGAGTGCTCTAATTGATTAGTGATGTCTGCACCAGGCAGCACATGGTAAAAAAAAAAGAAAAAGCCACAAACCCTCCCAGCATTCCAGATGGTTGTAGCCTTGCCTTCTTGACCTTCCCTGACTCTCCTTCAATACCTTGATTATAACTGTCGTTATGGTGAGCAATTACTCAGTGGGAGCTCTGTCTTGTTTATTTAATAATTGCCAATACTGGAGTCTGGCTCACATGGGCACTCAGAGATCAATGAATGTCGGATGGATTACTCTGAAAGCAATTACCAAATGGAAATTCAATTGCTAGATATAGGCGTGCAGCTTTCCAAGGCACTTGAGGTTGCTGTTTGGGAGTGTAAATTCTGCTGTATTAGCATACGATTTAATGCACACCAGGTTGTAGAATGAACATCCATTAGAGACAAGAAACCACCAAACGCCATCACCCTAGGTGGGTTCCAGCATGTGTAGGAGGGTGGTGTGGGCAGCCTCATCACAGAGACCACTGGCTGCGGGTCCTCCCTCTATCTTTATCATATATGTTTTTTGAGGTATAATTGAGGTTATATGTGTTTCAGGTATACAACATAATGCTTCAATATGTCTTCATCATATTGTTGAATGGTCTTATTATGACATAGTGGTTTGAACTAGGGTTTGAATTCAGGCTGGATTATTAGGGGCAAATCATTTTAATGTCGTTTTAATGTCCCCAGGCCTCAGCTTTCTCATTCAAGAGAAATGCCCTCTGGCTCTGGAGAAGGCAACAGGACCCTGAGCTTCTTCTCAGTCTCCATGGAAACTTCTGCCTTCCTGAGACCTCCTGGACCCATTCCACAGATGGGTAAGTTGGTGGAAGCTTCTCAGATGGTGGCTATTTTAATGAGAGATCATTTGCACCTGAAAATTTGAGAGACTTTGGAGACCTCACATCTTTCCTTTTCTCCCACATCCTGCACACTTTTCTTTTAAGGGAAAAGAGAAGTGTGCCCACCCGGACCTAGACATCTTCTTCCTCCCCTCTTCCCTGCTCCTCACTTACTTCCCCCAACATATCTGTCTTGTCCTTCTATTTTTTTTTAAGGTTTATTTAGAGATGGGGGTGGGGTGGGGTGGGGTGGGGGAGAGGGGCAGAGGGAGAAGCAGACTCCCCGCTGAGCAAAGAGCCCCATGCGGGACTCCATCCCGGGATGCTGCGATCATGACCTGAGCTGAAGGCAGCCACTTGACTGACTGAGCCACCGAGGAGCCCTCTTGTCCTTCTTGCTCCTTTTTTACATCCCTGCCCCACCTTCCCTGAGGGCCCTCAAACTGCCTTCTCTCTCCAGCTCCCAAGGAAGGCAATACTCTTGTTCTTCCACCTGTTACAACAACAGAGCCTTCCCACTCCTAGGCTCCATCCCAGTCCGGCTCCTCAGGCTCCTCCCTCCAGAGCGTTGGCTCCTCACAGGGGCCTTTCCCCCTGCTGGGGGATGGGTGCCCGCACCCTGTCTGGTGAGGAAGAAACAGCTCAGCCAGAGGCTCTGACTACTGTAGCTGCTTTCAAGCATTTGAACGTGAGAAGGATGGGATCTGGGCCCTGGTCAGGGGCCAGAGAGCTTTCCATATTCACAGGATGTACTTAGACAAACAATCCAGGACAACAAAGGCCTCCTGGTGGCTGGTGCTGGGCCCCCACCCCAGCCTCAGTGCCCTGTCACTTGTCTGGGCTGCCCCAGCACCATGAAGCCCCGTGCTTTCTTTTCTTTCAAATAGATTTTTCAGTGTATTCAAAAGGATGCGGATCATATATCTATATATCTGTATCCATATCTATATCTATATCTATCTATATATATTTTTTCAAGGATGCTGGAGCAATGCCCAGCAGCTGGGGAACCAGTGGCCCCCTTCATGTAAGGCTCCCCCTGGGGGATGGTTAAACCCAGACCTGCAGGGCAATGAGTGGAAACGGAGGCTGGGATGTGGACACCGGACTTCTATTCTCCCCCAGTCTGGATCCAGAAGGCTCCTGGGATTTTGTAATAAGCCTAGCAGTGATCTTACAGACAGAGCAAAAATAACAAAATGATCAACTTGGCCTGGGACACAGAAGCTTCTGGAAGAGCAGAATGGCTCAGTGCATGGCAGGTTAGGAGGCCATGGGGAGGCAGGGTCAAGAGCTACAAGCTGCCTGGGACCATCCTGAGACGCGGGGACTGGTTGCTGAGCAGTCAAGGGCAAGGTCTGTAAGTGGCATGGGTGTGTGGGAGAGTGCAAGCGCTTTCCCTGGTGACTGGAGCCTTATCACGGGCATCTGCGGAAGCAGCCAGGAGCTCGCTCCCCACTCTGTTGGGGTGTGGAGCTGTGCTGCTGATGAGGTGAGGGAGCTGCCCCCTCCATCCTCTCCCTGAAGCCCGATTCTGCCCATGGGCCCATTGCCAGCCTTGCTCTGAAACAGCTCACCCCTCTGCCTGTGGTCAGCAGAGACTCCCCACCCCCCATTGTCAGGGATTGCCAAATCCCAGATCTGAGCCCAGCCCGCCTCTGGGTCCCCTGAGATGGCCAAGAGTAGCTGCTCTCCCACAGGGTGAGGATTCAAAGAGCAAGTGTGTGAAAAATACTCAGCCCGGCCCAGAATGAGACCATGGTTGTTAATATCAGTATTAATGACAGTGGCCTGCGGCCAATCACTTAACCTTGGTGAGCTTCCATTTCCTCATTTGCAAAACAGGGAAGTAAAAATAGCTGCTCCACAGGATTGCTGGGAGGTTCAGAAGGAAAATCCTTGTCTGCTGCAGATAGACCCAAAGAGCAACTCATTCAAATCTTCTCCATCCTTTAAATAGCCCCACTAGACACTTGCTGGTCATTTCCCAAAGCTGAGCGTTACTGTGCATTGGCATCCTGATCTCTGCAGGGTTTTTTCCATTTTATTTTTAAGTAATCTCTCCACCCGACGTGGGACCCGAACCTATAACCCTGAGATCAGGAGTTGCACATTCTACCGACTGAGCCAGCCAGGCAGCCCTGATCTCTGCAGATTTTCTTTAAAGTGTCCAGAAAACTGTGTCTGAGCGTACAGTCCCCACCTCACTCCCACCTCCCCGAGTTGTTCTTCCCACTTGTCCCACCTTGTCCACTGTGGCCAGTGGAGAACTCAGACACAATGCTGGGGAGAATTTGCAAGCAGGTCACCTCTTCTCTGTGTGAATAGGAAAACAGTTTTCTTCTCTGGGACAGACACACCAGGGAGCATGGATATGGGAACAAGCCGTGGGCAAATGAGCTTCCTCCAGACTGCAAACCTGAAGTCTCGGGGCCTGGGCAGGTGTATAAATGGCCACGAGAAGAGCCGCCTGGGTGTGAGGCAGTCAGAAGGGTAGGGACTATGGACCCTAAAGGGCCCAGTCCTGGAGTCGTAGGTCACGGTGCAGGTCAGAAAAGCCCATCTGTGGTAGAATACGGTGGTGGGAGGCGGGCCACAGCCGGCCTCTGGCCCCTTGCAAACCCGCACACTGTCCTACCCCCAGCGTGGGGATGTGCTTCCCCGCTTCCCTACCCCACTCCTCCTTGCCTGCTGCTGCTCGTCTGAGACCTCTGGACTGACACCTGGACTCCCTGCCCCAGTTCTCTCTGCTCATGGGCTTTCCTTCCACAGCCACGCCCACCCATTAAAAAATGGCTGCCCCACCAAACCCTTTGCCTGTCTTCCTTCCCCTCCTTTCCTGAGATGTCCTTGACCCCAACCCAGCACTCAGCCTGTCCTGACGACAGGCTTCCTGAAGCCCAGACACCTGCCTGGCATGGCGCCTGGTACCAAAGAAAGTCTGTGAACAAATCCACTTTCCTCCATCTGCTGTCTGCGACCCAGCCCCCCCCCCACCCCCGCCACCTTGAATCCCAGGATCCCCATGCACCAGCTCACTGCCCCTCAAAGAACAAAGGCGACTGTCCTGCTTCCCTGCCTTGGCTTTTGCTGTGTTCACTGCCTGCGGTTCCCTTCTCCCCTTGTCCATCAACCCTTCAAAACTTGGCATGAGTCTCAGTTCTCCCACTGTGTCTCCTGGAGAGACCCAAGCTGCTCTTTCCCGGAATCCCCGCGGGCGGTCCCTGTCTCCAGGACGCTGCGGGGCCGGGCATCTCTTGTACTCGGCAGTTCTGACCTTGCCAAGTCTGCGGACTTTCCCCCACTGGAGGTTGCTGGGCATCAAAGACACGTTCACAACCGGAAGGACTTGGCAATACTATGTGTCCTGCCCACAGTCAGTAGTCACCAAGGCTTGCGGAGAAACTGATGAACTCAGGACTTGCTTATCAATTAGCGTTTTCCACCATGTTTCCTTTCAAATCTCCAGAGAGCCCGAAGCAGCACCTAGGTTTCCCTCACTCAGAGAACACCAGCTCCATACCCCATGCCCTACAGTACTTTGTTTCCACAGATCTGCCCTCTGCATGCAGGACAAGCCACAGAACTACCCTTGTGGGTGAGCATGGCCTTGTGTTTTGCTGTTGTTTTTGTGTATGCAAGGTTCAAGCAGAAACCCTTCCAAAAGCTATTGGGCCCGCGTGCCAAGACCACGTGGGGCGCAACCACCTAGTGGCACACCTGTCAGACCAGTGCTGGCAGCCCACTGCCCTGGGGACACTTGTGAGAGCCAAAGCCAACTTCCTAAAGGAGGCCAGTGGGCAAACAGGACCCCCAATGCATTTCTCTGCCCCAGGCCATGGATTGGGACCCCAGAAAGAATTTCTAGTATTACCCTTCACTTCTTCACTCTGTTTTTCTCCTTTCTCTGGTCAGCTGGAGAATGATAGAGTGGCTCTCAGTTCCCAGTGGTTCTGATCAGATAGGACTGTTGCCCAGTGGCTGCTCTGCAGAAAATTCATATCTTCAGATTTTATGAGATATTACTTAGATAAAGGGGTTCTGTGACCAAATAGGTTTGGAAAATACCACACAAAAAGTTCATCATGGGGGCGCCTGGGTGGCTCAGTGGGTTAAAGCCGCTGCCTTTGGCTCAGGTCATGATCCCAGCGTCCTGGGATCGAGCCCCGCATCAGGCTCTCTGCTCAGCAGGGAGCCTGCTTCCTCCCTTCTCTCTCTGCCTGCCTCTCTGCCTACTTGTGATCTGTCTGTCAAATAAATAAATAAAATCTTTAAAAAAAAAAAGTTCATCATGTTTCTTTACTGCAGGACTTCTCAGTGCCTTTAATGTGTATGGTTGTCTAAGAGAATGACCATTCATATGGCACCCCTGTGCTTTTTGAGGCCTAAAACATGTTTGCTCAAGGAAAATCTTGAGGGAGTGCACGGTGAAGAATATATTCTGGGAGACGTGGTTCTGAAGGACAAGCAGCCAGCACCCAGCCCTGGGCTTGCTGGCAATGCTGGTTCCTTGTGCAACTTTCCCTCTTCCCCCTCTGGGCACGCTGGCTTCATTTTAATTGTATTCCCATGTGTCCTGTCCTACTCGATATGACTCTGGCCACTGACTTCCGCAATTCTAAAGCCTAACAGAGGCCTGTGTGTCCCGAGATCACCTCTCATCGCTGGCAGCCATCTCTATGAATTCCGGAATGAAAGTACAAAAGCTAGTGGCCAGACTGGCACGGCTGACCGCATGTGGGCAGGGACGGGTCGTCGCGCTTCTTTGTCCATCCTATGCTCCTGGCATGGCCAGGGGACCTGGGGGGGTTCTAGGAATCCAGTCACTCTGGTTCACACCAACAGACATTTAAAGCAGAACAAAGCATGATTTTCACAATGGCTCCTAGGAGTCTGACATGGGTGGACCGTAAGCTGCCAGCCCATGATTTTAACTGCTATTTTCTTTGATTCTAAGATGTCATCAATTGTAAGACATACCATTGTTTTAAGAACTGCTATTTTTTGGGTGTGTGGGAGGGAGAAAGAAAAAAGAAACACCACATGTAGTATACCAACCAATTGTAAGACATATCCTGATTCTAGAATAATTAAAATCTGAACAATTGTGTGCCTCGGGATTGAGGAAATCGGCTATTTCTACAGGTCAGGGTTGGCTTCCTTCTTCATCACTCGTGAGGAAGCTGGGATTCAGGCTCTAAGGGGGAAGGCAGGGCACTAGCGGCGCTGGGCTGGTGTCTCATCTCAGGAGTCACTGAACCCCCACGTTGCCAGGTTCCATGCTAAGTGAGAGGAGAGTGGCGTAAAACATGGCCCGTCTTTACCCGCTAGCATGCAATCATGGAATCCTCCCAGGAGGCAATGCGTCTCCTACAACGTCCCAGCAGGAAAGGCAGTGTTGAGTGCCTGTGTTTTGTAAGGATCACAGTGGGACTGTCCAAATTACATGAAGCCAGCTCTGTAAACTGTGAAGCTTAGCATCCCTATTTTTCTTGCAATGACGAAAATCACCACTAATCTGGGACGCCTGGGTGGCTCAGTTGGCTAAGCGTCTGCCTTTGGCTCAGATCATGATCACATGGTCCTGGGATCGAGCCCCGCTTCTGCCACTCTCCCTGCGTGTGCTCCCTCTCTCTCTCTCTCTCTCTCTGACAAATAAATAAATAAATAAATATCATTAAAAAAATAAAAATAATGAAATAAAAAATAAAATAAAATCACCACTCATCATAAAGATAAAATCAAAGTGGAAATTTGCTAGGGCTATTTTGACCCTCTGGTGGGTCTGTAACCCAGGGCCTCCTGCCCTGGCCTTGGCTCGAGAATCCATCCCCTGTCTTCTTGCCCCACTGCCCACAAACACTTCGGCGCACTGCAGACTGGAGGTGGGTCTGGGAACCTTCCAGTGGCCTGGGCAAGAGGGATTGCAGTGGAGGAGTGGGTTCCAGGGTGGGAGAAGGCCTGGGCGGAGGGACCAGTTGCCTGGGCAAGTCCTCTGGAGGATGGGAGTCTTTCTGGAGGTGGTGATGTTTGAGGAGGTTCTTAGAAACCAAGTGCCCTGGCCAGGGCTAGAGATGTTAGACAGGAATGGGGGCAGGGAGGGGGAGCAGGGAGGTGAGCTGGAGAGCAGCGGAAGGAAGCTTGCTACTGGAGGATGCAGGCTGAGAGGATGGGGGAGCTGGGAGACCGGGCAGGGGGCGTGCATGGTGTTGGAGCTGGGCGGCTTGCGGAGTGATGTTTACACCTTAGTTTCAACAAATCAGCCAAGGCCCCTTTAAATGCTGCAGGGCCCAAGGTTCCCCAGAGTGCCCGAGATACCCTGCTGTTTCAGGAACTTGGCTGTTCCTTCTGCTGGAATGTTCTTTCCCCAGGTAGATGCCTGGCTCATCGCTCATCTCCACCAGGTCCCAGCCACCTTAGTCCTGACCCTGTTAACGCAAATTCTGCCCTCTCTGCTTGGTCATCCTGGAGATTGTGGCTCACGCATTCATTCTGCCTTCTTACTAGAATGTGAGCTCTGTCTTGGCTTCGTGCTCAGAACATAGCCTGACACTTAGCAGATGCTCTGTGTTTATTGTTGTTGCATTGGACTGGTTTCCAAGCCCTTCTACATGTATTATTTTGTCAAATTCTCAATATTTTTCTGATTTATGGATGGGGAAAAATATCTAAAAGAGACTCAGGGAATCATCCAGTCTAGTATTTGGGCTAGGAAGAGGAAGGGGGTGCAGAGCCCACACTTTCCCCCACCCCACGGCATTAACCTTTAGGATGATGCACCCTTGATGCTCACTTGGCATTGGCCTGTGCCTCCTGCCTCCTGTGGGAGCCCCACATCTTGGGCCCTACCCACCTCCTGCTCTAGCCCGGCACGCAGTCTGACCTTCGGGGTGACTGAGGTTGATGCAGTAGAACTCCACCCCTTGGGAAATAGGACCCCAATGGTAAGTGTGAGGGGCAGGATTTGGGGCTGGGTAGAAGATGGAAAACTGAGGAGACTCTAGGGCAGAGGCTAACTGGACCTACCCTGAGTTAGCAACTTCTTAAAGGGTTTCTCCAGCCAGGAAGAAGTGGCCGGGTGACCCATCCCTAAGAAGGGTTACAGGAGGCAAGAATAAAGCAAGAAAATGTAAGGAGATGACCAGGATTGAAACTGGCTGCTCATATTTGGATTCCTTTCCCTTCTTAGACCTTGGGAGAGACGACCAAAACAGTGGCCAGACCCTGAGCCCTGATGGTAGCCCACTGTGGCCAGCACCCACCTGCACCTGAACATGAACCCTAGGACCATGGCTCCCCATGACAACTCTCTAGACCATGGTTCCTGGCCACTAGGACCCCTGAGAGTCTCCTAGAGGCTGCGATACATGTGGGCTCAAACCACCACCAGGATCCACTGAGCCCAGTCTCAGGGCTGACCCAGGCTGAGACATGCATGGTCTTAGGGGCTGATCTTTGCTGCAGCATTGGGAGTACCTAGTAGAACTCCCATCTAGGGCATCTAGAACACTCAGACTCCAGCGTGACTTGGTGGGCATCATGAACGTAATCTCTCTATTAAGAATCTTTGGAAAGTGAGGCTTCTGAAGGCTAAGTAACTCCCTCCCAGATCTCTGATTTGTGGAGGAGGGAGACCCTGACAAGTTGACCCCTCTGGTCTTCTTTCAATCATCATGCTAGATTTTCCATGCAGCCCAGACCCAGTTTATCTGAATATCCAGCAATCCCCAAGCCAGACAAACAAGCTTGGAGCCTAATATATGGTAGACATTCAAGCTGCTTTTCACGAGGCCCTTCCACTGTCTGTTTTTAAGCCCATGGGTTCAGACAGAGGTTCCTGGGAGAGCCGTCCACCCAGAATAGCTCTGGAGAGGTCTAACCAAATGATGTTTCAACCAAATGAGGTATCAAAAGGTCCTTGAAAGTAATTCCTCTCTTCATATAACCATTTGGAAACCACATTTGGAAGTGGGACCATGAAAATAAAGACCAGCCCCCACTGCCAGGACTCAGAGGGAATCAGAAACATACCATAATGTGTCTTTTTCTTTCTTCCCATTTCCCCTGCAGAGATACTAGGTTCTAGAAAGACCATGACTAAAAATAAATAAATAAATACAAAGACTGTGGCTTCCACCTGGAGTGGAATCCTTGGGATCACACAGCCTGGGGGAAGCCATTCTCAAGGTCACGCAGCAGGCTGGAGACACACAAGTGGTGAGGGATGGAGGCCCAGGAGCCACCACAGGAGTGAGCCTGGAAGGGGCCCTCACACATCACAGCAAACCTTCAGATGAGACCACAGCCCTGGCAGACAGCCTGACTGCCACCTCATGAGAGTCCTTGAGCTTGAGACACCCAGCTACACTGTGTCTACGTTCCTGACCCTCAGAAAGTGTGACACAGTAAGTATTTGCCGTTTTAAGCTGCCAAGTTTTAGGGTGATGTGTTCCATAGCGCAAGACAACTCATACAGCTTCTTAGCCTGACAAGATGTAGGAAGGGACGAGGAATGAAGAAAGGGTGATTCTTGTACATATAAGAAAGGTGCAGAGGTCATGGGTGAGCATCTAACACTTGAGGGATTGGGTAAAGGATTCCCAGAGTAACTCAGGGCTCCCATAGAGAGGTGAAGGCCATACGGAGCCACACAGTGGCACCGAGCACATGGGGTAATCCCAACCTGGAGCCGCTCTGCTTCCCCCAAGGCTCTGTAGTGGGGCTTCCATTAGCAACATTTTCTACCCGTGGCAAAGTGACATCACGGAGGAAACGTCCCTGTTAGACTGCTGCCCCACCCGATTAGATCAGAACTTCAAGGAGTAAAAAAAAAAAAAGAACTTCAAGCAGTGATGTCTGGGCATCCGTAGTTTTCTTGTCTTTCTCTTTCTTTCTTTCTTTCTTTTTTAAGTTTTATTTATTGAAGTTATCTCTACACCCCAAATGGGGCTTGAACTCACAACCCTGAGATCAAGACTCTCATGCTATTCTGACTGCACGAGCCTGTGTGTTTTGTTTTGTTTTTTTCTATTTAAATGCTGTTTTATTTTTATTTATTTTTTTAAAGATTTCATTTAGTCATTTATTTATTTATTTACTTATTTTATTTACTTATTTGTGCAACGAGAGCACAAAAGAGGGGGCAAGGTCAGAGGGAGAAGCAGGCTCCCCACTTAGCGGGGAGCCCGATGCGGGACTCGATCCTGGGACTCCGGGATCATGATGTGAGCTAAAGCCAGATATGTAACCAACTGAGCCACCAAGGCATCCTCTAAATGCTGTTTTAATTTTCTTTTTTTTTCTTTTAAAAAATGCATACAGCTCCCTGAAAAGAAGTGTGTGTGTGTGTGTGTGTGTGTGTGTGTGTGTTGTGCACATGCACACAGGCACCTGTATTCTTGTGCCCACCACTACCATTCCTTGTCCAGGAAACCACTATCCCAACCTCTACCACCATAGACCAGTTTTGCCTGTTTTAAAACTTCATGTAAATGGAATTTCACAGTCGGTGGATCTGCTTGCTAACTAGTGATTGGCACTGAGTCAGTGACTTTCAATGCTTCTCTTTCCTTGTCTGTAAGAAGGGAATGATGGGAGCACCTACCCCACAGAGTCATTGGGAGGCTTTAAGGCGTTCCTACCTGGAAAGCGCTTAGAGTCATACCTGGGGCGCAGTGAGCTCTCGGCATGTTAGCCGTTAGTGTCCATAAGCTCTAAGTCGTTTCCTATTTTACGGTACACGAACTCCTGCCTCGGATGCTGGTGTGTGTGTGTGCCCATAGCAGCTTCACGGTGCTGTAGTTAGGTCAGTCTCTGCGGGGATGATGGGAGAATGTGATGGGATGCAGCGGGAAGGGCGGCTTGAGCAGGAGGGATGGCCAACGTTGACGGAGACCCGCTATCAGCTCGCAGCCAGGGCAGCCCCCATCCCCCGTGTCCACACCCTGATCAGGCGGTGTCTGCACGGGCCACATGTGCGGCTGCAGAGTCCCAGGAGCCCCACGACATAGGCATTGTCGCTGCCATTTAACAGACGAGGAAGCAGAGGCTCCGGGAAGCTAAGTAACAACCTCAGTGTCTGTAAGTACCAGGGGGTGAAACCACGATTCGAATCAGTTCTTTCTGGCTCTAAAATGAAGAGGTTTCCTCCACATTCTTATTTTATTTTATTTTACTTGAGCACAAGTGTGCTCAAGTAGTTTCCCCGCACTGACTGGGGAGCCTTACCTGGGGGCTTGACCTCTCGACCCTGAGATCATGACCTGAGCAGAAATCAAGTGTCCGTGCTCAACCAAATGAGCCACCCAGACGCCCCTGTATGTATTTTTTTTTTTTTAAGTCAGAAAACACAGGGCCATACTAGAATACAAAGAAAATCATAAATAGGTTCTCCAATAAGCAAGCAGATTGTAGATTCTATGACCACAGAGGAATGAAACTTGGGTCCACTACAGAAAAGACAGACAAATTAATCCACAAAATCAAAACACGATATCGTTCCCCGTGACATGAAAAATACTGGCAAAGCTGTCAGGTCTACCCATGGGAGTTAAACTAAAAGTTACCCTAAGAATCTAGGAACTGATGAGCCTGGGATGCCCGTGCATTGAAGAACATGAACTGCATTTAGAGAGGGGAATATAATACAAAAAACATTGGTCTTTGTCCTTCATTCCTGGCACAGAGTTCCTAAAACCCTTAGGATTGACTGTGTTTTGTATGGTCCTAAGGTGAGCAACACGGAGGCCCTAGATTGTTTCCGGGTGGGGGCTGGTCAGCCAGAAACACCAGCTATGGCATCTGAAGGTTAGAACTTTTGGTCCTACCTGTGACCTCCTGGGAGGGGATGGAGACAGATTGAATTCAGTCCACAACAGCCAACAGTTGAATCCATCGTCCCTCTGTAACGGAATCTTTCTACAAATCCATCAGCAGCGGGGTTTGGGAATTTCTTGGGTGGTGAATACACGGGGGCTCTGGGAGGTTGTCGCCCCCAGAGAGAACATGGAAGCTCTGAGCCCCTGGCCCCATGCCCTGCCCTACGCCTCTCTTTCATTTGTCTCTTCCTGAGTTGTAGCCTTTATAATAAACTGGTAATTGTAAGTAGAGCACTTTCCTTGGTTCTGTGAGTCGTTCTAGCAAATCTGAATTTGCAGTCCGCCAGGCAGAAGTGCGGCTAGCCTGGGCAGCTCATTTGCAGCTGACATCTGAAGTGGGGGCAGCCTTGGGGGACCGAGCCCTTTGCCAGTGGGGTCTGCTTTGACGCCGAGCGGTTCATGTCAGAATTGAATTGAATTGCGGTACCCCCACTTAGTGTTGGAGAGCAGAATTGGTGTTGGAACAATGGATTTGGTGTCAGAGAAAAACCACACAGGGAGACTTAGGCTTCCCAAGCAGCCTGTGTGTGTTGGGGAGGGGGGGGTGACTGATGGAGAGAGAGGGGTGGTTGTCTGGTCCTTGTTCCCATAGGACACCCATCAGAGCCAAGACAGCACCTCACAGACTCCCTGCGGATTTCTGTGTTTGATCGTTTTCCAGCTACGCACTTTCGAGACACAAAAATGGGCATTTCTACACTAGTTTCCGCTTTCATGCAGATGTGCAATTCTAGGAGAATACTTAATATTTAACCTTGGTGTTCTTATCTTAAAGCGGGTGTTCACTCCCACTATTGTTTGCACTAACCGCATTTACTGTGCTGTGTGATTTCCATTAGACAACGTTACCTCTCCGGGCCTGTTTCCTTATCTGTAAAAATGGCCATCACAATACCTAGGCAAGAGGCCATTGCTGGAGATAGTGTTGCAGAAGCCCCGTCCCAGTGCCCAGTCTAGGCAGGCAGGCAGGCAGGCAGTACAGAATAGGTATGGTCATTACCATGGTCTTTTGATTAAAATGTACTTGAAATCTTATCTGTAAAATAAATTCCAACCTACAGATGGAACTATATGATACATGCAGGTCATGATGTGTTAATATTGAAAGTTCAGTTTCCCCAGGGATGGGCAGCCTCGGAGGCCAGGACTAAGCAGAAAGGGGCATTCCCATGGGTGGACAGGACCTGCCTGTGTCCACTCCCACTTCAGCAAAGACCCCAGAGGTCCAGGCTCAGGGACAGCCTTCCATCCAGGTCTCTGCCCGTGCACTCCGGAATGCCATCAGATCACTTCCCGAAACCGGAGCTGAGTTCTGTGTGTCTTTGGTGCTTTGCACACTCCTATGTAGGCCCAGCACCCCTCTGACCCTGTACCACCTTGCCTAAGTCTCATCAGTGGGCTTTCCCTCACTTCTGAGATCTCCTCATTCGTGGGGAATCACCTAGAGAGACTCTATTCTCTTTCATTACTAGCCAGCTACTTTGTTTCTTGACTCAAAACAATTTATTAACATCATCTGGTTTACCTTCCAAATGCTTCTGTGACTTTTGTGGACTCACACCTCTGGGTTCCTGGTGTTGGAAGAAGTTCCCCAGAACGGGTGCCGACGGCAGCAACGGCAGAATGTGGGGCCTCATGGTGTGGACATGGGCTGGGCTGTTCCTCTTGGCTTTATCTGAAGCCCACCTTTTATTTTATTATTATTATTATTATTTAAATATTTTATTTATTTATTTGGTAGAGAGGGAGAGAAAGAGCATGAGTGTGGGGGGAGGGGCAGAGGGAGAAGCAGACTCCCCGCCAATCAGGGAGCCCAACACAGGGCTTGATCCCAGGACCCTAGGATCATGACCTGAGCTGAAAGCAGATGATTAAACGACTGAGCCACTCATGTGTCCCATGATGCCCACCTTTTAATACATAATGACAAGGCCACGATGGGGGACAAATAGGGCCAAGTGTCTGAGCTCCTCTGCAGACCCCTGTTCTTGTGCTGACCCTCCTTCTCTCATTCTCAGGATTGCTTGGAAGGTGATGGGACAGTGGCTTTATCAAGGAGACTCCTTGCTCACAAAACAGAATGCACTGCTCCTGCGTGCCTCTTAATAAAAAAACGTGAACAAGGTGTTGTTACCTTTAAACTCACCTGGGGTCAGTAGCTGCTTCCCCTGGCTGTCCCAGCCCTGATGGAGGGTGAGGATCTCTGGGGAGCACCGAGAGGGAGAGACGGCTGCCTCTGGCTGGTTTCATAGCACAACCAAGAGAAAACTACACACTCCAAGAAAACGCATCTGAATTCTCTACCGTGTCTCCCTCATACACAGAGGTTGGAGATGCACATAACCACCCTGATTTTGTCCCTTCCAAACGACGCACATGCACAAAACCCTTTGAGTGCCGTCGGCCAGAGACCTAGTGTCCCCTTGGAAACCCAGCCTCGTTTCCTGCTACCACCACGGGCCTCTTCTCATTTCTTAAATCCATTAAAGAAATGTGCTGAAAATATTTGGTATTGTCTGATACTTTTCATAAAAAGCAGCCCCCCTCCCAAAACAAAGCACACCAAACTCAGAGCAAGAGAGGGCAGTACTCATAACCTGATAACCCTCATTTCCCCCTCAAACCTCCTCTCTCTACCCCTTTGCCGTCACTATCGCTGTGTTCCAGAGCCACACAGAACGCCAGATGAGGCCAAAGACAAGGTTGCTGGGAATGACCGGAAACTAGGCAAATGGAATGCTGACCAGTTCTCGGCAGAAGACTCCACGATACCCCTCGGAGTTTTACCGGGCTGGGGTCATAAGGGTCAACTTGCATGTCTGACTCCAATCCCCGTGTCTCTGGGGAGGGGGACACGAACTCACTTGAACGGATGGGGCCAACCCATCTCAGGAGAAAATGCTGTCGGAGAGCATAGAAATAAATCCCAACAACCCCCAGAACTTCATAAATGGCATCTTGCACTGACCGTGTCGAGCTGGATGGGGCCCCTCCTTTGTACTCCTATCCACGTGGGGTCGGTGGCCTCTGGGCTCCCCCAGCACCAGGCTCGAAGTACCACAGGGAGTTGATGGCAGCGGTCACCCCCGTGTTTTGCTTGCCCTTTTCATCCTGGGGCTCTCGGGGCTGCTCCTCTGTGAGGATTGCCCTTAGCATGCCCCACACAGGGTTACAGCCGGGTACTGGAGGGTGTTACTCTCCCAATAGCCTCTGTTCCTACACATATCTTTCCTGTAAAGCCTCCCCTGACACACAGCACTCTCTGTACACTCCCTGTGAGGAAATATTGTAAACACGCTAACAAGTATACGGAAGAAAATAACAAATATCCACACATTCCTGTGGTTTCATTAAAGAATATTTTGCACATTTGTTGCAGGCCTTCAGGAAATAGTACATAAAACAATACGGACATAGCCGATGGCGTCCTTGATCTCGTTCCCCATCCCTACCTCTCGGAGACACCACAGTCTTGAATTTAGTGTGTTTTGGTCGTAAGCAGGCGTTTTAGATTTTCCTACAGAGCTCATCCCTCAATAATACAGCATTGTTCTGTATGTTTTTAAAACTTTATGGAAATCTACCCTACTCTTGTCTATCTTTCTGAAGCTAGGTTTTGTCATTCACCATTGGTTTTATTTTTATTTTTATTATTTTTTAAAGATTTTATTTATTTATTTGACAGACAGAGATCACGAGTAGGCAGAGAAGCAGGCAGAGAGAGAGGAGG
Source organism: Martes martes (assembly GCF_963455335.1). Taxonomy (NCBI): domain Eukaryota; kingdom Metazoa; phylum Chordata; class Mammalia; order Carnivora; family Mustelidae; genus Martes; species Martes martes. The sequence goes on along the minus strand of NC_137896.1, from coordinate 103,427,761 downwards.
AAGCAGGCTCCCCACTGAGCAGACAGCCCGATGCAGGGCTCGATCCCAGGACTCTGGGATCATGACCTGAGCAGAAAGCAGAGGCTTTAACCCATTGAGCCACCCAGGTGCCCCTCACCATTGGTTTTAGATTTAACTGTACAGATACATATTGTTCTAGCTAATTTATTTTAACTGTTGTATAACATTCTGTTGTATGAAAGTATCACAACTGATTTATTTATTTCCTATTAATGGTTTTCTCGTTCTTTTTGAACTTTTCACAGACAAGGCTACATGGATTTTTATGCACACATGTGTAAGTTTCTCCAGGGTGGATCCCCACCCTCCAAAGGGATGGCGCTGTGCTACATCATCAGCTCCGTGTGAGTTCCCAGTGCTCACATTTGTGCCAGTACTTGGCACTGGCAGACAAGCACTTTGGCTAATCTGATGCATCAGAGGTTATGATGGCTAGTTTTATGTGTCAGCTTGGCTGGGTCTATTCTGGATGTTTCCGAGAGGGTGTTTTGGATGAGGTTTACTCTTGAAATGGTAGACTTTGAGTAAAACTGTTTGCCCTCCATAATGTGGGTGGGCCCCACCCAGTCAGCTGGAGGCCCAAATGGAACAACAGACTGACCTCCTCAAGCACTAAGAAATTCTCCAGCAATCTGCTCTTCTGATGTTCTCGGCGACATCAGCTCTTTAAACCTGAGCTATAGCACCAGCTCCTCCTTGGGTGCAGACCGCAGACCTTGGAGTTACCAGTCTCTATAATTGCATGAGCCAATTCCTTATCTTTTTCCACATATATGCACATTCTTTTGGTTTTGTTTCTTTACCCAGGAGAGCGGAGTTACCAGCCTCTATAATTGCACGAGCCAATTCCTTATCTTTTTCCACATATATGCACATTCTTTTGGTTTTGTTTCTTTACCCAGGAGAGCTGTGGGTAGTACAGAGATGGTATCTCTTTGTCGTTTGAGTTTGCATTTCTGTGATTACTAATGAGGCTGACCATCTACTCCAATGTCCATTTGACATTTGGATTACCTCATCAGTGACTTGTTCACATCTTTTGCCCATTTCTTTTTCATTAGGCTATTTGGGCTTTCTCTCATTGATGTGTAGGTGTTCACATATTTTGAGCTCTGACCCTTCGTTCGTTATACGACTGCATTGCAGATATCTGAATCCGGTTTGATGCTAAACCTTTATGAACAATCTTTTTAAAAACATAATGTCATCCTGTTTATTACACTAAGTAGTTTATTGATTTTTTTTAAGATTTTATTTATTTATTTGACAGACAGAGATCACAAGTAGGCAGAGCGGCAGGCAGAGAGACAGGAGGAAGCAGGCTCCCTGCTGAGCAGACAGCCCGATGTGGGGCTCGATTCCAGGACCCGGGGATCATGACTTGAGCCGAAGGCAGAGGCTTTAATCCACTGAGCCACCCAAGTGCCCCAGTTTATTAATTTTTGAATTAAGGTTTGTCATTTTGTATCCAGTTTGAGAAAATAATTTCTTCCCCTGAATTCATAAAGATAGTCTTCTGTATTTTCTTCTGAATTGTTTAAAGTAGTTGCTTTTTCCACTTGGGCATTTAGTAAACATAAGATTTATTTTTGCATGTGTCGTGATGTAAGTATCTAGCTGATTCTCATAGGGATAACCTATTATTCCCAAGTTATTTATTTAATGAACCCACCCTTCCCCTTCTTTTTACTAATTTATAGTAACTCTCCAGTTATATATCGAATTTCCGTATGTGTAGGTCAGTTTCTGAGTTCTCTATTTTTCTAATGATCTGTTTGCTATCTCTGTACTGATATTTTACTCTCTTAATTATTGTAACTTTGTGATTTGTCTTGATGGTTATCAGTTTGTTGAATTTAAAAAGAAAAATACCCTTCGAGATTTTGGATAAATTTTATTGAGTTTAGAGAGTAATTAAGGGGTGATTGCCATCTTTGTTAAATAGATCTAGTCTAGGGGCACCTGGGTGGCTCAGTGGGTTAAAGCCTCTGCCTTTGGCTCAGGTCATGATCCCAGAGTGCTGGGATCGAGCCCCGCATCATCATCATCATCATCATCATCATCATCATCATCATCATCATCATCGGCTCTCTGCTCAGCAGGGAGTCTGCTTCCTCCACTCTCTCTCTGCCTGCCTCTCTGCCTACTTGTGATCTCTGTCTGATAAATAAATAAATAAATAAAATCTTTAAAAAAAATAGATCTAGTCTTTCATTCAAGAACATGATAAATCACTCCACTTACTCTTTTATCCCCTTAGCAGCGTCTCAAAGTTTTCTCCAAAAAAAAGCCCCTCCCAAACCAAATCAAAACCAAAACAACTTGTATGTCTTCTGTGAAATGTACACAAAGAGAACTTATAGCTTTAGTTGTTACTATAAATGAGATCTTTTTCTCCAGTTATATTTCTTGGTTGGTTTGATTAATAACATAAAAAGGGACTAGTTGGTATGCATGAGTATTACATCTAGCACATTGGCTGGTCTCCCTTTCCATTTGAATAGTTTATTTGAAAATCCTCTGGAATTTTCTATGTAGATTATCACACTTCTGAAAAGGACATTTTTGTTTTTCTTTTTCTTTCTTTCTTTCTTTGTTTTTGGTCAATTCTCTTATTTCTTTTTGTTTTATTGCCTTCAATATGGCTCCCAAGATACTGGTACATCAATAAAGGACAACCTTGTCTTGTTCCTGATGTTGATGTGCATGTTTCCAAAGTCTTAACATTAATTAGAATATTAACATTTTGGGTAGATATTTCTCATCATTAAAGATTTTCCCTCTCATTTTTATTTTGAATATTCAGCTCATTTACTTTAATTCACCTATTTTTAAAAACAAATTCATTCATTTGAAAAATTTATCTTAAATACCCTTTAGTTGCCATCCACAACTTGATACATAATAATTTTATTATCAGTCTGCCCCAAAGAAATTTCAGTTGTAATTTTCTCTTCAAACTACGAATAATTTGGAATTCCTGGCTGGCTCGGTTGGTTAGGCACCTGCCTTTGGCTTGGGTCGTGATCCCAGGGTCCTGGGATCGAGTCCCACATCAGGCTCCTTGCTCAGTGGGGAGCCTGCTTCTCCCTCTGCCTGCTGTTCTTGCTGCTTGTGCCCCCCCCCCCCGGAAAGATAAATAAATAAAATCTTAAAAAAGTAAAGTATGAATAATTTGAGTTCTCAAACATACGAATGTGATCATTGATTATTGAATTTTCAAATTATTGATTTCTAATTTAATTGGGTTGTACCTAGAAAATACGATCTGTGTGATTTTGGTGAATTCTAGATATTTGCTGAGTCTTTCTTTGTGACCTACTATGTAGTCAAATTTTTAAAGAATTTTATTTATTGATTGATTGAGAGAGCGAGTGGGAGCACACGAGTTGGGGAGGAGCAGAGGAAGATGGATAAACAGATTCCACGCTGGACTCGGAGCCCCACTCAGGGCCCTATGTCAGGACACTGAGATCATGACCCAAACAGAAAACGAAAGTGGGATGCCCAACTGACTGAGCCACCCTGGTAGCCCTGGTCAAATTCCCCTCCCAACCCCGGTCAAATTTTTAAATGATCTGTATATCTCCAAAGAAAATGATGATGACTATCTTTGGTTGAATGCTTTCTCTGTCTCTCTGTCTCTCTCTCTCTCTCTCTCTCTCTCACACACACACACACACACACACACACACACACACACACGATAATGCCTGTTTCTTTTATTTTCCAAAATCTTTCCTATCCTAATATTTTATTTCAATTGCTTGGCTTATCAGTATCTGACAAAGTTAGATGAGTCAAAATCTTTGGCTTCTAATTCTGTCAATTTGCTTACTATATTTTGAGGTGTGCATAGGTTAGATACATACACATTTTTTTCAATTGTATCTATCTAGGTAGAGAGACAGTGGGGGAAGGGACGGAGGGAGAGGAAGAGAGAGAATCTCAAACAGACTCTGAAAAGTGCAGACCCCTACACGGGGCTGGATCCCAGGACCCTGAGATCATGTCCCAAGCGGCGATCAAGAGTCAGACGCTCAACTGACTGAGACACCCAGGTGCTCCAAGGCACGTAGACATTTAGAATTATGATGGCTACTTAGAGAATTGGTGCCTTGATTCTTATGCAGTTTCTTTCCTTATATTACAGTTTGTCTGTTATTGCTAGCAATAATGGTGTGTATTTTCCCATCCCTCTACTTTTAGCCTTTCTGTGTGGGTTTGAAGATGGTCTCTTAGAAGCAGGGTATAGCTGGATATTTTAGAAATCCAATTTGACAATTTCTTTCTTGGAGTAGGTAAGTTTAAGACTATTTATAGCTGCTATACTGATATAGTTCAAAGTATTATTTTACTATTGCGTTTTGTGTGCTTTTTTAAAAGAGATTTTATTTATTTATTTAATTGACAGAGAGAGCGAGAACGAGCGAGCGAGAGAGACATCGAGAGAGGGAACACAAGCAAAGGGAGTGGGAGAGGGAGAAGCAGGCTTCCTGCCATGCAGGGAGCCTGACTCGGGGCTTGATCCCAGGACCCTGGGATCATGACCTGAGCCAAAGGCACATAGTTAAGGGCTGAGCCACGCAGGCGCCCTGTGTGTTCTTTCTTAAAAGATTCCTTTTTTTCTTCTTTCCTGCCTTTCTATTACTCTGTTGCCTAATGAGTGGTGGAGGGAAGCTCGGTGAAGAAGAGTTTGGTGGGGGTCCTGTGATCATACACCTGGGACAGCAGGGCAGCTGCTTTCTGCTGAAGCAGCCAGTGTTCCCTGGGCTGAGGGCAACCGAACTGCCTATTGTTCATATCTACTCCTTGAGTAAAGAGTGATGCGAATTCAAGACTCACCCCAGCTCCAAAGCCATAATTTTATGTCTAAAGTCTATTTTGTCCTTTGATGTTACTGAGCACCTACTCTGTGCCTGCCTTTTGGCAACAACTGCCTGAAGCTAATTAGCAGCCTTTCCTTTGGGTGGGTCCATGCTCCCATTCACCACTGTCCCTAAAAGGATCAGAGCAGGGTAAGGCAAATGAGGCCCCAGGAGCAAAAGTTCAGGAGGCATTCATGTTTAGGTGTCAATCCTGTACTTACAGGAGGCTGAGAATGAGTTCTTCCTTAAGATGTGCTCACTGGAGGGGCGCCTGGGTGGCTCAGTGGTTTAAGCCTCTGCCTTCGGCTCGGGTCATGATCCCAGCGTCCTGGGATCGAGCCCCACATCGGGCTCTCTGCTCAGCGGGGAGCCTGCTTCCTCCTCTCTCTCTGCCTGCCTCTCTGCCTACTTGTGATCTGTCTGTCAAATAAGTAAATAAAAAAAAAAAAAAAAAAAAAAAGATGTGCTCACTGGACACCTTGCCTGTCTTGCCCTAGTCCTAGCTCTGGTCCCCACCACTCCCTGATGTCTCCCCCCCAAGGGAGGCTATGTGTAAATGGTCACACTGAGCTTGCAGTGTTGTTCTACCACTAGAGCGAAGTGGAAAGTAAACTTTCTGGTATGTTTGTCGCCATCAAAATTGAGTAAACAAAGACGGCACTTGCCTTGAGGAGTGCTGAGTTATAAATGGAATTGTTGAATCACCATATCCTGCGCCTGAAATTAATATGTCGCTGTATGTTTAACGGCACAGGAATTAAAATATGAATAAGTAAGTAAATAAATAAAACACATAAATGCAAGTCAAAAGAGAGATACCAGATTAAACTAATTGAAATACAAAACAACCCCCCCCAAAATTGAGTAAACAAAATACAGACCAAAAGAGCCCTGGGTTTTCCCCGTCTGACTCCCCTGCTACCTTCCCCAGGGTCTTGATTTTGAGGACCCGAGGTTCTCAGCCCCACCAGGAAGGCCTTGAGTGCCAAGCTCAAGAGGCCCTCCGGCAGGACCTTAAGTCAGAGGAGGAACAGGGACAAGTAAGACCTTTTAGAGAAACAGCTTTGGCGGAGAGCTGGAGGTCCAGAGGGCTGCACGTACTGGAATCCCCAGGGCCTGGGCTGGGAAGACCCCTTCCCTCCCCCTCGCACGGAGCCCTCCCCCAGTGTCCCCTTCCAGGCTCTCCCCTGGGGCGCCCAGCTGCTTGGTCAAGGCTGCCTCTGTTTGGGGCTGCCGGGTGGGAGTGGGGAGCCCCGCCCCGCCCAAAACAGCTCCCCTGGGGGAGCCAACTCCTTATTGTTAGCAGGCTGAAAAGGAGAGGCTGTTATTTCACAGTAGAGATAAAAGTTAATCACAGATGAGGACTGCCCAAAAATATTGATGACTTCATTCACCTGAGTCCTGGCCCTGGGGGAAGTGTTGGCCTCCCCGGAGTCACCAGACCGGTTCGGCGAGTTCCCCGCTCTCCCCAGCGCAGCCCAGACTTCTAACAAAAGCCCAGGCTCCTGAATGGAGAGCATTCACGGGCAGCGGGGGTCCCCCTGCAGACCTACTGCGTGCCCGCAGTCTGGACCGGGCTGAGGAGAAGGTCTGCCCGCGCGGCGCCCGCCTTCTCCCAGGACCCCTCGCCCCCCTCCGCTCCCTCCCACCCCGCCCGCCCTCCCTCTTTCATTACAACCTTTATCTGGTGGCACCATCACCCCAGGAGACTCCCAAACAGAAAACCAGACATTAAGGAGCGGAGACAGGAGTTGCAAAATAAAAGTTCCTATGTTCAGAAGGCGGGGCGAGCTCTCAGTTCGGACCATCCAGGTTTTTAGCCTGAGGGGAATGTATCCCCTTGGACAACGTGGAAATGGGTAAAATTCAAGCTGTGTTTAACATAAACATTTAACGAGTTTTTACTGTTTGTTCTGCAGCATAAAGCAAACTCTGAATATGGTAGTGGCTCATCGGGAACCAGGAGAGGGGAAAGCGCCTTCCCCATCCCCACCCCGGCTCCCAGGCTTGGGCACCAACCCTCCCTCCCTAACCAGAAGATCCTGATCGTGCCTTAAATTTAGTCCGAGCTCAGCCGGGTGACATGCACACCGCAGACATGCGGCTGAAGCCTGTGGACGTTCCCCAACCCCACCTCCTGCTTTTGGCTGCAACAAGACCCGGTGGCCCCGGACGCCAACAGAGGCCACCCGGGGAACACTGGTGGGGGTGACAGACTGAGCTTTCACGGAAAGGCTAGGGGATGATTCAGGCCAGGAAAAGGAGGGCCGTAGTAAGCTTAAAGAATATGGCGAAGCTTTTTCTAGATGAGTTGTTGACTGAGCAATTTTTATTCCCAAAGATGGGGGAAAAAATAATCACAAATTACAGTGAAAAGGATTCCCACTCAGAGTCCTTAGAGGGGCACACAGTCCCCTGGGGGAGGTCCAAGCCTCTCAGGGCAGCTTTCCAGAAGCCCCACAGCCTGCAGCTCCTCCTCTTCTTTTCCAAGCTTGCACCTACCTGCTGCTGCAAGAATCCTGTCCCCCCAGCCTCCCGGGAGCTGGCCCTCTGCCCCGCTCACAGCACACCCTCTCAGCCCGCTTGTTTCTGTCAGGCTCCAGTACAACCCTGTTCCTCTGAGAAGCCTTCCTTGGGCCTCTTCCTGGCTTTCTCTTGGGCCCTCTCTCCCCTGAATCCCTCCTTCAGCCCCTCCTGACCCCAGCACACACACCCTGAGGACCCATGGGGCACAAACTGGTGTCAGTAGCACGTGCTGTTCCGTGTGTAACGGTGTCCCGCTGGGAAGATAATGGGCTGGAGGCAGGGAGCAGGGCAGGGTCTGGAAACTAGGTGGGTGGGCCAGGAAGATGGTGGGTTCATTTTTTATTTATTTTTATTTGTTTATTTTTTATGCAATAGTTTCTTTCTTTTTTAATTTGAGAGAAAGACACAGCAAGAGAGGGAACACGAGCAGGGGGAGTGGGAGAGGGAGAAGCAGGCTTCCTGCTGAGCAGGGAGCCTGATGAGGGCCTCAATCACAGGACCCCAGGATCAGAACCAGAGTGGAAGGCAGATGCCTAACCAACTGAGCCACCCAGGGGCCCCCCTTTTTTTTTCTCCAAAAGGGCTTCCCTGGCCTCCTCCCCAGGATCCCCAGCACCCATCCCTGGATCCTGCCAGGCCAGGTCCGGTCCACACCGAAGCCATCCAAACCCCCAGGCCCCGATAGGGAGACAGAGAGGTCCCAGAACACACGTAGGTGTCACAAACCTCCTGCAGCCAACGGTGGGACGCAGGTCCTTTCAGGGTCTTGGGACAGGGAGCCTGGGTCCTCTCCCATTCTAGGGTGGGGGTCTTCAGTCCTTGTCCAAAATGAAACCCAACCCAAGCCACGGTGGGAATACACCAGGAGAGGACATGGCACTTACCCCTCCTTACCCTAAGTTCAGATCACACAGACCCAGACCGTCCCCCCAAGACCCGTACCCCCTGAGGACAACAGACCACCCACGGGGCCCAGGTCAAGAAAGGGACTGGTGCCTGAACAAATATTCTACGCAGTCCAAAAAAACGAGCTACCCCATTGAGTGCAGGGTTCAGCCCTCATGCTTTCTGCCCTCACAAGCAGGATCCCAGCCTCTGGTCCAGGGGCCACGCAACCAGGGCTACCCACCAGGAAGAAGGGCTGGTAGCAGAATGGGGCCGGCCCCCACACCTCCACCTGCAGGGAACAGGGGCTTTATGCTCCATGCTGTCAACACAGGAGGCACTGACTTGATTGTCACACCATGCTGTGGAAGGCCAAAGTCGGGGACTCGACTCTGACAGGACAGTGCAGAGCCTGATGCAGGGCTCGATCTCACAACCCTGAGATCATGACCTGAGCTGAAACCAATAGTTGGATGCTCCACCGACTGTTTCTCCCAGGTGCCCCCTAAATTTGATTTTGAATGTGATTCTTCTTTTTTGTTTTTGTTTTCTGGAACAGTAGATGAGCTTACTCCCTGAAACCAATGCCAAAGGTGGCCTCCCCACAGAAAGAACACAGCTGCTTAGGAGCACATGCTAAACGCTGCTGGCCTGGCCTGTTTCTAAGCTTTGGGGGTCAACAGAACTCTTTTCTCATGTGGGCTCTTTGTAGATCTTTGACAGTATGCGCTTTCTTATAAAACACAACATGCATCTCTCAATAGAGCCCTTGAGATACAGAGACTGAGTGTGTCATGGAGGGGAGGGGTACTGGCCTGAGATGGGAGGCAGGGGAGGGAGCTGGGGAGGGGGTTTTATTTCTAGTATAACAGTCCTCAGCACAGAGCAGGAGCTCAGAGAAGGTTCCTTTCCTTCCAGAGAAGCCCCAAAACCTTTGAAGTTACCTCGGTTGTTCAAGGACCAGAGTTTGCTTTTGCTAGGATCCCAGGGCCTACATAATATGGGCCCCAGAGCTGCTCTGGATTCTCTAGGGCAGCTCAGCACACCCCTTCCAGGAAGACCTCAGTATCTGCCAGGGTCAGCTTTCCAGTGTCCCTTACATCCCTAGCTCGGAGCCCTCCCCTCTGCCGAGACCTGAAATCAGGGACAAGGTAGCCACTGTGTCCCAGAAGCCAGCACAGCACCACATTTGGAAGGTGCACACAACTCTTTATTAAAGAACAAATAAATGGGTGAATGGGGGAGGGAAGGGATGGAAAAAAATGGGTGAATGGAAAAAAATCGAAGAGAGAAAAAGAGGGCAAGACAAGGATTATGGCTGATGCTTTTTCCGTTTGAGAGCTGAGGTCATTCAGCTCATTCTAGGCTCTTTCTCAATGGAACTTCAACACTGATTGTTCAAATGTGGTTTGAAAATTATACGTTGGAACGGGCAATAAAACTTTTCAGTCTTGGGCACCTGAGTGGCTCAGTTGGTTAAGCAACTGCCTTCGGCTCAGGTCATGATCCTGGAGTCCCAGGATCAAGTCCCATATCAGGCCCTCTGCTCAGCAGGGAGCCGGCTTCTCCCTCTGCCCCTCGACCACCTCACGCTCTCTCTCTCAAATAAATAAAATCTTTAAAAAACAAAACAAAACAAAACTTTTCAGTCCTTTTAAGGTTTGCATAGATCTACTGCAACATTTAGGGTAGGATGGTGTTCAGAGGGTCTTAAGTGTGGAGTCCATCCTTGACAGCACCCTGAGCACAGGAGAGCCCCGCGCAGGCTCCCAGGCACAGAGCCCGCAGGGGCTGGCCTCCCTCTTGAACCCTGCTGCCCACAGCCTCCCTGCCTCATCTGTGTGGGGCTCTGGCCTTGCTGCCCTGCGGTTACTCAGGTTCACCCAAAAAAGGCTCATATTTTATAGACCAAGAGCTCCTTCCCTACCTGTCGGCCAACTAATAAGTGACATTGCTTGGGTTTAACCTTCAGGTAATTTTTTCTTTGTTTTTCTTCATGAAGTTTATATAAGAATAAGCTCTCCTTGGAAACACTCTGCGCTGTAGAGATAAAACAAGATCTCTGGATCGCCCACTTTCCATGTGCGTTTTGCATGAACTGGCTGGTCATCTCCTTCTCCACTTTTCCATTAGGTGGTTGGTCTTAGTCTGTTTTCTTTACAGATGGATAGGAGTACTTGGTAGAGCCAGGATAATAACCCAGAATTTATGTATCTGTGTATGTATTTCTGTATATATGTAGATAGACGTATGTGTCTACACACACACATTATATTACAAATATCTTCTCCCATTTTTTTGCATCTCAGCTTTGTTCTCAGTTTTGTAGTATCTCAGCCTCTAGGGATTTCGGATTTTGAATCAGAAGTTCCACATTTTGATGAAGCTGACATCACTCTTTCTCTGTTTGCCCTTGTGGTTTGTATCTTGCTTAACTTGAAGCCTTGCCCATTCTGACTCCTGGGTCATACACATATCGTCCTACATATTTTTTCATACGTCAGTCTTTTCTTCAGTGGGTAGCCAACTGCCCCAGCACGTGTGTTGTTAATCCCTCCCTCCATGATGGGAAAGGCCACCTTGTCCCCAGATCTCAGGGGTCTCCCTTTGGGGAAATTTTGAGGTTGTTTTTGCCCAGGGAGTCCGGAACTTCTCTTCTAATTCCTGGAAATGTTTACAGTTTGCTGCTTGTCTTGGGGTCTCCCCTTCCCTTCTCCGGGCGGGGAGTGGAAGGTAACCTGAGTCAGTCCAGAGGTCGATCTCTGAACAAAGTTTTCCTCTATGTCCAGTCACTGTTTGCTAATTCATTTGCGAATCTGCCAGAGATGAACATCAGAAGTACTGTCCTATGACTTACACAGTCTGCTCCTTGAAAAACTAGGGCATTCATCTGCCTTGTTCTTCTAGCATTTCTACGAGTGACCGCTTGCGGCATGACCTTTCGTTGGCCAGGCTCCCCAAAGGAAAACATCCACTGGCAAGAAGAAGTTACCTCTCTTTCTGCAGCGGAAATACATGGCAGAAAACAAACCTGGTCCCAGCTGTGGCATTAACAACATGTCTCCTGGAATCAGAATTCACCAAAAGTTATCCTTTGAGATTAGAAACTCCAATCCCACATAGCATCACAGGCCATGTGACTCCGGTGCAATGACTTCTGAAGTTTCATGTCTATGGACTACTTGGCTATTCTGCAGGGGGACACGGGCGTACATCTAAACCCCTGGTTGGGGGTGTACACTCCCACGCTCTGGCAGGTCAACAGTGTGTCCTCCCCCCTACCCCTGCTACCAGTCCCTTTTCTGGTCAACCCTCCTGCTCCTGAGGATTTTTAATTTGTTTTAAAGATTTTAATTAATTAATTTAGTTAGTTAGTTTTTTAAAGATTTATTTTATTTCTTTTATTATTTTTAAAGATTTTACTTATTTATTTGACAGAGAAAGAGACAGAGGGAGAGAGAAATCGAGCACAAGCAGGGGAAGTGGCAGGGAGAGAGACAGGGAGAAGCAGGCTCCCCACTGAGCAGGGATTCCCGACTCGGGGCTCAATCCCAGGACCCTGAGATCATGACGTGAGCCAAAGGCAGACACTTAATGGACTGAGACACCCAGGCGCCCATGATTTATTTTATTTATTTGCGACAGAGAGAACATGGGAGCAGAAGCAGGGGCAGAGGGAGAGGGGGAGAGAGGATCCCAAGCGGACTCCACACTGAGCGTGGAGCCTGATGCCAGGCTTGATCTCACAACCCTGAGATCATGACTTGAGCTGAAACCGAGAGTCGGACGCTTAACAGACCGGGCCACCCAGGCGCCCCTTAAGATACTAATACTAAGTAACATCTACACCCAGCGTGGGGCTGAAATGCACAACACCGGAATCAAGAATCACGTGCTCTGCCGACTGAGCCAGCCAGGCAGCAACCCCCCCGCCCCCCACTGCCACCAAAGATTTGTAAAATCTGTCTTGCCATAAAAAAACACGAAGAGCTTCAGTTGCTTCAGAAAAATACATACAATGGGAAATCCACTCACTCAACATGAGTTAGCTAGAGGTCTAGAAACATGAAGTGGGACTGTTAAGATGTTATACAGACCCTGACCTGGGAGTGGAAGGAAAAAATGCCTCTTCCTTTAGGGTTAAAACAGAGCTTGTCATTTCACCCTTGAGTGTGCAGACCAGCCCCACAGAAATTACGCTGTGGCATTACACTTCCCCCCCCACGTAAACATTCCAGGAGGACAACCGCTGTTCCCGAAAGGCACGGTGTGGGAAAATGAACAACAGTGAGTAGGATCCGAAAGCCTGGGGGAGAACACTGGCTCTGTTGACCCTTATTCTTGTGACCATCTTGAAGGCGTCCCTTTGCCTCAGAGGGCTTCAGTTTTCTCATCGGCAAATGGAGAGGATCCCCTCTCTGCCCTGAGTTTAAACATTACACAAGGTAACGTGGAAACTTCTGTCATTGAAAAGATACATGGAATTGTGACGCGACCTCTTGTTTTAGAGTCAGGCCACAGTCCCCACCTCAGGGGGGGTCTGTTGTTTCTTCGTCAACACAGTGCCTCATGGCGGACTCCCTCATGGCCTTCGGGTCCTAACGATCTTCCTCGTTTGGTACAACATTGACCAAGTATACCGTTTTTATTTTTTAAAATAAAAGTTTGAGATAGGAACCTTGCAAAACTTTTGTATGTTCTTAAAACATCTATAAATGGTGGAAGGTTAAACCCAACACTCAGATGGCTGATAGAAAAATGTCTACTGGGGTTGATCGTTCTCTAGAAGGGAGTCTGGGGAAATGTTCCCTCGGTGGCGTTAGCATTTGGACGCAGAGGTTCCGCAGCCAGGGCTGAGGGAAGAGCCCCGTCAGAGATGCTGAGTGTAGATCTGTGCGCTCCTTGCCCTGGGGCTATCGCCCACAGAGAGAAGGCCTCCTCCTGCAGATTCTCTAGCTCCAGACAGGCTTAATTACCTCAGAAAACCTAACCTGATAGGAAGTCTCTCAAAACTGTCAAAACTTGCCAAAACGGCTCCTGCCTGGAACCATTTGTGGAGGAGTGTGTGTGGAGCGGCCTCCTGATTGTGTGGAGCATGATTTTTAAACACACTTGTGAGGTGACTTTGAAAGCCAGTTCAGGAAACTGGAAAGGAGTCATTCCTAGAACCCTGTGTGACTGCTCGGTTCACTTAAAGTTCCTAGTGCCAAGAGGGACCTGAGGTACAGAGGAGCTGATGACAGCAGAGTCTTGCCAAATAGAGAGAAGGTGGGGGTGTGTGTGCGGGGGTTGAGGAGGCAGGGCAGTGAAGGGGAGGCTGGGCTCTGTGCCCGCTGTGGGGAAGGAAGCTTCTGGAAGTCCTCTGGGACTGTGAAGGTTTCTTTTGCTAAGTCAGTGTGACAAGGGCTTCAGTCCTGACCCAGCCACACCCGGTCTCCCCTCTTCTGCCCGGGCTCAGCTCTCCCCTGACCTCACTTAGTGCCTTGGCAGAGACTTTTCTCCATCTTCCCTCCCAACTTCCTCTCAGTTTCTCCTCTTGCATTTCTATTTTCCCCCTTTCCTGCAATGTGTTGTTTTCCTTCCCTGCATTCCCAAGCAACGCTCATCAAAGCAATTGCATCCAGAATGGGGGGAAAGCCACGTGGGGGGCTGCAGAGGCCTAGGGAGGGAGGGCACAGACGCTGGTGGGGAGTCCCCTTTGCTAGGCTGGGAAGGACAGCTCTTTCCATCAGCTCACCTGCAGACTGGGGTTACTAAGGCTGGCCTCCCAGGCTATGTTGGCCAACTAAAGAAGGAGACTCAGATTGGAAATATTGCCAAAGACGCTCTCCAAAGGAATCCGAGATATTGTGAATAAAATGTTAATCTTTGTCTCTTCCCTGTCCGTGTGGGTGATCGTGCCTCATTTCTCCTTGCGAGTGAGTAGGTCAACAAGGTGTTTCCCAGAGGCCAGAGTCTGGGAAACTCAAGCATCAGGGTGTACCCTGGAGTACATAAAGCGCGTTCTTCTGGCATTTTTGGTGACTATATTTCTAAAGCTACATATTTCCTGCCTTTAGAAACAGCGCCCAATGATGGAAGGGATTTTGGGGGGACCCAGGTCCGGTTATGAAGCCTGGGAGCTGATGTACCTCTACTTGGTAGGAAGCGTCATGCAAATGAGCCCCGCCCACCCGGCGTGGCCTCGAGCCCCTCCCACCGTCCCCAGGCCCTTCCCAAAAGCAGACCCCGCTTTCTGCAGCGCTGTCCCGGTTCGCACGTCTGCCTTTCAAATCCCTCTTTTTGTACCCTGTTTGCGTCTTGCAGCTGGCTGGCATCTCTTGTCTCTCTCCCCGCCTCTAGCTCCCCACCTCTGCTGGCAGAGTCCTGGACTCTTAACCCTGAGCAGCGGAGCAGGCTTGCTGGAGAGAAGGCCCTGGTTGTATTTGCAGAAGGCACCTCCCACTTTGTGGCTGGGTGTGTCCACCAGATTTATTTTAGAATAGTCATTTTCTGTTTCCTTAGGGAATTTTGCTACCAGCAGGACCAGTTTATTGGACGGATCCAATAAAGAAAGCAGTGGGTGGTCTTTTGAATTTGGATTATAATATAATCATATTATAATAGGAGGCAGCATAGATTAGTGGTTCCAAGCTTGGGTCGCTTGGTTTGAATTTCAGCTTTGCCATTACTAGCTCCGTGAAGTTTGACCTCTTTAAATGATTTTACTTGAGGAGGGGAGGAGGAGCAGACGTGTGCATCTCTGCTGAATCCTGATTCTGGGGTGGAGGGTGGGGGGTGGTAGTGCGAACACCGGTTTCTCCAAGGAGAAAGGGGGAGGTGGTGCATTGCCCTCTGGAAGGCTGGGCATGGGGAGAGAGGATGCCTTTGTTTCATTGCATATACAGCCCAAAGTGGGGCTATTTGGGGCCAAATGCTGTTCTTAGGGGTGTTTTGTAAGATTCAGACCACTCTGAGCTAAGAATAATCCTTATCTGTAAAACAGAAATAAAATAAGATTAGCAGTTACCTAAGGGGGCTATTGTGGAGACGAAATGAAGTAGTGCTCATGGAGTACTGAGCCAGGGCCCAGGACAGGGTGAGTGCTCAGCCATCCCGGGGCCCCGTGCCATCTGGGAGGGCATTTCCGAAATCATTTCCAAGGTCATTTTTCCTTTTCTTGTTTTTATCAAAGAATGTCGCAGTAGCCATCAGGCACGATGGGGACAAGTATTTTTTTGTTCCCTTTTTACAGTGCAGCCTTCGCTGGCTCCCTGGCCTCCTTTAGAGCAGCCTCTGGACAAAGCTGGGTTGCATGGGAGGGACCGATGTCTGAGACGCCTTCCGTATCTGCTGACACTTCCGAGGGTCCCTGGGCAGGGGAAAGACAGCACCTTCTGCTCTCTAGTGGGGAGCAGACCGAGGGCTGTGGGTGATGGTTGCACTTTTCCAGAATTCTCCGTAACACCCCAAGAACCTCTGTATCGTCCCGCAGAAAGGTCTTTATGCTGCAACAAAGAGGTCTTAACACCACTCATTCCTGTGAGACCCTGGGAGAAGTATTCCACAGTGTTCTCTGTCTATTTAATAGTCTGAAGTCCACGTGACAATTATCTTGAATCTGAGGGGAATCTGGAGTTGAATAGGGCCCGGCCTCATCCATTTAGCATGGCGGCTGCTGTTGGGGTCAGAGCCAAACTATTCTATGTGGGCCTGGTGCCAGAAAACTGGATACGCCCAGCTCATCCGACTGAGAAACTCGTGAGAAGTTCTGGTCGGGTGTGGAGATGGCTTATACACAGAAGCAAAAGAGACATCTCCGTCTTTGGTGTCTTTTTATGGCAATGTGTCATTATTACTTTGTTAGGTCTAAAATTTGAGGAAGGAAGTATACCGTCTCTTTGGGCAACTCCCTCCCAAGAAAATCTCCTTGGGAGTAGCAGAGGGACAGGGGACAGGGTGCCATAGGTGGGGAGCCAGCTGTGCTGTGAGGGAACAGTGTGGCACTGGGAAGCATAAGGCGTGGGGTCACTCTTTGAAATGAGATGTGACTTAATGTTACCAAAGAAATGGGAGTTGAGGTAATGGGTGTCTCTTCTGAGAAGAGGCCTGTAAGACCACAACTTGATTCACCATGTCCCCTTCTTTCTGTCACAGAGACTGATGGCACTCCTGAGGGGATCCTCCATCATCCTGCTTCCCTGAATGATGGTGACACAGAGCAGAGCCTTGCTGATCTAAGACAGGGAGGTGGCACAGGCAAGAAACATAAACCTGGGCTGTTGCGGACATTGCGTTTGGGGTTTATGTATTACTGGCCTATCCTGATGGATACAGTTGACAGCAAACCCTGCTCTCCAAAGGCCATGTTTTACACAGGCCCAGTGAAGCCTCATAAACATGGCAGCTCGGGGTCCTCAAGCACCCACCACTCACAGACTGGGTGTTTGTTGTTTGTGAACAACAACAAAAATTTATTTCTCACATTTCTGGGGGCTGTGAGTCCAAGATCAGCATGCCGGCATTGTGAGGTTCTGGCAGGGCCTTCTTCCTGGTTGTAGACGGCCATCTTGTCCCATCCTTACAAAAGAGCTCTTCTAGGGCTCTTCTAAGGGCAATAATCCCATTCATGAGGATTCCAGCTGCTTGACCTAATCGTCTCCCAGAGGCCCTACTTCCTGATACCATCACATGGGGGTTAGGGTTTCAACAAATGAATCTGGGAGGTAGGGACATAAACATTTTCTCCATCACAGTGACACCCAGGAGAAAATGGCTGGCCAAATGGAGACTATGACAAAGAAGAGACCATGGCCCTCCCCTATCAATGGGGGCAGTGTCTATTCTGCTCAGCAGACTCAGGTGGGAAGATGACCCCGTGTTGTCAGATCATCCCATTTCCAGGAGAACTTGGAACATAGAAATTTTTTATGTGAAAGGCAAGCTCCTGATTTTAAAATCTTGGTAAGTAACTAAAAAATTGAAAATGCATGCGTGTCAAGCAAAACACATCTCTAGATTGAATGTGGCCCACAAGCCTCCAGCCTGTGACCTCTGGAAAGACCTAGAATCATCTGGCTGCTTGGAGGCACGTTACTGGGGGCAGAAACAAGGAGTATGTCTGGAAATGCTGTCGCCCGCCTGACGTGTGGGTGGAATCAGCTGGTATCTGGACCACAGCATTTTAGAACCACCACCTGCTGCAAGGTATCTGACCTTCCATACCTAGGGACTTAGCTCTTGTTTTTGGGCTTTGTGTCCTGATTAAAAATAGATTAACCTTGACTGCCTTCTCAATAATTCTTCACTTGGTAAAAAACAGTTAAGTCTGAGGACAAGACCTTGAAGTAATGTCTGTGGGTGGGTATGGTGGCAAGATGGCTCCCGGGAGGGAGCAGGGAGGAAAGGGAAGTTGAGGGTGGGTACATCTGGAGGGTCTCGTGGCTGGCTTCATGGTTGACATTCTGGCCCACCTGATACTCCAACTCAGGATCCCCAATTCCCTATAGTATCTGAGAAAGGTCCGCGAGCCTGGAGGGAGACTTCAGCTGGCCCAAAGGAGCAGTTGACGGAGAACCCCTCAAATCCAGTTCTCTTACAAACATGCTGAATTTTCATCTGTGACTCTTTGAATAAAAATGACTTTCCCTCCCTGACTCCCATCTGTTCAACTTACTGATTTCAGGTAGATTCTGGGAGAAGACAGTCTTGTACAGGCTCTACGTGATGGAATATACTGACGGATGATGGCCAGACCGTATATAAGATAGAACTCAGACCCACAATCTGCAGTAACCAGCACAGAGAGCCAAACCATGGCTCCTATAACAATCGACCCCAAACTGCCAGGACTTGATTCATAGATTAATAGCTGCTAGTTTCCCTAATTTTTGTCCCATTTCCAACATAGGGTCCACAAAAGAAAGCCAAATGGGCACCCCTAAGCCAATCGCATAGGAACCATTCATACACACTGGCCTACAGCTTCCCCCACCAACAGGCTCCAAACTGGAACCTTCCCTCTTTTCCACCAAGGCTTTCCCTTGCCCCTCCTGGCCCCAGACATTGCTGATGGTGGCTGACTCCCTTGCTAGAGCAGGAGAACAGCCTTGGCTGGTTCTCACTGGGTGATCTGCTCCTTTCCAGAGCTCACACACAGTCACACACAGCTGGGTTGGGGTCGCTTCAGGCAGAAACGAAGGCCAACATGGTGGCTGAAAACATATCTCCATGACACTCCAGCTCTGCAGAGCAGCCCCGGAGGAGGAAGCAATTCAGAAGGGATTGGTGGACTTGTCTATCCAAATGAAGGGCAAAGAGGCCCAAGAGATGTTTGAAATCGTGTTTTGACCAAAAACTTCATTAACCTGGAGACAATGGAGCAATTGTCTTGTGGCAGACAAAGCAAAATGTCTAGACTTGGCCAAGCAGAGCCGCCTGAGTGGCCTGGGCACAGATCCCCACAGCAATGCTGGTGGTGGAGAGAGCCACTGTTCTCATCGGACAGGGAGGTTGGGACCCAAATGGGCATGCAGCCCTGTCACCTCCTCGTCGCCAGAGTATGTCAGGAAGGCAACAGACACCTCACTCTTTGAATCCATGAAAATGAATGAACTTTCCACCCTCAACGAGTCACCAGACCTACAGTATACCCAACTACAAGAAATACGCTTCGGGAAGGGGACGGCATTTTCTAGTCTAAGAACAAATGTCATGGATGGAGAGCTTTAATTACAGTGTACCTGCATTTTGCAGGGAGAAGCAGTGGGAAATTAAAGAAGTAGAAATTTATAATACTAATTAAAAAGAGGACTTGGCTTGTATTCCTGGCTCCCTCTCTCACCAGTGTCTGATATTTTAAAAGGTTCAGAAGAATTAGTTTTTTCCTCCAGACACGACTCTACAAAGAAAGCACTTAGAAGCGCTGTTTGGAGCTCGGCAAGTTTGGAGTGGGGGGGGGGGTATGGCACAATGGAGCCCCTCCTCCCTGATCTGGCACAAGACCCCTGAATGGGAAGAGAAGGTGCTAAAGTATTTTCGTTCTTCCTTGGGAACATCTGCCAATGACTTAAACCAAGGTCTCAGTTCCGTTCCTGTTAATTAGGCTGACCTCATGGAATCTACCAGAAGAAAAGCAGTCTGGAAATCTGCTCTGCCTCCGTCTCTACTGCTTCTGTGTCATCACGTGACACTGCAGTTGCTATGGAGATTATCAGTCGCGAGTGGATTGTCCACAAGTTGAACTTGCATCTGACAAGTCAAATTTGTCACTTTGGGGGAAAAGTAAAGAGGCTTACTATTTTTTTTGTTCACCAAGAGATTTCCTTGGCTCCTGACAATGCCCTCTTCCCCTTTCCAGCTCGGTAGGCTTTTTCCACATTGTGGTCCTGGAGCTGAAGAAAGGTTGTTTGATTCTTTCATGTTCTGTAGCATCTCAAGGACTCTACATAGTTGGCAGAACGGCCCTCCATGATAATTTCTGGATAACAGAAAATGCGCCCTGTGGTTCAACTTCAGAACAGGTTTTTGTCTCTTCTGCGATGGCAGTGGTATGCCAGGAATGGCTCTCTCTCCGACAAGAGGATCTCAGGGCCTTCGCTGGCCTGATGTCCTCCCACCACACACTGATGATGGTGCGTGTACGCACGTGTGTGTATGTGTGTTTTGCTCTGTTGCTCTTCGTCACTCAGCGGGTAATGACTTTCATGGACAGGCTTTATCAGATTAAACAGGAAACAGCCATTTCATGGCGGCCACCCCATCAAGCTAACCAGTGATGGGAGGCTGGGATGGAGCCATGGAAAGAAGAGAGAGGCAGGCTGTAGGTGTAAGGGCAGCTTTGGTGGGAGGGCGGGGAAGGGAGTTCTTGCACTGGATGAGCCTGCCTCTCTAGCCCCCAGTGTCCTTGTTTTACCGTGTTTCTTCTTTGGTTCTAACCTTATAGGAACCTTGAGGTAGTCTCTTATCTATGATGGGTCCCATGACCTTGAAAGGACTCGTAAGTTTGAATGCTGTATCTTGGTGTGTGGGTGCTGCCATCAGACCTGGTCAACACCCATCAAGGCTTTGATCTCAGATACATGCTCCCCTGCTAGAAGTCTTCCTAGCCCCCCAGATGAGCCCAGGCCTCAATGAGGGTGGAGAGATGGGGTCTGGATCAGTGCCCCAATCCCTGTTAATTATAGGGGCCAACTGAGTCCCCTTTCACTGATAATAGAAAAGTTCCCAACAGATGTAGACATTTTTCTCTGGACAAGTCAGCTGCAGGGTCGCTGAAGACCAGACCAGAAGCAATTCCTTGAGAAGCAGCAGCAACAGAAAAACCAAGAATTGCAATTTGATTCTAGAATTTTTTTTTTTTTTGAGAGAGAGAGAGATCTCAAGGGTGGGGGGCAGAGAGAAAGGGAGAAAGAGAATCACAAGCAACCTCCACAATCAGCACAGAGCCCGACGAAGGGCTCGATCTCATGACCCTGAGATCAAGAGTCTGACACTCAACTGAATGAACCACCCAGGTGCCCCTGACTCTACAATTCTTAAGACAGACCCACTTCATCTGAGCTCAGCCGACGGGTGGTCACACCCCAGACCTTCATTCTCTTACCCCTGCCTGGTATCTTTCATTCTCAACTCAAGTGAATGCCAGTCATGTCTCCTTTATCCTCATTTAAAGGCTTAAAATTCACCCTTGGGATTCTCCCTGACCAAGGATGGAAGGAATCTTCCTCCTTGGGGCTCTAGGCCCCGGCCTTCAGTGCCAGTCCCTCTTGCCAGGTCCCGCAGCCAGGAAAGGGAGGGCCCAGGAGTGCCAGTCAGAGCCCTCCTGTGGCCAGAGGGGTCCGGTGAGTCACAGAGCAATAAGGGAGGACAAGTGCCTCCCCTGCTGATGGACGATGGACGTGTCTCGCCAGAGGATTTGCCGCAGGGTGCCGAGACTGCCAGACACATGGCCTGAGGCCAGCAGGTGACATTGGCAGTCTTCCTTGGCTGAGCTCCTGACTGGGAGATCACCTGCCTGGAGACTCTGTCATTCCAAGGTTGCCATTGGCTGTGTCCTTTGGTGCCCAATGGGGAAATAAGGGGGGATGATGAACAAAAGTCTGTTTCTTTTAGCAGAGCTGACCCTAGGTATTGGCCAGGCACTGTTGGTGTGTGAGTATGTGTGTGTGTGTCTGTACATGAGTAAATATGTCTGGTTTTTTTTAAAGATTGATTTATTTATTTTACAGAGAGAATACATGAGTGAGGGGAGGGGGCAGGGGGAGAGGGAGAGAGAGACTCTCAAGCAGACTCCCTGCTGAGTTCAGAGCCTGCTGCGGGGCTCAATCTCATGACCCCGAGATCGTGACCTGAGCTGAAACCAAGGGTAGGATGTCCAACCGACTGAGCCTCCCAGGCGCCCCTGAGTGCTCACGCCTGCATAGGTGTGTCTAGGCCTGAGTGTTTGTGCGTGTATGTATATTTGTATGAATATGTGTGTGTGTGTGTGTGTGTGTGTGAATGTGTGCCCATGTGTCCGTGTGTGTTCAAGTGCCGGTGCATGTGCATACATGTGTGCGTGTGTATGAGAATGTGTGTGCCCGGAGTTCCTGACAGGCTCAGTCGGTTAAGCGTCTGCCTCCAGCTCAGGTCATGATCTCAGGGTTCTCCCTGCTCGAGCCTGCATGGAGCCCCTTGCTCAGCTCATAGTCTGCTTGTCCCTTTCCTTCCCCTTCTGCTCCTCCCCTCACAGGCTCTCTCTCTCTCAAGTAAATAAATAAAATCTTTCAAAAAAAAAAGGTCCAAGTAAAATAGAAGGTTTTTGTAAAAGCAGTGCCAATCCCCTCAAATGATTGCAACATTGCATTCAGGGGGAAAGGCAATGCTGTGGGACTGTCCCTCCCTGCCCTCCCCACCCCTTCCCGCCGTGGCAGACTGTCCCCGCCATGTGACAGGAGTAAGCTGTAAGCACAAGGACCCTGCTCCTAGGCTATCATTTTATTTTCCTGAGTGTTGCCAGGCATATGGCTCTAGAAACCTGGCATTCTAGCTCTTTTTGTGAACAGAGATGCAGGCCGGGAGCCAGAACCAGAAAATAAATATGTAAAACCAAAAACTTTATGTGCTGATGTGGCTGAAAGGTTACAGATATGGGCCTTGAGAAGGGGGTGATTCAGAAAGGCAGACCATCCAGAAAGGCAGCCCCTGGCCCCACCCCTAGGTGCCCAGCTCACAAGTGGTCACCGGCTCACAGAAGGCCACGTGGGCAGGGCCCTGCAGCAGGCCAACCAGGCAGAGAGCACGTTGCTGCCCCCAGCCAGGTCCCGCCCACCGCCTTCTTCCTCATTCCAGAGAAAGGAAGCCCCTGGGAGCCTACCATCCCTCAGCCCTCCGGGGTCACCCACAAATCTGCTCCTTCCAAGTGTTGGACTGGTTCTTAATTTACATGAGGGCCCCTCTTTGGGAAGCACCTCGGTGATGATGAACTGTGGATCACAGGGTCAGTCCTTGAGGGGCCATTTCTCCTCAGGGTCATGGTCATTGGCTGCCCTTCCATACACATGGGGTGAACAGAGGCACACTGCCTATTGCCCAGGGGGTGACTAGGGCCTCTGGAGGCATGTGCCTTTCCCTCTCTGCCTGGCCCAGGCCCAGGCCAAAATAGGACTGCCTCAAGCTTCCCGAGGGGTGACAGGGACTAAAGTCATTTGCATGATGCACCATGACTGGTCTCTTCACCTCCCTGTTTGGGATGAGTGCCACAGCAGGGTCCCAGGAGAGACCTCTCTCTGCCCACCCTCCTTAGCCCACAGCAGACGGAAGCAAGAGTGGCCCCCGTACAGCCCTCAGCCAAACAGCCTGGGCTACATTCCCAGCTCCCCGAACTGGCGCGCGGCCTTGGGCAGCTCAGCTCTCTGGGCCTGCTTCCTCATCTGTGAAATGGGGATGAAAACTGTACCCACCTCACAGCTTTGACCTAAGGATTAAATGAGGTTTTTCTGTGTGTGTCCATAGACGTATAGGTGCACGCACATATATGACATTACATGTATGAATGTAAATGAATTCTATCTACTTGAGTGTACAGGTGTTTGACTATGAGATTATAAATACATAAAATGTTTAAAGTGCTTAGAACAATGCCTGGCATGGAGTAAAGGCTCCATAAACGTTAACTGTCTTGTTGTTTTTCCTCCCTCTGGTTATTAATGCCACGATGACAAATACAGCTTTGGAATCAGACAGCTTGGGTTCAAGTCTCCATCCATCCCCTTAAAATTCCTGTAAGCTGAGGTGAATTTTCCCCAACCTATGCAAGACTTACTCAGTATCAGCATTTTAAAGTTCACTAGAGGGGGCCTGGCTGGCTCGGGTTGGAAGAGCATACAACTCTTGATCTCAGGATTGTGAGTTTGAGCCCCACATTTGGTGCAGAGATTACAAAAAAATAAATAAACTTACAAAACAAAAGTAAAAAAAATTAACTAGGAATCGTAGGCCTTAAACTGTACCCTTAAAAATGGTCAGCATAGTAAATGGTATCTTATGTATGTTTTACCAAAATAGACAAATATATAGCACATGCATTAATCTGGGACACTTGTCACACAAATATCACAAATACCTCAATCAAAGTCTCTAATTTTCTCTTTTTTTGAGGAGGCGCCATGCCCAGTGGATCCCAATGCAGGGCTCGAACCCACCACCCTGAGACCAAGACCTGAGCAGAGGTAGAGTCAGACTTTGAATGGACTCAGCCACCCAGGTACCCCCCCAAAGCCCACAATTTTAATGATGGAATACTTGGATGAGTCAAAATTATGGGGGAAAAAGTGAATTAATTTAAGATCAGTTAAAAAAAAAATCTTCGGTAACAGATAGTGCTGGAGGCACTGTGGGTACTGGGTTGTGGGGATGGGGGGTGTGGATCTTGCAGGGGTGAGGCAGTGATTTCTCTCTGACAGCCTAATGGAGCTTCCTCCTTTGCTTCTAGGGGTTTCCAGCAGTCCTTGGCTTATGGCCACAGCCCTGTGGTCTCTGCTTCTGTCCTCACATGACTCTGTGTGTGTGTGTGTGTGTGTGTGTGTGTGTGTGTGTGTGTGTGTTGCTGGGTCTGTTTTCTCCTAGAGAACCCAATAGTCAAATTGGGACCCACCCTACTCCAGTATGGCCTCATTGTAACAAATTAACATCTGCAATGACCCTATTTCCAAATAAGTTTGCATTTTGAGGTTCTGGGTGGTCATGGATTTGGGAGGACACAGTTCAGCCCCGTATAGACTGTGAGGCTGTGTGTGAGTGTGTTGCTCACGGCAGTGCCGGGAAGGGACACGAGAATGACCGGTTCCTGGTCGTGAGAGGCAGCTCCATGGGGGAGAAACACCGTGGAGAGGAGGTACAGGGGAATCTCCAAGCGTTTCTGGCCCCTCACGGCTCTCTCTGTGCGTGTTCTTCTAGAACTCCTTTTGTCAAGGGAGGAGCTCAGACATGCCCAGATGACCTTCAGACTTTAAAACTCTATGGCCAGGGGACTAAGGTGGATGGAGTATGAAGACATCCAGAACTGTAAGATCAGAGACAGCAAACGCATGACCCAGGTACCCTCAGGGGCCACACCTAGCTGTTCGTCCTATAGTAATTCACGGAAGGTGGAGACACACTGATGGGAGAAATAGGCAGACTTCCATAAGAGGAAACAGGATGAGGAAAAGCCCCAAAGCTGGAGGACATGGGGGCCGGGGGGAGGACTGCTGTCCCTGCCTTCATGGGGGCGGGCAGGGCAGGAACCCTCAGTGTCCTGCTCTTGCTTCCTGCTCAAGCTTCCTCCTACTATGGTTAGGGTGACACTGGCTCTGAACCAGGAATTCTAGAAATCTGGGAACAGAGGGAATGCTGCAGTCCAGGGGCTGTGCATAGGCGAGCACCGGCTTGCTGGGGTACGCCCACCGCTGACGGAGGAGGCTGCCCTGGGGTTCCGCCAGGGTTACTCATCCACAGGTCCATCTTGCATGAAAGGGAATATCACCATCCTGGCACGTCCCCTGGGTTCCTACAAGTTGTAAAACCATTTGGAAGTGGCAGCAACACGCCCAGATGCCAGGCTCAGAGGAAGCCTGCTGGGGGGTCTTGCACTGTCCGGATGGGTAGCCCCCGCCCCTGCCCCCTGCAATGCTTTAACTTCAGACAATGGTGAATGGTGTGGCTTCTGCGCATGTACCGAGGAGGGGCATATCAGAGGCACAGGCCCTTTCTGGCATCAGTCCCAACTAACCAAATAGCCACCCTTGAGAATTGTCCACAGGCAAGGCTTGTGCGAGACCTGAACATGCAAAGACTTAGGGACTGTGCAAGGCTAAACTACAAGCCTTATGGAGGGCAGATGTCTCTCTCTCACACACACACACACACACACACACACACACACACACACACACAGTTACATGGGTGTTCCAGCAACATGCTCCTAGAACACAGAGGAGGAGACCTCCTGCTGCTCATGGGGTGACATGGCCACTGTAGACCCATTCTGCTGGTTTTATGGTGTCCCCTTGCCTGGGAATTGCCTCTTCTCACAGAGGTGCCTCAGCTAGACCCATGTGTTCCCTGGGATCTTGCATTTGTCAGGTTCTCCGGGAAAACAGAGCCAGTAGGACACACGCACACACGCACACACACACATACACAAAGTGCTCACAAAGTTACAAAGGCTGAGAAGTCCCAAGAACTGCAGTTGGCAAGCCAGAGAGCAGGTTAGCCAAAGGCATCATTCCAAAGGCATCTGAAAGCCTGAGGATTGGGAGAGCTGATAGCGTGAGTTCCAGTGTGAAAGCCAGTAGCCTCAAGACCCAGGAAGAGCTGAGGTTTCAGCCAGAGTCTGAAAGCAGGAAAAGACCAGTGTCTCAGCTCAAAGGTAATCAAGGAAGAGGAACTCCCTCTTATTCAAGAAAAGGTCAGCCTTTTTGGTCTGTTCATGTCTTCGACTGATTGGATGAGGCCCACCCACTTAGGAAGAAGCATGTAGTCTAGCCACACTTAAGTGTGGCTAGCCACTTAAATGTTTAACTTAAATGTTATTCAGTCTAGCCACCTAAATGTTAAACTCATCCGAAAACATCCCTGCAGAAACACCCCACTCAGAATAATGTTTGCCCAAATATCAGACCCTCCATGGCCCAGTCCAGCTGACAAAGTTTAACCATCGCAGACCTTCAGCTGATCAGATCCTCTCTTCTGAGGAATTTGCCAATGGGACAGCTGGCTTATGTCTTGCAAGACTTGGCACCCAATGGATAGGCTCTTTCCCAATTTCCTCCCAGTCTCTTCCACCCCTGTGTCTTGTAAGACACCATACCTTCCTATCCCTGTAAGATGACCACCTGCACACCTTTTTCCTTAAATGAGCCTGGGCTGAGTTTCCCTACCTGCGCCACCGCCCGTGAACATCACCTCCTCTCAGACCCTCCCTTCCCCCATGGGGTCTTCAGGGACTCCTCCCTCACATTGGTACCACTGGGCAGGGTCAGCCCCCGCAAACTGGCCTGACAGAGTCTCCCACCCTCCGTGTTGTTACAACAGTTCAGAAACTGCGGACTGGGTGTTTATTTGTGTGTAAGCTTGTGTCCTGCCGTGAGGCGGCACCTCTCAGAGGCAGGTTTGAAAGATTTTCACAACCAGTCCGCAGGCTGGTGTTTCCGAAGGTGCCAGTCTAGCCGGATGTATGCTTCTGGTAACAACCTGAGTTCCAGAGGCTTCTCCTTCCATCCTCGCCCCAGGACAGTTCATATAACGAAAACACCAGAAAGGAATGATGTCAAGTGAAGTTCTGGCCGGGAAGTGGGTCTGGAGGTGTTTCACTCTATTTCCAGAGGAGAGACGAGCAGAGTGGGCTGGGCAGCCGGCACTGTGTCCAGGCGGCGGCATTTCTGCTGGGCACATGGAGACCTGGGGAGTGATTCCATCACTGAAGCCTCAGAGATGACCTCATGTAACCTTCTCACGGGCCGGGTGGGGACCCCGGGGACGGCGTCTACTCCGAGCCACACAGGCAAGCAGTGGGGAGCCAGGCTTTACGCAGAGTCAGAGACACATTCCACATGAATTAAAGACCCACATGTAAAAAATGAAACTTTCCAACTGTAACAGAAATATCTTTAAGACCTTAGAGTGAGA
This sequence comes from Martes martes, assembly GCF_963455335.1. Lineage (NCBI taxonomy): Eukaryota > Metazoa > Chordata > Mammalia > Carnivora > Mustelidae > Martes > Martes martes. Next base: position 103,400,333 of record NC_137896.1, on the reverse strand, counting down.
AAGGAGGGATGCCTCAAGCAAGGCACAAGAAGCATCACCCTAGGAACAAAAGACTGGTCCCTTTGACACCTTATCTCTGATCCCCTGCTCCAGCCATGCAGGCCTCATCAGGGCCTTTGTGCCAGCTGTTTCCCTGCCCCCCCCCCCCACTGACACACTCTTCTTCCTTCCCCAGTGGCTGATGCTACTCCCCCTTAAACACCACCTCCTGGTGTTTACCTGGAGAACCCTCCCCTGAGCCAGGCCCCTGGGCTCTTAACCACTGTATATAATTGAATTCCTATTTATTTGCTTAATCCTTGTTGCTGGAACACACTGCGTGCTCCAGAAGAGCAAGGAATGGGCTATTTTATGCGTGACTGTACCTTTTGCTTCAACACAGGGCCTGGCGCATAATCCGTGCTGTGTAGAACAGTGTTGACTGAATGCTGAATGGACCCTGAGATGCTTTGTGCGCAGCCCCCAACTGGCTGTGTGACCTCAGGCCACTGACTAATCCTCTCTCAGCCTCCTAAAACCTGAGCAAGCATAAAGACCTTCCAGCTGTGACCCACTCCTCCAGCTGCTCAAAGAGAAACAGCCCTGCTGCGTGCCAGGCGTGGTGCCAGGCTCCAGGGATGCCGCCCCGTGCAGCCTGGGGTCAGGTGGCATCTGGCACGAGTCTAGACGCACGCGATCCTCTTGGTGTCCAACCTCCCTGGGGGTGGCCCCACTGGCTGTGGGGGTCACTGCGGGGAGGAGCTCCAGAGCGCGGGGAAACGCGCCGGAGCGCCAAGGCTGGGGTAGTGGAAGAGCGGCAGCTGGGGCCCAGTGTGAGTGTGGAAGCCACGGGGCAGACAGCCCTCCCCGCTGCGGACAGACAGGTCAGCGGCGGCCCGGTCGGCCCGAGCACCCGCGTGTTGTCGGGATGTTTTTCCCGCATGGATTCAGTCCGTCTGCTCCGAGACTGTTCGAGGCACGTGAACATTTCCCCTTCTTTCAAGCTTTGCAGAAAACCAGGACCAAATGATGACATCTCTGACTCTTGCTTGTGGGGAAGGGCACCTGTGCCCACAGGGGACCACGTTTCAGCCGGGCACCATGCCACACGCAGCCGGCTTGGTGGCCGCCGCGAGTCCCGCCAGCAACTTCCTGGGACTCCTCTGCTTTCTCGCCAACAGGCTCTCTCTGTAGTCTTTCGTTCATGGGGGATATTTTCCTTTTTAACCAAGATTCTAGATTCTAACATTTACCTGGTTGTCTTAGGAGCTCAATGAGCTTCTTAAAGGAAATCACCGAAATGAAAGGATGTTTGGCGGGAGAGGCAGTGTGGTGAAAGGTAGAGCTGTGTGGATTTTGTCCTGGGGACCCTTGCTGGCAAGCTGGGCAACCCGGGGCAGACCGGCTGCCCTCTCTGGTCTGTTCTCCCTTTGCAAAACACAAGGCTCAGGCTGACAGGCCCCTGACTCTCACCTGCTCTGGTTTGAGGCCTCAGAGGGGCCTCTTTGCAGGAGGCAGGGGTGCTGGGTAGAGAGCGCTGCCCCGGGGTAGGGCTTCTTCAGAGGGGGCAGTTCTCTGAGAGGTCACGGGGGTCACTGAGTGAAGGGCTGGACTAGGGTCCTGGGCCACGGACTACCTGGTTCCAGGGATCAAGAGAGACACTGGCCAATTCTGGCTATTCTTCAAAGTAGCCTAATATTATTTTCCAGAGTTAAGTACTCCCTGAAGCAAAGGAAGGAAGGTAGAAGGAAGGAGAAAGGAGCTAGCAAGTACCAAAAACCAGGAAAGTGTCACGCGTCCTGCTAGTGGCTTACCCCCATTATCTCATTTAAGCCCCCATCCACCCTACAGAGAAGAAATTATCACTCCAGCCAATGCCAGAGGAAACTGAGGCTCAGACAAACTAAAGAGCTTGCCTCAGAGCACACAGCTCGGGAGTGTCCGGGATCGGAAGGGCATCCAGCCCCATCTGCAGCATTCACACTGTGCTGCCTTGCGCAGAGGAAGGGAGGATGGCCCGGGAGAGCATCTTTGAACAGAAAGCCTGTGCCCTGTCCTGACTGGGGTGGGATCTTCATTACAGATCCGCGGGCACATAGGACAGGCTATGCTAGTTAGACTGTCTCCAAATGTTTGCCCGAGTGTGCACTTGCTGCCGCCAGCAAACATTCATTACACGCCTCCCGATGGGCCCCATGCTCATTTTGGTTCAATACGTCTGCCTTGTCGACAAACACTTCAAAGGGAAGGCATGTGTCTGGCCAGTAGAATCAATAGCAGCTCCTGAGTCCAAAGGGCCACGAAGGGCATACCCTTGGCACCGGTCCTGTGGTCAGCTGTGCGAAGCTGGAGACAGTAGGTTGGATATGCCATCCCCAAGACCCTTCCTGGCCGCTGATGTTTGCAGAGGAAATCCTGAAGACAGTCAAGGTGAACTCACCAGGTTAACAGGTGGGGGAAAGGCAAGGCTAGGGAGGGACCTGGGCAGGTGACTGCTCAGGATGAATAATCCAGGGAAGGCGCAGCTGACAGGTGGTGGAGGGATGACCCGATGACCCGGGAGCTGGGGCACAAGAGCCACAAAGGTCTAGGTCATGGGGGAGAGTGAAGCCCAGCTAGCGGACTGGGGAGGGGGCTAAGAATCACTGGGGATGGAACTGGGTAGGCGAGCTCAGCTCATCGTCACTCAGCCTCCTGCGGGCTATGGTCACACTGGTCCTGGATCAGAAAGCACCAGTGCCTTCCTGAACAGATGCACCTGCACAGGGGAGAGCTCAGCAAGGGGGGTGGGTGTAATCGCAGAGGCAGAGCTCTCTGGGACACGTTCTGGTTTATCGTGTCTATGTTGTTCAGAACAGGTGGGAAGTAGAAGGCTGCGGAGTGTCCGCGATGTTGCGTCCGGCAGTGGTCCCGGGTTTCGAAAACCAGGGCGGGATGCAGCTTGGGTGGTGGTGGAAGGTAGGGAAGGAGGTGGCAGGGGCAGATCTGAGTGTTCCCCAGATGTGCCCTGCACCTGGCTCAGCCAGGCAAAATGGCCGGGGAGGGGCAGCCAGGGCGGAGTGCGTCTTAAAAGTGTCGGGATTATTGTCAAAGAAACCACACACCTTGTGAAATGCACCACACACTCAGGAGAGTGCAGAAAATGCATCAGAGCGGCTTAAGGAATAATCATACACGAACACTTGGAGGTCCACAGTCAAGGTTAAAAGCAGAAACAGCATCTTGCAGAAGAGTCCTAGGGTGCCCCCACAAGTAGGTGTCTTCCTCCTTCCCCTCCATCAGAGGTAACGACCCCCCTGACATTCATGTTAGCCACTCTCTTACCTTTTTTTTTTTTTTTTTTTTTACAAGTTTACTCCTTCTACGTGATCCCTAAAACTATTGCTCAGTTTTGAGGAAGTGAGAAGCAAACACGAACCTAGCTAGGCAGAGGAAAAGCAACAAGGCCCCGAGACAGAGGCCCCAGGAAGATCAAAAGCATCAGAGGCTGGCCTCGGCTCCCCTGATCACGACCCAGTGCCCTGGTGTCCCAAAACTGCACCAAAAGGCAGCCCCTTCCATCAGAACATCGACGCCAGCAGAGAAACCCAGGTGATACGATCCAAGGGAGAGCAGTGTTCTGAGAAACCACCACCTCCTTGCCATCCAGCCACTCTACCCTTCTCATGTCCTGGTAACGACGAGGCTCTGGGCAGAGGGGATTCCCACCGCAGACACAGCCCAGGAGACTTTGGGATGGGGGAATGGGATGATGGAGCGCATCGACCCAGCATGCGGGACTGGAAAGTGCAAGGGATTAGCTGAGGCCTGTAAGGAATGAACTCTGGTCATAGGACGGCACCGGCAGGAAGAGCTGTGTTGCAGGATGGCAGGATGAAGCCGCCAACATAAGACCCTCAAGGGTGAGGGCTGGAGACATCCAAGAGCAAAGACGTCTATGTCAGTGTTCAATCTGGAGTCCTTCGACTAATTCTTCCGATCAGTATTTGCGGAATACCTTCTGTGAGCCAGGCGTCCCCACTCCCCTCACGCACACATGGCTTTTGAAGAGTTTGTATGGGGCCTGGGTCAAGGGGCTGCCATTTGTCTCTGGGTTGGAGGCCCCAGGGATACGGGAGACCAGCCGTACGTGGAACCCAGTGGCAGCAGGGGCTCCGAGCTATGGACGCTGACAGCAATCTGGGGTGTTCGCCTCTGGAGGTCATTCCCTACCACCCGGGCCACTCTCGCCCTGTCACCCAACCCTCCACAGGTCTTGTCGTGTGCGTCTCTCTGGGCTGGCTGCCCTTCTGGGTCATCGTTAGCAACTCAAGTGCAGGGATCCAGCTCAGGGGTCTTGGCCCCACCCCGTGCCTGGTATAATTTTTCATCACAGCTGATGGGTTAGAAAGAACTCTTTGAAGGGACAGGCCAAGACATCATGAGGCCGCTTTGCTTCAAACGGAACGTTAGTTTAGAATCAATCTCCGTTCTTTAGAGGAAGGGGGACATCCGAGGAGCAAGGAGGTAGACAGCCAATGGTTGACATCTTTCTTACGGGAGAAAAGAATTAGCAGAGTGGGTGTTCCTTCGGCAGTGCAGCCCGAGAATTCCCTCAACGTGTCATTATGCAAATATTAATTAAAGAAGGAAGAAAATGAACATGTAGTGAGCACCTACTGCATGCGTTATATCTTCAACTCCTCCCTGGGATTTAAAAAAAAAAAAGGATCACCGAGTCCTGCTGAGCTTCTAGCCCTGGCAAGTTCTCAGGTAGTAATTGAACTTGGGGAAGGGGAAGAAGTGCTTTGGGCAGCAGAAGATTCACCTCTGGCTTGGGTCTGGTTCCCTTCCTGTCTAGGGGGAAGGCCAGGGCCACCGGGCGCTGCTGTTACTGTCTCTGTGCATTTGCCCCCCATGGGATGATGAGGAGTGAACAGTGTTCTCCCCGTCCTCACCAGGGTGGCCTTTTTTTTTTTTTTTTTTTTTTTGAAACTGAATCAGGGCATGACGTTTAAATGGAGGAAAACCCCTCAGCAGGGGCAGAAAATGAAATTCACTCAGCTTACCCAAGCTCCAAAGAAACAAACAAAAGCCCCCCTACGGAAGGAGAAACAAACAATAAATAAATGTCACATGCCCTGCAAAACATCAGCGGCCTCTGCTTTTTCTTGAGACTGTGAGTCCAAACCGTGTTAAGATGCAGAAATCCTCACATCTATCCTCCAACAACAGATTTTACCAATCAGCAATGGCAATTAACCTTGAGAGGAATAAATGTTGAACAGCCACCCGGTAAGTATTAAATGAGCTCAAAACAAGCTTACAAGGTTGGAAAGATGATCCTTGAATTGACAGGAGGAAATGACAAGAGTGGAGAGCCCAGAGGTGGCTTCTGCAGAGGGGGATTTCTGCAGGGACCCCAACACCACCTCCAGGATGCGGGAACCCCTCTCAGGAATAACACTAGATAGTGCATTAACTTAAAAACTCCAACACTTTGAGAAATTATTTAAATTAATTATTTGACATGCTAGGATTACACCTCTAATTCCTTCTTCAAATTCTGATTTTGGACCTTGGACTCAAAAAAACAACGAAAAAACCTCACCGAAAACCCAGATGGAGGCCTTTGTAATAGTTGGGGTTTAGCCATGAGGGGAGTTAGCATTTCCTGGGGGGGAGGGGGAAAAATAGATAAAAACTTGCACTAGAAAGTGAAATTGGATTTTGAAAAATCAATGAAGTAACCAGGCTATTAAAATGGAAAATAAGTCTGATGTCATTCTGAAAAATAAAAGGGTTGAGTCACCTGCGGAGCCACTTAATTAAGCACAGGAAGTAACAAGAGAGCTTGAGTGATTTTCCCCTGGTTAATGTCAGTATTTCAAAATGAGTGAGGCGTTAGGCCAAGAGCCTTCCTTCTAATCAGAGAGTTAAATCGGTTCTTTTGCCCTCAGGACATCTTGATACATTGGAAGTTGATGAAGAGCAAAAAGGAATGTATTAAAAATTACCCCAACTGCACCCAAACAGGCAGAAAAAGGAGCTTTTTCTGCTTGCGGTCCCTGGGGCAGTGTGTGCTGGGAGTCATCGGGCTGGCCCCAGGACCCTCTGGAGCACGAAGGGAGGTGGGGTGGGCTGGGGGGAGAAGTGACTTGAGATATGCAGCAGCTCTGGACAAGAACTTCCATTCTTCATCTGCACCAGTGCAGAGGGGTCATTGTATGGGGCCTGGCCAGACCTCCCCTCCCACCACTTCGAAGCAGATCCCAAGGCACTGTCAGCCCCAACCAGCTTTTAAGTCTGGGGGTGCACTCCCCAGCATAGCAGCAGTGTTGCCAATGTCCCCGTCCCACCCCAGGGAAGCCTGAGGATCATCCCGAAGTGCTCATGGAGGCTCTGGGTCTGGGTTCTTTGAGTCACCTGTGGAGGAGCTCTTGAAGGTCACTGCCAGATCCCAGACTACCGCAGACTCAGAGGAGAACCAGGGTCTGTTCTGAGACCTAATGTTTAGTGCATTACCCTCCACTTTCTCCCTCTGCCGTTATCAACGCCAGCTTCCTTTTCTTTCCGTGGTTTTGGTTTTTCTTTCTTTCTTTCTTTCTTTCTTTCTTTTTTAAGATTTTATTTATTCAGTTAGAGAGAGAAACAAAGAGACAGAGCAGGAGCAGGGGGAGAGGCAGAGGGAAAAGCAGACTCCCTGCTGAGCAGGGATCCCCACGTGGGGCTCCATCCCAGGACCCGGAGATCACGACCTGAACCGAACCGAAAGCAGATGCTTAACCATCTGAGCCACCCAAGCCCCCAAAGGCTGGCTTTCTTTAGCATAGTTCACGCTTAGGTCTTTTGATGTTGGTTGGTGGTTTTATATTCGTTGTTATCATTCTTTAACTATGCTAATAGGGCAAAAATGTGGATACCTTAATCCTCAAATCTGACCTGGTTTGGGTAGAGCGGAGACGAGGCTTGTCTAGACGGGCTGAGCACCAAAACAGAGCCTGGCTGCCAGCTAAGTGCACCGACGAAGGGGTCCTGGACACACAGAGAGGGCCTCTTACCACGAGCGTGGAGGAGTCTCTTTCTCCTGATCAGTTAGGCAGTCTGTCCTGAATAAACGGGGCTTAATTAGTGGTTAAAACCAAAAATTGGCCACAGCCAGGCAGCTGCGGGTTTTCAGGAGCACCCTTCCCTGGAGGACAGCTACACACTTTCCCAGTATTCATACGGATGATGCTCCATTTGTAACATCAACCAGTATCAGAAGTGATTTCCCCGCACAGCGTGTTTCCTTGGCGCCGCATCTTGAAATTGACAATGTCGCACTGGGTTTTCACTTTAACTTTTTCAGTGTCTCTCCTTGAGGCTGCTCAGCAAAACACTGCAGATGCATATGGGGCATTCACCATTTTTAACCGTTTAGCTAACTGAGAACCAGGTACCTTAATCCTGATCCTTTTTAGAAGACTGTGCAGAAGGCAATAGTTGCCACACGCATCTATCTAATCCCAACAGAGCACTGGGTTGCAATGCTGGGAGCTTTGGGAATAATAGGATATTGTGGGGGGTGCCTGGGTGGCTCAATGGGTTGAGCCTCTGCCTTCAGCTCAGGTCATGATCAGGTCCTGGGATTGAGCCCCACATCGGGCTCTCTGCTCAGCGGGGAGCCTGCTTCCTGCTCTCTCTCTCTCTGCCTGCCTCTGCCTACTTGTGATCTCTCTCTCTGTCAAATAAATAAATAAATAAATAATCTTAAAAAAAAAAAAGGATATTATGGGGAAGCATGGAATCCAACAGTTAAGTATATCCCCAGTAATACTGATTATTCTCATTTGAAAAATCTTTCCTAATTAAAGAGACCACCAGGATCAGGGGTGGGGAGCTGAAGGGCGGTGGTAGCATTATACGCAAGTGAAATAGAGCAGGGGGTGGGGCTCCAACATTACAGGGTCATTGCCCTGTGCTACTCATCAACCCTTTCTGAGCCTCAGTTTGCTCATCTGTTAACTGGGATCAGTAACTGAGCCTTCCTTGTAAGGTCGTGATGAGACTCCTGGAACAGTCCTGAGAAGAGTGCAGCGTGCGTGGTTCCCAGGATAGGTTATGTGCGTGTTTTTTGTTTTGTTTTGTTTTGTTTTGGTGAGCTCTAGGCCCAATGGGGGGCTCAAAACTCAGGACCTCAAGATCGAGAGTTGTATGCCCCACTGACTGAGCCAGCCAGGTGCCCCAACGTAACTCTTATTAGTAGCTACGGTATCCACTAATTTTGGTCCAATTCAGTTCTTGTTTCAGACACCGGGTTGAGAAAGCAAGAGGAAATATGGACTGAACTTGAACAGATGTTGGTCTACGCCAATCTGGCCTGAGATCCTATAGAACATCACTCAGAATTACCTTCATCTCTGTGTGACTTCAGTGATCAGGGGAAAGGGCCACATCTGTGCAGGAGAGAAAACATGAATCCGGGACAGGCTGCAGAGCACAGTGAGATGTTCTCTGTGAAATGCCGCGAGAGCCTCTGCAGAGGACAAGCTCAGAGGGTCACACTCCTGACTCAGGGGCCGGCGAGGGGCAGCGTCACAGGCCCTCGGCCCAGCATTCCCTGCCTGTCTACACCCACCAGGCGGGCAGAGCTGGAGGGCAGGGGACCATGCCGGGGGAGGGGTGCTGTTGTGATTTGTAATAAATCTATTTTCCTCTTAGACCCTATTCCTGGCACAGAGCTCCTACACCCTTGGAATTTCCCCAGATAAGAGTGATAAAGGTGTCTTTGTTATGTTAATGAGGTGACTGCTGCAAAGCTTTTAGGTAACCTAAGCGAGGGGGCTGGTTGCCAGGAGAACCAACCAGGTGATTAGAGAGTCTGTACTCCGCCCCTCCAGGGAGGAGAGGGAGGCTGGAGTTTGAATCAATTGCCAATGGCCAACGATTTAATCAATCATGCCTGTGTAATAAAGCCTTCATAAAATCCCGAGAGGACTGGGTTCAGAGAGCTTCCCAGGTGCTGGAAAAGGGCTGGTTGGTGCCCCTGGAGAGAGAAGGGACGCTCCCAGCACTGTCCCCACACCGGGCCCTAAGCATCTCTCCCACCTGGCTGTTCCCGAGTTTTATCCTTTTATAATAAGCCGGTCCCCTAGTAGGTAAAATGCTTCTCTGAGTTCGGGGAACCGCTCTAGCAAATGAATCGAGCCCAAGGAGGGGTCCTAGGAACCTCTGAATTACAGTGAGCTGGAAGCACAGGGAACAACCTGGCCTTTGGATTGGTGTCTGAAGCATGTGTGTGTGTGTGTGTGTGTGTGTGTGTAAGGGGAACTCTTGTGGGACACCCTGGTGTGGCCTGAGAAATGCTTGGTGTTGAGTAGGAAACCACTCCCTGGTACACTGGAGCTGGGTCCAGGAACCTAAAAGAGCAGGTCTGCAGTGGGAGGGCTGGCATCCAGCGCGGGGTACCCCGGCCTGTAAGAAACTCTCTCCTGACGTCCAGTCCATGGGCATCAACTTTACTGCCCGTGTGAAAGCACTGGGAGAGCCACCCTCCTGCCCGAGGAACTGTGTCAAGGTGTGAACTAGCCTTTAATTCTAGTCTCCTCTGCCAAGCTCACAGGGGGTGACACCTGCTGTCCTGCAGTCAAAGTTCAAATGTTGCTTTGAAGTGGTTGTCAGTCATTACGGACTGACGGAGATAGGAAGAGGCAGAGCTGAGTGCTCGGGGGCCTGCCCAGCTCTCCTCTCCTCGCCTGGGACGCCGACACCCAGCTTCAATTCCAAATGCCCAGGAAGGCCTCTCTCCACGGTAAGCTCATCTCCCAACTATCCCCACCCAGCCCCATTCGTCTCCTCCTTGCTGGTTCCATCTGATCTGGAGCGACTGGGGCTCAGCCCCCGACTCAGGGGGCTCACCGGCTTCATGCCCCGCCTTGGGGAAGATGAGTACTCTCGGCCACTTTCTCATCTGCTAAATGGGACATGTCTCAGGGTTGGCATGTTTCTGCTGGTGACAGGCCCGGCATGGAGTCAGAGGATTTCTTTTCCCTCTCCAGATTGCCAGCCTGGCCTGACCCCTCCTCTAGAACTCTTCCCTGTGTGACTGACCTCAGCCACTGCTGCCGAGGCCTGACCCTGGCGTGCTTCCCGCACCCCACCCGTCCCGGCTCCCCTGTGTCCCTCTCTGCCAGCTGGGCCCTGACCGCCCCCCTCCCCACCTCTTGGCCTCCTGCCCTGCCTTTGACCTGGGACCAGTGCAAATGCTGCAGATTGCTGAGATCAGGAACAGGTCGTCCTTGTCCCACATTCCAGGAGGGTCGTCTCTATGTCCCCCAGCTGCAGGGGGGCAGGGGATGACCTCACCGGACTTCATAGTCTCCCCCAGAGGAGTCCTTTTGTGCGTTTGCCCTGGGGACACATCTCCCAACACTCCACCTGACGGCCCAGAGCTGCTTTCTGTTGGAGGGTCTGCGGCTGCAGCCCGAAGCCCATGGCAGCCAAGAGCTTGAGAGTAAGGCAGCGGGGTGGTCTTTGTGTGGGGGCGGGGGGCGGGGGGCGGAAGCAGAGGGAGCTTGGGCTCTGTGGCCAAAGTTAAAAATCCACTAATTTTCTGTCAGTCACTAGTCACTCCAGATGCACAAACACATCCCTAAGATTCCTGGAGAGGAACTGTTTACAAAGCCTCATGTGGGCCCTGACCCTTGAGTCTCAGTTCGGTGGGGTCTGGATGTTCGTTCAGGAGGGGCAAGAATTTCGTCGGTGTGTTGGGCTTTTGGCTGGGCCTGGTCTGTCCCTGCACCTGTTGGTTCCCAGTGCCCTTCCGGAGATGGCTTCTCCCCAGGGCATCTGGTATGGGTGACAGAGTGAGCTTATGGACCACCCTCCACCAGGGAAGTCTGGGAGGCAAAGCCTTTCTCTCCTTGCCCTGGGCCACTCATGGAAAGGTCTGTGCCCTAGCCCTGGCTGGAAGGCCCTCTCCAGGGGTGGCATCTGCAGCGAGTAAAGCAGGAAGGAGGGTCTGTGGGACAGACGGCCTCCTCTGCGTAGCCAGGTTTGTACTTTCTGCTTCCCCAGGCCCCCGGAGCGGTCCTGACCCCCCACCTCCCCCAATTCCCAGAGCCCCTCATCGCCACGCATTGCATTCTTTCATTAGAGCTAGCTGGAGTGTCTTGCCATGAAGAAGTTCCATTACCGCCTAGCTTGCAGGGAGCTACCCAAAAATTCCATGGGGTTCTTGACAGCGGCCTGGGTGTTCATGCCCGTGGAAAGAGAGATGAGGAGTTCTGGCCTGCAAGTGTGCCAAACGGCGTGCTCCTTCTGGAGCGAGGAGTCATTGCTAGCATCTGTGACTGAGGTCTCTCTTGGGAGAGCCTGTGTGTGTGAGTGTGTGTGTGTGTGCAAGAGAGAGTTTCTTACTAGTCAATTAATAGAATATGGTTTCTTTCGTTATTGTTACTCCCCTAAAAGGGTGAACATTTTGTGCCTGAGAGACATCAGATGCTCGGAAGCCCACCGGTGGTCAGCAGCTCTGGGTTGGCCACAAAGCTGCATGGCCGTTCCAATTTGCTTCAGGAACATCTTCAGCGGCCACACTGTTGTAACCCCAGGACAACCCCTGTGGAGCCCAAGGCCCACCCTCAGTCTCGTCATGGGGATCGCATGGGCACCTCTGTGGCCCAGGCGAGGGCCCTCCGCTCTGGAATGCTGTCCCCCACGCTGGGGAGGAATGCGGCTCGGGGACCATCGATGGCCTGCAGGGGCCAGTGGCTCATCCCACCATGTTCCTGATGACCTGTGGTGAGACTGTCACCCACACATTTCTCCCCATCGTCATTTTTAAAAAAGTGTGCAGCTCGGTGGCTTTTAGCACCTTCACGACATGGCTCAACCATCTCCCTATCTATTTCCAAAGCTGCTTTGTCACCTCAAACGGAAACTCTGTGCCCTTTAAGCTTAGCTCTCTGTTCCTCCCCTGCCCCAGCCCCGGTGACCACCATTCTGCTTTCTGTCTTTCTGAACTTGCCTGAGCCAGGCACCTCAGCTGAGTGGAAGCTACCATATCTGTCCTCTTGTGTCTGCTTCAGTCAGCAACGCGCTCCCAAGGTCCCTTCATGTTGTAGCGTGTGTCGGCACATCATCCCCTTGTAAGGCTCAATAATCCTCCAGCGGGTGTAGACACCACGCTTTCTTTCTCTAGACATCTGTTGACGGACATCTTGGATGCACCCACCTTTCAGCTATGATTAAGAATGCTGCAATGAACATTAGTGTGCAAGTATCTGTTTGAGCCTCTGTTTTCAATTCTTTTGGATTTATACCTAGGACTGGAATTTGCTGAGTCGTACGGTAACTGGATGCTTAGTGTTGTGACAGATCACCGAACTGTTTTCCACAGCAGCTGCCCCATTCTGCCTTCCAATCAGCGGCCCTCAAGTTCGAATGTCCCTGCCTCCTCTCCAACACTTGGGGATGAAGTAGTATGTCGCTGTGGTTCTTATTTGGTTTGGTTTGGATTTTACTTTTTTCATTGGTTTTACCATGTGGTACATGAGTACAGTGCGTAACCTTCTAGAAGGGGTAGATGAGCCTAACCGAATTATTTTTCATCAAGCGGGAAAATGCTTCCTTGATCGATGTTCTCCAAACCCCTCGACACATGGTAACGATTAACTCCAGAGACCCGCCTATCTCTTTCCATCAAGCTCTGCTGACATGAATAATGGGCAAACCTTTTTTTCCTTGCCCCCATTAGTGAACCTGTGAATGTGTTCAGAGGCTTTACTGGGGATGAACAAGCACAGAGCCATGACGTTGATCCCGGGCAGAATCTGGAACCACATCGGGCCAGGCTGTGGTTGCCAAGGCCAAACCCGACATCACTGTGGTTTTGATTTGCATTTCCCTAACTAATGATGGTGAACATCTTTTCGTGGGCTCATTGGCCATTTGTATATCTTCTTTGGAGAAAGGTCTATTCATACATTTTTACATTGTACATTACAAAGGTCTACTTGTACATTTTTAAACTGAGTTTGTCTTTCTGTTGTTGATTTGTAGGAGTAGTTTACATATTCTGGCTATTAAACCTTTATCACATATAAGATTTGTAAATCTTTTCTCCTATTTTATTGGTTGTCTTTTTATGTTCTTAATAATGTCCTTTGGAGCACCTGGCTGGCTCAGTCGGTGGAGCGTGTGGCTCTTGATCTGGGCTGAGTTTGAGCCCCACGTTGGGTGTAGAGACCGATTAAACATAAAATCATAAGGGGTGCCTGGATGGCTCAGTTGTTAAGCATCTTCCTTCGGCTCAGGTCATGATCCCAAGGTCCCGGGATTGAACCATGCCTCGGGCTCCCTGCTCAGGCGGAAGCCTGCTTCTCCTTCTCCCACTCCCCCTGCTTGTGTTCTCTCTCTTGCCATCTCTCTGTCAAATGAATAAATAAAATCTTAAAAAAATAAAATAAAATCTTAAAAAAATAATGTCCTTTGATGCACAAAAGTTTTAAATTTTGGTTAAGTCCGATCTAACTACATTTTTCTTTTGTTTTTATACCTGTCTTGTCAAATCCAATAATCTATTGCCAAGTAGGACATCATGAAGGTTTACTTCTGTATTTTCTCCTAAGAATTTTATGGTTTTAGCTTTTATATTAAAGTCATTGATCCATTTTGAGTAAATTTTTGCATTTGGTGTAAGGTAGAGGTCCAACTTCAGTCCTTTGCCTGTGGAAATCTACTTGTCCCTGCACCATTTATGGAGATTGTGTTTTCCCCCCTGAACGGGCTTGGCACTCTTGTCAAAAATCAATTGACCATAGATGTGTGGGTTTATTTCTGAACTCTCAGTTCTGTTCTACTGACCTACGTTTCTGTTATCATTGCCAGTACCACAGTGCTTGGATTTCACTGACTTTGTAGTAAGTTTCGAAATCAAGAAGCATAAGTTCTTGGACTTCGCTTTTCTATTTATTTACTTAAAGTATAAGTGGTACACAGTATCCTCTTGGTTTCAGGTATATTCATAGTGATTTGCTATTTTTACACATTACAAAAGGACTCCCATAATGCGTCTAGTTACCACCTGTCAAGGTTTTTGTGATATTATTGGCTATACTCCCTATGTTGTACGTTACACCCTTGGGACTTCGTTTATAACTGGAGTTTGTGCCTCTGAGTTCCTGTCACCTATTTCACTCATCCCCTGACACTTCCCCTCTCTGGAATCCACCAGTTTGTTTCCAGCATCTGTGAGTCTGTTTCTGGTTTGTTTCATTTGTACATTTGTTTTGTTTTTCAGATTCCACATAGAAGTGAAATCACAGGGGCACCTGAGTGGCTCAGTGGGTTAGGCCTCTGCCTTCAGCTCAGGTCATGGTCTCAGGGTCCTGGGATCGAGCCCCGCATCGGGCTCTCTGCTCGGTGGGGAGCCTGCTTCCCCCTCCTCCTCTGCCTGCCTCTCTGCCTCCTTGTGATCTCTGTCTGTCAAATAAATAAACAAAATCTTAAAAAAAAAAGAAAAAAAGAAGTGAAATCACACAATATATGTCTTCTTTCTCTGTCTGATTTATTTCATGTAGCGCAATAACCTGTAGGCTCATCCACTATAAATGGCAATTTTTCGTTCTTTTTTATGGCTCAATAGTATTCCATTGTATATGGAATATACAATGTATATGCCACATCTTCTTTATCTTCTTTATCCATTCATCTACCGATGGACACTTGGGCTGCTTCCATATGTTGGCTGTAAATAATGCGACTTTGTTTTTCTTTTTCAAGATTGTTTTGGATATATGGGGCCCCTTGAGATCCCATATGAATCTGAGAATAGGTTTCTTCATTTCTACCAAAAAAAGGGCTGTTGAAATTTTGATAGGAACTGCACTGAATCTGTAGATGGTTTTAGATAGCCTTGCCATTTTGACAACATTAAGTCTTCCTACCCATGAACACAGCATGCCTTTACATTTATTTAGGGCTTCTTTAATTCCTTTCAGCAATCTCTAAACCTTTCCTGAACCTATTTGTGTCTGTGACTTACATAACCTCTCAAGATAATGAGGGCCCTATGTTTCCCTTACCCACTACATAAATTAGTGTTAAAGCCAATAGAACACCTCATCTCTCTCAGTTTTTGCAGGCGTTCTTAATCTCGGTATTTTCAGTTTTGGTAAGCAAATCCCAGTGTGTGTTCTTGATGGCTTTCATGATGTCCTTGATATTATATATACATATGCCCTCTCAGGCACCATCTTCACAGATTAGAAACGTTCACTCTTTCAGTTGTCCCCTCATACAGAGTCTTATCGGTTTCCCTTCTAGTTCTGTCATGCTTCTGATCCAATAAGCAAACTTTATATTCAACCAATTTATGTGCCGCTCAATGAGCTTTAACATTTGGGCGAGAGAGACCCAAATGTCCATTGTACTGAAGAAGGGACCCATATGTTGACCCTATCTTCAGGTGCCATGCATGGCAAGAGGTACTGGAACCCATGGCCTTGACCTCACAGAATGAGGCAAGAGAACTGATGAAGGGGAGAGGATTTCCAGCTGGTGGTTTAGGGGAGACCCCATGGAGGAGGAACCATTTAAATAGGGGGATCAGAGCATGGGGTGCTTAGACTCACAATTAATTGAATGTCAACCGAAGCAGAGTTGGATTTTTGTGAATGGGTTTCAGGAGGAATCTGAAACTTCTGAGAAGTGAATGCTAGATTTTAGATGTATTAGGGTATGTGCATTTTATGGGGGGAAATCCATGGCTTTCATTAGAATCTCAAAAAAAGTAGGTCAGGCTCAAGAGAGATCTCACCTAATGAGGGGACTGATTAGAGAGCTCATTCCTACTTGTTGCTAGGAAGCTCCATGAGGATGCAGAGAATTATTATTATATACATTAGCTAAGGCTAATGCATCCAGAGGCTCTGAACCTAGATTCTAGGTGCCTTCGTCGTCCTAACATTGTGTATTTGTTTAATGTTTTTATTTTAGCGCATTTCTCCAGGAACGGTCAGTCATCTGATTCTTAGAGGTCATGACTGCAGTAACCAAGCAGGGGGAGGCCCTAGAAAGCAAGTTCTAGCTCTTAGTGAGGGGACACAAGGCAGAGGTAGAGATGGTGCAAAGGAGGGAGGCCCAGGCAGGACAGAGCAAAAGGCTTTAGCTATCAGAGAAGAGTGTGGAGGCCCTGGGCTGCTGAAGGGCCAGGTGAAGAGACCCTGAAATTGAGGGAAAGACAGAAAGAAAATAATTCAATCTGGGGAGCTTCAGAGTCGACTTTCAAAGCTCAGTGCAAAAGCACCTGGGTGGCTCCATTGGTTAAGTACCTGCCCAGGGTCCTGGGATCAAGCCCTGTGTTGGGGAGGGGTGCCTGATCGGCAGGGAGTCTGCTTCTCTCTCTCCTTCTGTCCCTCCCCTCAGCTCGTGCTCTCTCCCCTGCCCGCTCTCTTTCTCTTAAAAAAAAAAAAAATCTTAACTTGGCCTGATTTCCTGGCCTTGGCAAGATGTCGACACTGCCTGTCACCTGTCCCTGAGCCCCCCTATCTCCCTCCAGACCAGGTACTCTTCACAGCTGCCAGGGAGTCTGCTGGGCCTGGTACCTAACAGGTGTCTGGGCTCCCTACACTTCCCCAAAGGCCAACCCCCTCATTCCTGGAAGGTGACTCTCAGGAAGACTGGTCCACGCTGACGGTGGCCTCTGGGTGTATTCGAAAGATAAGCTGCCCCAAGTGTGCTTCCTCCCCTCGCTGTGGTCGCGATGACACATGGACCGCTCCCTGTGACTCGGATCACCCTGACCTTCGAGACGCACCAGAGCTCAGAGCGCTGGTCGTTCCTGCTTTACCGCGGGCTTCGCAGAACAGGCTCTCTGGTCCCTCGCCCTGTGGGCTGTTTGTGTCCTAAGCAGGGAGGCTGGGTTTGGCTGAGCAGGATCATGGGAAGGGCCTGAGAGCGGGCACAGCCCAGATGGGTTCCTGGCTGAGACTTCCCCTTTTGCACAGTCTCCAGTGACCCTGGGGCCGGTGGCGGGAGGAACTCCGGTGGGCAGGAGAGGACACAAGCACGTGCATGGAGGCGGGTCACCTGTGGTCTCCTGAGCCCCCCAGACAGCACCTGGGGCCCGGCCAAGGATGGCAGAACACATGGCTGCTTCTGCCTTGTCCGAACAAACTGTGACCTCTGCCTGCCCAAAGAAACGATTTCCATTTTGACAAACTTATTTGGAGAGGCCGATAACTCACACCTGACCAGCAGCATGCCACCAGAATCATGAAATACACACATCATTGGGTTTTCTCAGGACAAGATGCCCTTTTGTCTTTTTTCCTGCTCTTCCACGATGGCATCTGCTGGCTGCTGAGTCACACGGCAGGTGACGAGCAGTCCACCCCACGTGCGTGCATTCTGTGGCCCTTTGCAGCCTGTGGTTCCCCCATGAGTCAGTAGAATTGGGACACCACTGAGCAGATGTTAACGGAGGTGACACAACGGTCACAGGGTGTGTGCCAAGGATGAGTTTTGAATCTTTGAAGAGGAGAACTACACTCAAGTTTGTTTTTTGAATACGCTGAGTCATGGCTGCTTCAAGGACGAGGCTTAGCTGTACACACCCATGGCAAACCCGAACCCTGGGGCGTTTTGTCTGGTGCAAATTCGGAACTTTCTAGAAAACATTATTTTGAGAAGACCTGAAACATTTTTTTTTTTCCTGCAACACTTGCAATCATCTGGAAAACTTTAAAAATGAAAATGTAGAAAAATTAACTTCATGCGCCTGCTAACGTAACAGGCAAGTGATTCATGTATTTAAAATTTTAAATCAACTTTCAAATGTATAATTTTTTAGAAATTCGGCGCAGAAGGAGGAGGGTACAGGAGAATGGGGAAGAGCTAGGGTAAGCGATTTTTATAACGCACTGAAAATGTGATCAAGGCATCTATTCTTTCAGTGTCTACAATGATGTTGACGTTGCATGAGGTTGGTTGGGTGGTTGGTTTTGGACAGAGTGTCTTTCTGAAATCTCAAAGGAGCTAAATTAGGCATCTTTTGAGCCACACTGAGTCGTTTCGGGTCCTGAGCGGCTGCCTGGGGGGCAGGGAGGCTCTGTGGAGGCTGTTGGAGGGATGTGGGACACTTTCCCCTGGTGCAGGGGGCAGATTGGCAGCTCTAGAGATGTGAGTGTGGGGAACAAGGTGGGCTCACTTCAAGTTGTGCAGACCGAGCTCCCCCCACCCCCGCACCCATCCGATGCCCACGCAAGAGGCCCCACTCAGGGACCAAGATCCTCGGAATCCCAGGGGAGCCCTGGGGGGGGGGCACCCTTGAGCTTCACTGGCAGCTGGAGAAGTTGGTGCGGAGAGAAGCCAGTCAGACCTTTCTGTCCTCAGACCTCCCGGCCAGGTGGAAGCCTCCCCGTGGGGTCCTTACTGCAGCCTTCAGGTTGGGACCCTGAGATCCGGTTCCCCCGCTCTGATTCGTGGGACAGACAGATGCTTAACTCACCCTTTGATCTGCTGATACGTCTCTCCTCCCTGCAAACTTGTCTGACTTTACTCTGTGCAGGGTGGCTTTGTTTAGGAAATAGGGCAGGTCCCTGGGCCCTTCACAGATGCCCTTAGGGAGTACTTGGCCCCAACGCTCTTACCTTCCCTCACTGCCAACATGGCAACTTGGAACATCCTTAGACCATCGATATCATGGAAGCCGGCTCCTGAGGTTCCCACTTGGCCAACTTTCCATGGGGTTCCTGGTGGTCAGTTTTTACTTTATGAGGCCGTAAGCCAGACAGCAGAGAAGGCAGAACTTCTAATCATGGCCTTGGCCTTGCCTCTTGGCCTGACCCTTGTCTCATTCACCTCTGTCCTGTTCCCTATCCTCACAGATTTCTGTTTCTTTTCGCCTCCCCCTCCCCCTCTCATTCCCGTCCTTTCCCCGCTCCCCCTCTCTTTCTCTTCCCTTCAAGCACCACTCTTTCAGCCTTGACCCAGAACGTAAAGAGACCGAAAAGTCCAGGGAGCAAGCCGCCATCTTCTTGGCTCCCCCTTCATTGTTGTCCCTCAGGATAGACACCACACCTCTCACTGAGGCAGGATGGAACAGACAGTGAAGTGACGAAGTGACGTTGTCTATGGTTTTTGTCACAGCCCGGCCTCCGCCTCAGATCCCCAGGGCCGTCTTCCCGGCTCCCCCCCCCAGTGCCCCCCCCCCCCACATTCTGAGCAACATCCTGTGATCAACCTTCCAACGTGGGACCAGCATGGCGGCCCAGCCCCCCTCCCACACGCATGACTGGAATTTCCAAGACCCTCCAGACTAGGTGGCCTCCCTCCCAACACAAGGATGTTTCCCTGGAGCGTTCTGTCACATAAATTCTTCCAAGAATTTGTTGCCAGGAAAAAAATTCCCTGAAGAATATTTTCTTTTATTAGACAATGAGAGCTGCATACCACACTGTTTTCCGTTTTTGTTTTGTTTTTCCCCTTCCCTTACCAGGAAGTCAGAGCTACACCAGTGGTGATTCCAAAGGCAATGATCAGTCCCCTTTCTGTCCCCTTCCTCCTGCCACTTGTCTAGTCTATTCTGGGTGTAATTCCCTGTGTAGTCATCCATGAATGGAATGCAGACCCTGGTCGTTGTGCAGGAAGGCTGTCTAGGCGGCCCTGTGGTCTTGACCCACTGCCCTTACCCTGCCCACCCTCGCTGGATCCTGGAGGTGTCCCCAAGAGTCATGCCCACCACAGAGTGCCCTCTATGTATTGGGTTTGGGGTCCTGTACTCCCCAGGCTCCAGCTTTGGCATCACAGCGCCATCCAGAACAATCCCTGGCCCCTTCCTATCATGAAATGGGACCTTCCCAAAGAGAGAGAAGGCCTTTCACCTGGATGATAATGCCTTGAGGCCACCCGAGGCTCCTGGCCAGGGGACCAGGTTCCCCCCCAACCCCCTGCCCCAACCTGCCATGGTCAGTCTCCATTTCGCATCCCATCTGGCGCAGCCCAAGGGACAAAGTAAGGAAGAGGGAATTTTGGTCTCACAGGTGGAGGAAAGGGATTTTGGCAGCCAGAGGGGCTGGCAAATGTCAAACCGTGTCAGCGAGCACCAGGACCCCGGGAGGAGGTCTTTGGGCAGGCCGAGGAGGAGTTTGCAGCACACGTGGACAGAGTCCCCTCCCTGGGCCCCCAGGGTCCAAAGGCATTTCTGCCACTTCCTTCTGTCTTCCCAGACTTCTGAACAGAACAATAAGCAAGACGAAAAGTTGCAGTCAGCAGGGAACCATTTCTTTGAGTTTGGCAGCTGAGCCTTTCACCGAGCCCCACTAGGGACCAAGGGTTCTTTTGTCCTTGGGGAGAAAAGCTGTTTCCTGAAAGCTTTGATTATTTTATTCAGCAGGACTTTGGACAGTTACGGTGGAAGTTTCACCTTAAATGAGAACCTGTGTCCTGATGTTAAATCCACTCTGTCTTTCCTTTCATGGTACCCCAAGGGAAACAGAGATGGAAAAATCATTTTAAAGTCAGTATAAGTACAGCATTAGAGCCACTAACATAGCCAGAAAAGGGCTTCAGATGAAGGGCAAAGTTGACAACCTGTGCCTGTGGCCTCCAGTAGCCCCATCAGACACAGGAGGGGACAGACCCCAAGGCATTCCAGGCCTCCAGACAGCTGTCCATTTCGCTGGTTTGCTGGGTGAGAGTGTGAGTTGAGTCAAGTCTGCTTTTAATTCCAGACTTGGCGTCTAACCTGCTCATGGCATTGAAGGCGCTATTGTCTGTAGGCCAGAGTCTCTGCCACAGCACCTGCCAAAGGGTCCCTTGCCAGCTACACAGAAAGACAGGCTCAGTGTCAGGTCACCAAATGGGCTCGCATCTGAGATGGTCTAATAAAAAGCCCAGGTGTTGAGGTTTGTGTGCACACGTTAGCTGAGCCCTGGCTCTCTCTGCCTGGGAGCCGATGGGGTACTCCACGCCCTGCCACGCCCCCCACCACTGCCTACCCCTGGCTCACATCGTGGGTGGACAGATTTGAAAGCTGCAAGAGGAACCAAGCGTGAGTCCCCTGTATGCCATTACCAAAGTCAGAACTGTAAGCGTCGGGGATGGGCTGAGAATTGGCTTGTGCCCCTTCTTGGCTTGTCTGCCTTTCCAGGGACACTCCTGCCCCAAACTGAGACCAGAGTTTTGTCCCTTCTGGGACAGCTTCTGCCTGGGTTCCTTTCGTCCTTACCCCTGAAATGCTTTCAGATCCTTGCCGAGGCCAGGATCTCCCTTGCTCTGGCCCTTTACTCATGCTGGCACTCTCTGTCCTCCACCTTGGCTTGTGTATTAGTCATGGTTCTCCAGAGAAACAAAAAGAAAAGGATATGTATAAGAGGAAATTTATTACAGGACTCGGCACAAGGCCCAATCTGAGTTGGAAAGACCAAGAACCAGGAGTGATGTTTGAGGGTAGGGAAAGACAGATGCCGGCTCAAGCAGAGAGAGAATTAATTCACCCCTCCTCTGCCTTTTCATCTTATCTGGGTACCCATCATGGGGGGGGGGGACAGGGGTGATGCCTGTGCCCCCTCAAGACGGTCATCCCTTCTACCCAATCTACCAATTCAACACTGACATCTTCCAGAAACACCCTAACAGACACACCCAGAGGTGTTGTCGCCAGCTCTAGGGGCATCCCTTAGCCTAATCAAGTTGACACACAAAATGAACAAACCACCATGGTCGATCTACTCCTTCTTTCCCATCCAGTCTGGGGCATCTCCTGTCCCCTCAAGACTGGGTTGGGGCCTCTCCAGTGCTCCCATGGCCCCTGTCCTCCCCCTGGTCCCCTCACTGCATTACGGTGCTCCTCTTGTGGATCTTCCCTGGGCAGGGACAGGGTCATTCTGAGGCACTGATGTACCCTGGCAGCCCCTACAGACTCTGGCGATAGTGGACCCCTCAGGAATATGCATCCCATGACCATACCCCAGGTTCATGGAATCGGAGGCTCTGACTGGACAGAATCAAGAGTTCAGTTCCGAGCCGCTGGCAAGGGCCAGCACCACGTGGAACACGGGTCCCCTGACACCATGGACCTGGTCAGTCCTAATACTTGGGACACATTTTTGGCGGGAGGGGAGAGGGTATGATTTAGTGGAGCTGCTCAGTTCTAGGTCAGCTGTAAACAGGTGGACGGAAGGTGATGGAGGAGATGTGTAGGTCAGAATATTCAGGTGGCCCCCACTCTGCCATCCCCATGAGGCAAAAACATCTGGACAGCCCTCGCTCTGCCACCCACACAAAAGTAGGGTCTCCAGGTGCCCCCAACTCTGCATTCTCTCCAGACCTCCGGGATTCGGCTCACACTGGTTCCCTAGCACCCAGGGCATTCCTGGACCCAAGGGAGCAGGGCAACCATTGTTGGTCGAGTGAGTGAAAGAAGAAAAGCGTGAGTTCATGGACAAAGAAATCTTGTCTTAGAAAACTGGCTAGGTAGCCCCAGCTGTGTCTCTGGAGACCTTTGCCTACAGATTAGAAAACAAAACAAAACAAAAAACCCCAAAACTCTCCTTTAATAGATAAAAAGGGATTTCCCACATCTAGTTCCCTGTCCCACGTGAGGACATAGAAGGACCTTAACTTAGATGGACATCAGGATGAGAAACATCCATATGACAGAGCATCCAGCACCCGGCAATAATGACCCATAGATGACCGCAGAGATGCCGCTGAACCGCATGGAGAGAAGAAAGCAGACAGCGCAACAGCTCCATTTACACGCATGCATAAAGCCCAGTAAGCAGTGGCTTGGGGGTGGAATTAAGCCGCCTCTTCTTTAAGAAAATCTGAAGCCACCACAGTAAAATGTTACCATTTACTGAGTATTAAATGTTGTCCCTATTAGGCGTGCTTGTTATGTTACTCTGCGGAGACTTTGGGGGAAAAAAACCAATGTTCTCAATTTCTCAGAAATAATTTAGGAACTAAGTGGTTAGTCTACTTAGCACCTGCTATGGAACCTAGCAGAGTTATTTTATTAAGATGGTATAGAAATGGTACTTGGGAGCAAGGATCTTCTTTGAATAAATTCTCCCAGTTTCCTAACTCCCTATTTCAGCCTCCTTCGCCCCAGTGCAAGTCCTTATGGGAATGTTTCCGTGCTTCCTGTCGTCCTCCCTCTGTCTTCCTTGCGGGCTTCCTCAGACACCTGCTCCCGCCAACCCCCCCACTGCCACGTCCAGATCATCAAGCGAATCTTTGACTTAATGATAGTAAGTGAGCTGTCTAGGCACCAGAACCCCGTGGGTCTTAAACTTCAAGCTGCCCTGGCCTCCGCAGGAGCTTGTGAAAGCAGATTCTCAGGCTGTACCCCCAGAGTTTCAGACTCAAGAATTTGCATTTCTAACAGGCTCCCCGGAGATGCTGACATGGCCAGCCCAGGGGCCGCACCCTGAGAAGCACTGTACCAGAGAATGCTGGAACCATATCATGTCTCTGCCTTACTTGGGGCCCCACACACCAGTGGGAGGGAGCGGCGCATCTCCCGTGAGCTCAGCCTCTCCCTTCCTGGTGCCCTCCGCCCGCCCCCAAATGTCATCATGGCAACGATACCTGGCACCCATTTTTGTCTCCATCCCTCTCAGCGTAGAACAGCTTTAATCATGTTTATTTCCATTTGGTCTGGACCAAGCCAGCTTTGGACTGGAGGAGAACATTGAAAATTAAATAAACATTCTTATGCGAAGAAGGAAGAGAACAGGAAGGAAGATGAAAATGCCTAAGAAGCGATAGGAAAGGAAGGAAGAAAAGCAACAAGGATGAAGAGGTAAGGAGGAGGTTGATGTTTCCCATTCCTACCGAGGCGAGGAGACTCGGGAGTGGGCTGACGTCCTGCTTCTCAGCCGGCGGAGAGAGAACAGCGGGGGCCATGTTTCCCGCCTGTAGGCCGATAACCATCTCTAACAACAGAAAACTCATCAGCCTCAGAGGGGATCATTTATAACTGGCAGGAATTCTCCCTTTTGAAAACTCGTAAGTACAGTTTTGTTGTCACCATCTCTTGAAAGGAATTCAGATGTCCTCAGGGTCTCTCTCTGGAGGATGCCCATGGACGTAGGATGAGAAAGTGAGTAGACATTTCCCTCTCGGGGGTTTGGGGCTTGAACGTGGCCATCCTCGAGTCAAGAAAAGATTCTGTGGCTCACAGGACACGGATGGGCGTGGGGGAGTAGGAGGTGGTGAGTCTCGGGCCTTCACAGATGTCAGAGCTGAGAGGGGAGGGAGGAGCCGTGCACTCCAGGATCCCCATCTCCCAATCCCCCAAGGGGCTGGGAATCACCTGGGTCTGCCTCCCACACATGCTCATGTCACAGGTCTGGCATGGAGTCTAGCTGACAGAAATTTCCCCAGCTGGTTGTAAAGGGCAGGCTTCAGCCTCACTGACCTAGAGTCAAGTTCAGACCACCACTGTCCTTCTGCAGGAGAGGAAACTGAGCTTCGGAGAAGCCCACTGACCTGTGTAAAGCCACATAAGAAGTGAATTAGCAGAAGACGGATGGGACTTCCCATCGCTGGATGACTGTTCTCAAGGAGGGAGAAAGTAAGTCTTCTCGCTTCTGAGGTAAGAACAAGTCAAGTTGCCTTTTCTGTCCCCATCAGTTTTCACAGTCATCTATGGAATCAACCTCAGGGTCAGATGGGAATGGGATCCAGCCCTCTGGCGTGGGTTCCCCTGTGCGGCCCTGTCCACACGTCACTGAAATGAGCCCGGAAGGTTCTTATCCTGCCAGACAGCCTCTGGGATGCCCGATGGCTTCGGGCTACTAACGAGTCCTCCGTGGGGACCTGCACTGTGACACGGCACAGGCCACGGGCCTCCACTCATCATATCTTTGCTCCGGGGAGGGGGCTTGTCACGTTAGGCTGGGGCACAGCAAGCTGGGAGTACGGTGCCCACGGAGGGGCGGAAGCAAGACTGAAAAATGAATCATTAAAGAAAAAAACATTTCGGGGCAACTGCGGTTTCTGATTACCCGCCCTGTCAGGCATGGGGTCTTCAGCAACTGATCCCCGGACATCTCCCAAAAGCCCTCTGGCCGGCCGCCGGGAAAAGAACCAGGGCAGGCATTGCAGGGGGAGAGAAGGTGGCAAACCAGGGAGGCTGCAGCTAGAAGGCCGGGCCTCACCTGCACCTGATTTGCTGACCGTGCTAACTCGGAGCTGGGCCACGCCGGCTGGGGCAATCCCCCTGTGCCGGGAAATGAGGCCGGCTTTCCTAGGATGACAGCCACCGCGCCCCCCCCCCCCCATTTTGCAGGATGACTCTCCCATCCTAAGAAAGAGCGAAATGAAGGGACTTGGCACCCTACCCAAAGACACCCAGGGGTGTCCACTGCCCACGCTGAGCTACCCCAACGACTGGAAAGGAGGGGAGACTGTGAGGCCGGAATGCCAGCTGGTTGAGGCCTCAGTGTTCCGATCTGGAAACACTGGCTGCCGCGGGGATGAAATGAGATCACACGGGACAGGTTTGGGGGATGGTGCCCGGCATCAGCTATTGCCATGGGTGCTGGCTTTATGCGATTTCTAGAAACTGCTTTTCCTACCTTTACTCTCCTGTTAAAAAAAAATCACACTAAACCCTAGAAGCAAACACAGAAATGTAGCAGATGAAAGCGATTCAGACCCCTGAAATGTCACTTTCATTAAAGCCATTAAAAGGATACTACGATCCTCAGCTCAGCCTCTCACCCACATGAATGAGTTTGTTTGCCGCGTCTTTATCCTGTGCGTACAGCATGATCTCCACTGGAGCTTCTAGAGAAGGGCCCCTGCGGCCTTAGAGGGAAACCAGGCACTCTGCTTTATTAGGATTACTTGGCTGGCTCGCAGCCACGTGCACGGTGTTGGGTGTGATGGGGTGGGCGTGGGGGGGTCCATTTCCTTTATCGTCCACCTGTTCATTCATCGGTTACCTACCGAACACCTGCCCAAGCCCGCACTGCTTCAGCCGCTAGGCTGCTGCGACATCGAGACAAAGAACAAACTGGCATGCTAGCGATGGGGGACAGACCACAGAGAAGCAACCGTCCCAAGCACTGATGCAGATCAGGCAGGGTGCAAGGCAGAGCGATTGTGTGTGTAAGTGGCTGTCTGAGGGGCACCTGGGCGGGGCCGTCAGTTACACATCCGACTCTTTTTTTTTTTTTTTAAGATTTTATTTATTTATTTGACAGAGAGAGAGACAGCAAGAGAGGGAACACAAGCAGCAGGAGAGGGAGAAGCTGGCTTCCCGCTGAGCAGGGAGCCCGATGTGGGGGTTGATGCCATGACCCTGGGATCATGACCCGAACCAAAGGCAGACCCTCAATCATCTGAGCCACCCAGGCGCCCCAAGCAGCCAACTTTTGATTTTGGCTCAGGTCATGGTCTTGGGGTCGTGAGATCGAGCTCCGAGTAGGGATCTGTGCTGACCTGGGAGTCCGCTTCAGGTTCTCTCCCCCTCTCCCTCTGCCCTTCCCTGCTGCATGCTATCTCTCCAAAATAAATAAATCAATCTTTGAAAAAAATAAAAAGGAGGCCTGTCCGTTGGGTGCCTGCAGAGACCTAAGGGATCAGAGAAACAGTTATCTGGCTGAGCACTCCAGGCAGAGAGAGAAGCAAAAATGAGGCTCCAAGCCTGGAGCTCCCTCAGAGTTAACATGGGGGTCAGCTGCTAACTAACTGTACTTAACATTATCAACCTGAATTCAATGTGCCCTATCCCAGCTCTCTTGGTGGGAAGACCCTTGTCACACTCACGGAGACCTTGTCATCCGTGGCCCCTCCCCTCCCTCCAGGCCTGTGCGGATGACATGAGGCAGAGGTGAGACAAGAGGCACCTGGGCCCAGGAGCCCCCCGGCTCCTAGCATTGGCTGCTCTGCTGTCTGTCACCGCAGCTGGGGAGTGGCCCTCTGGTTCCTCATCTGTAAAATGGAGGCGATCCCGGTTCACAGGGTCGTTCAGAGCTTCTCAGGAGACCCAGAAAAGGAGGCTTTGTATACACTGTGACGAACCCCCTGAGCACAGCACATCTGGAATTGGGGCAGCTCAGAAGACAGGGAGTCTCTATAAATGACGTTGTCATTGTTTTTTCCTTGCAGATGTGGTGCATACTTAAACCGTTTTCTCCCCTACTTCCTTTAAAATTTAACCTGCATGCAACTCACAGAGTTAGGACTTGAGGCTAGCCTCTCCTTTGCCAGTAAGGGCTCTGGCTTTTGACAGAGGACCATATGTTAAGCCTAAGGAATAGCTCCCTAAGAGTGGACATGTGAGCATCAACTGACGGATCCCAGGAGGGAATGTTTTCCAAGAGGAAGGTTTTTCCAGCTCTCAGAGTGCCTCAGGCTGTCGTTACCCATTCCACAGAGAGACCTACCGGTCAGGGAGGTGACTCTGGTTTACCTCTGGCATGTCTCCCAGTGCCAGCCAGGGCTCCACTGATCACATACTCCTTTTGCTGTCCCTGGTGCCACATCACAGGATCACTGGCCCCAACCAGTTGGTCCAACTAAGAGGCAAGGGTTTCACTGAGGCCAGGCGGTACCTTGGTTAGCCTGGGCCATAGATAGGCTCTACCTTCATGACCAAAAGTTGTCTCTACCTCTTTTATTCACCAAAGACACCGGAAGTATGGCCTCTTGCCTTATCGGTGCCCATCCAGCATCCCCACAGGCAGTCCCTCTGCCTCCCGGCACATTCTGAGCACCGCACACACTATTCGTTGTTCACAGCAATCTGACAAAGTGGATACTACCATCATTTCTGCTTCCCAGGTAGCAGAACGGAAATGCGGAGAGGTTAAGAGGTGGAGGTGGGATTTGAACCCGTGAGGTGTAATTCCAGAGGCCAAGAATTTTACTCTTCACTATGTCCCTCTGCAAGCCCCCTCAGGAATTTGTTTTTCTGGGCTTGCCATTCCACACAGGGCCTCTCTCCTCCAGCTCACCCCAGATGAGGACGCCTGGACACCATTTGCTCCTAGCAGGAGGCATAGACAGCTCCTGGCCCCTTCTAGAGTGACTTTTGGAACCTGATTTCGATGGTAGAAACCAAAGAAAAGGAACCAAGGGAAGGAGGTGACAGCTAATTTTGGCTCAACAAGACCTTTTTTTGTTTTAAATCCCCATTAGGGGATCATTGACGGGTGTCCCTGGAGACCCATGTTCTTACCATTCAACTTGTAAATCCCTTTCCCTTCCCCAGCCTTGGCATAGTCTGTGGCAAATCAGGGGGCTCTGTGAGCTGTTCTCGAAGGCCCACTTGCTCTAACGTAACTTCAGCTACCTATTGGAGAGAGAAGATGACAGGCTGCACCAAGACAGTTTGTAAAAAAAAAAAAAATGTCCAGCTGGTTATACCAACACCTCTCACCCTGTTGGTTGATGGGAGTAGGGTACTAGAAAGCCCTAAGCATCCCAGAGGGAAAGAAACCAGCCCTTGTGTGTTTCATGGCCCTATCATTCAGCAGATTTTAGCCAAGTATTTCAGCAAAGGCCCCTTGTATCTTTAGTATCTCAACAGGAATTCTCTAGATGGTTTTAGAGAGGAAATTCCCAAAGAATTCTGTTCCCAATTATATATGTCAGGGGACTTCAGCATGGGATAAACAAAATGGGTCACCAGTGAGTTCTACACTGGCTTGGCGGGCTGACCATGGCCCAGCCTGACCTGCTCCTGGTCATGGCATCAGGTGAGCTGCTGGGAGGACCAGAGTCGGAGGTAACCAAACTCTCTGGGCTCAGAGAAGCTGACAGGTGAGCAGGCCACTCTGCTGAAAGGAAGCTTGGCTTATCTCTGGACGGAAGATACTAGGACACTCAGTGTAGACTATCTACAAATAAGTCATTGGTGAAGCCACTGACTTTTCTATTAGTTTATTTATTGGCTCAGAGCGAGAAAACAGCATCTTGGTTTCTAAAGTTTTGGACATCATATCAAATACTTTTGGTGAGGCAATGAAGACTTTGTGGCTGTTTTGATCTTTGAAAACTCAGATATGGTTTTTTAAGTGAACTCCCCACTGAAGGAAAACATACATAGACAGGAGTGCCCAAATGATACGTATAAGAGCTTGACGAATATTCACAAAGGATTCAAATCTATGAAATCATGACCAGATTAAAGAAAAGAACATTGTTGGATCATTATATTGTACACCTGAAACTAATATAACACTGTATGTGAATTACACATCAATAGAAAAAAAAAAAAGACATGACAATGAAAAAAGAAAGAAAGAACCAGGACATTACCAGCACCCCAACAGCCCCCTTGAGCCTCTTTCCAGTCACATCCCCCAAATAACTACCATCTTGACTTCTGTCCCCACTGATCAGCTTTGTCTGTTCTTGAGTTTCGTGTAAACAGAATCATTCCATGTGCCCTCTTGGCTGTCTGGCTTTCTTCAGTGAACATGAAGATGTCAGTCCTTTGTTACTTTGTGCTGTGTTACATTGTTCAATTTCATTGCTAAGGATACCACATAGATTTACCCATTCCTCTGCTGATGGAAACTTGGGTTGTTTCTAGTAACCTTAAAAATAAAACTGCCGGTTATTTGACTAGTTTAAAAAAAAATGGGCTTATTCAGGAATAGCACAGAACTGCAATTTGGGACAAGCAAAATAGATTTATGGCAAAAACAGGCAAGTCTGGAGATGGAAGGAGAGGAATGCTATTTTACCCAGGGAAGGGGGGAAGTGGGTAGGTCTGTTATAAACGAAAAGTCCATTGGGGTAAGCTGGAGGTTCAAAGCATAGTGGTTTTCATTGGCTGAGTTACAACAGTCCCCACAGGCTGGGTGTTGCCTGGGGAGGATGGTAAAGTAGTAGCTGAAGTGGTATCCCCTTGCAAGGTATGTCTCTCTGTGTTGGGTCTACAGTTGGCCAAGAGTGGTAGGGCATGAAGGCTCCCCCTTTTGGTCTCCCAAGTCCATTTTAGTGTGGTTACCTTTGATTAATTTTCACATTTTCAGTCTTTGACTATGTAACCGGATAGTTCCGAGCAGTTTTGTACATGTCTTCAGTACACATACGTACGCACATACGTACGTGTTTCAGCTGGATGTGTACCAAGGTATAGAATCGCTGAGTCACAGGATAGACATTGCTCAGGTGTCGTAAATCCTGCCAAACAATTTTTGAAAGTGATCGTACCAGTTTAGACCCCTACAAGTCAGTGGGCGGCAGTTATAGTTGCCCCAAATCCTCTCCAGTGCTTAGCATTCTTGGGCCACTTGTTTCCAGCCACTCTGGTGGGTGTGTAGCCATGTCACCCTGTGCTTTGTACTTCCCTGCTCATATTTACTGAGCATGTCCAATTTTTCATGTCCCAAATTGTATAGCCTCTTTTGTGAAATGCCTATACAAGATTTCTGCTCATTTTTTTCCTACTGGATTATTAATGATTTATGGGAAATTTTTTTAAAGATTTTATTAATTTATTTGAGACACAGTGAGAGAGGGAATACAAGCAGGGGGAGTGAGAGGGAGAAGCAGGTTCCCTGCAGAGCAGGGAGCCCAATGCGGGGCTCAATCCCAGGACCCTGGGATCATGACCGGAGCAGAAGGTAGGCACTTAACAACTGAGCCACCCAGGTGCCTTGACTCACAGAAATTTTTATTTTCTGGATACAATTTTTAAAATCAAGTTTAAGATACACGAATATCTTTCCTTGCCCCGTGGCTTGCATTTTCACTTTCTCAACGGTGTCTTTTGATGAACAGAAGTTCTTGTTTTTAATGATGTCCAATTTATTGATCTTTTCCTTTGGGCTTAGTGCTTTTTGTGTACTCTATTTCAGAAGATTCTTCATGTCTGAAATTAGGAGATTATTCTCTGGTGTTACCTTTCAGAAATTTTGTCATTTTGCTTTTTACATTTATTTACTTATTTTTTGTTTTTGTTTTTTTAAAGATTTATTTGTTTATTTGAGAGAGAGAAAGAGGGAGAGCACGAGTGTGCACACGAATGGGGGTGGGGCAGAGGGAGAGAAACTCAAGTGAGGGTGTGGAGTCCAGTGGGGGGCTCAATCTCACAATCCAGAGATACGATTGGAGCCGAAAGCTGGAGTCAGATGCTCAAAGTACTGAGCCACACAGGTGCCTCTGTATTTTTTTTTTTTTTAAGATTTTTATTTATTTATTTGACAGAGATCACAAGTAGGCAGAGAGGCAGGCAGAGAGAGAGGAAGGGAAGCAGGCTCCTCGCCGAGCAGAGAGCCCAATGCGGGGCTCGATCCCAGGACCCTGAGATCATGACCTGAGCCGAAGGTAGAGGCTTTAACTCACTGAGCCACCCAGGCGCCCCACCTCTGTATTTTTTTAAACTTTTTTTA
Organism: Martes martes; assembly: GCF_963455335.1. Taxonomy (NCBI): domain Eukaryota; kingdom Metazoa; phylum Chordata; class Mammalia; order Carnivora; family Mustelidae; genus Martes; species Martes martes. The sequence goes on along the minus strand of NC_137896.1, from coordinate 103,369,029 downwards.
AGAGTAGTTTTAGGTTCACAGCAAACTGAGAGGAAAGTAGAGATTTCCTATATACTCCCTCCCCCTCCATGCATATCCTTTCCCATAATCCACATCCCCCACCAGAATGATACATTTATTACAATTCATGAACCTGCATTGGCCCATCTTATCACGCAAAGTCCATGGTTTAAGTTACCGTTCACTCTTGGTAATGTGTACTCTGTGGGTTTCTACAAATGTATAATGATATGTATTCACCATTGTAATAATCATACACCGTATTTTCACGGCCCTAAAAATCCTCTGTGCCCCAAGGATTCCATGCATTTTGGGTGCTATAGTAAATGGTGTCATTTAAAATTTGTTATTTTCTAATTATTTGTCACTTTTAAGAACTATTCGTTCTCTTAAGTGGATTAAACAGCCCTTCTGCAATGTGCAAATTTGATTTGCAAATTAGTCGCAAATCAAAGTCATTATTCACAGTAGAGTATTTTTTCAGTCTTTTTTCTCTGTGCTCTGCAGATTGGGTGATTTCTATTGTTCTTTCCTCTATTTTATTGATTCTATCTTTTGTCATATCCATTCTACCACTGAGCCTATCCTGTGAGGGTTTTTTTTTTAATTTCTATTATTGTATTTTTCAGTTCTATAATTTCCATTTGGTTCCTTTTTTTAATAACCTCTATTTCTTTGCTGAGATTTTTCTCTCCTCTCATTTGTTTCAAGAGAATTTGCAATTCCCTGCTGAAGCATTTTTATGACAGCTGGTTTGAAGTCTTTGTCAGATACTTCTATCACCTGGTTCAACTCCGTAGTGGGCTCAGCTGATGGTCTTTTCTCATCTAAGTTATTTTCCGGGTTCTTACTATGATGCATATTTTAAAATTGTATCTGGACATCTTGCCTTTTGTATTAGGAGACTCTGGCTCCTACTTGAAGATTTTATTTTATTTTATTTTATTTTATTTTATTTTATTTTATTTTATTTTTAGACAGCTATCACCCTATTTAGGTTAGCAAGCAGAGCCTGGCCTAGTTTAGTGGGCTGTGGGCCCAATGGTTACTTAATTTCAGAGCCTTTGTCATATGATTACAGTCTCTCGGGGCTCCCACTTGCTCTTCCTGCTGTTACTGTAGGGGGTGGGAGGAAATTCCTCAGGCTGGTTCTCCTGGTGCCTCTCCATAAAAGGAATCTTGGGTCCATGGAGACAAAGTGTGTTTCTTCCCAGGGGAGGCTGCTTGTTAATGTGGTAATCCCCTTTGCCGGTACCACCTGGGCACTCCAGGTCAGCTGTCTGTCAGTGAGAGAGAAGAATCTCAGCCCCACCGGAAAGGGGTAAGGATGAATCTATGTTGGCTGTCTTCTGGTGCCAGGCTGGGCAACAGGAAATGCCAGATTTAGTCACCTTCTCCTGTTGGAGGCAGGTGTTGTTCCTACTGCCATGTTGTTCCTACAGTCCTAGGATCCCTATCTAGCTTGTTCCGCTCTCTCTTTCCCCTTTCAGAGTTTTCATTTGGTGGCCTCTTGCATTATTTCCAGAGTTCATCATTGTATCTAGCTGGGTGGAAAAAAGGGAGAAATGAGTTTCTGCTCTCTTGTCTGGACCAGAAGTCCTTTCAATAACTTTTTTTTTTCCAATAACTTTTGAATAAAAAAAAATTCATTGATTGAATCAATGATGATTCCACCTTGAATATAATCCATTGACTTCAATATAGTCAGGCTATAAAAAGGAAATAAATTACAGACTCTTAGAATTGATAGGATTGTAGACTATTCTGCCCTCCTTCACAAGAGACACCTTTCTGTACAGCACCCCAACATATGGACAGCCCATTTATACCATACCTTGAGACCATGGGATTTATCCAACTAGTGGCTTCCCTGTGACACTCTGGACAGGGATATTCAAGGAAAACATCATGGGTCCACCCATAATGGGAGAAAGAGGTGGGGTTGCCTATTTTAATTTCTGTAACATTTAATTTAATTTCTGTAACATTTAATCCCTGTAATATTTCAGGACAAGGCAGGAACAGCCAGTGGAGATGAATGCAAATTATGGGTGGAAGGAATACACATGGAGAAGAGAGAAAGCAAAGCAAGTGAACGTTTTAAACACACATTTTCACCCCCTCTCAACTCAAAAAAAAGGGAGGCAGAAACCTGCTGTTGAAAGCAGGAAATATTAGAAAACACCAGCTGAGAAACTGCCCACTTGGCATCCGTGAGCTCCAGCTGGCCCTCTGACCCTACTCCTATTTTAAGTTCATGACGCACAGTCAAGCATTCCTTTGTGGCACCTGAAAGAATGACATCAGCCCTGACTGAGTCCTTATTGGAAGTGATAGAGTTATTTTTAGACCTGTGCACGTAGTTTGCCTCGGCCTAATTGTTGGATCCTTCAAGGAAATGGGGGGTGTGGGGGGGGAGACTCTCTCATTAACATCCCACCTGGTGTCCTACCAAAGGGCACCTTATTTCTCAGGCAGTTTGTTAGTTGGAGTCAGCTGCCACTGCTAAAGATGACTCGTGGTTCCCCCATTGCCTGTCACAAGCTGTACCCTGAGCCTCTCAGGCAAATCACTTCTTGGGGCCTTTGTTTCCCAATCTACATAGACTAATCATTCATGGTTATAAGAATTAAGTAAAAGGTTGTAGGTAAAAAGCCATCTGTGATGCTGGCAGTAGGGAGTGCTCAACAAATTCTGGGTATTATTATTATTATTATCATCACTGAGTGGGTTGAGTGAGTGGTAAGAGCAGACGTCTTTGCTTTGTTGCAGATCTTAGAGGAGATGCACTCAGTCTTTCACCATTAAATACAATGTTTGATGTAGGGTTTAGAAGATGTTCTTTATGAGGCTGAAGAAGTTCCCTGTTATTCCTAGTGTGCTGACAGATTTTTTTCTTTATTAATGGGTACTGAAATTTGTTAAATGATTTTTCTGTATCGGTTGATATGACCACATGATTTTTCTTTGTTTTCCTATCAGTATGGTGGCTGATATTGATTGACTTTCAAATATTGAATCAGTCCTACATTTCTGGCGTAAATCGTTTTTGGTCACAGTGTTTTACTATTTTTATGCATCACTGGGTTTGATTAAATATGGTGGATGATTTTTGCATCTAAGTTCATCAGATATATTGGTCTTTAGGTTTTTTGGGGGGGTACTGTCTTTGGTTGATTTTGGTATGATGGCCTCATCTGGAGAACTGGGAAGTGATTTATTCTTTCCTATTTTCTGGAAGAGATTGTATAGAAATAACATTAATTATTCTTTGAATGGTAAAATTTTCCACTGAAACCATCTGGGCCTAGAGATTTCTTTTTGTAGAACATTTTAATTACAAATTCAATTTCTTTAGTAGTTAAAGAACTGAGTAGATCATCTATTTTATCTTGGCTAAGTTTTGGTAGTTTGTGGTTTTTGAGGAATTGGCTCATTTCTTCTAAGTTGCTGAATTTATGAGCATAAAGTTGTTTGTAGTATTTTTTATTATCATTATAATGGTTACAGAATTTATTGTGGTCTCTCCTGCAATTCTGATATTGGGAATTTATGTCTTCCTTTTATCTTTACCAATGTTGCTAAAGATTACTGATTTTATTAAATTTTTTTGACGAACCATCTTTCCATTTCAGTTATTTTTTCTATTGTTTTCCAGCCATTTCACTGATTTCTGCTCTTTATTATGTCCTTCTTCTGTTTGCTTTGAATTTATTTTGTTCTTTTTTAAAAAAATTTCCTGATGTAGGAACTTAAATTAGCAATTTGAGATATTTCCTTTTCTAAAGCAAGCATTTAGTGCCATAAATTTCCCTTTCAGCATTGTTTTAGCTGCATCTCACAAATTTTAGTATGCTTATTTTCGTTTTCATTCAGTATTTTTAAAATTTCCTTTGTGATCTCCTCTTTGACCCATGCATGAATTACTTAGAAGTTTATTGCTTCGTTTTCAAGCATTTGGAAATTTTCCTGTTGACTTTCCGTTTTGATGTGTAGCTTGGTTCCATTGTGGTCAGACAATATACTCTGTATGATTTTAATTCTTTTGAATTTGCTAAGGTTCATTTTATGAGCTAGGATGCATGCAGTCTACCTGGGTGAATGTTCCATGGTCCCTTTAGAAGGATGAATATTCTGCTGTTGTAGACAGTGCCTCCTTTAAGTGCCCATTGGATCTTTTCAGTTGTTGGTGGTGTGGAGTTCTGCATTCTTGCTGCTTCTCTCTCTCTCTCCCTTTTAAGATTTTATTTATTTATTGGAGAGAGAGAGAGTAAGAGAGAGAACGAGAGGGGAGAAGTTCAGAGGGAGAAGCAGACTCCCCATGGAGCTGGAAGCCCAATGCAGGACTCGATCCCAAGACTCAGGGGTCATGACCTGAACCGAAGACAGTGGCTTAAACAACTGAGCCACCCAGCCGCCTGCTGATTTTCCCTTTAACGGTCCTAAAGGTCCTGAGGGGGTGGGGGTGAGATGCTCCCAGTGGCCATTACAGATTTGTTTAATTCTCTCTTTCAGTGGTCTTCGTTTTTGTTTCATATATTATGAAACTATTCTTTGATTCACAGGATAGCTGTATTTTCCCAATAATCCTCTTGGCCCATGGTAACTTTCTTTGCTCTGAAATCTACTTGGTCTGATTGATTCATGCTTTTGATTACTGCTTGCATGGTATATATTTTTCCTTTCTTTTGCTCTCATGTCATTAAATTTGTAGTTTCTTGTAAACAACATAGAGTTGGGTCCTGTTTTGTAATCCACTCTGCCAGTCTTTACCTTTCAGTTAGTGTGTTGAGACCATTTACATTTAAGGTGTTTATTGATCTATTAGGGTTACATCTGGCGTATTATTTGTTTTCTGTTTGTTCCTTCTGTTTCTCATTCTTCTGTTCCTTTGTTCTTGTCTTTCTGTGGGTTGCTCAAATATTTTTTAGAGTTCCATTTTGATTTAATTATTATTATTATTATTTTTAGTGTATCACTTTGTGTTTGTTTCTTAGTGATTACTGTGTTAGGAGACTCTGTTGCTGGGCAACCCTTGGGAGGGGGGAAGAAGCTGCTGGGCCTGGGTCTCTGCAGCCACTGGGTAGAGGCAAGGGAGACAGGAGCTTCACTGCTGCTGTTGTGGGTGGGTCGGGCCCCCTGCTGACATCTCTGCTGTGGACCAGGGGCCAGGGCTTTGCTGCTGCCCACCCCAGGGCCAACAGATTAGATTGTGTGCAAGGACCCAGACTGCAGTGGGGGCTGGAACTTCTTACTGGGCCTCGCTAGAGTTCCCCTTCCCTGGACTTTGGCCAGAGAGAGCAGGCTATTCCTGGGTTTGGTTTTTTGTTTTTGTTTTCTTGTCTGTGCCTGTTGGTGATTCCAGGTAGCAAACCTCTCCTGCATGCAGTTCAAGGCATGTGGCAAATAAAAAGAAAACCCAGGGAACTCAAAAAGTTGTTTCTCAAGTCTTGAGGTTTCTTGCCAATCCACCGTGGTTTTTTTCTTTTTTTTCCCTCCAGCTTTCAGAGTTCTTTTATCATTGTCTGTTGAATAGTTTTCAGGGTACTTAGCTGTATTTAGAGAAATGGAGTAAGGAAAAGTAATCTTATGCCATCTTGATCCAGAACCAGAAGGCAGCACAGCCTATTTGCTAAACGTTTCAGACACATTTTCTTTCCTGGTTTATTTTCCAGAAAGCAGAAAAAATATTATCAATGGTGCTGCCTATGATTAAACCTACCCCCTCTTTCTGCTTCTTGGAAGGGATCAATTGCATTATTCAATCGTCACATTTCTCTGAGCCTGCTCTGTATTTAGTCAACAGGATATTGAATTCCTTTCAAGAGCCTAAACAGGTGATCACTTCTTTCCTGGGCCAAATCTTGACCAGTAATGTAAATACTTGTCTGTAGCACAGAAAATGGTTTTCTTTGCATTCTTCCCAGTCCTCACCCGGGGTCTTGAACGCAGAGGTTTTCCTTTGGCACCGAGAGGCTTTAACGACATTTATCTAGAAACAGATTACCATGGAAGGAATGGAGCTTTCCTAATTACAATTGTTCAGCTGCACTAACAAAGACTTCTTATATCTGTGTTTTACTTCTCATCTTGGGCCCTTGTCTGACAGTATCGAAGGCTTCTGGCCCAGCGACTCATGGGAAAGCACAGTATTAAAGCTTAGAGTTAATGTTTTAAATTTACCACCAAAGACACATTAGGCAGAACACTGAGCTCTGCCTCTCCTTAAAAAAAAAAAAGAAAGAAAAAGAAAAAAAAATACTGCCTTTTATACCTTTTTCCTTACCATAAAGATAATCCCCTAGTTTCATCTTAAGTAACCAGAGAGTGGAGAAAAATAAAAGAAATCTAATTTGTTGAATATCTTTTACCTTAAAGACACAGTTTAGGAAAAAGTAGATCAGATTGAATATGATTTATGTCACTCTTTTTTTGTGCCATAGATTACCTCTTCCCCAGATTTTGAAACTCCTATAAAATGAATCCATAAAATATTAAGATATATAGCAATACTTGTAAGTTTACATGAAGTTTACATGATTTTAGGCTTACATCAGTACAGTGACTCACATAATGTGGTAAATAATAAGAACTTTAAAAATTGAATATTTATATCCCAAAGATGCAATCGAGAGTTCACATTTGAAGTAACACGTTTTCGAGTACATTTTATGTTTTTTTCTGAAATCTCCTTTTTTCCACTGACTCTATCTTTAAAAACCTTTTTTCAAAACATATACCGTTTTTTGGCACCACATGAAAAGGTTATTGTCTGAGTGCAGGGTTAAAAAAAGGCCAGTAAATTAACATGCTATATTTGATATGGGCACTGTTCACTCCAAATTTTCAAAAGACCTGGAGAAATCATGTACAGACAACTAACCAGCCTATTAAAATTGCTTTTATTATCTTAAAAATTCATCTTAAAAATCTGTGTTGAAGCATATATATATTTTTTTAATTTGTAAAAGTGGGACAGTTTGAGTAAGTTTGCTTTAAGCGTGAACCGAAGACTCCCAGAGCCATCCATAACCTCAGCAGAAAACGCGATGATAAAAGTTTACACGGAACCTCAATTTCCCATAGACATGTGTGAACCGAGCACAGCTGAGAACTTATCTGTCTCAGTCTCTTAAAATATTAGTTGCCTTCTTCACTGACAAGGCAACAGAATGTAATGAAAATATGAAAAACGGTGACTCCTTTTGCCTATTTTCATCAAACCGAATGTTAAAAATTATAATAATAATAAACAACAAATCAGTTCACAAAGAACACAGCTTTTCACTTAGTTTCTTTTGAAGTAAGTCTCCTTTTATTTTTTTATTTCTGGGAGCCTACAAATGTAGGCTTCCTTGGAAATGGATGAATTTTGTAGAGTTTCCAGACTCAGAAGATAAACAAAGCCGTGGATTTCTCTTCCCTTCCCCACCCCACCCCCACCCTGTAAATAACCTCAGGCCACAGTCTGGGCCTCCCTCTGCTCCTCTCCTCTATGGGTTGGTGGGGACTCGGGGCTGGGGGCTGGGGGCTGGGGGCTGGGGAGGCCGGGGACACAAGGGTGAGGCAGAGCAGGAGGAGGGGGGTAGGAGAGAAGGGAGGAGCAAATGGGGGTGGGTTCCTCCAGGAGTGAACCCCAGCTGCCTCCGGGGAAGAATGTCCCATGCATGCCCGCACACACAAAATGTACACAGTGGAGCCAGGCGAGAGAACTGTTAAAAAAAAGAGAAGAAAGAAAGAAAAAGTACTGCTTCATCAGCTAAAAAACAGTCCTGTTCTTTCCTGGTTTGATTTCAGCTCGAAAGTACTGGCTTGGAATTGCCCGCAGGGATATTGGGCCCCTGCCCACACAGCAGGCAGACAGCCGGCCCTGCCAGCAACGGGCTTTTCATAAAACAGGATGCTCCCCCATCACGAAAGCCACTGAGGACTACCCTACGAACGGGTCCCAGCCCGTTGGAGCTCCCTCCCCCAGAGCACTTCTCTCTTCCTTATCAGGAAACTCCACTCTGGAGCTCCTGGCCCCACAGAAAGGCCCCTCTCCCAGGGGACTGTGGGGGGCAGCCATCCCTTTCCCTGAGCTGCTTCTGCAAGCTTCTCTCCATCTGTGAGCAAACTTCCCTACTAGTTCTAGCCGAGCGTGTTGGCTTTGAGGAAGGCTCCCACCTTGACCGTTAAACAAGATGGACTTTGAAAGAAGGAGCTGGCTCTCACAGGAAGGATGGGGACATTTCGTCCCCATCGTCCCACGACCATCTCTCCTGAGTCCTGCCAGGTCTGGATTCAGATCCGGCTTAACCACCTCAAGCGTGATGAGCTTTTCCCACATTGGGGAGGCTCACTGGCCTATTTGTCTTCTCCCCACTGGGAATGAAATGGAGTCTGTTTCTGCAGGGAGAGTAGTCCCTGAAGTTTTCTAGCCGCTGTCTAACAATGTGTCCTAGCTAATGGGCGAGCTCCCAGGGTGCCCTCTGAACCCCGGAGATCTCACGTGCTGTGCCCACGGCTGACCTGAGGGCATAGGAACTGGGGTTCTGAAAGTTCTCCAGAAGCATTACCCCGGGGCCACAGGTACGGTCTGCTCCTGCTAGGATGTCCAGACACGCCTGTTTACAGAACACACACCAGACAATCAGCGAGTAGACCTTGATGACCTCACACGTGACTAATTGCAGCGTGAAAGAGACATCATTGTCATTGAGAGGAAAGGCCTGACAACCTAGAAGCTATCCCCAGATCTGCCCTAGCTTCCTCTGCAGCTTTAGACAACTTGATCCGTACATGCCTCAGTTTCCCCATTTGTAAAGTGCAGGGGGGATTGCTGGAAGAGGGGAAATCATCAGCTCCTATGCCATTCCTTTCCCTTAGCACATCCTGGCAGGCCTTGAGAACCCCAGGGCACCTTCCCTGCCGTGCCTGAACAGGGGAAACCCAGCCAGCCCCACCCAGGCAGTTAGAGGGGGTCGTTGAGTCAAGACCTGGGATGGTTTCTGTGTTTTCTTCCAAGGGCCATAGCCTGTGAGCCTCGGAGTCTCAATTCGACGTGTTTCTATGCACTTTGAAGTTTTGGGGCGGAAACTGAAGGAATGGTGTTGCAGGTGGTGTTTTCATTTCTTCCTTCACTTGAAGTTCGTGACTTTGGAAGTGAAAGGAGGAGGGAGGAAGCGTACGGAGGGAACATCTGGGCATGGAGATGGTGTCAGAGTAGAGAATTGTGTCTGCTGGACCGCAGCCCAGATCCACCCCAGAACAGCGGGGTCCTGGCAGGAAGCAGGATGTACTAACCAAAATCTGAGAAGAACATGCTGCAGGAGACCTGCCAGTGTGGCCAGAAAGAGTTTAAACAGAAACTTCAGAGGGAGGAATAAAAATTAAAAAAAAAAAAAAAAAGCCCAAATAAATCTATAAAACCAGAGAAGACAAAGCACAGCACCAGAGTATCAGCAAGGGTTCTTGAGAGGAAAAAAACTCCTCTTGCTGACTCAAGCAAAAGGGGCATGGATTGGACGTTATCGAGAGGCTTGCGGAGTCAACAGGAAAGCTGGTTTCTGAGCTGAGAGCGGGGTTCAGGCCAGGAGAGGAACTCAAGTGTGTCAGGTAACTCCGCGGGGCGTGCATGGGCTGCCTGAGGTTGCTCAGCTCAGCCCTGCTCTGGGGCGGGGAAGCCCACTGGGGACAATACCACAGAGGGACACCTTTGTACCTCTTTGCAGGGGGGCACAGCACCTGGATCCCTCCGCCCACCAAGACTGCCCAATGGTCAAGACCACGCCACCGAGGAACACCGAATTGTGCAAAGGAAGGGCACGTGGATTCTGGGTTATTAAAACGACAGTGTTATTCCTTACCGTACGTGACGGGAGAGTCCCGCCATAAACACGGTGAGTGACCTTGCATATCTTAGGAGGGGGACTCCTAGGTCAGTGACCAGGCATGGAAAACCCATCGAGCAGGGTCAAAGGATAAAGACAAATCCAGATAATTTTCAGTCATCAGGACCAAGCTTTGCAGAGCACAGGAAGGAGTCTAGCGGATGTCAGAGATGCAGGCCAAGGCCAGAAACATCTGGGCAAGTGAAGGAGGGAGTAAGGAGCAGGGACCTGTGGCCAGGGCTCAGGGTCATCTTTTTCCACTCTGGTGGGGTCTGTCTTGCTGGAAAAGGGCCGCTTTGATAGGTCCAGTTGTCGTTCAGAGTGGGGGAGGTGCCCAGGAGGGTCAGTGAAATCCCTTCCAGTCAGGAAGGCTCCTGAGCTCTCCCTCTTGGGAAAGAAAATCTCCCAAATTCAGAGTTTAGCTCCCCCTTTTCTGGGCATGGTGCCAGTTCCCAGGAACAGGAGCCAAGTCCAAACTCCGTGGTCCTATTCCTCACTACGGTTCTGCCAGGCTGGGGGCTGAGGGGGACAGGGGCCTGGGGATGCTGCCGCCATCTTCCTTCCATGTGCGCAGCAGCGGAGCCAAATGGAGGGACTCGGGTCCTGGTGACATTACCAGGGCTCTGGACTCAGCTATGCCTGAAGCCGGGGTGACTTTTGGATTTTGCTTGATGGCAAGCCCTGGGACAAAATGATCTGAGCCAATAGATTTTCTTTTTGTGTCTAAGCCAGTTTCTATCACTTGTAACCACACAGGGTTTCAACAATAGGTAGATAGTAATACTAACACAGATCACAACTCTGCACGGTTTCTTTTATGACAACTCGGGAGGTTAGTGTTGTTATCATACCAAATTTGGCATAAGAAAACCAAGGTGTGGAAAGATTGAATAAAATTCCCTAGGGCCACACAATCTTAACTCGAAGGACTGGGGGTTCAGGTGTCCAAATGCACTCGCAGATCCCAAGTGAAGAAAGAGATTGAGGGAAAACCCCCAATTCTGCTCATGTATATGACTAGTCCCAGTGAAGAACAAAAAGGGAGGAAATATCTAGAAAAAAACCCCAATGTGGCCACAGAAGGTGGTCATTGGTGATCTCAGATCTTTAGAAAAGCATGCCTAAAAGGTGAAAAAGGAGCAGAGAATCAAAGAGAATGTTCATGAAGGGCCTGATCCCATGACAACAACACTGAGAAGATGAATGCCCAGAATAAGCAGGGACCTACAAAATGGCCACGATTTCACAAGGGTTTCTCAAGCTCCCTGAAAAATCCAACAAGGAAGGGATACAGCTGTGCATGGAGAAAATGCTCAGATGTAAAGACTCGACCAAAAAGAGAGCCAGCAATTCCAATTTAGCTTCCCACTTTTCTAGTTTTTCTGAATGTTCTTGAACAAGGTAGAGCCCAGGACCAATGAGAAGACAAGACCTCCCTCGGGTATGCTAAATGAGTTTGTCTTCAGCCCAGGCACCGATGAAAGTCTCAGAGGACCTCAAAGAAGCACCGTGATTCAATACTGGGATGTTAGCTCCTAAGCAAACTGCCCATTTTCAAAATTGTAAAAAGGAGAGATTGCTTCCTGGCAATCCCTGGGGGAATACTCTAGAATGATAGACCATGCGGATTGAAAACATTGCAAAAAGAATTTGAGGGACAACAGGGTTCAAGTCCCCCCAAACAACTAGGAATCTCTTTCGAGGTGCATCTGGTAAGCACTCTATGCCTAAAATAATGTCAGCAAAGCAGCTGGTGTCCTGGAGGGTCCTTTGATGCCACTGATAGGGCAGGAATCCAGCAGCACTGTGGCCAAGAATATCAGCATTGGGGACAGCAGCAAATTCTGACCCACCAACTTCTCCCTGCACGCCCAAGGCAATTTACTTTCTCTCTTGGAGGTACAAGATCGTTCTTGCGCGTACAACGGGGATAAGAACAGAGCCCACCCCAGATATGCATAAATAACCAAATTATGAATGACACAAAGTCTTTTCAACTGGATGGAACAGGACACCAAACCACTAACATCGATCCAAATTAAATCAGAATATATATCAATACCGCCACTGAGAATTAAAAATGCAAACGAGAAGGTGCTGGATAGGAACATGACTGTTTTGCCAGCTGCCTATGTGAAAATAAGATCCGGGGAGTAGCCCAAATGTCCAGCAACAGCATGTGAAAGGGCGAAGGAAACGGAGTGGCCCCAGAATAGTAGAGAGCTCTTGAGGGAATCAGTCAGTAGATTCTCACACCTGGCCATAGAGATGGAAGTGATGTGACAAGATGAAAAGCCAAAGACCAAATGACATATATATGGGATACAGTTACGTAAAAGTGTTACACGTGAATTTATAGGCAGCCTCAAAATGTTTTCTGTAAAAGTTGTACCATCACCCCCCGGAACAAAAGAAAGTCTGGCGGTTTTAGTTGCTATGGGATTAATGTCTGTAAAGGACGTGAGGGCAAAAAGCCAACGTGATTTTAGTTGTACCAGCAGAAGTATAAATTCGGGGTGTGCTGCCTGCAGGGGCTCGTCCAGGCGCCCCCGGCGACCGTCCCGTGGGAGCTCAGCCGGGTACCAGCTGCGATGGGACAGGTCATGAGTCTGGCTACCCCACACAGTCTGATTCAGGTACTTCTGGATTGGTCTGAAGTATTGACCTTTTGGGAAGAAAACGAACAATAATTTCCAGATAGACGAAAGAGGTAAGTGTGGAAAATGAACTCCTCGTAAAAGAAAATAGGCACAAACACTTATCCGTGCCTGGGAGAGATGAAAATTTCCTATGGGTGAAATTAATGGGAATAGCTACAGAGGAAAATAATAGCAGATATAAAAATATGAAAATTTCCCAGTCCTGAGTCACCATAACAAAACTAAAAGGCAAGAAAATGCCTGGAGAACCTACATGACGCAGAGTAGGTGAAGTGCATGTAGCATACAACCAGCAGAAAAATGGGCAAAAACAGGACGAGGCGATTTGAAGGAAAATGGATGGAAATAAATGGTCTGTAAGAAATCAAAAGATGTTCAAACTTGCAAACAACCAAGGAAATACAAATAAAAGGAGTAAGCTAAAATGTCTCTTTCAAGACAGCAAAAAAAAAAAAAAAAAAAAGACAATTTATCCAAGGATCCAGGGACAAGGGCGACCGTGTAGGTGGGAGTGCTAATTGGACTCTCCGGCTGGCACCCGCAGACTAGTTTATTTAACCTCCCACACCGTAAACTGAAGATAATCATAATTTCTGTCTGACGGGGTTGTCAGGAGGAGCAGGTGAGATCACTCCCCCCCAGTGGTGACACTTCAAGGCATCTTTTCTCATTAGAGGTAAGCAAGCAGGGTATGGCTGGATAAATCATGATGCACTTACGAGATGAAATTGTACACAGACATTAAGTATATTGTAAAAGACGATTTCCTAATGAAGATAGATACTACGAGCCTATTAGAGTAAAGGGAAATACACACACATATTTTTTATATATAGAAAAAAGACGGCTGAAGTTTCGGTGTTTCCCTGCTAGTGGTTTTCTTTAAGTGATGGTGATTTTTTTTTTTTTTTTAAAGAAAAGACAAAAGCTATAAGGACCAGAAACAAACAAACAAAAATGTGAAAAATGGTACTGAGACTAACCAAAGTCAAAACGAAGTGCAATCTCCTATACAGTGTCCCAAGAATGTCCACGGGCATGTTTAGATGGCCGGAAACCTTGAATTGCACAAAATAGTTGGAGAAGATGGTTATGTTGTGTGAGCTGAAAGAGATAAGGTTTTGTGGGGGTCGTGACATCTGCCTGCACAAATCTGATGGATGCCACATCAGGGTGTGTCCCGATTTTGCCCTCTGGAACAGCACATTGCCTGCCTCTCAGCAACTGTACCATCCGAAGATGAGGACTCCACATTCAGGCCCTTTGGGACTCCCCTAGATGCTGCTGGGCATCTTGGCCCAGGAGAGTAGGCACGGACATATTGTGGGGGGGGGGGGTCCAAGGAGAAGTCTCCTGCCTTGCCCGGGTTTTGAATTTGATAATGTCTTGTTTTCTTTTTAAGATGGAAAGCCATAGATGATTAATTATGGGACAAAGAGAGGGAGCGAGGACAACCATTGACAGACCGAGGGTATGGAAGGCGTGCTTTGACGTTATCTTTAGGAATATTGTACCTTACATAGAAAAGCAGACGTTGCATTCATCTGGTAGCAGAGGCAAAATTAGCCCAGAAGTTGTTTCATCATAGTTTGGTAAAACTTAAATAATTTCTCAGTAGACAAGCTCTGCACAAGCTGGGTTAAAAAGAAGCTCACCCAACCATACAGATCTAACCCCAGGAGTGGAGGCTGTGCGATCGGTTTCCAGCAGGAAGCTCATTTAATCATCGGTAAGGCTCACACATCACGGGCCGAGACAGTCGGGGTGTCTAGTAAGGTGAATATTAGAGGTGGGCAAATCAGGCCCCTGATACCCATTCACGACCCTGAACTTTAGGTCCCAGAACTTCCTTTGGGAAGCCCCCCCCCACCCCGCCCCGGTTAGCAGCACCAGATGTGTGGGTTGGGTGGGTTCCCCTTACCCCATATTTGGAGAGGGGGTAGGCCCTCTTTGGCTTAGACCAATTAGCTTGTTTCTTTGCCCTGACTTTGGGCCCATGTAACCAGAGGGGCCGTTTGCTGAGCTTCCTGGGACACAGAAATCTCTCTCTTTTGCTGGAGCCTGCAGGAGGGGCCCTCCCTGGTGGCAAAGCACAATGACTAAGGGGTTGCGAAGTGGAGAGAGAGGGGAGGGCCAGCCCCCCGCATCCTACAATGTGGGGAGAAGGTACAAAATCGGATCTTCAGTGACTCAGGATCCAAGGGCAGAGCCCCTGCCAGGTTTTTCAGTTTCCTGGGTCAGTGTGTTCCTTGATTGGTTAAGCTAGCTTGAGCGGAGTTTTCTGTCATTTGTCCCATGCACTGCTGACTGTTACAATACTGAAAAGGACGCTTACATTCTAGTTTCAAAGATTGGATTGTTGTGTCTATGCCTTTAACAACCACCAACAAGCAGCTTAAGATAAAAATCTGCTTTTACTTTGCTGTCAGGATAGTGTTTTCAATACTTTATTCTAAAAACATGACCATTCTAGGAAGGATTTCTATAAAATTTTGTCCCCATCACCTGGTCTGACCCAGGGCAGGGTCAGCCTGATGATCATGGAGTAACTGAGTCCCAGGTTCTGGGGCAACTGGTATAGCCATCCTGCTCTGTTGAGGTGTGTATGTGTGGTGGTGGGAGGGTGGTGATAAGGCATGGAAAGTGATTGGTCAACTATAAACTATTACAAGCAGAATCAGACATCTGGTGTAAGTTATTGTTTGACAAAAGTTTTCTTTAAAGATCTAGTAAAATGACTGTGGTTCATTTTTACCAAACAGGGCCCAGCACTGCGAAATAAACCACTTGAATTGCAAGATTCGATAATGTAGATCAGTGAGTCCTGAATCCTTCCCTAGTGCAAAGAGAAAGTGCCTTTGTTTCACCAGAGGGAAGTAGCCCAGACAAGGACACACCTCCCTAAGGCCCCATGGGGTCCAAATTCCATGGGAACTCTTCTCAGGTCTGGAGGAGGCCAAGACTATTAGGATACTGGCACACACACATTTCTACTCCTCCAGAAGGTGAAGATCAGCCAAGGGTAATCAGAAAGGCTGCTAAGGGATGAATCATATGTTTCAAGTTAGGATTGTATTTAGCTGCATTTAGCAGAAAATACGAAAAGACAGAAGCATAAACACAAGTGTTTATATACCCGTAGAAAAGTCTTAAAGAGCTTGTTTCTTCTTGTCTTTCTATTCCACTACCCTGGCCCTGGTTTCTACTCTCAAAGTCACAAAGAAGCTGCAGGAGTTCCTGCTCTCACATCTACTGTCCTAATGAAGGAGGAAGAGAATATCTGCACAACTGAGTTAGTTCCTTTTTTATTTTATTTTTTTTTTAAGATTTTTAAATTTATTTAACACAGAGAGAGAGCACAAGCAGGGGAAGCAGCAGGCGGAGGGAGAGGGAGAAGCAGACTCCTCACTGAGCAGAGCCCAAGGTTGGGTTGATCCCAGGACCCCAGGGTCATGACCTGAGCTGAAGGCGGTCACTCAACCGACTAAGCCACCCAGGCACCCTGAGCTAGTTCCTTTTAACTTACCTTCTCATAAATCCCATACTGCTTATATCTCATTGGTTAGAAATTAGTCACATGGCTGCAGTGACCAGCAAAAGGGGCCTGAAAAACGTAGTCTCTTAGTTGGGCACATTACCTCCTGGATAAAATTAGTAAATGAGAGAATAGAAATAGGGTAATGGCCTAAGAGAGGTTCACTAGTAAAATATTATTCAGAACGAAAAATGCAAACGTGGGTGCATTTGCATTAGCAACACATGCCATCAAAACTTATTTCTGGGTTATTTTCAATGAGAATTGTCACAGAGGCTGGGCAAGGGGAGAGGATTTAATGCGCAAAGGGTCTGGTCTCCATTTGTCCCTCCTTCAGCTAGGGTGGCAGAGTCCTCGGATTCTTTATCCCCGGTGGCTGCAGCTTATAATAGGCTGTCCTTGGGCCATCATGGTATCTTCCGATGGTGTAATCTGGCCTCTTACTTGCTCTTCCTGCCTGTCTTTCACCTGCCAATTTTCTCCTTCCTCCTTCTCCTCATTTCTCTCCTTCTCCTTTTCCTTCCCTCTGTCCTCTTTCTCTTTCTCCTCCTTCTTCTTCTTCTTGTTTTTGTTTCTTGTTTTCCTCTGCTGCTGGGTCACACCTGGAGCTGCAGAGGGAGGAGAGCTCTTTCTGTCCTGGGGCACTGTGATCAGAACCTTTTAACCTAGTTGAGCCAATGAGCAGTGAGTTGCTGGGCACAAGGCGACAGATACTTGAGGTCTGTCATTTTGTTATCTGTTATTTTAGTTAAACCTCACAACATCTTCATCTTGGAGTGAAGTCGCTTGACCAGGGTGGCAAGTTCAGCGGGACAACAGCTGTATCTCAAACTTCCAGGAAAGAAGAACGAAGGTGTAGACGGTCAGGGAAAGAACATGGCGTGGGGCACACCTGCTGTGACCTCCATTTAAGGACATCTGCTCCCCCTTCTCTGGCACCAGCGTCCTTCCAGGACCAGCCTGTACCATTTTGGTGGACTGCCTGGACCAGTGACCCGGAATACGAACCAGCACACCCCGTGTCCACTGACCAGTCCAGGATGCGCAGATGGTCCCATCATGCCGTTCCCATGTCTGTCACCTGGGCTGCTGAGAGGACAGTCTTTGAGCTAAGCTGCTAGCAGCCAACTCACTGCCGCCTCTGGTGGAGAGTCCCCCTCAAGAGAGATGGTGTGACTGAGACCTAGTCCTGTTGACATCAGGGAGTCAAGCCAGTCCTGCACTTTTCGCGGTGACCCATACATTTCTTTCCCAGCTACTCCGAGTTGGGTTCCTTCCCTCACAGCCCAAGTGTCTGGACTTTAATGCAGGGCAAGAAGCCTGAATGCTCCCCTTCAAGCCCCCGGGGCCTGCCTGCAAGACAAGGGTGGGGGAGGAGGGTTTACGGATGACAGAAGGAGAAGTTGAGCAAACAGAGAAGGTTGTATTTTCTAAAGCGAGGACCATTTTTCTCTGTGTTTTAAACCAGAGCGTAAAAGGAAGGCCTTTTGGGATGTTTTCTGCCCTGCGGTTCTGAGCCTCTGTGTTATACTCATTTAAAAGCATTTCTGCTCCTCAGAGTGGAAAGCCAAGAGGAGAGGCAAGTGCAACAAGGCCTCTGTGAGAGGAGAAAAGAGGCATTTCTGATCAGTGGGGAAAGGTGGCTTATTCAAGAGAAAGTGCTGGGGGACACCTGGGTGGCTCAGTGGGTTAAGTGTCTGCCTTTGGCTCAGGTCATGATCTCAGTCAGGGTCCTGGGATCAAGCCCTGGTTTGGGCTCCCTGCTTAGCAGGGAGTCTGCTTCTCCCTCTCCCTCTGTCCCTCCCCCTGCTTGTGCTCTCTCTCTCTCTCTTTCTCTCTCTCTCATAAATAAAGTCTTGAAAGAAAGAAAGAAAGAAAGAAAGAACGAACGAACTGGAATGACAGGACAGGGGAGCCATCTGGAAAAAAAAAAGGTGAATCCATATTTCAATGACCTACCCAAACAAAATCTACATAGACCAACTATTGAAATGTGAAAAAAGAAAAGAAAAGGAAAGAAAAGAAATCATAAAATTTTAAAATAAAATGATATTTTTTACCTTTTCAATTCAGAAGGAGGAATGCCTTAGCACAAACACAAAATATAAAACCCCAAACAGAAAGAATTGATGAAAATGACTATACAAAAATCAAGTTTTCTCTCTGGGGCCAACCCTACCATAAACCAGCCCAAAAGTCAAATGTCAAACTGGAAAAAACGATTTTGACTAATATCACAGGCAAAGTGTGACTATCCCCAACATACACAGATTCCTATCCATCAAGAAAAGGCCAACACATCGACAAATGGGCGAAGGATGGGAACTGTAGCTGTAGGCATGGGGCTCCTGTAGGAATGACCCTCAGGCATCCGAAGAGCCGCTCGGCATCACCTGTGGGAAAAGAAATGCAATTTACATTGACACCGAGATGCCATTTATCATCGCTTGGGCCGTCCCATTCTGATCACGTGCCGTGTTCAGAAACATGACAGGAGCTCGAAGGCATCCTTGATGTCTGTAAAGCAGGACAGTTTTAGGGGAGGGCAATTTGGCAACATCCATCCCAGCTACAAACGCGCTTGTCCCTTTGCCAGTGAACCACGGCCCTGAGAATTCATCGGGCCACGCTCTCGCGGGTTGTGAGCCCGGGGCACGAGTAAAGGCTCTTCGGCAGCGTCGCCTGTGTTCGCCAAAGACTGGACACCATCCAAACGTCTGACATTCTGCAGCTGGTTAAGTGAACTAGGACAGTATGCAAACCTTTACGTAACAAAATGTAGGCACAGCCTGTGTGCAGCGAGTGGTCCTGAACCGATCCCCGGGAGTCTGGTAAGGTTGGGGGGCGCTTCTGGAGAAGAAATCCAGGGGTCTTGAGGGGTCAGCAGCAAGAGGGGCTCTTCTGCACACACTGGTCTAATCTTTTACATTTTGTGTGTATGTGGTGTGTGTGTTTTAAGATTTTATTTATTTGAGAGCGAGATCGAGAGCACGAGCAGGGAGGGGGCAGAGAGAGAGGGAGAAGTAGGCCCCCCACTGGGCAGGGAGCCCAATGTGGGGCTCCATCCCAGGATCCCAGGATTGTGACCTGAGCCAAAGGCAGACAATCAACCACCCAGGCTCAGACCTTTTACATTTTGTACTACGTTCAATGGTTAACTATTAAACATACTTTCTAAACTTGAAAAAGTGAAGTATCCCTATTCTTCTTGCATCCCAGGGACAGCCAGATATGGCAAGGGTGTGCCCAGGTGGAGGCCATCCCTCGCCCAACCCCACCTCCTGGCTTGGTCACCACTGCTTAGTCTGGCATCTGAGGTGTGAAGACAGTGGGGTCGGGGGTGGGGAGGGTCCGGCTGGCTCAGCTGCCGGTGATGGGAGGTATGCTACTTGCCCATGTCTGAGGCCTGCTCTCAGCCACTCCCCTGCCCTGAAGTCGTCACCCTGTTGTGCATTAATTAGTACACATTAATGATGGATCTTGTAGGGTCTCAAAATCCTTTTGGAGGCAGGCAGAGGAGAACACATTTATAAATTTTAAATAACTAAAAAAAAATTTGCAGTTGCTGGTGCTCACTAGGTACTTGGACGTGTGGAGGAGGGCGAGCGAACATATGCCCAGGGCACCTCCTCCTCCAGGCAGTTTTGCAATAAAACTCCACGGTTCTCCCTTCTTGCCCCACTGCAATTAAACACAGACTCTCCTGACACTGGACCTGGAGAGGTGGGGCGGGCGGGGGGAGCATTTCCAGGGAGGGGCCCTGTTTCTGCTGTGGCTTTGCACTCTATCAAGTGTCACACACTCCAGCTTCTGACCTCAGAGTCTGTCTTTTGAATTACAGCAGTTGTGGGTGACACCCTCGTGCCAAGCCCCTGGTATGCTGGCCTGGCACTCAGTTCCTTGGCTCCGGGGATAGGGCCCCGAGCGGAGAACAGACTCCTCTCTCGTGTCACAGAGGGGGCTGGCAGGAGCAAGCTCCCAGCTGTCACTCTGGGAAGGACGGGTGTCACCTTGGCACCAAAGGGCCTGGCCAGCTGCCCCGTGGATGTTTGGAGTGCACTCTCTGGGCACAGGAGCTGATGGCTGTCCTGGGACCTCTGCAAGGGTTTGGGTCTCATTGAGGCCCTCCCTGGGCCTGATGAGAGGAGGGCTGTCAGGTGGGTGCAAACAGAGGGAACCTCAGCATGACCAGCCCGACAAGCTGCCGGGCAGAGACGGTTCTGAGCTAACGACGAGCCAAGCGAAAGGCCCAGAGCAGCTCCCCTGTGGACGAACCTACTGGCATGGGCATGCACACACGTGTGTGAATGCGGGCACATGTGCCATGAGTGTGCATGTGTGAGTGTGCCCGTGCATGTGCCACGAACGCACAGGCATCAGACAGATACAGGCACCTCCCTGTATTCACACACATCTGTTCCATGGTCTGACTAGAATCCCCTTCCCAGACTGGCCTGCCTAGTGGACTTGTTACACAAAGAAAGGGCCAAAGAAATGGGCCACCAGCCCTGCAGGATCTGAATGTCTGGGTGTCTGCAGGGGCACCCCGGGCTGTTTCCCTGGGCAGAGACATTGCCGGGAGAGATGGGCTGCGGAACTATTAGGGGACAGGAAGACAGTTGTCTCCTGCATCTTTGATGTAGGAACCCCAAGGGGCGCAGCCTGGACATTGTTTTGGGCCCACTTGCCTGGCTCTGGAGGAAAAAACTCCATAGGCCCATGTGGGGTCATAAGCTTGGCCTGAGGAAAGGGGAAGAGGAAGGGAACTTTCTGAAAGGAGGAAGGAGAGAAAGAGACAGAGACAGAGCAGGAGGGAGGAACTATAAACATGGACAGGAGCAGGGAAGGAAGCCGGATGGGATTCTGGAAAGGCAAAGAGGGAATCATGTGCAAGCCTACACCTGACTTTCTCTTACGAAATCACTTGCACTCAGGTTGACAGGAATTAGCCTGAGTCCCACTGCCCAGGGCTCCTCTGGGTCTGGTTTGGCTGGATCTTTGAATCTCTAGTCATCATTTCTGGTCAACCTCAAGGAGACGGGGTGGCTGAAAGGGTCCCCTCACGATGGTGTCTGTGCTTGAGGTGGGGCTGGAGAACCTCTGTCACTTGCTAACCTACTAGGGACCTTGATGAAGTGACCTCCCTTCCCTGGGCCTCAGCAGCCCCATGTAAAAGGCAGGTTGGACGTTAACCAATAAAGTGGGCTATTAAAGCATTTATCTCTCAGGGGGTGGGGTGGGGAAGAAGAGTCTGGAAGCAGAAGCCAGGGTGTGTTTATTAAATGTGAAAATGTATGGTGACACACAGAGGATTTTTCCTGAAAAGCCAAACTGTATCTCCACAACCATCTCAGCAGGCACGACACTCCCGAACTCCACATATGAGTCGGAAGACCATTTACAGCCAGCAGAGAGGTAGGGGGTCAGCGGGCGCACGACTGGTGTGTCCCTGGGCAGGCACGTGTGTGGCTGCACATACGCATGTGTCTATACGTGTGTCTGTGTGCGCTGGGAACCGGAAGGAGCCCTGAGCAGCGTGTGGAAAGTAAAAGTAGTGAACGCTCAGCTTAAGCAATTGTTTTTCTCCTGGAGGCTAAAATTCATGGGCAGGTGGCCAACAGCCACGTTAGGATGAGAAATGCCATCTGTTTATAATAAGTTGGCAAATACATCTTGTGGGTGCAGTGAGCGTGCAGCGCACCAGAACTCATGACGCTGGCCCTGGCTCGGGGTCGGTGGCAAGCCCACCGGAGCTAAGACGCTAGTGTTCGTAAAGCCTAGCTCCACCACTCGCCTCCTTTTCCACCATCCACTTCCCTCCAGGGTGGAGAGACACGTTCCCAAAGATGGTAGCTGGAGAGCCTTCTGAGAGCCAGCGGGAACTGTGGCTCCCTCCCTGGAGGGAACCACCACAGCCACCAGAGCAGAGACTGGGGACCAGGTGGCAAGGCCCTCAGTCCCACAGATGCGGGGAGCCTGGGTCCCAGCAAAGAGTCTCCTATGAGGTCTTGGACTCTATTTGGCCTCCCAACTTCTGGAAAAGCTCTGGGCTGCCCCTGCCCTATAGCATGGTATCGTCCATCCAGTCAGCTGAAGTTTCTGGGTCTGTAGTGCCAGCCACTTTTCAGAGCAGTAGCAAATAAAATCAAAAGCCAGACCTATGTGGCAAGTGCTGTGGCCTGTCACTGCCCAGGCGTTCTGTGTGTGTTACCTCCCTGTATGCTCCAGGAAGCTTGGAAGAGACACCATCATCATGCCATTGTACAGATGGGAATGGGAAAACAGAAGCTTGGAGGGCTTACACAGCTTGCCCAAATTGCTGCCGTCGGTGGGATTTGTGTGGAGTCTGGTTTGAACCCAGGTTTTTCCAATTCTGGAGTCCCAGCTCCTTCCATGCAACTCCACAGAAGATTTCTCTTGAACTATGCAGGTCCCCGGCCACCCCTGGAGACAGTCTCTAGCCTTTCTCTGGGTCCTTCCTTCTGACCTTTGGAAACTCATATCCCCAAAGGGCACTCATTCCCTCTATTCAGAATTCAGTGAATAGTAACACGTGGTGGCCACAAAGCAAGGACATCGGACTCAAACCCAGCTGAGAACCCTGCTTTAGACTCATGCTACCCTTGGTCAAATTACTCAACCTCCCTGCCTCCAGTTCCCAATGTGTAAGATAGAGAGCGTTGAACTGTTGCCTACCCCACAGGGTGGGTGTGAAAGATAAAGGAGATAAAACCTACCCAGCTCCCTGGCCAGTGTTTGCATAGCTCTGCTAAGGAGGTATGTGTGGTGACAAATGTGATGAGGTGAGGAGGACATGTAGGCAGATGTCCCACCACCAAGTTTCATTCTTTCCCCATCTTTTGACTTCTCCCACCCCAGGATGGTGTCTGAGAAGGCTGACCAGGGGGGCTGAGACATTCACCTGCAGAGTTAACGAGCTTCTCTCCTCAGTCAGTGGAGATCATGTGGGGAGCTTGGATGTTCATGCCCTGCCCTGGCAGAGACCAGGCTCTCCTCACCTTTCCCACTCGGGTGGTATCACAGGAAACTCTCTCCCTTTTTGAGTGGTAACAAGGCCATATGGGGAGTCACAACAGGGCACTCTGACCCTCCATTTGAAGCAGTTATCAGTGGAGGCCCTCTGGGGAGCTAGAACTTCTATCCCCACCCAGCCATAAGGGAGAGGCCTCTTTTACTTTTACCTCTGTGAACAGATTCCAAGTAGGGAACCTGGACTTCCCACCTCACTGCCACCAACCATTTTCCCTTCCCCAGAGGAAGCCACCTGACACAGATGGTTAAAATAATATCCAGAATCTTGTGACACAATATTTGAAATGCCAAGTTTTCAATAGAAAATCACTCCTCATACCAACAATGAGGATGATCTCAAATTGAATGAAAATAACCCATAAATGCTAATCCCAAGATGACAGAAACGTTAGGATGATCTGACGGACATTTTAAAGCAACTACTATAAAAATGCTTCAAAGAGTAATGACAAATACTCTTGAAACAAATGACAATTTGTTCCTGGGCAAGAAAGTTAAAATAGAAAGAAGAACCCAATGGAAGTTTTAGAACTGAAAAATATAGTAACCAAAACAATAACAAAAACCCTGCCTTAATGGAGGTGCTCACCCGCAGTACCACAGGGAAACAGTGAACTCAAAGGTAGGACACTCTTCCATAGCCATTCTGGACAACAGAGAGAAGAAAATGAGCCAGAGAAAAAAGTAACAGAGCTTCTGGGATATGTGGTGCTATACCAAAAGATCTAACTTCCATGTCACTGGAGTTCTGAAAGGAGAAGAAATGAGGGCAGAACTGAAAAAGTGCTCAATTAAGTAATGGCTTAAAACTTCCCAAATGTGGCAAAAACCATAAAACCACAGATTTAAGAAGCCAAGATCTCAAACAGGATAAACCCAAAGAAATCCATATCAAGGCACATCACAAACTTCTGAAAAACAGAGAGAAAATAACATACATTGCAAACAAAGAGGAATGACACTCCACCTGTAGGGGAAGAGGGGGGAAGAAATGTGAATGACAGAAAATTGTTATGAGAAACCATGGAGGCCAGAGTGTTGCAGTGTTGAAGTGGCCAGCTCAGAATCCTACATCCAGCTGAAAGGTCCTTTCTAGTGAAAAGATCCTTCAGGAATGAGAGGGAAATCAAAGCATTCTCCAAAAATCTAAAAATATTTGTCACCAACAGACATACAGAATGAGAATGGTTAAAAGAATTTTTCTTTCTTTTTTTTTTAAAAAAGATTTAATTTTTTGAAAGATTTTATTGATTTATTTGAGAGAGATGGGGGTGGGGGAGGGTAGGTGCTACAGAGGGAGAGGGAAAAGTAGGCTTCCTGCTGAGCAGGGAACCCAATGCTTGACTCGATCCCAGGACCTTAGATCATGACCTGAGCCGAAGGCAGATGCTTAACCGACTGAGCCACCTAGCTGCCCTGCTAAAAGAGTTTTTCTTTTTCTTCCTTTCTCCCCCCCCCCCCTTTCTTTTTTAAGGATGTTATTTATTTATTTGACAGAGAGTGAGTGAGCAGGAGCAGGGGAAGGGGCAGAGGGAAAAGCAGGTTCCCTGCTGAGCAGGGAGCCCAACCTGGGTTTGAGCCCATCATGACCTGAGCTAAAGGCAGGTGCTTAACCCACTGAGCCACCCAGATGCCACTCAAAGAATTTTTCTAAACAAAGAAGGAAACAATAAAAGAAAGAGTATTGGAGCATCAGTTAGGAAGAAAGAAGATAAGGAACAGTGTTAGTAATATTGGTCATTACAAGAGCTTTTCATTTTCCTCTTGAGTTTTCAAAATTGTGTTGATGATTGAGGCAAAAACCGTTAACACCATCTAATGGGATTCTAAAAGTATGTAGAAGAAATATCTGAGACAATGGACTATTATAAACAGAGTGGGTAAAGTGACATACAGAGTGGTAAATTTTCCACACTTCACTCAAACTTGTCAAATGGTGACACTCGTAAACTGTGGTAAGTCTCAGTAAGTGCAGAGAAATCATCTGATAAAATCCAACAAATATTCCAGATAAAAACTCTTAGCCAACTAAGAGGAGATGGGAACTTCCTCATCCTGATAAGGGACATCCACTAAAAATGTATAGCTAAAATCATTTTTGGGGGGCGCCTGGGTGGCTCAGTGGGTTAAGCCTCTGCCTTTGGCTCAGGTCATGATCTCGGGGTCCTGGGATCGAGCCCCGCATCAGGCTCTCTGCTCGGCAGGGAGCCTGCTTCCCCCTCTCTCTGCCTGCCTCTCCGCCTACTTGTGACCTCTCTCTGCCAAATAAATAAAATCCTTTAAAAAAGAAAAATCAGGGATGCCTGGGTGGCTCAGTTGGTTAAGCAGCTGCCTTCGGCTCAGGTCATGATCCCAGCGTCCTGGGATCAAGTCCCACATCGGGCTCCTTGCTCAGCAGGGAGCCTGCTTCTCCCTCTGCCTGCCACTCTGTCTGCTTGTGCTCACTCTCGCTCCTCTCTCTCTCTCTGATAAATAAATAAATCTTTAAAAAAAAAAAAAAAAGAAAAATCATTTTTTTAAAAGTAGGCTCCATGCCCAACATGGGACTTGAACTCATAGCCCAGAGATCGAGAGTCAGATGCTCTACCAACTGAGCCAACCAGGTGCCCCTATAGTTTCTATAGTTACCATCATCCTTTTCTTGTTTACTTTTTAAAGGCTTATTAATTTATTTGAGAGAGAAAGAGCAAAAATACGCAGGCAGGGGGAGAGAATCTTTCAAGCAGACTCTGGACTTAGTGCAGATCCCAACGTGGGGTTTGATCTCATGACCCATGAGAGCATGACCTGAGGTGAAACCAAGAGTTGGGCGCCCAACACACTGAGCCACCCAGACGCCCCATGAGCATCATTCTTAATGATGAAAGACTGAATGCTTTCCCTCCTGAGATCAGACATTATCATAGACTCTATTCCACACTGTCCTAAAGACTCTATCCAGTGTAATATGGCAAGAAAAAGAAATCCAGAGATCCAGGTTGGAAATAGAAAAGGAAAGCTGTTTTTATTGGCTAGAGTCTACATAGAAAATCCTGAAGAACTAAAAAGCCCCTAGAACTAAAAAAGTAAGTTTAGTAAAGATACAGGATACAAGATTAATTCATAAAAATCACTTGCATTCTGTATATTTGCAGTGAACCATTGGAAATTGAAATCTTAAAAGTACTATTTACAATAGTATCAAAAAGTATAAAATAATTAGACGGAATCTGACAAAAGGTGGACAAGATCTACACATCAAAAATTATAAAACATTGCTAAAAGAAATGAAAGAGGACCTAAGTAGAGACAGAGAGAGAGAGAGGGGGACTGTGTTCATGGGTCAGAAGGCTCAGTATTTTTAAGGTATACATTCTCACCAAATTGATCTGTAACGTCAATGTGATTCTGGGAAAAATCTCAACAGGGACTTTTGTAGAAATTGACAAACTTCTTCTAAAACTCATATGGAAATGCAGAGGACTTAGAATAGTCAAAACAACTTTGCAAAGGAGGAACAAGGTTGGAGAACTAACACTGTGGGATTTCAAGACTTATTATAAAGTGACAATAATCAAACCAGTGGAGTAAACATGAGCACAGACATTAGTGGAACTTCAGAATGGAGACTAAACAGATTCACTCCTGTATGAACAACAAATTTTTGACAAAAGTGGAAAGCAGTGCCGGGAGGGAGAAATGGTAGTCTTTTCAACAAATGCCGGGGGAACACTGGGCTATCCATAGGCAAAAAAAGTGAGCTTCAATCCCTACCTCATGCCATGTAGAAAAATCAACTCAAAACAGGTCATCATAGGTTGAAATAACCACAGCTTCTGGAAGAAAACAGAAGAAAATCTTTGTGACTTTGGGCTAGGCAAAGATTTCTTAGATATATCAAAGGCATGATACAATAAAATAAAAAAAAAGTGATCTATTGGACTCCTTCAAAATTAAAAACAAAAGGAAATGAAAAGATGAGCTACGAATAGGAGAAAACATGCACAAATCATATATTTAATAAGGGGCTTGTATCCATTATATATAAAGAACTCCCAAAACCCAATAATAAGAAATCAAACAATCCAATGAAGAAATGGCTAAAATATTTACATAGACATATCACCAAAGATCTATGAATTAGAAAGAAGTGATGCAAATTATTTTCTCGAGAGATCACAGTGCAACCATTAGGATAACTATAGTGAAAGAGACTGACCACAACAAGCATTACGAGGACATGAAGCAACTGGAACTCTCGCATGCTGCTCGTGGGTTTTTAGAAATGATGGGGCTGTCATTAAACAAATCTTGCCAAACCCCATTCAAAGAATCACAGCTTAATTTCTTCCTGCCCCAATTTCTTTTGTCACACCAGTCACCTCCAGCCATAGTGAGCTTTTCCCTTCAAGCAAACTGGAGTTGATCTAGTTTATAAACACTCTTGTTGTTTTGTTCTGCTTTTTAATTTAAGGCACCAGACTGTGAATTGGTTTGGTGTGTTCAAGACAGCCCAGCCCTCCTTAGGTCCTCTTCTCCGTGGACTGGAGGTGTCTTGAAGGGTGACACAGGGCCGGGTTAAAGGAAAGAGAAGAAGGCAGAAAGCACCAGGACTCTCCACGACCTCGTCTAGACAACTTTTGGAGGATTAAAGACAACTCTGGGTGTGAGTCAGCTCCCGCCCCAGCAAGCGAGTTTCTGTCTGCTTGTGTCTCTGCCTTGGCAGTCGGAGGAAGGGCCCAGACTCTGGCCAGGAAGAATCTGCTCTCTGCTGATAAAGTCAAAGCCCCAGTACCAGGAACCATGTGGTTTTTCTGTCTTTGGAAGTTCTCCCGGTGAGGCCTGGGAGGAGAGGACACTCTCTAGGAGAAGTTACTTCCCCACGCTCCCCCCCCCCCCCAAAGCATCCTTCTCCAAATCGCCCAGGCGAGCCTTTGCACACAGCTGGGCCGAGAGACCCGGCGCCCCCGACGCTGTGGGCTCCGTTTCAGGTGCTCTGGACATGGTTTTCTCCCTTAAATATGCGAACTGCGAAGTTCCGTCCCGCCTCTTGCCCTCTGGGGATGGACGGAGGGAGGCAGCCTTGGGGGCTGGGGTGGGAGAGGGGTGGGCGTGCGGTCCGGGAAGACCCGTGGTGTGTCCGCGCGCGCCGGGATGGGGCGCTGCGTCACGGTGACCGTGGCCGCGGGAGCCCCAGACCCTGCCAAAGCAAGCCTGCTCCCTCCGCTTTGCTGCCTCTTTCTTTTCTCAAACCAGTGCCGGGGAGTTCCAAGGCTCTGAAACGGCCAGGGAAACTCTCTAGGGCGCCGATCAAACCACTCGAAGCCATGCGGATTGTTTTGTTTTGGTTTGGCGTTTTTGAGCCCATTGTTGCAGGGTAAGCGGAGCTGTCAGTCTAGAAGCCCCCCAGGAGCCCGGCGTGAGTCTGCAGAGCCCGGTATTTTTAGAGTCTGCTCTCCCGGATTGCAGCTGGTGGACCCGAGCCGGCTCCTGTGGGGCGCCCGGGGCTTTGCGGAACCTGTTGCAACCCCAAGGTGGGCTTAGCTGAAGTTTAGCACAGAGCTGGAGCCCGAGCAGTTCGAGGCAAGCACAAGGCACGCAAAACCTTTGTTCAATTTCACTTTCAATTAAACAAACAAACAAACAAACACCTCTCAACACGTTCAGATGCCATTTGGGAGGGCTGGGGGCGGGATTTATCAAAGATTTATAAATGGGGTGATCTAGTAAAAATAAAAATTGTCCCATCGTTTCACAGGATGGCAGTCTATTTTGCTTTTCTTTGGCAATTATCCATGATTGAGCTATTGATTAAAATACACCTTACGAAGTACATGTATTTCTATGGAATGTCTCCCTAAGTATTTGCTGACTTGCTTCTGAATTACGTGCCTGGTTAAGCGGACCCTGGGAAGGGAATTGCTTCTCCTTCACGCAGGTGCTCTCTGCACCACTGCCTGTGGCTGGGGTCTGGGCTGCTGTAGGCTTTGTCTTTTGCTCTGTCTGGGGAGCCCAGCACAGGACTTAGCTCCGGGAGGCTCTCATTCATATCCACTGGGGACCCCTAGCTGGTCATCTGTAAAATGGGACAATAGGTGTTGTTCTTACCCGCCTGAGAGTCTCCTTTACAGATCCAATTCATAAAGGATGGGCAACCTGCTGGTTTCCCCTTCTTTGCCATCTGTGAAGCAAAGGAAAGAGTACAAATTTAGCAGTGATGACTCCGTTGTTTTACTTAAAAAAAAAAAAAAGAGCCATCCTTAGAAAATAGTAACATCTGTTAATTCTGGAATGTGGTTACTCAGGTGTTCCTTACATCATTCTCTTTATTTTTCTATATCTTTTGAAGTTTCCTGCCCCAATAAAAGAAGAGGCAAGAGAATTTTTGAAAAGACTTGAATGAAATCTAGTCTCCTGCAGTTGGACTTTCTCTGGTTCTGGATACAGGAAAATGCTTAGTAAACCCCAGAGTCCTGAGACTTTGTAAGGAGAGGCGTTACTATTATTCATCTTGTTTCTGTTCTCTCCACTGCTCTAGGAATTTACTGATACCGAGCAGTAGCCTTCCCCGCTATGCCCCTCCCCACTGTGGAAGGCAGCTAGCTGTTTGCTCACCGGGCTGTTTGACTTGCCTGTGGGATAGGAGTTTCCTAGTTGAAGGCATGTGAATTCAGGATGGTGTCACTTACAATGTTCTGATTCAATTTCATCCAACACCGCCCCCCCCCCCAAACCCCAGCCTATACCAAACAAAAGCATATCATATACCTGTATGAAGAGTAACTCCCATCTGCAGTCATTAAACATTTGCTTTGTGTAATAAAATCCCAACTTTCTTGGGCTTGCGGGAGAAAAGGCACATTGACATCTCCACTCCTCTAACTTAAAAACAGCCGAACTAAATTAAGTAACAACAACAACAAAAAAGTTGTTTCCCACACATTTGCCCTGTTCTTACCACCAGTCCTCAGCCTGAAATAATTTCATGCTTGAGTTATTAACTTATGAAAATAGGCACAAAAGGGGAAAAATGTGAGCAGATCCTCGGCTGTATTATTAGTCATTGCTACAGCTGAGTGCATTCCGGCACAAAGGCGTGTTACTCTGCCTGAGTACCTCAGTTTTGAACAAAATGTAGCTCACTAATGGGTTATGCCTCATATACCTTTTTGTAATCATTAGGTTGCCATTCTCTGTAATTTATCCTGTTTTTCATTAAGAGAATGTGCATTAGGCAGGCGTGCACTCAGGTGCCCTTGCACGGGTGCGTGCATTCATGTGTGCCCTCAAGTGTGTGTCTGCACGCGCGCGTGTGCACACACACACATCTGTTAAGTCCCCTTTTGTTTGTGGCTGAAAAGAAATGTCATGGGCTGAGCTGTCAGTCCTTTTAGGGAAACATTACTGTATTTATTAAGATAATTGAGAATTATCATTGATTGTAATGCTTTAGAAATCAGGGTGATGGATGGGTGTGAATAATTTTGAAACACTGGTGAATTGGAGGTAGGAACATGAGTAAATGAAGGGGATCCAGAAGCATTCTGGAGAAGATGGAGACAGAGTCGGGGAGTCTGACCTGTCTCTATCAGGGGCAGCACTGGGCTAGAATCTTTCTGGGCTGGGCAGAAGCATGTCACTCCCTTGCTTAGTGTTCTCGGGTCTTCTGGATGAGCAACAAGATTCTGGACGGTAGCCCTCTTTTTGGAGGTTTCTGGCTTGCGCTCAAAAGTGTTGCCCCGAATCAGTTTGAGTCAAATGAATAAAAGCACCAAGTTTTGAACCTACTGATTTTTGCTTCTGTGAAGTCCAGGGTTGGTTATAGAAATCATGGCCTTTGAGTGTGAACCTCTGGACAGAAAAAAACTGCAACCAGAATCGCAGGCAAGAAAATAATCAAGCGAAAAAAATACAGATGGGAAATATGAAAAGCCTGGAGAAGATCAAGGTTCTCACAAACAAGGATGGATCATTTGAGCTATCGCCTGAACAGATCAGAGGTCTGCATGGGGCTGGCAATCCTGGAAGCAGTCCCCCCACCAACCTGGGCCAGGGAGCACCCCTTACCCACCCCCCTGCCCTCCCACCACTACCCTCCACTCATAGGCCCCAAGTCTCAGCCAGTAAGAGAAGCCCCTGGCATCTTCCCCCTGGGTTAGGACAATGGGATTCTTCACCGGACACTTGCCTGGCCAGGAGAGACACTAATTGGGAACCAAATGTGCTCCTTGAACCTCTTTGAAGTGTTAACGAATGCTTTGATTTTGTTCTTTCCTGCTCATTAAGACAAATGCAGTTCCGCTTTCCCCTGAAAAAATCTGATCTCACCTCCCAAGCCAGCTGCTCATCTTCCTGTTGTGGTGACGAAGCCCTGCAAGAGGGTCCCCTCCTGTCAGGTGACCCACCTTGCCAATGATCACTGTGGCAGGATCTCTCTCTGGGGCCTCAGCACATCACACTGCAGTCAGAGCCTGGGACGCATCCCCAAGGGGTCCCCGCTCACGGAAAAACACAAAGGTGCTCGTGGTACCTCTCTACCCAGACTGCCCAAGCATCCCAGGCATGTTGAGGTTCCCGGATACTGTGCCCTGGGGAGGCAGTCGGGCTGGGCAGAACTCCAGGGAGACAGAGCCCCCCCACCAAGATCTGGAATCTTGAGAGTGTATGAAGCCAATTTTGCCCTTATCCTCGTTTTACTGGTGATCCACTGGGGTGATGTGATGGCAGACCTTGAACTGGAGGTCATGTTGCTTCTTGCAGCTGGCATCGAGCCCCTGAAGCTTAGCTGCCATAACACCCGCCCCCACCCCCCCAACCCCAGGACCTCCCTCCCTCTTTCCAATGCCCCAGGCAAAGTCAGTGCATGGAAATCTGCCTATCGGAAACAACCATAGCTTGGGGTCTACTCAGAGACCACTGAAAGTGGGACAGGCGCCTCCCACCCCCAGTGCCAGCCACAGGGGACACACGGGCCACTGAGATGGAACTCTGCTCCAGAGGCGAGCACTGAGAAAGAGGCCCAGTGCCCAGCGGAGGCCCTCCTGGAGATGGCTGCAGACCGTGGTAAAGACGAGCGGAGAGAAAAGTGTTCCTGAGAACAGAAATTCCAACCTGGGAAAACATCACCCATCCTATCTCGTTCTCTTAGTTATAATCTCCACAACCAGCAGGCCCAAAGTCCTGCTCTGTGTCTTATTTCCTTGGACCCTCTTCCCAACAGCGAGATCAGCATCAGGGTTAGACCCTCTCCCCCTATTTTTGTTTTTACTGCCTTAACCATTTTAAGGGTCCGATTCAGGAGGGTCAAGTACATGAACACTGTCTTACAACAGATCTTAGACCCTCTTTATTTTGCAAAACTGAAACTCTACCCATGCAACAGTGACTCCCCGTTCTCCTCTCCTCACAGCCCCCGGCAACGACCAGTCTCCTTCCTGTCTCTCTGACTTTGACGACTCTAGGGATCCCACGTAAGTGGAATTGCACAGCATTTGTGCATTTGCGACTGGTGTATTTCAGTCAGCCCAAGGTCTTCCCAAGTTTTGCGTATCTTGTGGCCTGTGACAGATATTCCTCCTTTTTAGTCTGATATTCCACGGTAACATTCCATCACGTGCGGAGATGCCCGACTGCCTTTCATCTGGTGAAGGACACTTGGGTTGCTTCTGT
The DNA here is from genome assembly GCF_963455335.1 of Martes martes. Classification (NCBI taxonomy): domain Eukaryota; kingdom Metazoa; phylum Chordata; class Mammalia; order Carnivora; family Mustelidae; genus Martes; species Martes martes. The sequence goes on along the minus strand of NC_137896.1, from coordinate 103,336,261 downwards.
CTTCTGGCTCTTGGGAATGATGCCACTATGAACATGAGTGTGCAAATATCCCTCGGAGATCTTGCTTTCAATCCTTCCGGCACTACACTCAGAACAGGAATTGCTGGGTCATACGGTTCTATTTTTAATTTTTTGAGGAACCTCCCTACTGTTTTTCACAGCAGCAGCACCATCTTCCATTCCCACTGGCAACGTGGGAGGACTCCAATTTCTCCACACCCTCCCCAACCTTTGTTACGGCCTGTTGGTTATATACACACATATGCCCTCTGAATGGGTATGAGGTGATACCTCCTTGTAGCTTTCTTTTGAGTTTCCCTAATTCTTAGTGATAGTGACTCTCTTTTCCTATGGGGCTAGCCATTTGTATATCAGCTTTAGGGAGGTGTCTATGCAAACCGCTCCCCCCCCTTGTCTGGGTGGCTCAGTTGGTTAAGTGCCTGCCTTCAGCTCGGGTCCTGATCCCAGGGCCTGGGATGGAGCAATAGGGCTGCCTGCTCAGAGGGGAACCTGCTGCTTCCTCTGCCTGCTGCTCCCTCTGCTTGTGAGCACTCTCTCTCTGTGTCAAATAAGTCAATAAAAACTTCAAAAGAATTCCTTTCCCCCTTTTTAAATTAGATTATTTAGTTTTGTTGTTGTTGTTATTGTTGACTTGTAAGAGTTTTTTCATATCCTCCTCCTTTTATGTGTTGAGCTAAAAAAAACAAAAACAAAAACTAAAGGATCAGAGAGGTGGATAACTTAGTTGCTTGTGCCTTCGAGGGGTGGGGGGCTGCACGTTTCCGCAGCATCAGGGAAGGCTGGCCACGGAGCAGTGGGCCCATCCTCCCAGCCACGTGGTCTCACGGCAAACACTGCCCGTCAGATGCACACCCCACTGTGTTCACAGCCTCGTGTGCCAAATTGCCCTTTGGAAACCGACAGCAAACACTGTTGCAGGGACCTCAGAAGCGTGTAATATCCGCTTTAATGATGGTTCCACTTTCTTGTTTCCCCCTCCTCGGAGGAAGGGGAGAGGGAAAAGACCGTTCATGGAAAAATACATTTAAATGGATCAGTGCCGGGCAACGCTTTGCACATCTGTTCTTAACCGGTTTCAGCTGAAACTACTGGAAATATACACAGATCTGTTTATGTGGAACCAGTGACATCTGATAAGATTACAGTTTGGAGGGTAACTCTGGATTTGGTGGTGGGGTAGGAAAAACCCCTCCACACTTGGTCTCCACACACGCTCCTAACCTTTTACCGCAGATGTTGTTGAGGGAATCGGATTTGCTGCAAATTAAAAAGACCTAAATTATTTGATATTTGTTACCAAAAAACCCAAGATGTCCTGACAGCCATTCTGTGGCGCAGGAGTCCTGCTTCTCCTCCAGTTGGGGCCGAGTCCTTTGTTATTTGAGCCTGGAGACCACAGCTGGGAAACCGCTTATTTCTGAGTAATTCTGTCCTCACTCCTCGCATTTGTCCATTATAGCTGGAGGATGGTAGGCAGGGTGTTTGCACACTGAATGGCTGGTTGTCTTCCCTTGGAGGACACCAGCAGCCCCTGACGACATGCAGGCAGCAGGGAAGGAGTGTTTACTGAGATCCTCTCTGTGCAGGTGCTGGGCTCTTTCCCAAGCCTTTCTTACAGAGCACCAGAACCATGCCTTGAGGTCATCCCATTATAGAGATGAGAAAACTGAGGCTCTAAGATGATTTGCCCAGAACCATACCGGCAATAGGCAATGAGGAAAAGGAAGAGTTTTTCTCCCACCTAAATGTCTCAGGGGGCAAAGCCACACCTCAGATACCCACAGAAAATGTAGATATCATGGGTGCAGATCTCCTCGATTTGGTAAAGAGAGCCAGAAATGACCAGGTCTTCACATGTTGGCTCAGGTCTTGAAGTCAAACAAAAAACTCAGACCGGGCTGTGGTTTGCGATCCCACTGCAGGGCCTTTGGTGCCTCCAGAGGCGGGAGGCCGAAGCTGTCTTGGTTTTGCTACCTCTCCAGGTGGGAACTTGAGGATCTGACTCTCAGGGTTCTTGTCTGCTGGTGCCAGAGGCCTCTGTCACAGGCAACGGGCACCACAGCTCAGCGTCTCCATGTCTGTATGCCTTTGAAAGCCTTTCTTGGTGACTTTGTGGGGACTCCTCCCTTGGCTCTAGCACGCTGTGAACGTGCACTCATCTATAAACATTCATCTAATCATTTATCTCTAAAAGATGACATCAGTCTATAAAATGCACCACAGGACGTAAGAATAGCAGTCACATGGCCTCAGAAATAATCAGCCCAAATTGACATCTGACAACACCCCCCCAATGCACGCCCAGGAGCTGGGCTGTGATTGGTAAGGTTTTCATTCCTGAGGGACCCCACGCTGTGAAAATGCACCTATTTCTGTTCATTGAAAATCATTTTTTTTAATAAGCAGCCCAGTGGAAAACAATTGTGAATGGCAGCTTCATTACATGTGGATTTTTAGAACAAAGAAAATACTGCTCACACTTGATGACCTGTTCAATGATACTGAATTTTAATTAAAAAAATGTTACATGCTAAATTGATGACAAGGAAGGTGTGACACTAGGGCTAGGAAAGAAATCAGGAAGGCAACTGAGGGTTGACAAGTTGCCTTGGTGATCTATTTGACGTTACTTCCTATTTTTGTCCTCTCTTGTTTATTTTCCACTTGAAATGGTCAGTTTTAACTAGTGGGAAGGTGCTCCAAGCTCAATGGACTTCCAATGGGGAGGCTGGTGGGACGAGAGGAGGGTACGAGGAGGGGAACCTTATTTGCCCTCAGGGGACCTCCAATGTCATCTTGTGCAGTGGATGGGTTGTTGTTCTAAAGGGCCTCCTCAAAATGGCTACGGCCCAGTCCACCCTAGAAAAGGGTGTTCTAGAGGGCCTCCTCAAAATGGCTACGGCCCAGTCCACCCTAGAAAAGGGTGTTCTAGAGGGCCTCCTCAAAATGGCTACGGCCCAGTCCACCCTAGAAAAGGGTGTTCTAGAGGGCCTCCTCAAAATGGCTACGGCCCAGTCCACCCTTCAAAAGGGCCAGTTTTTCTGAGTGCCAAACCTGGAGATGCTTCTAGATGATTGGTTTAAGGTCATTGTCGCAGGCCTGCTAACTCGGAATGAATTATTCTGAAGGAACAGATTCAATGATGTGTGGACAAGCCAGTGGATGTTCAACCCAACCTAATTTTCACCAATTATAAGAGAGTTTTCTTTTGAGATGGTGCAATAATTGAATAGGAAAATCCAAGTGCTGAAAGTATGTCAGCGTGTTGGGTTTCAGAAAGGCTGACTGGGTTGGGTGAAGGTGGTCAGCTTCCTTTCTGGGTGGGCTTCTGAAAGGTCATGGTGTGTCCGTTCATGACCTAAAGCCCCCATGATAGAGTAGCCATTTGCCCCAGTCACAGAGCCCTGAGGTCTGCCCGGGCTGGGAGAATCACCTCCACCGGGGAGGAAGCAGTGGCCCTGTGTCAGGAAGCCTGCCTCAGCTTGCCGGGAGAAGCGGGAGTCTTGGGGCTGGGGAGCTTGAGTGTCTCCTTCCTCCCGAGAGAACAGATGTGCAGAGCAGACCACAGAATTCACCACCAGCCAGAATAGGCCCTTGACCTTCCCTGAGGAAGAGACTAGCATTCAGGGTCTAGGGTCCTCAGGCAGAGAACAGCAGATACAGAGGCTCTGGCATTGGGGGTGCTGGTGCAGAGTGAGTGGGCCACAGGTATGACATATGGGAGGTGTTTGCCATGCAAAAGGAGGAGGTCAAAGTCTGTTCTAAGAGCCCCCGGAAACCACTGTCATGGTCCAAGCAGGAGAAGCTCTCATATCCGGCCTGGGGGGACAGGTGACCCTTCCTTGACTTGGTTTTACATTTCCCGGAGATCATGCTAGCTTCTGTCTAGAGTGGGATGTAGAGGGGTAGGAGGCTGGGCTGTGGGCCAGGTGGGAGGTGATGGGACAGGAGACCAAGGGGCTACTTTCACCTGGGGCTGCTTCCACAGGTAGGACCAGCGTGGCACGGTGAGGAGCTGGTGAAGAGGGTGAGGACAGGGTCCTCACCTGTGAGGAGACATGTAAGCCCTGGTCTCCCCACTGGGGAAGGCTCCAATAATCCCCACCACTAAGAGAGGTCGTGGAGGTTAAAAATGAGGCCTGAACCACAACAGTTACCCAAGACTGTGTTCCCATTGTCCCTGTTGTCCCCACGAGCACAGATAGCAGACAGCCGTCCTTAGCAATGCTATTCTGACCCTCGTCCTCAGTAAAGTGGGAAGTAGGGCCTGGGCTGGAATCAGTGACAGGGCGGGTTTGAATTGCTTTTTTCTGAGAAATCATGTGCAGATCCCCAAGCAAAACGGTGATGCAATAGCCTTCCATGTTCTTAAAAACATTTTGATGTTTATGAAAAGAAAGTTAACAGGGAGCCGCATTATCACCGTCATTAAGCCCAATGCGCCCATGATCACATGGCTTCCCAGAGTACAACAGGTGAGCCAGAGCAGAAACTGTCCTTTGGGCCAGGATCCCGGTGTCCTTCCCCAGCACTCACGCCTGGCGACACAGGTGGCTAGGGGAGTGGGTGAAGGTAGGGGAATTCCCACCTTCGGGTCAAACACGCCACTCTGAGCTCACACCGGGCCCAGCACACAGTGTAGAACCTCACGGGTCTCACCCTTGTGCAGTTTATTAACCGGGGAAACTGGCCTGACCCTATGGGGTCTTCCTGTGGCTGGGAAGGCTCCCTGGAGGAGGGGGGCCATCAGGGCTGTGTGAAGGATGGGAGGAGGGGCCGATAGGGCTAGGCTCCCTGCTCACGGTGCAGCTTGCAGAAGGACACATGACCAGTTTTCTCTGAGCCAGCATATTTTCCATTCTAAATATAGCCCAAGATGACCCAAGACATCTTCTTCCCCTCCCAAGGAGATGCAAGGTTCTGTATTTTCCCGTATTTCTGTGACTTCTGAAGAAGTGAACAGTGAGATCGTAGGCTTTACCCTCCCATCTCCTGACCCCGTGGACCCTGGGTCCTAAGGAGCGATGTCTAACCCCCCTTGAGAAGAGAGCCTGCCCTGGGTCAAGAGCTCTTTTTGGCCCCGAACCTTTAGTAGTTACCAAAATATTGGGCCAGCCCTCTTCCTCCAGCAGAATGGAAACAAGTCTTCTATCCACATAGGAAGGGTCACCCATCACCCAGGCTGGAAATGAATAGCTTTCTGCCACTCTTGGATTGGTTTACCCCATCAACCTCAGGAGCGAGGCCCACCCTGCTGAGTTTTAATTGGACAATGGATCCTGACTTCCCCTTGAAATCTTGCTGCACCATTAAGTTGACACTTTGATCCCATTTCCAGAAGATACAGGATACAAGCCTCTGGAAAGAGGGCACCCACCGGCTGTGACTCTTGGCTCCAAGCACCTTCACAGCTTGTTTGCAAAGAGGGGCAGGGGATAGTTTTCTGTATCTGAGCGGGGCTCTGCTAATTGCTGCACAAGCACTTCTGGGGAAGTTCAAGTTTCCAAAGGCCTGCCCTTAACCCTGACCGTGCCAGTGCTTCCCAAACAGGGCGCTTGAGGGCACTTGTGAAAGCGCATTCTGGGAGACACAAAGCGGAGCAGTTATCTCCAAAGGGTTAATGACCAAAGAGTGAGGACAGTCATGGTAAGTTATATATAGCAAACAGTGAGCAAAGCCGGCAAGAGAAAAAAAATATATAAAGGAAAAAACCACATGGAGACACTCCCCCTCCCCCCTCAGGCAGCCCCCCCACCCCCCACCCTCCTGCAACAACACTGTATATACAGACCACAGATCGGGGCATAGTTAAATTTGGCACACAGAGACTACAGCAAAGAAAGAAAACATATCAAGTTACGCGGAGTCCTAGTCAGATTTGGGCCGGGGCCTCACCCGCACAATGCTGAGCAGAGGAGAACAAGGCCGCCGTGTGTTGTCGAAAAGCACACCGGTGAGTTTGGCTTTCCTTTCAGTCATTTGCTGGCCCGGCCCTGGGCAACAGGTTAATTCCCTGCCCCACAGGTGGAGACAGATAAAACAAACCCAAATGGCGTAATGGGCCACAGGAAACCTTTCTTTCAAAACTTGATCCATCTCCAGAGAGGAAACACGCAAGGACTTTGCTCTGGACAGTAATCTGTTTTCTTAGAGCCGCTGGGAGAGACCTGGTGGCCAGGGTAAATAAGGCAACGCGGCAGTGCCGGGGGTTTTGGCAGGCGGAGCTGCAAGGGAAGTTCGAAAAGACCACTTCCTACTCGCTATTCCCAGCCGAGAGCAAGCTGTCAATCTCGGAGGATGAAGGAGCTCTGGAAAAAGCCAGTGGAGAGAAAGGGGTCCCCCCTCGAGGGAGAAACCTAAGCCACAGGTGCACATCAGGGTCCCCTCCTTCTCCCCGGGGGCCGGCTCACCTGGCCAGAACCCAGCCTGCAAGCCCGCTCCCCTCCGAACTCCCCCAGTCGGGAGAGCAGGCCGGGACTTGTGAAATGCAACCCGGGGTGGCTTTCGGCCCCTGCTCTGAGCAGCGGACAGGCCAGCCACAGGCAGGCGGCCAGCGGGGACTGGCGGAGGCTTGGCAGCAGGCAAAGCGGGCACGGGGAGAGTCAGATATGTTTTAGTCATCAGACGTTGTCCCTGCCAGCAGGCGCTGAGGAAGGACTCCCTGAGGAGATGAGACAGCCGCCGGCCAGGGCTGCACGGTACATAGGTTTTTTCAAAGCCAGGCCATGTTGTGACCCTACTTGAGCTTCGCTGGACCCTAGGTGGGCAGGGTTGTGCCACCATTTTGCAAGGGAAGGAGTTGAGGCACAGTGAGGTCACGTGCTGTCGGTGTGGGTACAGCTGGTCCAGAGGGCAGCCCCTTATCCTGGCCCTCCGGGTAGGCATGCCTGAAGAGCTGGTCCCCGCCACACAGAGCAGTGGTTCTCACTTCTGGGCATGTGCCAGCATCCTGGGGTCATCCTCTACCCTGTGGGACCCCTTCTCCTTAAGGTGGGCCTGGATACCCTGCCCAGGGGGTGGGTGTGCAGCAATTTCGGCTCACACTGGCCTCTACCATGGACCCAAGCCCAGTCTCCAACAGCAACTGGGGGGACAATGAGGCAAAGTGTGTCCAGAGCTGCTCCAAACCCTGAGGAACCAAGCGCTGCATCTCCTCCCCTGCCTGCGACTTGATGGCTCCACAGTCTTGGCTCCCCATACAGAAAAGATGCTGTAAGATGTTGAATTGTGTCCGCTTAAATTTCATATGTTGAAGTCCTAACCTCCCCACACCCCAGTATCTCAGAATGTGACCTTGTTTGGAAAACAGGTCCTTGTAGTTACAGCGAGTTAAGATGGGGTCATACTGGATTAGGGTGGGCCCTTCATCCCACACGACCGGTGTCTTTATAAAAATTAAAGGGGAATTTTGGACATAGACGTGCGCGCACAGGGAGAACACCATGGGGACACGAAGGCAGAGGTCGTGGTGTCACATCTACAAGCCACCGAATCCCACAGATTGCCAGCAAGCCCCAGATGCTGGCAGGGAGGCCTGGACCGGATTTCCCTCGCAGCCCTCAGAAGGGACCAACCCTGTGGACACCCCTGCCCTGGGAACTGCGGCCACCGGAGCCGTGAGATAGTTCGTTTCTGTTCTGAGGCCCTGCTGTTGAGACTTTGTTACGCCAGCCCTAGCAAATACAGATGAGGAAAAGTCCAAGGTATCTGTGGTTAGTTTACCTTGAAACCTGACTTTGAAGCCCCTTCCAGCTCTGCTCTGCAGACGTTGATTTGATCCTGTTTCAAAGAGCAAAATGGTACAACTGCAAAACACAGCCCGTGACTTCTCTGCTCCAGGACATCCTGACGGCAAAAAGAAGGAAAGGTCCCTCCTGCTCAAAATCCTAACCTTCCTTAGTTCTCAACAGAAATCACATTCTGCGTAATTCTCCCCCAATGACTCCAAGCCAAGACAAGCCCCACTTTCTCTTCTGGGCACAGGTGGGACCCTCTGCAAATTACAATGTAGAAGAACCCCTCTTTTCCAGCCAAGTGCAAGGTCCAGCCTCTTGCTTACTTCCCGGTCATCCCAACTAGATTTCTGGAGAAGACCTGAAAATTCACTCATGTGACTAAAATGATGAATGAGGGTCAGGAGCTTGAAGCCCCAGCTCACCCAGGTAAGGAATTATGTTGCCTAGAGCACCGGCCAACGCTCCGCCTTCTGCCCTCACTGGATTATGGGGTCCTTACAGTGACACATCCCCACTTGGTGGGAATTCCTCCTGGCGTGACAACACCAGTACCCCCATGCCTTTGCCTCAAGCCTTGGTCTCCCTCCCCCGGTGGTATGGAGCCCAGGGACGCCAACATCATCTCAGACTAAGGAAGTCCTCCCAGAGTGTGCCGCCATCCCCCAGAATCCTGGCAGCATCCCTAGTGATGAGTCTTTGGGCATGGTGATTCTCAGGGCTAAATTCTGGAGTACTAACGTGGACCATGATGTAAGAATTATTAGACTTGGTCTTTGAATGTCCCCCTTGCTCCCTTGCTTTTGTTGCTTTGTTCCTGAATTCGGCCTCCTGCTCTACATCTGCCTGCCAAATACCTCTTCCAGCCTTACTCTTCCCCCACAGGGTCTTATTGTTTATACAAGATATTTTTCTTCCACCGAGAATTTCTTAGCACATCAATTAGAATGCAGGATTTTGAGAGAGAGTCGCCTGCTTCCATCCATCCCCCCTCCTACACTTTAGTGACTTACACGTAGAAACTACACAGCACAGATTTGTAGAAGGCTGATTCAATCTGAGTGTCTTCTGTTCATTTACTCTTGTTATCTGTTGTGGTCCCCAGTCCTTTCCCTATTTGGTCCCCATGTTCCTCCCGCTTCACAATTTGGTCTGCTCATCTAGGGATGTCGCTGTCTCCTAACTTAGACCGAATAGACAGGAGGGTTCACTGTAGTTGATTCCTCATCCACTCAGAGCCAAAAAACTCATAAGCTTTTAGAGCCAGAAGATTCTTTAGGAAGTATTTGGTCCATTTCTTTAAGACAAGGCCATGTGACTTGCCCAGGGTCAAATGGAGGGGTAAGTGGCAGAAGAGAGAGCCTGGAAGCCAGATGTCCTGGTTTGATGCGAGACCATTCATCATGTGGATGAAGATATCATCCGTATGGCCATTGTAGGGCGAAGGGGATAGGGAGTCACATTGTATCTGTTCTGGAAGCTTCCCTCTATTGGTCTCTGGGTGTTTTAGCTTAACTTTAATGGCTCCCAAGGAAGTCCAGACCCCTTTGTCCCATCTGCTCCACAGGGTTGCATGTGGACCGCTGGAAGACGGACCCACCCCCAATACAACCGGGTCCCACAGACTCTGTTCCTAACGTGGGCGCTGGAATTCCTTCCTGTCCACGAGACCGCTCCTCATCTCTCTGTGCCAAGCAGAGACACCATCTCCTGTTCTATCTCACAAATCCACAGATATGAGCGACAGAAAGTGTCTTCTATTTAAAGTGTCACGCAGATGTCAGAGGTAGGGCTGTTTCCAACCACTGAAGAAACATAAAGCAAAACAGTCCTGTCGGCATAGACATATGCCTCATTGTTTTCAATCTAAACACATGTTTTACATCAAGAGAGGGCTTGTGGTCGGGGTAGGGGGAGCTGAAGGGAGATTCAAAGGTTCTTCAGCTCTCAAAGATCTCAACCTCTTCAAAGTTTCAACCCTCAGAGCTCTTACAACGTTTCATCCCACTCAGGAGAGGCACTTCTGCCCACACTCTCATGTGCCTGCATGGTGGCTCGGCTCTGGTCCAGAAGGACGGAGAAAGGAAACAGGATGGTCGCCTCACTGCAGATATTCTCCCCAGGGGACGTCATTTCTCCTTTGGGATTTGACGGGCTCCCTAAGACACATTCACCAGCAGAGAAAAGGTGGTATCTGTCTGCTGGGGAGGCTGTACCAAGCCATGGGTGGTGATGGGTGTCATGAGGTCACCCTGGGGGGGGGCGGGGAGGGAGAGAGCAGCTTCTACCTGGGACCCCAGACAGGTGGGTGCTGGCTCAAACACAACAGCTGATTAGGAGAAAGGGGAAGGGTTTGTATTCAGTTATCATCAGTGTTTCTAGCCTCAGTCTTCTCAATGCTGCATTGAGGGCAATAATAACTTCATGGTATTTCGGGGGTTCACCAAATGAGATCATTCATTACCTGTGGAAGTGCTGGGCACAGAAAGATGAGGAACAGTTTCGTGGATGGGAAGGAATTCCAGCACCCATGCTGGCTCCTGGCTGTCTTCTCTCTGAGTGATTGTTTCTAAGGGGAAGGAGAAGTAAGATGATGACTCCAGCCCACAGGTCAAGTCCAGGCAGGTCACTTGGAGTGTAAGAATACCACGTACACACACTGTGCCCCAGATGGTTTGTAATCAGAGGGACACGTGGAAAGCAGAATGGCAGAGCAACGGAGTGGGACTGGCAGAGCCCAGTACGAGTCCTGGGGTCAATGCTTGAGCTCTGATACCTCGGATGGGTCCCTTGCCTCCCTGACCTTGCTTGCCTGTCTGTAAATTGGAGTGGACTGCACACAGCAGTCATGGCAAGCCTCTTGCAGAATGATCCAGGAAGACAGCTGGAAATGACAAGGTGCTGAAATGTGTGATGCTGTTGTTGTTCTTAAAGGGAGGGAGAAAGAAGGGAGGGAATGAGAAGAGAGGGGAAGAGATTAGCCTTTATTTAATTTTTTTTTTAAATTTTAAAATAGTTTTTATGTTTCCAGAAAAGTTGAAAAAATGGTCCAAAGAGTTCCCACCTACACACACCCAGTTTCACCTGTTGCCAGTGTCCTATATTAGCATGGAACATCTGTCATATTTAATGACCAATATTGATATGTAATTATTAATTCAAGTCTCTACTTTATTCATATTTCCTTTGTTTCTACCTAACATCCTTCTGCTCTAGGATCCCATCCAGGATACCACTACATTTAGCTGTCAGGTCCCCTTTATGGCTCTTCTTGGCTGGGGCCAGTTTCTCCGATTTTCCCTGTTTTTGATGACCCTGACAGTTTTCGGAAGTCCTGGTCAGGCATTTTGTAGAATGTCCCTACGTTGGGATTTGTCTGGTGTTTCCTCATGATTAGGGTAGCATGGTGGGCTTCTGGGAGGAAAGCACTGGGGTAAAGGGCCACTTTCATCACCTCATTATCACGCGACTTATCACTCTTGACGTTCACCTTGACATCCGGCTGAGGTAGTGTTTGCTGAGTTTCTTCTTTGAAGAAACTTTGAAAGGAGGTGGCTGTGCGCACTCAATGCTTAAGGAGTGGGGAGTTCAGGGGCACCCAGGGGGGCTCAGTCGTAAGGACTGGGGAGTTCTGTTCCATATTCTTGGGGGTGCAGGAGCTACCGCCATTGTTTGAAGTTGTACATGGGAGAATTGTCTAGTCTCCTCCATTCATGTATTCATATTATCAGTATGGAATATTTCATATTCACATATACCAGTATGAGTCACGCATGTTTATTTTATACTTGTATTATTTATAATCCAAGACGACTTTATTGCTCAGGTTTCTCCAGTTTGGGCCTTTGAGAGCTCTTCATACGGCTGCTGTATTCCCACCGTTGTGTGCTGTTTGTTCTTCTCAGCACTTCCTTACTTTCTGACATTATAAGATGCTCCAGGATCACCTTGTAAATTTCCTGTCCACCTTAAAATCAGCCACTTCTGCCAGAAGTCCTAGCTCCTTTCATCGGAGAATGATACTATGAATCTGAAATCTGGGCACCAGATGTGTGCATTGCTGCAGGGATGTCATTTAATTTGGACCCTCTCAGCTGACAGAGCAAGGAAATATATGTGTTTATACCAGCCCATAGCTACAAATATTTTGTATGCATCCCTCTGTATCTGTATGAGGCTAAACGTGAGTTCTTACTGATGTTGCCAACACTAATCCTCTACCACGTGAACCATTCCAGCCTTTACTTGTCTGTAACTTCTCACTCCAACAAGAGGAAAATTCGCTCCTACCACCTGTCATCCATTTACTGAACTTTTCAATTCCAAAATTCATGATGGGTGGCTTCAGAATCATCAACTCCTATCCCATGGGAAACAACTTTATCAATAAGAATACAGTGTTAAGGATGATTCCTTTTGCTTCGGTCTTACAATTTCTGCTTATTTCCAATACTATTTAGGTCAGCACCTTTTATGCCCACCCCTTCAGTGAGGTGATTTCCTACATGTGTAATACAGTTACAATTTTTTTTTTTTTTTGTCAGATTCAGCATTCCCTCCCAGGATCCCCCGACCTCTTGAATAAATTTTAAAAATTTAAATACATCTGAAAATTTCTTAAGAGGAAAACTTGGATGATTAATTTTAGATCTTTGTTTCTTTCTTTCCTTTTTTCTTCCTTTCTTTCTTTCTTACTTTCATTTTATTTTGTTTTTTCAGTGTTCCAAGATTCATTGTTTATGCACCACACGCAGTGCTCCATGCAATACGTGCCCGCCTTAATACCCACCACCAGGCTCACTCGTATGGTTTCACTTACTTTCTTTTTAAGAGAGGGAGAGAGAGAATCTTAAGCAGGCTCCACGGCCAGTGCAGAGCACAAAGCAGAACTCCATCTCAAGGCCTGGAGATCATGACATGAGCCGAAATCAAGAGTTGGATGCTTAACTGACTGAGGCAACCGGGTGCCCCAGATTTGTCTTTTTCTCTAATATACGCATTTAACACTATACATTTCCACTAGTCTGTGTTCTGTCACTATGGATTACTTTATATTTTCTAAAATTTTTTATGTAAATAGATTCGTGCAGTTTGTGTCTTTCCCCGCTCTGGCTTCTTTCGCTCAGCATAATTAATTCAGATTCATTCATGTTCTTGCATGTGTCAACAGTTTGTCCCTTCTCATTGCTCTGTAGCATTCCATTATATGGATGAGCCTCTGTCTATTTACCTACTTACCTGTACTGTACCTCTGGATTCTTTCCAGTTTTGAGTTATTGAAAAATAAAGCTGCTATTAGCCTTCATGTGGGAGTCTTTGTACAGACGTATGTTTTCACTTCTCTTGGGTAAATACCTAGGAGTGGAATGGCTGGGTCATATGGTGAGTATAGGCTTAATTTTGAAACAACTGCCCATCCATTTTCCAAAGTGGTTGTACCATGTTACATTCCCACCACAGTGTGTAACGTTCCAGTTCTTGCCAATTTCAGCACAGTCAGTATTTTTAACTTCAGACATTTCAGTCGGTGCACGGTGCTGTCTCATTGTTGTTTCCATCAGCATTTCCCTAGTTACGAATGGCACCGTGCTTATTTATCATTCATACTGCTTCTCTGATGAAATCTATGCCCAGTTCCTTTCCCCACTTACAAAACTGGGTTGTGTGCTTTCTTCTGATTTTGAGAATTAATTTTTTTAATATCCTGGGTTCAAGTCTGTTTACCAGATATGTGATCAGCAGATATCTCCTCATCTGTGGCTTATCTGTTCCCCTCTTTAGGGTGTCCCTCATAGACCAGAAGTTCTAAAATTCTATGAAGCCAATCTATCAAACTTTTTTATATGTCATGTTTTTACTATCTTATCTAAAAAGTCTTTGCCTCACTCAGACTTGCAGATTCAGTTTCTGAGTCTTTTGGATTTGCCCATCTGCTTAGAACTTTTTTCTGTATTTTCACGTTGGACTTATACAGTTAGTTACAGATTTTAAAAACGGGCCCATGACCCATTTTGAGTTAATTTTTTTATATGGTGTGAGGTGCTTATCAAAGTCCAATTTTTCATGCAGATAAATATTCAATTGTTCCAGCAGCATTTACTGAAAGAGTATTTTTTTTTTCTTATGGATCTGTCTTTGCCTCTTTGCTGAAGATCAGTTGTCCATATACGTGTAGGTCTATTTCTGAAATACACAATTTGTTCTATTGATCTGTTTGACCATCGGTATGCCAATATCCATTGCTTCATTCTGGTAACTTTATAATAAGCCCTATAATCAGGTAGTGCTAGTCCTCAAAATTGTTTCTCTGCTTCAGAATCCTCTTGGGTCTCCCAGATCTATTGTGTTTCCTTTTGAATCTTAGAATCAATTTATCAATTTCGACAAGAACACAAGGGTTCAGGGGTTTTTGACTGGGATTGTGTTGAACCTACATATCAGTTTGGAGAAAATTACCATCTTAACAATGCAGACTCTTCTGACTCAAACATGGTATGTCTTTCTATTTACTTAGTTTTATTCAATTCCTCTCAACAGTATTTGGTAGTTTTCAATATATAGACCTTTCTCATCCTTTGTCATATTTATCCCTAAGTAGTTCTGATTTTTAGGTTGCTAGAAATAGTATTTTTTAAAAAGATTTTATTTTTGTATTTGAGAAGGACAGAGTGAGCGCGCGAGAGAGAACAAGTGGGAGGGGGGCAGAGGCAGAAGCAGACTCCCCGCTGAGCAGGGAGCCTGATAAGGGGCTTGATTCCAGGACCCTGAGATCATGACCTAAGCCAAAGGCAGACACTTAACTGGCTGAGCCACCCAGGGGCCCCTAGAAATAGTATTTTTTATTTTAATTTCAGATTGCCCACTGCTTGTACAGAGGCATGCAAGTGATTTTGCTGTATTGATCTTGTACCCTGTCTAAACTCACTGATTCCTTTTATTGGTTTTTGTAGATTTGTATTATTTTTGCCATTTTTTCCTTTCATCTGGGAAAATAAATCTAGTCTCTCTACTCCATTTGACTGTAATGGAAGTTTGAAGGATTTGCTTTTTAAAAAGTGTATTTATTGGTGCCTGGGTGGCTCAGTGGGTTAAGCCACTGCCTTCAGCTCAGGTCATGATCTCAGGGTCCTGGAATTGAGCCCCACATTGGGCTCTCTGCTTGGCGGGAAGCCTGCTTCTCCCTCTCTCACTCCCTGTGCTTGTGTTCCCTCTCTCACTGTGTCTCTCTCTGTCAAATAAATAAATAAAATCTTTTTTTTTAAAAAGTGTATTTACTAAGGTGATTGACGATATGGGTAGAATCGCCATGGGTCAGGGCATAGTGTCAGTAAGACCCATATACATGGGAAGTAATGAGTGTAGTCTGCTCCCACTGTGGCCCATAAATATGAAAGGTAATTCTTAGAACACTTTCCCCAGTAAATGACAATAAGATATGTGACGACGTGGCTTGGGAGCCCCATCTGTAAATGAGTGTGTTAGACCCAGTGATTTTGTGTGCATCACTAAAGGATGCCAACAACTTTAATGAACATGCAAGTCCTTCCCCAGAGCCTCTGGATAAGAGCATAAAAGTAGCTGGCACCTGATTTCAGCCCATGAGACCCCGAAGAGACACCCAGCTGAGCTCACCTGGACTTGTGACTTCCAGAACTGTGTTTTAAGATGCTGAAGTCTGTGCTAAATTGTTATGCAACGTTGGATAATGAGTGCAGTCATAAACCACAAGCATTTTCATGTCAGTGAACTTATTTGACTTCTGTTTCTGTGGCTGCAGAGTATTCTATTCCACAGATGTCCATACTTTGGTGAGCATCCTTTAGTTTGTTTTCTATATCCTCTAAGTTTTTTTTTTTAAACAACAAATATATATCATTAGAATACTATGAATAATTTACATAAATCCCAAACTCATAAAAACTTGCAAGACAGAACTCAAGGTGCATTTTCCCATAGACACATGTTTTGGGGTGATTAGAATCCCATGACATGCCACAAAAGACTTCATCCTAAAGTTCCATGCCCCATGCACTATTTCTAGTCGACAGTAAATTCCAAGTTTTAATTCAAGAAGCCAAGAATAGATGGCTTTTCTCCCTTCACCCCCACCCCTTAAGAAGACCAGAGCTACTGTTAAGCCTACAAAAGACCAGCCCTGCATTAGGAGAGGAGGAGACAGAGCCCTTCAGAGCATGGGCACTGGGACTGGCCCCGGCACATGCAGGTGTGCGCATGCGTGCAGAAGTGTCCGCGCGGGGCCACCGACCGAGCGAGTCCGCGCGCACATGTGCACAAGCTGCCGGTGAGCTGCAGCAAGACACGCTGCCACTTCCCAAAAAAAGGAGTCCAAGAAACTTTGTGTGTGTCCAAGAATACAGCAGGGCAATAACAGTCTGTGGGGTGTGATCGTATACCTTATAACCTTCCCATATTTTTGTTCTCTCTTCATCGCTGGTGTCCTCTCCAGCAGGCAGCCCCTTCCACCTCTCCTGGTCCCCTGTCTTTCTCTCCGCCCTCATTCTCTGCACAGGCTTGTCCTCTCCCTCTCTCTCAGACTCCTTTCCATCCCCTCCTGGACCACTTTCTTCCCGATCTCCCCACTCCAAACTAGAACAGCGCAGATGTCCTTCAGTGAAGCAAACACACGGCAGCACATTCCTGCCTTGGAGTCCAGCCCGACAAGCAAGGGGATGCTGGGTCTCCATACACAGGATGAATGACTGGATGAGTCTCCGGAGAGTTATGCTGAGCGAAAAAGGTATACATACTACGATTCCACTTAGCTAATATTCTTGAAATGACAAAACTACGAAAGCAGAGAACAGACTATTGGTTGCCGGGAGTTAAGGAAGGGGAGAGAGTGGGAGGGACAGATGGACTGCTATAAAATGGCAACACAAGAGATCCTGTCAGTCACAGAAGTAAAACACATCTTTTTTTTTTCTTAAAGATTTATTTTTTTTTAAAAGATTTTACTTTTATTTATTTATTTGACACAGAGAGAGATAAAGCAAGAGAGGGAACACAAGCAGGGGGAGTGGGAGAGGGATAAGCTGGCTTCCCACGGAGAAGGGATCCCAATGCAGGGCTCGATCCCAGGACCCAGGGATCATGACCTGAGCCCACAGCAGATGCTTAACGACTGAGGCACCCAGGCACCCCTTATTTATTTATTTATTTTAGAGAGAGAGCTTGTTCATGCGAGTAGGAGGAGGAGAGGGAGGGAGAGAATTTCAAGCAGACCCCATGCTGAGCATGGAGCCCAATGTAGGACTCTGTCTCACAGCCCTGAGATCATGACCTGAGCAAAATGAAGAGTCAGTCTTAACCAACTGAGCCACCCAGGCCCCCTAGAAGTAAAGCATATCTTGACTATGGTGATGGATACCCAAATCTACACACTGACTAAAACTGCACAGGACAGAAAGCACACGCGCCCCCCGCCCCCCCCCACACACACACTCTCTCTCCCTCTCACTAGTCCGTATACATAAAAGTTATCAGAGTCAATATTCTGGCTATGATATTATAATATAGTTCTGCCAGATGTCACTTTCGAAGGAAACTGAGTGAAGGGCACACAGGATTTCTTTGACATACGTCTTAAAACACCTATGAATTTGCGAAGATCTCAAAAAGTTTAATTGCAAGAAGTGAAGGAGAAGTAAAGATTTTCTCAGACAAACAAAATCGGATGGTGTTCACTCCCAGGAGATCTGCCCTGCAAGAGATGGGACGAGAAGTTTTTCAGGCAGAAACCTGGGTCTGCATAAGATAGGAATGAGTGCTGAAGAAGGAAGAAATGGAGGTAAAATAAAATTTTGCGTTTTTCTTGGCCTTAATTGATTTAAATTACCAGCTATGGTTTTATAGCTTTTAAAAATACATTTTGGAGTTAATTTTTTGTTCAATGTCAAGTTTTTTTGTTTTTGTTTTTTTTTAAGCTTCAGGCCTCAGGCAGGCCCTGCACTCACAGGCCAACGGCTGGAAGGGCCTGAGAAGAATCCTGAAGGCACCAGGTTCTCCTGAGGGTGCCCCAGCCTCACCTTGCCATGGTCCCCATTGTCTCTAAGAAACCATGACAGCTTCTGTTGGAGGGGGACCACTGACCTCTCAGCACGTGGATATTGTCCAAGGCCATCAGAGTGAGAGACAGAAATAAGGGCACTGGAATCAGGCAGACCTGACTTCAAACTCCAGTTCGCCTCTTAGCTGTGTGATGCTGAATAAGTTACTTAACCTCTCCGGTTCAGATCTCACATTTAATAGTACTTTTCAGGGTATCTGTGGCAGTTAGAGGACCTAACACATGGGGCAGAGACTGCCACATGCTGGGCACTAAAATATGTTCATTTCTTTCCTTATTAGGATGTTTATGACTGTTCCTCCTGGCACACTCACATAGAAGTCTCCACTCCTTAACAAAATTCACATGTAAGATCCACACTGCTTTGTTCTTGCCCGAAAGCTGATTCTCTGCAGGGAGGCGTACACAGCTATCATTTCTCAGTTCTCCTTACAACTCAGGCCGGGAAAAAGTTATGTAGGAGGCGTTGCGGCTTCAGGCAACAGCTCTTGATCTAACAACCTGAAGAAACAACGATCCCACTTTGTCCCTTCTCCCAAATCCCCTGGAGAGTTGAAGCATGGTGCTGCCTTTCTGAGGTTCTGAACCCTTGGCCCCTTGGTTTTCATAAAATTCTATAGTCCATTTCTCTGCACAGAAGTCAAAATGGTGTCTTTAAAATGAAAATCAGTTCCTGTCAGACCTAACTCCACTCAGTGGTTCACATTGCACTCGAACCAAGAGCTCTTAGTTAGGGAGGCTTATGAAGCCCCCAAACCTGTTCCAGCCTTATCTCTTTTTGCTCCCCCAGTGGCTCACACCACTCAGCCACACTCACCTACTTTCTGTTTCTCAACACCTTGAGTGCGTTTGGCCTCAGAGCCTTTGCACTTGCTGGTTTCTCTGGCTGGAATGCTCTTCCCTGATCTGAGCATGCTGGCCTCCCATCTTCTTGCCCTGTTTCCAGTATTGTCTCAGCAAGCACCTTCCCTGACCATAGTCTACGGTGGAGGGACTTTCTCTCCCTCAGCAGCCCTCCCCCTGCCCCCGTTTGCTCTGAGGCAGATGCCACACTCCAAAATCATCACGTTCATTTATGTGTTTATTTGGTTTTTGCCTGTTTCCTTTTTGAAGAACATCAGCAGAACAGGACAAGGAACTCTGACTTTGAAAACCCTGGTGCCCAGATCTGGGCCAGACATTTGGTGTGGGTGGTTCCCAATACCTCTTTGTAAATGGATAATTGTTCCTTCCTATCCCAGCACAAGTACTCATGCCTGGCCAAGGCAACCCTGGCTCCTGGCCTCTGGAGAGCCATTTGTGGATCCCAAGCCATCCCCAGACCACACTTGGTGAAGCTCACCCAAGAGAAGCGTGCCAGTGACCTCAGACAGTCACACATGGCCTGGGGCCCAAGAACGCAGGCTTCTTAGCCCAGGCTGGGGAGCAAAGGTGCTGGAAAAGGGGTAACTGAGTGAATCCCTTCCCACCCACCCCCACCCCCACGCAGGGGCAGTCACGTAGGCAGATTGCTTGGGATTAGGGAGTGGTGCTAATTCAGCTGACACCAAGGCAAAGGGATTGTACCTGAGGAAGATTTACATCTCCTCTTCCATATCTCATGCTGCACCCCTCCGCCCCACCCCCCCACCGCTGAGCTGCACACCACTCCCCCAGCGGTCATAACACGGCAATAATAACCAGCTCAGCGGCTCGCCGCTGAGCCCCAGCCAAGACGAGAGGGGCTGCCCCCACTCCCTGTCAATATACAGATATGTACATATATATCCACAGGGGAACATTTGTCAGGAGGCTCCAGGAGAGAAATGACTATTCCATAAAGATTTCATTTTTGTTGGAGTCTACCCATGTCTCTATATTGTCATAAAAATTCAATAGGAAACTTCCATAAAAGAAGGAGGCACAATTAAAAAGAAATAGGGACAGCTCCAGGAGAGGCTAGAGATTAAAGACCAAGAGGCCTAGTTCAGGCGGGAGAATTTTATGAGCTCCCAAAGAAAGAAAAACACACCACACAGAAAAAGTGCCCAGTAGAAACCATCCTGGCTGCCTTAGGTGAGGCATGCTGTCCACTCTGGGGCTGTTGTCTCTGAAGCCTGGGGGGCAGACACCATGGGCCCTGCATGGCACAGTGGCTGGACTCAGTAGGAGGCTGTGAACATGGGCGTGGGCTGGACAGGGGTGTGGACCCCCAAGGAACACTGCAGCTTTCCGGGGAGCCAGAAAAACGCCAAGTCTCCGAAGCAGGAGAGCCCTATCGGTGTCGGAGCCACAGAGAGCTCCAGACAAGATAATCCCATGGCCTGGGGGTTTGGTATGTTACCCCAGGGAGGGAGAGAGGGCTTTTAACAAACCTTTGGGAAGTCAGATCCTTAACCAACATTGGATCAGAATATTCAACCTCAAGATCTCCCCACTCCCTTTTATCAGACCATTTTCCCGATTATACACACAACAGATGTTCATTATAGAAATTTTGGAAATACAGAACACAAAAAGATTAACACTGACCATCATCCTTCTACCTAACCATACATATCTCTCTTCCTAATGTTTTTATTTCCCAGTCTTTGGGAAAGCACAGTCTGTAAAGAAGAAAATAATAGGAAAAGCTTGGGTATTGAAAACGGGGCAGGCAGGGGAGAACCATCCTCCAAAGCAGGCTAGGGGTGCACAATGACTGAGCCCCGGGACAGAGCAGAGCAGGGAGAGAGCAATCCTGTCCATCAGATTCCTGCGTAGCTCAAAGGAGCAACCAGATGTTTACAAAATGGGGGCTGGAAGAAAAAAGAAGTGGGGGAACCCTCAGGGTTTTACCACCAAACAGAAGCAGCAGATTTGATTGCCTGTCCCCATAGGGATGATCTCTCTGCAGAGATCATGAATGTGTAAGCCTTGCCCTGCTCCTCTCCTAGTTCTGTGAACTTTGTGGTGACGTCTGGTTCTGATGCTGACACCCTCTACCCTTGCTCCAATCCATGACGGTGGTGGCTAGTCCTGTATTTCTAGAGATACAGACACGGAGCTGCCTGTAGCTGTGGGGGTCCCCAGGGACCCCTCTTGAGACAGTGGTGAGCCTCAGGTATCCGCACACATCATTTGAGATTTGCAAGGAGAAAACTCTCCCTACTGTTACTTTTTTTGGTTACATCGCCATCGTCATTATCATCAGTATGATGCTGAAGATCGCAGACAGGAAGTAAGCTTTGCCTTAAGACAGGGCCAAGCCAGGTCCATTCCAAAAACAATAAAGAGCTTTTGAGCGACTTTTTTCCCCCTATCAAAATGAAAATAGCTATACTGCATCCTTGTTTCCAGTTTTTTGGACAGAGAGTCATCTCTGGGGACTTGGCGCAGCTCTCCAAACGTGGCAGTTGGTTGGAGGCTGGAAGCATCTCTAGGCGGCCCTTGGCCTCCCTTGCAGTTAGCTCAGGTGACACCTTGACACTGACCACTCACAGGGCTCGAAGGGCACCTGCTACTGGGGTCGAGGGAAGCTCCGCCAGGTGTGAGGTAGGTGAGGGACAGGTCCACAGAACCTTTCCCAAAGCTGTTCCCCTTCTACTAAATATGAGCTCCATGGGGCTGGACAGGATCTCGTTTACCCACACCCCTGCTCCTGCTATGGCCATGAGATCACCACTGCACATTTATAGCCATAAATATTATTTAAACTATGTTTAGCGACACAGATTCTGGGTAATAAAGAGAACTCTGAGGAAGATGCCGGTGAACCCTCTCTTTCTCCACTTTTCAAACCAGGAGCTCAGGGCCAGGGTGGGTGGGGGGGGGCACACAGTCGCCTGGCGATCACCCACAGAAGCCACAGAGAGCTCTCCCTAGCTGTGGCGGGGGAAAGGGAGCCTTCCCAGGCAGGGTGCAGCCCACAGAATCAGAGGCACTGCAGGACAGGGGGCGACGTCAGTGGCTCCAGCAAGGAGCTCCGTGAGGAGCCCAGTGACCTGGAGAGACGAGGGAGACCAGACACATGGGGTGGGGTGGGGTGGAGTTGCCTTGGGTCAGCCCTGGTATCTTATGTGGGCTTCTGGGGAGCCCCGTTCTTGATAGGGCTTGAGGGGAAAGGGTGAACTCCTGCAAAAAGTCTCAGGTCAAAGAGCCAGGCTCACAGGAAGAGCCTGGGACAGGTTCAGACCCCAGGCCTGGAGTATCAGACCAAAGGATGAGGGTGGTTTCTAGGACTATGCTCCAAGGTCAGCCTGAGCCCTTGGCAAAATGACCTTGATGTCCAGATGTTAACCCACTGACCAGGCTCTTGAATTCCTTTGAGCTAAGAAAGGCCCAGCCCTGGGGTGTGCAGCCTCGGTGACCTGATGGCCTTGGCCCAGAGGTCATTCTCACCCAGGCCTGTGCACCCAGACTCACTTATGCAGCTGCACCAATAGTGTCTATTAGAAAGTCAGAGAAAGCATTGGAAAATACGTGCTGTTCTAGAAGAAGCCTGGAAGGATCTCAGGAAACTCATAGTAGTGGTTACCTTGAGGGAAGGAAATCAGCCTTCGGCAAGAGTTGGGGGCTTTTTGTGCTTGAAGCTTTTTAAGATGTGCACGTATATATATATATATTTTTTTTTCTTACAATGTGCATATATTAATTATAAAAAATTATGGCAAAAGAATACTATTGTTAATGATGAAAAAAAATTACACAGATACTTCTTAAGTTGAAAGACAGGATGGGGCCCAAACCACAGTCTAGTGAATACATCTACTCTGTTTCAACACCCCTGGCTGGGCACAGGGACAAAAATTGTGTCATTGGCCCCAGTCAGAAAAAGCAAAAGTGAAGGGTATGTACAGGCCAGGGCTGGGAGAGGTAGAAGGTAGCTAGGCTTTCCTCCTACCTTAATAATAAAGTGATTGAGATCTCTTTTAGAAATTAGGCATGTACAATGAGCAGAAGGAAATGAAGCAAAAGAAATAGTCATTGAAGTAATGATGTATCACACTTATATTGTACTTACTATATGCCAGGAGTTGTTTAAGAATTTCATACACAATAGTTAATATAATCTGAGTAACAACACTATGAGGGAGGTACTATCATTGTCTTCATTTGAAGAAATTGAGGCTCAGAGAGGTTAAGTAACTTGCCCAAAGTCACACAGCTAGTACCTGTTGGAGCTAGGGTTACACTGGGGGTCCGGCTTCATAGTCCGCATACATTTCTATATCTCTACAATATATGTCCAAAGCATTCAGCTTCTCAAATCCTTTTATTTGAAGAGCTCATATGAGAGGAGAGAAAATCCAATCACAGATCGAAATGGACAGGCTTGACATCTAAGATGTCCCATGGTCATATTCTCACCACACAGAATTCCTTCAGTTGTCTCTAATGGTGAAAAGGACAAAGCAGAGGCAAAAAGCGAAATTCCCTTCAGGTCAAGCTTCAGAAAAATGGTGAAGGGGCAAGAAGGAGAATCAGATGGGAGTGATGGGATCTAAAATCCCCAGCTGGAAGCATCTAGCTTTGCTAAGAGTGCTGCAGGGCCTGGAGGAGGAACAGACCCCTTTTTACATCTTATCTGCAAGAAGCCGTGTTCTGTGTTTATCTCAGCACGGCCCAGCCCCCAGGATTAGCCAGGCATAACTGGAGGGAACCCTGGCCTGGCAGTGTCTCCTCCCCGCAGAGCGTGCGGTGTGCTGGGCCTTCCATCAAAGATGCCCCAACCTCCCCTTCCAGCCCCTCTTCTGGAGAGCCTCTCCTGCTGCCTCCTCCGGCAGCCAGTCTCTGCGGGGTTGTTCCCCCCCACTGCTCCCTGTAACCTGTCACAGCACCATTCCTGGTGTCTTTTTGCACATGAATCCTGGTTGTGCTGTCAGAATGGGGGGCCCTTGGGGTCTTCCCTCTTTGCTACGGTGCTGACCTGGCTGCAAACCAGTGGGAAAGGGTTTGCTCCTGAGAAGGGAGAAAAGCCTATGGACTATGCTGGGGGTTCGAGGCCCCTGCACTCCCCAGGGGTTGACTGGCTTCTCCTCCGTGTGGCAACTGCCTTGCCTCCTAAATGAGCAGGTCATCCCGATCCCAGACCTCTGACATGAGTCTGAGCAAATCTGAAATGCATCCTGGCTTCCTGAGACAAGCTTCATGTAGACCCCAGGTGGGTGTGCCCGATTTCAGCTGGCCAACCTTTAGAGCACAATTAGAAATGAAATGTCAGAGGGGAAGGAGAGGAGATACAAGGCCAGCTCATACAGTCACTTTCACTCTTATGTAGCTAACCTAATGAACACACACATGGGACCTTGCACACTCACACACTCAACCTCACACACACAAAGGCAACAACTGTTTCTAGGTGGAGGTAATTAAACGTCGATCTAAGTCCCTTTGAAACAATAACGCTAAAGTCTCCATGGTGTCATGATCACTGCCTCAAATGAGAACCCTGCCTTTTCTGGAAAAAATGTGGTGGAATAAACCTAAGTTTTGCTACAGAAAATATATACTGAGGAATACGTAACAGGGGCCTGGGTGTTAGAGAAGTTATAAAAGGAAAGCAGTCTATGTGTTTGCCGTACTCTGGTTATGTCTATGTGATTACAAAAGGTGGGAAGTATCTGCCTTTGGAAATTGAGGAGATATGAATCTGCACACACGAATCCAAATCCAGCATCAAAATATAAGAAGCTAACATCATAGACAAGTAAAGGAAAACGTGGCAAGAGACAATGGGTCTGCATTCGGCTAAAATCATGACTGGTTCTTACTTGCCTCTGAAAGTTAACGACATGGAGATCATGGGCACTTCAAAGAACATGGCTATCCACCCAATCATTAACATGTTCCCAGGATAGTTCTCTAAAATACTCTTCTCAACTTTACTCTTTTATATTTTTCTCTCTGAACCATGGTAGATATCAGAATCACTCCTTCACAGTTAAAATATGCCGCCGTGTTTGGAACAAAGTCTGATCTTGGGTTTTGATCTCTGTACCCACAGTGGGAGTAAGTCTGTGTGAATCCAAGCAAGCTCTTTCATCTCTTTGGGCCTCAGTAAATAAAGGGGCAAACACTATCACAGACAAAGCTGTATGAACAAAGATAGATCCAATGATGAAGAATAAATTTATCTGCAAGAAACTCCCATCACGGGGTGCCTGGATGGCTCAGTGGGTTAAAGCCTCTGCTTTCAGTTCAGGTCATGATCCCAGGGTCCTAGGATCGAGCCCCGCATAGGGCTCTCTGCTCAGCAGGGAGCCTGCTTCCTCCTCTCTCTCTCTGCCTGCCTCTCTGCCTACTTGTGATTTCTGTCTGTCAAATACATAAATAAAATCTTTAAAAAAAAAAAAAAGAAAGAAAGAAAGAAACTCCCATCACTGTTCTCAGGGCCCAGGGCCACCAATATTTCCTCTGATTAAATTTCTTCCCAAGGTTGTTATGTCCTAAAAGCCACTCTTCACTTATCAATAATAAAGTATTTTGCCAATTTGGGTTGGCCAAAAACATGCTTAACTCTCAAGCAGAAGTCCTGACGAGCAAAAGAAACCAATGTCTCCATGAAAAATATGATGTAACTCTAAAAGTAATGGTGTTTAAGGTTTTAGTTATGGGTACTTGTATATTTTATATTTGGAAATAGTGCCTATAACTTCTAGAAATTGCCCTTCAACCCATTACGACCTTCATGAATTGTTTGGGATCCAGGGGCCTTAACTGGCAATTACTGTCTCTGGCAGTCTCTAAGGTTCTGGCGTTCCATGATATTTAACTTAAAAATTCTGGCTGCCAAATGGGAAGACTATCAAGGACTCTCATCTATTGCCAGTGAGAATGTAACTTGGTACAATTTTTGTGGGGGTCAATTTTGCAATATGTTTTAAAACCTTAAAATATGTATAGAGGAAATTCTCATTCTGACAATGGTGGAGTAGGTCCTACTGGGCCAACCTTCCTGCAGATAACAATGATAAACTCTGAACAAAATATTTAAAAACCAACTATTTTGAAGTATTGGAGAGCAACCAGAAATAGGCAGAAACTGGAGAGATTTTGACCTTTGAAAGAAGGAACCACACTGAAGGAAATTGGCTGAGGGCTTTCCTCAGCCAGCCAGACAGGAAGCTTATTGCTTGAGGTGTCAGAGGACGGAGTTCAGGTCTACCAGAGTGGAGGGAAATGGAGGGGGTAAATTCTGAAAGGAGCGGAAGTTTAAAAAGCTGAGCAGAGATTTCAGCTGCTGCCCATTTAATGAGAGACAGTTTGGAGTTTGAATCATGTCACTTTTTCCAGGACAGATTTCATAAACACCTTGGGCATTCCATTGAAATCCTGGGCTGGGGACAGGGAGATCCTATCTTGGAGCAGAGGCTATGTCTCAGGATTAAATATCATCCCTCAGACTAAAGAAAAATCAAAACAGACCCATCTTAAAGAATATAAAAGCAAGATTCTAAAATGTCAAGGTGAAAGGCCAGAAAGAACTGCCTGCTGTTGTCAAAGGAAGACAACAGAATACAGACTCTCTAAACCTATCATCTGTAGAGACCAGTATACAAATAAAAAATTCCTAGTCATGGGGTGCCTGGGTGACTCAGTGGGTTAAAGCCTCTGCCTTTGGCTCGGGTCATGGTCCCAGGGTCCTGGGACGGAGCCCCACCATCGGGCTCTCTGCTCAGCCGGAGGCTTGCTTCCCTACTTGCTTGCCTACCTGTGATCTGTTTGTCAATGAAATAAAATCTTAAAAAAAAATTCCTAGTCATGCAAAGAAACAGAAAAATATGACCCATACTCAAGGAAAGAAATCATGCAATAGAAACACTTACAGGGAATCCATATGTTGGAGGTAGCAGAGAAAAACTTCATAGTAGCTATTATAAATATGTTCGAGGACTTAAAGGAAAATATTGCCGAAATGAGTGAATAGGTAAATCAAGTAGGAGTTCTAGAACTGACAAGACTCAGAAATGAAAAACTTGGCAGAAAGGCCTCACATCAAGTTGGAGGCAATAGAAGAAAAGGTCAGTGAACTAGAAGACAGGCCAATGTAAACTAACCAATCTTAAGAACACAGGGTGAAAAAGATTTTTTAAAAATGAAAGCACTTCAGTTACATTTGGTACAATAGCGAACATTCTAAAATAAATCTCAGAAAGGAAAGAGGGAAAGACTGGGCAGAAAAAAAATAATTGAAAAAACATGGCTGAAAATGTCCTAAATTTGATAAAAGAACACTATCATATAAACCCAAGAGTCATAAAAATCCCCAAGGAAGAACACCACAGACAAGCAAATCATAGTTAAACGATTGAAAAATAAAGAGAAAAACCCAGAGCAGCCAGAAAGGAAAATATCACAGATAATAAGAGACCAATGGTATGAATCACACCTGATTTTTCTCAGAAGCAATGAGAAATTATGAGAAAGATAATGGAATGACAAATGCTGAAATTCTGCAACCAGTAAAATACATTCTTCAAAAAATAAAGGTGACATAGACATTTTCAGTTAAAGGAAGATGAGAGCATTCTTCCTCAGGAAATGTGAAAGGAAGTTATTCAGGGTGAAGAGAAATGACATCAAACAGACACTTGTGCCTTCAAGATGGAAAGAAGATATCCCAAATGGCAAGTATGTGGGCAAAATGAGGACTGCTTTCTTTGTTCTGTTGTAATTTCCTTAAAAGATAACTGCCAATTGTTTTTGCCTGTAGTTTATATGATATCATGCATGCTGAGTTTATCTCTCACCCTATGGATAGTAGAAATCAACAATAAAATATCTAGAAAATCTTCAAGTAAAAAATTAGCCACACACATGTAGGTTTATCAACTGTAAACTTTAAAGTAAAACCCTACAATTATGAATCCTGTGCAAGAAAACATAGGTCTTTGCAGTCTTGGGGGCAGGCAAAGATTTCGTAGGACATGAAAAGCCCTCCTTGTAACATTTTAAAAATGTTAAATTGGTCCTCATAAAATTCTTCTCTTTGAAGGAAAGGAAATGAAAATGAAAATGAGACAAGCCAGAAGCTGGCAGAAAACATTCACAACCTATCTGTCTGGCACAGGATCTTGTATCCAGAATATACAAAGAATTCCTATATCTCCATAATAAAAGACATACAGTCCGATATTAAAAATAGGCAAAGGACAAAAATGGACACTTTACAAATGGCCAATAAGCACAGGCAGAGGTGCTCAACATAATTAGTAATTAGAGAAATGTAAATTAAAAGCACAATGAGACACCATTTCTCATGCACTAGAATGCTTAAAATTTTTACCAGGACTGACCACACCAAATGTCGGCAGAGACATGAAGCAACTGCACTCTCATACATTGTTGGCGGGACCCTACCATCACCTAGAGAAAGTATTTGGCAGCGACTTATAAATTCAATATCCACTTACAGCATGACCTGGCCATATTTCTCCTATGTAGTTCTCCAGAGAAAACACGTTTGTCCACAAAACGACTTGTGCATGCTCTTTCCAGCTTTATTCATGATACTCCAAAACTGGAAGTAAGTCAAGTGGCCATCAACAGGTGAAGGGATACATAAAGTATGATATAACCATCCGGTTAGTTACTTCTCAGCCAATCGGAGGATGGACACCGGTTACAGCAGACCTTAGTGCAGGGCCCATGATGAAGATGGGCTGAGAGTCCTCCCAGACACAGACGCCATGGCTACGGGGACATGGTGAGGCCAGAGATGAACCCCTGAAGACCAGGAGGGAGGAACTCCACTTCCTCGTGAGGCTAGAGCCTTCTCTCTGAACTCCATGGAGCACACAGATCCACTTCTGGCATGTGGCCCACGTCTTGGAAAAGGAAGAGGGGAAGAGAAACCTAGGGCAACATCAGACACTTAGACCACACGGAGTCTAAGTTTTAAAACAGTATGAAATTGAGAAATCTTTGGTGGGTAGAAGGAAATATTTTGTTGCTACCAATAGGAAAGGGGTCTTTAGTTTAAGGTGAGCTTAGATATTTTTTAAAGAAAGTTATGCATTTTTTTACATGTGGCATGCGGTTGAGCAATTTCTACATTTCTAGAGGATCTAAAAACTGGCTTGAGGCACCAAGGGGATCCTTTGCACTAAGGTGTACTCCTGGTCATAGAACATGCTACAATAGGCCTCACTGAGCTGTGTTACCTTAACATGAACTATTGTCCCTTTGAAATTCAAATGAACTCCAGGGCAGTTTCTCTTCTAGAGAAAGAACATTTTCCACACTGACTCAGTACCAACTCTAAGAAACAGGTCTGCATTTTGTCAAATACTAAAAATCAATTGTTGAAATAAAATCTTAGAGGTCCCATGAAATCCTAAAGGCGTTCAAGTGTTCGCCTTCCATTTCAGAGTCCAAAGTCTTGGAAGAGCCCTGACTTCTGCTCTAGGAGAGAAGGGTGGGGTGATCTTTCCCTGCATCCTCTGTACTCCAAGCGTAACCTGTGGATGAGAGGGGCCTCTCAGTGGCCTCAGAGGACTGAGATTCTTTCATCACTAGAAAATTCTAGAGACAGGTTGGAACTTGAGTGACCAACCACCCTCGTTTGCTTGGTACTATCTCAGCTTTAACACTGGGAGTCCCACATCTCAAGATATTTCTCAGTTTCATGCAAATGATGCTTTGGTCACCCCACAGGTAACCCAAGAGTTGTAGGTTAGAGGGTCACCCTCCCTGCAAGGCTGCCTCTTGTCCCAGAGCCTTCTGTTGGAGTGGCTTCCTGAGGCTGATACCTTCCTCTGTGCCCTCCCTACAGCCTGTTCTCCAGGCGTTGTGTTCTCTTTGTTACCCACTGCCCCCCTTCGCCCCTCCCCAGCATGTGTCCTCGGATTTGGGCTACAACCTGTCTGTCTGTCTTGGCTCTTGTTGGTATCTCCTGTTCAATGATACCATTGTAGTTCCCAAGAGGATCCAGAGTTTAGAAAGGTTGTTTTTTGGTGGTTTTTTTTTTTTTTAACACCTATGAGTTATGCATAAATTTACATAGCTATCAGTTCTGATGATAAAAAGTTTTTTGTCTTTTATCTGCTGTTGTTTTATTTAGAGCAATGTAATTCCAATATGCTTTAAAATTATATGGCATCAACGTTCACGATACTCTTCTGAGCCCTCTTAGGTTCAAGGAAAAGCCCAGTTTGGGGAGTGGAGTTTTTGTTTTGTGTTTGGACACCATGAGTCCTGGCGAGGTGGAACAGAGTGACAGAAAGGAGAAGAAGGGTTCATGCTCCCCGCTCTTCTGCTGGGTTCAGGGGCCCGTCTCTGAGGTGCGACCACAGCTCTAGGTGGGCTTGTCAGGTCACCAGCGGGAATGACAGTGCAGACCGTGGCAGTCATTCATTCATACATTCTTTCATTCAACAACTCTGCATTACGTGTGGAGGAGCTTCAGAGTGAAACAGAAGCTGCTCCGGCCTTCACCGAGGCTCTGGCTGCCACCGGCTGCCACGCTAACCGGCAGACCCAGTTTCATCCCCTCCCTGCCTTGCAAACAGTTTTGTAAGTGGAAGCTTCCTGAGCAACTGTAGGGCCGCAGGGGAGGAAACATTCTTTTTCCCTCAACTACCTTGGGCTCCCTGGCTATGTCTGAACATTAAATGAAAAGACAAATTAACAGGAAAAAACATACTAACTGGTGGGATCTAAGTTCCATATGACACGGGAGCCTTCATAAGGAAATGAAGAACCAAAGGAACCGTTCGAACTGAGTATTTTATTTGAGGTTTGATGAAGAGTTGAGGGGTCTGAGGCAAGCGCTGTGGACGGGGGCATATGCAGCAAGGCGTATTTGTAGGAATCTTCCTGGCATCTCTTTGTCTCCGGAGGTTTGGATGTGCCTTTCCTCTGGGTGTGGCCGGTGCACTTCTCCCATCAGTGTTTTATGACCAGTTTCAGGAACAAAGGGCAAGTGGGGGAGGAGGTCTGAGTCACCTTCCATTTTCTCAAACCCCATCAACTTAAAATACACAGGATGTCAAGCAAGGTGCCATATTTTGGGATAGTGTGTCCTGAACCCATCAGGGCTCTGGCAATCACAAAGCCATCTCATGTCAGAGCAGAGTTTGGTGTTGTACAGTGGAGAACCAGGGGCAGAGACTGGTGAACCCAACACCATTCTCTATCACGGCCCCTTCCCCCTGTGGACCCTAGGCACACCCCTCGGTGACAGAAGCCAGGGCCTTGATGCCAGGACTGGGTTAACAAAACACTAGCCCATTTGTAAGATGGCACTAAAAAAAAAAGAATCCTCCAGTCCTTCCATTCATTGGACACAGCAGACAATCCCAGAGTCACAGATCTGAGCACGAGCGCCAGAATTTGCATCTGCGAACTCCCTCACAAAGGGCCAAGAGAATGGCAGTTCACAGACTTCTGGAAAAGGCTGGGGCACCTGGTTTAGGGAGGGAGGAATGGAAGAAACAGGCACAAAGCAGGAGTAACATGGTTGGGGGGTCACTGCTGGGCTGAACAACAACGTGAGCTTTCAAGCCTCAGGCAATGGCACCCCAACCACAGAGCTCAGGGATGGGTCCACCTCCCAGACAGGAGAGGAAGAGCTCGCACCCCCGGCTCCTGCCCACCCCTCCCCAAGGTGTCACACAAGGAGGGAAGGAGTGCTGCCCCCGGGGAAGCTGGGGGTTGCAGAGATGGGAAAAAGTGCTGAGTGGCTCCAAATATACCACAGCTCTCTCCCCAAGGCTTCACTGTTCCTTTGCTACCGGGCCTCTCAGAGAACTCCGCAGAAATGCAGGAGGATGCTTGTGGGTCTTCACTACAACCTTCTGTGCTATGTTGAGTAATGGCGTCCTCAAAATAGCTGTGGGCTAATTCCTGGAAACTCTGCTACCCTCTGTGGCCAAAGGGACTGTGATATGATGTGATGTGATGTGATGAAATGACAGATCTGGAGAGGGGGAGCTCACCCTGCATCATCGGAGTGGACCTTAAGTGTAATTATTAAGGTCCTTGTAGAGGGAGGCAAGAAGGTTGAAGGAGAGAAGGCCCTGGATGATGGAGCCTGATATCAGAGTGCTGCACTTTAAGACAAAGAAAGAGGCCACACGCCAAGATACCCCAGTGACCTCGGGAAGCTGGAACAGTCCAATCTGCCCCAGAGCCTCCCAGAAGAACTGCTCTTGGACTTGAGCCCGGAGACACTGATTTCAGGCTTCTGGCCTCCAGAGCGGGCAGAGAATACATGTGAACTGTTTCAAGTTTACCAAGGGTGTTCCTGCAGCCCTAAGAAACAAGAACACTTTGCAGGGGAAGGGCAGGAATGGGGAGAGGGACCAAGGGGCTGACCTGTCACATCCCAGGAACCCAGATCTCTGCCTCCCTTGCAGGGAAACTCCTTCCCGGCCTCCACCCCGAACACCTCCCGAAAATTCTCAGCAAGGAAACACTGGGTCCTCCAGGATTCAGCAGAACCCTGGGACACGCTGTGATCCTTCAGGAGCTCCAAGTGGGCCAACTCAGCTGCCCTCGGCCTGCAGCAGGTAGGGCATTCTATGACCCTTCTGGATCCCCGGCCAGCTTAATAGGCTCCCAGCACGTCAGTGAGCCTGGACACCTGGAGTGGAGGCGGGCACCCACTTGCCCCGGCCCAGTGGGAACCTCCGTGGCGCCCAGGACTTGGGAAAGAGCGTATGGATGGTCTGAACACACACATATGGGCAACCTCCAGATCAGAGGAGGAGCCTTGAAGGCTCAGCAGGGGAACAAGGCACTGCTCCCTCAGAGTTGCCCCGGTGCTCCAGGCACAGAGCGTCGGGGACACAGGGCTGGGTCACAGGGGCGTTTGAAGAGATGCACAAACAAACCCAGGTGAGAACCAAATGTTTCCTGGGGGCTCATTTTGTTCCAGCCTCAGCCCCAGTGTATTTATCTCAACATTTCTCAGCATGGTGGGGTGTGGAGAGGGGGAAGGGAGATGTTCCAATCCCTCCTTGTGGGGATAGGTAATTTGGGCAAAGCCCCTATTTACTGAAATGGCTTTCTACTGACACAGAAAAAAAGTCCCGAAATAAAGAGGTCTGTAATTGTTTGCTTCCTTTTGCTTTTTTGGTTACAACAGTAAAAACTGTCCTTCAAACAGAGTCCCAGAGGACATCAGAGCTTGACAATGACGAATGGGGAACAGATGTTTCTGGGCCATCAGAATGGCAGCTTCCTCCTCGACACGTGGGCTCCGGGATGCAGGGACTGGGTCACTGATCGACCTTGGAGGCCAGACGGACCAACCCTGGTGGCCAGTGCTGGGGATGCGAGGGCGTGCAGGGCCCGGGGCCTCCGGCTTCCCCTGCCTGAGTTGGGCAACTCCAGGCTTCTGACTGCCTTGGGAATGGGGGCGTGTTGCCTTGAATGAGGAACTGGGACCAGCCCTGATTTCCCAGCAGGGGATGGCTCAGCCCGCAGGGCCTGCTGGCAGGTCTCAGGACCTACGAGCCAGCTCAGCAGTTCTGGGCCACTGTGTCAGAGGCCCCCGCTCACTTTCCTGTGGCACTTCACTCCCCACCCCACTGTGTGGCCCGTGTGTGGAGCCTGGCAGAGGGAGTGGGGGATGGGGCTGATAACCAGGGCGGCCTCCTCCTCCAGGGCCTCCCCTGCGCCATTCAGCCCCTGCCTCATCCCCAGGCTACCCCCAGCTTCTGCACCCAGTGCCCACGGGCTCCTGCCGCCACTGCACGTGGACCATTCAGTGGGAGACTCTGGGGGGGTTGGAGGGTTCAAGAGGGAGCAGTGGACCGGGCCAGGTGTACCGGGCCAAGGCTTGGGGGACATCCCACGGGGAGCCAGAGGAGCCCTACCCTGGGCTCTGAGGTTCCCCTACACTCAAAACCACTCCCTTGCCTGCCAGTGATGCGGCAGAGGGGTTGAAGAGGCCGCACATGTCACCTTCCCCTCCACACTCGCGACATCCCCCGTGCGGCCAGTGGACACTGGCTGCTCTTCCACTCCCATTAGGAAGCACTGGGACCTGCTGTGGGAAGGGCTGCGGAGGCGAGTGGATAGGAGGCGCGTTCTGGAGAACAACGCCCTGGGTTCAAATCCCAGCTCCAGGACTCACCCTTCACGTGCTCCAGCATTTCATAACCTCTGGGTGCCTCAGTTTCCCCATCCTTAAATGGTGAGCAGTTTACTACTTGCCTGTAAAGCTGTCTGTGAGGAGACAGGGCCTGTCAAGCGCTCAGTGCCAGCCTCCCCCAAGGGGAGGCCGGGTACAGATGAGGAAAAGAGGCTCAGAGAGCTGAGCACCTGGCCTCAGGGACGGAGTGAAATCTGAACCCAGGCGGTGGGACAGTGTGTCCACCAACCCGCAGCCCCCCGCACCCGGCCGCCTTTCGTGGGCCACCAGCACACACGCTTGGGTCTCCTGCCCTTGCAGCCGATGTGCACCAGCTGGTATCCGACAGGGAGGCTGCTGGGAGCCACGTCGTGGCACCATGAGTTCTGTGCAGAGGGCAGGGGGGCAAGGGGGTGGCTGGAGCCCAGTTTGCTCTTGAGAAGCACTTCCTGAACGGCACATTCGGTTACCACAAAATGAGTCAAGGTCCCTTTCAAGTGGCTTGCCGAGCTTCCCTCTGATCTGGCACAGCCTCCTCGGGATGGACAGGCAGCAAGCTTCCCTGATGAGCACCCAGGCCCCGCCTGGAGGCCCCTTCATTGGGCATAGGCACTGACTTGCTTTCCCTACAACAACCCCCTGGGGCCAGGTCTGCTCTTGTCCCTGGTTTACGAATGGGGACACCAAGGCTCAGAGAGGTTGGATGAGTTGCTTCGGGTCACACAGCTGGTGGGGACCAAGGCTGGGGTTTGAATTCACCCCTGTCCGGCCCTCACCAGCCCCTTTCTTCTGCCTGGCTCACTGTGGGAAGAGGAGGCCGTTTTCACCTCCCCTGCCTGTGTCAAAGAGAGGCCTGGAAGCTCTCTCTAGTTTCTTCTGCATGTCAAGGCTGGAGAGGCAAGACTGTGGAGATGGAAGGATTAGAACCAATCTCTCACATCTGAGGGGGAAATAGGGGTTTGTGATCTCTGGGCAGGAAATACAAGAGCCCCACTGATGGGCCAGGGTCCCCCTGTGGACTATTCCCAAATAAGAAAGGGGTCACTCTGCCCACAAAGGATCTCATCTGAAAGACGGAGGTTCCCTGGATGAGGCAGAAGCCACAGAAGGCTTTCACTAAAACCTGGCTTCAGGACCTGGCACCTACCTGAGTGGAGGGGAAGACGGGAAGGGTCCTTCATCCTGGAATGGGGACAGGGGGCCACAGGGCTGGAGGCTCTGCTGGGAATGTGCTGCCCAAGACCAGTGTGGGTCCTGCCCCACGGGGTCGTTTTGGGTCCCTGGACAAGAAGGAGGGATTCTCAGTGGCACTTGGGAAATGAGAGAGAAAAAAAGGAAGCAGGTGCATTTTGAAATAAACACAGCCTGTGGAAAACCAACCCTAGCCAAGAGGGTCTGAATTGTGCTGGTGGGGATTCGGTTCTTTGTTTTTGCTTTTGTCATTGATGTTTTGATTCAGTTTAGGAGTTTTCTTCGTAATCACTACTAGGAAACTTAGAAGGCCATTGAGACAACAAAAACAGCAAAACAAAACGGGACAATAGCAACAGCTCAACAAATCTAACGGTTTCAGCCAGCTCACCCAGCTGTTGAAGTGGAAATCAGTTCAAACCTGAAGTCACACCTTCCCCTGCACAACCCTCCAACCACCCCCCTGCTCTCTGCACAGCTAAGGATTGCACATAAATGTCCAATGAGCTTGGGAGACAAGATTAAGAATGTTCCTCAGGACATTAAAAGTCCAGAGAAGTCCTTCAGTCATAGAAAGAGTTCTACTACTGAATCCAAGGCTAGTCCAGAAAACATTCTTCTGGCAAAATGCCCATGTTATCTCTCTGTGGAGCACATACTGGACCCACCAACCTGGCCATCTGGGGGTGGGAGCAATACTGGTCCCAGCGCTTATTGAGGAGAGGTGAACTTCTGTTCCCTACTGTAAGGGCCCTGACTCCTAGTCTTGCCCCTGAGAGTTTAGCCAGACCCATTGTTTAAAACCCTAGGATGTACATAACCCTTTTAACAACTGCCTGGGTTCAAACTAATGGGATCTCCAACTCTGGCCCACTGCTTGTCTTTGTCAATAAAGTTTTAGTGGCACGGAGCATAATTCTACAATGCCTGAATATCACGGAAATTTTAGATTTTAAATCCCTGTAATTTGGACCAATCCAGGTTCTACAGTCAAGTGGTTGATGTGACTGGCCCACAGAAGGGTTCAGTTGTAAAGGGGTGTGAGAGTGTGTGTGTGTGTGTGTGTGTGTGTGTGTGAATGAAGAGGATGCAAGTAGGAACAGAGCTGGGGGAGGGAGAGAGGTTTTGTTGCTCAAAAATATTAAATCAGGAGTCAGAGCGGGGCTCCGATCCCAGCTCCATCACTGGGCAAGTTATGTCACCCAAAACGCCTGCTTGATTATGTGTGACAAACACGGAGATAATGTCTTTGGCTGGGCAGTGTTGTTTGGAACAGCAAATGGGATCGTATACGCAGAGCCCCTCTGTCACCTCCCAGAAGACTCAGCCCTTCTGGTTAAGTGTGCCCAGCATCTACTCATCGGTCAACAAATACGATTTCTATCCAGGAATTATGCACGAGAGCCGTATTCAGGGGGCAGGCAATATCTGGTGAGACAAAACTCCCTTTCTTTCCTGGCTGGCGGTTAGGTGCTAATTTGGGTCACTTCCCAAGGGTGACCTTCAGCTCCATTCCCAAATGCCCAGTGAGGGCGCTGATGGTCTCCCGTGTAATGAGGGCACGCCACATAAAAGCCACATAACCACCCAGGAAGCAGGTGGTCCGGGAAGTGTAACCCACGGACTGAAGAGGACCCTTGGGCAAATGGCAGGGTGCGAGTGGCTTTTAAGCTGGGATTCATGATGAAACATTTGGGATTCCAGGGGGCAAACTTGAACAGACCTGCTCTCTGTCAGCCGGCGAGGTCTGCTCGGAGAGACGCGAGTGTTTATCGGCGACAACCTTTAGTTTTTACTGCCCTCAGTTGCCTTGTATATTTAATAGGGAAATTTGCTGAAGTGGTTACTAAGCCACTCGGAGAAAAAGGAAGGGAGAGGGGAGCCACTCTCCGACCCCGAAGCTGGCGAAGTCTCCTCATTAATCAGACCTGTGCTAGGATACAATGTTATTCATGTTTAGGGCATTAAAACTTGAAGCTAAAATTGTAGCAGGAGGTAATCTGAGTACACGCAGCCTGTCTCTCTGCAACAGATTTATGATGTTTACTCAACGATGGATGGGAACTTTCGGGGAGAAAAGGATTTCCCCCCTCCTTTTCAAAATACATCGTCAGCCCACAGTGATCAAGTTCCCAATTTTTGTGTGAGTGTGCACAGCCTTAAAAAAAAAAAAAAAAAAAAAACCGGTCTGCAGGGGTGATAAGAGCAGATCCTGTATTTCTGTATTTAATCTCCACCACTCTGAGCTCAGCTGAAGGACAGACTGGAATGAGCTGTCTGCGAGACAAGTGGTTCTTGGGGCACTCTCGGACTGCATTGCTTGGCCTAAGATGTTCTACAAAGAACCACCCGCCCAGGCCCTGATGCTGATCAGGGGCATTGACATGTGACCGCCCCACAAGGGACTCAGAGAATTCCCAGCAAAACTCTCCGGGTTCCATGCTGAAAGATGGCTTGCAGGTGCATCATGGTTCTAGTTTTGGGAGTTGATGGCTGGTGACTTCAGAAGAGTGAGACCTCCCATTTCCCAAGTGTTCCCACCTCCTTCCTCTGCATGAGCTGCCTCTCACATAGAGAAGGGAGGGGCAGGGCTGCTCAGAAGGGAATCGCTTTCCAGAAGGTTCCTTCACCATGCAGCAGGTGGAGTGGTCATCCTGCGCCTGGACGAGGAAGCAATGAGTGTGTGAACTGGGAAGCACTCGGGAGCACTCATCTTCTCACCTGGCGGCAGGTGAAGCGGGAGTCAGGCAGCCACACATGCTTGTTCTGGTCCGGCTGGTCTTGGTTATACAACTTTGCCTCAGACCTGATGGATTGGCGATACACTGGGGATAATAATACCCATTAGATAGGGCTGTTTCACAGACTAAATTGGTATTTCTAAGCCATTTGGTTAAAGAAACCCACTGTGAGTATCCCCTTTGCCACTTCCTGACTGGGTCACTTTGGGCAAGCTGCTTGCCCATTCTGAGCCTTCATTTCTGTACCGTAAAATGAGGATAAAGCTACGACCAGCCCCACAGGACCGTAGATGAGGGTATGCAAGTGCTTTTTAGAAGAATACAAGCTTAGAGATTTTCAATAAATATGAGGTTTCTGTCTCCATTTGATAGAAAGATGCATTTCTTTTTGAATTTGGGGTGAAGGGTGGGAATTAGAGGTTGTATTTTGTGCCAAAGTCACAAATACTGGCGTGCAAAGCTAAACATCCTTCTATAATACAGACCCTGAGGGGATCTACATGACGCTCCAACGTGTTCCCCTTAGACGCACGGAAAGCCTGCCTAAAGGGGACACTGAGATTTCACGACATTTTCCTTCCCAAGGCCTCTGGCTTTCCAGTATTTGGGTGTTTGTCTCGTCATTGAACCCAGTGTGGCACAACAGATTGAAAGTAGGCACGACTTTTTCGCTCCCAGTAAACACTAGAATTTCCCTGTTTGAACTAAATATAAAAATCATGAAGTTAGATTCAAAGACACAGCTCCCTCCTCCCACTCGGCTACACTAAGGAAACCTTTCTCTAACGGCGGGGGGTTGGGGGAAAGCTGGGGCTAGGAGAGGGAAACTGAACTAGTTTCAAGTATGACTAGCACTTGTAATGATGAAGATTTATTTGCCAATGGAAGAAATACTTGCAAATCAACCTTTATATATATATATATATATATGGGGTCATGCTCATGTATACAGCACAACTCACATACAAGTATTTACGCAATTTTGCAAAGAAGTTTCAACATAGAAACACACACACACACACACACACACACACACACACACACACACACAAAAGAATTATATTCAGCAACATTGCCCAAGCAGCCTTTGCCTTAAAAACATCTACTTTACTGTCTGGCTGGAGAACCATTGGCCAGGGAGTGAGAACCCTGGTCATTATCTAAGGGCCCAGAGAGTTGGGTTGTAGAAACTAGAACCAACCAGCCAACAGAAACAGTGACAACAAGCACCACCACAACAAAATGACTTTTTTGACACTCTAAGTGCATTTTAAAACAGCCCCCAACTTTCCAATTTAAATAGTTCGAACTGAATCAAGGGGAAGAAAAGACAGCATTAAACCACACACAACTGAACTTCTCAAAAATATCTTATTAACACAGCCTTCCAAACAAATCCTCAAACTTACCAGTCTCAACAAACTTTGCACACTGACTGATGCTCTTGTCAACTAGAAAGGATACAGAGGGGGAAATGAGTGCCATTTCCATTCTTTACTGTTTACCTGATGTCCCACCTTGTTTGCTTTGAGAGTGAGGCTGTTTGCAGAGCCACTGGAATGTGTGGAACGGTTTGCTGGTAATGCCAGCTCAGGCCTTCCAGAACTAAACCTCCAAATGAATTGCAGAGACGAAGACCTTGAGTTCTGTTTTTCTGCAGAGTTGACTCATATGTGTGTGTGTTCATAACATTTAAAGAAGTAATGTGCCTGGAGAACAGGAAGGGAGCTGCTTTACAAGCAAAGATAAGATGTGATTAGAGTATGAGGTTGATCAGATAAAGATACCACACACACAATTTGGATTTTAGCCGGTTCTTTAATTTATTCTGAAAGGAAAAGGAGGGGAGAAGGATGGGGACCAAGAGCGTTAGGAATTGGCTTCCCACGAGCTGCGTCTCTTAAACAAGCTTTGTGGCTTGTTTCAATTCCATCTTTAAAAAGATGGGATTCGTTTCCTCTTCTCGGCCTCCCTGTCCTCCCCTTCATCCTTCTTCTAAGAAGGCAGGCGGAAACTTCCTTAGAAGTCCTATCTACACCACCCTGTCTTAGAAGACTTGAAACATTTGCTCTCAATGTCCTCAGTTTACCTGCCAATGGAAGCATTACTGGAAAGAGATTCCACGAGCATTGGGCTAATAATCACAACTTTCACAAGTATAAATAGTGAGAAGTGGGAGAGTCATTCCAAGACTGGGGTCCCCATCAAGTCTTATGAATCCAAAAGATGTGCCATCATCTCTTAGGATGTTAGTGGGATTTCATCACAACTGCACACCGAACGGGTTTCTCTTTTCCCTCCAACTCTTTGAAAGGACATTATGGATCCTGGGGTCTGTGGTCTTTTTTTTTTTTTTTAATTAAGTTTTTTATTTTAATTCTAGTATCATTAACATACAGTGTAATATGAGTTTCTGGTGCAGAATAGAGTGATTCGACAGTTCATCCATCCCCCCGTGCCCATCACGACAAGCACACTCCTTCATCCCCTTCACCTATTTCACCCCTCCTGCACCCTCCTCCCCTCGGGCAACCATCCGTTTGTTCTCTATAGTTAAGAGTCTGTTTCTTGGTTTGCCTATTTTTTCCCCTTTCCTTGTTTGTTTTGTTTCTGAAGTTCTACATATGAGTGAAATCATATGGTGTTTGTCTTTCTCTGACAGACCTACTTCGCTTAGCATCATACTCTCTAGCTCCATCCATGTCGTGGCAAATGGCAAGATCTCATTCTTTTTGAGGGCTGAGTAATATTCCATCGTGTGTGTCTACCACATCTTCTTTATCCATTCATCTGTCCATAGACACTTGGGCTACCTCTGTAGTTTGGCTATTGTGGACATTGTTGTTGTAAACACTGGGGTGACTGTATCCCTTTGAATCGGATCTTGTGTTTTGACAATACCTCTATGGGGCTTGAAAGCTAAAAAGTCATATCTTCATTTAATAGTTAAGGAAATCACAGGGCAGAGGTCGAATGACACTTGCAGGTGGAAAGCTTGTGCTAGAATCTGGGTCTTCCTTGTTCCGGTTGGTTCCCTCTCCTTGTTCTCATTGATCACAAATATTCTTAGACAATCCATTGGCAGGGACAGTGTTTGTCAACAAAACTGCTGCCAGCTGCCTGCCTGGGGAGAGAAAGGTAGCACCTTGCATATCACAAATCTATCTTAAGTCTCGTTCTGAGGCCAGGACCTTAGATGTCTGTTAACTTTTATCTCAAGACCTCAGAGGTTACAGCAGATGCAAAGGGAGAGTAGGACCAGAGTCCACAGGGAAATGAAGGGTGGAAAGTTTCTAATTAGAAACAACTTGGACTTTGGTTGAATTGTTCTTGTCTCAGAAACCTTCTAAGAATGACTTCCCTCCCTCCATTGTCTTTCTAAGTTTTGCGATTTTCTAAGTTTTGGCATCTTTACACATTTTAAAGTTTTCTTTTTCATAAAGTCAGATAAAGCAATTTCTGGTGGGCAAAAGTCTCCTGGAGCAGATCTGGAGAAGCAGAATAATGAGGTTTTCAATCATGCACAGGACCGACAATTAGCTAATGAAAATCCTTTT
Source organism: Martes martes (assembly GCF_963455335.1). Lineage (NCBI taxonomy): Eukaryota > Metazoa > Chordata > Mammalia > Carnivora > Mustelidae > Martes > Martes martes. The sequence goes on along the minus strand of NC_137896.1, from coordinate 103,294,892 downwards.
TTTTCCCTATTTCCTCAAAAGTCAGTTCTCAGAAAAACAATCATTTACTGTACATACCCTGTTTACCAGCAAGGTTAAAAGTTCAGGCAAAGAAAGACATCAAAATATTTACATTAAAGCAAATCAGTGTTTCTATATGGTGTCTGGCTCTGCACATTTGGGATTGGGCCCTGTCACGATTGTGGAGAGCAGAGGAAGCAATGTTCTGGAAGGCTGGCCCTACGTTTCTCAGGGTCTTTCTAAGACTATTCTCTTTTCTGAGACTGCTATCTCTGGTACCGCCAGCTTTTTAGATGTTTTCTTCCTTTTGGTATTTTACATTTTATAGCTTAGGTCATTAGCACCTCACCAGAGTATTTTCACACATGGCAAGTTTCTATTACTTCCTTGGTAAATTTATTTTTTTTTAAATCCTCAATTTTTAAGAATTAAGATAATAACGATGATAAAAAATTTTATTTATTTATTTTGACAGAGAGAGATCACAAGTAGGCAGAGAGGCAGGCAGAGAGAGAAGGGGAAGCAGGCTCCCCACTGAGCAGAGAGCCCGATGTGGGGCCTGATCCCAGGACCTTGAGACCATGACCTGAGCCGAAGGTAGAGGCCTTCAGTCCTTTGTGCTTTCATCCTTATTGCAAATATCCCCCCACATTGACAGGGTGAATTTGGCAACCGAAGCTCAGGGACCCAATCGCTCGCCAGAGACCGTGCTGGCCAGGATGGAGGCACATCTGACTGAGTTAAGTAATTTCTGGGGTCTCCGTTGCTCTGACCCTAAAGGAGGGGCCCCAGCACCGACCACGTCTTCAGAAATACTTTTCTGGGTCACTCTTGTCTCAAGAAAAGATGAGTCAAGGAAAGTCAGGAGGCCTTTTTCTACAAGAGCGATGTTCTTCCAGAGGGACCGCACATGAGCGCTGGAGCGGGGGCTGGATGGGCCACCCACAGCCGTTGTCAGTGACCTGCAGCCCAGCAGATCCCTGTGGAGCTCCAGCCGTCATGGAGAGAAGGACGCCAGCATAGTTGTCCTCAGGCACCTGAGCAAGACAAGGCATTGCTGTGGGTCCTACAGCAGGAGACACAGTGTTGGAGAAGTGACTCATCTGTCCCCCAGCACGGACCCTGGATGTGAAACTTAGGGCCCAAAGCACTCCTCGGCTACCCTATGTCGATGAGCAGAGCAGAATCAAGAGGCTTCTCTTCAGTTGCTTCTGCCCTGGGCCCATCCTTCCCGGCTTATTCCTGCCCTCAAGGGCTCCAGGCACAGGTGGTTCAGAGCCTGAGTTCCCCAGACCCCGCTGGTATCCCCGTCCCCTGCCATCCATGTCACTGTGGGAGTGGCTTCCCCTCCTGGTGGGCAGAGGCCTCCCCGTCTGGTGGTGTCATGTGGGGTTCTGCGTGGGTCTGAAGAGAGCCTGCCAATCACCCTCAAGGGCACACCCTTCGGCTGTCCCTCACACACTCAAGAAGCAGCCCCCTCCCACCTACTGCACACACAGACATGCCCACCCCCACCTGCACACATCCCAGACACTCACATACCCACCCATCCGCACACACCAGGGACACCTACAGGTATACACACACACATCATGGGCTCCTCCCCCCCCACCACACACACACCCACACCCATGCCACATGTGCACACTGTACAGATACCCACCACACACACCCCTGCACGTACATAGGGGCTCATGTACCACACACACCACCACAGGTCACACACGACACGCACGTGCCACACGTGCACACATGGGACACACACACACGAGCTACACTCACAGCATGCCTGTACCGTACCTACATCCAGTCACACACACACCACCAGGGTACCTACCCCATGCACCACACCCAGCAAGACCCACAGCCAACAACTTCCACCACACCCATGTGCACACACCCACACCTCACAGGTACCACTGATCCCCACACTCACATCCACCACCCCCATAGGCATGTCCGCACCTGCACACACACACCACACAGATACATTCCCCACGTGCACCCAGGCACCCCCAAACAGTACTCACATGACCACACCACACACTGCCATATTTCACACACACACACACACACACACGCACACGCGCACGCATGCACACACACACCCTCATTCTCACATCCCCATTCTTGACTCTGCTAATTCCAGGGCAGACCTGCCAGAACCACAGACAGACTGCCAAATAGCCTTCCTTCTCATGAGTGGCACCTATATGGAGTGACTGTAAAGGTGACTTCTCGGGGACATAAAAAAAAAACCGACAGAAGGTAAGCTAGAGAGAATGGCCAGTTAGAGAGCTGTGTGCTTCCACCTCTGGAGGTCCCGAAGACCACAGTCATGGAATGAGAGCTGCTCAGGGGAGCAGGAGGGGCACTACGAGTTCCGAGTGACACATTTCCCTCATCTTTGCTTTTCTTCCTCAAATGGCAGCGGCCACCCCTCCGAGGGGTCCCCCTCTTTTCCTGGTTCCTTAGCCCCATCCCCTCCCCCACCTCGCTGACTCTCAAACAGCCTCACTATTAGCTGGGACCCCCAGGAGCCTCTGATTCCCCGCCATCACCTGCAAGATCCCCCAAAGAGCTTCTCAGAAGAATAAAGACCAAATTCACTTTACCAACACTGACTCACCACCTACGTCAGGCAGGCATGCGTTGGGCTGTGGAGGTAAAAGGTGTTACCACAGAGCTCTGACCTCAAGGGGCCCAGAGAGCGGAGCTAGCAGCTGTGCTCACCAGGCTTCTGGGATCTTGTTAAAATGCAGATTCTGGTGCCAGGGGCCAGGGCGGGACCTCTGCCTTTTTGACCCTCCAGCCACACTTTGAGTGGTAAGCCTTCTCAGAAACAGAGTCTGCCCACACCCCAGCCCGCCGACAAGGACCCTCACACAGCTCTGGCATGGGGCAAGGTCGGCGGGGCTGCTGGCGTTCCCAGAGGGAATGGCTCAGGTGGCCACCTCACCTGCCCGCGGTCCTGCGGTAGCCAGAGGGGCACCCGGGGCACAGCGCAGACCGCTACTGCAATGTATTTCCTCTTCTTTCTAATTTTCGCAATAAGGTTTGTTTCTCTAGCCTACTTTATAGGAAGAATCCAGTAGATAATCCATATAATCCAGGTAACATATAAAGTAGGTGTGAATTCACTGTCATGTTATTGGTAAGGCTTCTGGTCAACAGTTAAGTTTGGGGGAAGGCAAAACTACACAAAGATTTTCATCTGTGGTGGGAGGGGGGTTGGTGCCCATAACCCCCTGTGGTTCAAGAATCAACTGTAATGTGTGAACCACCAAAAGTTGTGTCCCGAGCAAACTAAAGCCTCAGATGGTAGCCGGGATTATTCTCAAGGCGCAGGTTTACTAATCCATGTCCTTAGGTGATCGCCACGGGACATGCAGGACCTGTACACCTGGGGAAAGTGAGGCAGGGGCACGAGGCCGCAGGGGAGCATGTGCCATACTAGGCATGGGGACTCAGCATGGCTCTCAAGATCCCCCTAAGACACGTAAGAAGGGAGACAGAGCCGTGATGACCGAAGGGAGAGCAGAGTGCACAGGCAGACCTCCAAGGGGTCATCCAGATCTCCGAGTCTGGGGACATCAGTCCTCCCTGGACACCTGTGAGTCCAGGGCAGACATCCCCCAGCTTGACTCCCTTCTGCTGGATAGAAGCCAAAGTGACTCAAAGCTATCTCAGTATCAACAAAAAGACATTTCAGTCCAGGAATTTCCAGTCAAGCCATCGGTCAGGAGGCCTCAGCAGAGAGATAAGCATGTTGCCCCTTGCCCAGACTATGAAACCCTCTCTGCTTTTGAAAACGGAGTCAAAGAACCCATCGTGGGGATTCGCGTGAGGGAAGCTGGCACAGCTGTTTTCATCGTGGTGCCTTCCTGAGCCAGAGGCCCACACGTGGAGTGGGGCAGGAAAGTGGATGGTTTTCACTGAGTTTTCATCTCTGTCAGATTCGTTTTTCTTCCTAGCACACCTGATGGAATGGGAGCACGTGGGCCAAGCAGCATGAGAAGGCAGCTACCCCAAGTCCATATGTGACCCCCTCAGCCTGGGCGTGTGCCCGGAGCCATGTTTGGGCTGTGCCTGAAGTCCGTGCGTCCTTAACCTCAGAGCCACTTGCGAACATCTTAGAGACACTGGCCTGAAAGGGAGAGGATCTGGAAGGCCGGGAACGAGCCCAAATCACCACCATTTTCCAAAGGAACGGGTTCTGAAAACTACAGCAAGGCAGACTCACTCCAATTTCCGGGGCAAACCCAGAAGCGGCATTAGACAAGGCTCACAAGCATTTGGGAAGAAAGTGGTGGTCTCTAAGAGGTAACACAAGTTCTCTAAGAGAAAGTCATTCCATGCTAACCTCATTTCCTGTTTTGACGAGCTTCACCAGAACAGTCGATTAGGGGAATGCCCCAGAAAGTGTGTCTTGCTTTCAGTAAAGCATCTGAAAACCTCTCATCGTATCCTATGCACTTAAGACACACAAGATGGGCCCGTTGGTGGTATGACTGGGAGAATTCGAATTGGCTGGGACGACCTTCCCAAAGAGATCAGGCCGTGGCATGATGTCGGTCCTGCTCCCCAGACTCCCACCTCCACTGCTGGAGATGGCCGTGCTGGCCAGGCCACCCACTCGATCTCAACGGGTCTGATGATTCAGAGTTTTTCTCCCCACTGGCAAGTGAGCTTTGAAAGGAGCCTCTGCAGCTCTACACATGGGGAAGGTTGAGTGTGGGTCTATGGCTTGTTTTGCTCTATTCATGTCCTTAGGAGGGCAGGGATGTTTCCGTGGAGACCCACGGGGCCCTGTCCCACATACCATTTTAAAACTGACTTGGAGGGGTGCCTGGGTGGCTCAGTGGGTTAAAGCCTCTGCCTTCGGCTCAGGTCATGATCTCAGGGTCCTGGGATCAAGTCCCACATCGGGCTCTCTGCTCAGCAGGGAATCTGCTTCCCCACCCCACCCCCCACCCCCCGCCTGCCTCTCTGTCTACTTGTGATCTCTCTGCCTGTCAAATAAATAAATAAAATCTTTAAAAATAAAAATAAAACTGACTTGGAGGGAGATACTGATGGCCTATTTGTCACATTTGCAAATCACGTAAACCTCTCGGGACAAAATGGCCTCACACCATCAACTCACAGGGGTCAGGAGGCTGGGGTGAAATGAGATAGGAGCAAACGCAAAGCCTAGGTTTTTCTGAAAAACAGTGTGCTGGAGAAGCGCCGAATTCAGGCACATTCGACTTCTAGCTATGTCACTGCCTGCCCGTGTGTGACCAGAGATGACAAAATAACCCTTGAGAGTCTTCACCTCTACTTTTTAATTCTTTCCGTAATACTGAACTCTCTCAGGGTGTTAGACCGGCACCAAAAATCCTTTCCCTACTTGCTTTAGGGCCTTGTTGTGAGGACAGAATAAGTCAGAGGTGGTAAAGTGCTTTGAAAAAGGGAAAGCTCCGAAATTCAAAATAGTATTATTATTTGTTGTAAGGTGCTTTCCCTCCAAAAAAAGAAAAAGAAAAAAAAAAAAAAAAACTCTGACAGTCTATGAGTGATAAGCAGAAAATGATTCAGCTTTGGCTTCTGTTTCTCCAGCTGTAACCCCAGACTGGCTGGGCTCGCGGAGTGGCCCCAGTGAGTCCATCACAGATTCCGAACTCCTGCAAGACTCCAAACCCCTCCTTTGGCCTTCTGCTTTTCCAAAAGATCTTCCTGGAAGGCCTGCTTCCCACTGTCCCAAATTCTGGTAATTAAAGAATCATTCAGACAGTTCCCTTTCCAGGACTGGGTATTCAGAGATGTAAACCAAGTACACAGCCAGAGTGAATGCCGAATGACTTGGGTCGGGACCTTAGACTTCTCCTGGTATTTTAAGTTATTTCGGATCCTACCAGGCGGTGCTTTGAAAGCATGTTGCTCTTGCTACTGCACGAGCCCTGGCTCAAAAGGTAGATGAAAAATACACTGCAGGCCCAGGACAGGAGAGCAGGCCCTGGTCAAATTAACAGATGGAGAGAATCACCTTAAATTTCTCTTGTGTTCAGTGTAATTTCACTTGGCATCAGAGTTCACCTAGACAGAGCTGTCTTGTAGAACTTTCTGTGATGACACATGTGTTTCACATCTGTGCTGTCCAATCTGGCAACCACAGCCTCATGTGGATATTTATATTTAAATTAACAAAAATTAAAAAAAGATTTAAAAATGTATTCCTCAGTCATACAGCCATGTTTTAATTTTTCATGAGACACATGTGGCTAGTGGCCACCATATTGGAAAACACAACCTCAGACCAACAGTTCTTAACCTTGGCTACTGGTTGGAATTACCTGGGGAGTTTAAGAAAAATACTAACATCTGTCCCTCCACCCCAAATTCTGTTGTGATTGGTCCTGGTGGAGCCTGGGCATTGGATTTCTTAAAACTCCTGGGTAATTCTAATGTCTGGCCAGGATTCAGAACCATTGTCCCGACCATGGAGAACTCTGGGCTCAACTTTCATTTGTTCTTCTTGTTACCTTGTGAACTGATTATCCTGCAAACGCCACATGAGTTATTTCTGCTTCTGCCTGTGACTTCCACCTTTTCCACCTTTTCCAGGTCATAAGTATCCTAGTGGATTAATTCCTGGGAAATGGGCAGAGGAAGTTAGGGGATCCAAGAACTGGCAGAGTAAGAATGAGGGGCACGTACTGTGGACTCCTCCCTGTGGACACATCCCTCGGCTACATGGTTGCCTTTAATCTTCCAGGAACATAAGCAGATGTAATTTAACTTAAATTAGCAAGACAAAGCTTGGTTTCAGGTGAGAATCTGGTTATCCCAATAGCAGATAGTTTATGATCAACCTTTTCTGCCGTAGTCTACTGACAGAAAGCCTGTGTCCTCACCTTGGCTGCTCCATTTACCTCTTTACATCATCAGAGGTAAATGGACTCACACTTTCCTTACTCACCAAACACTGGTTAGAAAACAGAGCTACTCAACATCACAGTGTCACTCTGAGAAGCGATTAAGACGATGGATCTGGTCACTACATAGTTATTGAGCCTAGTGCCAGGGGCTGGGGACAGACTGGAGAATAAGACAGACTAGAATCTTCCTTTATAGAGGTGAAATGTGGAAGGCACATTACAGGAACACAGCTGATTAATAAATGAACAAACAGGATAATTGTTGATATTACAGGTCATGAAGTAGAGAGAAGTAGTGGGGGTAAGCGGTTGTCTCGGGACAGGTGGTCAGAGAGAGCGTCCCCGAGCAGGGGGCATCAGGGCTGAGACCTGGACATACACCACAGCATACATCGTGCCATGCAGGAGGGAGGGCTGAGATGATGAGCATGATGGACTGAGAAGTTAATTCTGAGCAGCATGAAACAGTACAACACTATCCTTTTAAATCATTCGTGGACATCTGCTAAGCTTAAAAGTGAAGGCTGACAGAAGAGCTGTAAAGCTGCTACCCACGGGCTCTCTGGCCAGGCCCCCAGGAGGACTGAGTTGTCCCATTAAGTGCTGGGGGCAAGGGTAGTACTCCACTGAAGGAATGCTTTGACATTTACCCATTCTACAGAATGTTGAGTTGCCAATTCCGGGGGCTCGGGTTTGCAGGGCGGATTAAAGAACCCATGTAAATAAAGGGAGTGTGCTGTTTATCCACGATGAATTGCCCAGAATTCCTCTACAGTTTGTGAGAAAGGTCCCAGCAGGATCCACTCATATGGAGGCTAGAGGTGCTGAGAAGACCAGGGCAGAGTTGGTCCCACCCAAATTGTCTCTAGAATGTGGCACACAGTATGCCCCAAAGAAACCTTATGGGATGAAGAAGTGAATGGGTGACCGATGTGTGGGGGCAGAGAAGGAGGCAGCTGAGAAAGCAGAGGTCTTCGGCAGAAAGCTCAAGTTTGGTGACAATTTGGGGGGTCCCACTTGTAGGCCATGACCACAGTAATGTGGAAAGAGAGTTCGCAATGTTTTCCTCAAATGTTAATGTGCCAATACTGACTCAAGGGAGGCCTTCCGGGGCTGCAGAAGAACAAGGCAGGGCAAACAAGCCTCAGTAATAAGAGAGTCAAGTTCAACACTCTTCTAATGATGCCCTCATGATCTGTGTGGTTAGGGCTTACTTGTGCTGCTATAGAAATCAATCTCAAATGCACTTTGGTGTCCTTTCCATTAATGCTGGGGCATAGCTAATAAGAAAACAATTCATTTTTCTTGAGTTTTGCTTGGAATGAAGGAAAAATAATTAAGACACACAGGGGCTGGCTAGATAAATGGGAAACTGGCCAGACTAGACCATGACCACATCACAGATACATCATCGGTCAATGTGGAGGCCCTTGGAGTCCCCAGCAGTTAGGATCAGGCCCCAGTGGGAAACCCTTCACCTGCACTCCGGCTGTGGGAAGCAGGTAGAGGCACTGGAGGGGGCCGAGTCCTGATTTTTCTGTGTCTGTGTCATTTTCGATCAACTGTGTCATAGAGCTTCCTGTTTCATCTCCCAGTTATTCTGAAACAAAAACATGCATGAAAAACACAGGTCACTGTCAACCGCATTGAGAGACAGTCACTCCAGTACATGGAAACCGAAAAGGGAAAGACAGATCATCAATGCCACAGTAAGCTGGGGAATCAAATTTATCAGCATCTATTCAAATAGTGATAATCAACAAAAAGTGCGGGTGGCTACGGCCGCGGGGGTGGGGGTGGGGGTAGTGGGCGGTGCAGTGCGTTCATTTAAAAATAATTCACAAGAGACTGAAAAGGCAGATGTTCCCAGAAGCCCACTACCTGTTTACTGGAAGTTGCAGTCAGCTCTGACCTTCTGGGTCAGGGTCTACTACTGGGGCACACTGAGGCTTTTCCCCTACGTGCTCCTGTTGGCCTCGCTAAAGGGTCACACATGACTTTTGGGACAAGCCCAGTGTTTGCCCAGGTGATGCACCAAGCACCCCTCCCCAAGGGTCGAAAGAGATGTGAGAGAAGTCACCAGGGAATTGCAGCCCAATGAGAATGGACGAGGAGGATGGTGGCTGAACTTCTGGTCCCCTGTCCTCCCCTGTCTCAGGGGCATCAGCCTCCCAGGTGTATACAAGTATCGTGAACAGACGGGCTTGCACCAAGAAGCCTTACTGAGGTGAAGGAAAGAAAAAGAGGAGAAGGGGCTCCTGACCAAACAAAGGGGAGTCCGGGGCCAGCCAAATAAAAGCCTTGAGGATAGCACAAGGCTGAGACAGCTCTAAGGACTATGGTTCTAACAAAAACTGCTTTGCCACTTGAGACCAGCACGGTTTGGATCCCAAGCAGCACACTGTGGAAGGTTATTCTCAGTTCCCAAACAAAGGAAAGGATGACTCCGAGGACAGGCAGAGTTATGGGTCAATGCAGACATACAGACAGTGTCACCTCCCCCAGAGATGGTGGCCCTCCAAGCCAGCTCTGTGCTTACATCTGGGGCTTAGACAAGCAGGGGAGGGTGAGAAGGCAGGAGACAGAACTGCCATGGGAGGGAGGTCAAAGCCACACCTGCCTACACCTTCCAGCCGTATTCTCTGACCAGGAACTGCTTACTGATGGTCAGAGAAGGAACGCCTGTCTACTCAGAGCCTCCTGGGTATGGCTGTCCCCTCCACACTTGACCTGCCCCCGATGCAACCCACAGGTCACCAGAAAAACCAGAAGCCCCCCTGCCCCACCCCATTTCCTGACTTTTGTTAATGGCACAAAATTCTCTGTAAAAAGGGAGGAAGGGGTGCACGATTTTGGAAAAACTCCATCCTGCCCCTAGAGATTCATTCACAATGCACAGTAGCATACAAAAGACCCTGAGAAGTTAGGAAATAAAGAAAGCAGCTGAAATTCATTTACTGTGTGCTTCCCAAGCATATCTGGAGCAGAACCCTTTTTACACAACTAGCCTTTGCCAGCAGGGCTCTGTTGAGTGACAGAGATCAAAGCTTCTCTTAACACTCGACACTTGGTGTGGCAGTTGTGATACTCTCTATTCCTCACCCTGTATTGTTTTTCCTTATTTCTTTCCTCCCGCCTTTTGTACTAGTTAGTTAGCTGATTCGCATCAACCCCTGTAGCCTTAGTTTTCTCTCAAGAGCCCCATTTGCCAGTGGCAGTGAACTACCGGGCTTTCTGAGAGCTGATAAATTTGGCTCTGTGGTGGCTACCGTTGGAGGAAGACTGCTGCCCCGATGAGTCTGCTAGGAAAACTGGCTTCCTGATTTGTGTCCTATGAGCTAGCATTTTCTAACGTGACTTAAAGTCTGGAAACTGGACCAAAGATGTCTTATGTAGACTTTCCTGGGTGGGCAAAGAAAAACGGGAGCGAAGAAATCCATCGGCATGGACATGGGTACAAGGGAAATCCTGGTTCCTTTTCTCTCACCATTGAAATAGAGAGGTGGCTTAGGAGCTTGTGCTCTCATCCAGTGGTACCCCCCTTCTGAGGTATTAAAAAAATCAAATACAACAGCCCAGGCAGACTTTAGTAATGAACACTCTACCATGCAAACCTTGGCTAGAATCACAAAGAGTGAGACATTGCAGGGCTTTAAGGATCATCTGGTCAACCTTCATTTTACAGGCAACCTGAGGGAGGAAAGTTGGCAATCTTCCTAAGGTCACACTGGAAGGGACACTGTTGGTACCGAGACCTTGGTCCCGCCTACCTACTCCCTAAATTTTGAATTCCAGCTTCCCCTGTAAGACCCGAGCTTGTTTAGGAGCTCTTGCAAGGATAAGTGAAGGTCATAATGACTTCATGTTGGCCTGGGTATCTAGTTATCATTGAAAAAACTTAAGATAACCCATTCAGGAACTTTCAGAGATTTGCGCCTAATTCAAAGCCAACCACACATTTAGCTTCCCATATGCTGGCATCCACAAGGAGTGGGGGAAGCTAGCAGCCCCATGGTGGACAGTCCCAGAGAAGCTTCAGGTCACGTTACCCCTTTACTCTTACTCCCAGTCTGGCTGAATTACACTACTCCTGCCCGTCTCTCTAGTATTCAAGGGGCTCCAGTTAGGTCTCCCCAATGTGCACACAACTTCACTCTCCCCCGGATCTGAGGGATGGCCTTAGGGTCATCACACTGCAAATGCAAGCTCTCATCAGGGACCTGAAATGTAGCCCAAGCAATTTTCCGGATGTTCGCTCAGCTAGCTCCCAAATCCTGCCCTTTCTGTTCCTAAGGGCAGAGGAAAAGCTCCAGGCATGGGAAACTGAGAAGGGGCGACCAAACAGTAGCTCAGACACCCACCCCCAGCCTGGGATTCACAGGCTGGCCTCACCCAGGCCTCTTTCCCAGGCAGTAAGTACCAGGGCACAGGGGCAGGGGAGCAAAGTCATCGACTTCAATTGGCTATAACATCCATGTCACTGCCAAGCCCTCACTGCCAAAAGGCCAAACCAGGCCCCCCAGCCCCCCCCAGGTGCAGAACACACACTTGAGCCTGTTCTGCACTAAAGTCTTTGTCAATGCTTGGGAAAATGACAAGCCAGGCACTCACATCCTGTTCATGCTGACTCACAGTGGATTCTGACAGTGCTGGGAGCCAACTTTTTAAGATTTCGAAATAGCTGCCCAGGAGGATAGGGTGTATTCAACAGCATCAAGGTGTCCAGCTCTAGGGACCCCACTGTTTTTATTTCTCAGGAAGTTAAGACCAAGAGGGCACGGCCAGAAAATGTTGGTTGCTTATCACAGACTAATTTCAGAGATAAGTGTATGGGTCCCTTGTGTAAATTACTAGGCTTCTGTGCGGCCAGGCCGATCAGGGCAGGGGAGAGAGAAATCTTTGCTTGACGGCCCCCCCCTTCCCTTGTTTCTGAAGGGGGCTCCTAGTTCTTGAGCTACAGCCACGTAACTCTGAGCAGACTTAGAGCCTTTCCTGAGGGGATCCCCCGTGAGAAGTAGTTTTTGCAAAATGTTCCACGCATCATTACAGACCTACACGTGGTTCAGAAAGACTCTGTGTCCCTCAAAACCCCCGTCAGCAGAGCACGAGCCTGTCCCAGGGCCGCCGCAGAACACACCCAGATCCTCTAGGTCACCATTTATTGGGCCCATGCCACACAGCAGACACTGTTCCAGATGCGTGCTCCCCTTTGGGCACGGCATCGGCCTCCAGGCTGGTGCTGTTTGGCTCATCCCTCTCACGCGGAAGGCAGGGGGGAGCTCCACAACTAGCTAGTAGATGGTGGCACCCTGCTTCCCATCTAGCGCGTCCTGATCTGGGCGTTCTGCGCCCCTTCTGAGATGAACGGAGCTCACAGGTGATTCAATGCCTTGTCCCCCAGGGGAGCTTGGAAGCTTGCCCACCTTCTGGTATGGGGAGGTACTTACTCAAGACCTTCCTCCATTTGTACCAAAGGTGGGAAGAGAGACAAGAGTGGGCAACCCAAGGGTGGCCCTCCCTGGAATGTTTCCTGCTGCAGTCAGGCCATTGCCCCCCTCTCCTTGGCCATTCCCTCTATCCTTAGGACAAAATCCACTTTGCAAAGAACTGAACCTCAAAACCATGCTAGCTGACCTATCGTCCGGCCGGCGCTGTGAAAGCTCCGATTTACAGGGAAACTTGCTGTCTAGTTACCGAGGGATGCCAAGTTCCGAGGGCCGGATTTCCCACCGTGTCTGTGCTGGGCACATGAAGCAATGAGGCAGTGGAGGGAAGACGGACACACTGACACGCTCCGTCAGACACGCCTTTCAGGTGTTCCGATCAGCCATGGCCCAGGGCCCTCACCAGCGCTTCTCAACACGGGGCTCTGGACCAGCGGCATCATATCACCTGAGAATTTGTTAGAAATGCAAATTCGCAGGCCCTTTCCCAGACCTTCTCAACTCGAAACTTCGGCGGTGGGGCCCAGCAATGTCTGTTTTCATAAGCCCCCAGGTGGTTCAGACGCATGCCCAAGATCACAGTGGTGACTGAACCTCAGAACACCCTAGTGATGCTCTTGGACGTGGGGCCATGGGCTTGGTCCGCAGCGACCGTGGGTGACTGCATGGTAGTTAACTGTTCCTAAGTGTGTCACTGGATGGTTTTCTCCTGAGATCCCCACAGAGGCAGGAAAGAGGCCACAGCTCAGAGGTCGTCCAAGACTTTCAACAAGTTCTTGGGGGGATCTGGGGAGAAGTGTTGATACGATGGCTCGGTCCCTTCATCTCCTTTTCTGGGCACTGCTCCTCTGCGCAGCAAGGGCCAAGCACAGAGGGATTTGAAGCCTGCACGAGTGACTTCCTCCAGTCATCCACTTCCCTCCCGGCCAGCCGGCATGCTGCCTCTTCCCACCCCCACCCCACTGCCCCCCGCCCCGCGGCCCCCCTCTCCAGCACTCTCAATCCGCTTGGCCCGAGGACAACACTTGAGCCACCAGGTTGGGTGGCATTTCTCTCCAAAAAGAGAATAGAAAATGGTTCCACCAGCTTGACCCCCCTTACTGCTACCCTGGGAGGAGGGGTGCGGGCAAAGCCCACCCTGCTTCAGAGCTCTGCTCACACGATAACACGCAGGTTGGGGGTGGGGGGGGGGCACCAGCACCGGACCGACGACCAGACAGGTAGGCGGCAATATACGACCAGGTCCCCTCTCCCAAAATTAAACAATTGTTTATTATTAAAAAAAAAAACAAAACAAAACTAACCTCATACAGGAAGTATGAAAAGAAGGAGGATGAGAAGGAAGACAAACCCAGGCTACGACATTAAAAATGGCCAAGATGGAGGGGCACAGAGATACCACGATATTCCTCAGTTTCCACGGTCCACTTCAGAGGGGTGGTGGGAAATGGCCCGGTGGGGCACTGGGGGTGGGTGGGGACTGATGGGGCTGGAGGAGATGGAGCAAAGAAGGGGACGATGAGTCACGAGGCACAGCCTCGCCAAAGGGCAGAGCGTGTGGTAGGACCACATCCCATTCAGGGCCCTCTCTGCAGGTGTGGCCGTGCCAGCCAGACTTGGAGAAGATACCTAAAATGGAAACTGCCATTCGAGGTCATCCCACGCACCCGCTGCCTCTCCTGGCCCACGTTCTGCCCTCCAGTGTGTTTCAGATGAAGACGCGGGAGTTCCCCGCTCATGATCACCTCCCCGCACGCCCCTGCCAGAGGTAGCCTAGCAGCAGCCAGATGGAGAGACACCCCCATGCGGGGCTCTACAGGCAAGCCGGCAGCCAAGCAGACCTTCAGGACCACAAGCCCAAACTGGCCTGACCTGCTTTGGCTTGAGGGACACTGACATGAGGCCGCTCAAGGCAGGCAAGAGTCAGGCCAGATGCTTAACACAGAGACCCCGGCCCTCTCCAAAAGGTAGCCCATCTGGATTTTTAAAAACGGGGGGCACAGGACTCACAATGTCCACCCAAGGATTAGACGGAGGAAAAACAGTGAGACTAAAGAACATTTCCTCTTTCACAGCACCAGACAGTAGGAGAACAGGAAATAGGAGCCCTCCCTACCCGTGATCAAAAATAAATACAAACACTGTAAAATATGCACGCATTGAAAAGACAGCAGTCAGAAAGGATTTCAAGTCATTGCTATCGCCCTCAAAGAAAGCCCTTGTTCTTAAAAAAAAAAAAAGAAAAGAAAAGAAAAAAGAAAAAGAAAGAAAGAAAGACAGAAAGAAAAAGAAAAAACTGTACAACAAAATCTCAAAATAGAACCAAAACCTGCAAATCATCCTCAAGAGTGTATTAGGAACCCATGTCTTAGCAGGCTGTTGAAAGGTTAATAATTTTCCTACCGAAACTGAATGTGGGTTGTGAAAGAACATTAAAATGAAGAAAATTTCCCCGTGGCTGCTATTTTATTATCACCAAAGCCATCAAGTTTCAGTTTGAGTTATTTGTATTTATTTGTGAAAACAAAGATTAGATAAGTAGAAACATAAACCTCATCCTAATTATTACCCAGGAGGATCTGATTTTTAAGACAAAAAAATAAGACCATCTCACACACACAGAGACACACACTCAAGGCATGAGAAGTCAAAACAACGGAGAGGAGAGAGGGTGCTGTTGCCTCCTTCCATCACTTGAAAAAGTGTGTTGTCTCCTGTCAAACGTTAATATTTCTGTACAGTCTGAGAAGATAGTATGAGAGCCATTGTGTACATCTGATTGCTGAAATTTTTTCTCATCTGCATGCTCAGGTAGAGAGCTTTTTTTTAAACTACAAACTGTAATTTTGTTTGACATTGCAAAAAAAAAAAAAGACACCATTCAGTGTTGCAGGCCTGAAACAATGGCATCGAAGTGCTGCTTTCAAAGATCAAATTAGGAGTTTGGAGATATTTATGACCAGGTGGAGCCTGGGGGAACCGTGGGGTTTGGGTACAAACAGTGGATTTCAACTCAAATGGGTCTCAGATGCCAGGTGAGCTGCTTTGTTCTCTGGGGTTTTAAAAGAAATTCACTAGATGAAATGGTTAATCAAAATCGATGGGTGAGCAAAAACTTCTCTTCCAGCAAAACATAAACATCAGAATGAAAAAAATAACATGCAAAAAGACCTTCAGTGGTCTCAGATCACCGAACAAACTGTTTTTCTACCTATTTTGTGTTGCTGGCTTTTGTTATCAGCCCAATCGGCAAATTGTGGCCAATTTTGTCATGGTTTAAGCAGACATTTTGTTCCCAAACTGCTTTCAACATTTGAGCTACCAAATACAGTTTATGAGAAATTGAACAAGCCACAATACAAACAGAAGAGGTATCTATTTTTGCTAAATTAACCCCTTTTAAGGTTAAAATGACACAGACAGAAAAATTAAAAAAAAACAAAAACAAAAAAACAAAAAGAATTCTAGTAAATCCAAATTTGAAACAACCAAATCAGACTTTCTTGGAAAAAAAAGAATAATTCATGATTAACCCACTGATTGGATTTTGAAACCAACTACATGACATTCCCCAATTCTGATCACCATTACACCATGAACTTGTTTTTAATGAGACAACATGTCATTTTTATTTTATACAAACACACACATCAAATATTGTTGGAATGTGCAGAGCAAAATTCCAAAGGAATTGATTAAATTAGGCTAAGGTAAAATCATCGGTTAAGCAGTTATTTACTACTGAAAATAAATGACACCCACGTAGTTCATCTTATATATTAATATTGAAACCAAATGGCAGTCTTCTACCGCAAATCATTTAATAAAAAAAAATAATGAAACTAGTTAAAATGAAAACACATGGTTTTAATTTTATGAAACATTAAATATTAAGATCAAAATAATAGAAAACTGACATGGCTTTTCAAATTTTGTTTTTGCTTAATTACAACAACAAATTGAATATGAAAAAGAATGAAAGAACCCATGCTAAAAATTCGAGAATTACTACTTTGGAAGAAAAGCAGAATGTCAGAGAGAAGACTGAAGAAAACTTCTCTGTTTGCAATCCTACCTCACATTTGAAGGCAGAGCAATATGTACACCATTTTTAGCCTTTTAAAATACCAGCATGCCCACACACCATCTCAGATTAAACCAAGGAGAAAATGACACATTCTGAAACCATTTTCTAAAGCTTCTTTTCCTGATAACACTCAGACGCTTACAATCAAATTAATGAGTTTCTAAAAAGCCCAAACAACTCTCCATAAAGAGACAGAATTGTTCACAACAGCCTGCAGACATTTCTAAATTTTTCAGGCAATACTGAGAGCATTAGTCCTTGCTATTTATATTTAGAAAAGCTAAGCTGTTTTTAAACATCTATATTAGAAAGAAATACTACTCAGTGCTTTAGCTAATTAAATTGAGGAACAATTTGAAAAACACCAGTATCCCCCTCATTTCAAACAATTGAGAAGTTAGTTCATTCTTTTTCTCCAGCTTTTTGCACAAATCTGTATTCTCATAATCTATTCACACTTGAAAATTCAAGTAGTAAAGAAAGGAAACACCCACAGATAGTAACTCATTATTTCTCTGAAAGTGTATTTCTTCATAAATCCTAGACCAGCAAATAAACAGTAAAAGGAACTAAAAAGAAAGAAATCACAAAACTCAGGGAGGACACTGAAAATATCTACTGACTGACAGAAAACTTAGCATGAGGAATTTTAAATCACTGGACACATTTGTGGCAGGTTTAAAACCTTCTTGGTGAGAGGCAGGCATTGCTTTTTGGGGAGCTTGAACCAATGACAGTATCAGGGTAACATCTTCTGTGAAGGTCATGGGTTATGCTGTTTAATTCCAGACCTAAAACATGTGATTCAGACTTTACACTTTATGTCTGTAGGTTCCAGATCTTTCAGGGCTTGGTACTTTAAAGCAAGTAGCCTGACTTAGGCAAGACAACAGCATTTGAGAACAAACAAACCAAAAAAAGCCTGGAAGGAACCTTACAATTTAATGATGACAGGGAATAAGAAGACTAGGGTAACCCCCTGAATTTGTTACCTGAAGAGATTTTCTGTCTGACGGTTTGACCCTAGAATCTCTGCCCTCGCCCTCAGTTAGCATCATCGAATGTTCACATTCAGAAAAAGTCTGACCTTAACTAATACTTGCCCACTCTTTTAAACCACACATATCCCCTTCCCCCGACGTAAGACTTGGGAAATGATGGTGATTTTAGTCATCTGGAAAGAGTGAAACATGACATGGTCTTGAAGCACTTTCTTGCCCACGGCTGTCATTTTAACTCTGTTTTACCACAACTAAAAAGGCCGTGCTCACGGAACAGAATCAGGTTCGCCTTCAATTGTATGTGTAACCCGGGAATTTCTGAAGAGCGGAGTGGCACAGTACAGAAGCTTTCATTGAAGAAATAGTCAAAGCAAGAAAAAAGAAATTCCCCACTTTGGGGGCAAGAGTATAAATCAAAATGTGAACGCTTCCACAGTAAAAATTATTTTCAGCATCATTACTCCACATATAACCAGCTAACCTGTTCTTTTTTTTTCCCCCCTTTCACAAAATGCATTTGTTAACAGCAAGATTTTAAAACACTGTTGTTATATTCAGAGGCATTTCTGAGTGGAAGTAAAATGATCTCCCCCCACCTTTACTAGATACACCTTTTTACTTAAAGCCAATCTATCATGTATGAAATGGTGACAATTTAGATAAAGCAACATGGCTTTAAGGGTTATAGGGAAAGTTCAACTGTAAAATTAGAAGACTAGGCTTTTTATCTTTTTTTAAAAAAGCAAGTAGTAGTCTTCCAGAATCTAGAAATAACTGCAACTGGGGGGGGGGGGGGGGAGAAAAGAAAGAAAGAAAGGGAAAAAAAAGAAAAAGAAAAAGAAAAAAAGAAGCCAGACAGACAAGAATGAGAGAAGCCTGGTAACTCAGAATTTTTGACCTGGAAATAAGAGTCTCTTGCATTTTATTTTCTGTTTTCCACAAAGGAAACACAAATAGCTTTTCAGTCACAAAATGAAATGTGTACAAGAATAAGAAACATGAAATCTATTAAACACTGCTGTATCTAAGTGAACAAAGAACCAGGAATTGCATTTCTTGGTAGTGTGACTCCAGTGCCCCGTGTTAGTGACACAGTGAGTGAACAAAGGCAGAGCAGACCTTCGAGAACAGGATAATTTTGCCTGTCGACTCATGCTACAACTAAATAATTCTCCTCTGACAGGGTCTGTTAGCACAATTACAAAGGTACTGTGGATACCCTTGGACTAGGAAGAGTAGAGTGTATTTCTGAGTCTAAAACTTTTCATTGATGTTAGCTTGAAAGCTGTTTAATTAGCTGTAGGGATGCCAACCAATCTCTTTATCAAAGCCAGCTGAAAACAAAACTGAGAGAAACAGCTTGTGGTTTCACAAAAATGTATTTACATGAATATATTTTAAAGGGAGTTCGATCATTAGGTTCGATGTCATCTGTGATATGCGGTGGATTTGACATTTAAAGATGTCAGGGGTTGTCAGATTTATCTCCAGTCGATACTTAGTGGAGATGTAACCACTTTGGTGAGCAGAACTTATTTTGCTGAATTCCAGCCCAGAAATCTTAAGAGACTTAACTCTTATATACTGAACACAAATCCTCCTCGTGTCCTCTCACTTCCTTAGCTATGATCTGCTGAGCGGCAAGTGGAGCCGCGGCTGACAAGTGGAATACAAGCCCACTTTCACGCCTTGGCGCCGGGATGGTGACAGAGGCGAGCAAACCACAGTGAACAGAGCACCCGGGGAGAGTTATTGATAAGCACGGTGTTTCCTGAACTAGCCGAGGGTCCGAGCCCTTTAGCCTACTTGTTCACCGAGGCTTGTCTTGGAAAGAACATTCTGATGAGACCGGCTTTCTTCCCCCCCCACACTTAAAATCGTCCACGGCGAGGAAAACCCAGAGCGACGAGGACTGCTTTACCACGATTCACGCTGCCTTGACAGAAAGTTCTCTCAAAGGGGCAGTGCGACGTCCTGGATAAACATCCTCCCTCGGGCATCTTCAACCAGGGGCAGGGGTCAGTAGCCTTTGTGCCTGTTGGTTCAGCCACCAAGAAGCCATGCTTTGTATTTTATCGGGAGATGGGGCAGTGAATCACCGCCACTCCACTATCACAAGAATGAGGTTTGGCGAACGTACCAGACACTCATCCACTCTTTTCCGAATGTCACTTTCCATTTTGCCTAACCTGTTGGGAGTGGAAATTCAGCCCTCAGACAAATGAAGCTGAAGACAGGCTGTCGCAGCCCCAAGTGAAATCACCACACAGCAGCCAACACCACCCCTGAACCACAGAACCTCATACCTCATGCAGGGGACGGCGCGGAGCTCTCAGAAAGGGAAACGGTTGTTGGTATTATGTGACAAAAATGTATATTCAAATAGGAAACTCTGTTCCTTACCACCACCCTTCTACCTTCATTCACATGGTGGAGCCCAAGGGGTGTCTTGGGATCGTGCAGCTGACAGCACAGTTTTCAAAGGGTGACAGAAACAAATGTTTTCTAAAACTGCACTGCACATCAGTTACTTTCTATAGTTTGTTTAAAAAAAAAAAAAAGGGCTTCTCCCCAAACCCAACTCTTTCATTGTGAATCATTTTTGTTTTAAAAAAAAAAATGTAACAGCATACTTATTGTGATTTAAAAAATTAAATAAGATGATTAAAAAAAAAGAAGTATTAAAATCTGCCCACGTAGGTTGCCGTTCAACCCCAGGAGAGCCAGGCCAGAGGAAATCCCCACCCGGGTTCTGACAGAGCGGCTAGAAAAGGAAGCAGTGCAGGGGCCCGGGGAACAGGCCGAGGACAATAATGACTGTAACCTATCTCCTGCTCTGCGATTGTCTTCTTAGTGGAAAAGAGCAACCTTGAGCTGGTCTACAAGCCCAAAGCCCTGGACTTCATTTGTTAAGAGCTGTCTTCCCTTCACCTGTACTGTGGCATTCATCTGGAAAGTTACAAAAGCTAGTCCATAAAGACCAGGAGAGCGGCTCCCTAAGGAGGGGCAGAATGAAGAAGTTTCACTCTCCCCTAAGAGCCAGGGAGCTCGGCTTCTAGATTCTGAAAGGGCCCGTTCTCGCAGCTCCTCTGAACACCAGCCTGAGGTTCTGAGCCAGTGCACGGAGGTCCTGGGGACAGCATTAGGGATTGGTTTTTGCAGAAGGACCAGGAAAGAGAAAAGGGTTACAGTACAGCACTAAACACTTCTGATGGAACTAATCCAGAATGGCCACACGAGCCTGCAAAATAAAACGTGCAGTCTTCCATTCCAGCCAAGCAAAGGGACTTCCCACCTGCCGGTGGCCGTGGGCAGAGACAAGAGGCCAGGGAGGCAACGCGCTCTGCCTCCAGGGTCCCTCCCTCCGCGGCTGCCTCTGTTGTTGACACTGTCCCCACTGCGTGTATTAGGCGACACTGCTTGCAGAGCCTTCTCTCTGGTGCCGCTTGTTGCTAGGGAATGAGCGCTAATGCTTCGTGAGAACAACAGCAGCTCCCTTGGCAGTAAGCGGGCACGAACGTCTCAGTTTGGTGACAGAGTGGAAATAATCCTTAAAAACATCCTCATTTACATTTCCCCTCAGAAAGACGGCAACATCCGCCCCATGATGAAACGTATATTTTCTTCATCTTCACGTCGGTGTTGATGCCTTTGGAATGGATCTCACGTCCATATTGGATTTCTGTCCTCTGTTGCCAACCGCCGTGCCCTAGGTGACTGTGGGCTCTTAGAATACTTGGCTGTGATCTCCCTCGGTTGTCAGCCTTTATTTACTTTTTTCTTTTCTTTTTTTTTTTTTTCTTGGAGAGAAACAAACCACATTGTCAAAGCATTTAAAAACACAAACCAAAGGAAACTGGGTTTCCAGGCTTTAGCAAATGGTATTTACCCACAATTTATTTCCAAGAAGTAACTTGGAATCCATTGTCGTTCTTCATTCGAATTCATTTTAGAAGCATAACATCACAGTTGTACCGATGATCTAGAGTTGTTTTTTGCCAGTGGTAAGTGAAGAGCAACTTCTGTCCTCAAACCCAGACTCACCTCGATTCTTGGGACTCGGTTTCCACAACTCTTTTATGTGCCTCCCGAGGAGGTGGCCAGAGTCTGGCCCCTTCTGGCCACTGTGACTCATTCAGGAGTCAGTCGAGATGGTGCAAACTGTTCCCTCTCTAGACGCTACTGACCCACACACAATAGAAGTCCAAATGTCACTCTGTGGGCTGAAAGCACTTCCTTCTACTTCTCCCTGGGAGGATGGACCTTGTCACCGGGCAACCCACAGACCTCATACTTCAGGCCTCCTTGTGTAGTTCCAAGGTCCCACTTGCCGAGATTGGCTCCTTCAGGCTCGGGCAGGAGGGCAGGCCTCCCTGAGCCCCCTCCCGGGGCAGTGTTTAGTGTGCAGAGTTGGTCCCTGGTGAGATTTTGCTGAATGGGCTTACAAATGGTGGACAGCCGTGGCTGGTCAGGTAGCATGAGCCCAGAACGCAACTACAGTCCCAGGGCTGACACAGATGAGCTGGTATAGTGAGATGAATAAAGCTGACAACTGCCATTCATTGAGGTACTATCCCGGGTGCGGTGTATTCATGGTCAAGTTTGCCCACCCCTCGGAGCCAAATATTCTTACTATCCTTGTTTAGAGAGAAGGAAGCCAGCGGAGGGGTCATTACCCTGCTGCAGGTGATAGCTAGTGACAAGTCTGTTGGCCCAGCAGGTGTTCTGGGTTCCTACTGTGTCTCCGTCAGCGCCACTCGAGTCAGCGGCCACCATTCTGCAACCCATGGAGCCCGGGCCACAGAGGTTGTCAGTCCAGATCTCCATGTGCCCGGCTGGACTGTGACTTCTCTGGGACAGACTCTGTGGCTGGCTGACCCTGTCTGGCCAGCACCAAGCACCTTGGCTGGAGTAGCATGTGTCTATAAGACTCATGTGTGAGAACTGGTTTGCCATCTCCTGCCCTTGAGGTCTTCCGGGCCAAAGAGGAAACTGTGTTCAGTATAGGGTGTTCGAGTTTGTGCCAAAAGCAAAACATCAGGGGACCTGGAGAAGGCTCATCACTTCCACCATTCACCTTGGTGAGCCTCAGGGTTCCATGTGTTAAACAGACGGAACACTTTACGGAGGGGCCGAGCCCACCTGCTCTGTGGTGAGAATCAAGGATGGATCAGGCTCGTTTCATTCATGGCAGAGTGCGCGCAGGGGAGATGGCGCCTTGCTCCTGTAAAGTCACAAAGAGGACCCACTCCAGGGGGTAGGCGGGGGGGACAGTCTAGTTGACCCCTCATCAGATTGTTCCCTGGACCTGGTTCTTCAACCACATCTTGGGATCAGCATTATCCTGGGGGCTTGCCTTTTCGCTATCATCCCTGAATATTAATGTATTAACTCATTCTTTCATTCCCATTCCATAGTCTATCCAGGTAACCAGGATGCGCCAGGATCGATGCAAACTCAAAAATCATCTCAAAAAAAATTACCCCCAAATAAACCATGTCAGCAGTACCTTGACATAAAACAGATAGGAAAAACTATACAAGGGTTGTTTATCCAATTAAATAACATTTATCTTTGGAGGCTTGTGTGGGTATAATCTTCATAATCAAGGCTGGAACATGTTTGGCATACCCAATCCAATGTTCTGCGCAAAATTCTCACGGGCAGAGGTCAGGAAAATGGAGGGGGCGTCCTTGAGGGGAAGCCGGCTGTCAGCAAAGCAGAAGGGGCCGCCTCTCCATCACACAGAGTCCACTCTAAGATGTAATAACTTTGTGCCACGCACAGCTGCTCTGTTGTGGACGAAACAAAGGCTTTCATTTCAAGGATTTCAAGGAATCCAGGGTGTTTTTCATAGAAATTAGAAGCTTATTAGATTGATTATTCCAGTAACATTCTTCTTTTGCCTTTGGGTTTGCAAAGTAGTTCCCTGCTCACAGGGGCTTCTGTAGATAGGTTTCATATGAACTTCAGAACTGCACAGAGAGGCACGCAGGGAGGCAGGCCTGCTCACCTGTTTATTGAATAGATGAAGGCTTTTTACGGACAGAAATACCCAGGGAAGAAATTGCTTGGACAAATCACAGTAAGAAGAGCGGGGCTAGCCCCGTGATGCCCACGTCTGCCTGCTCTTGCCTCCCAGGGCTGTGCAATGGGGCCGTCTGGGTCATCTGGGGGCTCTCTGGCCCTGTAAAATACACGGAGGCCTAAGGGCAGAAGGGGAAGTGGGCGCAGGATTGGGTTCAAGGTCAAGGAGCTAGTTCCTAGTACTAGGTCTTGATTAAGCTCGAAGGCACTGTTTGGTCTGTTGTTGAAGTCCCTGCGCTGGGCATGATGGTGGGCCTGGAGTAGGCATTCCACATACGTGAATTGAATTCACCACCTCTGTGTGCGAAATGGGACCCACGACCGCGTATGCCTATGGATTTTAAAGACACGCCAAAATAGTATCAGTCACCATAAAGACTTGGAAACGATCAGCAAGGTAATCCATGTGAATAAAAATAATACCATTTACACACACACACACACACGGGTAGTTAGGTTTTGGGGCCCACTCCCTAGCCATGTCACAGTACTAGCTGAACCCGCCAAATCCTGGAAGCTGAGAGTAGATACTTCGTGTAGCAGGAGTAGAAGGGAAGAGAAAAGGACAGAACTTTCTTTCCCTTCCCTGATAAAGGCCAGCCTGGGTCAAGTCTACTGTAGACTTCCTTTGCCCCTGGGACCCCTCCCACTCAATGTCTGCTCCAACTCCTAAAATTACCTAGCACTGCCTTTCCCTTCTGCCAACCCCCTTCCCTCTCCCTTCCTCTGCCATTCCCTGGAAAGACTGGGGAAGTGGGGGTAGGCACGGGGTCACTAAGCTCAGCCTTCTGGGACCAGGGGTTAACACACTCCTAGAGGAGAGCTCGAGTATGTTCACAAAACTCTAAGAGGGGGATTTTATGTCTCACTTCAGGCCACACTGTGGGGGTGGAGGTTAGGCGGGTGATGTTTACAGACCAGCCTATCCCATCAGCAGACAAGACTGGGACTATCTTTTCCTGCTTGGCTTGCAGTCCCACTCTGGGGGAACAGATGGCTATGGTCACCAGGAAGGCCAGTGGGCCCGAGGTGGCACCCCCTCTCAGACCACCCGAGGCATTGTGGCTTCTTTATTCCTTCCACCGGCTGGTGTTCTGACACACCTCACTCCTGCAGGGCCCCTAACACTGAGCACAGATCGTCCCCTTGGTGGGAGTACAATCCTCTCTAATTCACTCCACAGCTGGAAAAAATGATAAAATGATTGTGTTTCTATTATTTGCCACTTACCTTGGCCTTCTTTTCTTCCCATAGACTAATATAATAAGAGGTGGTCCCACTATTTAATTCATGGCTTTTTCTTTAAGAAAAAATACAAAAATAACCTTTTTCTTGTTTTTGTTTTTGTTTTTAAGATTTTTAAAATTTATTTGAGAGAGAGAGACACAGCGAGAGAAAGAACACAAGCAGGGGGAGTGGGAGAGGGAGAAGCAAACTCCCACGGAGGACCCCGGGATCATGACCTGAGCCGAAGGCAGACGTTTAATGACACACGCCCCTTTTTCTTGTTTTTTTAAAGCAACTTATGTCAACTGTTTTAAAAAAAAAATGCAAAGAAATGAGAAGATGGGGATCCAGAAAGAAAAGCAAGAGTAAACAGTGGAGGAGGAAGAGAAGTTTGGGAAGGAAGGAAGAAAAGAAAGAAGAGGAGGGGAGAAATCACTGTAGAGACTGACCCCATGCAGACAGAGCCTAGAGGAAGCCATAGCCTCCTTTTCCATTCGGATACTCATTCCACACGGTTTTAAACAAGCAACTGGAGAAGATAAAGAGAAACGGAGACTCGACAGTCGCACACTCTCTGTTCTATGGAGCGCTGCCCGGAGCACTGGAGAAAGTCGCTCTTACCTCGTTATGAAAGTATTACTTTGCCTACCTAGCATCGTGACAGGACTATTTTATAAAAGCAGGTCAGTACATGAAGCCAGCAAGAATTATCTCGAGTCTGTAAACATGACACTGGAAACCCCTGCCATGGAAATAAATCTCTTTGCCCGCAGGGTAAGAACGCATCCAAAGAGATGACTCAGGGGGGTGTGGCAAGGGGCATTTCTAGGCACTGTTAAGAAACTATCGTTTTAATGGGAAATGTTTTGGTATTAATCACAGTTCTGCACCTCATTTGGAGAGTCAAGAGATTTTAAATAAAATACAATGAGGTAAAAGCTACGCCCGTTATGACCGTGTATGCATTTCCCGGTTGTGACCCCGTGGTATCACTACCTCACAGTAACAAAGAGGCTTGCAAAAGAACACTGACAGCCAAGGTAGGGAAACTAGGGTCTTCCTGATCCAGGGGCAGATCTGCGGGGTGTCACCTCTTCTGCCCCTAACCATCCCCTGCTTGGATGCAAAAAATCTACCAGTGTCCCTCAGATCAGTAGCCTGGGCTGTCCCTAATGCTCCCCTGACACACACCCCATTTGCCAGTTCTTCCTGTTCATTATATTTTTTATTCTAACCTTCTTTGCAGTGTCACTAGCACTAGTCTGCCGTTGTTGTTCCCCCGCCCCTCTTATAAGCCCATTTCACACTCTGATGGACACGCCCCTGTTTGGAAGTTTATTTCTCATATTAAATTCCAGGACACGTCCTCCCTCAGTTTCACCCCATTACTCTGGTTACTCTTTGTACCGTGCTAAACACTTCTTTTACCTCCCGGGTATCAGTAACCTTCACATATGTCAGAGTTATATTCCTTTCCCTGCTCAAGCTCCATTCAGGCAAAGCTCAATATGTGTAATTCTTGAGAGCCACTAGCCTGTTCTCAGTGACTCTCCCTTAGTCACCTCCGGTTCTGTGCCTTCCTCTTCCCTCCATCTGAATGCATGGGGTTCCGTTTCTGAAGGAGCTCAGAATCAGAAAAACACTTAGCAGAGTAGGAGAAACAGACCTTAGCCTGAAATTCCCACAGTTAGTGGGATTACAGAATGAACCTCGAGACAGCCTGGAACAGCCCTGACCTGAAGGTGATGTCACAGGCTTCCCACTGGGATGGAGCTTAATCTCCAGCTGTAAAGGCACTAGAAATACTACCCTTTGTGCTCTGTTTTGCTGAACGGCACTTACGTGAACAGAGGATGGCATGGAGCGACCATTTTCTTAGCAAGATGCATTTTGAAAAGCAACAGTACTGCTCACTTGGAAAAAAAGAGTGTGCCATGCCTGTCTCACACATGAGGCCTTTGTGGTCCTTTGATCAGGCAGTTTCTTCATTTTGCTGCAACCTCCACCTAGAATTATTAACGCTGACGCCTTGCACCAATGTGTCACCATCAGACGTCATGCCGGCAAGGCAGTCTGCTGCCAGGAAGTAGTAGGCACGTCGTCTACAGAGGACTTGTGTGGAATTAAATATAATTCGTGTTTAGGCCACTGAGGTGGAATTTTTAAAAAGATATCAAATATGGTGGATGGAGAGGATACATACTGGAATTTTTTTAAAAAGGTAAAATCAAAGCATATCATAGAAAAGATTTGGGACTGTATATTCCAAGGGCATAGAGTGAGTATTGGAATTTGTTTCGTGAGGATTTAGCTCCTCAGCTGACTTCAACTACTTCTAAAAACTCGCATGGATAATTCTCACATACATACTTCACTTCGTAACACAGAACCCTTAAGAACAGCAGCTATAAATGAAGTATGGATTCAGGCGGCACAAGCATGGGAATGTCCTGTCAGATCCCAAGCTCACCTACAGCCCCAGCGCCCAGAGGCCGGGAGGAGCCTCACGAGGCCCCTCAGAGAAGCCGTGCCCTGCGGGCCGTCACCCGGGAGCCACTTTGGTTTCAGACACGTTTCCTGTGGAATAAAAGCCCCGGGTCTCATGGCACTCTGAGGTCACGCAGTGCGGTGGAGTCAGCCTCCCGTCTGGGAGCCTTCCCCCAGAGACACACCCGTCTAACTCCCAAACTGTCCAGACTAAAGTCTGCAGCATTAAAACACCCTTGGCTACAGGTCTTTATCACAAAGTTAATCTAATCAATGGCACGTTTGCTAGAATGAGAAGGAATGACTGGTCTGGGGAGAGGCAGCAAAGGGTCAGCGAAGAGACCTGGCCTGGGCTCTTGCAGTCACTCGAGGTGGGGGAGGGAATGGGGGCTGGGGGCGGGGTACATGCTCCCTCAGGGCCTCAGCTCCCAGACCTGTGAAACCAGAGGTCTGGACTCACTGGTGCCTCTTGAGATCTTTTCCCCTTGTAATTTCTAGCAAATCACATCTAGCATCTAACTTTATTATACAAAGTTATTCAAACACCTTGATTCCATTCCGTGCATGTGTGTGTGTGTGCATGTGTGTGTGTGTGTTTACTGTGGCAAAATATACATAACATTTACCATTTTAACCATTTTTAAGCATACAATTCAGTGGCATGAAGCCCATTCACAGGGTTTTGCAACTAGGACCACTCTCTGTCTCTAGAACTTTTTCCTCTTCCCAAACAGAAACTCCACACCTCTTCAACACGAACCCCCATGCCTCCACCCTGAGCTACTGCTAACCTCAAGTCGATTCTGAGTTGCACAACTCTAGGTATCTCCTCTAAGTGGAATCATAACAATACTTTTTATATCCGCAAACAGCTTCAGCATCATCGGGACTGAGTAGGGCTGGGGATTCTTTTCTCCAGGGTCTCTTTTCTCTCCCGCCGCATGTAAATTACACTACAACAGAGTGGCCCTCCCTACAGCTGTTGGCAGGAGCAATTCTATCCCGCACTTGCAAAGTGGGAGTTGAGTCCAAATATCCAATTGTGTAGAAAGCATCCCTGCAGGGAGAGCATCCAGTGAGAAACACTGGGGACACACTGTTTCAGTTTGGTAAAAGACACACTTAAAACTGATATTTTAAAAGTCATTTCAGAAGTCAAATAAACCAGGCTGCTATCTCTTCCCCACGGTGAGCCCTCCTGTACACAAACTCTCTCACCACTGAGGAAAGTTTTACCAAACAACAGGAAGCTCATCGCGGATCCCGACATTAGCCCCCGGTGACCTGACCGTAAAGCAGAAAATACCATGAGTAATTCCCCCAAAGATGGGACGGCTGGGGTTGATTATTTAATGTTTAGAGGGAAAAAAAATTTAATATTTAGAAATTTTTAAAGAACCAACAGAAAGGAGAGGGAGGAGAGAAAAAGAAGTTTTTCTTGTGGGTAGAAAAGGCAAATTTTATTTTTAAAATTTCATCTGTTCGTACCCAAAGCTGTTGATAAAGGTAGCATGTGTCTGTCATTTGTTTTGCACAATAAGGAATGACGTGCATCTTGCTAATTCTCTTGACTTGTCTGCTACAAGATGAGCTGCGGCATCAAAGAAAACTTAATCGTCCAGGCAGGCAAATATGAAGTATGAATCTCCTAGGTAAGCTTCTATAAAACATTAATTTAATAGGTAGACAATGAAATATTAATGTTATGAAATACAGGTGAAGATGGAGATAAAAGTCACTGACCCAGAATGTAAATTATTGATTAAAGAGCATTGTTTACTATACCATAACAATGGCAAAACATGTGAGTACCCATATGACAGTTCTACATTGAAACATAATTCCAAATCATATTTACCTTAGATCTGAAAAGGCCTGGTGTAGCAAAAACTATAAAGGCTTGACAGAGAAGAAAAATGAAAGCCAAATGTTGCATTTTAATTTGGAACTGGGTACATGTCAACTTATTTTAACTTCTGACGCTTCTCCTACTGGGGTGATTACCCAGTGCCTTTTCGATATTGAAAAGAAATTGCGATTCATCAACTCATACCATTTCTCTCTTTAAAAAGGCCTCATGTAGTTTGTGTGTGTGTCATCATTTATGTGTGTGTGTGAGATATCTAAAATGTTGCAGTAACCACGAAGATTTATTAACAAGCTTCCTAGAAAAAAGGGGAAAATCTTCCAGAAAAAGCAAAATCTCCATGAGGCATGGTTAATTGTAGGCTCTGTTAATTCTCTGGGGGACAGGTTGGAGAGGGTATGTATTTATAGATATTTACAGGAGAAAATGGATATGCTAAACCAACAACAAAAAACAAAGGCTCTGAAATGGTACCACTGGGTCCTCCATGGTCTGGCCCCTGTCCTGGCTCTGTCTGTCTGTGACTCGGGCAGGCCGCCTGATGGCCCAAGCAAGCAACGTGGCCGGACCTGGCCCAGGCTCTAAGTCCAAGTCCAAGGCACCGTAAGGTTTTGAAATCACCAGATCACTAGACCACACACCAGGCAAGGAGTGATCACTGAACAGAGAGAAAATAACTACGTGTAAAATGAAAGCATTATCGACATAGCTCTGAAGCTGGTAAAATGACCTTTGGGGAAATTCCAAACTGAAACAGATCAAATTCATTTCCAATCCCTCCCCAAATATAAAAATGTCAGACATAAAAATGTGCTGATTAGGCTCAGTGCACTGATGTTTTTAAATGACTAAAATAGCCTTTGTCGTGGAAATCCCTACAAATTCACAATAGGGCCACAGAGAATTTGTGTTTCCTTACGTTGCTTTTTTTTTTTTTTTATAATCATGTCCAAACTTTCGTGTCCCGATGCCTGAATCCAAGGGTGTGTGACCCTCCCAGGGATTCTGGGGTGGATGTTTTATCTCACACACAGCCTGAGTGGGGATGAACATGCTCTGAAAATACCGCTTACCAATGACTGTAAGACAACTCACATTTGACTGTGAAAGCCACAGTTTGGGGGGGGGGAGGTCTAAAATGTCTACAGGAGAAGGTAGAGTGGTTGTGTTCTGGAACCCCTGGCATCTGTGGGTGAGCAGATTATTTTCTAATGAGTAAGACTGAAATCAGTGAAAACGCTCGGCATTAAAGAGAAAAATAACTTATCTGCTCTCTAACCACAGAGCGCAGTCATCTAAGAAAAGATTTAATAATTCATGAAATCCGAGCCCAAATATCTCCTGTTCACAGACATGGCAGGGGTCTAGTCTCAGAAACATTTAGATGCTTCCTTGCTGGAACCTTTCATTTACCGACAGGGGCTGACTTTGGTGGCTACAACTCTTTATTCTGAACAGAAAATAAACTATCAAAAATAGTAATGAGAGTACTGAATATCTCCGTCCCCAGTCCTGGAACGTGTAACGTGTGAATGAAAAAAACCCTGCTCACTGTCTCCAGGAACAATGGCTGCCTTGCTCCTAGAGGAAGCATGCTTAATCCTGTAAAAATCAGGCTTCTTTACGGCTGTGCTATAAAAGGTCCTGTGAACACAAAACTCAGTGTGGAAGCCTCTTCCCCTCTAGACCCTTTCCCCGGAACCATGCGGACTGTTCACACACTCACACAGATCCCACTGCTTCCCCAAAGAGGGCTAAACTCAAGGCAGGAGGAGCTCGTGGGATGTCTGATTGGTGAAATCCTAGTCTGCCCGAGGGGTTTGCTTTTCTCCAGGTGAAGAGGAACAGACGGGACAGTTATTTCGTCCCCCCTCATTTTTGACATTAACAGCAGTTTCTTAAAATGGCCTCAGAGCTCAGACCCGTGGGATCCCTGGAGGCAGGTCCTTACACTTGGCCACAGACTTCTCCCTCCCGCTCCCGCCCGGCCTCCTGCGCCCGGGACTGGATGGCTACCTTTTTCTTAGTCTCACTTAGTAATAAACACAAAAATAAAATGACAACAGGGCAGGCCCAGGACAGGCAACTGTCTGGGGTTGCACAGGCTTGACTGGAGCAGGAGGGGGAGTTTAGATGAGGCCTGGTGGGGGTAAATTAAAACAGCCACCCAGTGGTGGAAGGGGAGTTCTGGCGGCTTCTGGAGAGGGCCGGCTCTCTTTGTCTCCATTTCTCTGTCAGGGTCCCTGCTCCCTCCCTCAAATTCTTATTTCCTCAGCACTCCCTTCCTGCACCCCTATTTCCTGCCTGGCTTCTGTAGCTATGGGAAACCCGGACGTGGCATCGTGGTGAGGGCAAAAGGCAAAAACCAGAGTGTGGCCAAGGTCTGCAAGCCTTCACACAGAGGTGGGGAGCCCCGGTGGGGGGCACATAAAACCCCACAAGCACAGGGTCAGAAGAGCCAAGGCAGCATCGTACCCTGAGTGACAACCACTTCCCAAGAATGAGCACATCCCTGGGCTTCCCCGGTCTGGCTCTGGTCACTCCAGAGGCCAGTTCTTATAAACCCCAGGTCACCCAGCCTGGGATTTGCTGTGGGCAGAGGGCCTGGGGTGGTGAGGGTTACCTCTTAGGGGTATCTATTCTTGCCCATAATTCTGTCATAGCACGTGGCACTGACTAACTGTTGCTATGATTATTAAAGTCATTCTTTTGAAAAAAAAAAGGGGGGGGGGACAAGATTTGGGTTTTCTTACCAACTTGTTCAAACGGCAACAGACCAGGGTTGTAGCTCATTAAGTGTCCTAAAGATAAACAAAGGTTGCCCATTGCTCTTGCATTATTGCTGGCTTTTATAGACACACACACACACACACGCTGAACATTCAAAGGAAATAGAATCTTCTCATGAACTCAGGTTGAGGAGGAAAGAAGACAAACATATTTTCCATAGGAATGGCCTTTCACCTCCTTAAAACTCTGCAACTTGGTTCAGGACAAATAAAGGGGAAACTCCTGGAATGAGCCGCCCCAGCAGTCCTGAAGAAGGAGGCCTCCATGGGAGGCTTTCCGCGGCAGAGCGGGCTCAGGGCGACTCGCCTGCTGCATTTCTTTATTAACACCACCACCTACAGGGACTGCTTTGAATAGGACCGTGTGGCGTGGCCCATAAAGCCTCGCAAGAAAAACAACATTCAGAACAATTGCACCACATTTTTTTTCAACTTCCTGTTTATTAGTATTTTATCTAAGAGCAGAACAGAAGTCTGCATAAATGGGGGAAAAGAAAACAAAAGGGTTCACTATAAAATCTTACAATACACACACAAAACACCTTTTCAAATGCTGTTTCATTTAGGTTTTTTGTGCTTTTGTGTGTGTGTGTGTGTGTGTGTGTGGTGCTTGTTTTTTTTTTTTTTTTTTTTTTTTTGACTGAACCCACTCCAGGTCTTCAAATGCCTCTGAGAACAGAGGTTAAGATGAAATAAATGTAATTCATGATCTTATAAAAATTATACATCATTAAAAAAATTTTTAAGTGTGCTTGTTTTCTGTACATCTGTAAGATACATCTGTATTCATTTCTACTGGAAAAGTCCACACTTTATCAGGGAGACTTTGCATTTTTGCTAGATATACCCATGAATGCAGTAAAGACACAAACGTCTCCTAGAAACTTTGTGGCAAATCTTGGGGTATTAGAGAAGGATGAGGGGCTGGGATCAGATGGCAGGGTGTCCCCTGAGCTTTGGAGGCACAGAGCTGAGACACCTGCATTTCTCCTTGTTAAGACCAGGCCCTGGTGAACACCGTTCCAGCTAAGACATGAGACCATTATTAATCATCAGCAACTTCTGCGAATCTTCCCCTTCTTCCTTAATCTGGCCACCGTGCTGTTCTTCAGGTCCCTTTCCCACGTCTGCACAAGGCTCAGGGCCAATGAGATTGAGGGAACAGAGAATGAATGACCATACTCTGACCTTGACAGTCACACTTTCTCTTAAAAACAGCCTGAAAGGCACAGTTTATCTTTGTGGGCAGGTGTTCATCAAAGTCCTAGGCCCACTTCCATGGAACTTTCTTCTACATCTCTTGTCCTAAAATCCACAGAGTCTCATTTACTTTGAATAGTTTCAATATCCTGTTTTCTCTACTCAAGAAGGACACTAAAAATGGGAACTATCAACTCAGGGAATTGCCTCTGATTTTTTTTTTCTATGCCCCAGCAATCAAGAATTTTATGATTATTTGCTCTCCATGTCCTGTTCTCTTATGACGTTAGCATGCGGGGCCTTGCTAGGTATTCCTGATACCAATTACCTTGTTCACATGAGAATGAGAAGGCATAAGTGAGGGGAGGCCTCTACTGTACAGGGTAACAAGGGAACGTATCTGCAGATAGGGAAGGCATAAATCGAGGCTGAAATGTGAACTTAGCACCGATCAAGACCAGTTTAACTAATCAGAAACAGACTGTGAGGGCTCTCGCAGAACAAGTGTCTTTCTGAAAAGTGCAGCGAGGGACTAGAACTCAAGTAATTAATCATGTTAAACAGTGAAGTCTACCCAACAGCACAGCAGCCATCATCCGCTTGCTGGTTGTAATCATTGGGAACTCACTGGATATGCCTGGAACATGGATGACAAAGAAATCCCGGGTTGTTTTGTTTTGCCAAGGGGCCTGGGTCAACCCTCTTCATGGTCAATTCCAGGAAAGGGGGCTCCTACTGGAAAGAACATCCCTGTGGCATTCTTGATCAGCAAACATAAATGAACCTGTGGGTGATACTCTCGGCTAAGGGAGGGCTGATTCCTTGAGCATAAGAGTGGACAAAACAATTCATCAGCATTGCTAAGTCCTTCTGAAGCAACTCACTGTCTCTAGCTACGTGACACTTAGAAAAAGTTAGAAAGACAAAGTTCCTGTGTCCACTTCAAAGAAAACACACACACACACACACACACACACACACACACACACACAGTGGATGTATCAAATAAAACCTCCTCAGACACAAAAGACATTTTATGCCAATAAGGAAGGAGCTAGGCACCTGGCACCAGGAGCTGGGGTTTGCTGGGAGGAGGCAGGAGAAACAAGGAAGACAGTCTGTGAACAGGTACTGTCCGGCTGCTAATTTCACACCGGGTTTAGAAATAATGGACATGATGCTCAATGACTAAGGGGCTACTGTGTGAGCTACCTCGGTCCCTCTTCCAGCCAGCTGGTCCAATCAGAGGGAATCACAGCATTTTTTGCAGGGAATGCTGGGACAAAAGCTCTTTTCTGCTGGATTTGGACCCTGAAGGACAAGTAAGTGGCTGGCTGCCACCCAGAGACCATTTGAGAGTTGAGGCTGTTTGTGAAGCAATTGACTTGCTTCATAGCAGAAACTGAGCCAAAAAGAGACAAGATAAAGAAGACAAAACATCTTGACTTCATTTGAGCTGTGTCTATACCAACCCTGCTCTGAGATTCTTTACTTACTCAAGGTGGTAAATTCTAGATTTTGCTGAAACCACTTTGAGTTGGGTTTTCTGTCACTTTTAACCGAAAGACTCTTAATCAAATCAGAAATGACTCTGCAGTTGTATACTATCCACTGTTAAAGGAGAGGGCTTACAGGTATGGGTTCTTCTTCCTTCAAGAAGTATTTGACCTCATTCCATAGCCTGTCCCATTTAACTAAAGACACAGAAGCATATATGGAAAGATCCAATGAAATCCAATGGGAGGCAACTCTTAAGAGTGCCTCCATGCCCTAACATGATGAAAACTTCTACGCTCAAAGATGTCACTCCAGGTTTTCCAGGTATGTCCCTCTGAGACTCCTTTTTATTACATGTTTATAAAGGAAATTGGAAGTTAAAACATACAGAAAATAACAGAAACCCAGGTTAAACAGTTGGTTGACCAAGTAATGACCGGGACTCTGTGATTTAATTATGAGAATTCCCCCAATTTTCAAATTTATTTCTCATCCAGCCATTTTATAAAACACTAGTTCCCTCTTCCCAAGGATTTTATTTTGGGGTTTCCATATTCTATGCTATGGAATCTGACCGAATAGAACAGAATAATGCTTGAAGAGCTTAACATACAAAGGCTCTTGATTTTCATAGTAGAACAAATAATGGCTTCTATGTTTCCTGACATTATTGGTTTCTTGTTGAAACTCAGAAGAGCTCAGTATAACAAGGGCTTTTGAAAAGTGTTCACAGAGACTAACTTTAAAATAACAAGAAATATGAATCCAACTTTGATCAAAGTGTATTCTTTAACAATGTTCTTGATACTATAAGCTTTGATTCACTTTGTAGAAACAACTCTAATTATAAGGGCATCTGCTGAGATTTGACATTTGATCTGCCCTGATCCTTCATTCATTCGTCACTGTGCAACTCTGAGTACAAACAACAAGGGTCATGACATTGAACCAGGAGTTTAATGTGAAACCAAGATGCGCCTAAGCTAAGGACCAGGGAGAGAACCCCAACCAGCTTCCCAATGACAGTGGCTAAAGAGCAAGGAGCCAGTGACATTAAAACACCAGTGGCCAGGTCATGCCGGGGAGCCCATCAGGCCCAGAGGCAGTCCCCCATTGTTGCCCATGCACCTCCCCCTTCATGGCCTCTTTGGTCTATGAATGGATTCTGATCATGGGTACCCCAATTCAGCCACTTTTTGCTTTCCAGGGCGAAAAGCCTCTGTCTGGTGCTGGGAACACACTGGATCCCCCTAAAATTTTACCTGCAGATACAATGAAGGTGTGAATTCTGAATTCCTTAGGGAACAGCTTATTCACCTTCACTTGACAAGTAAGGGGAGCTGGTCTCTGTCCAGTTGGATCAGAGCCTTTGTGGACTTATCTCCAGGTAGAGTCCCAATTTTCTCTTCCATCAGAGGTCCCTGTCTGCCCCTCCAGGAGAAAACATTAACATAAAAGGAAAGTAAGAACCCCCTTCATTTCCCATTGCCCATCAGAGATCCACTAGCCCCTTGTCAAGGCTTCTTGTGGTTCCCAGGCCTGGCTCCTCTCCCTAGGTCAGAGCTCCAGAGCCTTATAATATCAGTCTTCCTATAAGGTCGCTTTGGCCAAGGAACTCCTCTGCTCAAGGACCCCAGTGTGCCCTACTACCTCCAGCATCAAATTTAAATTCTCCGCCCAGGTTGAGAAAGACCTGCATGGTTTGCTCTCATCCTAGCCGTGAAACATTTTCTTCTTCCTATCCATCTATCTTTGCTTTTATTCAACATACATCAGGCACTCGTATGAGTTTGCTCAGGCGGCCAGTGCAAAGCACCACACACTGCCGGGCGTAAACAACAGAAATTTATGTTCTCACAGTTCTGGAGGCTAGAAGTCTGAGATCAAAGTGCTGGCAAGTTTAGCTTCTTCTGAGGCCTCCTGGCTTATATAGAGCTGCCTTCTTACTCCGTCCTCACATGCTCTTTCTTATCATGGGTTGTATCCCAATCTCCTCCTCTTGTAAGGACACCAGACACATTGGACTGGCATCCACCCGAAATGACCTCATTTTAACTTAACCACCTCTTTAAAGACCCCAGCTCCCAATTCAGCTGTATTCTGAAGTGGGTTAGGACTTCAAAAGAGGAATCTGGAGTGGGACACAGTTTAGCCCATCATGACACCACTAAGATAGCCCAGGATGGGGTACGGAAGGAGAGGATAGGCCAGAGATGGGGACAAAGCACACGGTCACTGCTCTCACACCAATAAAATCTCCCTGTTCCTGCAGGAGGACAGTCCAACTTTCACCTGGCTCATAGCTGCCCCGCCCCTGCCTTCACCCGGCGGCCTTTCAGACTCCCTCTCTTCTCTCCATCCACTTTGTCTTTCAAGGTTCACCAGCATCTTTCCTTTCCACAGAGCACTACCTTGCTCCCCCTGAGGCTCCACTGCCTCGAACACCTCCTCCCCACGCTCACCCCCTTCCTGCCTCGCAGGCGTGGACCTGCCCAGGAAGAGCCGGCACGGGCTGCGCACTGCAGGCACTGAAGGCTTGGTTCTGATTGGGATACAGTTCTTCTTTCCCGATACTTTCTAATTTGTAAATGCCACCAAACGGCAGGAGGGGCACCTGGCTTCTCCACAGCCTGGCTCTGCCTCTTTTGGGTGATCGCTACCCAAGTCAGAGCATTCCAAAAAGCATGTTTTTCATGACTCAGGGAAAGCATTCTAGTGCCAATAAGTGAAATTCCCAGGCAGCATATCCTGATGAAATATTCTGCTTAATGTTATATTTTTACCCACTTTATGCCCCAAACTGTGTGCATGAGAAGTGACATCTTACAACATGGGACGGGAATGCCAGCCTCATCGACACTGACATCGTAACACTGGATGAGATCTAAGAAGATTGAAACTAACCAGGTCCTTCAAAGCATGATGTATCTTTAGGTGTGAACAAATGGCCCTTGTTAATACCATTCTTCTACTGTCACTAGCAAAAGCCACCAACTAACACAGAAGCCCCAACCCTTCCTGGCTTCCAAAACCTCAACTTCTTTTTGAACATGCTGGGGATGCCAGCAGACAGAAGCCTCAGAGTTAGCATCTTTGCTCCCAGAAGTGCTTCATTTATAGTGTAGTTTAGTGACATGGCTGTTAAGCCTATGCACTCTGGGATCCAACAATCTGGCTTCAAATCCAGGCCCTGCCACCCACCTGCTGTGTGACCTTGGACAAGTTACTTAACCTCTCTGTGCCTCATTTTCTTCATCTGTAAAATAAGTATCAACATAGGATCTCTCTCATGGATTATGTGAAGATGAAATGAGATCATTCCCATGACGAACCTGGGTCCAAAACCTGGCACACATTTGGTCCTCCGGAAACATGAGGGTTGATATTACATTATCTTTCATGACTGTCTGCCCTTCCAAACTGTGAACTTCCCAAGGACAAAAGCACTATTCCTTAGGGTGGCAGGGTACATGGGGCATAATTATCATCCAGGTAATGTTTGTGGAAATAAGCATACAAAATAATACAATTCTAGTTTTAAAAATGTCTTTTCCTCCTTCTTCCAAAATGTAACAAGAAAAGTAACAGAGACCAGTTAAAAAGTTTAAGTTAACTACATAAAGCCCTCTTTTGGCCTCATCTGCAAGGTCTCAGTGCAAACACCCCACAAATGCCCACAGGAATTGCATATGTGTGTATCACCTTCCTTTCAGATTTGCATAAAAATAAATATTTTTAAATAAGCAGTTGATGGAAAAAGCTATAACTATTACGAAAAAATGACAAGTTCATACCATGGTGTTTATCCTGAGGTCAAAATGAACAGCGACTGAAATTTATAACTGAAAGTTCCCAGAGAGCACCTCTCTTGTTACCACCACCTCCCTGCAGCCCTCCTGCCCACGCCAAAGCCTGTCTCAGGGCGGGCTGTGACTCTCAGGCACCGAGTCTGAGTTATCCTCTCCACCCCCACCCCCACATTTTAATAGTAGTTATATTTTCATTATCTGGTGACTTAAAAAAAAGTGATACAAGTCTAGCTGTAAGTACAAAAGAATTTGTGTTATTTATATTAACAGAGCACCTACGTCAGAACACACAATGCCAGAGCCGTTGGCTATCTAGCTATTTGCAGAGGCTGACAAGCAGGTAGACTTCAGAGTCCCTGAGAACTGGCGGAAGACAGAGCAAAAAGAAACACAGCTAGGAAAGGCTTCTATTCCTACGACAGTGTAAGGAGTACACGTATCTTACAGGGGAAAATCTGGTTCTTTGGGCAAATCACTCCTGTATCAACAACATTCTGGTATTATGCCCCCAACTCACCCTGCCACTTAGAGACACTTGCTAGCCCAACAGGACAGGAACTCTAACTGCTGTTAATTGTCCAGTTACTAGTAACCAGCATGCCCTGCAATGGTTCAGGGACACAGAACAAGCGGGTCAAAGCTGCTGGTCCACGGAGCTCCCTTTAGAACAGCCCTGGGGCTCTGAGCCGGTCTCCCTAGTGAAACAGTGCACCAGGAGCTCCACGGACCTGGGTGATCGGGGTCCAACACTCAGGCTGACTCAGAAACTGACTCAGGGAGAAAGAGAGAGAGCAGCAGCAGCAGCAACTCTTTAAAACAATTTATCCCCATTTATCAAGACGTGTCTTGCCACCCAGGAGGAGACCCCAGGGAGACAGGTTGGACCACGCATCGGGGACAGGGGCGGCGCCGTGTTTCTCCTCCCAGCCCGAGCTCCAGGTGTTTCTTCTGGTTTCACACTCGGTGCCCCGGCGCCTCCGCGTTGCCGTCCCGCTGCCCCTGTGGGCGGCCGCAGGGCGCCAGGGCCGGCGGGGGCGTCCGTGGGCGGCAGCGCTGACGTTGGGAAACAAGGCCCCACCCACACAGCCCGGGTTTCAGTTTCGCCGGGCGGCAAACACCATTATGCAAATTGTTTTCCTCGCCCCCGCCCCGCCCGTGGCCGTCTTGCATATTCATTCCTCGCTCTGAAGTTAATGCGCGCCCGAGGCAGGCTAAGGATTTGCATCCTATTTACTTTAAAATGTCCAGGTGCAATTCTGAAACAAGATTCTCCTTTCGGAAGGGCGACTGCGCACATAAAGTCATGAATTAGCAGCGGTGTCAGGAGTCAAGAAAGCCGCGAGGCTGACGCCAAACTTGTCGCGGAAACCCAGCGTTCAAGGGCACCCAAATGGAAGGAAGGAGGCGGCTGGGGGCGTGTTCGGACTCCTTCCAGTGGGTCCAAGGGGCCGCCGGCCCCACCAAGAGTGGGCACAGCCCGGCCCTTCGGGCGGCCCTGGCAGCTGCTAGGATCTCGTGGGGTTTGGGGGAAAAACATCTGGTTTACGTTCAGGTCACTTTTTCGAATTTGGGAAGCGCACTTTGCCCGTTCTGTGGGATTCGCTTACAGTTTAGCTCAAGTGACTTGAGCTAACGTCCACTCACAAAAAAGTCCCAACCGGACCCAGGGTTAGTACAGTCTGGAGGACCAAGGGCTGCCACAAAGGCAGCTTTCCCTTTGCCCTTACGTTCAATGGATTACTTAGGGACATCCTCGTCTGACTTTTAGACCAGAATAATTCTTTGAAGCCGAAATCATTCTTTTTTTTTTTTTTTTTTGAAGATTTTATTTATTTATTTGACAGACAAAGATCACAAGTAGGCAGAGAGGTAGGCAGAGAGAGAGGAGGAAGCAGGCTCCCCGCGGAGCAGAGAACCCTATGTGGGGCTCGATCCCAGGATCCTGGGATCATGACCTGAGCCGAAGGCAAGCTTTAACCCACTGAGCCACCCTGGCGCCCCTGAAATCATTCTTATTTCATATATGAGAGGCACATAAATCTTAGTGGATGATTTGGGATGTTTTTCTGAAGACGCCAGGGCTTCCATCAGCAGACACGCCGCAGGAGCCATTTGCAGGATAGTCATTTCTACTTCCCTCAAAGACAGTCTTCCTTGCTCCCACTAGTAGCTGGTTTCACTTTCAAGGTGCATTTGCCGGGTTAGGGGAGAGCTCACAGCTGCGGTGAAGTGACTGATGACTCTGTAAATTATCCTGAGTGCAAAGGAAATCTAGCTCATTTATAAAAAGTTCTTAAAATAATTATAAACTAAAACTGCAGGTGGGAAACTTTTATAAGACAAAAACTACTGAAGCACAGACGCCTTTCGGAAAGCCCCGAATAGTAAGAAATCCTCAAGTGACTTGTCAGTCAACTTAAAGCAGACCCGCCTTGAGTGTAGCATTCTCCTGCCTTCACCTTAAGATCAACTGAATGGAAGGCAAGACAAAGCCCACACTTCCTTGCAAGGGATTCTGAACAAACGCAGGGGCTTGTCTGTGCCTCCAGGAAAGGTCACGGGCGTGAAGCCAGGCTGCGGAGACCTATGGCTGTAGCTCTGAGCTGTCTACTAATTCCCTGCCAGGCACCAGCCTGAGCACTGTCCCTGCTCGAGGGATGGAACCACGAGACGGGTTCTGTTTCCATTTCTAGGTGATAAAACCCAGGCTTTAGAAAGGTTAAGTAACTCCCCTGGGGTTCTGAAAATTCAGGACTCAAGGCATTTGTTTTTGACCCCTATGCACGATCACATCAATGGGGAACAAAACTACCAGATGTACAAATTCTGTCCAACCTCTGAAAGCCATTTCCTTAAGAATGGTTTTCCTTTCCCTGCCATGTGCAGGCAGGCTCACGGCTGCCCAGCCCTTCCTGGTCTAGCCACAACTGGGTAGCTCTGGGGTGTGGCATGAGGGACCTCCGTGCTTCCACACACCAAAACCATGTTCTCCAACAGCCTCGTCAATAACGAGGAGGCGCAGGGTGGGAGATGGGGCATTGTTGATCTTGCCACAGGAGTCTCTCCCATTCCTGGCCTGCAGAGAACCCCTTTCCCTTTCTTATCCCTGGATGGAATCTGAGAATCTGGGTCTCTTTCCCACTCTGCAAAAGACTCTTGTCCTCTCCCTTCTTCTCCTTTCCTGTGAAGCTTTGAGAGCACCATTCTGTAGCTGCGGGCTGATGCAGGGAAGGGAAAAGGGTCTCTGAATCTCTGGTGGGAACATCAGTGGATCCTCACATTGAGTTGCACGAAATGGTACATACTGGTGTTCGCAGTTACGAGTCTGTCAGTTCTACTCATCTCAGAGTTGCTCCCAGGGAAGGGTGAATAAGCTTTCACTGGATGTCCTGGGCACCTTCCCTGGGACCCACCTTCTGTGTGAGTTTCTGAGGTCCAAATGCCTGTCCCTTGGGCTTGGCTGACAACCTGCTCTCAAGTCAGAAAACACCTTCACAGGGACTCACATCAACCCATCTGCTAAGGGTAATCTGGGGCAGAGGTCTGAAAGGACCAAATGGCTCAGGTATAGTTAGCAAATAACTCTGATTCCTTTGGACATTACTACTTTTGATCCAACAGAGAAAGATTGAACCCCATGAAACAGACAGATCTTTATTCTTTGTGATAGGAAAGATTCATTAGAATCTAACACCAATGATTTTCAGAAAAAAATCAATCATTGAAGACATTTTTAAAAAAGTGAATTAACTTGTATAAAATCCCCCTGCCCATCCCTTCCAAGGAAGGTGGATTCTGAAGATGTCAGGGATAACCGTCGGTAGGTTTTGGGGTGAGGAAGAGATCAAAGTTGGAGCAAAGCAAAACACCTCACCAGCCAGCTGTCTAAGAGAAGGGAGATGGCTCCAGAGAGTAGGACCCCAAGTTGGGGTGGAGGAGAAGGGAGACATGGAGGTGAAGCAGAGCGGACCAGAAGAGGTATGCTGGGATAGGTTGTAAGACACAAGCCAGCCTTGGGGAGCAGAGGTGCAGGAGGAGAAAAATGGCCAAGGGGAGCTTTCGAGAAGCTCTGCCAGGCAGGTGTGAGTCACCTCCTTCTCCAACACAGTAAGGACAATGCAGTGAATGCTCTCATCTCAGTGCCCTCCAGGGGGCTTTGAATCCAGCTCAGGGTCAAGACCTGGACTGGAAACTTGGCCATAGTTTCTGTGGCCATTTTCCAATTACAGTCAATATGAGTAGATTAGGCAATTTCACCATCGGCCTCAAATTCCTATTTTTCGTAGAAAGTTAAACAGGGGCATTGAAAAAATTTTCCTCAAGTAACTCTTTAAGAATTTAAATACATTTCTACGCATGTATCCATTTCTATATATTTTTGCAAATACACCCATATAATAAGTGCTACTTATATATACAACAGATGTAAGGTTGGCTACGTGATTTCAGACAGTCATGATGAAGGAGTATATCAGTCAGAACAGGCTAGGCTGTGCTGCCATAACAAACACTACCTCCCATATCTTAATAGCTTATCCCAACAAAATTGTACTTCTTCCTCATGCCGCATGTCCAACACTTATTTATTTTGCCAAAGCAAGTCCCATGGGCGTGTGTAACTTCACAAAGGCTGGGCAACTACCATTCTGCCCTGTGTGTGCAAGAGAAAAGAGACAGAACGCCCATGAATGATACCAGTGACTGCCGGAGGGAGTGACGGGTGAAGAGAGGAGAAAAACAGCTTGGAAGGCCCAAAATCATGCACCTGATGAGACCGGAGCCCCCCCTTCCCAGACTGGAGCCTTCCTTCCCAGGCCTGGCATACTGCTAAGTAATTAGCTTCCTCTTCTTACTTAATCCTTACAGCTACCACATGAGGTGAGTGCTGTC
The DNA here is from genome assembly GCF_963455335.1 of Martes martes. Lineage (NCBI taxonomy): Eukaryota > Metazoa > Chordata > Mammalia > Carnivora > Mustelidae > Martes > Martes martes. The sequence goes on along the minus strand of NC_137896.1, from coordinate 103,251,587 downwards.
AAAAGCCCCCACACTAACTGAGACCAGGGAAGGTTAAAAAGGTTGGCCAAGATCAGACTGCAAGCAAGTAGCAGATTTTAGATTAAAAGCAAGGGCTCTCTGACCCCAGACCTGGGCTAGTAACTACCCTGCTGGCTGTGTTTCAATGGATGGAGGAGAAGGTCAGGTGTTCCTGCGACTCTAAGAATGCAGGCTCCAAAAGAGCATGGTCATGTAGATTGAGTCTCTAGAAAAAGGATGGCTTAAGAAGGCTGGGAGGCTCTCAGATGCTTAATTCTCCCCTACAACAGGACAGAGCCCTTATGAAGAAGAAGAACTGGATACTTATGGAGAGTGTCATGGCCACACGGCCAGCATAGCTCAAATGGAAATGATGTGAGCGAAAGACGGAACGCTGGTGCAAAAGGGAGCCAATGCCTACCTGCCTGTTGGGAGCCAGTGCTCTGCACATAGTAGGTGCTCAGTTTATGTTTTTAAAGGGAACTCAACAGAGCCCTGGCAGAGTACTTTCAGGAAGGAACAAATCAAAATGGGCTGCAGAGAAACAGAAGAGAGGGGCTCACGATAGAAAGGAGAACTCCTCCACTTCTATTTTATCTACTTTGTCAGTCAAAATAATGCTAATCCTGGGCAGAGGACTGTAGTCATCAGAGTTCTCCAGAGAAACCTAACAGTGAATAGAATATGTATAAAGAGAGGGGGAAAAAAGAGAAAGAGAAAGATTTATTTTAAATAAGTGACTCATGTAATCATGAAGGCTTGACAAGTGCAAAATCTACAAAGTAGGCCTGCAGGCTGGAGACCCAGGAAAGAGTTGTGGTTTGAGTCTGAAGGTTGTCTGCTGGCAGAATTCCCTCTTCTTCAAGGGACCTCAGTTTTTTCCTATTTTGGCCTTCCACTGATTAGATGAGGCCCATCTACCTTATGGAGGCATGCAGCTTTACTCCATGTCTACGAATTTAAATTTTAATCTCATCTAGAAATTACTTCACAGAAACATCTAAGATAATGTTTGGCTAAATATCTGGGAGCTGTGGTCTAGCCAGGTTGACACAAAAAAAGTAAAGCATCCCAAGGACCATGGACAGCAAGTGAGACAACTGAGGCCCAGGATGGGGGGTGGGGGCGACAGTGAATGGGTACCTGGATGACGCAAGAAGTGTCCTGCCTTCCACCTCAGTGACCTGCCACATGCAGTCAGCACATGGACCCTGGCGAGCTGTTCCAGCATTCAGAGATACGGGCGGTTCTGGGGGCCACAAAGGGCAAGAAGGTAACTCCAGAAACTTTGGCCCTTTAGTTTATCCCTGACACAAGGTTCTAAAATGCCAAAAATCATGCTTCAGAAAACCTCAGAAAAATAAGTAGCATGTCCCAGGAGTCAGGCGGGTCACAGGCAGCTGATCTCATTTTCTTATGGCGGGGGCTTGAGAATGGTAAATCAAGGAAATAATGGCAAGCAGCTTATCTAGGCTTCAGCAAGACACCACCGAAGGAATCCTAGAGGCCACAATGGAGAAATCCATTCAGGAACAAGTTTAACAGTTTCACAGTTGGTTGACTGAGCCCAGAATTCTAACTGGCGTCACGTGGTGGGCTGTCTCCCTCCAGCCACCCTCCAGGCCCCCATTCTTAGCCCTGCCCTGTCCACTACTTCTCAGTGACATGACAACAACATGGTCAAAGTGTTTGTCAGATCTACTGATGACGCATCCCCCCAGGGAGTGCAGTTATTGACTTACAGACAGAATACCAGAAGATTCTGATGGGATAGGATAATGGCTTAAATATTCTATAATAATGTTTAATAAAGGCAGTATTAGGTTATACACTTTTGTACGCAAAAAAAAACCCCAACTTTATAAGTTTAAAGTATAGCAGACTTGTCTTTTGCAGCAGAAATTAAAGAGGGAAAAAAACCTTACAGGATTATATTAACAATAAATGCATTATTAAAGAAAGTGTAATGTGGCCACCAGCTAAGGGCAACGGCTCCAGGGGGCTTCGTACGGCATGAGGTGGTGGCCCGTTCTGCTCTGGGCTGGCCAGATCTCATCTGAAGCATCCTGTCCCTTTCTAAGATCTGCAGTTTCAGAAGGATGGAAGCAGTGGAGAATATTTAGGGGAGAGTGGCCAGACAATGGAGGGATTCGTTTATTAGATATGAAGCAGTCTAAGGAAATTTGGGCTTGGGAATGTCTTGGAGGAACATAAGAAGAGCCGGACTGAGCTGTGTTGCATCGAAGGACAGAACAGGGATCAGAAGTTGCCAGACTTCCAATAAACAGACTGGTTCAACAGAAACCAGAATTTCCCAGCCATTAGAGAAGGTGGTCTGGCATCTGGTCATGGGAGGGGACATCACAGAGTCAAGAGATAGAGTGGGTTTGTTTGAGGTGAGCCTAGGAAAGGAATTCTAGCTTTTTGAAATGCCACAGCATGTGTAAATAAGAGTAAAAATAATCATGTAGCTGACAGTTTCCATGCATCTTCTCAGTACTGAGCTCTGTGTTAAGAGTTTTACATTTAACATTAGCAGCAGCCTTGGAAATAGGTGCTATCATTTACTTCTTGGTAAACGGACGAGGTAAATGGACGAGGACGATGAGACCTAGGGATGCAAACTGAATAATCTTACTTGCCTGACCAGTTAGCAGTGGGCTAGAAAATTCAAACCCTGGTGTGCGGGACTCCAGTGATTAAAGAGCCAATGCTCTTAAGGGAAGGGCTGAGTGCATTTTATTTAAGAGCATAAACCAGAAGAAAAAGTCTCAGAGAAAGAGAACTGTCTTAGTCAATTCCTATGGGAACAGAACTCAGGAGAAAATGTCAAAAACTGCAAAGCAAAATAAAGCCTGTAAACCCAGGGCAGAATTCAGGACAGAAGCATCTCCAAAGATACCCAACCCTTTGGAGGATGATCATGGACAATGTGAACTTGAGAGGTATAAGGAAAAGACTCATGGAAGGTGGGCAGGAAGGAAGCCAGGACTGGTCAACGGCCTGGCTGACCCCGAGAGGGGTCTCCATCAGAGGGAACAATAGGTCCCAGCCATTAGGCAGGTGATACAGCCCTCTGCCACAGGACTAGAGGGTCCTGCTCAGAAAACTAGGGGTACCTGTGATCTCACAAACACGAGAATCATACCCCACCTACTTGCAATTGGCCCTGGATCAAATTGGTAGAGATGAAAATGTACTATTTGAAACCAGAAAGGGATCTGACACTTTCAGTAGCAGAATTCTGAATTTTTGTAGCAGTCAGATTTAAAGCAGAGAAGCCAGCAATGAAGAATGCAAAGGTGAAGAAATTTTGTCTTTATAATTGGTCATCATGATGTCAATTGGCTGGATGTGGCATCTAGCTGCTTCTTGTGTAATTCATCCATAGGTGACAGAAATACTCGGAAATGAGTCTTATATGCATTACCTCAAACAAATGGTTATGGTCTGAATTGTGTTCCACTAAAATTTATTATATTGAAGTCCTAACCTGCGGCATCTCAGTACAATACTGTATATGGAGATAGTGCCTTTAAAGAACTAATTAAGGCAAAATGAGGTCATACAAGAGGGCCCTAATCCAAAATGTCTGTCCTTATAAGAAGAGGGGATTAAGACACAGACCAGCATGTGCACAGAGAAAAGACCATGTGGGGACATAGGGAGAAGGTGGCCGTCTGCAAACCAAGGGGAGAGGCCTCAGAAGAAATAAAACCTGTCAACACCTCGATCTTGGACTTTCAGCCTCTGGGAATCTGAGCAAATAAATTTCTGCTGTTGCAAGGTGCCCAGGATTTATGTCTCTTGGGCCATCAGACACCACTGAGTCAGCCCCAGCCTGTAAGCTTTCAGAAGTCCTTCAACCCACATAATCTCAGTCAACATGTGAACTTGGATTTCACAAAACTTAGTAATGTCCTTCCAGCGGGATCCTAAGTAATAAGGAAAACAGTATAGAGCCAGGACTTCAACAGGGGACAGCCCAAAAGCACGTAGACAGATAGACAGACAGACAGACACACCCTCCCCCAGAATTAGCTTGGAATAGTTGGAGAGAAGCAACTGAATTCAGGTTGAATACTGACAAGTCTGATGACAGAAGAAAAGTGCCACCAGCATTACAAAAGGAAAGACCACAGATAGGTAGTTTGGAGTTATATTAGTGTTGTAATATGTGATTAATAAAGATTGATTAAAAATGGATTGGTCCTTAAGACAAGGGAATTCTCTTGCTACTTGGAACCAGTGGAACCCACAGCTCCCAGAGCCCCCTGTCCTGGAATCACACATATTTGCATGTTGACGTTGTTAATAAAGGACTATGGAGATAATTCAAACGAGCCCTGGGGTTTGGAAGTCACTGTTTCTGCTGCTCAAGATTCCATTTTTAAGCTCTTCTTTTGCAAAAGCTTTTCAGGTACACAGTGCATTTTATGGATGCTTAATAGAGTGACAAATTCCATGTGAGAGATTTTAGAAACTGTCAGGTGAAGTGAGCCAGCTGCTGCATGGGCTCTCAAGGTAATCCTCCCAAGGGAGTTCCAGCCATGGTTTGAGCAACATCAACCTTGGCAGAAACCTGTGCCCTGAGGGCTCTTCCATAAGGGGCTGTCCTCATTTGTGTATTTGTGTCATAGTAACCATTTGTGTCATAGTAGCCAGACGGGAATCAACCCACTTCTCCTGCTGAGTCCTGTACCTCTCTCTCTGTGCTGATCTACCCATCGAAGGGCACACAACAGGGCCCCCGGGTACACATGGCCTGGACACGCCTCCCACCCCACCTGGACACGCCCCCCGCCTGGACACACCCACCTCATGCCTGCCTACACAGACTTCTACCCCCAGACAGCCTTCTGTGTCCTCTGCTACACGTCCAAAGCCACCTGCCTCTCAGGACCTAGTCCTGATGGTGTCTCCTTCGCCAGCACTGTGGGCCTCAGGGTAGTCATCTTCCAACCCCTCTCCAGGGTCCTCCCTTCCTCCTTCATGCTTCCATAATTCAGACCGCTCTCCTTCAAGGCAAATTGCTTCCACCAGGATTCCTCTCTGATTCTCCACTGCAGCCTCATCAGTAGTACCTTCGTGTTTAATGAAATAACTGCGGCTTTTTGCCTCATTCCTATCTCATTGCTTCTTCCTGTGATGCAGAAATATTTCCCGTAGAATATTTTGGTGCTCTTTATAATGTAAGATGACTATCCTATCTGCTCTTTCAAGCACCAAGAATTGTCCATCAGTCTGTCCTCGTTATGAACCTTGGCAGCGGATGGATTCAAATTTCAGGAACCAGATGTCTGCATAGGAGGGCACACTAGTGCATGTTCATACATAAATGTGAACACACATAAATTTATGCATGAGAGGAGGCAGTAAGGGGAAGGTACGGACCGAAGAGGCCAACTGAATTTCTTCAGGAGATTGTCTAGAGGGGCTGCATTCGATCCAAACATAGAGCCTCGGTCTAGGAAACGCTGTTCCTCAAGTGCTCTTCGTCTTATGCATGAACATGAAGTGCCAAAACCTGTGGCTTCCAAACCACAGGGCTTGTCTGAATTATCTACTTAGTCCTTTATTAACAAAGTCAACGTGCAAATTTGTGAGATTCCAGGATAAGCAGTTCAATGAGCAGTGGATTCTGTTGGTTCCAAAGAGCAAGAAGAGCCAGAGCCGGTTGGACGAGGCCTTACTGGAGCCACGTGTGTAAAACTCTGCTCCCTGGGGCTGTTGTTACTGACCAGCCACAGCGAGCTGTCCATCACAGCCAGAGGGCCTGCTTGTGCCTCTCCCTTCTCCTGGTCACTGCCCATCCTCCACGTAGATGGCTTTCGAAGGGGTGGGCGGCAGTGTGCTCCTGGCACGCCGGTGTTCCCCCCATGCTATCTGCTGGCTCCCCAGCCAGTACACCCTTGAGGGAAAGAGGGGGAACCCCTCTGTAATATTCTTAATGTGCTAGTGGGAGAAACTCTTTCCACTCCGTGCCCACCCCTCGCATGATCATAGCCATCCTCCTGACCCATCTGTACAGGCCCAGGTGTTACCATCTGTTCCGAGTTTTCGAAATGTCAGTGGTAACGTGGGCGGCCTGGAGTTTCAGAACTCAGCCAGTTGTCTGTGCTGCCACCTCTACCTTGACCTCGTGGGTCTGTTGGCTGCCTTGCCACCTGGGTCTGTTCCTTCCTGGCCATGCCAAGCTTCCATGTTGAGGCTGCCTTCCTAGAGGGCGACCGGTCTCCAGGATGTCTTCAGTTCTTCCCACAAAGTCATCTTTCTAAAGCTGTGCACTCATCATCCTATCCCCTGCTCAAAACCTTTAAGCGCTGTACACACACACACACACACACACGCACAAATGTAGGCTATCTGCAGTGGAAGGCCCAACACTATGGTCTGCCTCTAACAAATTGCCCCAGCCTCCTCTTTCCCCCAAGCCTGCCCTCACCAGCCAGCCCTAGATCCACCACTTGTCACTATCCTCAGCCTCTTACCAATGCCACTCTTCCCATCTGGGAAGATCTAGGGATCTTCTCTGATTTTTAAAATTTTAATCCAAATGTCACTCTCTTTTATCCCATACTAACATATTCCTTCTAAACTTCTATAACATGGTATGTTTTGTCCCAAAGTGCATTCTTTGGAACTCTGGTCCTATAAAATTCTCCAAGAAAAAAAGAGGGGAAGGTTCCATCACCACCTACATTTAGGATTTACTGTCTATGTTATGGCATTTGGGATATTTACAAAGCATGGCCAAAGGCTCTGAGAAGTCCTGCAATTAAAAGAAAAGTTTCTGTTAAATCAACCTGGAGTTCTTCATTCTACACTTGACTGTGGATTCTCTTGGGGCATAGTTTATTGTGTTCTACACCACTCACTGGTGCCCTCTTCGCCTCCATTGCCACATTATAAATAACTGACCCACAGGTGGTCTGAGCATAAAAACAGTGTAGAGGAAGTTTTATGGAAGCTTCTGTTTCCTACGGGGGCAAATGCCACTGGATGTTCTGGATGTTCCATTTCATAAACCATCATGTTGGGTGAACTACCAGATTCCAGGAACCCTGCAGCTAGTCCTGACTAGTGGGTTCTCCTTGCTGGGAACCTGATCTGTCAAATCCTGAGGGAGAACTCACCAGAGAGCTGGGTGTTTAGAATTTCGGTAGGAATGGGGAGTTGGCATCACAACCTGTGGTGCTTTCTTCATACCTGGACTGCAAACATCCCCCTAGGGGGAGTACCTGGGTCTAATGTGTAGGTAGTGAGAGGACTGGGTCCATCCCTGCCTGATGCTTCTCAGTCCCGAAAGAAGGAATACAGTGGGTGGTGAGAGCAGAATCCCAAAGAGAAAAGAAGATTCCTTCAATCTGCAGGAATCCCCAGGGACTGGGATAAACTGGGAAAGTTGACCAGCAGCTCCTTGCCATGAAGCATGTCTCAGATGGGCAGAGAGGACTTCTACAACTCCTGTTTCAGGGCACCTGACTCTTAAGTTCTCGGAACCTTCAGGATAAGTACGCGGTTGAGCCCTCAGATCAGTAGAGCACGTAGGCCTCCTGCTGGCAGCCTTCTTTCTCTGTGTGTCCTTCTAGCGCAGAGAACATGGCCCAGGTACAGCAAGTCCTGTGGCTAGAGGTTATTTAACGGGGACAGAATTGCCCTGGAAATTCTATCCCTACCCCTTCATTTTTGTAAGTTGCTTTTAGCCACATGTCATGAATCAGGGCCTGCTGTGACATAAAGCAGTAGTGAAGAGTCCAAGTCACGAAAGGCAACTACATTTCAGCACCTGTTCCCTCTGCCTCCTGGCAGAGCTCCCTTAAACACTGTGCTCGAGGAGTGCAAGCATATGTGTGGACTCCCAGGAACACACTGGGATCCGTGACCTCTATTCAGGCCTGAGCCCCGAACATGTGGGGCCCAGTACAAAATGAACACGTGTGGCCTGTTGTTCCAAAACTATTCAGAATTTCAGGATGGAGACAGCAGAGTCAGAGAGCCTGGGTGTGGATTCTGAGCACGGAGCCCTGAATGATGGCACAGATCTTAAGTCCATGAGGTTGGTTCAGTGGGAATCCACTGTGGACCCAGAAGGAAGGGTGCTGGGGACTTAATGGTCTCCCTCCATAAAGACTTAATGGTGGCGAGACAGAAGTCACAGCATCCTGGAAAGCCTTCTTTGAGAGCAGGGGGCTTCAGGCTGGCCCTCTGGATGCTCTTTCCAGATTTCTACCCTCTGAAGCTGTTAGCAGACTGGAGCCCCGCTAAGTCTTCTGGTTTGAATCCAACTCCACGCTTCGGTGGGGTCAAGTTCATTCTTGCAGACTGTGTCCATGCCTGCTTTTCAAATTATTTTCACGGATCTGGTTTCTCTGCCCCCAGAAAAATCAGGCTTCTTTTCTACCAGGATGGCACATCTACTTTTCACACTTGAGATCAAAGTTTTCAATACACAAATATCCGAACCTGATTCTCCCCATGCCCAAAAGTCTTACCAAGGGTTGGTCCAGCCTGGCCTGCATCCAGCATGAGCACCTGCCTTTCCATGAGCTGAATGCCAGCTGGGCCCATTTATTCCAAGGTTCATCTTGGCTCTCCACTCACATCCCCCTCAGTTGTCCCCCCACCGTGTTCACCATCCACTTGTCCCAGGTTATCTACCCCTTCCCATCTCTATCTCATATCCTCTGAAAGCTCTACGGTTCCCTCTATCCCTGAGCCCCAAGTTCAGAGAGGATATGTTACCAAAAACTGAGTTCCACGTTCCAACCAAAATTGTCTACTTCACCTCTTCCAGCTCCTTCAATATAAAACCCACACACGTAAAATACTTTCAGCAGGTAAAGTAGGCTGCTTAATAAATGGGACTAGGAAAAACACCGTGCATTTAGAGAAAGGTTTGATACCTCTTCTTCAAATGGTAAATGAGAATAAATCCCCATGAACTTGGTATTTTAAACCAGAAAGATAAAATTATAAAAAACCACAAGAAAAAAATATGTAAGAATATTTTTTGTGTGTTTTAGACTTTCTGAGCAAGCCAAAACCTGGGTGTTTTAATATCCATAACAGATTAGATCACATAAAAATCGAATATTTCTGGGGTGCCTGGGTGGCTCAGTGGGTTAAGTGGCTGCCTTTGGCTCAGGTCATGATCTCAGGGTACTGGGATTGAGCCCCACTTCTCCCTCTCATCCAGCTTGTGCTCTCTCTCAAATAAATAAAAAAAACTTTTTAAAAAATTAAATATTTCTGGGGTGCCTGGGTGGCTCAGTGGGGTAAAGCCTCTGCCTTCAGCTCAGGTCATGATTCTAGGGTCCTGGGATTGAGCTCCACATCGGGCTCTCTGCTCAGCGGGGAGCCTGCTTCTCTTCCTCTGTCTCTGTCTGCTTGTGATCTCTGTCTGTCAAATAAATAAATAAAATCTTAAAAAAAATTAAATATTTCTGTAAAATGAAAGACATAGTAAACAAAGTAGAAGGTCAAGCAACAGACTGGGAGAAACGATTTGTAACATACATGTCGAAGGTTTAAAACCCAGAATATGAGAAGAGTTCTAATAGAACAACAACCTAAAAGGAACAAAAGGGAAAGGAAGGAAGAAAGGAATGGAAGGAGGAAGAGGACGTGAAGAGTATGAACAGGGTGAAACATATGCATAAACTATTTTTTTCTAAATAAAAAATTGAAAACTAAATGAAATTTCAAAAAAAGGTGGGAGGGCACCCGGTGGCTCAGTTGGGTAGGCACCCAACTCTTGATTTTGGCTCAGGTCATGATCTCAGGGTTGTGGGATCAAGTCCTGTGTCAGGTTCTGTGCTGGGCATGAGTCTGCTGAAGACTCTCTCTCCCTCCTTTTCCCTATTCCTGCCTCTTCTCTCCCTCCCTTTCAGAAAAACAAACAAAACTAACAAAAAACAAAACAAAAAAAAGCTTAGACAGTGAGAAGACCATTGCGCCATGAAGTCTGGGACATCAAAGACCCATAGACACCACGGATAAGCCTCCCTCCAGCTCTGAGGATAGGCCAGGCCTGACCATGACAGAGCCCCTTGGGGGGGGTCTCTTGGAGGCTTTGATGTGGGAGCACCTCAACATTCTCAATGTTCTGCTCAACCACATAGAGGCCTTTCTCCCTGAAGTTAAAAATAGAAAAAAGAATATGAGCAGGCAACTTATAAAGGAGTAATTATTAGCAGACCACAGCCCTTCTCCTTTAAACCAGCTTCCCTGCAGAACAATCTGCTAATTTATACATTTGTTTTTAAAATCAGCATTTCTGGAGGCGAAGTTTAATCTTTCCATTTTCTTTCAGTGCACGGTTTATTGGATTGACATCCTAAAACTCCTCAGGGAGGGCAACTTTTTTTTTTAAAGATTTTACTTTTAAGTAATCTCTACACCTAATGCGGGGCTTGAACTTATAACCCCCAGATCAAGAGTCGCGTGCTCCACCGATGGAGCCAGCCAGGCGCCCCAGGGAGGGCAACTCTTAAGTCCACCCTCAAAGGCAGGGCTTTCTGAAGGGACGCCAGTTGTGCATGGCTACAGAGTAAGGTGACCACAAAAATGGCGCAAAGGGTGCTGTGGGGACTGTACTAGTCTACGTTTTAAAGAAGACTGAATTATGTGATAGGCCACCCACGCAATTATTAAATATTATACAGAGGAAAAACCCTGGAAGGAAACAAGTCAGAATGGGAACAGCAGAGAGCTCTACGGGGAGAAATGGCGGTGATTATCTTCTTCCCTGTCTTTTGTTCTGAAGTCCCGACCCTGGTGTCCTGAAGGCTGACTTGGCCTGCCACCAGGGTCCCCCCAGTGGAGCCCTCTGCCTGGGGCAGTCACACAGCACCTCTACCCTTAGGACGCCTTCACCTGGTGCATTTACAGTTTCGTCAGATATTACCTTCGGGTAACAGATAAAACCTTCAGTTACATCACGCAGACATAGTTCTGCAGCCCATTTTGCTTGCTTCCAGTAAGGCCCTCAATTTTACAATAAAGGAGGTATTTAAAAAGCTTAAGGCTGATGCTTATAGCAAACAGGCAGCGACCCAGGGCGCCAGCGACGGGTGTGTCCCCAGCCCAGTCACAAGGGCATCCCAGGCAGCACCCGTGGGAGCAGAGTCTCAACACCTCCCACTGCCTGGAACTGCTCACTGGGCCCAGTCCCCGGTCCCCGCAGCACCCTGTGAGCGCGCTCAGACGCCGCTCAGAGTCTGGGCTTCTCCGCCTCCTGACTTTGAAGTCAAGGTTTCGCTCTCTTGACGAATACTCATTGCTGAAGGCTACCCTTGCTACTAAAATAACTTTCCATGAAATACTCTTGACTGTAAATGCCCTGACATTATAAGAAATGCTCGTGTTTGTGTGTGGTTATGTCTTGTGTAACCGACGCCACCGGGTTTTCGAGGTGAAAATTGCTCGTTTTTGTCATTTCCAAAACCTGACATTCTTTCACTATAATGTGGCAACTTCTCAGTTCTTTAAACTATTTTTTTCTTTAAGTTCTCATGAATTGGCGGTTCCTGTTTTTCTGAACTGCTTGTCAAAGCCATGTTTTGTGTTAGGTTCACAGCCACCCCTGTTCAAGAACTAGGAAACAAGGCAAAAAATCCCCGCTGAAAAGTGTGACTTCCCGGCCTTCTGGAGCCTCCCTGCTTGCTTTGTAAATTGTAACTTGGAGGGATGCATGTGACCCTTGGAGGAAGGGAAAGGAGCAGGCACAGGACAATGTGGGTGAAAGTTCCGATCGCTAGGGGAGATCCTGGCATGAGGTTAGATGGCGCTCCGCTCACGCTCACTCACGTGCAGACTGTGGCTCAGCAAACAACACTCCACCCCCCCGCCCTGCCTGGGGACACATCGTGTGGCCCACCATAGCATGGATCCCATCACATATAAAGTTAAAGTGGCTCTTTCTCCCGAACCCTCCCCACCGCCCACCCTTACCCCTTTTCAAAAACCTAATGCAAAGACCAAATTCTGCTTTTTGACGTCCGGTTCTGCAGTCCAGGAAAGTTAAAACAAAGCGAGAACATTCTATTTGCTTAACTAAAGCAGGCACAGGCCAAGTGTGGCCACAGCCGACAGGCGTCTCTGGGGTGGCTAATCCAAGCTGAGCTGGACTCGGGATGGAAAGCTGCTCAGAGCAGCCTCCTTCAGCATCGCGTAGGATGTGCACCGTTTTAGCTTCCTAGAGTTGCCGTAGCAAAGGACCATAAACTGGGGGCTCAAACCACAGAAACGTATTATCTCACCGTTCTGCAGGCGAGGAGTCTGAGATCAAGGTGTGGTGGGGCCACTCTCCCATTGGAGGCAGCCACAGGAGAATCTGACCGCAGCCTCCCTCCCAGCCTCCCTGGTTTGTGGCAGTCCCACTGCCATCCCCACCTGGCCTTCTCCCCGTGCGTATGTCTGTATTCTAATGTCCCTGTCTCATCAGGACACCGCTCACATTGGAAAAGGGGCCACCCTCTCCACTATGACTTCATCTTCAATCATGTCTACCATGACACCATTTCCAAATAAGGTCTCATTCTGAGTTACTCAAGGGGTAGGGCTTCAACGTACGAGCTCTGGGGAGACACAGTTCAGCCCATAAACACACACAGAGGCCTTGAAGGGTGACTCACAAAGTCTGGACTTCCAGTCACTTTCTCTGTCATTTCTTCTGCCGGTGTCTTCCCCCAAACTCTTCCCCCCCCCCCGAAAATAAATCGCCTTCTTATAAACACATTTGCTTTTCTGTTTGTTGGTGTCGAATTACAGATTGTTTAAAAAGTGTGGCATTCCACACAGCTCAAAATCCTGCTGATGGAAACAGTCCCAGTCGGGAGGTGCCTCTCAGGGATGCCACCAGCCAGCCATCCTCTGGAAGGAGCAGGCCACCCAGACAGGGCCCGGGCTGTCATGTCTCAGCACGGATGTCCTGTCTCCCTGGGCTCCGTGCTGCCTTCTGAACTGCAACCCCATAGGTGCTTTGAGGGTAAAATCCAGGAAGCCCCTCGGGCCCTGGGGGCCGCTGTGAGGACAGCTGACTGCTGAGAAACCAGCTGGGACTGGTCAGCTGGCTGTCTGGTCTGAACTCTGGCTCCCCCACTCGTTAGTTCTGTGACTACAGGCTCGCCTTCCCCCCTGAGAAATGGAGATCCTCACGGAGGGTGATTCCGCGACACCTGGACAAGGGCCAGGCCCAGAGAAGACCCTGAGATGTCAGCCGTGGCCACTTGAGGTGCCTCTGGCCACGGCGAAAGCACGAACTTTCACTTAGGGGGATTTGCTTAGAATAATTCTGAGATGAATCTTTTCTTTTTCAACTCTCAATCTCCACCTCCTCATCCATCTCTTTTGTGAATAAAATTTGGTGTCAAGCTGGCTGTGGGGGTCCCGGGCCCTCATGAAGCCCTGGGCATCCAAGTCACTGCGCACCTTTCTGGCCCTCAGCCAGCTGCCTGATCGCCACCCTGGGTCAGCAGAGTCCTGGACGGTGAGAGCGCATCTCAGCCCCCCGCCCCAGACCCTCAGGATGGCCCTGACCGCTCTGGCCTGGGGCTTCACCGGGCACGGGAGTGCGGAAATGGTGTCTTCCCTGTGTACCCACCTGTCCCCTAGATGCCTGCACAAGCACAGGACCAGGGTGCAGGAGAAGGGGCAGTGTGGCCAGCCCAGCAGCCCGGAACGCAGGGAGGGAACACGCAGCCCGGTGCTCTCGAGAACACAGAAGTGCTTTAGCAGTAAAAATGATTGTGATGGTTTTTGCAGAAAGTAGGAAAGAAAGGGAAAAGATTCATTCAAATACCTGCTTACATTTGCATAAAGAAATTCTGGACAGATAAGCAATGAAGAGCAGGGTTTCCGGGGGGGGGGGGTCAATGGGAACAGGGTAGGAGACAGGGGTGAGAGCGTGCTTTTTGTCTGACCCCTCCTTATTTACTTTCGCTTTCGAAACTTATTCAAAGAATTAATTAAAGCTGGAAACTCTATTCCTTATTCACATTGGCAGATTAAGAGAGACATCCCTGATGCTGAAAAGCATGGGCTGAAGGTCAATGGCACCTTCGATGAGGGCCCTTTTCCAGGTGAGAACCTCTAGGTGCCCCTGGCAGGAATGTGTTCCCCATGACTAAGCAGAGCTTCTAGCAAGATTCCTTGAGGTTGTGGAAGAGCTGCTCCGGCAGAGGTTCCAAAAAAGTTGACTTCCTTTGCAGGATTTATTTGAACGATCAGAAAAAGCTTTCATCTGGTTGTGGTCTTGGAAAACAGAATCCCACACAAAGCCCGACACTGGCCAGTTGGGGGTTTGCGGTGTTTTGGGATGAGGCTGGTGAGAATCTGGGCTCTGCCTTGGTCTGTGCTCCCTGAAACTCTTGAGAACTTTAGCCTGCTGGTCAGCAACATGGGCTAAGAGTGCTCAGTCCTCATCGGATGGATGTGGGGATTGAACAAGTTAATGGCTATAAAGCAGCCAGCATACACCAGGCCTACGGAACATGTTCCATAATTATTAACTTCTCCATCCCCTATGGCTGCCAGGACGCCTTTTCAGAATTGAGTTACTACATACAGTTTAAGCAGGATGATTAATCTCCCCTAAGTCTTGCACAAGATATAAATTAAAACCTCCAACAGGAGAACCAGGGGCCTCGCCTTTACCACCTCAGTGCTCTAGAGCACTGAGCAACTGTAATGATCTTTGGAAGCTGCTTCTCAGAAAGTTCTGGAACTCTCTCTTTCCTGAAACTTGGAGAACCATTTCCATTTCAGTAAGAAGTCCTTCTCTTGCCACTCACTGACTATTCATTTTTATAGAGAGCAGTAGAAATGAGAGTTGGGAGATTCTAATAATTTTGGCAAGCAAAGGGCAGGTAGAGGTGGGGTTGGGCTGCGAGGAGACTGAGCTCGGTTAAAGGCTATGCAATGACTGGGGGAGGCAGCCATCCGGTCCCCCTTGAGTGACCATTCCTATTCTGTGCAAGTGCCCCCAGGGATGGATGCAGCGGGTGAACACGGAGCAGGTGGGACCCACTTTGGGGAGGTGAGACAGTGCCTGGGTGACTCACTTTCTCAGCCGGAACATTCTGGTCTGCAGTCACCACTTGTGCTGCTGGGTGGCAGTCTGCACTCACTCTGCGTCTCTGCTCTCCCTTCCCCAGAGCAGGCACTTCTGGGGACTTCAAAGGGACCGCTGCACAGAGACAGGCGCTCATCTGTCAGGCCGGGCTCAGGGGTGCCTACTTGAAAGGCCTACCTGAAGTGAATCAAATTCATCCAAGCCACAGACCCTGAGGGTGTGACTCTGTATAAGCAACGAAACCAATACTCGCCACCTGACCATTCAGATGTTCTAGATGTTTAAGGTGACTGACTGCTAGCATCTGGCAGCAGACTGTATGGTTTTCGAGCCTCACTGAAGGAAAGCTACCAGTGTTTAAGGAGGTGGGGGGAGGGGAGAATGAGACAGAAAGAGGGTGGCTACCCATCAGGAGAAGTCTGGCTGAGCGTGTAAATCATCAGTACCTGCCCCGTTTGTCAATGGGGTCACACCACACATTTGATTTTGTGATGTGTCTCATCACTCCCTTCATCTGCAACCGTGAAACCTGTGCAGAAAGGGGAGCTGCTGGTGTTCTGCGGGGTGCCCCAGAATGCTAGATGCGGGCAACCCTGAAGACAGGCCCTAGAGGATGCCACAGGTCTCTGCTCTCGGTCTACACTGAGCCAAATGGTCTTCTGGAGAAGAGGAAAAGGGAGGGACCCCTCTCTAACTTGCAGATGAAGTCAAGCTTCATATTTTATGTTAGAGAGTATTTAGGCCAAATCTAGGAGATTAAACCAAAAGTCAGTACCCAGATGCAAAATGCGGGAGAAGGGGCTTTGCACACATCCCCCACACAAAGAGGCCATGATGTTGGCCATCAGATGGGTGTGTGGGTCCCAGACCTCAGCCTTGGGTCCAGGACAAGGCAGGTCACTGTGCTCATGGGAAGGGGGACATCAGAAAACTGGGGTCCGTGACCAGAAGGGCAGCCTGGGGTCAAGGCTGCCAAACACCCCAGCACCCACTTTTGGGAACTGTGGGAAGAAGGAAGAGCTTGAGCACAGTGCTAACAGCCAGGTGACTAGAAGGGCTCACCAAGGAAGAGGCCAGGGCTTCTGTGATAATTCAGCAGTTTCTGGGACCGAAGAA
The DNA here is from genome assembly GCF_963455335.1 of Martes martes. Lineage (NCBI taxonomy): Eukaryota > Metazoa > Chordata > Mammalia > Carnivora > Mustelidae > Martes > Martes martes. The sequence goes on along the minus strand of NC_137896.1, from coordinate 103,235,395 downwards.
TGGCCCAGTGAACGTTAATGAGTGTGTTGAATTATGGCCATCGTCGTGACCATGGATATGACTGGATGGCTTCAGGGCTACATCCAACATGTGGACGTGCCCGAAAACAGGCTTTGCATTATTGATCCACCGGATTCTCCACCAGTGCTTTGCAGTGATGGGATGGGCTGTCTCTGGGAGGAGAGGGGGGTTTAAGTACAGATTAAAGGGCCCCTTCTGGGGCTCACCTAGAAGGCCTGCTTGGGTGGGCAGTGTCCTTTGACCCCAGAGAACTCCTGATAGGAAGTGAGGAGTGTCTTTGTAATGGCGATGACCCCAAGTTGGGTTGTTGAGAGCTCCCAGTGTGTGGGTCACCCCACTGCACTGTACAGACGATCAGAGAGGCTTGGTGACTCACTCACCGTCACACAGATCCCCAGGGGGAGCCGGAACCTACTCTAGCTATCAATCCATACAGGGAGAACAAAGCAAGACACCAGTGCATAAACCGACTCCTTTCAGATCTCCACACAAGTGGAGGTACCCTCACAGCCCACCCCACGTCTTGAAGTCCCTCACCCTGCACAACCAGCAGCCCCCTCCAGCAGCCCTTCTAACAACCACATTTGCTTATCACCTGCCTCCAGAGGTCTTAGCAAACACTTGAGGAATACCGAAGGAATAAAGGAAGGAATAGACAACTGGATCTCTCTCCCCTAGCTCTAGCCTGTACAGCTCATGTTCCCTCTGGGCCTGGAGAAAATGGAATGTGGAGGCAGGATGATGGGATTCCTCGGAGTGGACAGACCATGGCTGGGGGGAGATCAGGGGACCCCAGAGAAAGGTGTCTGTGGTCAGAAACACACAGCAAAATTAGGAAGCCATTCCAGTAACCACAGCCAATACCACGGAACACCTATGGTGCGCATCACTTGGCTAAGAATTCTCCACGCAGTGAGCACTCTCATCCTCGAAACCACCCTCTGTGGCGCTTACTCCTCTATCCCTACTTCTCAGGTCAGGAGATGGAGGCCAGGAGACACTGAGGTTGTGTGGCCAGTAGCTGGGCGAGCGGAGGCGGCTTCCTCATGGTGGCTCATAGCCTCCATGTGGCCAGACAGTCCATGGAATAGAACAAACAGCACAGCGCCTGGGGTCCTGGCTTCAGGGGAGGGACACGGCATGTCCCAGCACCCCACACCCATGGAAGGACATCATTTTGCTGTGCAGTGGAACAGGTCAGGGGCAGGGGGGAGGAGGGGTGTGGGTCTGGGGCCTGGGTTGGCTGTCTTTCACCCGTTCAGCTCAGCTCCCTGCTACTTGTGTGCTTCCTGTCCATTATGGCTAAACATGGTTTATTGCTTCTCCCTTAACAAGCCAAAAGAGTCAAAAGACTCACTTGGAGGATGTGTAGGATGACAATGACAGGGACCAAGCCTGAGGTGTCCCTTGGGCCAATCTCCTCAGTCCCCAGAATGGCTCCACACAAACAAAAATAAGGATGCCTTTCCCCAAACAGGAAAGTTCATGATCAAATACCACAAGCCCAGACAGTCTGTCTATGTGCGTCTCACCTGAGGCCCTCACGCCCAGAAGAAACCAGCGGACAACTGGCAGGAATATTCTCGGTGTCAGGCGCCCAGCCTGGGCCACCTCCTGGGCAGGTCGTGCTCTGAACACTGGAGGCCCTGACAGTCCACTTGAGGTTTTATCCTCAGAGAGGGGGACACTGAGGCTTACAGTAGTGGCCCTGGTGGCCAAGATGTGGGAGCCCCACCTGCCTGGCCCAGAAACTCTCCACCCCTCTGACGACTGACTGAGAGCCAGGCTCAACTTGACCCCTTGGCTCAACTTGGCCACATCTGTTGCCAGGGTGATGGCCCATCTTTCAAAGCTGCCCAGATTAGGAAAACGTGCTCTAGATACATGCTTTCTAATATGACAGCCACTGGCCACATGTGGCTATGTACATTTACATTTAAATGAACTGAAATAAAATACATGTTCAAATTCCATTTCTCAATCACATTAGTCACTCTTCAAGTGCTCAGTAGCCACACGTGGCTTGTGGCTGCCTAGTGGCCTGGAGAGCACACATTTTTATCATCCCGGAGAGTTCTGTTGAATGGTGCTGTTCTGGAGGCTTTGGGAAGTCAGAAGAAGATAGCATGTGATGTCTGCAGGTCCTCTGAGAGGGCTGTGTTTCTGACTCCTCTGCATCACTGTTCTTGCCCCCTACCCAGGCCAAGGCCAAGGCTAGGACAGGGGCCCAGGTTAGGAGAGGCCCAGAAGCAGTCAGCAGACAGGATGAGGCCTAGACAGGGTGCCCCCACCAGACACTCTGCAGCAGCAGGGGCTGGGAGCAGCGGCATGTTTCCAGGAGGGGTCTGGGTCAGGGATAGACCACCAGGTCAGGCAGGCTCCTCTGGCTGCAGTGGGAGGCCGAGGGGCTATGGAGCCCCACACCTGCTGAGTCCCAGGTGTTGAACAGCAACGGTGGAGGCCACCTCAGAGAGCAGACTGCCCAACCCCCGTTGTCTGGCCCCACCCACCCCTGAGATTGTGTGATGACTCCAGGAGCACTGGGACAAACAAGGGTTCCCGATAATGACAGAACATGCATTTTCCCTCAGCCAGGTTGAGGGGGTAATGTAGGGGCAGGGTGAGCTTCAAGAGATTTTGAGAATAAAAGAGTTACATCCTTGATACCTTAGCACTATAGACTGAAATTCGTACCCACTAAACAGATCAGCTAGATGAGTAGAGCAATTATTGGGGAGACGGGGGATGATAGGGAAATGGGCATAGGAGGGACGAATCTGTTCCAAAAATCCTCATCGTCATTTCCCGAGGTGACGTGAGTGTCATGGCTGTTGAGGCTCTGCAGCAGGGTGGCCAAGGGTCCTGGGCCCTTCTGTGGCTGCTCTCTGCCCTAAATGTTTTCATTTATTTTAAAATCAGAAGAGAAACCAGAATATAATGAAAATGAACATATAATGATCAATCCAGTTTAAATGACATTCATCTTTGGGGCACCTGGGTGGTTCAGTGGGTTAAAGCCTCTGCCTTCGGCTCAGGTCATGATCCCAGGGTCCTGGGATCGAGCCCCACATCAGGCTCTCTGCTCAGCAGGGAGCCTACTTCCTCCTCTCTCTCTGCCTGCCTCTCTGCCTACTTGTGATCTCTGTCTGTCAAATAAATAAATAAAATCTTTTTAAAAAATAAATAAATAAATAAAAATAAATAAATGACATTCATCTTTATATCGCAACAGTCAGAATACGTCCTTACATGAGGAAGGAGCCACAAAGGCTAAACACCTAGAGTCCATAAAATTCACTATACGCAGCCTTGAACTTTTGCTCCTCATACTGGAGGCATAAAAGGCAGCTCCACACAAAGAGAACTGATGTCTCAACAGACCCTCCTAGTTGACCTGCAGATTGAATTTCAGCAGTGATGTCTCATAACTCCCTCTGCATCAATCAGGTCAACCCACTCCAAAAATAGGCACATCTCCAGGCAAAACACCTAGTCTCCCAAAGCCCTGGGACCATTTGCCTGCTCTGCCATCCTTAGCATGGCCTTTCTTTCTCCATGTTGTCTTGTGATTTCAAGAAGGCTGCTGGAGGTCCAGCCATCACCTTTGCATTCCACACAGGAAGACAGAGAGAAGTGGAGGACAAAAGGTTAAGCCTCTTAGGTGTCAGGCTCCTTCAAGGAGCTTTCCTAAAATCTCCATCTCCTGTTGCAGCCTATGTGTTTCATTGGCCAACCATCTGTCTGTGTGAATTTTCCCTCTACAGTGGCACAAATGTATCATGTAATGTAAAGGAGCTGGAGAAGGAAGAAGGATGAACAAGGCTCTGAGATGGTGCAAAGCAAACACAGAAGGGGACTCAGTCCAAGGCAGAATGACAGCAAACACCCCCTGCCAAAAAATCCATCCTGTCTCATGTATCCTCATGGCCCTGGTTGTGCCACCAGGTAATGGGGTCATGTGGAATGGAGGGTATGACCGGTTCACCTTCTCTTGCCTTTGATCAGGCTGAATTATGTGAATAAACTCCATGTCCTGGAGCTGAAACTCTTCTACTTCTGTCATTCTGCTCTTTGCTGGAACACTGCTGAACCTTGGAGGCCTAGTCTGGAGGAAGGCCAGTCTGGTAACCTCGGGGCTGTAAGGGCGTGGTCCTGACTCTGGAGCTAACTCTGGAAAAGCTGGCTGCAACGGACTGGGTGAGTCATGAACCCAGACATAGTTGAGATTCCTGGTATGTGCTCTGGGGGTGGGGGGTGGGGGAAGAATGCTAAGCTTGGACTGCTTTCCTTCGAGGCAGGAGATGCTACAGGATGTAAGCCTCCCCGCCTCCCTGCACCCGTCCCCTGGGGCACTTACAATGGCCTGACGTTATTGGGCTCATGTCTATTTCACCAGAAAGACAGAAATAGGAATGAGCTGGTCTGCCAGCTCACCTCCGCATCCCTGGGTCAAAGAACCAGACGGCTGGGTTCAAAAAGAAGCTCCTCTCCTTACTGACAGTGTGATTTAGCCGGCTCCTTAGAAGGGCTAGAAGGGCTCCCCTAGCCCTTCTGCATCCCACCTTCCTCGTCTGAATGATGGGGATGGTAATGATAACCTGCCACACGGTTCTGGGAGGACTAAATAAAGTCATCTTTGCAAAGCATCCAGAAGAGTGCTTGGCCCTAAGCGAGCATTCAGTAAACAAAGGAGTGTTTGGATTTTCATTATTTTATTGGGTAAATATGAAGTATTTGCCGATGCATGAATGAAAGGAAATCTTCTTTGACTATTAATACCAAAATCAAACAAGTGATTTCTGTCCCTTTGAAGACCCTCCTCCAAGTTGTCCTCCTCCAAGTTGCCCTTGAGGTCAGTCTCCTCTGAGTTCTGATGAGAGCAATGTGGTTATTTTACAAAGTAGACTCTGACCCCAGAGGAGCTGAGTGACTTGTCCTGGGCCCAGTCATGGGACTGAGAATGCTGCAGAACATAAATCCAGCTGTCTTCAGGAGTACTCTGTCGTGGAGGCTGCTTGTTGCCTATCCTACATCCATTCTCTTCTACTTCCTGTGTCGTCAACAACTGTGTTGTCAGAAGCAGCAATGTGCCTAGTTAAGAAAATGCATTTCTCAGGCTGCTTTAGAGATATGATGACCAATAAAAGAGGCAGAAAAAGTTACTTGGGGGTTCTAGGAAAGCTGTTGAAAGGAGACTGACGATGCTTAGCTTTCTGTGACCCACTTTGCTCTTTCCTCCTGTGTGGAATGCAGAGGTGATGGCTGGAGCTCCAGCAGCATTATCAAAACCATAAGACAATTCTAAGGAAGGAAGCCACTGCTAAGGGATGCAGAGAAGAGAGATGAATGAACTGGCTGTCCATTGACCTTTGCCCTGGACAGCCTGCTTCCAATCTTTTTCCATCTGAGAGAAAGTAAGCCTGATGGTTGCTGGAGGACTGCTATTTTGTAAAGTTTTCCCTTATATCTGCCTAAATTGATAAAAACCCAGGCATCCCTCACACTGTACAAATGATTTGTCCAGGGAAAACAGCTAAAATGATACATTTATGCCTTTGCTAAAAATTCCAGTATTTTAAGTATGATACAGTTTTGAAAGGGCAGCATACAGGGAAAGGCTAAAAGCCTCCTTGGCAGAAAACCTTCCTTGCAGGGTAATAGATCCTAAAAACAAAGGATAAGCAGGAAAACCGCAATGGATAAGATTTGCTACCGCCATTAGCTTTTTTCTAGTATAGAAAATGCAAGAAAACTGGGTGTCTCTCTCTCTCTTTTTAATCAGAGGAATCATCTGAGACCAAACAAGCCTCCCCACCACTCCTCCTTCCTGTGGGCCCAACTTCCTTCTGATCCACTGCTGGCTTCCCCTCGCCTGAGCTCTGCGGTCTAACCAGAACCCTCCAGACGTTGGGAGGTGCCCAAGGTCTGTCCCCCCAGCACTGGGCCAAACCTACGACTGCCCTGCTGCGGCACTGGGAGCAGAGATGGTCCTCTGGGCTTGGGGACAAGTAGCAGCCGCAGGACAAAAGTGCCCACCAAGTGGCACCATTTGTAATGGACCAACACGACCCAGCCATGCTCAGCGTGCAAAGCCTCGACTTCCAGAAAGGCCATGTATAAAGCCACCGAGGCCTTATGTCGGCAGTGCGGTTACCAGAGAAGGCTGACTGGACAAAGGGACCCAGGTGGCCCTTCTCGTGGACCCCTGCAGGAAGCGTGTGAAAATTCGGCTTCTGGGGCACTGCACAATCTTGGATCTCTTCAGAATTGGCAAGGAAAGGTCATGTTATGTTCGGTCTCATTTTAGTTTTAAGTGTATCTTACTTAATATTTTCAATATGAGTCAGCTCCATGTACTGGGCTGATGCTCAAACAGCTAGAAGGGGACTGGAACTGCCTTTAGACAGGAAGCCTGGGTACAGCGTCCAGCTGCTTCCCCCCTGGGAGCAGGTCTGAGGCCAGCGGTCCTGGATTCTCGGGACGGGGGCCCCAATCTGCTGGATTACAGACAGCACCCTTGGGAGCCCTGGCTTTTCCTGACTCTCCTCTCCTGATGGAGGCAAAGGCACCCTCCTCAGAACAGCTGCCCTGCCTGATTCACCTGTCCAGGATGCGTGCACCTCGAATAAGTCGAGCAACCGGCTGTTGTTCCTATCTTACAGGGTGGGTATGTGTGTGCTTCGCGGGCAGGGGGCTAAAGGAAATGCACAGAAAGTTACTACCATGTGGTTGGGCTGAAGGCAAGGGGACCTGTCCTCACTGTGATGATGCTGACGTTAGAGACGATGGCCATGAGGACGGCGACATCTAGTACTCTGGGTTTTCCTGGACAGAACCATGAAGCATTTCCCATTTACCTAGTCAACAGATGTCCTGCAAATGCAGAACGTGACACAGATGGGAACTTGCTACAGGAACACGAGAGCCCATTTTTTGTGGGGGCCCAGGGCCCGGGCTGGGACAGAAAGGTGTCCGGGTGTATGTCTGAATCAGTGACTGTGTGCTTAACTGTAACCCGTGTGCTCATCGTCACTGATCTTAACAAGGACCCAAGAGGCTGGTACTCTTATCAATTCCATTTTACAATGAGGAAGGTAGGACACCAAGAAGCTTAGTAACTTGCCAGACATGGGGGTGAGCTCTGCATATGGCAACCGGTGGTGGCACACCAGTCAGGTACCACGAAAACCTCTTGGCAGGAGGTAATGAAAGCCCACGTGGGGGTGCTGATGAATGGTGCGGAGGGAGAAACAGGGTCCGCAAGCGACAGGCCAGTCTGGAAGCTGAGGGCACCATGACAATAGGGCACTGGGCCATTTCCGAGTGTCATTAAACTGTCAGCATTTTCTTCTTGCTGCAGGTGTCCTTTTAAAATATCTGCTCAGTTTCTCTCATAGATTGTTTCCCTTTTTACTCCCTGCTTGCATCCTCACTTAGAATCAGCATCTTTTGGTAGTTGGAAAATATGACAGAGCAGCAAATCATATTAATGAATGCTCTATTTTCAGACCTGCCCAGAGCCTTATTTCTGGCCTTTTTAAAATGACTCTCCTGATTATAAAAGTGATCATATCAGTTTGCCACAGACTTATTTCTCATGGGTAAGCGGTAAATTGACTTCCAGCGTTCATACAACAGCCCGAATTCTACATGAAAGAATACAATCAACGTCTAGGATAAAATCAACCGCCTCAAAACTACTTCCCAACGGCGCGTATCCAGGGGGATTTGGAGACCTAGTGACGAACACATGCTGACACCTGGAATGTTCTCTGAAATGGGGACAAGAGGGAATGCTCATGTGCCCAAGCCACTGAGGCACTGCCTAGGGCATTTTGCCTTTTGGGGCTCTTCTCCCCGGGAAGATGGCATTTCTCCGAGCACTTACAAAGATCACTCACCAAGAGAGACAGACCAGGCTGGGCTCCCACCTCAGAAACCCCAGTCGTCTGCCTTGCTGAGGCCCCGAGTTGATCCCGAGAATCTCAGCCTTGGAACACCCACTGATTACACTGAAATCACAAGATCTTGCTTGGGAAAGTCATGCCACTAACTCAGGGGCCGCAAGCCCAGATGCCTTCAGAGTCAAGGTAAGAAGGGAAGTGGATAGAGGTAACATCGAGGGGCTTTCTTCTGTGTCCGGACCCTGCTGGAAGTATTTGGCTGATGCTAAGTCTCTGAGCTTCCCCAGTGGCCCTCCGAGGCAGGCAGCGACCACAGTCTGGAAGCCCAAGGCTACCAGAGCCTTGCAACACTAGGGTTCAATAGAACCCATGATCCAAAGAATAGGTGACCCATAGTCATCTGAATACAAAAAAAAGCAAAACAACAACAACAACAAAAACCCCAAAAACCTCAAACAGCCACTGATCCTGGGCAGGCCAACAGAATCTGAGGGGGTTGGACATGGATTCAAACAGGACTGCATTCCTTTTTTGAGCCTCCAGCATGCAACTCCAGCTTTTTTTTTTTTTTTTTAAATTTTCTTAACATTCTTTTCAGTTTATAAGAAGAGTCAGGTTCAAGGGAAGATTTCTTCCTTAAAATCCTGCTCTCTGATGTTAAGGTGACACCCCCACCCCACCCCGCCCCAAACCCTGCGTGATGGGCGCAGAAGGCCAGCTTCAAAGTTCAAGCTATCACGTCTCCCTGCTCCCACTCCATCCTTCAGCAGGTGTGACGACATGGGAACACGGGATGCAGCCCTAACCCTGGGCCATCCCAGCCCTTCATAAACTCTGGATTTGTAACTTAACCAATTAGAGACTCAGCCAGGTCTGTCAAGGCCGACCCTAAAAAATCAACGTCAGCCGAAGGGGAGGGTCCTGGCAGAGGTACCCCTTAGCAAAGCTAATGTCCCACAAGACCTGGGACTGAAACCAGGAGGGGGTCCCCGCACAAGGGAGGCACCCAGAATTGATGTTAACCAAAGACCAAACAGCTAGATCGTCCTGGAGGGGCCGACCAGCCACCGTGCTGGGCTCGGGGGCAGATCACTTGCTCTCTTAGAGCTGCTCCAATTTTAGAAATTGGGTGCTGACTCATTATTAACCCAGAAAGCCCACACACTCAAATGACTCTACTGAAAAAGCTCCCTGTCATACCCTGCTTACTGGTGTGCAGCTTTTTAAGCAAATTCAAAAAATGTTTATCACAAGGTATTTATGACATTTTAACCGTTTCATTTACAGTAACTAGAATGACATTTAAAAAAAATGTTTCCTGTATTTTACTTGACTGTAAAGCTAAGCCTCATCAGAATAGTAACAGGCTGAGAAACACATTATCAAGGTCATATCAGGCCTCAAGGACTCAACAACCCAATCCTCACCTCCCCTGCTGGCCCTAAGTCCCCAGACCCCCACATATTTTCTTTCTGACTTTATCACGGTTTGTGACATTGAATCACAAGCAAAAAGAAAAGACATAAAATAAGTTCCCAGAATCATTCATAGGCTCATAGAGAAGGAAGCCCAAATGCTGCCTCTCTACTGTATTTTCTTGCACTAAAAACTGGGCAGCTCAGACCACGCGGCCAGAAATTTCTCAGGGGCTGTCTTCCCTCCACCTCTGAGAAGCGGAAGCTGGCCCAACCTCAGCACCCCTGGGTTAGCACCCATTCACCCACCTTCATCTCTGAATTTCTCCATGGCTCCAGAGACGAGCCTGGAACAACTTATTTTCCAGCCCAGCACCCCTGTCTCTCCTGGGACAACACAGTGTACGACGAGTATCGACCTTCTCCCCATTAACTGCGGAGACAAGCACCCTACAACACAGTGGTTCTGGGGGTGGGGGCAGAGGTTAGGGGTGCTCCAAGTCTCGAATGCGGTATCCCCTCCAAGATGCAACAGTTTTAACCCATCTGAGACTCTGAGGCAGACGCTAGAAATGATCATAAAAATGAGAGACACGGACTCACCGGGGAGAAGCGGCTGGCTCCACCTTCCCGCTGCCCGAGCCGTGGAGGACTGAGGTGCATGCTGGCTCAGCCACAGCCCGCCTGGAATGCCAGCCCGCCGCCCGAGCAGCCGGCTGTCATGACTTCCCTCCATTCCCCATCACATCCGCACGGCTGAGACCAAGAAAAAAGAAAGAAAGAAAGAAAGAAATTAAGAAAGGGAAAAAAGAAAGAAAGGAAGGAAAGAAAAAAGAGGGAAAAAGAAGAAGAAGAAGAAAAAGAAAAAGAAAAAAAAGGGCGCACACCTCAGTCTCCGTTCTCATTGGAACGAGATGACTCATGCTGACTCACAGCCACCACTTCCTCTCCGACATTCTCTTCATACTTGTGAGCTGGGCTGGTCCCGTTCCCAGGGTCTCTGCAGCCCTTCCTGGAAGAACAGCCTTCTGACCCTGGCAAAGCCACCCCAGCGCTGACCTCATGTGGAGCCCCCGGGAGCGCCTACACAGGGGAAATGCTTTATTTAGGAGACATGAGCCACAGGACAATAAAATGCACGAATCCCATGCGCATTTGAATTTCAAATACACACTGCAACTCTGTAGTATCTTGCAAAGCTCCTATGAACCGCTCGCTCGTTTCAAGGCATTACAGGCAAGGGAAGAGAATGGAACAAGGTCTCATTCTTCAAGGAGGTCGGGTCTACTCTTGCCCTGGCAAGACTGATTGCAGAGCATGTCTTCTGCATGCCTTCCTCTGACATAACAAATCATGGGATCTAAAAATCCAGATCTCTTCAAAGCTGTTTGTGAGGAGGGTGTGGGCTTTGCTTTGGGGATTCAGTGACTTCCAAAATCTTTTCCATCCGTTTTTCAGACTTCAAGAATTTGCAAGAGATGAACATTAAAATCCCAAGAAATGCAAGGAAGGTGTAACACTGGAACTTTTAAAGACTATTTATGAATGTTAACAGGCAAGGATAGAGGGTAGCCTCTGCCTCCCGGTTTTCTCTGGAATGATACCGTGGGTGGGGCAGTCTTCCCCAGCTTCCTGCATTTTTAAATTATGAGAGGCTATGGAGGAGAGCAGGATCCACGTGGCGCTCAGCCGCCTCCCGAGAAGCCCAGAAGGGCGGCTGTGATTGCATTAGGATTACGGTGCTTTCTGGAAGGTCCCACACCAAGGCCACTCGTGAACACTGATGCTCTTGAGACACGTTTTGATTTAGTGCCTACTGCTGTGTAGGCCACACTCCGACACCCCTAATGGACACCGAGAAAATAAGGAAACAATGTTTTTTGGAGGCCAGAAGACTGAGGCAAGGTGTATCTGTGTCCAGCGGACCTCACCCCGGAGGGGTCAGAAGGTTCAGTTTCCATTTACAGCAAGATTCGTCTAAGGGGTAAACAAATATTTGTTCAGTATTCTATGAGGTTCTTTAAACTGGAGAATCAGGGTGTTTTCTATCAGGCCCCAGGGCTTTGACTTCCCTATGAAAGCTGCAGTGTGCCAACTGTCCAAATGGTCTCATTTCTGGAAGTTTTTTTTTCCTCCCAGGAGAGAGGAAAGCCTGTTGGTTTTCTGGAATTTAGGGCTAGCTTTGTTGTGCCATTCGCTGCAGTGTTTTCTCTGGGAATAATGGGAAATAGAGATGGGGTCAGCAGCCTCATGAACAGCCTGAAAATGGGGCTTCAGCAAGGCCTTAGGTCATCCCCAAGGGACATCTTTTAGCCGGTGGTGGCCCAGTAGAAACGGGAGGCCCCACAGAAGCCAAGAGTCTGAAAAGACTCTTGAAGCAGGGGTTCTGGGTTGTGATTTTTGTCCTATATGTAGAAAGCCAAACTTTATTTTATTTATGAAGACTTGTATTAAGTCAACTCATTAATCCCTGTGAGGGAACTAAAAAAAATCAATTAAAAAAAATCACCGAATGTGAAATAGTTGGGCAATGTAGGTTCCAAGTGGTGGTCACACCCTCCCGCTGCGAGGGCCCTGCCAGAGACCTCATCACTTTAGCAGTGGGATCTTCCACAGCAACACTGCTACAATGAGCCTTCTGGAATATTCTAGGGCAAGACCTCAGATATGAAGCTGGGCCTCCTCCCATGGCAGCAATATGAGCCATAGCTGTGGAAGGTCACTGCAACTGTGTCCACCCTGTATAGTGCAGCACTGAATAATCCTATGAATGCTGTCTCTTAATTTCTGACTGAACATTACCTAGAGCTCTTCTCATTTGGGCTGGGAAGGAGGGAGAGAATATTACTGAGAAGGGGAACCCATTCCCAGTATAGTCAATAAAATATTCATTGAGGCATATCAGTAGAACTGATTCCCATAATTATTAATATGGAATGTTCTCTAGTGGATTCTCTTTCAACTGACCAATTTCTGCATATTCCACCAGAAAGAAAACAAAGGTGACACTCGGAACATGGCTACATGGAAACACTTTTTAAACATCCACATGTTCTTTCACCAATGAAAATAGCATTGTAAAAATTTAGGTTTCATTGAATTAGTAAAATAATCAAGTTTCACTCCTAAAGAGTACACAGCGAGGACAGTACCTTCTAGCATGTCACAGAATTCTTATAAGTACCAATGGCTCACAGTGAAGAGTACTTATTAGATGCCAGTCATTCTCCTAAACATGCACAAGTATTCCAACCTCTGGATCTTTTGAGGAAAAGATCCCTCTGAGTAAGGTCACCCCCCACTTTCTAGTGAAGAAACTGAGGCACAGAAAGGGCCAGGAGCCTGCCCAAGATTGCAGGGCCCAGATGTGTACCCAGGCCACCTGGTGTCAGAGCCCACTCCTAACCACCAGGCCACTTGAATTCCCACAGAGAACTCTTAAAAGAATCTTTGCACTCACATCCCCTAACATCACAGCATATTCCCCCCAGTTCTGCAGGTGTGTGTAAGGGAGATGGTTTTTCTATTCATTTGAGAGGTAAATCAAAATCTTAGCCTTGGAGTGACCTATCCCTTACAACAGTAAGAATTCTCACAAATGGAGAGAGCCAGTTAGAATTACCCACCCACACATCCTAAGTACATTCCACTGATGTCTGCACAGACAGCACTCCTCCCAGCCAGGGACATGAGGACATTAGAGAATGTCCCTTGTAGTCCTTCTGTCACTTAAGCAAACAGGTTTCCCCACCACCCTCTTTTCTGGGAGAGGATTCATCTCTTATTGCAAATCCAGCAATACCTCCCAATTCCATTCTCACTTCTTTCCTAAGAGTTTATTCCTAATCAAATATAGGCCTTTTCCCTCCAACATCCTTTACCTTCTCCTGTTTGTGGGCCTCAACATAGGCTCCAGCCACTTCCATCTCCCAAATACCTCCCCTGCCTTTGACCTCATGGAGCAGAGCCGTGGTTGCCTGCCGTACATCTTATCCCTCCCGTTAGTCACAGCCTTGACACTGGGTTGGGATTGACTCCACCCCCATATCCATGGCAGAGTTTTGATTAGGCTAAGCAAAATAAGGGAATGTCACCCCTTGTCACTGTGACCGGATCTTGGATGGGCTCCCAAGCCTATGTCAGCTAGGGTCTGGCTACCTCTAATCATGCTGATGGGGTAAGGGGTGCCCAATTGGAGCAGAGCTAAGAACTATGGCCACTGCTTCAGGGATGACAGGAAAGAATGCACAGAATTCTCATTTTTACTCTTAAGTTTCTAAAGTTTAGGACAGGGTATTATGAGGAAAGAAAAAAAATACAGAAAAATGGGCAACATCAGACAACACTATATAGTTGTGCAGGTTGTACACTGTGCAATCCCAGATAGTAAATTTACATAGGCCATGATATACACAATCATATGTGACAGGGCTCATTGTAGTACCTACCAGGTGATACCTCCCCAAGACTATATAAGTCTCCGGCCAGCTGAGTGGTAAAGAGAACTGGGAGGAAAGAATAGAGAGAAGAATCTTAATCCTTCTCCCCCTACAGCAGCCTGGGGCCAGAGAAGCACCACCACTCACCCCAGGGCAGTCCAGGGACTCTGAGAGCAAAGGGACACCTGCAAATGATGAAGTAAGAGTTTAATTGGAAGTGGTTTTTTTTCCTTCTGTGGTGGAACTTGAACTTGATGGTACATCCTGAGTTAGAAAGAATATAGTCTGTAAAGCCAGGAGAGTAGGTGAGTTCCCCAGACAAATGAGTATAGAAAAGGGAAGCAAGAACTGAGACCCGGGGTCCTGTGGCTTTGGCAGATCTGGGGAGGAAAGGAGCCAGCAGAGAAGGGACGGTGAGGGACGATGAGGGAATAGGGACCAGAGAGGCAGGAGGGAAGCCAGGAGAATACAGTGCCTCAGGGGGCAAGTAAAGAAGGTGCTTAAAGAGGAGAGAAAGAACAACTGTGTAAGCACAGATACAAGGTCATGGAGGTGGTGGCTGGAGAGCATCATGGATTTGGTGAGGGAGGTCCGTGTGGGGGGAGCTGAGGAAGGTCTAAAGAGATAGGAGAGAAAAGGGGGTAGAAGGGGAAGACAGTGAGGAGAGACATCACTTTTCTGGAAATAGCTACAACTGGAGAAGGACATGGGTCCAGAGTAATGTCCTTTTTTGTTAAGACAAATAACAACTTGGGGCACCTGGGTGGCTCAGTGGGTTAAAGCCTCTGCCTTCGGCTCAGGTCATGATCTCAGAGTCCTGGGATTGAGCCCCGCATCGGGCTCTCTGCTCAGCGGGGAGCCTGCTTCCCTCCTATCTCTCTCTGCCTGCCTCTCTGCCTAGTTGTGATCTCTGTCTGTCAAATAAATAAATAAAATCTTTAGAAAAAAAAAAAAGAAAAGAAAAATAACAGCTTGCCAGGATGCTTCCTGATAGAAATAACTTAACTACAGAGGGAGATACTGATGACACCAGAGAGGACCAGAGGGAATTCAGTGGAATTGGGAGGAGGAACCAGACCTACTGCTCCTGGGGAGGACTTGGCCCTGGTGTGGGGGAGCCCACCACAGCACCGGACATCAACCAGGCAAGGAGGGGTCACCCCGTACATGTTCCATATGCTCTCGTATGTTTCATCACTTGTAGGAAAAAAAAAAAGTGACATCAATTTTTAAATTTAATGACAAGTAATACATAATTACAGTCTTTCTACTAAAAACCTTAAATAATTACAGATCAAAGTAAAAGTCCCGTTGGATGAAGAAGTGGCATTTTTCACAAAGGTAAAGAGGATGGCTGAGAGGGATGGAGGAGGCAGGATTGAGGGAAGAGGAGAAGATGGGGAGGAAAAAAACAAGAGAGAAATGTCCACGATGGAACAAGTTAGATGGTCGATGAAGCCTAGCTTCCCCAAGAGGAGGTCAGGGTGAAAATACCAGTGAAATGGCGTGTGCCTGGCTGGGAGGCTGGATCCCACGGATCAACTCCATGGGGATGAGCCTCTCTGCACCGAGCTGGGGGAGGCCGCCTGTGCTGGGGGCTGGGCACAGGGCTTCCTGGTCTCTGCTGGGACAGGACTTGGAATGAGAGATACCATTCTGCTCCAAAATACACCCCAGCATGTGTGCGCGCACACACGCACACACACACACACGCTCTTGAGATCCATCCAAGTTGTGTTTATCAATATTTGTTCCTTTATTTATAAGTGCTATTCCATTATATGGATCTACCATAGCTTATTTATCCTTTCACCTATTGAGGGACATATTTGGCTATGACAAATAAGGCTGCTGTGAACATTTGCATACAGGTTTTCGCATAGACACAAATTTCCATTTCTCTCGGTAAGTACCTAGCACTGGGGCTGCTGGTTCTATGGTAACTGTGTGTGTATCTTTATAAGAAACAGCTAAATTGTCTCCCAGAGTAGCCATACCGTTGCATTTCCACCAACGCATGCACGACAGACAGGCTGCTCCTTGCCCTTGTCAGTACAGCTACTGTCAGTATTTTTTTTAAGTAGGGGAGGAGAAAGGGCAGAGGAGAGGGAGAGAGAGGATCTTAAGCAGGCTCCAACCTTATCGCGCAGCCTGTCTGGGGGCTGGATCTCACGACCCTGAGATCATGAACTGGGTGGAAATCAAGAGTCAGACGTTCAACAGACTGAGCCACGCAGGCACCCCTATTGTCAGTATTTTTTTTTTTTTTAAAGATTTTATTTATTTATTTGACAGACAGAGATCACAAGTAGGCAGAGAGGCAGGCAGAGAGAGAGGAGGAAGCAGGCTCCCCGCTGAGCAGAGAGCCCGATGCGGGGCTCGATCCCAGGACCCTAGGATCATGACCTGAGCCGAAGGCAGAGGCTTTAACCCACTGAGCCACCCAGGCGCCCCTATTGTCAGTATTTTTTGTGCCTGCTCTTCTAATGGGTGTGTAATGGGATCTCCTCCTGGCTTTAATTTGCATCTCCCTAATGACTGATGATGCTACGCATCTTTTCATGTGCTCTTTTGCCATCTGTAGATCTTTTCTGATGAAGTGTCTGTCCAAATCTTTGCCTGCTTTTTAACTGAATTGTTTGCTTACTACTTCCTTTATAAACTTGAATGCAAGTTTTTTTTTTTTTTTTTTTTTAAGATTTATTTATTTTAGAAGCACCTGGGTGGCTCAAGGGGTTAAGCCTCTGCCTTCGGCTCGGGTCATGATCCCAGGGTCCTGGGATAGAGCCCCGCATCAGGCTCTCTGCTCAGTGGGAAGCCTGCTTCTCCCTCTCTCTCTGCCTGTCTTTCTGCCTACTTCTGATCTGTCTGCCAAATAAATAAATAAAATCTTAAAAAAAAAAAAAAAAGATTTATTTCTTTTAGAGAGAGAGAAAACCATGCAAGTGGAGGGCCAGAGGGGGAGAGAGGAAAAGAAGCAGACTCCCCGCTGAGCCCGGCATCCAATGCAGGGCTTGATCTCCTGACCCTGAGTTCAGGATCTGAGCAGAAATTGGAGTCAGACACTCTATCTACCAAGCCACCCAGGCGCTCTGTGGATACAAGCTTTAAAATCAGATACATGATCTGCAAATATTTTCTCCAGTCTGTGGCTTGTCTTCCCATCCTCTTCAATACTACCTTTCACAGAGCACAAGTCTTCATTTTAATGAAGTCCAATTGATTGATTTCTTTCCTTTGTGGATTATGCTTTTGGTCTCATATTTAAGAAATTTTTACCTAACCCTAGGTCTAGGTAATAAGTATTTTTCTCCTGTTTCCTTCTAAAAGTTTTAGTGTTTTACATTTTATGTTCAGATCTATGACCAATTTTTAAGTTAATTTTTTTTTACAAGGTTGAGATTCTTAGACTGAGGTTCTTTTTCTCTTTCTTTCTTTCTTTCTTTTTTTGTTTTGGACTGGATATCCAATTTGTTTGGATAATATTTGTTGAAAAAAATTAAGCAATCCTTCCTCCATTGAATTGCTTTTGAAAGTTTGTAGAATATCAGTGGGCCTTATTTGTAGGTCTCTGTATTTGGACTTTCTGTTCTGTTCCGTTGATCTATGTGTCCATCCCTTCCCCAGCACCACACAGTCCTGGCTACTGTAGCTATGTACAAAGTCGTAAAAGCAGGTAGTGCAATTCTTCCACCTTTATTCTTCTTTCTCAAAATCATTTTATCTATTCTTGTTTCTTTCTACACAAATTTTAGAATCACGTCCTCTGTATCTACAAAACATCCTGCTGGAATTTTAAAAGGAATTGCATGAAACCTATACATCAACAATTTGGGAAGAATGAGCATCCTTACTATGCTGAATCTTCCAGTCTATGAACATGGTATGTCTCCCCATTTGTTCAATACTCTGTGTGAAGTCTTTATAGCTTGGTGTCTCCCCTATATGAGGTAGAAATTATCTTCCCTGTAGTGTGTGGGTTTGGTCATCCTTGATATGTCCTTTTATCATCTTCATAAGGCCCCAAATTAAAGAATCCTGTAGTACTATTTTATAGATGGCTACCGAGACTTGAGGCACTCACCCTATTAGTCTTATGACTTGGGTACTGGTTATGGGCTAAAGCAGATAACCGCCTCTCACTCCCATCCTCCCTTCTTTAAGAAACTCACGAAGCTTCATTATGCTCAGTGAGCCTCCTGTTATATCCTAATGCCCCCAGTTTGCTAATCATCCTCCTTCTCTGACCATTCTTTTCTCTCCTCCCCTCTGCCTCTGCTCTGGGATCTTTGCCAGGATTTCTAGTCCAGATTTCCCCCTTGTTCTCTCATTACAACTGCATATCCCAGCCCCCAGGGTCATTCTCTCGGGCTGAACAAGCAGTTGTCATGGTCATCGCTCCGAGTCCTCACAGGCATTGCCAGCGCCTCCATGCTCCCAGTCATGGAAATGGAAGCCCTTTCCAGTCTGCCATCCCCTCCATCTTCCTTATGTCCACGTAACAGGGTGCTAGTAGGCTTTCCAAATATAAATGAACACAACAAGCCCTGATTTATAGTGTTTACCAACTTCTCTGATGTAAACTCTCCCTCCAGTGCTCATTTCAAGCTACCAGCATGATGTCACTGAAAGGTAGTTGGGAAGAAAGGCAAAAATTAGCTCTCTCAAGTCAGGACAAGCCAGCCTACCATTGCATCCATTCATCATCAAACCTCCTGAATGTCCTTGTCCCTTGAGTTTTTCATACTGTAACTAACTGTTTACCTGTTCAGGGTCCTCAACGAAGCACTTATTTCTGCATTTGGAAAGAGTTAGATTAGGTCGGTTGTTCTTAACCTTGGGTGCACAAAGACCCCTTTGAGAGTGTGATAAAAAGCTATAGATGGTTCTTAAGAAAGAACAATAAAATACAGTGCAACGGGTTTTGTACACAAAACCCACTGGTGCTAATTCTGGCCTCCTCAGGTAACCAGGCATGTTGGGGTTGGAATCCCTGGACCAAATAATCTCAAAAGTATGCTCCTCCCTAAACCTTACAGTTCGCATTGATTCACACCATGGCAAGGGGTGACATCTGACAAATAATAGGGGCAAAAAGAATCCAAATTCTCAAGTTTGCATCCATTTCTCATGCAAATTAAAACAGGAAGGAACCTCAGAACTGAGAATGTCATAGTTGATGGCACAGGCCATGGGGAGCTGGAGCTCGGACTCCTGGTCTATACAGCAGGGAGAATGGGCACACAGGGCCTTTCCAAGGAGGCAGAGTTCAGGCTGATGTATAGAGCAGGAGCTCTCCTCCTCAGACACAGATGCTCATCTCTTGGAAACATCAACTCCAATAAATCATGTTCTCATGTCTCTGATTCATTCACTTGGAACGAGATGTGCTTCTGCCAGCTCCACTGCAGGAGAACAGAGCCCGGAGCTGTATCATACCACTGCTCAAGGTCAGTCCCGGCACCTCATCTTTTACCCCCAAAATGCACCATCTTAGACTCAGGGCTGTTTACAGATCCCTGTCCCTGACAGGTGGTAAACAAGAAAGAGGGGAAACTAGACACTTAATATGGTTTTTCTAGAAGTTTTTCTAATTAAAATCATTTGTGAGCATGGATAACAATTTGGACCTCTCATTTTTGCAGAGTAATGGTATTCTTATTCCTGGTTATTCAGTCCAACACTAATCTAAGCACTTCTGGGAAAGGATTTTTCTGGAAGGGATGTAATTAAGGCCATGTCCATTGACGATGGTGATGGTGGGTGGGCCTGAACTTGTCAGATGAGCCCTTTAAAAGTAGATATTTACCCCCCTGGCTCCAAGCAGAAGAAGTCAGAGACTCGAAGCCTGAGAATGCT
Source organism: Martes martes (assembly GCF_963455335.1). Lineage (NCBI taxonomy): Eukaryota > Metazoa > Chordata > Mammalia > Carnivora > Mustelidae > Martes > Martes martes. Next base: position 103,215,757 of record NC_137896.1, on the reverse strand, counting down.
CAGGCTGAGGGCAGTCCTTCCAAGCTGAGACCCAGCAAGGAAGTAAGGACCTGAGATCTATGGCCACAAAAAACTGAACTCTACCATCAACCCAGATGAACTTGGAAGTACATTTTCCCTGAAAGCCTTCAGATAAGAGGCCAGCCCCAATGACACCCTCATTTCACTGGATGAGACCCTATGCAGAGAACTTGGAGGACTCACCCAGGCTTCTGACTGACAGAACTGTAAACTAATAAATGGGGGTTGTGTTAAGTCCCTCATTTTGTGGGAATTTGTTACACAGCATTAGAAAACTAATACACTCAGCCCATCTGCAACATGGAGACAAAAACTGCTCCAACTTCATAGGGCTATACAAGAATTAAAAGTTTATGTGTGTAGAGTGCTTCTAACAATTAGAATGATCTCTAAGTATCACCTATTAACATCAATGCCGTTGACTTGGCAAAATGCCAGGTAAGTGTTGTTCATTATTTGTAAGTTTTCCTATCAATACAGTATTTGAGTCTCAGGATATAATCAAAAGTCTAGAATTTCAAATGAATGAATCACATACCAAGTACGCATCATCTTCTAAGAGTCAGTGACTATGAATGAGCTGCATGATTACAAAACATTACTTAACAAAGCAGACTAGAAGAAAGAAGACAGCAGACGACATGGAGAAAAACACAAGAAGTTTGGAACTCAACCACCCAACAAATATTTAATAAATCAGAGGCCAAGCGCTGAGGCCCCAGGGCACGGCAGAGGAAACACACACAAAAGGGCCCTATTCTCGTGAAACTTACATTCTGATGCAAAAAGACAGAAAATAACTGCACGAGAAAAATCCAAGCCAGTGCTATGAACTGTGAAAAAATTAGCATGGGTGAGAGGAAACTACTTGAGATGACTAGGCTGTCTAAGACAGGCCACTCTGAAAAGATGTCATTCAAGTGGAGAATTGAATGACAGCTGGGAGGCGGACAGCAGCATTCTGGGATGAGCAATGAGCTGATACCCAGTTCCCCCAAACCAAAAGGAGCCTGATGGGCCACAGGACATGGAAGAGGCCAGCATGGCTGATGCTCAGAACACAGCAGGGAGAGAAGATGGGCTGGGGAGGGTGGCAGGCTCGGATTTTATGCCAGGTTCAATGAGGAGGCACAGGGTTTTAAACAGGAGAACGATGTGGTCTGATTTGAATTTTCTAAGGCTAACTCTTACTGCTGAATGTGAATCATTCGTGTAGGACCGAGGGGAAACTGATGTCCAGCATGTCCCATTGGGAGTCTGATGATTACAGCAGGGATGGGGAGGGGAGGATGTACTAGAAAAAAAAGTTTGACAGGTAATGCTGATGAATGGATTGCGCTTGGGGCTAGTGACAGAGAGAGACTGATCAAGCATAACCCTCAGATTTTTAGTTTGAGCAACTGCGTGGTGCCAAAAGAAGCAGACTGGGGGAGGGTGAAATCATGGGTTCTGTCTGGGCCACCCTCATTTAGACGTGCCTATCAGGCTGCCATGTGGCAATATTGGGTAGGCCTGGAATTCTGGGAAAAGGAGGCAGGTTAGAGAGTTAATGTTCTAAAGATGGAATTAAAGAACTGGTCTGGCTGAGACATAGAGAGGGAGAGAGAATGTATAAACACAGGAAGGGGATCTGGCATCCTTGGCCAGTGAGGCTGGAGGAAAACCAAGAGAAATGGTGCTCCAATGGAGAACGCATTACAGCATGAGGCTAGGCGAGGGCTAGTAAAGACTGTGTCATCCATGAGTAAGTATTCAACCTCCCATGATATTATTTAGTCCCAGCAAACCCATTAATAGTGTTCTGAGTTATTGTTTGTATCAGCTGTTTCTGGTTTGGTGAAGACAGACTATATTGAAATGTTAACAAGAAACCATAAAGCAAGATTATTATTAGGAGTCAAGGCAGTCAAATTCCCCATTCTTGGCTAACGGGAAGAACTTATGTATGGCTTCTTTCCATTGTAAACAAGGGAGGATGACAGTCTTCATCATTTTGCATGATTTGGTGTAACTGGGAAGTTTCTTGGGCTTGATAACTGGAAAAACAAAACCCAACAAAACCCTTAATGTCTAAATAATTCTTTGGTCTGCTGCAAACTGCCAAGAGATCATGGGCCTGTTCTGTTGTTGTAGTGTCTTGATTTGGAGCCCAGTGATTTTTTTTTTTTTTTTTTTTAAGCAGCAGTATTAGCCTCTTAATTTTCATTTCATGGACACAAACGCCTCAAGCAATCTGAGTTTTCCTTTGAAAAAGCTCATCGTCAAAAACTCGAACCGTATTGAAAAAAAAAGTCAGCAGACTTCCTGATGGCCACGGACGGGTTATGAACGTAATCACACATGAGCTTACGAAAGTGCATTTGATCTAGAATGGCTCTTCATGGAAACTTCCAGGTTAAATCTCCCACGTGAGAGCAATCAACCCCGGCGACGGCCTGAGAAGTCGTCCCATGGAAGGCATTTGGGTCTGAGCATTTCTTACCCCAGCCTCACCCCGAGGCAGTGCCCACCTGCATCACAGGAGCCATGGTGTGGCCAGGGCTGCCCATGTCTTCCTGCCTCTGCCTCGCCATGCACCACTCCCTTCTCTGAACCGCTTCTTTCACTTTTGTAATGAGACAAAGCCACAGATCTGATTAAGCTACTCTTCAGCTTCCACAGAGACACCGCTTCTTGGGGTCTGGATAGGGTTTAAGTGTTTGTCTCTCAGTCCAGCAGACCCAGATTGGAACCCACCTCCCAACTGAGTGGTCTCTGACAAAGTGACCTTTCTGGGCTTTCGTTCCCACGTTTGTCAGTTGGGGATAACTGTGATCATAGGAGAGCCTTGCCGCGGCATTTTGGTGTGGATTAAATAATTATGCAGGTGGAAGGCTTAGCAGAGGGTGGTTGGGCCTTCAGCATCCCCCAGCTAGTGGCGGGTCTGAGGAGTGGATGTGCTGTTGCTCTGCCTAACGGCACCCTTTCCTGGTGGACCCTCCCCTTCCCCTTTCATGTGGTGCTGGCAGTTCTGTCATTCTAGTGGGCCTCACCACCTTTCACACAGTTGGCCAAGTATATCAACTACGATTTGGTCTGGCTGCATGTGTCTAGAAAAAAAAATAACCATGGCTGAAGTTGGAACTCTGTTCTCCCTCACATAAAAGCAGCCTGGCACAGGGAGCACAAGGTGATGTGGCAGCCCCAAAAGGTCACTAGGAAGTCAGGTACCTATCTTTCTGATTTACCCTCCTGGAGCATGGCTTTCAACCTCCATGTGACCTCCTAGTCCAAGATGGCTGCTGGAACTCCAGCCAGCAAATTCACATTTCCCAGATGAACAGCAGGATGAAGTGATGGAAGATGGGAAATGTACATAACAGCCCTCCCAGGCCCACGATTACGGATTCTCATGGAAAATCCTACATAATAATTCCACATATAGAACTAAGGCACATGGGCCTCTCCCAGCTACAAGCTAGTCTCAGAAATATAGTCTTTCCACTGGACACACTGTCACCTGACAATGTTTATTTTTCATGGCATATAAAATCATGCTCCATTTCATAATCATTGCTGTCTGAGAGTCAATGGAATGGTTATCATGAAAGGAATAGAAAGAGTTCACAAATTCAGGACTTGCAAAGTCAAAAAAGTCAACTGTTTATAGATTCCAAATAGTAAGAGATGGGCTTGAGCTGGCCATTGAGTGACCAAGGCCTGAACTGGCATGGCCTTCCCCACATCGTGTTCTGGGATGATCCAAAGTAGCTCTATCTCTATAGTAGTAGCTATAGTAGCTCTATCTCTATCTATCTCTATCTCTATCAAAAGAGATAGAGGTAAGGGGTAAGAAAAAAAAAAGAAGAAAAGCAGGGCCGAGAGCACTGTTTTGGCAAGAATTCTGGGTGTGATTAGAACCACGTGGAACCGAAGAGAAGCACATAGACCAGAAGCTGACTGTTTTGTTGAACCTGACTTGTCAAAGAAACCGTAAGTTTAAAAAGCATTTGATATATACCGTGGATTATTATTCAGCCATAAAAAGAAACGAAATGCCAATACAGGCTATAATGTGGCTGAACCTTGGAAGCATTATGCCAAGTGAAAGAAGCCTGCCACCAAAGATCGGAGAGGGTATGATTCCGGAATCGGCAGGTGCAGGGAGAGAGAGTGTGGCTCAGTGGTTCTGAGGGTCTGGCGGTGGGGGCAGGAATAGGGGGTAAGCAGTAAATGGATGCAGCATGTGCTTTCAGGGTCATGAGAGGAGTTTCCAACAAGAATGAAATGCTTGTTGCAAGATGCTGTGTTCATACTAAAAGGCCACTGAATTGGTCATCTTTAAATGGTTACTTCTATGTGATAAGAATTTTAGCTTAAGAAAAAAACCATTTTCTATTCAGTTATTTACCATTTACTACTCATTTATCATTTAGGGACCCACAGCCTTTCAGCAACAGGAAGTAGGCTAGAAAAACTGCACACGCAGCCACCACCAGGGACATGTTCCCAACCCCATGTCATCTGTGGTCCCCAAAGGTGATGGCAGGGCCTCCCCCACACATGTAGGGGTCCCAGAGCACAAGGGACGGGCAGGGTCCCCAAAGAGAAACCCACAGATGGTGAAATTCCATGCCCCCCCCACACACACCACAGCCTTACAGGAAGGGTTCCAAGCAGACTTCAGAGTTGCTGGACCAGGAGCCCCTGTGTTTGCTGCCCTATCCCGCACCCCTCTGTCGCCCGCCTCCCCTGGTTTCCCCTCTTGGAATGGCAGTGCTGTTGTGGTTATCCTACCCCTATTCCACTGTGTGGGGAGGTAATATATCTTACTGTTCTATCATCGTTTACAGACCTCGGAGTAAAGAAAGGAGGCATCAGGGATCCAGGAACACTCTCATTCTACCAAACACAACTCAGATTATGGCATGGCAGTGACAGCAGTTTGCCTAACCCCACATCTGCTCTCCCCTCTGCCGCAAATAATCGAGCTCCTGGTTTTCAGTGGAACCTGGAATAATTCTTCCTAGAACAATTTTGTATTTGTTAGTCTCCCTTGCAGCTGCGCATGGCCACCACCTGAGGAGGGCAGAGTCCTGAGCTGGAAAGAGCCTGAGTTAGCCAGGATGGGCAGCCGCCAGGTGACCCTAGCCTGCCTACCTCTGGATTCCTTTTACATGAGAGAGTAAAACGTTCCGTTCTTGAGCCTCTGTTGCCGGAGGTTCTGATTACATGCAACCAGCCCTAATCATAATTGATAAGGTGAGCTCCACGTTAATCAACTCTGAGCAGAACAGGGGAGTCTAGAAGGCAGCCTTCATGCCAACCATCGTTCGGGATTTGGTGAACCTCCCTGTTCTCTCAGACCTTTCAAAAAAAAATGATCAGGCACATTGCTCTATAGCAGAGCTCTAGAATTTATCCATCTTGCATAACCAAAATTCGATACCCACTGAATAGTGACTCCTCATTTCCCTCTCCCCCAGCAAACCCCACTCTAGTCTCTTCTAGGAGTTTGACTCTTTTAGATCACTCGTGGAGATGGGATCATGAAGGGTTGGTCCTCTCTGGGTGTAGTACATGCAATTTTAATTTTTGCATTCATACTGGTTTCGCTTTGTTTGCATTGCAGTAGGCGATTTCACCCACTGATTACCCAACTAACCAGAGCTCCCACCAGCTTCTGTTTAACATTTTTCTGCTTAATGGTGAAAGAATACATAGTAATCAAGATAGCATCTGCTGGTCAGAGTAGCCAAGGGTTTCTTTCATCAAATGTTCTTAAAACTGCAGGGAAAGCATTAAGATCTTGAAACCATGTATGTTTTGTATGAAGTTTATATAGTTTTTATTATAAAAGTTATAAAAAGTTATAAATGCTGCCTGGGGGATAATGTAGAAAGTACACAAGAGCAGGGGCCGTTCATCTCACTTCCCAAAGCCAAGTATTATTAATATTTTGATGTATTTCTTTCTGCTCATTCCTGCTCTCTCCCTTTATCTCCTCGTCTGTTTGCACAGAGGTATTCACACTGTATACATAACCGTGTACTGCTTTATTTCACTTACTGTTACAATGTGAGCATTTTCCTCATTATTTAAACTCCCTAGTGCCTGGAGGTGGGGGGCCTGTTTTCATGCAGAAGCTTCCATGGTCCTCAATGGGGACCATCCCACCACCCATCCTCAATGGACCACCCCATCCTCAATGGGATCATCCCACCACGTCTTCGGTAAACAAAGGCAAGTTCCCTCCACAGTTGTGGGCTGCTCCTCACCTACTGAACAGAAACCACAACTAAGACAGTTGGAGGGGGCAAAACATGCCCAGACTTGTTCAGCTGCTCACTCCCAGGGCCGGTGGCTTGCCTGCCAAGCAGCCTTACTAATCCAGAAATTCTTTCCTGCAGAAACACACACTGGGTTGGAACCAAGGATGCAGCCCCATGCCCCAGCAGGCCCAGGGGAAAAAAATACAAACACAAGAAGGAAAAAAAGAAACTATGCCAGTGATGCAAGATGAGATAGTGGGACTGCTCATTTTAATTTCCAGAAGAAGAAAGAGGCGTCCGAACTCACACTCACTTCACAGCAAAGGCACCCAGCAACCTCACCCCTGACTGTAAGGTGCAGCAAGTGGCCTTGAGGTTACCGTGAGCTCTGGTCTTGGATGAGGGGAGACAGCAGGTACAGCACCGATGAGCAGTCTCCAGCATTGACCTCGGACTGGATCCCCTGCCAGGCTCCCTGCTGTCTGATTTGGCTTTTCTGAAGAAAAACATCTTTCTCTCTCTCTCTCTCTCTCTATATATATATATATATATGTATATATATATATATATCTATATATCTTTTTTTTTTAAACAAAAACACAGCAACATGAGAACAGGCTCTGCCTATCTGATCCATTCTGTGTCCCCAGTACCTAGCACGTGCCCAGCACCTACTGTAGCATTTGATATCGTTTACTGAATAATGACTTTTTACAGATTCCCTTAAATGTTGACAATGACAACTCAATTTGAGTTTCACAAGCATTTTCTTGGGAAGGAGCCAATGCCTCCAAAGACGCATACATGCTTAGCACTCTTGCTGGGTATAGGTCAGCCTTCTCAGCTGGCTGTCCCTTCACTGACCTATTTCCCCATGGGGAAGTGAGCTTGGCTTCAGCAAAAGAAGGCTGGATGCCTGGGGAGGTGGCCATCACACTGAGCACTAGCAGAACAGGTGATCATCGGTGAACTTCCCTATTTCAAATTAATGCTTCAGCATCCCTGCCTTCTTCCAATCTCTTCTTCCTTGTTTCTTATTCATTTACCTCCCTCTAATTCCCAGCACCCGGAGCTCAGGTTGGTCCTATTAATGTTACATGCAAGTCATACTAAGAGTTAAATGTATCTTCAGTGGGCAGACCTACAGGCAATTTATACCAGTTTATTTCTGGGAAACTGCAATGACACTTAACAACTTCAAAAGAATACTTTGGACCACACCTAAGTTAGGTGCTGCTTGTCTGGAGAATTGTATGAGCATGTGGACCACTCAAGAACTGTTCTGGAATCTTCCCTACCCTGAGAGACAGGGAGGCAAAAGGGTCCATCTACCGTGGAAAAGCGTTCTCTCTGCGATAGGAAAAATAGACAGTATGTGTGATGCATCTACAGATATGCACATCTTCAGAAGTAAGGAAAGTATCATCAAATTTTAAAATGGAAACCAGGGGCACCTGGGTGGCTCAGTGGGTTAAAGCCTCTGCCTTCAGCTCAGGTCATGATCCCAGGGTCCTGGGATCGAGCCCAGGCTCTCTGCTCGGCGGGGAGCCTGCTTCCCCCTCCCTCTGCCTGCCTCTCTGCCTACTTGTGATCTCTGTCAAATAAATAAATAAAATCTTAAAAAATAAATAAATAAAATGGAAACCATCATTATCACCACCGTCTTCGTCGTCACCATCATCTTCATTGACACTGTCATCTATGTAGTCAACATGTGCACAGCTCCTGCTATGTCCCGGCTCAGCGACATGCATCCTCTCACATAATCCTTCACAGCTTTACAAGGCAGGCACTCTATAAACAAGGACACAGACCCAGAGACATTCAGCAGCTCACCCCAGGGGACACAGGAGTGGCAAGGCAGGGACTCACACCTGGACAGTCTTTCTCCAGGACCCTGACTATAGGGAAGAGGCACATGAGGAACACAGGGTTCCAGGACTCTGACTTAAGTCCCTGGCAAAGAAGGGTGGGACCGGGTGTCTTCAAGTTGCCCACACTGGCCTCTCTTACAACAAAAGGCCATCACTGGTGCGATGAGCATAAGATCAGCGGAAGGGGCAGGCGTGGTGGTCGGATGGTGGGGTAGCAGTTCTCTGTAGCCACGAGGTGGGGGAAAGGCTGGAGGCACCGAACAACTTGACATAATGGTTCCTGTGGTTACACTTCCCAGGCTCAATAGGTAGGGATGGTCGTGAAAAAATGAATTGGGTTTGCTGAGTGGCAGTTCCTAGAATGAAAGAGGAAGAGACTGGGCTAGTTTTCTCTTCACCCTCTTCCTCCATTCCCCACTTACTCTTCTGCTACTTGGAATGTAGACATGAGGGCAGGAATTCCAGCAATAATCTTGGGGCCGTAAGCAAAAAGCTAGGAGAGCCACAAAGCCCTTAGCCTCTGAGCAAAGGCCAATAATGATCTGCCTCTAAATTTCTCATTATGTCAGAAAAATAAATGCTTATGTGTTTAAGCCACTTAGCAGCCAAATTTAATTCCTAACTGACACACTCTATGTAGTAACCTCTGAGATGGGAACCCCTATCTGATGATGGTCCATCATCCTTCCAGGGAGAATACTATTTTTTTTTAAGATTAATTAATTAATTAATTTGACAGAGCATAAGCAGGGGGAGTGGCAGGCAGAGGGAGAGTGAGAAGCAGGCTCTCCGCAGAATAGGGGGAGCCCAATGAGGGACTCGAACCCAGGACACCAGGATCATGACCTGAGCCGAAGGCAGACACTAATGAACCCAGCCACCCAGGTGCCCAAGAACACTATTTGTAACATGAAGTTAGAATACTACTTAATAAATCCCAACACTTATCTTTGGGTCTAACAGTAAACAAAAGTTTTATTTATTAATGTGCTCAACTAATCTACACATTAATATGATGTATTAAGGCCAGACGTCACATACTCATATCCATATTCCTGTACAATTCATCTCCCAGAGTCTGAGCTGGACTTCCTGACTCACTTCTAACAAAGAATATGGCAGAAATAACAGAATGATACTTCTGAGATTAAGGTATAAGAAGACTATAAGCTCTGTCTTGTGTGCTCTTGCACTAGCTTCTATCATAAGGCAGCCCTATAGAGAGGCCCATGTCATGAGGGAACAAGGCCTGCCGACAACTACATGAGAAGACACCACCAGCCCCAGTTGAGCCTTCAGATGAGACTGAAGTCCTGACCAACAACTTGACAACAACCATAGTAGAAGTGTCGAGTCGAAGATGTCCAGTTAAGCCATGTCTAGGTTCTTGGCTCACTGCAACTGTGACAGGAAATGTTTATTATTTTAAGCCTATCTTAGATAACTAATACATGCTCCAAAGAATTTTCTTGGTTTAATATTCAAGTTAGTGTCTACTTTCTAAGCCTTCTATTGCATGTCTTAGGCCACACCCTCCTCACTGAAATAATGCTCTTGAATAGAATGCCTGGCAGAGCCTGACACTAGCAGGTACTCAACAGATGAATGGATGGGTGGATGGATGGGTGGATAGGTGAGTGGATGAATAAGACACTGTTGCTTACTGAGCTGTTCTAAAGTACCTTGAGCCTCTATAGATATTGAACAAAACACACAGGCAAAGACTAGGGGAAAATAATGAACTGCATCAAATCAGCCTACCATGCTTAGAGTACCGGTAATTTCACCTAGATGGTCTATAGACCCAGTTCTATGATTTACTGAAGGCAAATTCTTCCTGGGAGAACTTTTTAAGTTAGAAGAGTATTAAGAGCTCCTATTATTTATCTTTGGGTCTAAAATTAAACAAGTGTTTTATTTATTACTGGGCTCAAATACACATTAATGTCATGTGATAAGGCCAGAAGTTATGAGTCAAGTGAACAGACTGACAGCAAAAACAAAAACTCACCAATTTCCCTAATAATTTATGAACCAGTGCAGAAGCAAGCACTGATCTCAGACTCTGCTTCAAGGGTCACGGGAACAATGATTGCGACTGTTAGAGAGGCAAGGAGGGATCATTCTCTGCAGTCCAGCACAGATAAGACTCTTATTTTTGTTCATCCGGTTTTCCATTTCATTATCCGAGTCATTTAAATGGTGGCCTAAGGCAGACTGTGAGATCCACTGTGTGTTCTAGTCTAAAGTAAGTCTATTCAAAAGCTTTGTGCCAACACATGCTTGTCTGCCAAAGTCTACTTTCATATTAGAGGGGTCAGCAAGAAAGGATTTTGCAGAATAGAGCTAGAAGGTATGTGGCCTGGTAGGGGTGGCCCTGGGTAGGAGAGAAGGCAGGCAAGGGAAAGGATGAACGGTAGAGAGGGTGGCTGGGGCGGGGGACTCCATGCCTCCGCCTGCCCCCTGCCACTCGCCCCAGGTAGGGCAGGAAGCACACACTAAATGTTCAGGGATGGGATCTTCAGCACTTCTGTGCAGTGAGGACACGATGCCCTCCAAACTTATTTACATGGCAAGGACAGTTATTTCTTACTCTACATTGGAAATCCAGTTTTAAATTCAAAGAAAAATCTGTCTAGGCCTTTTATATTATTTGTTTCAATGCATGAAGTGACACATAACGTTGTCCCTGGGGTCTTGTGGAGAGCTCAGAAGAAATTCTCCACATCAAGGAGCCTGGGGGCTTTCTCTCGTATTTACTTTGGCAGCAGTTTGATTCCTTCTCTGCTCTCAGTGCTTCCTGCATTCCCTCCCTGCCTCTTTGCGTTCCCCCATCCCCTCACCCCCAGGACAGTCTTCATAGTGCTATAGAACACTAGAGGCTCACAACCTTGGCACAGCCACATCTCCTATATTTCTTAGGAAGAATTTTATCTCAAGTAGCAAGATCCTGGAAATTTAACTGGATTCTACTATTGGCCTCAGAGAAGAAGGGAAGTTCGTAGCACTACTCAAGAAACAAGTAAACATGGAGAAGTAATCTCTGAAATTAACCTCCTGGTGGAAGACAGAATATTCGGAGAAGGCCAGGCTGGCCCAGGAGAGACAGACACCAACATCTTTCTATCAACCCCCTCACTGGCACCCAGGACAAAAGGAATTCTTCGGTCACACCACCTGCTGATTTTCCAGCCGTAAGCGAGTCTTATCATGGTACGTTTTCCACCTCACTGCCCTGGACCCATCAGCAGAGAGAATCCACCAGCTGAGAGGACCACCCCTGTCCACAGGTCCATTGGTCCATTTATGTGACAACTTCTTTCCTTAGCCAGCGAGAGGAAAACTTCCCACGCTCCCCAGGCATGAAGGTCCTTCCACTGCTAAAGCCAAAAGCTCCTTCAGAAGGCATTCAGTTCTCACGGCTTTCCCAGGCCAAGGTGCTGCGCCTGGGAAAGCGGCCAGTCCCCAAAGCTAGAGAGAGGCAAGCAAAGCCTGTGTGAGAACCAGCCAGAAAAAAAAAAAAAAAAAAATGAGGTTACAAAACAAAACAAAACAAAACACAAACACACACACGTGCATGCACACCAGAAAATGGTAAGCACTGGGGGGTTGTGGAGAAATTGGAACCTTCGTGCACTATTAGTAGGAAAGAAAAATGGCACAGCTTCTATGGGAAACAATATAGCGGTCCCTCAAAAAATTAAAAATAGAATCTCTGTATGATTCAGCCATTCCACCTCTGGGTATTTAACCGAAAGAACTGAAAACAAGGTTGCAAAGGGATATTTGTACATGTTCCTAGCAGCATTCTTAACAATAGCCAAAAGGTAGAAGCAACCCAAGTGTCCAGGCCAGGTGAACAGATGAACAAAATGTGAGACATGCATACAATGGACTAGTAATCAACCGTAAAAAGGAAACAAAATTCTGACCCATGCTACACATGGATAAACCTTGAGGACATTATGCTAAGTGAAATAAGCCAGATGCTGAAGGACGAATATTGTATGATTCCACTTACATGAAATATCTAGACAGGCAAATTCATAGAGGCAGAAAGTGGAATGGCAGTTGTCAGGGGTTGGGGGGGCAGGGAAGGGACTGGGGAATTACTGTTTAATCTGTCTGAGGTTTCAGTTTGGGATGACGGAAGAAGTTCTGGAGATGGACGGTGGTGATGCTTGTACAACATTATGAATGTATTTCATACCACTGAGCTGTACACTTAAAATGGTTACATGGTAAATTTTATGTTATGTATATTTTTACTACAATGACACATTTTTTTAATCATAAAAAGATAAAAAGAAGAACCAGGTCACATGCTGAGTTTTCAAAGATCATGAGAGCCGGAGCAGGCTCCATAATTGGCCTCAAACTCAAACCTGCGGGGCCTTCCACTTCGGCCTAAACCACCCAGCACACCAGATGAGGACATTCATGCACTTATTACAGCTCCCCAAGGCAGACAAGATGTGACAGGCAATGCCACATTGCACATGGTAGGTCTTGAACAGGCCCAGAAAGGAGAGGGACTCTGTCCTGCCAAGGCCCCATCCTTGGCAGGGTTTCAATGTCAGAGGCAGAGCCAGAAGAGATGCAGAACCTTCTATATGTTATCTTAACATCTCTGAGAGTTTGGGGGCTTATCCAACAAGAAAAATATGGAAAGAGCACAGAATTCCTTCCACAGAAACCATCTGATGGTTGATACAAGGAAGTGAAGGCTTAATGGGAGGACAATGGAGAATTGTTCATGCCAGAATGAGTGGGGATGAAGAAGAGAACCAGAAATGCAAACTCTGGCCGTGGCCCATTCAAAGGGACCCAAAGCTGGGTGGACTGCACCTTTGATGTCAGGACCCCAGTCACAGGGACCAGCCTCTTGAAAAGTAGTGGCATCTGTGTTGCAGTGGATAGAAACATGGCTGGAAAAACTCAAATCCAGATCCTGAGCCCAAATCCTTCAGGTGGGTCCCTGCGATGGAATGCCAACCTCCCTGGTCTGGTGAAATGGACATGTGCCTCTTAACACAGAAGGTCAGAACTAAGTAGAGAAATGAGGGAGTAAGGCAAGCCCAGAAATTAACATTCTAATTTTACTGAGTAATTGGTGTGTGTCTCCTCTTTAAAGGGTTTATAATATTTCAGAAATTTTAACAAATCCAAGAGATTAGCCTGGTGGCTATAAAACATATAATTGAGTGTTTGATTTTAGAATCTGGATATAAGTTGAAAAGTATAACACGATTTGTCCAAGGTTGGACATAAACTGAACACACATTATAAGTTTAATTCAGCAGAGTAACAAAATGTCTTAAGTGCTTGGAAATTTCTGCTTGTCGCAGACATTGGGAGTGCTTAAGAAGACAATCAAATAAGATGTTTAATGTTGTTTAAAATATTTAGGACATATAATTATTAGGTTGTAAAACTAGACTAGTATGTAAGATAATAGAACTTTTAAGTTGAACTCTAAAGCTTTAGGAAACTAGGTTTTTGAAAATCTAACAAGTCTAACATCCTTCTAACACTGTGGCGAAAAAGGGACTCTTGTGCACTGTTGGTGGGAATGCAAACTGGTACAGCCGCTGTGGAAACAGTGTGGAGGGTCCTTAGAAAGTTAAAAATGGAACTACCCTACGATCCAGTATTTCCATTACTGGGTATTTACCCAATGAAAATGAAAACACTAATTCACTAATATGCACCCCTACGTTTATTGAAGCACTACTTACAATGGCCAAGATAAGGAAGCAACCCAAGTGTCCATCTGTAGAGGAATGGATAAAGAAGGTGTGGTATATATAAACACACACACGCACACACACACACTGGAATATTCCTCGGCCATCAAAAAGAAAGAAATCTTGCCATCTACAACAACATGGGTGGAGCCAGAGAGTACAGTGCTAAGTGGAAAATGTCAGACGGAGAGAGACACATGCCATATGATTTCACTCATATGGGGAATTTAAGACACAGAACAAACAAAAGGAGGCAAATAAAAAACCAGACTGTTAAACACAGACAACAAACTGCTGGCTGCCAGAGAGGAGGTGGGTGAGGGATGGGGGGACTGGGTGATGGGGATTAAGGAGGGCACTTGTTGTGAGGAGCGCTGAGTCATGCATAGAATTGTCGAATCACTATATTGTCCACTGAAATTAATATAACACCAGATGATAATTGCACTACAATAAAAAATGACACTATTCCCAACATCCTTGTCAAATCCCACTCGGTCATCCCATCTTCTGTACGCTCACGACTGTCCTCCCACAGGCCACCCCGCCATCACATGGACTGCTCTGGTGCCAGAGAGAGTCCGTGAAGGTGGGGGGAGGGGAGGTAAAAATAAAAATAAGAAATAAAAGAGTGGGGAGTGAAGGATGTATTCTAGGCAAGGGGAGTCTGAGAATGAAGGCGGTGAGTTCAGAAAGCAGAGTAGGAAAAACAGAGCCAGATTCTTTTCATGAACACCCATGGCTTCGGTTGGCTAATGTTTCATTCAATCAGACGGAACTGGAATGATGTCATCAGGGAGGAGAGAGAGCTAAAGGAGGAAGATGAGATGAGCCTGCAGGACTCTGGCCATCGGAGGAAGGGTTTCGTTCAGATTCAGGACACTCAGAGCCGGATGGTCATCAGCAAGTCTTTCTCCGCATGGGCAACAGGCAGCGTCTGCAAGCGGCCAAGGGCAGGAGAATTCCAAGAAGACACATCTTGCCTTGACGCGGAGGGTGGAATCCAAAGGCAGGAACAAGGGTTGGTGGGGGAGCAGAAAGAAGGCCATTGGAGACAGAGGGAGAAGAGGGACGAGGAAGAGATGCCACCCAGGCACCGGAGCAATGAGGACAGAAGGAAACAGGAATGGGGGAGGCAGGAGGAGACACCCTGTGGGGAAAGAGGATCAGTACTGGGCACGTGTTTCGGCCGGGCCAGAGAGACCCAGAAGAGAAGGTGCCACACAGGCAAGCAAACGGGGGGTGCAGGGCAAATAAGCTGGGTTAGTGAGAGATCCAGATTCTGGGACTGGGACTGGAGTCAGCCCCGCATGATGGTCAAAGCAGGGAGGAGGGGATGAGGAGGAATCACTCCCCAGCAGGTGGAGGGAAGACAGAGGGAAGGAATAGATGTCATGGAAATCACCTCCCACTCACCACTCATGAAGCAGCCCCCGTCCCCTGTATCTCCAGCCAACTTAGCAACTCTGCAGAGTGCGTGATTTTGCCCCAAATCATAGATAAGGTAGCTGAGGCCTAAGGAACTATGGTTCTCACACAAGGTCAGATGGCATCAGGTGGCAGAACTGGGTGAGACCTAAGTCTATGGGACTCTGCTGTTGGGTTCTTCCTTCTAAGGTCCCGTGTCTCCAGGCCAAAGGCTGGATCCCTCCCAACCCTTATTAATGTGATGTTTGTACTCGGAACAAATGAGATTGGGGTTCTGTTTTGGTTACTGGATTACTTACAGTTTCACAAGAACTTGGTACATCTATGTTTCAGTGGGGGGGGGACTATTTCCAGGTTCCAGTGAAGTTAGGAACAGCGCAAAGCAGGCTGGAGCCCTGGGTCGGTTCGGCAAAGGCCTAGAGATTCCTCTGGAGCCCCGAGAACTGGGCCCGAGGTCAGTCAGATGGTGGGGTGCACAGGCTCCATGCCCCCACAGCCCGGAGTCTTGTCTCATTTGACAACAGGCCACTAAGCTGTTTCTGTGCAATTAACTTATTTCACACTTACTGGCTTGCTTTTTCAAATTAAAATCGATATCATAGTGATGAAAAAAAGCAGACTCTGCAAAGCACAGGAAGCCCCTAGGATCTTTATTTCTCTGCCCACATCTGCCAACATGCAAACAAGTTTCCCCAGGGCCTCAATTCACTTTCCATGAACGAAAGATACCACCAGTCACTCAGACTTCCACGGAGGAAGTGTTCGACGTCTTAGAGGAAACCTGCTTAATAAACCTTTGAATAAGCACAGAAGGCGGGGCAGAGAAGGCATTTTTGTCAAACTCTTCAGACTGAGTTGTGGCCAAAAACTGCACGGCTCAGCCCGACTGTGGCCTACTGTGGCCATGAGTCCAGCTGTCACCAACGAGAGATGACAGGAAATGACATGGGTCTTCTCCAGGCTGAGGCTTTGGAAGCAGACGGCCTCCCTCCACTGTCTTATGCTGGCTGGGCGGAGTGGCCTCCAAGGCCTCTGGAAACAGTGAAGGACTGTGAGATGGACGGAGCCAGGGTCTCTGAATCACGTCAGGGCACGCCCTAACGCCCAAGAGGAACGGTGCTGGATTGTTCCTCAAGCCTCAAGCCCCCGGCCTGTTGGGTGTTATCTGTATAGTTGCTGCTATTGCTCTGACACACGTGGGCCTCTGCAAACGTGGTTCCACATCTGTGTGCTGTGTGCACTGTTTTAAGAAACTCCGAGATGCCAGCGGAGGCTTTTATGTATGCATCACGGGAGGGCGCTTCATTGTACAAACTCGCAACAGAAGAGCCCGCCCCCCAGCACAATTAACATATTATCCGGCTTACAGGAAACTGATTTCCATACGGCTTGAGAACACACTGTCCATGTCATGAAGGGGTGTGCTGATCCGCACAGAAGTCAGGGAGGCCACAGCCCACCCTGGAGGCCCTGAAGGCCTCTCCCTTGTCCCAGCTTCCCACTGCACAAGCTGATCAGAAACACATCTGGATCCCTACAAGGCTTTCTTACGTGGGGGCCCTCCCCCACATAAGTCATCTCCATGAGTGGCCATAAAAACAGCAAAGCAGGGGTGTGAGCTCCAACAGGGCCCCTTCTTGTTGATGAACAGGGAAGTCAAGGCTCCCAGGCTTTTCCTTTTAGAACATGAGACTGAAGGCCCAGTGAGGAACATTTGGGTACAGGGCATCTGGCTGCAGTGGGCTGGGGGCCTGGGAGCCAAGGCTGGAGGCAAGTAGGACTAAAGCCTGGGTAAGCAGCCGGAGGTGAAGGCTGCTGGAAAGGAAAGGCAGTGAGGAAAAGAGGGCCGGAGAGTGCTACTTGCAGCGAATTCACAAGAAAGCAACAAAGAGCAAATTTTACAAAACCTTGCAGGACTCATGCTGGAAACAGTGGGATAAATCCAAGAAGGAAAAGAGATCCTACCAACCACCTGGCTTTCATATCCATTAGTCATTTATGTAAAGAGTCAAAGTGGCATGATAGCATTTTAAACATCTTTACATCTAAATTGGGGAGCGAACTGTTTTGTAATACACAAAAAAGTGGTTGCAAATGTAAGCAACTACTGAAACTAAGGCAGGACTGTAACTCAGTTGCAAATATTCTGATACTCTGCCATTAGTCCTGATGACATCCTGTCCCGGAGACAGCCCTCACACAGCCCCACATACAGCCAGATCCTGCAAGCTTCAGTGTTCCTTGGGCCGCAGGATCCCATGCTGTCTGTAATTCTGCTCTCCATAGGAGAGCTTGGTGAGCAATGTGGCAAGAAATACATCAGACCAAGAAACCCCAGACTACAGATATGATGCTGAGCAAGCATGAGAAAGCTAAATGAGATTTAAAATATCCAGTCCCTAAGCATGTTTAATTACAAAGTCACCAAAACAAGGATCTGAAGAACCATAGAAATATGCTCTAAAGAGAGAAGGAGGAGAGACTGTCACATGCCTTGGTCCTGTAGTAGCGCTTCTCTGCTTCTCAAATGCCTATGGCTATTCAGGTCCCCCAGAGGATCTGGGCAAATGCAGGTTTGGATCCTTTAGGTCTGGGGTGAAGCTTGGGATTCTGCATTTCTTACAAGCTCCCTGGGGATGCATTGCTGCTGAGCCAAGGACCGCAGGTTGAATAGTAAGGGTTTAGAGCTTCAGGGACTGAAGGAACAATGGACATTCAGGGCACGGCTTCTCACCTGAGACCTGGGACACGGAGAGAAACTGGGGTATCAACAGAGCTCTGTTCACATCCTCGAGATTGCCAAGGGCTAAATACACACACACATTCATGCTCACACCCAAAGGAATCTATTCAAAAAAACCTTTTATTCATACCCTACATCACATGGGTGATACATTCAATCTGGAAGTTTGAACATTAATTCTTGAAGTTTCTTTTTGAGTCTCCGTCACAGGATTAACCCTTAGAAGCAAACGCCTGAAACACTCTCTGATATCCAGGCATGTGCACCAACTGAGTCTCTCAACACCGCTAACCTCAGTAGGTGGGTATTGGCGTTTTTAATTGATATCAACATGCGACATGGCACTCGAGTGCTCCTAGCCCGAGACCCCAAAATGAGTGTGATTATCTCGTTCTTCATCACTCTGACAGCTGTTGACTGCCAGCAACGTGAAGTGTACCAGACACTATGGAAGGAAGGAGATGCAAGGACGTGGAGTCCGGGCCAGGTCCCAAGGCGCATGTCTCTAATCACTCAATAGTTAACCACCACCTTGAATTACCTTGGAACTTAGTTCTCATTGTTCTCTGTCCTCCAATTGTATCATACGATCTTCAAACTGAAAAGACTTCCAATGAAAATATAATTTATAAGTCAAAAAAGTTAATAGCATCATTTTTTAAATTTAAATTACATTGTGATTTTTCTTATCAGACAGTTGATTCGTAATCTGAAAGAAATAACACCAAAAGTGCAGCTAAAAAGAAGCCCTTACCAGAAAAAGGCCCGGCAGGAGCAGACACAAACTCAGGCTGAGCTTGGAGATTGCTGGGCAATTCCCATGGTGGAGGGCACAGCCCCATGGCCTGTATCCGGGGAGATGTAGATGGTGCTGGGCCAGACAGACATGGGCTCAAATTCCCCAGGAACCATTTACAAACCTCCTGACCTTGGGCTAGTCATTTGACCTTGCCCAGCCTCAATGTTCTACTTCATTGGGTTGCCACCAAGATGGACTGAGATACTGTGTATAAAGGGCCAGAATGTTATAAGCCCCTACCACATGATAGCAGATCCCGCCACTTCCCCCAAACCTTGCTGCCCTCGAAGAGTTTTTACCTGGTTGCAAATTAATACTCTCCTCGGAAGCCTGGCTTTCTAAGATAAGGGAAACGGCTTACCCACCCTCTCTGGTTTGTCCTGATTCTTTTAACCTTCTTTTTTATCCAGGTAAAGAGACTTGATTTCTGTACCCAACATTATATTGATGCCATTATTTTATCCATTTTTTCTTTTGTGGTGCTTTTAGTATTCTCATTAGGAAAATTTTGCCTTTCCCAGTGTTGCGGTATATTCTGTATTTCCTTCTAAAAGTGAAATTGTTTACCTTTCATTTCACATCTGTCTGGAACTGATTTTTAGTAACATTATTTTAAATATTAATCTTGTATTTAAATATAATTTGAATATTAATCTGATAGTCTTTGTCATAAATTTTTTCTCATTTGTTTTGAAATAAGAAACCAGAAATTTGGAAAGTACTAATTTTCTGGGTGGGAAAAAATGGTAAGCCCTAAAATTATAATACCTTTTTTTTTTAATGTCAATACTGTCCTGTTTTAAATTTAGGATAGCCAACATATGAGAAAGCAATTTTTCCATTTTTTGAGGTGAGATAAAAACCAATTTTCCCTAAGTAATGACTACATACATAGAGAGGGAATGGAGACGAACTCACTGGAGATGAATGAACCTTGGTAAGCAACGTAAGACACTTAGACTTGACTCCTTAAGTCATTCACTTGACCACAAATTCCTGATACTTATATTGTAAATATACATTTGCAATAAATATTCGTCTATAAAACATGCATACTTGTTAACTATGTTATATTCATTATATTTATTTGTACATATTTATTACTACGTATTTCATTAAAGGCATTTATACTGATGCGCCTGTGAATGCACTGGATTTGCTTGGGTGAAGCTGGGGACACTCCAGAAAGAGCCTGACCTAACCACCACATGAAGACACTGGGGGACTGGCTAGATGAGGCCATTCCTGTGCCATCTCCAGCTTTCCTCTCTGCCTCTGGGCAATGTCTTCCAGATTCTGAGACTCCATGTGCCCCAGAAGAGAGGTTCCGTCTCCACAAGGTCCAAGAGACCCTGGCATGGACGCTGTTGCTGCTGCATGTACAGTGTGGCAACCTGAGTCAGAACCAGAACACCAGAGGCTGACGGAGGCAGGTGGGTGAAGCCCCATTTCTCCCACTGGGAACCGACTTCAGATACTGGGTGTTTTAGGTGGCCAAGCCATGGGGCAGGGGAAGCAGTTTATTTATCGCTCTTCTGAAGATGAAGGTAAGTGAAATTGTGAAGTAACCTGATTGTCTTAGGTAAAAAAAAAAAAAACAACAACAAGAGAATACCCTGTTCTATGAATAGCACCAGAATCCGTTTTTATTGCAAGCTGTAAACGTTATCTTTGGTGGCCCTGGCGGGTTCACATTAAAACAGAAAACACACTGCCTGAGTGACAGGTCAGGCTGAGGGTATGAGGGTTTCCGTATTATAAAAATTGGGGCACGCTGAGAGGCAAGCACCCGTTAACTGCATACTGTTTCTGGCTTGCTAGAAGCAGAGCTGTCAGGCTCCTCTGAAGCCTTGTAGTTTAGTTAGATTCCTGCCCAGATCAAAACACTAACTTAATTATATATCCACATGGCCTGCGGACATCTGAGAGGACCCATACATGCCCTCCCCCCATATTGCTGTAACCAGGCTCCTGGGTAAGACTCATGACCCAAAACACTGTCCCACGTATTGGTCTTGAACATGACTTTTGAACCGGAAAACTTTTTTCAAAGCCAAAATTATTCATGACTGTGTCAAGCGCACAGGCACGTCAGCCTGGGGCATGCCGGCTGCCAGGGCCATGCCCAAATGGGGACTACGAGGCACTACAGGGCTCTACCATCGGGGCTCATGTTGAAACATGCTTTTGTTTACTTAGAGTGGGTTCTAAGTCATTCTGCCTCATAATCATTTACTTGTATGACTTGCTTCTAACTTCAAGTTAGGAACAATAAGACTCTGACCTCAGCTCCAGGGAGATGCTCACCTTCTGCGTACCTGTCCCCCACTGGCTGTTCCAAGCTGTCAGTCCTAAGTTAGAAGGGAGGAGGGCCGGTCCGTGGCCCCTCCTAGGTGGTGTTGCTGACACCTGATAGCACCATTCCTGGTTGGTTTTAAGCAGGTGTGGCCTCCTCTACTGCCAGCTATACCAGCAGGGTCACCCCTAACAGGACAGAGGAGCTCCGGGAGCAGCCTCTCTTATCTCTGACTGGTTCCCTGAAATTCAAGAGAAGACAGAGTGAGATCTGCCAAATGCACCTGCTCTTCACATCGGTGTCCGTGGAAAGACCCCACTAGGCCCTGTGGGTCTTTCAGAGCCTCCAGGACCCCACTGCTCATCAAAGAAGATATCAGCATGTCTTTCCCTTCCGGGGTGGGACCCTTCACAGCAGAACATGCCCCCGTTAAAGTTCCAGGAGTGGTAAGATGTTAAAACTGCATGTGTGAGTTCAGCACCCTGGCTGACTACTGTCCAGCTTTGAGAAAGAGGTGGTGAGATCTCAGCGTTACTCCATGACCTGCCCTGTTTAGTACTCCATCCGCTGCAAAGAACGTGGCAGTAGTGGCCGGTAGTGTTGCCAAAACCCTTCTAGTTCCAATTAAAAATCCGATTTGGCTGGGGGAGGGGGGGAACAATAATAGCCTGGAAATGAGAAAATGGAAGATGCGGGCACAAGAGCGGTCTCCCCCTTCCTGGCCTCACAGTACCAAGGGCATGCGTGCAGGTCACCACCACGCAGGACGCAAGGGCGAAAGCCCACAAGGGACAGAGGGTCCCATTTCACAGTCCCGGCGCTCCTCACAACCAGACCGCCTGGAGGCTGAGTGGCTGGCTGGTTCCCTTGCTCACCTCTCTGGCACTTTGCGAAGTCACGACCTACTTCGACACGGACAGTGAAGGGAGAAAACATCCTCAGGCCATTTTCCAACCTTCCATCATCTGACATCTAATTGTGGTTATGCTCATTTGATTGCTCTTGGCAAAATCTCGCCCTTCCTGCAGCTTGGGCCGAAATACTAGGTATCAATTGCCATTGAAAACACAGCCCGCTCGATGTCAGACACAAAGGAAGTAAAAATCGCTGACGCTCTGTTTTGCAAGGACAAATTCATTTGCCCCCAGAAACAGAGCGTTTGCCACCGATCTCATTAAAAGTGCCGTGAGATTATCAGGAAAAATTAATACAAGCTGTTGGTTATCAGCTACATCATTTCAGCTCGCAAAGGCAAGTCCTGCTTGTCAGTTTGCTGCTGGGGGCAAGGACAGGCGTTAACAAAGAAAGTCCCATTCAATTAGAAACCATCACCCGGGCTGGCATTTGCGGTTACTTTGCACAGATCGGCTTGAAGCACAACCACACTTCTTCTTTTTGGTTTGAACTTGAAAGCAAGGGCACTTTTGGCAGCAAGGAGAATCAAGTCCTCTCTCTAACACGCTGATGAGAGAAAGAGAGAGAGCAGCAGTTTGCATGGGAAGTCTGTAAACTGAGTCTCTGTGGTACTGGGCGTGCTCAGGAGATACAAGCCTGGAATAATTCTTTCTCAAGTGCTTTGGAAATACTCGGTTATTGAAGATGGGCTGATTGAATCTGCAAGGTACTAGCGATGCCTCCCTGCTGTCCCTGTGTTGGTGTCCTCTGCCGAGTAACTAGCTCATGGTCTCCAAACAGGGCTCTCAGGCAGTACAGGCCCTGAGCAGGCACTCATCTAGCTGACACCTAGGACGCTCACCGACAACGGCCACATGGAAGATGCCCACATGCCTCCTAAAACATCCACTTAACAAACCCTTACTGAGTGGTAGCAATGTGCCCAGCACTAGTGGAGGCCCTGGGAATAAGTATTGAGCAAGGACACCGGAGAGAGGGAAATCATTTCTGTCGTTTTGTTGCTAAACAAATTTCATTGGTTTTCCACTTGGACAGATTGGTCATTTGGGCTGTGGATCATCTCTGAGTTAAGTTCACCCCACACTTTTCAGGAATGGCTCATTTTCCAGCTCTTCTGCATGAGCATCTGTTGTGAGCACTCCTTGGCTCCCCTTAGACCAATCCAGACTCAGACATGTATGCGGACACCAGGAGAAGGCCACTATCACAATGTCGGCACTGGCCTCAGGACCTTTGTCCATGCTGCTCTCTCTGCCTAGCTTTCTCCTCTTCCTGGTAATGGGGATATGTCATTTTCCTACTTCCTTCAGGTTTTACTCAAAAGTCACCCTGTCCTGGGTGAGGCCTTCTTTTTAAAAGTATACCGTTCCCCAAATTTGACTTCCTCAGCCCTTCCTTGCTTTGCTTTTTATCCTCGGTCCTTTTCATGGTCTATACTCTGTATTTTATGTATCCTATTTATTCCTGCCTCCTTCCCTAGACCCTCAACTCCATGATGGCAGAGACCTTGTTCTGTGCCTGGAAAAGTTGTCTGAACATAGTAGGTACTCCATTGATACTTACTGAATGAATGCACACATGATTGAATGAAAGCCTTCAGTATCTCCAGTGATTTTCAACTTGGCCTCCCCTCTATTTTAATGCACGCAGGTGAAGCTTCTTATTTTAAGCAACACAACACTTTCATTCTGTTTCCTGTTCACTTTTATAAAATAATAGAGGCAAGATGCAACAGGCTGTTCAAGTTGCAACAACATGGCTTGGAGAACGTTCCTGAAACTAATGGCCTGGGGGTAGCACTGTCATGAAGGGTTCCCCAGCCAGTTCATGAAAGAACAAATTTAGTCCCTATTAAAGGCCCCAGTACATTAATGGCCAAAGTTGTTCACGGGTTTTTATTTTAAAGCATATATATTTTTAAAAGGCATATATGACTGTCCAAGAGGTCTGCATCTGATTTAGCCTTGGTTAGACTTAGCTTATGAGCTTGTCTTTCCTACTGGATTTTCATGTTTGGGGTGGGCAGGGTAGGGATGGGAGATATAATTTATCATGTCATACTCCCCATAGCATTTTGGACACAACTTTGCTAGAGTAAATGTAAAAAGAAAAAAAATTGTGGTTGAAATGAGTTGACTGTGGAATTTTCTTCTTTATCCTTTCTGAGTTGTGAATCCTGGTATCCACAACCAGCACTGGTACTCTCAGTCCTGGAACAGTCCTTGCTTTGAACTGGGAGGCTCCAGTCTGGGTGTGGAGAGCCAGAATCCAGTCACTTCACTGAGCAGAGGACTGCATGTGAAAACACCTGGAGACCACTCCAACTCCAGCCTCCTGTGCCTCCAGCCAACCCGCCCTTCCCAGTCCTGGAGCTCTTCTGGCCCCATTGTTTCTCTTGTAGTATTGTTTGCTTTGGGCTAGAACCTTCACCCTGGCACTGATTCCTTTGTCCAAGAGGAACCCAGGCCCCCTTCCCTGCAAGTGTCTATGAGTGGCAGGTAGCCAGACAGA
Organism: Martes martes; assembly: GCF_963455335.1. Lineage (NCBI taxonomy): Eukaryota > Metazoa > Chordata > Mammalia > Carnivora > Mustelidae > Martes > Martes martes. The sequence continues at coordinate 103,191,172 of NC_137896.1, read as the reverse complement.
TGGGGGTTTCCCTCTGGTAAGGGACCCCCTCGCCCAGGGGGTGACCGTGAGGGTGAAGGGATTCAAGTCAAGTCTGCTTCTCTTCTGAGGGTGGCATCCTACTTCCAGTTCCCTCTTGGCCTCGCCCAACAGCAGGGACATGAACTTAGGACTTGCCTCTGCTAGCCTCAGTGCTTCCCTCTGAGCTCTCAGAGATGTGAGGCTGTCATCCATGCAGGAACCCAGAGGGCCAACCAGTGACACTTCCAAGCAGCACCATGCAGTTTCTCACCAGGTTCAAGAGGAAGCAAGAATGACCCTTTTGCACTGCAAGGAACTGGAGGTGATCCAATAACACAGTCTTCAGATCCTGCCTCTGGTCCAGGGCCCAAGCGACAGAACCTCCCACACTTTGGGCTGTGTGCAGTCAAGGACGGAGCACTGAAAACAACTCCATGCACACCCTGAGGCCCGTTCAGGTGGCTTCCATGAATCAGCAACTTCTGGAAGCTCTCGGGGGGTCTCTTGTGGTTAGGCACTATCAAGGCTCTACTTGCAGAGGGAGAGAGAACCCTTCATCTCAAAGTCATGCACTCCAGAGAGCAGGAGGTCCTCGAAGGGGATGGAGGGTCTACACCCCCGTGAAAATGGCACGGAGCAGGATTACGGAACAGCGTGCCTGTCCCTGAGTGTCCTTCAAAAGAGAACCCTTGAGCCAAATGGGATCACTTTGGATGGAGGGCCACCACTACAGAGTGGGACTCTACTTTGGTCGGCTTCCAAGGTGCTGGCTGGACAATTTTTACAACAATCAGATAGAGTGAGAGACTGATATTACTCGAGTAGGAACACATTAATAGCTAATATGAGGGAGGATGTATCTTCCTCTTCATTCTAGAGAAAGCAAACAGGGGACCAGGCTGGGCCAGAGCTGACTCTGAGTGCCGTGGGCCTGGACTCAAACACTCCCTGACTGTGATGCAAAAACCAATTCTTTACATATGGGTGCCAATTCTTCTTGTCACTTGACTTTCTCTGACAAGCTCTCGAAAGCTCCTCCTGGCTCATTCTCTGGGAAAGCCACAGTGGTGACTATCCCTATTACAGAATTTCCCTTCCCACTCAGCCTTCCCTTGCAAGGCTGTGCCCGGAGACGGAGTAGCCCCCATCGGTGGGGCTTGGGAGCCAGAGCCCAAGGCTGTGCTGTGGTCACAACTCCATAGGTGTGCTAGTGTTTTTCTCAGCATACCCATTTTAGGCTTGTGTGGTACTAAACTTTTCTGCCAGTAAGTAGAAAAGGCAAGTTTTGTAAAAAACTGAGAAACAACTTGCAGGCGAGGGCAGATATTTCAGAAATGACTCAGAATGGTGTTTTGCTAGAAGAATGATAATGAAGTGCAGAGCATATATTCATGAGACTGATAACACACCCTCGGAAAGAAAATGACTCTTGTTAGACATCTGAACTTGAGCAAAACATTCATGTCATTGATGATGATATAATGGACTGGCTCCCAATGCTGGCTGCAAGCTTCGGCTTTAAGGTAACTGCAGACGGGAAGATTCTTCTCTGGGAGATATGAGAGAGCATATCTTTTTGATCATCTGAAACAGTTCATTCACCTCTGAAACTGACTATAAAATCTTGGTGAAGAAGGTTCTCAGAAATGTCTGACCCAGTAAGCTAAGAGCCAACTCCATCACCTTCCACGCCCACGACCTCAAGTTCAGGGACCCACATAAAGACAGCTTTTACAACATCCCCCGGGGACCCTTAGAGAGTCGAGTAATATCATCCTGGAGCCAACTGCCCAAGAGAAACCAAACTGTTAAGCTTGAGCTTGATGACAAGAAGCTTTCAACTTTCTGTTACAGGCGAACCAAGTCAGAGTGCATTTGTGATTCCCGCCATCTACACAGGGCACTTCTGTAGATAGCCAGCTCCTATTTGGGAACTGGTCAGCTAACACCGTCTGGATGTCAGACGCATCTCCTGCTTGGGCAGCTCTTTCTTTCCCTCTCAAAGAGATGGTGCTGGCAGACACTCACCCTTCAACCTGCTGCTGTTTGACAGTGGCTATTTTCAGTTCTGCAGCTGTGAGTAGAGATGGTTCATACTGTCTCTGACATAAGAGGGTCAGATGAACAAAAATTTAGAAAGAGGACAGGCCATGCCTAGAACTCTGGATCAACTCCTTCCAGAACCCAGAGGCTTGACGTCTAAGTGGCTCATTCTCACACAGCGCCTCTTCATTCTCCAGGAGAAGCTTCTGGAAGGATCAGAACTGCAAAGATCAGACTGCAAAGCAGGCCTTAATGACAGAGTCATTTAAAACTACAAGAAGTAAGAAGGGTGTGTGTGCTGGAAATGTCTTTTTTAACCTTCCTGAATTTTTCTCAGAATCTTTCCTTGAAATTCTAACCATTATGGCTGTGTTTAAGGAAAACAAGAGTTCTTGTATTTTAGAGATGCATACAAAATACTTACAGATAAAATGATACAATATTCAGATTTGCTTTAAAAGATCCAGAGGGGGGCGCCTGGGTGGCTCAGTGGGTTAAGCCTCTGCCTTCAGCTCAGGTCATGACCCCAGGGTCCTAGGATCGAGCCCCGCATCCGGCTCTCTGCTGGAGAGAGAGGAGCCTTCTTCCCTTCCTCTCTCTCTGCCTGCCTCTCTGCCTACTTGTGATCTCTGTCTATCAAATAAATAAATAAAATCTTTAAAAAATAAATAAATAAATAAATAAATAAATAAAAGATCCAGAGGGTGGCCAGATGGGATTTTAAATGAAATAAAATGGACTCTAAGTTGATAACTGTTGAAAGCAGGTAACGGCTATATGGGGGTTTATTATAATATTCCATTTTGTGTATGTTTGAGATTTTCTGTAACACAAGTTGAAAATTCAATATTAAAAGAGATAATGAATGTCTTTCTCAGGGATAATTATCAAGTTTGAGACTCAGTTTCCTTCAACTCTTTAAATTTGTTTGCCCAGAGGCACCCAGTTGGCTCAGTCAGTAGAGCATGAAATTCTTGATCTCCTGGTGGTGAGTTCAAGCCCCACGTTGGGCATGGAGTCCACTTAAAAAAAATAAATGTGTTTGCCTAAACCCACATCACATGGTTTTTGTCTTGCAAAAAAGAAACCACAGTGTGACAGTTGTCTCTTTTCCCCTTCCCTCCTCATCTGTCCTATTCTCTCCTTCCCTCTCCTCTTAGCTCTGCTTTCTTCTCAGGGATTCTGGGTGGTGGGGCACACAGCACAAGGCCTCACATTCACCAGACACACTCCTAAGATCCTGGGACTTTGCCTGCACCACCTCAACTGCTGTTCACTGAGCATTGGTCAAATGGGCCCCAGGACACTGCAACATGAAGCAGCCTGGCCTCCACCTTCAAAAATGCCCTTTAAAGAAACAATCACAAAGCTTGACTATTGATAATCTACAACGTGTTTTCAGATTCTTGAATGGGAAAAATCACATGGTGCTACGGAGAGACCCAGAAAGAGCCCACCAATCTTTGTCCCCTGTGCTGTCCCCTGTGCTCTCAGATTGTCCCTCCTTCCTCGATGGGAGGACTGGCCAGGTCTGGATACGGTAGATGCCCTAAATGTGAGCAGAATGGAACTGAACTCCCACCAATTAAGCAGGCGTGCATGGGCTCTCTGTGAGAGAGAACTTCGCATCCCCCATTGAATCCTTTCAACACTCAAAGGGCAGTTCCCTAAAATGAACGAGTACAGCTGAGAGAAATCTACTAGCTAAATTTAAGACTCTAAAAAATGAAACAGTCCTAAAGGCTGGAATTTTCTAGAAAGAAGCTGATGGCATCTCCCTGGGACCAGGATGGGAGTCACTTTAAATGTATGTTTGCTCCGATTATAACAGCTGGGTAGGTAGACAGGAAACTGCCAAAAGCCAGAAAAAATGTCTGGGGTCAGTGTAACAGAAAGCCAGGTGGCTGAATGCAAAAGCAAGGAAGGAAGGCTAATGACCGGCTGATGTGAAAGTGAACTTGGCCAGGGGCCATGCAGAGAAATTCTCATTAGCGTGGTACCCCACCTGTCTAGTGCTTAGTCACCGTGCACCCTGTTCCATCCCAAAAACACTGTGTGATCCACTTTGCAAAAAGCACTACATTTTGAATGCCTGGGTGGAATTTATTTAAAGGAAGTCTGTTGCAAGTTATCTTAGAGAACTTCTGGGGTTATCTGTGTGACCTCAGCCAAGTTACTCAACATGTAGTAGTTTCTCCATCTATAAAACGGGGAAAATAAGTGTCAACATCATCAGGTTATTGTAAGGATTAAATGATGAACACTTTAAGGGGCGCCTGGGTGGCTTAGTCAGTTAAGCATCTGCCTTCAGCTCAGTTCATGATCCCAGGGTTCTGGGATTGAGCCCCAAAAGGGAATCTGCCTCTTTCTCTGTCCCTCTGCAACCCCCTGCCCTGCCTGTGCTCTCTCTCTCTCAAATAAATAAATAAGATCTTTTTTTAAAAAAAAAAAAACTGATTAACACATCTGAAGGGCTGAGAACACTGCCTGGGATCTGATTGGCGCTCACAGAAGCATAACTATATTGTCATTTGGAATTTCAAATGTCAATATTTTGAGTTTACAAATACAAAGAAAGTTCACTAAGTTCTGTGTGTTCACTCTGAAAGTATAAGTGGAATATACACACAGGCACACGTGTTACATAAGGCGCCTGTGCAGAAAGCTGTAACCCCACTGCAACATTTATGGGTGTTGCTCCTGTGTCCGTGGAGCACAGGATCTCCCCCTCTGGCCCTCTCTGCTTCATGCTGCCTTGTGAGTCAGTCTTCTGGCCCCAGCTCAGCTTCTGTATAACCCCCAATAACCTCCTAAATGATCCGCTCCATGTTACCTTCTGCCAAACACTTCCGGTGACTCCCCTTCACCTACCAAAACCCCACGCTCCTCGGTGGCATTTAGTGCAGTCCAGACTCTGACCCAAACCCCCTTTATGTCTTCTGGAAGCCCCACATCCCTGCGGCCTTAAAATCTAATTGAGCTACACGACTTTCTCTGAATTCTTCACTTCCCTTTCTCTTTCGAAGCCTGTGCTAGAATCTCAGTTAGTTCCCTGATTCAGCCCCAAGGACCCCTGGCGAGCAGCCTACCCAGCTTGCTCAACCCGACAGAAGGAGGCTCTTGCTTGCCAGTGTCCCCTCACACTCAGTGTGGGCCCACCCAGGTAGAGAGGGCCCCTACTCCACGCATGTTAGACCACGGTGGGGGCCCAGTTATCTTCTGCCCTACTAGAGCTATTAGTCCCTGGAGGGTAAGGGTCATGTCACACTGATCTGCTCTCTGCACTGAACTAGCCTGATTTTCTGCACATGCTAGATGCTCTAAGGACATTCCAGAATGCAGTAACGAATGAATGGGTAATACTCACACACACAAGATTTCACCCACGGCCATTCTTCCCTATAGAAGATCTGGTTGTTACCAGGCCCTGTGTCTTGGAGGAAAACAGTATTATCCTGTTCAGTTCCTCTGAATCCCTCCGACCTCATCAAGGAGGAAGAGTGGCTGCTTTAAATGGTCCAAATTCTTGCTGAACTTCCTTTCCCACAGAGAGAACAAGCCTGAGGCTCAGCCTCCCATGGGTAAGAAAATCAAGAACATTGTTTTGTTTCAGTGTGGTCTTTTTCTGTCAATATAAGGTTTCTCATACACTTCAATCAAATATTGTCTCTTAATGGCAAGTAATTCTGGTTTTTCATATCTGATTGCAATGTAAGGTATCACTGTAGAGGTGTTTAAGCACAATGACTGAGTCACCGTGAAGACTGCAAGTGAGTGAGCAGCATGCCAGCATGGACAAATCCAGCATCATGAGGCTATGATGTGATGTTTGAGAGATGTGGGTTTGCATACCCTTTTCGCCTCATTGAGCTGACAGTGCAACCATTTCCACACTGTCTGTGTCCTTCCCCGCCCTACTGGGTACCACTCCGCCTCCTCCCTGGAAAGCAAGAGCATCAACAAGACTGCCAGGGGCTGTCTCTCCCCCACTCTGGGAGCCCATGCTGGGAGCTCTCCAAATCTGGAGCCAGCACGTGTTTTCACCACTCAGCACACACTGCCCTCCTCCCACAAGTCACTGGATAGGCATCTGAAGTGAACAACACCTATTAGAAACCAGCTGGGCAAATGCTCACAATGACGGCCAGGCTTCACAGGCATAACTAATAAAGCCCATCCCTGCCAACCCTTTATTAAACAGTTACTTACACAGTGCTTTATTCCGGGTGGGTGCTCAATAAATCTTTCTGGATGAATAAGATGCTTTTTTTATTCTATGTGAAAACAGATCTTTCCTTTTGATTTCCAGAAAGTTTTATAAGCTATGAGTCTCTCTCCTGACTTCAGGGGTGGTCCAGGGAGCACTCCAGAACTGATCGTTTCAGGTTTTCTGCTTGCCTTGCCCAGGCTATCCTAGCCCACAGTGCATCTTTGTGCAAAGCAAGAACACAGTGCCGCTGCGTCTGGGAGCAGAGGCCTGTACTAGGGAGCACAGGTGGCAAGGTGTCCCACAGCTGAGTATGGCTAGAGGACCTCCACTGGGCACCTCTGTGCACAGCATGGCAGGGGCCATTCTGGCCTAGAAAGGACCTCTTCTGATCAAGGTAGTACATTTCCCTCTGGCAGGTCCCATTTCCACCCCAACCAAGGTTGGGTATCAAATCCTATTAGCTGCCACAGGCCAGAGAGAATCTATCATTAGCCCAGTGTGCTGTCACCAGGCCCCGCCCCAATGTCAAGTGCTGTCAGAGCACACAGGTGCCTCAATCTCCAGGGCAGGCTCCCTGATGAGACCTAGCCTGTGTTTAAGCCACATGAGCACTCCTTAGGGAACCAAAGATGCCCAGCACCTTTCCTCTTTCCTTTCTCTCTCTCTCTCTCTTTTTTTTTTTTTATAACAAATGTTTTCACTTTAAATGGTTTTTTATTAACAGGTTTACTTTTTTAGTAGCTTTAGATTTATAGAAAAACTGAGCAGAACTGCAGAGTCTCCGTACACTCCCCCCTCTTCACAGTATCGCAGATTACTAACTCTCCCATTACTGTGCTGTATTTGTCACAGCTGATGAGCCAGCATTGATTGATACATCACAATTAGTAACTGACATCGTTTCCATTAGGGCTTACTATTTGTGTTGTATATTCTAGAGGTTTTGACAAATGTATCGTGACCATATCCATGATATAGGATAGTTTCACTACCCTAAAAATCCTTTGCTCCTTTTCCTTTTAAAAAATCTGCTGCTGTTCAAAGGCCAGCTGACCTGCTTCATATGTGGCCACATCCAGGCCCTAGGGGAGCCTTCCCTGCTTGTCAGCTCCAGGTGTCCTTGCTCACCTGTGGGCATGGAGGGGAAGGTGCAGTGGGGCTCTCCTGAGAGGAGGGGCATGAAACTGGCTTTGTCACTGAGAAACAGTAGCAAAGCGAATTCTCTTCTTAAGTCACTGGTGATGGTTACAAACCATGTTTCCTCCTGCAGCATGGGGAATACCTTGCTTTTGTGGTCACCATTTGCGCACGTGGTGTGGACCTGGCACTGTGAAGGCCCAGGCTCCCTTGTGGACTGCACACCTCCCTCTGCTGCATCCCAGCACCTAGGACAGGGCCTGGCACATGTCTGCCCAGCTGTGAAGCAAAGCTGTTCCCTAAGGTTACTTTGTTTTACCCACACTACACTTTCCCCTCAAGAAGATCTGGAATCTGTGCAGCCCAGCCTTCCAGTTAGAGGACTCCTCTGGAAAGCCAATCTGCAGCCAACTTCCTTGCAAGTTATTTGCCTGCACCCGCCTTGTGCAAGGCTGAGGCCTTTAGCAGCACCCCTTCTATCCTGGGAAAGGGGAGGCAGACAGGGACAAGCATGGGGCCTGACCTGGATGGTCTCTGTTCCATGAGCCTGGTACCTACCTCTCAGCCTCAGGAGCAGAGGGAGAGCCCAGCGGGGTCAGCGGGTTTTGGGGATGCATGCAGGGAAGAAGACTGGTAATTTGAACATTTCTGACTAAAACATAAGAGTATTAGTATAAGGAAGTATTCTCCACGTGATGCGTCTGCATGAAATCAAACATCAGCTTTCCCCTTTCCTTGAAAATCACATCCCAAGGCTAGAGATGGCCTATTCCTGGAAGTGGTGGGAGGGGGTCCCCAACAGCAAGGAGATAGGTTCTTGTTTCCCCTTCCTGCATATCCTGCACTTTCCACAGCTCTATCCACACCTCTCCAGATCACAGACCCAAGACAGTCTCCAAAGCAGATCGATTAGAAGCACAAGGCTTTTTGCTACACAATCAGACTTGAAAAAGGTGAAGGGCAGTGAAAGCAACCACGTCAAGAGTCCCAGAACAGAAAGCACGAAGCACCCCTCCTCCTACGGCCCACACGCCCAAGTCCCACTGCTGCCGCAGCCCCACACGGTCTCCTGGAGCTGAGTAGACCAAAGATGATGAAGCCTGAGATGGCCGAAGAAGCCAGCAGAAACACCCTGACTCTTACAGAGAGAGCTAGGGAATTTTGCTCCAGCTCCAATCTTGGCAGACTCCAGGAAAAATGGATGGAAAGAGGCCCAGCACAAAATATTACAACAAATCCACCCACCTCTTGAATTCCTCTATGATAACGGCTGCCAAGGAGATGGGGGTTAGTAGCCGGGCCTGGAGCCCCATTGCTGGGTGGGAGTCCCAGCTCAATTGCTTATTAGCTGAGTAACTCCAGCCGGGCTGGTGTACTGTTCGTGACTGTATCTGTCAAATGGGAGGGAAAACACTATAACCATTGATGGTATGGGGTGTTTTAAGAAGAAATGAGGGAATATGAGCATGACCCTTAGAACAACGGCCCTTATGATCAAAAATGTCAGCTATTCTTGTCAGCACCAATGACTTGAAGGCCATCCTTTATTTGTGTATTTATTTATTTTCTCAGAAGATGAGACAGATTTTTTTCTCTCTGATTCATATATGGTGACAAAAGCCCCCTGGATCCTGGGGTTTGTAGTAATAAATCCACACCACTCACTTTCGAACTGACACCATTCTTGCGCTCGGTTCCTAGGGCTGCTCATCACCCTCCTGAGTTACACACACAAGCTCTCACAGCCTCACCGAACTCCAGGAAAAGGGCAGCACGATTTACAAAAAGGGCATTGTCTCCTTAGGATGTTCTTCCCTTTGACCATATTAAGAACTTGAGTTGTAATAAAAAGGCATTCATTGTGAAGATGAAGTAGTAGGAGGCCGTCAGTTCCCTTGACATGATCTGGCAAATATTTTTTAATAAAAATTTCTAAGAATACAAGACACGTGTGTGGACCCAGAAACGGTTAAGATGGGTTTCAGAATGGGCAAGCCTTCCGTATTCCAAACTGACACACTTCTGTGCCTTCTCACCTTTGCCCACATCCACAACACCCTTGTGGTCTGCTGATGAACACCCAGAATTCTTTGGCCAAATGGTTTTTGAGAGTTTTCTAACACACCCTGAAGGCCCTGGAGGAATTAAGCTGAAAGTATCAGCAGGAGCAGCGGCAGAAACAGCCAGCTGGCTCAGGAGCAAGGTGTGCTCCCACCCACCGGGGCCAAAGAGCGGTGTGCATGTAAGAGGCATGCCAAAAGAGCCTCGTGTGTGTGCACATGCATACATACACGCACACGTGTGAGCATGGCACATGCATACACATACACACACACGCACATGAATACACAACATGCGCCCACACGAGCGCACACTCAGCATCAGGCTAAGGCCCTGCGGGCCACGGGAAGACAATGTCACCTTCTCGTGTAACTTGGGAAATCCTACTTTCAACTGAAATCTCAGGCGGGCAGCCAAGAACGCTGCCTGGGCAGATGCTCCCCAAGGCCAAAGGAAACTGAATTGTGTGTCTCTTAGCATCCACCCAGAGGAAGCCCCACTTCACCTTTCACAGCAGACCAACTCACAGGGAGCTCCCTCGGGGTTCTGTTTCATCTACTTAACTTTCGCTTGCCATGGAAAGCAGGCCCGTCACAGCTGCTGGCTTGAGCGGTGCCTCTGAGTCACCTGCCCTCCCGAACGTGCATGAGAGGGTACATCGCTAGGAATGGAACGGCAGCTTGCTGCTATGGGCAGTGGCCATGAGGTCAGACCATGCGGTCAGCTGGGTACCCAGCTCTGGTGGGACAGTGGCCTACAGAGACAAAGTCTCAGCAACGTTCTGTACTCAAATGGCCTTTATCAGGGGTCAGTATCGCTCTTCTTCCACAAAGGAGCCACCAAAACTAGCCTGCAATCATCTTGCTTTTCCTTGATGCTCTGGAGCTGTTCTTCCTGGTTCTACTGGATTCCGCCACTTAAACATAGGTGCTTCTAGTTCCCTGGTGCATGTGCTGTATTACCCCCTCGAACAACTGAAGGCAGCTCTTCTGTCTAACTGTCTCTGGGTACTCATGGAGCTGTACCCATCCTAAGTCCTCAGAGGCTGAAGGGAAACAAGTGGATGATAAACAGGGATCGGCGGGGTGGAAGTCCGAGGCCATACTCTGAAGTGTGTTTAGTCACAGCGCCCCAGGCAGTGACTAAGCAGAGACGGGCCACTAAGGACGGACAGATCGGATTTTCATTAGTTCAGAGATGGGCTAAGGAAGGAAGGGGAGAGCAGAATCCCATCTGCACAAAGACCGTCACCTGTACATACCAAGAAGCTTGTTCTACCCAACTGCAGTCCTACTCATCACCCCAAAGCCAGACATTACCATGGCTAATTGGGACAATGCTTGGAAGAGATTTGCATGTCAAAACGGACACTTTTAGAGGTTATAAGGAAATAGGTCTTGTTGAGAAAAGGCATACATTATTCTAGATTTCAGAAAGCTCCCTCAGACTTTCCGGAGTGAAGTCTGGGCAACTTGACCATGGAGTTTTCTTATAAGCCTGAATGAAGGAAGTTGGAGGACTTTGTTAGGGCTGTCTTGTCCAGTGGGAAGGGGGAAGGAAGCACCTTTCCGGCAGAGAGAGGTAAGGAGAAGCAGAGGTGCATCCTAGTCCTGGTGCATTCTCTGTGAGGCGGGAGGTAGAAATATCGAACCCGCAGAGGGACAGATGAGAGGATGAGATGGCAGAGGAGCAGAAGCTGAGCTAGTGTCTGAGAAGATCCCATCTTGCAGGTTGCTTTGCATCCATACAATGGAGCAATAGGTACCTAGGTAAACCAGCTCGGCCTACCCTCACTTCCAAGTGGCCTGAAAAATGTCCCAGTGTTTTATATGCCCTCAGTGGGGGAAAATAGGTGTAGCTGAGTTGGCCTTCCCTGAGCCCACCATTAAAGGGTCTGGGCACAGTTCCTAGACAAGGTTGAGATTAAGAGAATCTGCAAGTTTGGAGAGATCTGAGCCATGGGAATCCCAAAGGCTCTGGAGGGCCATCCAGCACCAGTGGTGCCTAGATGCTTAAGAACTGGACCAAGCCAACCCCAACCCAACCAACACCTGCTCTGTCCCAGAGACTGGAGGGGTCCGGGGGCCCCACCTCACACCACAAGAATTCTTAAGCTTCTTCCTCCTCTGGCTGCTAACCTGGGACAGAGACTGTGGAAGAGGTACCTTTTGAGAAGGAAATGTGAATCTTGATTTAACAGGATATATACCCAAAAGAAAGTGAGTTAAACCAAAAGAGTCCAAGTGGCTTTCAGTGGGCAGATTTAAGATTCACCTCCACCCCCTGACTTGAACAGAAAATGATAAGATCAGCATAGACAATTTTTAAAATGAAATAAATTACCATTTTCTGTACATCTGAGGTGTAGCATGTACATTTTTCCTCTGCTAGAAGCGTGCACCATGTGTGAGGCCCAGCATACAGAAGGAGCTTAATTCATGCTGCTGATTTAATAAATGTTTGTCATGGATGAGCAGAAGCCCCACTCATGGAAACACTCCCATTAACATGCCAGAGAGAAGCACATGCTGATGTGTGACTGGGATTGAGAGAAAGGACACTTGCTTCTGCCACCCAAAGATTTGGGTTTTCCTGGCCAGTCCTGGCACTGAACAGCTGTGGGATCCCAGGTAAAACGTTAAATTATTCTGAGATTCTGTTTCTTTTTTAACATGAGCGAATTGGTTAAGACAAGTTCTAAAATTCTTCTATTAATTAATAATGACAAAGGCAAACAATAATGTCAATAAACAGGGGCATTCATTGAACACTTACTAGCTGTCAATGGCTGCATTATTCGCTTTGTTTACATCGACCCCATTCACCCGTAAAATAACATTATGAAGTAAGACTGAAAGCATCCATGTAAGATAAAATTGTTTACATAGAAAATTCCAAAAATCCACAAATTCTTAGAGATAATAAAATTTGGTGAAGAGATATAATATACATGCACCAAAAAACTAGGAAACGTAATTAAAGGGACACCATTTATGATACTATCAGAGAGTATCAATTCCCTGAGAATAAACTGAGCAATAGATGCAGGACCTCCAAGAAGAAAGTATTGAACTTTATCAAGAGATATTAAAGAAGACCTAAGTAAATGGAGAGATATACTCATGGATAACATAATTTAATATTATAATATGATAATGCATTCAGGATAATTCCTACCAAACTCCCATTATGTTCTCTCTTTAACAGATTCTGAAAAGATGATCTTAGACTCATTTGAAAGAGTAAAGGGCCAAAGTAGCCAGACATCTCTGTAAGGGAAGTGAGGGGGACACCTTCTGGGACACTTGGACTTCTGTGAAGCTGGGCAGAAAACCTTGTCAAGAGATCCCAGAAAAAGGCTCATGTATATAAAGAATTTTGGTCCATGACAGATGATAAGGTCAGCAAAGAGAGGAAAGTGATTGATAAAGAGAGCTGGAAAAAACAGATGTCCCTGTGTGAAAGAAGAACTTGGCTATCTCCCTCAAACCACATCTGGAAAATAACCCAGATAGATTAAAAAATGAAATGTCCAGAACAAATTTTAAAATTCATAGTGGATAATACAGGTAGCTACTATCTTTTATACCTTCTGGTAAGTAGAGATTTTCTTGGGCACACACACAAAATTGATGATGAAAAGGTAAATTTAACTCTATTAAAACCAAGAACTTTTATTCATCAGGAGATATTTTAAAAAGTGAACACTCCATTTGCAATGATGTGGATGGAGATAGAGGGTATGATGCTAAGCAAAGTAAGTCAGGCAGAGAAAGACAACCACCACTCGTATGTGGAATTTAAGACAGAGGGAACAAAGAGAAAGAGAGACAAACCAAGAAACAGATTCTTAACTCTAGAAAACAAACCGATAGTTGCGGGGGTGGGGGAGTGGGGAAGAGGTGACGGGGATTAAGGAGTGTGCTTGTCCTGACGAGCAGGGAGTGATGGATGGAATTGTTGAATCACTAAATTTTACACCCAAAACTAATATAACACTGTGTGTTAACTAACTGGAATTAAAATAAAAACTTAAAAGTGAAAACTCAGGGTAAAACCTGGAACAAAATCTTCATTAATATCAACCACAAAGACTTAGTATCAATGATATATGTAAAAGTGTTACAAATCAATTTAAGAAAAAGCACAAGACAACCCCAGGTAAAAATGGGGAAAAGACACCAAGAGGTATTATTGACAGAAGAGGAAACCATGTATGCCTGATAAATTTATGAAGAGACTCACAAAGAAAAATCAAGATCACAATGAGATCACATTTTATACCCATTCAAGTAGCAAAAAAAAGTAAAATGTCTAACACCATTAAGTGCTGGAGGTGGCACTGTGCCCTGGGGCAAAGCCTTTAGAAAAAGGTTTGGTTTATCTCCTAAAATCGAACTTTCCTGTATTCTCTGTCATGATCCCCTTTCAAGGTTCACGGCCAAGAGAAGCTCTTACACTTGGAAACAGCAGAGCTTCGCACAGTAGGATTATAAGAGCCCTGCTCTAACTAGCGCAGATCTGGACCTCCCCCTTCCCAGGGCCCCTCCGTGGGATAGTGGTGACTGTGCTCCAGAAAGTCCATTCCCTAGGCTGCACCAGTCAGAACAAATGAATTACAGTGACACACAATACTATGGACAGATCTTAGCAATCTAACAAAATAGTAAGTCCCCAAAAGCTCCATACCATTTTTATAAGGTTAAAAGCAATTAAAATAAAAATATCCATATTTTCCAAAAATACATACAGAAGCATTAAACCAAATAAGGGAAAGCAGGGGTATGAGGAACATGGGATTCAAGGTGACACAGTAACCTCAAGAGTGGAGAGAAGGGGTTAATGTCATATTGGGGGCCATGTCGGGAGATGTAGGTTACTGTCCTAGTCAGAACTTTCATTCTGGGTGGTGGATTCTTGGGTACTCATGATACTATTGGAAATTACTAATCACATAGTAAATGACAAAGACCAACACATATAAATCAGAGGTAAAGATTGTTATAACCAAGGATCGTGATTAATCTAATTGTTGAGCTCTGAGGGCTAGGGATGGGGGTATCCTTATATCCTTATATCCTTATATCCATATATATATATATATATATATATATATATATATATATCCATCCTTATATCCTAATAACTGCTGTTATTATCTGCATGTTACAGCAAGAAAACTGAGGCTGAGGCTGGCTGGGCGACTTGCCCCAGACCACACACTAATAAACAGTGGAGCTGGGACCCAAAGCCAGGACATTAACTACACCCATGCCCTTACCAGGCAGCCACGAGACCTTGTGTCTAGAAGTGGCTTGTTCACTAGAAGAAGCCGCCATGGTGTCCATAAGGGGCGGGTCTTCTACAGGGTCTAACTACACCCACGCCCTCACCAGGCAGCCACGAGACCTTGTGTCTAGAAGTGGCTTGTTCACTAGAAGGAGCCGCCATGGTGTCCATAAGGGGTGGGTCCTCCATTCCGGAAGCCTGGACCCATTTATTCCCTGATCAGTTCTAGAGATTGTCCATTTGCACTCACAGCCTGGCGGTCTTGGAACACTCCCAGGAGCTGACACCCTCCCACCACACTCCACGCATGCTCAGAGTCTTTGCTGGCACCTTTTCAAATCATTCTTGTAGTCTTCTCAAGCAGTTTCATTTTCTAGGCCTGCGATCTCAGAACTCATTCATAAGGTGCCTATGAAACAAGTGCTGCTCAGGATTGACTAAGCATGTGAGTAAGGCTTTATTTTAATAGCACCATGTAGGAGGTTTCTTTATAAATGAACGGAGAGTGGAGGAGGGAAACGCTTGCAAACTGCCCACGGACAGGAGCTAAAACCTGTGAGAGCATGCTAACCCAGAATGACTCTTTTCAGTTTCAGGGTAAGCTCTGTTTTGTAACCCCTTCTGCAAAAAAATAAAAAGGCAGCAAGTAATCTTGGGTTCCATGGCAGATCTTAACAACGTCTGCTATCCCAGTGAGTGGAGATGTGTGGACCACAGCAAAGGTACTGGTGTCCCATTCTGGTCTGAATGCCTGCTTGAGTGTCTGCAGCAGAAATGCCCATCTCTGACCAGGATGACTGCCTGGTGGGCATTTAAACACCATGACTTTTCACTGCCCTGAGCTGCTTGAGGCCATTCGCAAAACCACCTGGGATGTAATTAGGTGGTGACTATCTTTGTGATAGTCACAAAGGGGAAGAACGGGTCAGAATCAGGAAGCGCTGTTAATGGCTCACTCACTGTCTCTCAGCTTGCATGTTCAGTCCTCCCTTGTCCCTCAGGTGACACCATTTCTAGAGAGCGGCACCGAGCAGAGCTCTAGCTGAGCCCCTGGCAGCATATGGTCAATGTGGAGCCTCAGAGAGGGCGGCTGGAGGTGGTCATGCCAGATTTGGGTGAACTCCCCAGGCCCGTCCCCATCTAAGTGAGTGTCTGTCGGGTATTTTGTAGCCTCTGGTCATGTCCCCTAGCTCCCTGTTCCATGAGATGGCACCTTTGCATCTCTGCCAATCACGGGCCACAGGCTGGGGCTGCTGACCTTTCCCTGGCTCATGCCCCCGCAGGTGCCTCGGTCTCCTCTGGTAGAGAACTGACTCATCACTTTGCAATGACTTCAATCTCTACCTCTCTCTCTTAAGGTCACAAAGGCCCCACATTCCCAGCTATTGGTCATTCCCCTGAAAGTGGTCTAATGGCCAAGGCTATCCTTTTTCCCAGGCAATTCTGGCACCAAGGGATCTGCCTGAGCTCCCTTCAGAGGCCTCTCCTTGGAACAGAGACGGGGTCTCTTCCTTTCTCTTGCAGACCCTGGCTACCCCTTTTCCCTGAGCTGCACATGGCCAGGCCAAGAACTGCACAGGTGAGGACCAGGTTGGTGGGGGTGAGGGGTGTGTGAGGGAGGCACACGCTGGTCCAGGTGACTCTTCTGCAGAGAAGCGCCCCGACAGCTGCCAGCGGGACAGATGCCTGGCCTCTTTGTATCAGGACTGTTCCCTGACCTTGCCTTCTAGGTAGGTCCAATTTCCACGGTAGAGCTGTCCCTCTTCCTGTATCGTTTTTAATTAGCCACTTCTAAAAATTGCAAGTATATGATCACTACAGATAATCAAAAGCTACAGAGGTACAGAGGTAGAAAGTCAGACTCCCTCCACCATCTCCAAATCCCATGCTACACAAGGGCCCGCAGTTAGCAGGCGAGCGGTGCCAACCTCCCCGTCGTTTTCACGCAAATCCAGTGGATGCAGCAAAGGCTCGAGGTTATGAAAATAGGTCTGGGAATGGATCCACGGACCCCTCCCTTGAAGGGGCTGACAATGTGTACACCCTTTTCTGAGGCCCCCGCCCCCTGTGGTGTTAACCCAGCTGCAGCTGTCAGGAAATGATCTGCCCTGGCACGGGTGACTCTAAGGATACAGAGTGGAACATTCTAGATGAGGAATGGGCTGAAGAAGCTGAGGTCATGCTGGAGTGATTTTCCCTTGCATTCACTGCAAAGCAAGGGGCCAGGGGCTATCTGTGGATCTTTAATGCTGTTTGTATTTTCAGCATTATCTCCACAATTTCTTAAGATGGTTGTCCTAAATGCAGCAGACTGGTATTTCCTGGTGTGTGGGGGTCTTCTTCATGACATCTGATCTCATCGAATTTTCATCTCAAAGTTACTGAATGTGGGTATATATTTTTTTAACACTGGCACCAGAATCATCCCCTGAATAATTAAATGATTTTGCTTCAGTTTTAGAGATTGTAACACAGTAAAAATTCAAATGACTGCACGATAATCTACAAAACACAAGAGTCACGAAGCACATGAACAGCATGGTTTGCGCCAGAAAGCCAAGGATGGTGGGGCCTCTGTCTACCTGCCCAGTGGCTGAAACCGAAGACAATCCAATCATGCTCCCCACTTCTACCCACCTCTTTGGGTAGAGGTCTTTGAAGTTATGTGATTTTTGTTTTTCAACTAGAGAAGCTTTGTATTATTTCCAAAAGCTTTCAATCCCTATGATTCCAGTTCGTGGAAATCTGGCCACACTGGTTAGGACAGGACTGCACCGCATTCTCTCTTGTGGCTGAGACTGGCAGCAGCAGGCCATGGAGCCCCACTTCTATCAGAATGTCCACAAGCATGGGCTCCCCACTGTGGTTCTCCCCGTCTTGCCCAAAAGGCTGCCAGGCCTCAGCATGTCAAGGCCAAGCCGGACACTCGACCCACTCTGGCCGGTGTAATAGAACTTCTCTGAACAGGACCAAGAGGCTGCACGAGCTATGCCTCCCAAGGACTGCAGCAACCAGCTAGGCTGCCCTGTGAGACCCAGCCTGCTCAGAATGTGCCTCAATTGATGGAGAGGCCCTGCTTCTGATCACTCTCAAGTATAAAGCCTTCTTGTCTGGAGTCAGGGGGCCCCAGTGAACCTGATCATCACTCCAGGGCACAGGCACCCCCTCCACCTGCCCCCAGCACTCTGGAAGGCAAGAACACGAGGAGCATCGCCTGCTGCTAGTTCTGCACCTGCTGCTGGACAAAGTTTAGCTGCAGACCAGGCATTTGGTCTAGAGAATACTCACCACCCTGGGCAGTAAAAGTGCTCAAAATTGTCCTAAATGCCTCCCAGGCCTAGCCTTGTACCTGCTGGGGAAAAGCTACAGGCGGGGTCTGGCCCGGGGTCACCCTTACCCTGCACCTTCCCCATCACCCTCCAGAAGCATGCTCCAATTGTGACCCTTCCTTGGTTTCTGTAGGATGTGCTACGGACCACGAGAGTTTCATTCTTTCTTATTTTAATGTTCTCGTCTCCATTTGCGTCTTTCCATTAAAGCTTTCCGCAAATAAGTATGGACTATGAGAAATTCTTTGGTAGGAACACTACCATTTTGGGAGGCAGCCCTCTGCTCCACCGAATCAGGCTGGCTGGAAGCAAGCCCCTGACAACAGCCCCCAGCTCCCCACTCTGGGACACATGTATAAATCGAGTCCCAGTGGCCACTGGAAACTTACTCGGCCTCAAGCTGAAGCCAGGGCAGCCTGTGCATTGCAGCTCTGGGGGAGCAGAGGAAGGGGGGGCACTGGCAATGGGGTTTAGGTGCAGAGGCCTGGAGCGGGATAGGGGGAGAGTGGTGATGGTGGAGGAAGGATATGGGGGGTGGAAAGAAGGAGAAAGAGGGTAGGGGATGAGCAGGGGTGAGGGGAGAAGGAGATGGGGCAGGGGTTTTCTGAAGACATTTGAGAACTAGAGCCAGCGGGGTGTCCAGCAAGCAGCTGCAAAGGGGCAATGGGGGCAGCTGAGGGTCACTCCACAGTCAGGGTGATTTAGCTGTCTTGAAGAAGTCTTTGGCAAGGCCCACTTTCAGGCAACGAACAATCCATCACAGCCACCCAGCACCGGGGACGTGTCCCTGTGAAGAAAACCAGAGCCACCAGGGCAAGGGTCCCTTTTCATCATGGCAACTACAACTTGGGCCCTTGACGGCATAAGCTCTCACACCCTGGAATCATTCTGATAAAACCTATGCTAACCACAGCATCAGAGTCATGGTGGGGGGCGGAAATGGCTCATATGGTGTGTGAAAACACGCTGCCTTCCTCCCCAACTTACCAAGTGCACCCTTTTATCTGTCAGCACCATGTTAACACATAGTTCATATTTTCTATAACATCATGAAGCTCTCTCGGCACCAGTGAATGAATGAAAAAGAAATATAAATCAGCACTTCCTTTAAGAGTTTTGTTATTGGGCTTTCAAGAAAGGGTTGCAAATTATGGTGTCTCTCAGAGGGGTCCGGGGAGTATCTTGCATCCCAGGAAGAACACCCCTAGGAAACGCTCAGGAGTATGTGTGGCTATAAGGGCTGATGTGCAGGAGAGAACTATGTTTCCGGAAGCTCAAGGAGGCCGGGCTGGTGACTTTGCAAGGACATTTAGTCTCCCACCCAGGACAGTGCCATAAGAACTGCTGAATGAGACTCTCGGGGCGAGGGGACAAACAGCTCCAGGACTCACCCAGAGGTGGGGGAGGAGGGGAGCTCCAGAAATAACACAGCAGGTGTCCAGGGACCAGCCAATGAGCCCCCCAAGCTGCCCAGGGGGTGCTGGACTGAGTGTGGACAAAAGCACATGGCAAGCTGGGGCTCTCAGAGGTGCCTCGCCTGCCACCCTGCTTCTGTCCACCCCCTTGCCTGGGTGTGACTTTTCCTTCTTGCCACCTGATGGTATATCACGATTGTTCATTTATTGTCCCTTTCACCTGCTAGAACCTAAGCTCCACGGCAACAGAGCTTCACACACTCACACAGATAAATACCCAACACTGCATTATTCACCAGCATCGGCGTCATCACTGTCATGGACGCACATGTGATCACCTGACCCCCGGGACCCACGCCACGAGTGACTGTCGCCCCAAGTTATAGACGGACACTCCCAACTTCGGCTGGAAGTCAAGTACAGCTCCCAGTGTGCAATGCTGGAAATCCTGAGGGTATTATGGGGTACAGGAGGGAGGGCATACATAAAACCATACAGACCCCTCCCCTTGGCTGATCCTGACCACTTGGGCCTCTGTGTGGAGGTCTAGTTCTTAGGTCTAAGTCTCACTTTCTCATGTACCAAAAAAAAGCCTTTAGGGTGGCTCAGTGGGCTAAGTGTCCGACTCTTGCTTCTGACTCAGGTTGTGATCTCAGGGTCATGAGATAGAATCCGACGTCAGGCTCTGTGCTCAGAGGCAAGGGGTGGGGAGTAGGGAGTGGGGGTCAGCTACAGAACCTTTCCCCTGCCCCTCCCCCCGTGCTCATTTACTCCCTAAATAAATAAATAAATTCCTTAAAAAGTAAAATAAAATAAAGGCCTTTAGGCTACATCACTGGTTTTTGACCTCTTTCTTAGCAGAATTTCTTTCCTGAATACAATTTTGCACATTACTTCAGTAATTACAATGACCAACATTAGCTGAGCAGTGTTCTAAGAGCTGTATGCATAGTCACTCATTTATACTTCACAAAAGCCCTCTGAGATGAGACCTACTATTATCCCCATTTTTCAGAGGAGGAAACGGAGGCACAGAGTCCCCAAGTTCACTCAGCTAGTAAAAGTAGTGAAGCCAGATTAGTGGTCTCTCCCAAGGCCCACAGTCTCAGCTGCTGCCTCTCTCTCTGTATGGAGTTTGAAGGGCTATGGGTGAAGCCCTCCACTTTCCTACTCGGGTAAAATCCTTAGGTTTCACACATGGCTCAGGGCACTCTGAAAAGGTCTCTTCCAGCTAAAATTCAGCCATGCCCCTGAATCTTCATTGCTCCTGGAGGTGTCAAGAGAAAGGGAGACATGCACCCGGCAGGCCTGCGGGGGCTCCCAAGTGGCGTCCAGGCAGCATGCCCACAGGTAGAGACAGCTGGTGCTGTTTCCAGCAATCGTAGTGGTGCTGCGTTTGGGAGGGACCCGAAAGCATGAGTAAACTGTGTCCTGAGCACCTTGTGACGCAGTCAGGAGAACGGGGAAAGACAGGATGGTGGCAAGGAAAGAAGGACTCAGCCAAAAGGCCAAGCGAAGCTACATAATAAAAGCTTGCAAGCCATGGTGGGGAGACTGGTAAGCTGCCGTGTGGTGGGGAGGGCCCGAGGAGTCAAGGTCCAGAGAGGCTGCAGGCATGGGGAAGCAGAGAGGGGAGCATCTCCCATTTAAACCAGTGATGTTGCCGGCTACGCTAGCATCTGTTTGCACTGTGCTCTGACGATGTGATTAAAGGATTTCACTTGGGGCACCTGGGTGGCTCAGTGGGTTAAAGCCTCTGCCTTCAGCTCAGGTCATGATCCCAGGGTCCTGGGATCGAGCCCCGCATCGGGCTCTCTGCTCAGCGGGGAGCCTGCTTCTCCTCCTCGCTCTCTGCCTGCCTCTCTGCCTACTGTGATATCTGTCTGTCAAATAAATGAATAAAATCTTAAAAAGAAAAATAAAAACTTAAAAAAAAAAAAACCAACCACCACAGTCAATGGGTGACTTTAAAGGATTTCACTTCTGTTCAATAAGCAAACCAATGGCATGCAAGCAGCCTGCCACCTGTGCTGGCCAATGTTTAACAACCAGCTCTCCGAAGAACAAAACGCTAACCTATAACGCTCGCTGAGTTCCACGGTGAAAACACTCCTACATGGTCTGTGTCAAGCTACCAATGTGACAATGTCACTGAACCCAGAATGGGGAAGAGCTGGGCGGCCCCACACCACTGTGCTCAGGTTGGGGTAGATGAAAAGAACTCAAGGGCATAGATCATAGAAAACTGTACTGAAATAATCAGGAAGTGGTAAGATTTGAGTTCATCACCATTCATTACCTTTGCTTTTGATATAACGTATTTGATTTTTAATAAGGGCTGTGGCCAACAACCAACTCACAGAGTTCCTGAAGATCTGAGGGTCAAGGCGAGAGAGCCAACACAGCTCTGCACTGGGGGTCTGCTAAGGCAGAAGGAGGCGTGGCCACCAGCTGGGCCAGCAGCCCAGGAGGCCCCCAGGGCTCTGCCACACCCAGGCTTCGGGCACGAGGGACCCACACGGCTCAGAACTCAGGGGCCCCCAACAGGAAGCAGGCACTGAGAGAGTCTAGGAAATCATGTGCACTGTTAATCCCAGCAGACAACTCCCGTTCCCACATACACTTGAGAAAGGGAAACACACTGGCCAGGCAGGGGCCCCTCGGGAATTTTGGGGATGTTGCTACAACCGGCCATGAAAGCATCTGACTGTGGGAACGTCCTAGAGGGGCAGCAGCCGGAGAACAAGAGAAGAGGGGGTTGGGGACAGCAGAACCTACTGGAAAGGACCAGAAAGAGGCACTGATTCTAGGTTCACCACCCACCAGAGCTGCCACAACTAGATTCCTAGCCTGGAGCAAGGGACTTTGTTGGAATTTCTGAAGGCTGAAAATGTTGGGTCAAGGGCAAGGAAGACTGGGAAGAGGGAGCTGGGGAAGAAAGGTGGCCAGCACTGCTCCGTGACTCCCTGCTCTCGTGGGTGTGAAGTCTGCCTCACAGGCTTCCCCACCTTTGTGAAGCAGGAGCGCTGAGGGTGTGCCCAGGAGACCCCCAAGCTCCTCAACTCTCCAGCAGACCACTTCTCCCTCGCCTCCTGGCCGGCCCAGGTGTTAAGTGGGCAAGGTCTGAGGCCAGTAACAATCAAAAGAGGACCCACAGTGATGCTTCCAGAGGGATCAAATTTGGGAAAGAGGACCTAAGAGGGCTAATGGCCACCTCAAGCTTGGCTGTGCCCTCAGCCCCCTGTGAGACTCAACGTCACAGGAGGGGCTGGGACTAGCTTACCTCAGAGAATCAGCAAGCCCCAAATCCTCACCCGACCACAGCCCACAGAGAAGGTGACAGTGGTGGCTGTGACAAGTAAACGCATGGCACAGAGAAACAGGAGGGCTGCCAGACAAAACACAGGATGCCCAGTTAAATCTGAATTCCAGATAAAAAACAAACGACTCTTGGTGTACACATATCCCAAAAATATTGCACAGGACATATTTATACCAAAAATTATTCATTATTTATCTGATATTCACATTGAACTAGGTGTCCCGTTTTTTGCTAAGCCTGGAAACCCTATAAATAGGTCGCTTTTATCCCCTGACATGCCCCTCTGAAGCTTAGCCACCCTCTTTCCTCAAAGGCAAGACAAAGCTTTTACAATAAGGTTGTCCTCGAGGACTTCCTGCTGTTCTGCATGTCCCTAGGCACACAGGTCATTTCACAGCACAGGACAGTCAAGGTCAACATGAAATACAGCACAGGTTTCTGCCCTGAGCAGGCGACGTCCCAGGCACCCATGTTCACGTCACTCAGCCTATGAGTTTGGTAGCACTGCCATCATGCCCATTCTACAGACAAGAAAACTGGGCTCCAAGGGACAGACCATGGCAAGATATGCAATATTTGAAACTCCTTTTTGCATTGCTGTACTCTTTTGTGACCAAAGAATCCTGTGCTCATAACATACTGTGTGGAAACTACAAGTAATTTAAAAAGAAGCCAAAACATGGCACCCACAGTTTCACTCCTGCACTTAGCAGAAGTTGTTGCTAAGAATATGTTGAAACCGATATTCCCAGAGATCCCCACTTTGAAGGGGAAGATTCACTATTTCTTTTCTTCAGAGATATTTTTCTCCTGTACCAAGAGACAAAGCACCCCCCACTCTGAGGAAGGACCACCACTGCCTCTCTAGAAGTTGCAGCCAAGCCACCCAGCCTGCCCACCATCTTGTCTTGTAAATACACACCACCTCCGTCTCTGTTTAGACCAGGCTTGGCCTTGCTCTTATGGCTATAACAAGAGACTGACTGATCCTGGTCTAGGGGATGCCCTCCACCCCCCAACTCCCCTCACATGACCCTTGTCCTTTGTGCCGTTTCAATATGAAATTTCTCCACATGTTAAACATTCTACTTGTGGTGTCTGAAGATTGGCCAGGGTCCAACCCACTGGTATGGGTCACACTGTCAGGTCTCAGGGGCTGAAGGCAACTGAGCCCGCAGACGACTCCTGCCCAGAGCCATCCCCCCAACGCTCCGCCCTGCATGCTCCTGTCAGCACATCTGGCTTTGGCCCAATTCAGACTTTCTATTCTTTGTATTTGAAATCAATTCCAGCAAGTTTGGTGGATCGCTGTTTCTGGGAAAAGGGAAAGAACAGTGGACTTCATGGTGAAGGGGGAGGGGAGCAGCAGCGTGACCAGACCTTGCTCCTTCCAACTCTCTCCTCTTCTCATTTGCTCTTCTCTTCAGAGAAGCATTCACCCAGTCTCCAAGGAAGAGAAAATTAACCCGAAGTTCAGACGTGGAGGGAAGTTCAGGCTTACCACATTCTCCCCAGTTCAAGAACATCTTGTTTTAAAATCAGAATGCATCTTATAATGGATGTGAACATTTGATGTGGTAACCGTTCCTTTTGCCCTGGATATGTGGTGATTAAATGAACAATGGCATCTTAGAAAGCAGGAAATGTGACAGTTGTTCAACCCACTACAAAGATCAGAGACTCACATATTTATCTTCTCTCCCTTCCCAAACCCCAGTAAAATGATGAAAAGCATACAAACAAAGGTGCCACCACTAAATGGAAAAGAGAAGAGGAGAGAAATTTGGGGAAGGAGAGCAAGGAAGTTGTCATCTACGTGCCAGCAGAGAGACGGCACCCAGGGGAAGGGTGGGGACCCTCCAGACTGCATTGGTGCCAGGTTCCTAAGGAAGAAGGGGCGCTAACAGAAATAGGGTCTAAAAGACAGACTGCATATTGAGCTGCAGACTGTCCAGATGCCCTCCTTAACCCACAGGGCCAAGCATCCCAGCAGGAGATGGAAAATGGCCCACGGTGCCCAGTCATGATCAGATGTGAGGCATCTGGATGAATGCACTGCAACCTGTCCCTGACCATGGCCCAGCACAGAGTAGCCAGAAGGCGCCATCCCATCTGCCCCCAACCTGCTTCAAACCACCCCTGGCCGGGCCACAGAATGTCCAATTCTGGGGTCCACTAACGAAAGGCCAATTTACTGCTGATCTACCTTCCAGTGAAGCCTACCCACTAATGAGCCTGCCCTATTTCCACCCCACAGTCACATGCAGCTGCCCATCAAAACTGCAGTAAATTCACAAATAAGAAGACAGAGTCAGGGGCACCCAACACTGAGAAAAGGTCTCCGTGTGAGAACTCCAGAACAAAGGCGGTGCAGATAAAATAGACAATGCAGAAAGCAGAAGAAAACATCTACAGCAATAGCAACTAAATTTTAAATTAAAATTTTGCCAAAATGATTTAATTCTCAACAGCCATCAAGTATCAATAGCTATAGATCGATCTCTAATTATCTTCAATTAATTAATCAAAGATCAGCAATCAAAGCATATACAAAAACATGGAAGTCAATCTCAAAGAAATACAACCACAAAAGATAAAAATGACCCTGGGCGGGGCGGGGTGGGGGTGTGGAGGTTGTGGCCGGGGCTGCCCTTTTCTGGCATTTTTATTTTTATTTTTATTTTTATTTTTGGACAGAGAGAGAGAGAGAGATCACAAGTAGGCAGAGAGGCAGGCAGAGAGAGGGGTAAGCAGGCTCCCCGCTGAGCAGAGATCCCGATGCGGGGCTCGATCCCAGGACCCTGGGATCATGACCTGAGCCAAAGGCAGAGGCTTAACCCACTGAGCCACCCAGGCGCCCCTTTTTCCGGCATTTTTAAAATTGAACTTTTAATTTGAGGTAATATAGTATAGATTCCTGTGCAGCTGGAACACATAACGCAGGCACCCCACATACTCTTTACCAAGTCCTCCCCAGTGGTAGTGTCTTGTCAAAGTGTAGTAAAGTACACTGCCGGGATATCGACATTGATCCCGTCAAGATACAGTCAAGACTCATCACAGCAAGATTCCTGGCCTAACCCACTCCTTAACCCTTGGCATCCTCTAATCAGCCCCCCAGTTCCACAATTTTGTCACTTCAAGAATATTATATAAATGCGGGCAGATGGGTGGCTCAGTTGGTTAAGCATCTGCCTTTGGCTCAGGTCATGATTCCAGGGTCCTGGGATCAAATCCCACATCGGGCTCCCTGCTTAGTGGGGAGCCTGCTTCTTCCTCTCCCTCTGGCTGCTGCTCCCCCTGCTTGTGCTTTCTGTTTCGGTCAAATAAATAAAGTCTTTTTTAAAAAAGAAAGAGTATGGAATAATACAGTATGTCCCCATTGGTGATGGGCTTTTTTTTCCCCTTTGCATAATCCTCGGAAGATTCTTTCAGGTTATTGTGTATGTTACTAATTTGCTTCTTTTTACAGCTGAGGGGTATTCCAGGGTATGGATAAACCACTGTTTGTCGAACTGTTCACCTATTGTTGGACATCTGGCTTGTTTCCAGTTTCTGGCTATTATGAATAAAGCTGCTGTAAACATTATGGTACAGGTTTTTAGGCAAACACACATTTTCATTTCTCTGCCATAAATAACCAGGAGTGTAATTTGCTAGGACATATGGTAAGGGCATGCTTAGTTTTTTAAGAAACTGCCAAATTGTTTTCCAGAGCAGCTATCACATTTTTCCTTCTCACCAACAATACAGGAGTGATCCAGCTTCTCGAGAGCCTTGCCAGCATTTAGATATGTCTTTATTTTCTATTTGAGCAATTTCGACAGGTGTGTAGCAACAGTGTTGTGATTTTAATGCACATTTCCCTAAAGACCAGCAGTACTGGACACCTTCTTATGGCTGATTTGCCACCTCTACAGCCTATTTGGTGAAATCTATGTGCATGTCTTTTCCTCATTCCTAACTGGATTCTTTGTTTGTTACTGTTGAATTTGAGAGGATCTCACATATTCTAGATAGAAGGCCATCGTCAGATAAGTGTCTAAAAAATTTTCTCCCAGGTGGCAACTTGTCTCTTTATCTTAACAGAGTTTTTCAGGGCACAAAAGTTCTTAATTTTGATGAATTCTATCGTTTTGGGTTTTTGTGTGTGTGTGTGGATGGTGTTTGTAGTGTTATATCTAAGACTCTGCCTAGCCTTAGATCCTGAAGAGTTTTCTCTTATGTCTCCTTTTAAATGTATTATTTTATGTTTAAATCTATGTTCCACTTTTTAAACATTTACTGGAGATCTCAAGTAAAAGCAGCTGGGCCTGACATTTTCTTTTTTGGAAGATTTGAATTATAGATTTAATTTGTTTCATAGTCATAGGAATATTCAGGTTATCTACTTCACACTGGTGAATTGTGTAGTTTGTGTTTTGTGGAGGATTGGGTCCATTTCATTGAAGCTGTTGAACTGTGTAAAACTGTTTTAGTGTTCCATTATTATCCTGTAATGACAGCCAGATCTGTAGTTGAATTCAGTATTCTATTTCTGCTGTTGGTATTATGTGCCTTCTCTATTTTTATCATTGTCAATTTTGCTAGAAGTTTATCAATTTTATTGATCTTTTCAAAGAACCAGCCTTTTCTTTCATTGATTTTTCTCTGTTTGTTTTCAGTTTCATTGATTTCTGCTCTTTATTATTTCCTTCCTTCTGCTCTGCTCTGGGTTTATTTTGCTGTTCTTTTCCTCTGGTGGGTAGGAATTTAGATTACTGATTTGAAATCTTTTCTGCTTTGTAATGTAAGCATTTAGTGCTATAAATGTCCCTCGTGGTATTGCTGCTTTAGTCGCATTCCACAGATTTCGATATTTTGTCTTTTCATTTTCATTCAGAATTAAGTATTTTTTAATTTCCTTTGAGATTACCTCTGTGACAAATGAATTTCTAAGGGTTCTGAGAATTTGCTGTTAATTTTCTGTTACTGATTTCTAGTCAGATTCCATTGTGTTAGAGAATATACTCTATGGTTCCAATTGCTTGTTGAAGCTTGTTTTATGACTGAAAATAAGGTCTGTCTGGGTAAGTGTTCCATGAATGTTTGAAAAAAGCTGTGTATCTTGCTGCCATTGGATGGAATGCTCTGTAATTTCAATGAGATCCTCTTCACTGATGGCACTGTTCAGTTCTTCTATATTCTTGTCAAATGTCTACATAGTCATTTTATACATTGCAGTGAGAGGAATATTAAAGTCCCCGACTGTAACTGTGGACTTATTTATGTTTTCAGCTTGATGAGCTTGGCTTGATTTATTCTGAAGCTTTGGTGTTTGGTGCATTTACATTTAACACTGCTATGCTCTTGGTGCCCCGATTCTCTTCTCACTAACCAATGTCCCTCTTGTCCCCAGTGTTCTCCTTTGTGTTGAGGTTTACTTTATCTGATATTGACATACCCATTCTTTTCTTACTTGATGTTCCCACAGCATATTTCTTCCATCCTCTTACTTTCAATCCACCTATATGGCTAAATTTAATGTGATTATCTTATAAATGTGCATTTAAGACAAGTAGTTTCATGGTGTTTTTATTGTTGTTCTTTATTCTACCAATTTCTGTCTTCTAATTGCTGAATTTAGGTTATTTACATTTGATTTGAACAACTCCTTTTTTACTCCATTGGTGAGGGATTCCCACCCTAATGTTATAGGGATGGCAGAACACCTAATACCCAACATGGGTCAGATGAGACTAACAGCAGTTTGTCAACAACTTACACTCAGAGCCTGAGGAAGAAGGCCCTGCAGGACCACACTGCAGTCCAGAGTACAGTGAACCAGCAAGGGCCGTGGGAGGCTGACTTTGTAGTAACAAGAATATGGGGTGACCCCTGTATCCTGTGGCATGATGTGATGAGTGTGTTTGAACACTCCCATGGGCCAGCAAGGGTCTGAAGCCTGTTATTCGGGGGTAAGCAGGCACTGTACCTGACCCCCAGCATAAGGAGGTTGACTGGCTGGAGGAACTTATCTGCCAAGATGCGTCATAATGAAACTCTGACTACTAAAGATAAAGACACAAGTTTGAAAGAGGCTATAGAGAAATGAGGCATTATCTACCGGGAAACAGCAACGTGAAAAATAGTGATTTCTCCTCTGAAATCATGGAAGCCAGAGAGAAGCCACACCACATTATTTGAGTATCAGAAACAAAAACAAAACAAAACCCTTAAAACTGGCAATCCCAAACTAAATGTCCAGCAAAACTATCCTACAGGAATGAAGGGGAAATCAAGACCTTCTGAGATGAAGGAAAAGTTCACCAGGAAAATCCGTCCCAGTGGCATACTGATAAATAATGACGGAAGGAATCTCTCTACACAGAAAGAAAATGGTAACAGAAGGAGTCCAGCGCTTCAGGGAAGAATAACAGTGCAAAGGGTAAAACTTCTCAGGAGTTTTAAAAATTGTGTTGAGGAAAAAAACATTACAGCTTGCTTCTGTTGGGTGTGGAAGTGTGGGAGATCTGCTCCCCACCTGGTTTTCAGTGGGGGAATCAGAGTGCCACCTGCTTCCACCAGGGGGAGAGCAGGTGTGGAAACAGTCATCACCAGATTCCGCCCCAGGACATGGAACATACAGATTAGTACTGCTCCCATCCTGGAACCGGGGACAGGTTTTCTGTCAGTGTTTGGTGTAGGGAGGGTGCATTGCAAAGGTTTTCTGTTCTGCTAGGCTGTTCACTTCCCAGTCTTTTGGCTAGGGGAAGCAGGCTTCTCTTGGAGTTTTTGTTTTTTGGTTTTTTTTTTTTCTTTAATCTGTTGGTGGTTCTGAGTTACAAACTTCTCCAGCACTCTGCCCCATTTAGAAGGAAAACAAACAAATCAGCCAACCCCCCTCCCACCATGTCATTCCTCAAGCCTGGACGTCCCTGGGCAGTCCACCTTCTTCTTGCCCCCTTTCAGAGACGTCCTATGTTTGCTGTATTATATCCAAGGATATTTCTGGTTGTCAGAGGAAAGATGTGGGAGGACTGGAACTACTCCATTCTGACTGGAACTAAAATCCAGCAAATACTGACGTTGAAGAGGAAAAAGTATTGCTGATAGACTATTCTAATTTTCTTATATCTAAAACATCATATGTAGAATTATTTTCAGCAGAGCTTGTGAAATCCTAAAATTCCAATTTCTCATAACTACTTTAATATCATCCCACCAAGGAATGCACTGGTAAACTACTGAACTCTTTTCTTCATCTGTGATAAGAAGGTCTCTTGTTTCTGTCTGATTTCACATTGGGCTTCAGATTTTCTTCTTTTATTTCTTCCCCTCCCAGCGCATCTCATGGGAGGTAAACCACCCATGTTCCTAATGCACATTCACTGGGCTTCTTAAGAGGAAGATGGGCAGGGTCTTTGCTAGAATTTTTAGGTGGTCTTCCACAATCTTTCTTGCTATTAGACTGGAACCACAAGGAACTGCAGAATAAAGGTCATGATTCTTCAGTTCCTTTTCTGGAGAAAGCAGTGCCTGCCTTTTGTTTGGGGTGGGATGCACCGTTATCACAACTGAAGTCAGAAACTTGTGTTGATGCTTATAGCTTCTTGAAACCATTTTGTTTATAATACTTCATATTCAAAACCATCAAGAATGTGCTCTCCTTTGTACCATTTTTTAAAAGCTGGATTCAACATGCAGCACTTGTTCCTTGGAGGGTATGAGCCGATTCTGAAATAAATATGTGCTTTTGCTCAGTTCCTGGGTTTTTAAACACCCAAACACCTGCTCTCTCACCCACATCACATGATTTTTCTAGAATTCTTTCTGAAAAGTATGTCATAATTGTAGCTGGTTTTTTGGTTCAATTTTTTATAAATTTAATCATGTGTGGAACCTATCTAATGCTGCATTTTAAAATTCATTTTTGGGGTCTATTTCTTTCTTATTCCACACACAAAAAATACCTTGACTACTGTAGGCCACTCCATCCAAAGTGTCAATGTAGGCAATTTAGAAGGCTAGCTTAAATAGCGTCACATTCCTGCAAGCAACATCTATCCTTTCCTTTTGTTCTTTGCTTTCATGTGGATTTCAACTGGGGTACCCCGGTCTTTACCATTTGTTTGGATTCTTGGTTTAAGCTGAGTTTGTTTTGGATGCTAGACAGCTTATGCACATCAGGGAGAAAATGCAGAGCTCCAGAAGAGAGCGATTTACAAAAAGCACTTGCTCAGGTGATGGAGACATCCGGCCCACGTCCTTTCCCTTCACAAAGGAACTTTCTGAGCTTGTGACTTGGTTTCCATGCACTGACTCTGTTCCCCGCAGCTCTTCCAGAAGTGTCTGGCTTCCCAAGGAAATAAAGTCTCTGTAGTTGCTACCACTGCTGTTCAATCATTGATCCATGGTCCTTGATACCTTTTCAACGAAAACTTCTCTGTTTGCCCACATGGAGTCTGGAGCCTTCCTTAGCTGAATGCCTGGCAGGTCTGGGGCAAGGCACACGGGTGCGGACAGGACCCGCCCATTCTGAACTTGGCACGAGAGAAAACTGACCCACGGTTGGTGCCAGTTTTGCTTCCTTTTCCTTTAAAACAAGATAAGTGACATTTTATCTGAGGAGTTACATCAGCTCTCCCTCCCACAGCTTTAATGTCCGTTCACAGCTTTTCAGATATGATGCCAGAAGGCAACTGAAGGAAACGCACTTCTCCGAAGCACTCGTTGGAAAATTGTCTCCGTCTGTTATCTATTTCCATAGATTTAGAAGATGGCATCCTTTCCATTTTTTGTGTTGTTTACATGGATTCCATTCTGGAAATGCTCTCTGTGATGGATGATCATGGCTTTGGGATGCGTGGTAGCTGTCAGCACCCACAGACAGTCCAAACGGTCCTCTGTACTGGGTCCTCGCAATGGTGAGGACCTACTGCTTCACCCCAGGCCGTTCCTCGGTGCCCTGGTCCACTGGCCTCCCTTCTGCTCAGGAAACACACTGACTCTATGCTACCCCATGGCCCTCACACTTGCCATTCCTCTGCTAGAATGCTCTTCCTCAGATCCCCACAAAGCAAGCTGCCCTCACCATCCAGGACTTCTCCTCCATACACACCTATCACCACCACTCCCAGGCCATTATTCTACACTGACTCTATTGTGGTGGGGAGGGTGGTCTGGGCAGCTCTTATTAAAATTAAATTACCCCATGTGTTTACTGGTTCGGGGTTTAACATCTCACTCCCCTGTAGAAAGTGAATTCCATCCAGGCAGGAACTGTGACCACCCTCTTCTCAGCCATGTGTGCATTATAATGCCCAACATATAAGGAGGAACGTGTAAATATCTGCTCAGATGAATTCTGTAGAATCCAAATGAAATGATTTGAAAGGAAATGAATGAAACTATCAAAAAGCAGATATTTTTGGCTTGATCTGAGAGATAGTTAGAGAAACAAAGATGTTAAAATTAAGTGTTTGACATGAATTGCTCTGGTCTTGCAACTAGAAAGGAACATTCTATTAAAGCTGGATTCAACAAGGGAAAAAGAGTTCCCTATCTACCTCCTCTCCTTGCTTTCATCCGGTGTGTCATGCATTCCAGCCAGATCCCTGCCAGGGACTGGAAAATGGGATGAGGATATCCTAATTCCTGTCTTCAACCCTCCTGCTGTCTAGACCCACGGTTCGTCCAAAGACAAGAACACGTGCCTGGGGGCCCTGGGAGCACAGAGCAGGATAAGTCACCAGAGATCAAGCTGCAGAGGTATCGGGAGATGGCTGAAGAGTGCCAGCTCTGGGGGAGCATCCAGGAGGCTAACCCCATCAGGAAGGCACAAGCAGTAGCAAAGCTCATAGGCAAAGGTTTAGGCAAGGAGAAAGCAGGCCAGGAACAGAGATGGGAGCAAGAGACCAGGAGACCAGCATCCAGATGGGGTGGGTGGCCTGTGCAAGCTACATGGTGCCTGTGGGCCCTGGTGGGGGCCACCCTCTCCTCCAGTGTTGTTATAACTGTTGATGATAAGAAGAGCGGTCAACATTCAGCGAATATTTATTTTTGCTGGTCACCCTGGTGACATATGATGTACCTGATCTCGTTTCATCCATCACAATGGTGTGACAATGTGGGAACCATTATCCACTTGATCGATGCAAAACGAAGCCTTTGACAGGTTGGCTGATTGTCCCAGGGTTGCACAGCTAGTAAGGGGCAGGTCTGGGCCAGAACTCAGGTCTGTCTCCTCTGGATATGTCAGAGGGCCTGGACGAAGCAGAAAGCTCACAGATCCAACAAAATTCCCCGCAGGGTCTCCCACTCAGTTTCTCTGTCTGTGCCGGACTTGGTCTGACCTGGCCTGACTTTAACATGCCTGTACGGAAGGCTCGGGACTGGTTTTAGACGAGGGAGGACAGCACCCTTGCGAAGATGGGCATAAGGAAAGCACATAACCAAAGAGAAACTAAACTGAGCCCTACGTGCCTAGAGCAAGAGTGTCTGGGAAGCTGAAAGCCCGAGTTGAGTTTGGCCAAAATGCTAACCATAAAAGCAAATGATTTTGTCTGGGGTGTTTGTATGATGGGTTGTTTCTGTTTTTTGCCTTTGTTGATCTTATTTTGTTTCTTAAACCACTTATCCATAGCAACGCTGTGAAATTTTTACTATTTGCCTGATATCTATCAATCTCAAATGGGCCTCAAAGTTTCTCCTGCACTTATGAGTTGCTTCTGGCACCTATAAGACCAGACTTTCATAGGATAAGGCATGTGACTCGTCTAAGGTTGGACACTTGCCTACTGCAAACCCTGATGGAAAGAGAGGCCTAGGGACATGGGGAGGGGAAGAGTTGGGAAAATCTGTAACAGAGGAAAACAAGAGAATAGGGAGTGGGGAAGAAGGGAGGAAGTCTCCCACATCTGTGAACCAGGTCTACTGGCTCTTGAGAGATTCTAAGCTGCCTCCCAAGTGAAGTCTGGGGTGTGAACATACCTAAAATCCTGGTCTGAAATTTAAGAGAAATCCAAGAATACAGAGAAGAAGAGCCAAAGGATGACACCAATGACAAGAAATAAGATAGAAAGAAAAGTACATTCTGGAGAAGGCTGAGAAGTCTTTCACAAGAAGCACATGATGGTGAATAACAGCTTTTTACATTTCTACCAAGTAACTTTAAAGCCATGTGAATTTCATAAATCAGGCAGTGGTGGTTCAATGGAAATATGCATGTCCAACCACAGCGGATTATGGAGCCCACAGTGGACACTGAAACCTCTCCTTTATGGAAGATCCTCAAGGACAAGCTGACCCAACACCTGCCTGGGCTTGGGGGGAGGAGCTGTTGCTGCAGCCCCACAGATAAATGAGGGGGTATATTCGGGTGGCTCTCCTAACCCTGTCTGCCTTTGCGCAGAAAGAGATGAATGGGCCGTCCATTTGAAGAGCCAAGGACAGTACAGTGGAAAAGAATCTGAGTGATGAAATCTCACCACCAAAAACCCTTGGGAAGGCACACAAAGGTGTGTGTACAGCCTGTGTTTGGGTAACCAAAAAAAAAAAAAAAAAAAAAAAAATCCATGTAGATAGAGAGGTGTGTATGTGTAGGGAAAAAAATGGAGCCCAAAGGTTTTATAGATCATTGTAAAGAACCCAGCTTTCATGTAGGGTGGGGATGCTCATTATTAAAAATAACAAACAAGGGGCACCTGGGTGGCTCAGTCAGTTGAGCAGCTGCCTTCAGCTCAGGTCATGATCCCAGGGTCCAGGGATCAAGCCCCACATTGGGCTCCCTGCTCAGTGAGGAGCCTGCTTCTCCCTCTCCTTCTGCCTGCCTCTCTGCCTACTTGTACTCTCTATCTCTCTGTCAAATAAATAAATAAGGGCGGCTCAGTGGCCTCTGCCTTCGGCTCAGGTCATGATCTCGGGGTCCTAGGATCGAGACCCACATGGGGCTCTCTGCTCAGCAGGGAGCCTGCTTCCCCTTCTCTCTCTCTGCCTGCCTCTCTGCCTACTTGTGATCTCTGTCTGTCAATTAAATAAATAAAATCTTTATAAAAAATCTTTAAAAAAAAACAAACAAGCAAAGAAAAGAAACCATTCGATGACAAGGGTGTGTCACGAATCAGAGGTCTCGATTAATCTGGTTTTGAACTCCTGATAAAGTGATGGGTAGACTATAGTCTTTAAAAAAGATTAAGAGTTTAAAAAAATGGAGTTCAATCTCTGGGTGAAATGACGATGAGAGATTTTTATTTACTTTTCTGAGTTTTCTCTGATAAGTGTGCTGTATATTCACAATCAGAGATAGGCAAAAAGAAAGGTAAAGGAAAAGTAAACATGAGGGCTCCTCATTTGGGCCTTCCACTTCTCAGTCTAATTTTTATCAGCCACCCAATTATAACAGTTCTTAGGCATCGGATTTCCTCCTGAGTGATCAGACATTTCCTAAGCCGGGCCCAGTTCTCCCAAGAATGTGCAACAGCCCAGCAGCAAAGCTGGGCCTCCTACAGGATGCCTGGCCATGTCTCTGGCCTCAGATCCCTGCTCTGAATGCCAATGTCTAACCCACAGTGTGTTTTTCCAAGCCAAGGCGCCTTCTCAGGAGTGGGCTCACTGCCACACTGGCTGGGGAGAATCACTGTCCAGCCCAAGCCATTCAGCTCAGACACTGGCCCCTGGCCAACGTCCATCCTGTGAGCCCAGGGTCTGCCAGTCTGCTGGGGTCAGGAAGCTGTCATGAGCTGGCGGAAGTCTGGAGTGCATACAAGCTCACTCTGAGGTCCTCTTATTCTCCTGGTATTTACAATTCTCTCTCAAAAGACACAATGCTTTCCTAAATAAAATTAGTTATGGCAGCAAAAGTGAAAAACAAAGTCACTCTCCTTCCTTCCGGTAGACAGAACTTCAAGGTTGTCTCAATCACAAGTGGGCAGCAGAGCTTAAGAGCTGGAGTGGCCACCAAGGGGAGAGCAGAGCTCCCCCCCAAATGGTGATTAGTTGTCACTGCATTTCCTACAACATAAAGGAATGTGACCTTCTGTCAAATGAGGACTTCTGTGTCTGCAGATTGTAAAACAGGAATGTTTTATCATCCTTCCACTTGGAAATCCCAAGTGGGTCCAGGAAATCCCAGGGGGTCACTACAGACCTGTCTCTCAACCTGGCTCAACCATTTTCTTGGTCTCGCCTTGGATGAGTTCTTATCACATTTGGAGCTTCAATTTCCATCTCTATAAAATGACACGGTAATAATACCACTGGGGCGGGGTGAGGTTTAAACATGTAGACATTAACTGGCATACAGAATGCCCTCAAAAATTGCTGGTTATTCAGACATTTCTGCAAAGAAGACATCCAGATGGCCAACAGACACATGAAAAAATGCTCAACATCACTCAGCATCAAGGAAATACAAATCAAAACCACACTGAGATACAACTTCACACCAGTCAGAATGGCTAAAATGAACAAGTCAGGAAATGACAGATGTTGGAGAGGATGCAGAGAAAGAGGAACCCTCCTACGCTGTTAGTGGGAATGCAAGCTGGTGCAGCCACTCTGGAAAACAGCATGAAGGTTCCTCAAAAAGTTGAAAATAGAGTTACCCTACGACCCAGCAATCGCACTACTGGGTATTTACCCTAAAGATACAAATGTAGTGATTCGAAGGGGCACATGCACCAGAATGTTTACAGCAGCAATGTCCACAGTAGCCAAACTATGGAAAGAGCCTAGATGTCCACCAACAGATGAATGGATAAAGAAGATGTGGTATTTATATATACAATGGAATACTATGCAGCCATCAAAAGAAATGAAATCTTGCCATTTGCAATGACATGGATGGAACTAGAGGGTATTATGCTGAGCAAAATAAGTCAATCAGAGAAAGACAATTATCACATGATCTCCCTGATATGAGGAATCTGAGAGCCAGAGTGGAGGGTTTGGAGGGTAGGGAAGGAAAAAATGAAACAAGATGGGATCAGGAGGGAGACAAACCATAAGAGACTCTTAATCTCACAAAACAAACTGAGGGTTGCTGGGGGGAGGGGAGAGGGAGAGGGTGGTTGGGTTATGGACATTGGGGAGGGTATGTGCTACAGTGAGTGCTGTGAAATGTGTAAGCCTGACGATTCACAGAACCCTGGAGCACATAATACAGTATATGTTAATAAAAGTAATAAATAAATAAAAATTGCTGGTTATTACTGTTATCATCTGCATTTCTAATGGTGCATGTTGAGACAATGAGGATCACTGGCCAAGGAAGACTGGGACAGGAGGGCAGAGCACTGGCATGAGTGATAACTGCTCCTCCCGACAACCCCGTGTAGAGTGCCTCGGCAAAAAAACCAACCAGTGACCACCATCTTGGGTCATGCCTGTCATGGGACCATGACACAGACACTGGAACGCGAGTTGGGAAAATCATGTCATCTCCAATGCTCCTCATTTCATTGAGGATAGACCATGTGTCTGATGCTGGGATCAGGAGGAGCAATGGGGTAATTCTGGACAAATCGCTTATTATATCTGAGGATAAGTTTCCTCATTTCTAAAGTCTAGACCAGAGATTAGAAGTTCATTATATAGTATCAGGGGGCTCTCAGACACAACTAGATTCTAACTCAATCCAAACCACACATACGGCTTCTCAAGGGACCCTGGAGATGTATGGATGTTGACGCTCAGTGTTGAAGGGAATTGTCAGGGATGGTAAGGAGGCCAATGGAAATCCACCGGGGAGTCCACACCTTTATAGCCATTAATACAGCTAATATTTCTGGAACACAAACCATGTACCAACATCCCGCACAGAGCTTTGGGCCTTCTGCGTCTGATGGAGGGAGGTGGACCAAGCAGGACATGCCCATGTGGGAAGTCAGATACAAGTGAAGATAGTCTCCGTGTAGGAAACAATACTAAGTCAGAGAAAAGTGCTAGGACTAAGTACCATGGAACTAGTGGTACAAAATTGGTATCACTAGGTAGGCTATGGTTTCTATGTGCACTTCCTTCTAGCTGAAATGAGCCAGGCCCGTCTTTCACATGTCATGCATCTTTGTGATATCAACAGAGCGCAAAGGATTGTAAAATAAGGACCTGACTCAAAAGAAAAAGGCAAAATCCGATATAACAAATCTCAACAGGATATAGGAATTGTGTAGATTGCTTAGAGAACAAGAACCTGATATATGCAAGACTCAGAATTAGAAAAATTTAATAATCCTGTCACTTCTAATTATTGCTCAAAATTCAGAAACTGTAAAAGATGAAAACATTCAACTACATTTAAAAATAACAACTTTGTGGGGAAGCTGGGTAGCTCAGTCAATTAAATGTCCAACTCTTGATTTTTGACTCAGGTCATGATCTCAGGGTCATGAGATCAAGCCCTGCCTCAGTCTCCACACTCAGTGGGAAGTCTGCTTGGGATTCTCTCTCTCCCTCTGCAGCCCCCCCCCGCCATGTGCACATGTACTCTCTCTCTCTAAATAAGTAAATCTTTAAGAAAACCACTTTTTCATGGCAAAAAAAAAAAAAAAAAAAAAACCACGGGCAAACACAAAAGATAAACATCAAACTAGGACAGAACATTGTAATTCGTAACTTAGGCAAGAGATAATTGTCTTAACGTATACAGAGCTCCTATAAAGAGAAAGAATAAAACCCAACGGATGAATGAGCAAAGAACATGAGGAGACATTTCATAGAAAAGGAAAAGCAAATGCTCCTTAAATTCTGGGGTGCCTGGGAGGCTCAGTCAGTCAAGCATCTGCCTTCAGCTCAGGTCATGATCCCAGGGTCCTGGGATGGAGCCCCACATCGGGCTTCTTCCTCAGTGGGGAGTCTGCTTCTCCCTCTGCCTCTCCCTCCCACCCCGGCTTGTGCTCTCTCTCTCAAATAAATGAATAAAATCTTTTAAAAAACCATATAAAACCACCATAATAAAAATTAAAACTATGGAGTAGCATTTTCTACCATTAGTGTTGAAAAAATTCCAGCAGTTTACTGAAGCTGGCTCTAATGAGCCCACAGGAACCAGCTGTTAAATTTTTAGGACTATTAGCAAGCTGTTCATTAAATGCAGCCATTACTAAGGTTTTAATTTTATAAACTTATAATTCATACACTATGTTAAAAACAAAGGAAGTAAACCCAGAACTTCCTAATTCTATTATACATTTCAGTATTGCCTCTGCTGCCTTCATCTCTGGTGTCTGTGTGGTAGAAACAGCATGCAAGAGTGTGCTATTGGCCATCTCCTCCCAAGTCCACGGTCAGAGACATCATGCTGGTAGTTTGAGATCAGCCTGTGTGCAAGTGGTGACATTGTAGAAATCAGCAGACACTACAAATCAGGGCTTCTCTATTTTGTGTTTGCCAGCACAGGGTGGTATTTTAGAGAGGGGGTTTGTTAACCATTTACCAGCACTCCCCTGCAGATTCCCAAATGTTAACAACACTAGAAAGGCCGGGGAGAGAGCAAGCACTGTCATTCAAGGCCGATGGGAGGGTCCAGGATGACAGAACCCCGTGAGGGGCAATTTGGCAACATGTACCAAAATTAGAGTTTGATGCTATGCCCAGCACTTCTCCTTCTGAGAATCGATTCTACAGCTCTGCCTGCATGTGTGTGAAATGAGGGGATTATGGGCTTATGCAGCAGGGCCTCTAAGAGCAAAAGACATGAGTCGCCAGGATCCTTCGCAGGGGACTGCTGAAACCACACTCAGTCCATCCTGACATTGGTCTCCTATGCTGCTGTGACAGAGAAGGCGGGGCCTTCAGGAGAATGAGTTGGAAAGACTTCTAAGGCACAGTGCTCGGAAAAAGCAAGGCAGGACGCTTCTTAGGTAAAAGGGAAAGAACACCAATGTATTTTTGCTTGTTGGTATTTGCATACAGGAACTGTAAAGGATAGACAAGTACTAATTAAAACTAGTCACCAGGTTCAGGAAGTGGTTTGGGGCTTATGGGATGGATGGGGGAGAAACTTGTTTCTGCATCCATTTTAATACAGTTTTACTTTTTAAACTATGTGAATATATCATCTATTCAAAAATGTTCCCATTAATTTGTCATCTTTATGTGATGTTATTTATTAGGATGGAACCTGACATGTGATTGGTTGCAGCTTTTCCACAGTATATAAAATTTGGAATACTTTGTCAATAAAGAAAAAGAGAGAATCACGTTTTGATGCCATGGTCCTTGACACAGATAGGTTTACTAGAAAATTTCGATAAAAGCAAACATCAATGGTAAAATGATCGAAGTCTGTGTGTAATATGTGTTCCCTGTTGGTTTGCAATCCACAGGAATTACAGGATTTATTCCTTGATAGGGCCAGAAGGGATCATCTGTGACCACAGTGAGATATGTTATGATATCTTCTTGCCCCAGAAGCTGAGAAGCACCACTGTGGCCTTCTGGCAAGTCAGGAAGTGAAGCAGTAAAGTTATGAAGCTGCAGATGTGCGGGCAGGTGGGGCAGAAATCCCAGCAGCTTTGTAGGTGGTGCCTGGAGCAGCCGGCTGCCATCTTCAGCATTCTGTGAGCCAGCTGGCACTGCCATGTCCCAGAGCCACAGGCCACTCCCCACTCCAGGGCCAATGTCCGACACTGCTCGCAGGCCAGGCCCACACCAGGAGACACCAGTCAATGATAGAGGTCCCTCCTTTTATGAACATCAGTGTGACAGTGGACTTTGAAGTTTCTGAGCAGAATGGCATCCCCAGCCACACAGAGGGAACTGCATACCTCTCCAGTGGCCCCTCTGCCCCACAATGGAATTCATCTCCTTCCCTTGTCTACCAAGGTCAGGTCCTCAACTTCCCACCTTCTCTGTCACTGCCATAGCTATCTCCGTGCCATGAACACATCATGCTTCTTCCTGCCTCAGGACCTTTGCACTTGCTCTTCCCTCTTCTCCAGATCCTTCTCACGACTCAGGAGTTAAGAGTTTGGTCTCTGGAATCAGACTTCTATTTCTGTGCCAAAGAAAACCACAGGTGTGGACAAGCTCATGGGACCTTGATGTTTCTGAAGTAAGCAGTGGGCTCCCATCCCAAACTAAGGCTCAGTAGGCTCAGCATCTCCGTCTCAACAGACCTACAGAATGGGGGTGGGGAGAAAAGCATACATTTTCCTGCCTCTCTGATTCTTTGCCTTAGTCAGCAACATTTTACTCTTTCTGTCTTCCCTAATTAGCTAAAGGTTGGGCTCTCCTCAAAGACCTAGCTTCTGCTTTATGAAATCCCAAAGAGGGAGGAAGAGGGGGAGTCTTGGTCTAAGACACTGAGGAACTGCCAGCTTCTCTTCCAG
The DNA here is from genome assembly GCF_963455335.1 of Martes martes. NCBI lineage: Eukaryota > Metazoa > Chordata > Mammalia > Carnivora > Mustelidae > Martes > Martes martes. The sequence continues at coordinate 103,150,058 of NC_137896.1, read as the reverse complement.
CAACAGGAACAAAGGCTACAGTGAGCTGTCCATCCGACTCTGTGGGACAGCCTGGGTTTGCCATCCAGTGGGACATCATCCTGGCTGCAGCTGGGTGAGCAGCTCACCTGTGCATTCAAGTGTGCAGGCTTACATGGCGTCCAGACTCCTAGCAGGGTGCTGTGGACCTGGGGGAGTCACTGAGGATGGCAGGAGAACCTAGGGCATGCCTGGAGGGAGCAATGATTCTGTTTTCTTTCTGAACAAATGGGTGGAATGTAAAAAAAAAAAAAACAAAAAAACACCACCACTAGAATGAAGATGATATAATGAAGGTGAGATCTTTGCAGGTCCCAGCAGCCCCATGAGGTCAGCACCTCCGGGATTTACATGCAGGAACATGACCATTGAGGCTTTTTTTTTTTTAACTGATGCCAGTAGATGATATACATGCAGATAACGAGAAGGGGTTTTTTAAAGTTTATGGTAAGAAAAAGGAATAGGAAGAAGGCAGGAGAGGAATGGAAAGAAATAGTCGCATTGCTCAGAGACAACAGTCAGGGTTCACTGACTGTGTGCAGGGACAACACTTATGGGGTCGTGACACCCACTGGGAAGGATCCAGATGGGGATTGTGGCTGGGGTGTGAAGTCACGAAGGCCACCTTTCCCCAAAATGCCAAAGACTGATTCCACTGCCCATGACTTCTGGACTAGGGAACTAGCAGGACAAAAGGTGCCATCCATTGAGAAAGACTAGGTCAGGGTGAGAAGGCAGAGAGATGAGTAACCACCCTTGCAGGAAGTCAGGAATGCCAAGGCCACTGAGGTATACCCCTGCCAGGGCCACACAAGAGGACAAGCTACTAGGACTAGGAAATTCAGCATCATGCGGTGAGAACAGGGATCAGCCGTGCCGTGAACCACGGAGCACAGGGAGGTACCCAGCCTTATGGGTGCTGTGTGTAGTCAGGATAGACTCCCAGAGGAAGTGGCATTAAAGCCCCCAAGGATGTAGTAGACACAGGTGTGGCTGGAAGGCAGGAGCCTCAGAGGAGGCAACACTTCTCCCATTTCCTCCCATTTGCTGGGTGAAAAGTGAGCTGTCAAGCCCAGACAGCACTTTTTCAGATCATTCAGAAAGTTTGGGCAGGTCTGACCTGAGTCAGAGCCTAAGGGAGGGCAGTGAGGCTGTTATTTCATCCAGGTCAGCCTATACAGACATCCACACCACCGATGTCCTCCTCCCAGCATGGCAGCAGCCAGACCCAGTGTTTATGAGGACTCAGCAACAGCCCCTTGGCCTGGGTGGGGGGGACTGGGCAGAGCCTGGAATGCATGGCCAGAGGACCATGGAGAGACTCCCCCATTACTCCAGGGAACGGGTCACTGTCCGCTAAGGTCTCTGAATGGGACACCTGCTAAATAATATACAGGAGCCCATTCTTACATTCCACTGCTCACTGGCTAAACGCAAAATCCTCTCTATCTATTATCTTAAGTTCCACGAACAGCTGGCACTGACAACTGCTCTTCCTTTTGCCATGCGTGAAATGATGCCCGGTGGGTGCACTGACCATGGATCCCGCCTGAAGACGGCAGGGCCCCAGAGCCACCCTGTTTCCTAAAGCCTGCTGCTAACTGCAGGCGTAGCTGGTAAGCCGAATGATGCTGCCAGGGAAGCCCTGACGGGCTTTGGGGAGGAGGTGGGTGCTTGCCGAAGGCAGCAGAGGGTATCCTGGGCAGCACGTGGCCCCGCCAGGGTGTCCTTCTAAGGCATTGCACGCTGGGGCCTGCCGAGGTGCAGGGTGGGCACACAGAGGTTAGATACCCGGGAAATAGAGACTCTTGACAAGGATTCCCTCGAATTAGGGGATTTTTTTTTTTAACACAATAAATTGTTTTGGGAAAAAGTATTCCCTGCTTATGAGAACTCTTTTCATGCACTGAAGAAGTGACTCTGTCAACAGAGGCTCTGAGTGAAATTACTTTATCTGCTCACAGAAGCAGCGAGAGGAGAGCAGGAGGCAGGTCCCGGGAGGGCTGGGGGCCTGGGGTCGGGTGGCCTCGGAGGGGCTGGGACAGGAGCCCCTGTCCTCCTCTGCCAACGAGGGCTGTCAGTGCAGCACGCTGTAATACACACCACCCCTCGGATGCCCACAAGCTCTGATGTGTTTATGGAACACATTTATGTTTGTGCATAATATATAGTAGCGTACTTCATTATTCAGAGAGGTATCTACTCCAACAGTGTTGTCGCTACAATTGTGCAACCTTTACTCTTATTTTAGTACTTTCATTACAGAACACTAACCTCTCGCCCACAAAGGTTTTCTGAGGCTCAAATGAGAAAACACATGTCTGTCCAGTACATCACCAATGCCTGGCACTTTATCATATATTCTTTGTGATTACTATTTGTAGCAACATTATTACTTCTGTTATCACAATTTAATAATTAGTGGGGCACCTGGGTGGCTCAGTCAGTTAAGCATCTGCGTTAGGCTCAGGTCATGATCTTGGAGTCCTGGGATGGAGTCCCTCGTCGGGCTCCTCGCTCAGTGGGGAGTCTGCTTCTCCCTCTGCCTCTGCTGCTCCCCCTGCTTGTGCTCTCTGTCTCTGTCTCTGTCTCTCTCTAAAATAAAAATCTTTAAAAAAAAATTTAATAATTACTTCTGAGATGAGTTAGCACATAAATTAGGAAAGCATAAACATTCTACTTCTTCAAAAACATCCTAAGTTTCAGAAGTGTATCCCCGTAATCCAATTACCCCTTTCCTCACATTGCCTGGATGTGTTCTGCCTGCTTGCACATTCTGCGAGTGCAGGGTCAGCTGACCTCCTCGTTCTTCTCACTCCTCTGCGCATCCCAAGCTGCTGATAAGGACCTGGGCTTCTTTCCCTCACCTCCACCTCCCCACTGAAGGTCTCCATGGAAATCCCGGGGGACCAAAGCAGCCAACAGGAATGTGGTTGGAATACTCCAAGCATTCAAGTTCCCCCAGGGCTGTCTCAGGGCATGGTCTGGTGTTGTTTTTAATTAAATTCAATTAATTAACATATAGTATATTATTAGTTTCAGAGGTAGAGGTCAGTAATTATCAGTTGCATAGAACACCCAGTGCTCATTATATCATGTGCCCTCCTTAATGCCTATCACCAAATTACCCCCCACCCCCCTCCTCTCCAGCAACCCTAGTTTGTTTCCTATGATTAAGAGCCTCTTATGGTTTGTCTCCCTCTCTGGTTTCATCTTGTTTTATTTTTTCCTCTCTTTCTCTATGAACCTCTGTTTTGTTTCTTAAATCCCACATTATCAGTAAGATCATATAATCTTTTTCTCTGATTTCTTTCACTTAGCATAATACATTCTAGTTCCAACCATGTCTTTGCAAACAGCAAGATTTCATTTTTTGATGGTTGAGTAGCATTCCACTGACTGTGTGTGTGCGCGTGTGTGCACGCACGCACTGCACATGCGCGCACACACACACATCTTCTTTATCAATTCATCTGTTGATTGACATCTGGTAAGAGTCCCTTTGTTTTTGAGGGCCAGTGACTTCCTGATAACAGATTCAGTAGTTTATGAAGTCCCATGACCTCTCTCAGACCCAGCAGGACCACCTAATACACCCAAGTTGTTATTTTGGGGTGACTAACATGACTCACAATCAGGATCAGTTACATAGTTTTCAGGAGTCTGTGCACAGTGGGGTCCTCCGAACAAAAAGCATGCAGAATTGCAAGATGGCAAGAGCAGAGCACAGAACCGGGCCCTTCTGAGTGCAGGACCCCTGCAACTGTACAGGCTATGCCCTGTGACTCCAGCCTGTTGCAAAGGGTTGGACAGGTGTTTTGCTTCTCTCTTGCTTACATCGTCTGCTCATTCCCTCGGGAGGCACTCCTCCAGGGACTGCCCAGGGAGCTAAGCAGGCGTACTGACAGACAGATGGACGCAGCTAAGACCCATCCCTCCGCTCCTACTCTGGGCCTCTAAGAGGCCGGCGCAGGTGCCTCACTCCTGATCTCTTGACTTTGCTTCTCTTGCAAATACAGAACCCTAAGTCTGTGGACCAAGTACAGGCTGAGACCCCACAGCACAAACTGCCAGAAATGTCTCCAGCGACTCCAACAATCCAATCGAATGAAACTCAGCAAGTTGTGGGTTAAATGTTTCCTCCCCTTGCCCTTCTTTAACTGTTACATGGGTGCATTTTAATGAAATACAGTCTTTTCAGCATGTGATTAGTTTTTCCTTCACTAATAAAAATATTTCAAAGCATAGAAGGCTTTTAGCAGTGATGAAAGTTTGGGATTCCTTTTCAGCAAGTTCCATCTAGGACACAAAGCTGGGGACAAGAGCTCCCGCTTTTGCAATCAAATTCCTATGGTCAGGGAGTGCCCATTCTGTTCTTCCTAGTTGGCATGAGAGTTCAGACCTTGACTGGAGGCAGGTCAGATGCACTCCCCAAAGCTGCTTTTTGAAAATACATCTGAATTCCATTTTCAGCGTGCACCCCCACCCCGCATCTCTGTCCTCCCTGTGGGAGACCACATGCTCCTTTGCATGAAGCTTCCACTGCTCAGAACACTTGTTCGAATTACGTTTGGAAAGGGCCTCAAAACTGACCTCTCTCATCAGGATCCTAAATGGTGGCAGATTGTTCTCTGAAGGTACATTAGCTTTCTGCAAATAGCCCAAAGTTGTTTACAGTCAAACTGTAAACAAAAGAGGGGCCAGGAACAAGAAGCATCTCTGCTCCCAGCCAGCTGGTGTTTTGTGGGCCACCCTGGGCTTCTGGGGGAATTTAGAGGGGACAGTTCCTGATCAATTCTGGGCAGGTCCCTTCAGGGCTTGGTTAGAATGTACACTGTCCACTGAAGAAACAGCATTTGTTTTACTCTCTACATTTGGGGGTGTTTGTAAGTATTTTCTAATTCCCTGATCTATAATAGAATAGCTTTCATATTCTTTGCAGAACACATTAAAGCTACTTAAAACTTTTTTTCTCTCTCAATAACACAAAAAAAAACAAAGAAACTTAAACTATAACAGACCAGGAGTCCTTTTTTTTTTTTTTAAGGGCAAGTAACTTTCTCTAACAAATGCGGTAATTTCTGAAGTCTCATGAGCTCTTTCTATGTCAGATTCTATTTCTTCAGACCAATGCTGGCCACGTTACAAAGTCTACAGCAACATTCTCACAGCTCTGGCACCTTTCCCTCTGGGACTTGGGATGTTCTCCTCCATTCCTTTAATCCACTGTGGATGGGCAGGCAGGGGTGTGGGGAAATTGTTCAAGAGGAAAAGAAGGATTATCCTAAAGTCAGGATACTTTGGACTGAAGAAGGTCTGAAAAGCACGAAATCAAGGTCTGGGTTTTTTCTTTCCTTTGCAGAGATTGTACTTATGTAAGCAAGATCTCAAAGAGCTATCTCTGAACCTGTCTGTCTTGTTCACAATAAAAGCCACAGGGGAAAGTGGGGAGCCTGGGAACCCCAGAGATCTCTGGGGAGAATGAGGGAGGCAGCCCTCACGTTCCAGCCTGAGCCTGCCAGACGGCTTGACATGTGGACCAGGCTTTCGCCAACTGAGAGACCAAATGATGGGGACAGACATTAGCCCCTCATATAAAAAGTAATTAATCACTAGGAAATTGCTGTAATTCTGTCCTCTGCTCACATGGTCTTGGCAGCTGTCTGCTCCCAGCCCCATGGCTGGCTGTTCTAAGGCCTCTGCCAGGTACAGGTAGAAGGCCCAGAAAAGAAATTCAAGGTGTGGGTGGCAAGGGGGAACATTAACCCCAAAGTGGGCAGCAATCCCTAGCTCGGGAGGCCACGGGCTGTGGTGTAGGAGCATCAGATGCGGGCCACTTCTGAAGGACGCGTTCCCCTCCCATCACAGGCATCACCAATTTGCATGAAGACATTTTTTCCGGCAGGTGACAGGGAAGTGTCTTCAGAAAGGGGTGCATTTTTCTAATGTGCGCAAAGACCCTATAGAGGCTAGCAGCAGTTCTAGATTCAGCCACTGATCAGCTGGTAGTGGAGAAGCGGAGAAGAAACACACTACCTCCCAGGGCCAAGTAAGACTTGCAGAGGAAGGGAAATGTAAGCCCATCTGCTTTGCTCCTGTTGTCACCTCTGAGATAATACTTGGGTGGGTATATTCATTACAAAGTAAACTCAGCCTACAGTTAAGAGAGATCAAAAATAATGAGGAGGGGTTATTCTCTCACATGGAAGACAGAAAGTAGGCTTTCCAGGGTTAATACGGTAACTCTAGGAGGTCAGCAGCGACTAACCAGCCCAAACCAACACCCTTGCCGGCCAGGAACCAGAGCCTCCACAACACCTGACACCTACCACTGCAGGCTGCTGTATCCTTAACGGTTTGTACATATTTTCTCATCTTAGAGACGCCCCTCAGGGATGGGAGTGATACCAATACTCATTCCACATCTGAAGAAAGGGGAGATGGCTCAGGGAATCTAGATTCATCTAGAGAACACGTATAAGCACCCTCCATCTTTCTGTTCTACTGTCTGCGGTGCATGACCTTATTCAGAATCACCTGGGGTTCCAGACACCCTACCCACATCCCAGAAAGGGGGAAAGAGGAGGGGCAAAATGGGCACTGTAGTGCCCATAATTGCCTCCCTTAAGGGACTGCCTCCAAATTCCCCACACAGCACTTCCTCTCAGGTACATCCAGCTTCAAAGGCAGCTGGGAAATGTAGTCTTCAAGCAGACACATGGCAAGAGTCACAGGACACCATCCCTGCCTGGGCGCCTGCCAAGCGCTAGCCTTTCTCCATTTCCCTCGTGCATTCATGTATCCCCCCCTTTTCAGTGCCCACATGGAGGAGATCCAGCATACAAAACACAGTTAGGGAAGCTGTCCCACTTGGAAAAGTTGGGTCTCCTCTTTGCATGAGCCAGGCAAACTCTTCCCCTGGGTAATCAGATTAGATGGGAACGAACAAAGAAATTAGAAAAGGAAGGAGAGATATTACTGATCTGAGCGCTCCTACATATGCCATTTTTTCTTTTTAACTCCTCAAGACAGATCTGAGAGAGAAGCAATCACACCCATTTTGCATACAGGACACCAGAAGCTCCAAGACAGAAGCAAGCCTGCCCAAAGTCACACTGGTGGGTTTGGGATTAAAATGTAAGGACCATCCTGACTCCAAGACCTATCCTACAATTGGAGGTTAAAATAAATTCTATCACAGCCACTGATAGGAATTTATTCTTTCACCTAGGTTGATAAAACCAGGAATTTTAAAGCTGCTGCAAGAATTTGAAATAGAATCTTAGTGCTTGGAGCCACTGCCTAGCAGCATCGCGAACACCCATGTGACGATTCAGCTAGTCCATGACAAACATAGGGACCCATGATGACCATGTGTCTTTCTCCTGAAGCCAGTCAGTTCTTCAAATTAAAGTTGATATCTAAGTGCTTTTATTTTTTGTTTCATTGTCAATCCAGTTGCTTAAATGTGAAAAAAAATTTATATGAAGTCATGAACAGAAGGGAAATGTCTGTTATTACTGTATTAAGGAAATTAGGTCCCTCAAGTGCTGGCTCACAAAATATTGACACTCACAAGAATTGCTTTTTTGTAGCACAGACTCACGTTTATAAATTTTGTATGATCCCCTACTTTCTCACAGCCACCCCCTTGCCTCCTTAGTCTGGGGATGTTAAGCCTGTTTACTAAGAAGCCAGGGAAATGGAAGAAAGGCTTGTGAGAGGACCATTCTCTTCCCCAGGTCCCACAGGCAGCCTGGTCCCACCCTCCAGTCTCTAGAACACATCCTTCCCACTCAGAGGGGTGCCCCCAGCTGAAGTGCTCAGCAGTCAGGGGCCAGCAGCACATCTTGCCATGAGTCCCGCGGCCCATACCTGCAAACTCTGCATTCAGAACACCTTGTCCTGCCCTAGGGACTCAAACAGCATGCATCAGGGACAAGACAACATGTGTTTCCCAAGGTCCCCAGGTCCAGGGCCTGGCCACTTCCTTCACCTTTCTGGAGAGCTTTTAACACACAACCCTGTCCTTCCTTCTACACTCTTCCTCCCACTGTCCCTCCTCCTTGCTATCGTCCTCTGTAGTCACCTCCTGCCAGGGGAAGAACAGTTACTGGCTCAGGCCAGGCCCTCTAAATTTCTCATCCCATACAAGCTCTCTAGGTGAATCCAGGTTCCTTGAGAGGCACCCCTGCCCCCCAGGGTCCTTTCTGGGATGAGATCATATATATGAAATGTTTAGGACAATTGCAGCAGGTCTGCAGGAATAGGTGCCAGGCATTATCATGAAGACACAGATTCCCAGCTGGGAAGAGTCTCACTTTAGGCAAGTTAAGGCTGAGAGGTCTGGGAGACTTCCATTTGGAGGGGGCCCGCAGAAGATAGGCTTTCCCTAGAAGATGAGTCTAGGCTGTATCAATCCTGGAAGGAAGGCATGAATGCAAGGATAGCTAACCCTGACGGTGTGCCTTGCGCACACCATCTCTCTCCCATTATGCCATCTCAGTCGAGAGCATCACCATGCACCTGACTGCTGTGGTGAGAACCTAAGAGTTGCCCTTGAGTGCCCCCTCTCCCCCACCTCCCATGTTTTCTCCATCAACAGGCTCCACTCACTTCTCTAGACCACAGCCACGATCTGGGTCCCAGCCACTCTCCCTCTTTCCCAAATGGTGCAACAGTCTCCTCACTCAGCTCCCCATCTCCATTCCAAATCCCTCCAATCCATCCCCCTCTCACACAGCTTCTGAAGTCTGACCCAGATTGTGACATTGCTCTGCTTAAAATCCTCCTATGATGCCCCACTAGATGCAACATTAAACCTGAACTTCTTACTTTGGCTAGGTGACAAGGCCCTGCCCATCTCTCCACACCACTTGTGCTAGCTCTACCTGCTCAGCAGCCCCAGCTACACTAGGCTTCAGTGGTGCCTCAGGGCCTTTGCTCTGGCTGTTCTCTGTCTGTGCCCTCCCATTCTTCCCCACCTGCATCTCCCACAGCCCATTGGCTCTCAGCCTATAGCTTTCAACCTATGTGCTGCCCTCTTCACAGGGAGCTTCCTTCATCACTCTATAGAAAGTAGATCTACCCTCTCCCTCTTATGAACTGAATATTTGTGTCCCCCAAAATATGTTGAAGCCCCAACCACAAGGTGACTGTATTTGTGGAGACACAGGCCTTAGGGAGGTTTTTAAGATTAAATGAGGTCCTAAGGGTAGAACCCTAACACAATAGGATTAATGTCCTTATAAGAAGAGATGCCCCACCCCACCGTGCATGAACACAGTGGAGGCCATGTGACCTCACAGCCAGGTGAAATTCTCCCTCGAGTCACGAGGCTCCAAGCCTCAGAATGAAGCTACCTTGCCTGCACCTCGGCCTTGGCCTTCCAGCCTCCAGCGCTATGAGAAATAAACGTCTATTGCTGAAGCCACCTGGTTAGTGGTATTTTGTTATGGCAGCACAATGACACCCCATTCTCATTCTCTGCCATGTTTACTTCCTTCAAGGAAGGAAGGCCCCATTTATAATTACTGTCACTGCCCATTTGCAGAGTGTCTGGCTGTTTCCTGCCACTAGAATGTAGCTCTGCGGTCAGCATCACCTGCCCCAGGCATACCATGGGGCCTGGCATAGAGTAAGTAGCAAGAGAATCAAAGAATCCATCAAAAATGATACACTTTTAGCCAAGGACAGAAGGGATGGAATCGTTCCCCTTTAACTGGACAGGCATCCCTAACAGTGGAATCACTATTCCCAGGATGGGCTCCGTATTCACCACTGTCTAAATTACAAATATTTTATCTATTTCTTAGTTAACAGCCCACCTTGCCCCAAAAGGAATTTAAGTCAGCTGTCAAAATACAGAAAATAAAATGGAATGAACAGGAATGGAAGAGATGACAAGAAAAGTTAAGACAGAGTCACTTAGGTGACACCATGTACACTGTGGACACTTGTAAGCCAGACCACACTCTGCCTTCACATGCCCCAGCAGCCATCGTGAAGAAAGCCCAGGCAGCATCACGATTCAGACCGTCCACGGGACACGAAGAAGGTACTGTTTGGAAGAAGCAGCTCTTACTAGCGATGACCCATGGCAGAATCCCCACCTGGTCCTCCCTTAGCATCACTCCCACGGTGGATGGGTCACGAACAGCATCCCTGAGGAAGGCACCAGAAAGGCCTTTGGACAGCTCCTCCTTCCAAGCGGCTTCAAGGCCAGCACACGCTGCCTCCCAGCCCAGGGCCAGGCAAGCCGTTCTAAAAGCAGCAATGCAGTGAGGTCCACAGCGTGCTCTGTGGACCTGTGAGTTTCTCTGTGTATCTTGTACTCCCATAGTGTAAAATGTCCTTTGCTAAACTCGGGGATCAGAGCATGACACTGCTAATGACACATGGCTGGAGAGTATCAGAAATGGAAGATGAGAACAGGATGGCTCAGAGGCAGTGCAAAGCTTGGGATGGCCACCCAGGCCACTGTGAAAGCAAGCCCCCAAGTTCAGCGCAGCCTTTGACAGAAGTCTCCCCTGTCAGCCTTCTCTTCCCTCTGCCCACTGTTGCTGGTAAGGTAAATGACCACCCTCCCTCACTTGACCGTCGAGTGGCACAGGTCTTAACAAAGCCAACGCTTACTGTTATTGATGGTTCAAAGAGTGAGACCTGAGTGTTGCCATGGGCCAGGCTTCACGGGAGCTGGGGCCGACTGCAGGTGATCAGACTCCTCCCCCTGCACAGTCGTGCCCTGAAGATGGTCTCCTCCCCTCCCCCGGAGCACACTTAACAGGCTGTATTGATAATTAGGATTCCTCTTAAGTATCTCAAACACATTCTCTACTTGAATAGCCTGGACCTTGAACAGTCTAGACCAAACCTAGGAAGAAGTTGTGCTCTGCATATAGTTGGCTGTCTTGGACCTTATTTCACCCTTGCTTTTCTGACGTGTATTTTCCGTCCTCTGCTGGCTGTGCAGTCCCAGATGTCCCCCCAACTGTGTACTTGGCACCGCCCCTCCTGCCTGGTGCTGCAGGCACACACAGGTCCCATGTCCTCTGCGTCTGTCCCTCATGCTTACCCAGACACGAGGAGTTTGAACAGGCCCTAAAGGAAGGAGTGAGCTAAGCTGACCCACCCAAAGGTGATCACAGCGAGACAGATATGGAAACAAACAGAAATACTACAGATTTCCTCTGGGCTATTTCTATTTTATTTCAGACTCCTCTAACTTCACAAAACACATGACTGACCCCTTCTCTGCATTTCCTATAGATTTAATCCCAACTGCCATCTAATCTAGATGCTTCTAATCTAGAAATTGGAAAACTATTTTGCCAGGAAAAAGAAATCTCCTTACTTCTCTGAGATTCTAACATTGCCCATTTGTCCTTTCCTGTCATTCCCTGACTTACTATGCTCACTACTTCCTTTCTTCTCATAAATATTTTCTTCTGAGTCCCTTGAGCACTTGGCCTGCTTGATAGTTTTTCATTCCCTTCCCAAGAAACACAATCCAAATGGATAGAAAGCAAGACAAGAACGGGGTTCCTGGGGCCTGACAGCTGGGTTCATAATTCTGATTCTGTTACTTATTTGCTGTGCAACATTGGGGTGTGTTAGTCGAGTTCTCTGTGCCTCAGTTTCCTCACATTTAAAACTGAGGCTCATAACAGTACCTCAATCAGAGGTTATGGGATGTTTTAATGTGTCAATATATGTAAAGGTCTTAGAACCATAAAGTATGAACTAAGAGCTATGGAAGTGTTTGCTACTATTGTCAAACTATGCCACCGAATATGAGGTTACAAGGGGGAGCCAGACCAGACTCAAGTGCTTGTCCACAAGCAGCCCATCCTCAAGTGAAAGAGGCTGACAAGGAAAGAAACAACTTTAATGTGATTTAAAAAATAAGGAGGAAGTCAGTGAAAAGCCACGTGCTATGGGAACACAAAGGCGGAGTAGTCACGTCTACAGGAGAATCTGGGAGTGTTCCATGGAGGCACAGCACAAGGGCATAAGGAGAAGTCTGTTGAAGTTGGGATGTGTTAGTTACCCACTGCTGCTTAAAAATTTAATCCAAAACTCAGAGACTCAGCAATGACAAACACTGAGGATCTCATAAAATTTAGGTGGGTCAGGAACTCGGGAGAGACTTCGCTGGATGTTTCTGGTGCAGGGCATCTCCCTAGACTGTAGGCCACTGTCAGCCAGGGGAGCAGTCATCTGAAAACCCAAATGGCACTGGAGGATCCACTTCCGACACAATTCATGCATACCACTGGCAAGCGAATGCTGGCTGTCAGCAGGCCTCAGTCCTTCACAGGTGGCTCTCTCTAGAAGGGGCTGCTGGACTGTCCTCACAAGGCTGTGGCCAGCTTCCCCCAGAGTGAATAATCCACACCATCCAGACAGCATGGCAGCAGGGGGAATATCTTGCATGACCAGGCCTCAGAAGTCATGCTGTCTTTTCCACAATATCGGTTATGCAGGTCAGGCTGCAGGAGGGAATAACAGAGTTAGGAATCACTGGGGGCCATCTGGATGCTGGTTATCATCAAGGTGAAGGACAAAGCAGAGGGCTATATTGCGTTATGCTATGCTATGCTTGGGAAAGCATTGATGGGGATCCAGGTGAGACCCTGGGCCACAGGACCTGCAGTGACCCCACCAGACTATGGCTTTGGCATGAGGAAAATTATATACTGTCTTAAGCAGATAAAGCTATTATCAAATATTGTGAGGTGACAGAAGAAGAAGAAGGAAAATCATCATCATCATCATCATCATCATTATGGCATTTTTCTCCAGGCGAGAAACTAGCCCCTCTGTACTAGAATCATCTTCCTTCCCTGCACTATATAAAGCTATGAATCCTTTTCACCAGCTGTCTGGATTTTCACGAGTTGGGTCTCCTCTGCCTTGAACCTGGCCTTGTGGCAGAAACAGAAATACTCACCGAGTGTTTCACTTGCTTATCCAGTAATCTCTATGTCCAACATGGGGCTTGAACTCACAGCCCTGATATCAAGAGTCAAACACTTCCCCAACTGAGCCAGCCAGACCCTCTCACTTGCTTATCCAGTATTTCAGTGGGTTCATCTGCATTTCCCAGCTTCCTCGCAGTAAGACAGGGTCATGAAGATGAGTTCAAGCAGAACCATGAGTGGCAGTGACACACAGAAGCAGATCAAGAGTCTCCATCCCTCTCCTCAATGCAGAGGTGAAGGGGGCCTCATGTTCCAGAATGTTCAGCCTAAAGAACGAGATGCTCCTATCAGCCTTGGTCCCCGAGTGACTGTGTGGAGCAGAGCCTCCCTCTCGCTGGACTGACAGCATTCACAATCAGCCAACCTTTGTTCTGTTAAGCTATTGAGATTACAAGAAAATTTGTTACTACAGCAAAACTGAGTCTATCCTGACTAATACTGGAACCCAAGAAGGAATAAACCTTCATCAGCAATTTCAGGGCTCACAAGTATACGCTGTTGGAGATTATGCAGGTGTATGTGAGGGAGTAAAAGCACCCATACCTTTGGAGATGTGTGACCATTTCCCCTATTACAATCAAAAGCTGAACAGATTAGAAGTGACTGTCAGTGGGCAAGGAATATGCAAGGAGGCAATGAATAGAGACAATGTTCAGTGAGAACTAACCACAACTGTCAGTTCTATCACCAAAGACACCTTGAATTTGTCCACTCCTATCTGCGTCCATGGCCACCTTCTGAGTCCAGGCCCCCTGATCTCCTGTCTGGTCTATTGCTGTAGCCCTGATTGGTCTCACAACTTCTGTCACTCCCTCTTCCCCTCCACCACTCTCTTCCCCACACAAAAGCCAGAGCAACATTATTAAACCACAAACCTGTTCATATCACTTTACTGCTGAAATCCTTTTTTGGATACCCAGTGACCTTGCACCTGCCCCCTGCCTTTCTCAGCAGCCTTGAACTACACCCCTCTAATTCCCCCCCCCACCCACCTCAGTTTCTCCTACAGTGCTAAGCCCCTTCATCCCCCGAGACCATCACAGGCACTGTTGGCTTTGCCTGAGACTCCCTCTCCTCCCTATATATCCCGCAGTATCCTTCAGACATCAAGTACCATTATCTCAAAAAAGCTCTCCCTGTCACCCCTAACCCCATCTAACTAGATAGTTACCTTGTTGTCAACTCTCAAAGCTCCCTAGACCCATCTTAGTTGTTATAATTAAATACTAATTAAAACTGAATAGCTGATTGGATAGCTTACAGTTTCCAGGCTCATCCAGCCCCTACACCTGGAAAGAGGTTGTTCCAAGTAAGGGCAGAGTGCTAGGACAACTAGCTTGAGAGTACATTAGCCCTCCTACACACACACACATGCACACGCACATGCACACACACACGCACATGCAGAAGTTCCTGCACAAAGAGAGCAGAAGACAGGCCTCCACATTAAGCAGAATTTGGCTGTGAAGGCCTATCTCCATCCCTCTACCCAGCCCTCTCAAACTAAGTGTCAAGAGAGCAAGGCTTCAAGTCTGGGTGGAGGTTGGGGATCCAGTGCACCCACTGACCTAGTGACAGCACAAGGCCCAGCACCCCCCTTTCAGGCAGGGAATCCTCCCTCCCCTGTCTCACCTGCCCCCTGAGCTTCAAGTGGTCACAGCTGAGACAGCAACGATGCAGACAGTCCTGGGAGGGCCCTGAATTTCGGAACACTCTGGCACTGAGCTCAAGTCCAGGACTCATTTTCCACAGGCACACTTTATCATTCCCTGGCAGGAGCCAGGTTTCCATGCTCATAATTCCCAAGGGAGGAGCAACGTGCCCGGATCCTAACTACACAATGTGCCTTCATCTTTTTCCTATAAAACAACTCCAAGTACCTGAGTTATGCATTTTATCAGAAACCATGTGCAGAATGATTTTTAAATATTACCTCCAAAATACATACATATGTTGCCAAGAAACCATCAACTGTAAATTACCTCCTGTTTCAAGGGCCACGATATGGTTACTGTCACCATGCAAGCCATTCACATAAAATTCAAAATGTCTCACATTTTATCTTTAAATTTTACAAAATTTATTGATCTTTATGGCCACAAGAGGCAAGAAGAAATATATTTTTTGTTCATATCTTTTATTACTGACCCAACTGACCATGTGAAATGGCTCAGATTTATCATCACATCCAGTTGCCAGCATTTACGGCAGCTTTAAAACATGTCATTTTACCTTTGACTTCTCGTGGTTCAGGCACTTTGGGAGTTTACTGAGTAACTCTGATTTCAGGACCAGAACAAATAAATGGTTTAAGTACTTTTGCAGCTCATTGGAAAGTGTTTGAAATTCGCTGGAGAAGATTGTTAACGTGGACCACAGATACCTGGGGAAGGAGCAGGCACTCCCCAGATTGATGTCTCTTTCCATATGGGAATAAAGGGAGGGGCACCCTCTGCCAAGCTGATTCCTGTGCCCCCCAGCAGGCACCTCTGCTCCACAGCAAGCTTCAGGACAATAGCATTCATTGTCCTCCATTCGCCAAAGTGAAAGTTCTTATTGACAAAATGGAAAAGGAAGTTCTGGTGTCCTTAAAAATGTCCTTAGTGCTATTTACCATCAAGTGAGTATAAACAAAATAGTCATCTCTGTGCATAGAATTCAGCGCCTATTCATTACAAAAGCAAGAAGTGAGTTTTTAAATACCAACATTCATGGAAAAAGAGTAAGAACCTACAGGTGACAAACTCAGTAGGTTCTAATGTGATCCATGTCAAAAAAAATTTTTAAAGACTCTATTTATTTATATGACAGAAAGAGAGAGCACAGGATGGGGAGCTGCAGGCAAAGGGAGAAGCAGATGCCCTGCTGAGCAGGGAGCCCGATGCGGGACTCGATCCCGGACGCTGGGATCATGACTTGAGCTGAAGGCAGATGTTCAACCGACAGAGCCACGCAGGGGTCTCCGATCCATGTCAAAGTTGGTTAAGGATGCAGAGGCTCAATGGGGTAACCCTTTGACCTCTGTTCCTTTAGACTTGCGTGGCCAGCCAACCCAAGCCCTGGGTTGTGCTTTGTGAGTTTCTCCTTCCTCTCTGCCATCTCTTGGCTCAGCATACTCTGCCACCCAACTGACCTCCTTTTAGCTTGGTCTGGGCTCAAAATACCTTGTAAGCTACTTACAGCCAGGACCCAGAAGACAAAGTGTAATCCCGCCTGGCTACAAAGGCAGAAACCATCTCTTCTATGAATATCTCCACTCTTCCACCCCATCATGAGATCTCTGCTCCCAGCACCCAGTGAAGCCAGACTTTGCTTTTGACAGCCCCACAACCAGAATGCCTCCCAGTCCTTGCTAAAATCTCCCCACCCGTCAAGTGTGGAGGAACCCCCAGCCCTCGCTGGATGAGCTGGCCCTTGCTCGTCTCGACCATGCCGGAGGTGTGGTCCAAGGCAGCGCTGCAGAGCCCCGGGGAGCCAGCCTCTCCCTGCTCCATCCTCCGTAAGTCGTGCAGGACACTCAGCCTCGCGTGTATGTCACTGTTCTGTGCACGGCGTCCTCCCTCACAGGCTGCACACCTGAGGGCAGGTACAGCGTCCCAGACAGAATTACCCTCAGTAAGAGCTACTCCCGTGCTTACAAAGGGTGGGAACCAAACAGACTGGTTTTGAACCAAACCAAACTTGCCCACAAAAGTAAACTATTCAGGCTCTAAGTTAGGGAGAAGCATGAGGCAAACTGATCTACTCGTAGGACTCTGTGGAGGGTTTATTCACGTTGGTGTGTTTTGGAGTCACCATGGTGTTCGCCTTCACTTGGGCGGCCAAGGAGGAAGTACCGGGCAACACTTGTGGAAGAGGTGTCACGTGTCTAGAAGTGACCGCCCCTCCCTTCTGCCTCTGATACCTCTTGCATCCCCCCTTCCCTTAACATGTGACTGCGTAAGAGGCAGTGGGCTTCCTGTGTGCAGGACCTCAGCAACAGTGACATGTCTGAGGTCCCAGGACCCTCCAGCACATCAAACGAGGATGCGCTTGAGGAAGGCAGGCAGGGGGCTGGCTTTCTCCAACCAGAGGGAAGCTAGCTGAATTCTGTGCACTTAGGAGAATTGACACATGTTTGGGTTTCTAACCCCACTGAATAGAGGCTGGAAAACACCCTGTCTCTTCAAGGCACAGCTGGTTTGTCCCTGCTCTGACTTGACAGCCAGTCATTAGTGGCCAGACTCAAACCCCAGCCTTCACAGCTTCTGCTCCATCCCGGGAGGCCCAGCTCTTGGGGAGCAGAAAAGTAAAGCCTCTGTCTTAGTCTGATTGAGCTGCTGTCACAAAACACCACAGACCAAGTGGCTTAAAGCACAGACATTTATTTCTCACGGTTTTGAAGGCTGGAAGTCGAAGATCAAGGTGCCGGCAGATGCGGTGTCTGGTGAGAGCCCTCTTCCTGGCTCGCAGAGGACTGCTTTCTCATTGGGTCCTCGCATGGCTGAGAGAGGGCTCTGGTCTCTTCCTCTTCTTATAAGAGGCCCCACCCACATAACCTCATCTGAACCTAATCACTTCCCAGTGGTCCCATTTCCAAGTATCATCACATGGCGGGCTGGGCTTCCACAGAAGAATTTTGCAGGGACGCGCACATTCAGACCGCAACAGCCTTCTCCGACTCTGTGCTTCTCCTTCATCTACCAGCAAGGCCATACGGCAGCGACACATGCCACAGAGCAAGCTGAAGAACCAGAGGAGGTCCCCACTTTGGTCTGTGAGGGGACAGCAAGCCCGAGAACACACTCCACAGCCTCCCACCTGCGGCCGGCAGAGGCTCCTGGGAACTGGTCACCAGGCACCCAAACCAAAGCACTCCTTGGCGTAAAGAGCAGGCAGTCCGTGTGCCAGGAAGAACGAGGGGCCAGCAAGGAAACAGAGGAGGAAGAAAGCCATGAAAGAAAAGACGACTATTAAAATCAAATTCTTCACAACGCTACTTCCAGGAGTTTGTGACTGAGATGACCACTTGCCAGGTATCCTCAGCCCAGAACCATTTCTTTAAATGTAAGATGCTTGTATAAGGGAAAAGGCCAACTGATGCCCGTCCTCCAAATGAGCCGCCATTCCCGAGAGCAAACTTCCAGATCACCCCCTGTGTTAGTGAGTGAGGGCCGCCGTAACGAATTACCAAGATGTGTATTATCTCCCAGCTCTGGGGGCTGGGAGCCCGGGCTCCAGGTTCCTTCAGAGGGTTGTGAGAAGGAATCTGTCCGGGCCCCTCTCCTCACTCGGGGCCTTCGCTGGCAATCTGTGGCATTCCTTGACTGTAGACAAATCTCCTGATCCCCTCTTTGTGTCCACACGGCATTTTCTCTGTGTGTGTGTGTGTGTGTGTGTGTGTGTGTGTGTCCACGTTCTCCCTTTTTATAAGGACACCAGTCATACTGGATTAGTACTCAATCCTGATGAGTTCATCTAACTTCACTTTCTGCAAGGTCCTTGTTTCCACATGAGATGACATTCCCAGGTATTAGGGATGAGGGGTTAAGGACATCGTCAACATCTTTTGGGTTTAACCCACAACACCTCTCCAGTGGAACCCATGACACTGCTCAAACATAAAACACTTACATGGATAGAGCATCAGTGAACTGGATGAAGGGCACAGATAGATAAAAGATGGAGGGGCACCTGGGTGGCTCAGTGGGTTAAAGCCTCTGCCTTCGGCTCATGTCATGGTCCCAGGGTCCTGGGATCGAGCCCCACATCGGGCTCTCTGCTCCGCAGGGAGCCTGCTTCCTCCTCTCTCTCTCTGCCTGCCTCTCTGCCTGCTTGTGATCTCTGTCTGTCAAATAAATAAATAAAATCTTTAAAAAAAAAAAAAAGACGGATGGTGAGGGCTCCTCACATCTGGGCACAAGGGAGAAAAGGGTGAGAGCAACAGCTGAAGAAAGGCACTGATGAGCAAGGACTGGGGTGTGAGACCCCATCTTGGTCTTCAACCATGTAAATGCCCCGCCCTCCCCACCGTGCCCAAGTGCTCAGACAGCAGCTTGGAGGCTCCGAACGAAGCCAGAGTGCTGTAGCAGGGGGAGATCTCCTATCACACTCAGCCCACAATGTGTATGTTCCTTAACTAATCTGCCCTAAAGAAGCAAGTATTTTCCTAAAAGAATAAACGGTTCAAAATAGCTTCATATTAAGACATGTCGGACTGCATGGGCTCTCATTTGTTCTTTCCTCCACTTTTAAAAACTCCAAGACTCCCTTAGAGGGAGCCCTTAGAAGCACAGATGTTCACGCAGCTATCCCACCCCCTTGAAGTCACCACACTAGTTGTCATTAAGCCTGTGGGATACCAGATATTTCATATGGACATCACAAAATTCAACCAGTTGCCAAGGGGTGAGGCTCTCCCAATGTTAAGGTCATCGGACAAGTGTGGACTGGCCAATGAGTTGTCATGAGATGCTCTTCAGTGGGCCTTTGCCACTGTAAAGTTCATTCATTCATTCATTCACTTGATTAGTATTTATCCAGGAGATATACGAGGTGTATTCCTTTATAGGACTGTTTCAACAAAGTACTACGGCCTGGGGGACTTTAACAACAGAAATTTATTGCCTCACAGTTCTGGAGGCCAAGAGCCCAAAATCAAGTTCTGTTGGCAGGGTTGGTTTCTTCTGAGGGCCACGAGGGAGAATCTGTTTTCCATGCCTCCACCCCAGCTTCCAGTGATCTGCTTGCCATCTGTGGCCTTCATTTTCACATGATGTTCTGCTGATGTACATGTCTGTATCCAGATTTCCCCTCTTCAAAAGGACCAGTAACCCTGGGTTACAGACCCACCCTACTTCCAGTATGATCTCTATCTTAACTAATTTTATCTGCAACCATCTTATTTCTAAATAAGGTCACATTCTGGTGTACTGGGACTTAGGATATCAACGTAAAGATTTGGGGGGGACATAATTCAACCCATAACACTATGTGTCTGGCACCACATTACCCACAGAGATTGAGAAATCAGTAAGAGCTGGCCCTAGGAAAGAAACAGCTCACCCATCGGGAAACCAGTAGCTGTGTGCCCCTCTGTTCTCACAGCTGTGACCCCATCAAAATACACGTTAGGCCAGCGCAGGTCTAGATGCCCAGGGATCTACCAACGCACACCGGGATAACACCTTTTCTGCAGGCAGACGAGTAGAGTTAAGGGAGATTTGCAGATTCTGAGGGTCTGAAATTTTAGGCAGTGTATCTAAGAGGTGTGTAAATCATAAATTACAATGGCACGGAGGAAGGATGCCCTTGGGGGACCTGGTCTCTCTAATACAGTGAGGGAGAGCTCTAACAGAGGAGGGAACCCAGGTAGAGAACCGCTTCCCCTGCCGGCGGTGGGGCGGACTGCCGGGTGAAACCAAGGAGACTGTGCTGGAGTAGGTTCCTGAAGAAGAGGCAGGAGTGTGCCAGGGGGATGGGATGGGGACACACCAGGCAGAAGGAGGGGCTGAAAAGACGTACTGTGAACAACAGGTCCTGAGTGTGTTTCCGAGAACCTCAATTCCGCACATCATTCAGATGGTTTCTTGTCACCGAGCTGTTGTATGTGGGAAGTGAAAGTGTAAAATACGGTGGTTTCAGAAATCGGGTGTTATTTTGGGTGCACCTAAAAAGTTTGATGGCCTATCAGATCACTTTACAAGTTAAAAAGAATTTTAAGTAAAAGAGTTTCTTAACTTCAGATCATCTCAAAGAGACTCCAGGAGCACTGAAAAGTAAGTTAATTTTTACTCAGATATTCTGAAATTCTCTGCCATCTAAAGGACCAAAATTTAAAACACACACACACACACAGTCTAAAATTTAATCTGGGTGGTATTAAAAGGGAAAAACCTCTATTCATCCTTTCTCTCTTCCTCTTACATAGATTTGGTGGGATTCCTTGAATGGTCAACGGGGCTCTTCTGTTCTGTTCCCAAGGTCTTTTCCCACGTCATATAATAGGGTCATTTCATGTTCCCTACTTCATCCAGACATGACTTGGCAGAGGAAATGGAATCTTCACCTTCACATTTGAGTGCAAAGCTCAAGTCCCGGAATAAGACAGGGAGGAATGTGTGACCTTACAAAGGATATCTCTGTCTTCAGCCACAAAGTACTCTCCTGAGTAGAGTGGAGGGTCCCGGGAAGAGCCTATGCCCCAAAGTGTGTGCCAGCCTCACTTTGCCCTTTTGGTGATTAATAAGCAGAAGGATAATCTCAAACCCCAAGCTAAACCCCGTGGCGGGGCAAAACCCTAAATTCCGTGTGGTGAAAAAACAATGAATACTGTTACGCTGAAAATAAAAAAACAACAACAACAACAAAAAAAACACCCTAAATTCCCCAGGAGAGGCAGGCAAAATAAATACCTTTTTAATGGTTCAGAATTAGCAAGCCAGACCCAACTTCATCTGACTTCTTCCTAGGGATGGGTGGGAGCTCCTGAGAGCTTCCCAGGCCCAGAGAGAACAGGCTGCAAGCAAAGTCAGGATCAAGTTAAGAACAAGAGACAACAGCAGTGACTGTCAGGGCCCAATGACCACGATATGGCCGGAAAAACACCTGATAAACTCAAGTGGAGAGATGCTGGCACTAAGACCAGGCAGCCAGCCCAGCCCCTAGCACTGAGCACATCCTCAGGAAAGGCAGAGGATGCCAGCTGACCGAGAATAAGCTTCCTCTACCAGCACAGAATGAGAGCCTGAGAAATTATGTTAAAGAAAAACCAGTGTGTATTTCTTGCACATTGACTCTGAGGCCTGAGACTGATGCCCACCCCCAGGACATGGGCCTTGTTGAGTTGTGGCAACTTCTCCTTTGTCATCCAGGAAAAGGGAAGGGGAGAGGTGCAGCGAGGCATGCTAGGTAACACGGCCCGCCTTTAACCGAACAGTCAAGGAAGAGGTGGAAGGGAAGAAGGAGAGGCAGTTTCAAAGGCAACGCAGATAAAAGCGGTAAGCAAAGACTGTTTGGGGAGCTATCCCACTGTCTTGTCCCATGACAACTCCCAAGGGTCACAATGCTGGGCCTCCCTGGTAACTACTGCTTCCCCCTTCACCTCAACCTTGTGTGGTCTATGCGCAAAGTGAATGCTGTAAGGCCAAGGGCCGACGTGCATCTAGGTTTTTGACAGAGTTCCAGGCAGTGGTGTGTTGGAAAGGCCAATACAGGCCTTGTGGAGTGGGGTGACTGAGGAGCTCCCAGGAGCACAAGAAGTATGAGCCCCACCAAAGCTCTCACATGCCTTGGGGCCACCCTTTCACCTCTGGGAATCCTGTCTGGCCCTTTGGCATGAGTACACATTATCCTTTCTCAAAAGGGCTGCCTCCATACCAGAGTGACCAGGTGGAGAGGAAGCTGACAGCCATCCCCACACCAGCCAGAGAGAGTGCCAGCCTCACAGCCCACTGCTCCCTCCAGGCCTACCCACCTGTATCAGCCACCTTCTAGAGGACTCTGAGGAGAAGGCCAAAGAAGCCATCAAAGCCTCAGCCTCCCTAAACCGCCACCCAGCCCTGTACTTCCAACAACTCAGACTTCTTGCAGGCAAAAAAAGCAAACCCCATTTCTTATAAACCTCTGCCTTTTGGATTTTCCTTTATTTGCAGCCTACCCAAGCCCTTAGTACTCTGGTCTGCACATGGGGTATATGGACAGGACTTTGGAGACCCGCCCCCCTCCTCCCCAGCCCCCAGCTCCCAACACACAGGTTCTTCATGTGACAATATAGAATTATGAAACCAGAGCCACATGGACCTGCTGTCAGAGGAGGAGGGGTGGGAAAGGCCTGTGTGTGAGGCCACAGACTGACAGGGTCAGTCCACTCCTCCTGAATTCCATTTCCTGACTCACACTCTTGATTCAAGTCATCTACTTATCATGTGCCCCAGTTTAATGGACCCCCATGAATGTTCCTTATTCAGGAGACAATATGCACACTGGTTCCATGGAAGGTCTTGGGTCTCCAGGGCTCTAAAATTCCCACACCCCCTTGGTTATAACATGTATGATCAAGAGAACTAGTGATGCCAAGAAATTGTTTCCAAATTGAAGTTCCAACAAATCCAGGTTACATGGGGTGGCCTGTTTCCAATAAGCCTCAATAAGAGTGGGGTGCCAGGATCAACATTAGCAACAACAAACACCCACGAAAATTCAGAACCCCTCCTTCTGATGCCTATTATCATTCCATAGGAGGAGGAAATAGAAGGTAGAAAAACTATTCTATTCGAATCTAATCTATTCTAGAAGAGGAAAAAATAATTCCCTGGACAGAGCACGGCCTAGTAAGCAGAATGAAGAAATACTGTGTTTACCAATTTTAGGAAATCGCTTTTGTTGCCACATATCTAAGGAATGTCAATGTCCGTATAAGGGCTGATCCCTGAGTGATCTGCAACATGCTGGCCCAACATGGCCAAGGAAGGCTGAGAACATGGGCTGTGCCTGGAACACACTCAGCTTCAGCTCCTTGTGTGAGCAGGTCAGGGAGAGAGAATGCCTGCTGGCCCTCGCTAAATACTTCAGGACATGCTACTGACCCTAAAAGAGACCAAAGTTAAATGTCTGTCAGAATGATTAGAGCTAGCTTTGAAAAGCACTGCTAAGGGGAGCTCCTGCCCAGGCATACGACCCTGCAGGCAGAGGGCCCCCAAATCTATAGGTCTTTCGTACTGGCCTACATCCCTCAATTCTGGATTGTTTCCACTGTACCAGTTATAAATCACCCAAAAGGGGCGCCTGGGTGGCTCAGTGGGTTGAAGCCTCTGCCTTCGGCTCAGGTTATGATCTCAGGGTCCTGGGATCAAGCCCCACATCGGGCTCTCTGCTCAGCAGGAGGCCTGCTTCCCCCTCTCTCTCTCTGCCTGCCTCTCTGCCTACTTGTGATCTCTGTCAAATAAATAAAATCTTTAAAAAAAATCACCCAAAATTCACCTGCATGGGGACCCCAGCATGAATCCCTCTCTCACTGTGAGACCCCATGCTGCTTTCAAGGTATCCCCCAAAAAGAACCAACACCGCAAATGATAAATTAGTAAGAAATGGAAATTTAGGTGAAGAATATGGGAAATCAAGAGAAAGGGTCCGTCACATACCATCCAGGGAAAAAGCATGAGCCAATGCAATATTAGGCCCAGAGTGGAGCGAGGTAGCAGGAGAATCTGTGCTGTGGGACAAGCTGTTCTGGTGTGTTCAACAGCCACTGGGATTGTGAAAGGGACACGTATACAAGCAGAAAGAGGAGAGGGCCTGCGAGAGGAGTTTTGAAAAGACACTGATCCTGCTGCTCTCCATTTGGCATGACACTGAAGTCTTCTGCCAAAGCATTTGGCTTACAAGCATTCATCACGGGAGAAGCTCTGAGGCTCAAAGAGCAAATAAACAATCACAACCAAGTACCTCAAGTGGCCGGCCAAAAGACATGCTTGCTAGGTAGCAACGGGGGTGCGGACCACCAACATCCCAAGAACCGCACCCTGGCCAATCACGACTTCCGCAATGAGCCTCTCGGAGATCCCACAGGCAGTCTGCTGTTGGGCCACAGCTGCTGAGGCTTCTGCCTGCGTGGCCTTTAGGAATGGATAGATGAACAAAACACCTTCTGGATTTCTAAAGTGAATTTTAGGCTAGTCTCAGAATCAAGGCCATGGTAAATATGATCTTTCTCTTTACCCAGTTATTAACAGACTCAGGCAATGTGGGTACCTCAAAGTTCACATTTTCTAAGGACACCAAGAAGGGAGTTTGAGGCTGCTTTCCCAGGAAGGCCGGCAGCCAGCTCCATGGGGCCACCTACCCAAGCTAATACATACTTCAGATGACTAATTAACGGTTTTAAGCCCTTTGTCTAAAACTACCATGTTGAATTCATATAGCACCCACCTTCCTGCAAAAGCCTCCTAAAAGTCTTGAGAATTCTTCTCCTTTGCATTTTCACCCCATGACAGGGTTCAGCCCTATATATCCTGCACAAACCACCACAACCACATGTTCATGGTTCCTGTCTCCGGCCTCCCTCTGCCCTGATATGCAAGAAAACAGTGCTTCGGGGCCTCTGCAACATTATTTCGTCCTCTGATCTACTTTGGGATGGCATCCCTCCCCCCCACCCAAAATAAGCCCAATGCTCTGCCAGCCAACGTCCTCCAAAACCCTCAGGTGTCAGCAGGAGTCCTTCTCCCCCAGGACAACAGGCAGCGGCTCTCCTGCCTGACTCAGTTTCCCCACCAGAGGGCTCCGCCTTGCAATCGTGCCATAGTGCACCTGTCCAGAGTGTGTACTCACTTCTTGCTGCTGCTGTAACAGAGCACTGTAAACTTTATGGCTGAAACAACACCAATTTATTCTCTTCCAGTTCTGAAAGTCAGAAACCCCGCTCCTACAGGGCTACAGACGAGATGTTGGAGGGCCTCCAGTGAGAGGTTCCAGAAAATAACGTGTTCCTTGTCTCCACCAGCTTCCAGAGGCCGCCAGCACTCTGTGGCTTGTGGCCATATCACTCCGGTCTCTGCTTCACCATAACATCACCTTCTCCTCCTCTGATCACCTCCCTCCCTCTTATCAGGACCCCCGTGAGTACATCAGGCCCATTCAGATGATGCAGAATTATCTCTCCATCTCAAGGTCCTGAACTTAATCCCATCTGCAAAATCCTTGCTGCCCTGTACAGTAATACTCAGATTCCAGGGATCAGGACGTGGACCACTCTAGGGGCTATTACCCCGCCTACTGTACAGTGTCCCTCCCTGTAGGATGTGAATGGTAAGGGTCAAGGGCAGCTGCTTGAGCTTGTACTCCAGGGGGGAGCACACTGCCCAATAATGCTGTTCAGTGAATGAACAAGGAAATGAGCTGAGGAGTGAAGGAGCACAACAGTTCTTCCCTAGCCTCCCCAAGGCCTCCTCTTGCTTCTCATTTGCTGGTCTCTTCCCTTTCCCTCTTACCTATTTATGTATTGATTCCCTTTCCCTCGTTTATCTTTTCCTTGATTTTTTTCCCTTTATAAACTCTTATTTACATACATACTCACACTATTGATCCCCTCCCCTCTCTCTCCCCAGTCCCCACTTCTCACACACACACACGTCAGGGTGGCCAGGGCACGGGTCTGTCTCCTGTCTCAGCTCTCTGGTTTTGGTGACAGAAATGCCCAGATTTCCTTCTGCTCTCACCTCTCCCTGGGTCTGTGACAGATTTAAAATGGACAAGAACAATGACCACCGGAAGACTTCCCTCCGGAAGACTCTTCCGGGCTCTCCCTGACCCTCCCGACTAGGAGCTGCACCCGCAGGACTGCACACCGGGCCTGTCCACAGACATGCAGGTGCACTCTGTCCAGCGGCCACGGTCCACTCTCCATCTGCTTGCACGTTCGTGCAGCATTCCCACCTGCCTCTGTCTGTGCAATATTTCTCATTCCCCTTTGGACTGCTTTGTAACGTCTATCTGGTTCCCTCAGGAATAAATGAATTAAATAAAGTAGTTGACGTGTGTCCGATTTTTCTTTAAAAAAACAATCAAACAAACAATCATCCTGTTGAGATCTCAGGAGAGGCTGCTGCGGCAGACGGGGGCTATGTATCATCTGGAGAATGTACAGCTGAAGGGTGGCTTCGATAGCTGATGGCTTGAGAGAGGAAAGCCTGTGCTTTCTCTCTTCCTTTCCCTTTACCATATGGAGCAGCTGGACAAGGTATATCCCAGAAGTAACAGAACGGAAACCTGTCCAGGCCGGTGAGCAGAGGCACAAGTCTGCCAGGACACGCCCCAGATGGCTAGGGCGCCGGCCTGCCCTCACCTCTAACCTAGAGGCCACCTCTCCTGACACACTCCTCCAGGGGCCCCTCCACGGAGCCTTGGCTTCTCCCGGCCCCTCCCAGCTCTGGCGGCAGGGTGGACAGCAGCCAGCTTCTCAGACTCATACAGTCTGCGCCAGCACAGCTCCCAGCCCTTCCCCTCCTCCCAACAACCATCAGATGGAGAAATCCTGGAGGAGGCCCTGCTCTCCTTTATCCATGAGGAGCTGTCTACTCGTCTTTGAAAAGAAAGGGAAAGTCCACTTCCAGGCAGGAGAAGGAGTGGGGTCCTGTGTCCTGTCTGGTGACTGTGGACAGAGAAGCCAGATTGCTGATGACCAGAGCAAAGGCAGGTGGGCGAGCCGCCTAAGTGGCAGGGGCTCTGCCCCGGGACCCTACGAGTCACAGTATCCCACCAGCTGCTTCTCACTGCAGACGTCTGTCTGGGGCATTGATCAGGAGACACCACGCTGAACTTGCTGCACGCAGACGCCCTCTGCAGTTACCACAACTACTCACTCCGAACTAGGGTTTCTGGTTCTTTCTGTGTACAGCTTCACATCCTGGGCCCTAGTGACCTCATCTACTTATTTCGGGTGGGCAGTGAGAGGCCTGAAGGACCCCCACTAGCCTCAAGCCGGAAGACAGAGCACCAGCTTCCATTCTCCGTGGGGCAGTGGCCCAGAGTGAACCACAGTATCATCTTTGCTGCCCAGATCATGGGTGTACAAATGTGCTCATTTGATAGCTCTTCCCCCGCCCCAGCACTCAAGATTTGTGCAAGAAGGACCATGCCCGCCACTCACTCAGTTGCTCCCTCAGTCTGGTGTGGACATAGGGCAGTGGCACTGGGCGGAATGCCATCGTCATGGAGCTCAATGCCAACAAACACTGACCGAAGACTGGCACAAACACGGTTTCAGTTGCAGCTGTGAGCATTGCTCTGGAGGAGAGGGTGGTCCTGGGGGAACGTATAATGGGCCTTTGACCTGGCCAAGGGGTCAGGAAAGCTTTCCTGGGGAGGAATGAATGGGCTCAGGAAACAATTCAGGCTCTCTAAGTGTGACCCGGCCTATAAGAGTTTTATAAATGCCTTTTACTGTTTGAGGAAATTCCCTACTGTTCCTAAAACTTACTGATAGTTTTGTTTTGTTTTGTTTTTACCATGAATGGATAGCAAACTTTGTCAAATGCTTTTCCCATCCATTGAAATGACCTTATTTTAATCCTTCATTCTGCTAATACAGTGAGTTACACTGATTTTGTTTCTAATACATCATGAGGCTTGCATTCCTGGGATGAACCCAACCTGGTCATCATTTTTTATCATTTCTCTAATATCCGTGGAAACAGAAGGTAGGGGCCCAGGAAGAATTTAATTCTTTCCCAAATCTTCAATCCTTACTTTTTCAAATGTCACTGTCATCTAAGGCTGGTTGAAAACAGAATACATTAGAGGGACCACGGTAGGGGCTGTGGACACAGGTGTATTTATAAACACACTACCGGAGGGCTGTGTGGTGACAGAGTTGCGGGTCAGACCCAGGCCGGGAAGGAGGGCAGGGGGAAGCACATTTAGGGGAAGCAGGTAGCAGAAGAAGAGAGAGAGCGAGTCTGGCAAAGAGCCAGCAAATCGGTGTGGCTGGTAGAGGGCCATCCTCAGATCTCGAATGCCCAAATACAGAGATGGAACCTTATTCTCCCAGACAGCAGGGAGCCAGGGACACAGGAAAGTGCCCAGAGTGCAAAGGCGAGTGAAGAAAGGATGGGATAAAGGTGTCTGTGCAGAATGCCTCCAATGTGACTCACAGTGAGAGGACAGAGGGGTGCTGTCTCAGCTTGGGCTGCCATCACAACATACCACACACTAGGGAGTTTATAGATCCTGAGCCTGGAAGGCCAAGATTAGAGTTGGCGGGGAGGAGGTGTCTTGTTTCTTCTGAGACTTCTCTCTTTGGCTTGCAGAGGACCATCTTCTTGCCATGTCCTCATGGTCATCCCTCTCTGTGCACTCCTGGTGCTCAAATTTTCTCTTCTTACAAGGATGCCAGTGAGATCAGATGGCCTCATGTTAACTTAATCCCCTCCTAAAGGCCTTATGTTCAATACAGTTCATTCTGAGGTACTGGGAGGGAGGACTTCAACGTATGAATTTTGAGGGGACACAGTTCAGCCCATAACAGATGTTAGTACTTGAAGAGTTTAAAATTTTTACGTTTTTCTTTGTATTTTTTCAGTTTGCCTATTCGACTTTTTTCCCAGTGAACATTACTTTAAAATTGACTTTAAAGAAAAAATAGGACCGTGAAAGTCATTTGTGCATCAACCACGTGTTAGCTGGAGAGTGCAGGCCAAAGCCTAGGGGGCTCACCACTGGCCAGCTGTTCCTGGATTTCCATCCTGCATCAATTCCTGGTGTCACCATGCCTGGTAAATTTGTTCATGATAATAAAAAGTTGGAAGCAACGTTGATATCCAACGGTGAAAGAATAAGTAACTAAACATGCCACATTGTGAACAGAAGGTCCCTGGGTGCCCCTTACCTCCCCTGCAAAGACAGTGAGGGGCCCAGGGGCATTCCTAAGCCCACAGCATGAAGAGTGTGGGGCAGGAAACAGAAGGCAGCTCTGCAGCCAGACCAACACAGGTTCAAATCCTGCTCAATCCTGCCGTGGCCAGGCGGCCCTGGCAGCATTTCCACGTCCACCCATGCAAAGTGGGTCGAGGTCCTCAGCCAGCTGGGTCCTCTCAAAGGACCTATGTGGGAGCAAGCATCCGCCCAGGGTCACCCAACCAGCATGCTGTGGAGCCAGGACTTAGGATGACATCCAGCCTGTTCCAAGATCATTACTCTTTCTGTTCCTTATATGATGCAGTCTCTTCTAGATTCTCCACCCAGAAGAAAGGGGAAACAGCAGCAGCAGGAACCACAGACAGGTGGCTGAGATGTGGGGCTCCAGCTGGGGATCTGAATGTGCCCTTTGCCCTTGGGACACAAGAAGTTGATTCAAAGGGTCACAGAAACCAGAAGTTTTCCCAGCGAGGCCCCAAGCCCTGGGATTGGGGTGCAGCAGGGGGATCCAAAGCAAACAGGTTTGGCAGCTGACACTGTGGTCCATCATGCCTGGGAGACGCAGCCTGAACTCGCCAGCAGGGAGGGGCATTTTTTTTCCTTGGGCCACAATCTGTGTATTGTCACAATCCATGAGGGAGGCAAGAGAGGACTTTCCTGCCTGCTGCAGATAGAAAGCTCATGGTACCAGCTCCACAGAAGACACTCGGGAGCAGCTCACAGTGGCGGACGCCGGCCTCAGTGGGCCACAAGCTCCATTTCAGCCGGGTCCCCCTGCCCTGAGGCCACAGGGGCCTCTCCATGGTTTGGTCTCCACTCCCCTTCACCCTGAAAAGTTGCAAGTACATTGACTATCAGTCTGTAACACTCTTTTTTTGCACTTGTGACATTCATTTCTCATTCTTTTCTTGGGTTTCCTTTCATGATCCACTGGAGATGGGGTCTCTCTCCAGAGGACGTCTGGACTGTGGTGATTGGTTTAGAAGCAGGAAGGCAGCTCTGGAACAAAGTGAACGTCATTTCCAAATCTGTTCCATGTGAACAGATTTCTTGGGCCAGTCACAGCCAGCCAAATCAGGTGGTCAACTTGTAAACACAAAACTCTTCTTCCAGGCCAGACCCACAGAGACAAAACTAACGGGACTACATCCATCCTTCTTTCCTTCCTGCCTGCCTGCCTTCCCTCCCCTCTCCACCTTCCCTTCATCCTTCCTTCTTTCTTTCCCTTCTCATTCTCCCCTTCTTCTTCAAAGAGACTAAATGGAAATAAAGCTGAGGGATCCTGCAGAGATCCATGCAGGAACACAGATCCCACCTTCTCCACAAGATTTCACCCCAAGTACAGTCACCCTCCCTAGGATGAACAAAAGAAGTAAAGGGATGGAGGAAACATTTATTGAGCACTTACTAAATGCCAAGTGTGCTCACAGCCTATGAGGCAGGCCTGGTGCTTCCTGTCCGCAGAGCTAAGGCTGAGAACATGGGTCAAGAGAGGTACTGGTGGAGATGGGGCTTGAACTGCTGGTTTCTGGCCCCAGAGCTCATGCCTCTGCCCTCCAGCAGCAACGTAAATGGAATTCCCCAAAGAGGCTCATTCTGAAAACCAATGACTTTTGCCAAAAAGCTACAATTAAAAGAATCCACATATGTTCACACAAGAAATGCTAAACAACGATATACAACTACATGTCACAATATGAATGAATCCTGTGGCATGGTGAGGCTGGCTCGTACCAGCTCCTAAGAGCTGATTATGAAATATTTTGGAATTTTCCAAGCTGATTCTTAAATCATTAGTGGCTTGAAATCAGCCATGGTGGGAGTGTTTATACCACAGAAATTGGCAAACACTCCAAACAGAGACTTTTTTTTTCTTTTTTTGAGAGCCAACTTACCAGCAGACTGCTGGATGGATCTTACAGATGCAGAGCCGAAGTAACCAGACATAAAAAAGGACGCGCTGATCCCATTTCTAAGGAGTTCAAGAACAGATGCCGCCTCCTACAGGGATGGAGGTCAGGGTGGAGGTCGCTCTGAGGTGTGGTGGGAGCATCAGGCAGGCTGGTCCTGCTCTGCGTCCTGATCTTGGTGGTGGTTAGCTGAGCATGCTCAGCCTGTGAAAATGCACTTGTGATGGAGACTTTTTCACAGACACAGCCTCTTAACATCCCCAAACATCTTGGCAGAGAAGAGGGAGTGGGGCACTATTTGGCCGAAGCAAAGAGAACTCTCCTTGAGCCTTTAAGAGAGATCAAATGAGCCTTCACAAGTGAGACTCTAAGACTCCAGCTCAGGAGTCAGAGGTTCTACTCTGCAAGCTCAGGCAAGTTCCTCAGTCATGCTGGGCCTCAGTTTCCCCATCTATTAAATGGAAATAATTACCAAAAAACAAACAAACAAACAAAAAACCTACATCTGGGGTGTTAAGGAAACTGAATGTGTATCACGTTGCCTCAAACACTACAAACATACAATATGTTGGCTATTATTTTTTTTTGCCTTTATTATTAATAAGCAGGTTTGCGTAGGAAATAAGAAAAAGAGAAGAGGAGGGAAAATGAATGTGTGAGAAAACAGTCAGAGAAGGAAAAGCACAGCATTTCCTGCAAAGTGTGTGTTTTGCCTCTGCCGCCCAGTCCTCCCCACCGCCCCTACCATGACTGGCTAAGCTCCTTCCTAACTGAAAATACTGAGTCTGCAACAGAATAGAATGGCCCAGAGTTGAAATAATACTAGCTTGGACCAACTCTGATTCTGGGGCATGCCAGGCACGTGGTCCAATCTAGATTTAGTAGAATTCACCCAGTTAAACCCATGGCAGTTTCCCAAAGTAGCTCTAAAGGAATCATACCAAATGTGGAAGGACTAAAAATTCTGGAAAGGGCTTAAAAAAAAAAGATAGAGAAAACATAAATAAAAATTATAAAATTTTCATTTCCCTCAGAATGGATGGTGACAGGCTTGCATGTTTCATGTTTTGATCCCAACATGATTTTCCCTTGGGCTATCAATAAATATTTACCAATAATTCACTTTATTCTACATGATCACTTTGTTCTACATGAGACTCTACTCAAGGTTCAAAGAGAAGCAAAGATTCTCAGAAGTAAAAAGGGACCCTGAAGATCACCTCATCCAATCACCCACTGGTTACCTAAATTTTCCAACAATTTGGTGGGTAGCCAGCCAACGTTTCTGACATTTGCATACTTCTAATGACAGGGAACTCACCACATCAGGAGGCATCCTGTGCCTCTGCACACTGCTCTGTGCAAACATCACTGAAGAGAAATAACTGGCCTGGCTCTGGTCCACACGGAGTTTGGCTCTACGCCCCAAGGCCTCCCAACAACAAGGAGAGCAATCCCCCTCCCGCTGGATGTCTCCCTACATGGGTGCAGGCCCCACCTTGCTCTCATATTTGTTTGGTTCAATAATGTCTTTAGAGAATGTCACCTCCATTTTTTCCCAGGTTTCCCATTTTTTCATCTTCTTGATCTTGCTTCCCTATTTTTTTTGAAGATTTTATTTATTTATTTCACAGAGATCACAAGTCGGCAGAGAGGCAGGCAGAGAGAGAGGGAAGCAGGCTCCCCGCCATGCAGAGAGCCTGATGCGGGGCTCGATCCCAGGACCCTGGGATCATGACCTGAGCCGAAGGCAGAGGCTTTAACCCACTGAGCCACCCAGGCTCCCCCTGCTTCCCTATTTTTAACTATTACAAAGTTACAGATCAAAACCTAAAGAGTGTTATTCCTTCCATGCCACTTTTTCTTTTAAAAATTCTTTCTAAAGAGGAATTTTCACCCAGTCTAGGGTATTCAGATGTTCTGTAACCTCTCCCTGCTGGTACGTCCAGCCACGTCCTCTAACACCGCCCCACATCCCATCTCCTTCAGCAGAAACTGTTCTCCTCCATGAGCCGGCAAATGCAGCTTCCTCCATCCCACCATCACCCCCCCACAATCCCAGCTCAGACGTTGCTTCTCACCTCTCCATTACACCTTTCCAACATCTGTGCCCCGTCATCCTCCTCTGTCAGAGGGTGGCTCCCACCACGGTCTCTCCCAGAACCTGTCCCACTGAACTGGACCCTGATGCCACCCATGCTTCTTTGCATCTCTCTCTCCCACTGACAGTGAACTGTTGGATCGGGGACTACTTCTCCTTTTCCATCTTCCAGCATCTACCGTCCTTCTTGCATAGGGCAAGCCCACCATTTTTATTGAATGACTTGTTTCTGTCTCTGCTAATTCAAGTGTGCCAGGTATGTGCTGGCTGTGAACTTGCTGGTTGCATTCCTTTAAGAAATGCCCAGAAGATTTGCTGACATAAAGTGGTTTGTGTAGAAATAGCAGCCTTGTTAACCAACATGTACAGATGCTAATCTTACCTAAGCCCAGTAGAGTAGAGCATTTCTCAACATGGATTTCTAAGAAGAAAGCTATGGTGAAGGTTCAGATTATAAGATCTGCTAACAGAAGCCAGTCACAGTTGTAAACATGAGTATAATTGGTGCATGGTCTATGGAACACAGCCCCACTGGGGGTGCTTTTGTTGTGTTTGGAGTTTGATCACATTAATAAAATTAAGACTCCAGCACTGGAATCTATTACATGTTAGATAAAATAAGCAAGTTTCTTAACATTAAAAACATGATGCCAAAATCCCAGCTCATAGGAAGATGAATTATACATACTCTTCCCTATTCTTCCTGCTGAATCCAACAAAAAACCTGGACATTAAGTGTAACGTTAAGAGACAGAATGAGAGACTCTGAAAGGTGGAGAAGAGGTGGTAAGCTAGGGAACTCACAACCCGAGTAACAAAACGATGAGTCCTTGGAGTTGACCCTGACCCCACCCATGCTTGGCATTAAAGAAGCCAGCCAACTGGAAACACCAATGGACACACACAAAAGCAACCCCAACAAGAGCCTGCTCTGTCTAGCCGAAGGACAGGAAGAATCAGTCTAGCAAGACAGAATACCGTTAAGACAATAACTACCCAACTCTAACCAAATACCATAGAAAAAAAGGTGGCCCCACCCTACCCACACCAACGACCTAATGAAGAGACTAGACTTCTACCCTCCCTAGGCTAGAAGGAGGTGCCCCAACACCCTGTTAGCCTGGTGTCAGAGAAGAGCGATAGAGAGCTGGGATGCTCATCTTCACTGAGCAGCACCCCTACCACCTCCTGGAGACCAGGTGTCAGTGGAGGCCACCTGGGAAGGCTAGATTCCCTTCCTGCTTCGGTAGTCCCAGAGAGTGGTATCAGGACTTCTACCAGAGCCTGGCAGGAATAAGGCCAGGGCCTCCCCTAGCACCTCTGGCATCATTCCAGCTCTCAGAGTCCTTATATCATTGTCTGTTGAAGAATTTCCAGTGTGTCTCATTATATTTAGAGGTGAAGAACAGGGGAGAGTGAGTATACGCCATCTTGTTCTAGAACTGAAGAGCTAGCATCTATTTTGATGCTCACTCTGTGCAAGGCACTGCCTCTGCTTCCACAGCTAACCAGACGGAAGCAGATCCCCATGTAATTTCTGAATGCCTAGACCATGCAGATGGGTTGCCTCTACTATAAGGCTGTCTGTGTTTCTCAGTGGAACCCTTGAAAAAGATCAAGGATCAGTGGAGCCCAAAAAGTGAATACGCCTTTAATCCACAGTTCCAAGGTGGCCCTTGTTTTCATCACAGGATGAAGTTGTCTCCGTTTTACCCAGTCACTAAAGGGATCAAAATTGGGAGGCTCCCCACTTGGCACTGCCCTCCATCCCTTGCTTTCCTTCTGTCTCCTGTCCTTCCAGCTCAGTAAGCCCACTTTTGCAGCTCTCCTCCCTCCTGCCTTGCTGTCAGCCTGCTACTTGTCCCTCTGACTTTGGGGGGCCTACTTTTGGAAGGGTCTTCCTTTCAATCCTTACTGAGAATTTGCTGAGGGTCAGGGAATTATGTAGCCAAGGTCATTTTTATTGTATCTAAATTAAGAGAAAATTAACTCTGAGGAGCACTTAACAGACATGTGTGTTACCAGCCAGAACTTGGGTACTTGGTTTTGATAATATTTTGGCAGCTCCATGGCTGATTTCACCACATCCTTGTTGTTGGGTGTGTTCCAGATGATCCAGGCTGCTCAAAAAGGGGCTTCTAAATAAATGAAGTGTTTTTGCATTTGTTTGGTAAATACCCCTCACCCCATACAACACCTAACAGTTTCAAGCTCATGACTAAGTCTTTTGGGTAATATACACAAAAGTGAAGATATTTTTTTTTCTACTTTCCTATTACAAGAAAACAGCTGAAAGGATATTTTACTACACTCTCCAAAAGAAATCGTTTCTGTGCCAAAATCAAACATGAGACATTTCAACCCAAAATAACATCTGACATTGCCACGGGTACCTTAATTATAGCTCATCTACAAGAAAACTGTTTGAAGGCAAAAGGGGGTTTTCAGTTGAGTTTTGTTGGAAATTAAATCCAACTATAACGAGCATTAACTATGGACTGGATAACACCATTTCCAACATGTAGAGCACTCCTATCCTGGACCCAGATTTTAATGACGAGGCTCTGTGCCAGGGGCCTTCCATCACCCAGAAAGAAACCTGGAAGGCTACACCGCAGGCCCTCGAAGTAGACGTAACTGGTAAACGGACATGTGTGACTTAACAGGACAAAAATAACAGACCACCAAATACTTGTAAACTCACTTGTTTGGACCCAACGTGGGTCCCTGAAATAATCACGTACCGATTTCCTAGGGCCCTTTGGCTGGGGTTATGAAATCTTTATTAACGGCACACAGATCTGGACTGGACAAACCTCTTGTTTGCCTCCCTCTGATGCACGGTAAAAAAGTGTTCCTTAGATGAGTCGGCAGCCCCTTCCAAACACACTGATGAACGAAGCCTGAGCTGTCTGGATGATCATCTGACCCCTTTCCCACCCTGCCCCCAAATGAGGTGGGCAACTACATCATCCTGAGGCCCCACGACACTGCCTGGGCTCATCCCGATCTCTGTCCCCAGGGCTCTGAAAAGGACGCTTCTTAAGGAAATGGGCTCTCAGGCACTGTCAGTTCCATGGACTCTGTCCTTCCATGGTATATGTGGCCTGGCACCAGCCTGAGCAGTGACTGTGGTCCAACAGCTTTTGTGTCTGGCAGCGTGTGAGTGTGCATACGTGTGAGTGCACATAGACTGTTGCCAAACAGGAATACCTTTGCAGGCACTTTTTTCCTGACCAGCTCTCAGGACTCTAAACAGTCTCTTAAAAGTGCCCCAACATCTGATCTGATCCATCCAGTTCCTCCTTCTTGTGCCAACCAGATGGGTCCTTCTGAAACCCCCAAACCAAGGAGGGTTGCATGTCCCCTCATCAGAAGAGTCTGGGGACTTACCACCTCCCTGTCTAGAATGGGGGGTCTGGACCCACCATCTACCCTCACTGCCACACTCTTCTCTTCCTTTACAATACTCAGAAAACACCCATTACCTTTCAAGACTCAGTTAAGTCTCCTATCCTCTATAAAACTTTTCCCAACCTGTCCATCCACCTCCCCACCTCAGCAAGCAGAAATGACACACCATATATTTTTGTAATTATTATAGCCTTACACGCAGGTCTTTCACTAGTGAATGAAACAGAGAAAATACGATCCTGAAAAGTATCTTTGTATGCCCAGCCTTTCACCCAAATACCTGGCACAGAACACTCACCAAATGTTTGACAAGCTAATGAATGCATCTTTCAGCTGGCAAAGAATTCCAAATCCTTTCTGGAATGAAAGATACATTCAAAAGAAAAGTGCTTGAGCCCAAGGAGACCTGCCACATCAGGGAATTGCCAGCTGGGACTTCCAAAGAGCATAGAGATGTACCTTCCCGCCATGTGACTACCAACCACGCAGAGAGAGGGTGCTCATGGCCAGCAAAAACCAGAAAAGAAAGGCCCAGAGCCATGGCCAGCTTCTCCTTTCAACCTGCCCTAGCATGGGGGAGTGGGACGCTAGGAGAGGCAGAAGGAAGAGGAGGGCAAGAGTAGATCTTACTTGTACCCTGGCCCAGTGATGGTCCCCAGAGCCTGAGCCAGGCCCGTACTGCAGGAAGGGACATAGGGAGAGCATTTTCTCATCTCGCTTCTTTCCTGACCCTCTCTCCTTGGTCCTCGGGCTCTTGCACCCTTATAACACTTACTCTCAGAAAAGTATCTGAGAATAAACTAGCCAGAGCATGCGTACTGCCTTCTGTCTCATTCCAGATCTCTAGAGATGACAATAAGGTATGCTTTATAAAAGAAAACAATTCCCATCTGTGCTAGATAACCAGAAGGGGCAGGGGTGCTAAGAAATGAGATCAGAGACCACATGGAGAGTGGGCCTGCTCACCCCACAGCCTGGCCTGTCCCCACCACACCCCCATCACTAGATTATAGCACCAAAGATACAGCATTCAAGACAAAACGGGAAAACAAATCCACAAAGGGATGAGTATTTAAACAGACTTTTTTTTAAGTTTTTATTTATTTATTTGACAGAGATCACAAGTAGGCAGAGAGGCAGGCAGAGAGGGAGAGGGGGAAGCAGGCTCCGCGCCAAGCAGGGAGCCTGATATGGGGCTCGATTCCAGGACCCTGGGATCATGACCTGAGCTGAAGGCAGAGGCTTTAACCCACTGAGCCACCCAGGTGCCCCAGGGATGAGTACTGAAAGAGAATGATCATCCAGAAAAAGCTCTGAACTCATGAGTGGAAGAATAAATTCTCCAGAAAAAGAATTCAAACGAAGCAGAAGAAGACCCAAAAGGAAATGTAATTAATTTTATGGCAATTGTATGTACACATTCTTCCACAGATAGACATTTTTTAAATTTTAAGTAAAAACTACCAAAAAGAGCACAAGTGAAATCTTTCAGATACAAGACAAATGAGCTTTATTAAAGGGGCAACAGGACAGAAAATTCTGTACCCAACCAAACTATCATTCAAATGTGAAGGGGGAAATAATTCCAGTTAAATCATGGCAAACTGGATTGCTGTTCCCAGTTCTTCACTCCCTTTCTTGGCTCTGGTGCCTTGAAGTACCACCCAGCACAGAAAGAGGAAGGAATAGCTCCCACCCCATTGGCTTTGGGCTTAGCCATGTGACTTGCTTTGACCAATGGCAGATAAGCAAAAACTTGGGCTGTGTTTGCATGCTGCAGCATAGCCTCTCAAGCTCCTCCAGTTTGCCATGGAAACAGTACGCTCCAGTGAGCTGCTTCTCCCAGAATAAAAATACATGGAGCGGATCCAAATCCAACTCACAGCTGGGGCCAAGCCCAGCCAAGCCTAACCAAAAGGAGCCAAACCCAGCTAAGCCACAGACCCACAAGCAAGCAAAATATATGTTTGTCACTGTAAGTCACAAGACCATGGGTAAATTGTTATGGAGCATTAATGCAGCAACATGTAATTAATAGACAAACAGAAAGTTTACTGAATTATTGAGGCCCCTTTTCTGAAAGAATTACCAGAGGATATCCTTTAGCAAATTACAGTACAATTCAAGAGGCAAGGAACAACAACAACAACAAAAAGTAGTAAGAAAAGACTAAAATAGGGGCGCCTGGGTGGCTCAGTGGGTTAAGCCTCTGCCTTCGGCTCAGATCATGATCTCAGGGTCCTGGGATGGAGCCCCACATCGGGCTCTCTGCTCAGCAGGGGGCATGCTTTTTCTTCTCCTTCTGTCCTGCCCCCTGGCTTGTGCTCACATGCATGCGCACTCTCGCTCTCTCTCTCTAATAAATAAATACTTTTTTTAAAAAAGTTAAGAAAATATATAATTAATTATATAGATATTGGTTATAAGAAAAAATTAACAATAATCTTCTTTAAATTTATTTATTCATTTTAATAGAGAGCACAAGCAGGAGGAGGGGCTGAGGAAGAAGGGGAGAGAATTCCAAGCAGATACCCCACTGAGCATGAGGCCAGACTTGGGGCTTGATCCCTCAACACTGAGATCACAACCTGAGCCAAAATCAAAAGCTGGACACTCAACCAACTGAGCTACCCAGGCGCCCCCGAAATTAAAAATAATCTTGATGACCATTCCAGATGATCTCCAGTTGACGAGTGGTGATGGCAGGGAAGGAAATTAAGGTTCTCAGCTTGTTTAAATGGTATCAGAGAGCATGAGGAATGTAGATGCACTCAAATCAACATTGATTGGGGGAGAATAACTGTCAATGTGTTTATTAAAGTTTTAAGGGTAATTACTGGAGAAATGTAGAATTGAGATATATTACTTTCAATCTATTAGAATAAAAAGCAAAAAAAATGAAGACAATAATCCAACAAAAGGCAAGAATTTTTTTAATTAAAAAAGACAACAGGCAGGAGCGCTTGGGTGGCTCAGTGGATTAAGCCTCTGGCTTCGGCTCAGGCCATGATCTCAGGGTCCTGGGATCAAGCCCCGCATCAGGCTCTCTGCTCAGTGAGGAGTCTGCTTCTCCCTCTCTCTCTGCCTGCCTCTCTGCCTACTTGTGATCTCTCTCTCTGTCAAATAAATAAATAAAATCTTAAAAAAAAAAAAAAAGACAACAGACAACATTTTGCAGATAAAACACAGGATAATATGGCAGGAATGAATTCAAATACATCAGTAATCAGTAAAAAAGTAAAGGTTAAATTCTTCCATAAAAGCAGAAATTCTAAAAATTAGGGGATACTCCTAAAACATAATAATGCAGAAAGGACAAAAAGAAAAAAAAAACATAACAGGCAAACACTAATAGATACTGAATCAATATCATTTCCAGACAGTAGAATTCCAAGATGAAAGCACTAAAGAAGACAAAGAAAAAATATATTGAATAAAAAGTGGAATCTATATAACAGTCATCAACCTTGATGGACCTGACCACTAATTCCAAAATACTGGATACAGAGACTGACAGAAAG
This sequence comes from Martes martes, assembly GCF_963455335.1. Classification (NCBI taxonomy): domain Eukaryota; kingdom Metazoa; phylum Chordata; class Mammalia; order Carnivora; family Mustelidae; genus Martes; species Martes martes. The sequence continues at coordinate 103,109,719 of NC_137896.1, read as the reverse complement.
GCAAGAAATGGACACATCCCCCTTATAATGAATACACGCCTCTTCCAAAACTTAACAAATGAAGTTGACCCCAAAAAGGGAGGATCTAGAAGATACAAGTAATATAATAAACGGGACAGATTTAATAGAGAGTTCTGTATCCCACAAGCAGAAAATACACATTCATTTCAAACACATGAAACCCTCACAAAAACTGGCCACTACCAGCTTCAAAGATAATCTCAACAGGTTCTCAAAGCAGAAATCTCATAGGGCCCCTTCACTGAACACAATTCCATAAAATATAAATGAATGGCAAAAGAATAGCCAAAAACCCAATTCATCTGAGAACTTTAAAACCAGCTGAGAAAAACAGACACAGCAGATCATTCTCCCTCTCCACCTAGACTGCTACTCACGACGTCTCCCGCTGCTGAGTGCTCTTTCTCTGCATACATGGTTCTTTTTCCCTCTGAGCATGTCTGTCTCTTGGGATTTGCTTAGATGACTGTATATGAATATTTTTAGGCAACAACCCTGCTTGTCATCCAGTATGCTAGTTCTTAATTGAGAATTGTGGTCAGAGGGGATGTGGGTAGGAGAATCCTTTGCTTATCTTCATAGTACTGAAATTTTATGGAAGTAACTGGTTGTGCAGGACCTAAGAGAAGCTTTTCATATTCTTTTGCTCTTAAAATCAGTATCTTTTTACATTATGCTTTCTATATGACCCTTTTTTGTACATTCAAAAATATTTCACTAAATAAGACTGCTGCTTTTGCTACTTTTTCTAAAAGGGTCTTCAACTAAGTAAAAAAATATATTACATGTAGAGGAAAAAATGTGCCTTGAATGAGCATCTTTCCTCTCACACCCAACCTATAAACAACAGACATAATTTATTTTAAAACCTGTATTCTCTCTCTCCTTAGATCTAAAATGCTGTTGAACATGAGACCTTTGAGGAGAGAGTGTGCTCATCAGAACTTAGGATATCCTGCAGTAGGCCAAGTATGGTAAATGTACAATAAATTTTCTAATTTTACACCTCCAACAGGGAGATATGGTCACTAAAAAATAAAAATATATATGTAGGACTTATTGTACTCTTCCTTCATCAAGCTGTTTGCTATGGTTTTCAAGATCAGAATATAACTCAAAAAAGTGAATGTTTCCTGTAGTAATATATTAGTTCAAAAAATGTATATGATACAAGTAAATAAATATTAAAAAACAAATTTCAAACAGAACTGTGAAGTACTTTGAAACAAGCACAAGGCAGTGCATATCAAAACCTATAAACTGCAGTTTGAGAGGTATTCTGAAAAAGTTTTATAGTCTTTAAGGCAAATATCAGAAAAAAATTTTAATGAAATGGATCCACTTGAGCATTCAACCCAAGAAGCAAAAAAAACCAAAAACAAACAAACAAAGAAAATCAAAGCAGCCAAGGAAGAAATGCAGAATTAATAAATACAAAAGCATAGATAAACGTTTGCCCAAGGAAGCAAAGGTTTGTTTCTTGAAAGCTACAATAGCTAGATAAATAAAGGAGTCAAGAATTTAGAATTTAGTTGTGTGTGTGAGTAAGGGTGTTGCATAGGCAAGTAAATATGGGAATCTCAAATTAGGGGGAAATCAAACTCTATTGGAACGATCAATAAAATTTACTGAAACAAAATTAAGTTTCGATACTTGACTCACACCCTACACACAAAAATAAATTCCAAATGAACCAAAGATAAAAACATAAAACAAATATAATACAGTCATTACAAAAAATATAACATTTTTGTAAATTTAGGGTACAGTAGAAATAAAAAGCAAAGGCTACAAAGAAAAGGACTATATACATTTCTTAATCATTTACAGTGACCAGAAAAATATAGTTTAAAAACAAAAGAATAGATCGACATAACTTGCAATATGCCTAACAGAGAATTAGCATCCAGAATTATAAAAAATTTAACAAAAGTAACAACCCTTCTTTTTTTCTACACTAGGAGTGTCATAAACAGCTCCATGATTTCATCATTCATTCTCCTTAGCTTTCTGCACAGACTTGGTATGTACTACTGGAAATACATCTTCCAAAACCCACAGCATAAGTCACCTGACTCCAATACGTTGATAGAAAATGAATGGTCATGGAGAGTTAGATGAACAGTCATCCAGAGAGATGCAGATCTCACCACACATAACTTCTTCTAAAATAATTTTGTGTTTGTGTTCCAAGTGCTTCCTGCTTGTTTAGAACACAGTCTCTGCAAATTCCTTTACTGTACAGCTAGATGAAATTAATGTCCCATATAAGAAGCCATTCTGATTTCTACATAATGCAAACTGATATTTGACAGGCTCTTGTCATTATAAGAGCTAAAAAAGTTTTATATAATTTGTTATAGTTAGTTTGTGTTAGTATCCAAAATATATTAAGAACTGATATAACTCAATATCAAGAACCAAGAAACAAATAATCCAATTAAAAATGGGCAGGAGGCATGAACAGACACTCCTCTAAAGAAGACATCCAAATGGCCAACAGACACGTGAAAAGATGTTCCACATCACTCACCATCAGAGAAATGCACATCAAAATACAATGAGATACCACCTCACACTTGTCAGAATGGCTAAAATCAAAAACACAAAAAACAACAGGTGTGGACAAGGATGTGGAGAAAAAGGAATACTCATGCCCTGCTAGCAGGAATGGGAACTGGTGCAGGCAATCTGGAAAACAGTATGAAACCTCCTCACAAAATTCAAAAGAGAACTACCCTATGATCCAAGAATGACACTATTAGATATTTATACCCCAAAAAAACAAAACAAAAACTCAAAAGAAGGAGGACAGACTTTTTTCCCTTATGATAAGAACTCCTGAAATCTACTCTCTTTTGTATATGTGTTACAGCAAGTAACAAACCCCCACCCCTTTTTTTTTTCAACAGGAGGAGGTAGATAGGCAACCTACAAAAGGAGAAATACAAGGAGGCACTGAGAATAAAAAAGGATGTCAGCCTTACTAGTCTCTGCACCAAGACCTATCACCTCCACCTGGCGATGGGGAAGAGAGAAGGCAAAGAAAAGCACAGACTCTTCATTTGAACCTTTTTAGGATGTCTGCAAAGTAGCCATAGAGAAAAAGAACTTCAGTGTGCTAAAAGCAGACATTATCCAAGGATCTTCCCCCAAAATCTGAATTGTGACTTAAAGGGCCCCTTTGATCTGACGCAAGTTAGGCCTCCAAATTTCTGGAATTTTGACAGCAGCACAAACGCTTTCATGTTGCCATCTGCATCACAAATACAATCACACTTTGTGTTCCTCTTGGGATCACACTTCCAGCAGAGAGTCTTATGTGTAATTATTCTTAAAAACCTCCCCACGTGTAAATCAGGCCACAATGTTTTCATGCAAAAAGCACCTAGTCCTTCTTCCCAGAGTTGCAACATGAAACCTAGTCAACGTCTTAGAAACCACAGACCCAGGCTTGCCCACGAAAGCACCACTCCCAGGGGCCCAAGCCCGCTGAGCCCTGGTGGAGTGCGTTCAACCGCACAAGACATTAAGAACTAAACAGGAGCGGCCAAACTAATAGCTCACAATGAAGAGAACATCAGCGGACATGGGCCAGCCCAGGGGACAACGGACAGTTTAAAAGTACTCAGCACCAGCCACAAGACATGTAGGGGCATGACAGCCTGTCCTAGAGACCAGCCCTCACCTTCAGCAAGTCCTGCACTTAACCATCCAATTTGGTTTTAACTGTGGTTAAAATACACAGAACATTAGCCATCTTAACCATTTCTGTGAGTTCTATTCTACAGCATGAAGCACATTCACGTTGTTGTGCGACATCCCCTCCATCCACCCAGAGAACTCGTTCCACCGTCCCAAATGAAACTCTGTACCCATTAAACACTCACTCTCTGTGTCCCCACCCTCAACCCCTGGCAACATGGGTCCACTTCCTGTCTTTAAGAATCTGACTGTTCCAGGCAGCAAGCACTTCTCGAACGGAATTATACAGGAGCTCTCTCTTTTTCTGACTGGCTTACTGATCACCTCAAGATTCATCTACATTGCAGGCATGTGTCGGAATTTCTTTCCTTTTTAAGGCTCGATAATATTCCATTCTATGTATATACAACATTTTGCTTATTCATTCATCTGTGGATAGACCTTTAGGTTGCTTCTACCATATATTACAAATATCATCCTAGGCCTTTTCTAAAGGCATCTAAAAGATTCCACACTGAGGCACTGCAAAGTCCTGCAGTGAGCCTTATTTTCCCAAAATTAGCCTCATGTCTAACCTAAATCTTTTGTGCTGTATCTTAAGGTCATCTCTTCCATGTGCTCAATGAAGGTTCTGCCTTTCCCCCTTCCCACAAGCTGGAGGACTTCTCACTTCACCCTGCTACACCTTGGTTTTCTCACGGGCCAAGGGGGAAATCTGTGCAGGGCGTGAAGCACGTGCAGTGCACTGATGCACAGGAGCGCCTGGCCCTGAGCCTGACGCTTAGCAAGAGTGCAGTGTTGGCAGCACTTTGAAATCAGCCTGCTCTGTAGATTTAAGATTTGTCCATCTTCTGTACTCAATCTCAAACTCCTCTAGATGACTCATATTTCCTAACCAAGTCCTGTGTGTTTGTCTGTGTGTCCAATTAGTCAACTTTCACACACAGAGATGCCAGCTGAGCAACCTGCACATCCTTCCAGATGGCTCAGGGCTGAGCACTGGAGGCCATGCCACGAGAAGCAGCTTAGGGATGCATCACTGCAGCCACCTGGGGCTGGGTTCTAGACCCACATCTCTTCGCCTCTCACCACCTAAATCTCCAGAAACACGTTCTTGGCTGGTGCCAAAGTGAAGGCACTAAGCCAACTTCCCACACACGCTTCCCTTGAGGGCAAGGTTTTCCACATGCTGAGGTGGCCCTTGAACCCAGATCATTTCAGCTAACCCCAGATTTTTTCAGGCTCCTGCAGACAGCCCTCTCCTTAACTACTCCTACTTCTGGCTGTGTTTGCTCCTTTTTACAGTAAAGAAACAAAAAATGCTATCTCTTCTCAGCCCAGAATAACCTGCACAATCCCATCTCTGGCATATTTGTCTCTGTGTTCAATATAGTCATGCAGTTGGTGCCCCGATGTGCCAGCCCTGTGTTGGGGGCAAGTGCAGGCTCGTGTCCATCAGTGGCCTCTCTTGCCTCACAGCCAGGATCTCCTCCTCTAGGGCCTTCCCGTAGGGAACGCTAATGGCGGTTCCCCTACTGTCATAAGCAAGTGGGCACAGGACCTCCCCTGCCAGCAGCCTCAGTGTCAGGAACCCTACCTGCTTCAGAAGTCCTTCCTACAGTCATTTACAAGATGGAAATACTAGTGGGAAGCACCAGAAGCTTACTTAATAAGGGGACGTGTGCTATCAAACTGATTTTCTTCTGGAGAATGAAATCATGGGAGAGACTGACCTGGGCATGGGGGCAAACAAACCTGGGTTCAAATTTTAGCTCCTCCACTTACTAGCAGTAGGATGGTCATCACTGGGTGGCTGCCCAGTCACACCACCTCCCCCAGGGGCTAAGGGCTCAATGATCCTGGCCATACCTGGCAGAACCTGGGGAGAAACAGCTGGCCAATCCCCTTCACAGACTAACGGCCAATGCCCTTCACAGACTAACAGCCATCCAGTGGCAAACCCTCTTTTTCACTGTATGAACTGTTCTTGTTTCGAACTGGGGATTCCAGTACAAGCCCAAGCTTTATCTGCTCCTGAATCCAGATTCAGAAATGTCTAAAAACTTCACATATACCTGTTAAGCACTTGACCGTCAGGTCCCACTCCTGGAACACACAGTGACTGACAGAGCTATCGGACAGGGGCCTGCTCCCAGCACCGTTCAAGCCAGAAGGCCTCTCACTGTGCCACTAGGGTCCCCGGGACTCTCGACACCTGCTCCTACTGAGGTCTGCTTGTTTCCGATTTTCCCAGGAATCTAGAAATGAGCTCCACAGCCCTGCAGTAAATCCCTGTTTATTGCTGGAGCTATCACAACCTTAACTGATGTACTGTGTGATCTTGGGCCAAGCATATTAGCTTGTGTGAGTGTAGACAGGCTGTGAAGTGGTGTAGACAAAGTGCCCAACACAAGGTTGGCCCTAAGCAGAACCACCATAAAGAAGAACCATGCTCCCTGACTCATCAGACGCAGGTCTGAAGGGCAGCCGGAGTGGAGGGAGCATGGTGAGAGATGGAGAATGGCCAAGCTGAAGGGATGGGCAACAGAGAGGGTGGAGGCCTGAGACCAGCTTTACTCAGTGCCCACTTCTGCTCCAGACCACTGTCCCTGATTCCCATCCCTGCATTCCACACCCCAACACACGCCCCAACATGATCTATTCTGATGATTTCAAAAGCCCCTGATCACAGTGTATCTGTGCTCCTCAGCACGCTGAGTCCTGTGGGCAGCTACTTCCTTTAAATGCCCTGACTGAAGATGATGACTATGATGGCACGGTAGGAGAATCAAGGTCCCCACAAAGGTATTCACCTCTTAATTCCCAGAACCTTGGATGTGACAAAATCAAAGAATGCAGAAGGATTTAAGGTTGTTAATCAGATGATAAGGGAGATCATCCTGGATTATCCAGTTGGACCCGACACAGTCACACGAGCTCTTAAAAACAAGAGAGGGACCCAAAGAGTTGCTAGAGATGTGATGTAAGGACTCAACCCACCACTGCTGGCCTTGAGATGGAGGACAGTGTCACAAGCCAAGGAACTAGCAGCCTTTGGAAGCTGGAAATGGCCCTCAGTTTACAGCCAACAAGAAAACAGGGGGCTCAGTCCTACAGCCATAAGGAACTGGGTTCTGTCAACAACCCAAAAGAACAAGGAAGCAGATTCTCCCCTAGAGCCTCCAGAAAGGAGCACAGCGCTGCCCACACTTTGATTTTCACTTGGTTCTAAGACCCATGTCACACTTCTGATTCCAACTGTAAGAAAATAAACGTGTATCGCTTTAGGTCCCAGAGCCTGTGGTGGTGTGTTACATTAGCAACCGAAATGAATACAGCTGGTCCTGACTCATCGTGCAGGCCTGTGCACACTGCCCCCTATGCACGATCATGTTTAATCTCCATGACAGCCCTGGTAGTAACAGCTCCTGTCATCAGCTCCATCTTACAGAATGGGAGGAGAGAAGCTCTGTCCCTTTCCCAAGGTCACACATCCCCTGAGTGGGGAGTAGGGACTGGATTCCAAACTGATCAGACTTCAGAGGCTGTCCGCAAGCCACCGTGTAATTGTGCCTCCCCAGGGCCCAGGTCCATACAGAGCCAGAAAAAGTTGTCAGTTCCCTAAAGCACACGAGCACATACATAAACACATACACACACACACACACACACACACACGCACACACAGAGTAGAGCCATCCTGGTCATCCTTTGCTTCTCCACGGTTGTGCTGACTGGCCCCAAGTACCTTTTGTATAGGAATGTCTTGCCGTGTGATCTGGTTATGTGATCGTTTAGAACTTTTTGGTTTTAGGTTCTGGCAAACTTGACATAAACTAGCAGCTCCAACAGGAACCAGCACCACAACGAAGGTGGTCGTGCCACTTAAGAAAGTGTTAAACCAAAATCCACTCCCCTGGGCCCCCTCCCATGGGAGAGCTCAGCCACCGGCTTCCACAGGTCTTCTTTAAAATCCCTTCTTTAAAAAGCCAAGCAAACCATGCATAAATCTAAAATAAAAATATTTGCTTAATGAAGGGGGGAAATAAAAGAGTCTTTAATGGGTGGTGTGGTTTCTTTTACTATCTGAGGAAGATCGAGATGACAAACATCACAAAAATCATGATCTGACACAAAGGAGTCACAATCTCTAACATTTCTTTGCCACTAATTCTCAGAATTCTGAAATGGATTAGCAATTATTATAATAAACCAGGGTTTTTCAGAGTGTTACCTACTGACTTGCAAAAGGGGTTTCACCCTATGTTAATTCCTCAATGACTTTTCGTTTTTCATATTTGGTGTCATTTCCTCCTTTTGCAGAGAGCAGTCATGACACAGCAACCATGACCCTGGGAGGGACCTTCGTTTCCTATGAAGATTCATACTTTGGCCCCACCAGATCGCTGCCATTGGTCTCCAAAGGAAACATCTCTTTATTTAAAGAAGTAAATCTGCCAATTTTGTGAAATGTGGGCAATCCTGGGAACGAAGAAACTTTGAGTCCAGCAAATAACAAATTAGGAAAAAGTTCCTGAAAGAGTGTTACGGTTTTTCCATGAGGCCACTGCTGCAACGTCAGCAGGGAACCGTGGAAGCATCAGAAGAAATGACTTTTGCACTTATGTGCTTCTTGGGATTCCTGAAGTAAAGAGAGAAATCAGTCTGACTCACATACACCTCCAGGCCAGGAAGAAAGGCGAAAGTAGATATGAAGTATGTCCCATGTCTCAGAGGCTGTAGAAGGACCAGCCATCACGAGAGTTTGTCGCTCTGCTCTGCCTATCACATGTACCCTCTTACTTATTCACAGCAGTGCTGTAAGCCCCCAATATGCAGATGGAGAAAGAGAGACCCAGACAGAGTCAGTGGACCCTGAGGTCTAGATTTGAAGCCAGGGGCCAGATACAATCACATGTAGGTGCTATTAGGATCCTTGTCACTGGATACCAAGGGTCACTCACGTGGACAGGGCAGACACGAGGTCGAAAACCATACTATCACAGCCCCAAAGGAAACGAGTCTGAGGAAGGTGGATGTAGGGAACAGCTGCCACTGAGAGGACTTCCTACTTGAGAAGTAAGTGACAGCCAGCCACCGGTTCACCCCAGGTAGGCTGAGCAGATGGGGCAGACAGGGTCTCATAGGCCATCCAGGGACCAGAAGAAGGAAAATACAAGAAGCCGAAAGAGGAACTGGTGCTGCTGAGGGCTTCCAACAAGGGGCCGGGTGAGCTCTGCTGGGTGAGCAGACAAGGGCCACACCTGCACACAGCTCTCTCCCAAACAAGCAGGCCTTCCTCTGGCACATCCTATTTGCCTCCAGAGCAGGAAAGCAGGGCACAGAGGGAAGGAGGAGGAGTGTAAGGAAAAGAGGGGTGCTGAGCCAAGTACGTTCCTCCCTTACCCCCTAAGTTAGCAAGTCGTAAGCAAGAAAAAGCCAGTGAGCAGTTTGGGCTCCTTTCTTTTAAAAGCAACCTCTTTCTGGTGGCTCAGTCTGTTAAGCGTCTGCCTTGGGCTCAGGTCATGATCCCAGGGTCCAGGGATTGAGTCCCAACGTCAAGCAGGGAGCCTGCTTCTCCCTCTCCCTGCTTCTCCCTCTGCCTGCTGCTCTCCCTGCTTGTGTTCTATCTCTGACAAATAAATAAATAAATAAAATCTTTAAAAAAAAAAAAAAAAAGTAATCTCTCTCCCACCATCACTTATCAACTCCCTCTTTAGAAGAAGAAAGAAGTTGGGGTGGCTGGGTGGCTCAGTGGTTTAAAGCCTCTGCCTTCGGCTCGGGTCATGGTCTCAGGGTCCTGGAATCGAGCCCCGCATTGAGCTCTCTGCTCAGCGGGGAGCCTGCTTCCTCCTCTCTCTCTCTGCCTGCCTCTCTGACTACTTGTGATCTGTCTGTCAAATAAATAAATAAAAATCTTTAAAAAAAAAAAAAAAAAAGAAGAAGAAGAAGAAGAGGAAAGAAGTTTCCACTTGATGAAAAAAACTGGGTGGTGGAGCTCCTGCTGTCACAGAAGAAACACAGTATCATCATTCCTCCCTTCCTGACCCACTGAGCGCTCACCACATATCAGGCCAGGCACTGGGGAGAGCAAGCAGGCAGCACATGGAGACAGCCATGCAGCTGTGTAACACCGCACAGGTGCTGAATGCGAGCTGTGGGGGCACAGGAAACATCTGACTGGGGCCGAAGCAGTCACCCAGCACCATCTCCTTACTCCTAGACCGTGGAGAAAACCTTATAGATGAGGCAAGTCTCTTCTCTCTGGAAGCCCTTGGATGAGCTGAGAAGCCACCAAGATGGTTGACTGCTGAGCTCCGCGCAGAGAGCTACTTCTTTCCAGATGACTGGCCCCACACCTGTGGGGCCCCACACCAGTGCCCTCCTGTACAAGGGAAGAAAAGGGCCCACACTTTAGGGACTTGCCCAGGAAAACCGGATGACCGCCAGCTCCAAAGCCAAAGCCCACCCATCTGCAACTTGGCCTGATCCTCAATTAGGTCTAATTCTTCCATCCAACCATTCATTGGTTCACTGAAAAACTTACTGAAACATTTAGAGAAACATTTACAGAGCACTAATTACATACAAGAACTGGACTTGACTCCTTACGTCTCTAGAACTACAGGATGTAATGTTCCCATGGAAATAAACTTCATTGGTGCTATTTCAAACTTATTAGTCATTAGAAGTGTTGCAGTGCTTTTGTCATTTGGTGTATGTCTCTACTTTGACCTCAGTCTGATCACATCCCAGTGACAGGTTCCAAGGGAGAACGTGTGGAGCCCTGACAGCATCTTCCATGGTCTACCACAGTAAAATTACAGAAAACCAAAGATGAAAATGTCCTGAAAGCACCCAGAGCAGAGAAGACGTAGGATTTTCAAAGGCACAACAAAGAGGACAATGGTGACTTTTCTAATGGAAACAAGGGAATGATTTTTTAAGTGCTAGGAATGAAATAGCTTACAACTAAGAATTCTATACCCAGTGAAATATTTTTCAAAGCTCTAGACACAATAAATACACTTTCAGACCCCAAGTCCCTAAAAGAGAAACCTGAGAGTGTTCATCAAAACAAAACCCACAATGAATGAAATACTGAAGGAAATTCTTCAGTGGAAGGAAAATGCTTCCCCCACAAAAAGAAAAAAACAACAATAACAACAGAGAAACAAAGAAGAGCAAGGAAAAAGGCATCCATGTGGGTAAATGTAAACAAATGCCTGAGTGACATCCACAAAAATGGATAAGTAAGAAACTTGAAAGTTTGCCCGTCCATAAAGGCAACCCAAAAACTGGCAAAATTTCTCAAAATTAACTTTCTCAGAACTCTGAAAATTAACCAAAGGCTTACAATAATCCAGGAAGCTTTTGGTCAAGAAAATCAACTAAATCTTATGAAGAAAAGAAATAAAAGGTATCCTATTGGGAAATAAGGAAAACGATCTCTATCTGCAGGTGACATGATCTTATATAAATCTTAAAGAATCAACAAAATCTATTAAGGCTAATGAACAAGTTCAGCAAAGTTATAGGATACACAGTTGTATCAAAAATCAGTTGTATTTTTATATACTAGCAATGAACAATTCAAAAATGAAATTAAGAAAATAATCCCATTTACAATACTATTAAAAAGGAAAAAAACGAAAAAGCATAAAACTTGAACCTGGAAAACCATAACACTTTCTTGGACAAAATTAAAGATCTAAATTATAGAAAGATATCCCACGTTCATGGATAGTAAGACCTAATGTTGTTAACACGGCAATGCTCCCCAAGTTCATTTACAGAGTCAATGTGATTCCTATTGAAATTCCAACTGCTTTTTCAGAAATAGACAAACTGATCCTCAAATTCATCGGGAATTACAAAAAGACCCTAAGTAGCCAAGACAATATTAAAAAAGAAAGACAAGTTTGGAGGGCTCACACTTCCAAATTTCAAAATCTACATAACCCTACAAAAAGATAGTAATCAAGATAGTGTGGTACTGGTATAGGAACAGGCATACACACAGAATGACCAATGGACTAGAATTGAGATTCCAGAAATAAACTCAACAATTCCAATAGCATTGTAAACCCAAGTGAGAAAGGTAAAACAATAAAGTTTCTGTAAGATTGCACAAAAAGTGAAAAAGCAAACCACATGGTAGGAGAAAGTAGCTGTAGCAAATATATCTGGCAAAGGACTCCTATCAAGGACATACGAAGAAAATCTTACAATCAGATAAAGATTAACAACCCAACTTAAAAATTAAGCAAATAATGTAAACAGACACTTCACAAAAGGTGGTATCCAAATGGCCAATACACACGTAAAAAGGCACAAAATCAAAGTTTTAATCATCAGAGAAATGCAAACTCAAGCCACAATGAGATACCTCAACACCCAGTCCAAAAGTAAACTAATAGTACCAAGTGTTGGTGAGGACGTTCTCCAAAGGAAAGCTCATATACTGCTAGTGGGGATATAATCTGTTCAACCGTCTGAACAACCACTGGGCAATATTCACTGACGTTGAAGGTAAAGCACACCTTGTGGCCCATCAGTTCCAGTCTTCGACACATACCCAACAGAGAGGCCTACATATATTCACCAAAAGATACGCTCATGGCACCATTATTCATGATAGCCCAAAACAGAAAAGAACTCAAGGTAACCTTTGAAGGAGAATGAATGGATGAGTATACAGTGGCACTCTAGACAGCAACAGGAAAGACAGGACTGCCACTGTTGACAACACAGAGGAATCTCACCGAGCACTAAGCAAAAGAAGCCAAGCTCAAAAGACCACATACTGCATGGTTCCAGTTATCCAGAAGGTAATGAAACAGGCAACATAAATCTGTTGTGAGGGAAGTTGGGAGGAGGTAATGTTTGGGAGGAGACACGAAGGGAGCATATTGGGTGCCGGTAAGGCTCAATGTCTCTCTCCAGGTAGGGGGCTGTGGCCCCTGCAGCAGTTTTGCACGCTGCACTCATTGTTTCCCCCGCAAGTTCTCCTTAAGATGTAAGACTCACCAGAAAAGCGCTGGAGAGGCCATCCAGACACCACCGGGAGGAGGGTGAGCAGAAGGCAGCGCAGGTGAGAGTGAGGCTGAGCAGAACCCACGAGCAAAGTCAGAAGGCAAGACCGAGATTCACCTCTCATCAGCTGTGCCTGCAGGGACTCCAGGCCAGACCCGCTGAGATGGGACAGCTGCTTCCCCAAGGATCAGAGACAAACCATTTAGAAGGCCTGACTCCATCTATGTGGAAAACTTCATCTCACTTGCCTCCTCCCTGTGGTTTTTTTTTTTTTTTTTTTTTTTTTTTTTTTTTTTTAAATATTTTGTTTATTTGACAGATCACAAGTAGGCAGAGAGGCAGGCAGAGAGAGAGAGGAAGGGAAGCAGGCTCCTTGCCGAGCAGAGAGCCCGATGCGGGGCTCGATCCCAGGACCCCGAGATCATGACCTGAGCCGAAGGCAGAGGCTTAACCCACTGAGCCACCCAGGCGCCCCCTCCCTGTGGTTTTGAACCATATCCAACTTCTTTCTTTCTGATAGCACAAAGGAAGGAATGTGCACACACGGAACTGACTCCAAGTGTCTCCGAGGATGATCAGGGGGAAATACTAGACAGCTTTCAGAAGGCAGGTGAGCCACACCAAAACCAGCCCCAGATTCTGTGGCTGCTTGCAACCACAACCTATTCGACAGCACTAAGGGGCACAGCTGAGTGTGGCCCACGTGTCTGGCAGTGTTCTCCACTATTTCTGTGTGTTATTAACTTGTGTAATTCCCCCAGGAAGCTTAGGATGCATGATTACCATAACTATCCCCAATTTACAGAGGAGAATATTGAGGTACAAAAATGTACGCACCGTGCCAAGCTTCCACCACCAACTACTAGTGGACCTGGGGTCTGACCCACCTGCTTCATCTCTACACTCTGCCACCTCCTGATAACACAGGCCCACCCCACCCCTACAGATGCCCAAGCTTAGCTTCTGCACCACAGGGCTCATTTCTGGAGAAATGTTCCTCAGGGATTCCAAGCCAGTGCATTTAACCCAAGCACAGAGGACAAAATGTATGGTCCAGGGGAAAATGTTGCAGCTCTTTCTGATTCCTCCTGGGGGTGTCACATTGCTAATAAAAGGCCTAATGTCACACTTCTTATGGAAGTGACCACAAACACAAAATTTCACCACCTATAAGTGATGCTGTTTTCAAGTGGTGCACATTGGCTTTGGAAAGTTTTATTCGGTCCCAGCCATGGTCCCAACAACAAGTCCTGCTCTTTGTTCTATACAACTGAATTACCACCAGTCTTGGAAGAGGGTTTTCAGGGAGAACATCCTCAGACCGTGGTCCGCAGGTAAGAAGAATTGTTTGTGTTGGGTTTCTCACCACTACTCCAGAGGGTACCCGCAGATGGTGGTTCACTGGTCAGTGAGGCCACAGCCACTTGAAGCAGCTCGTAGAACATAGAACCATCCCCTAACATCCTGTTGGGAAGCCCTCCTCCCTCCTCCTTCTCTGCAGCATTCTAGAACTCGGCAGGGGGTCACATGAGCATTCCTCCCAGCTTCTAAGCGCTGGTATGTGGGAACACACATGTAAAGTGGCCCAGGGATCCCCGCCTCAATCACCAGCCCCGAACTGTTCCAAGCTGGGAGAGTCTGCATTCGGAGACAGCTGCTTCTTTTCCAAAAGACACCTCAGTTTTACCGTTTATGGGGATTTCCAAGAGACCAGCTTTCAACAGTGGTAAAGAAATGAAAGCATAGTTTGGCACTTGTTGGACATCGGCTGCACTGTGGTGGGTAATCCTGTTAGTTTCTAGTGCACCCTCTATTAATGCCACTCCCAAGTCACCCACAGTCACCCTTAATTTGCAACTAATGGAAACAACTTCCTCAAAATGCAGGGCCACAAAAGCCTGCTTTTAAAATGCTTTTTAATGCTAAGCTGCAAGTCCTCAAGGGCACTGGGGCAACCAGGAAATAAAAAGGGATAAAATGGTTGCCGAGTGTGTGTGGGCTGGTGATGCTACATATGCTGTGGGGGACACTATTGTCTCCAGGATCACCTGCCCAGGGAAGGGAACATGGGTCTCCACTGTCAGTGCACATTCATAGTCCTCTCCAGATTGTGTCTACAAAATTTCACATCTCAACCACCGCGATACAAAGCTCTGTGTAAGTGACAAACACTGTCTGAAACAATGCAAGACGTAATACATGGTTCTATGGACCATGATACTCCATCCTGACGCACACATACTGCTACGGGCTTTCCAAGCCCCTAATCTAGTTAGAGCCTGATGCCAGCAGCCCGCACTGGGAGTGTTCTAGCTACCCTGACTCCTGAGCCATGAAAGGGAAGGCAAATCACATTCTCATCTTTGCAAGTTGCTGCCCAAACCCCCTGCTCTGGTGTTGGAGACCAAGACACACATCCAGTTCTCGGGGCAACTGTGGAAACATAACCCAGAGAATTAGGTATCTGCTTGGACTGCCTACCCTCAGACAGCATCCCTGAAGGCCCTGCCCTAGAAGCAGGGCAGTGGGAGCTCTGTGCACTCTGCCTCTGCCCAGCAGCCCAGGGAGTAGAGAGACCTCCTGAGCCTATTTCCAGCATCACTGATCACAGTTGGGTGACCTCAAAGAAGTGGCTCGGCCTCTGTGAACCTCCCTTTTCTCTCTATAAACCTGGCTAGTTAGATCAACTGACTGGGTTGCTGTGTGATTTAAATAAATTAGCATAATGAGCCTCATTCAGTAATGAGCGCAGACACCACTCTTACCTGTTGGGGAGATATGGCCAGAACCTGCCTGGGGATGCTTCTGTTAACAGCCCTGCACCGGTCCAACCCTTACCCTGCACTCCCACTTGCACTCCCACAGTCTCCAAAAGGGGAAACCACAGTTCTGGTACTTATTTCTGTTCAAAAATGATGTTTCAGTGATTCTTTGTCAATAAAGATGCAGTTAACTCCTAAGCTTCAGAAAAAGAACATAAGGTCCCAAACATGCACAGATGTGCTCTCTGCTGACCCCTGGCAGCAGCCCCAGACCGCTCTGCTTTAATTTGGGAGCACCCAGTGTCCTAGGGTGCCACTTCATGGGATCTGCTGTTTCTTCCTAAGTAGACACTGGCTGTCAGCCACAGACCTCCCTTTTGTCACTGGCTGTCTCTCTGCACTGCCATCAACCTTTTGATTCTACTTTGCCCCGCCTTTTGGGGAACAAAAGTTCCTTTTTTTTTTTTTTTTTTAGAAAGGAAAGAGAAGTTAGTCAACCTGAGAGAACGGTTTTGGGGTTTCTCCCAAAATCTGATCAATATATGACACAAAATATATAAGGTTGTTAGAGTTTTCTACCAGAAGAGGGGGAAAAAATCTAAGGACGCAAATCACATGATTCTTAAAGGAGTGTTTCAAGCCCCTCTCCTGCCTTGGGTCTTCAATTGATGAAGAGGTTTATAAGTATTACTGAAGACGAAATTTCTTTTTAAAAGAAAGAAGAAGAAGAAGAAGACACTGATCTTTCCCCCTTTCTATTACTGCTTACCTACTGTGCCATGGATAAATCCCTTTCCCCAGAGTTGCTCTGGGACTTTATTATTAGGTTTTTAAGCTGCTACCAAATGCCACAGCGTGTGCTGCTAGGGTTACCACTGCACCAGCACTGGGCTCGGCACCCCCCCTGCCCCCCCCCCCCCCCCAGTGCAGAGACGTTAGGGCCTGCCACCACCAGGAAAGCACTCAGATTTCCACATGGTGTCAGCCAGCTTCGGCCCAGATCTTCACAGAGAGCCTGCAAGGACAACTATTTCTGGCTGGATTCGTGTCTAATGTTGGCAAGCAGGTGGATAATGTCAGGGGACAGGGTTGGGGTACCATGTTGGGAAAACATGAGATGGGGAAATAAGCGACTCAAGAGGCAAAATTAGGAAAGACGATATCTTATTTTTGCAACCATCTGTGCATTTAGCCTGACTTCCAGTCGAAGTGACACAATATTGCCATCTACTAAACAGGCAAGGAAACATAACGCATATGTGTGAGTCCCTGCTCCTTGCCTGCCACCTCCATCTCCACAGCAAAGCACAACACATACAAGCAGTTTGCCCTCTGTTTTCTGAGTAAGGGTTAATAAAAGTAATGACTAAAAATTCCTCTGCCAAATCTGCAAAATGCAATCTCAGCCCCGAGACCAAATGGTTTCAATTCCCTGCTCCTTCTCCTCCCTCCTGCCTTCAAGATAATTCTGGCAGCCAAGCCATGCAGAGAGCAGGTTAGCAATCGTTAGTGCTCGGTCCTCCCACGGCCAACAGACAAACCTGCTCTGTTTTTCTCGGGATAACCTTGCCATGGTTCTCACTTCTGTTCTGTGTCACCTTCTCTGAATGTTTCTCTATTTTATTATCAGCTTAGAGCAAATGTCTAAATGGTTTCTTCTCAAAGAGCTGTCACTATGGCTTCCAAGTTACTATGGGACCACCCCTTATTCCTGGGCAGACAATGACCAGGACACCCAAGGCCAGCCCTGAGCCAGGCAGGGGAGGCAGTGTGCCTCTTATCCTAAAGACTGGGGGTCTCTCTCTCATGCTCCCTCTTTTTTTTTTTAAGTTTCCTTATGTCTTATACCATATCAAGCCTGGTCTTTCCGTTGGGGCATCCCTACTTGAGTCTTCAGTTGTTAATGGAGCTGACTCCCCTCTAACTCTTCCTTAGCTTGCTCTCTCTTGTTCAGTGGACTCCAGCACAACTGGATTCCAACCCAGCTCCCCAGTGACCAAAAAAGAGACCCTGGAAAAGTCTCTCAGTCTCTGAGGCTCACTTTCCTCATCTGGCAAACAAGGATAATAAAGGTGTTAATTCTTTTGAGTTGTTGCCAGGAAGAAATGAGACTGGGTGTGAAAAGTGCTGACACGGGCCTGGCATGTAGTAAATGCTCACAAAACAGTTGGGTGGGGGCGGGGGGAATCATCCATTTCATAGAGAAGAAAACCGGAAAACAAAAGAATAAATGCCATCTGGTTGAACCCTCTTAGCTTACAATATGGAACCAGAGCCCAGAAATTGGACATTTGTATCCCAAGGATATTAGGTATGCCCAGGTGTGGGGGGGCGGGGTTGGGGCCGCACCTCCTTACACCCCTACCCTGTTGACCAGGCTGTGTGAAGGCTCCTTTGCCAAAAGTCTCAGCAGTGACACTGCCCGGGTAAGAATGAAGTGAAAGAAAACCTGGTGTGACCTGACACATATTTTTTGTCCAAGAGATGCTGCTCATCACAACTACAATTCAACCTCCTAAGAACGAAATGTGGCAAAGTATTTTCAGAGCTCATGTCTCTTACTGAGAAACAGTGAGTGTAATCAGACAATTATAATAACTTAAGAAAGGCCATCAAGGTCAAGCCCATAGGCTGTCGAGACAAGGGTACGTCACTCACAATGCTGGACGTGAGATGTTTACAGAAGGACCAAAGCTCATGCAAACGGGTCCTTAAGTGCCCTTGCTCCCTAATCTTAGTGCTGGTGATCATCTTCATCGACTTCAAATGATTTAGATTTTTAACCAAGACCCTCTCTCAAGATAACAAATTCCAACTATTGACCGAGTTATTTGTCCTAACTATACTTTTTTAGACCTTTCAGCACTATGGTGGAGAAACAACAAGGTGGTGTTGGCGTCGTCTGTACCCCAGGCCTCACCGCCACCACCTGAATCCTGCCATTTCCAGAGCCCCTGCGGTGCCGGGCAATACATAAAGCCCTCATCGGTCTTCTCTATCAAATATGGATAACAACCCTCACAGGCAGGTCCTGTTACCATCCTCACCTTACCAATAAAGGCTGCCAGGTCCTGGGGGCACCTGGATGGCTCAGGTGGTTAAACGTCTGCCTTAAGCTCAGGTCATCAACCAGGGTCCTCGGATCGAGCCCCTTGTCAGGGCTCCCTGCTCAGCAGGGAACCTGGTTTTCCCCCTCCCTTTGCCACTCCCCCTGCTTGTGCTCTCTCTCTCTCCCTCACTCTCCCTCTGTCTATCAAATAAATATACAAAATGTTTTTAAAATGAAAAGACAAGACAAGACGGCCAGATTCAGAAAGCCCAGTGCCTTGCCTGGCACGTCATTAGAGCTAGAATTCTTGGCCCCACGTGCCATCCCCAGGGAGGGGCTGGAGATGGAGTCCAGTCTCATGCCAATGATTTAATCAGGTGTGCCTACATAACGAAATTCTAGACCGAAACTGATACGACAATGGGTCTCAAGGAGCTTCCTGGTTGGTGAGCACATGGACACTGTGGGAAGACGGCGCACTCTGATTCCCCTAGGACAGATACTTCTACCCCTGCCATTGCTGCCTTCTACCTCCCCATACCCACCACCCCCTCCCTGACCTTGCTGCCCTATGCATCTCATCATCTGACTGATCACCTGTATCCTTTACAGTAAAATGGTGATTCTAAGTATAGCACTTTGCTGAGCAATGCAATATGAGTCATTCTAGCAAATTATGGAACCGTGGAAACCCCCAAACCGTATCCAAGCTGGACAGAGCTGTGAACAGCCTGGCGAGCTAGGACCAACACTGGTGTCTGAAATGGTGGGCAGTCCTGTGGAACTGAGCCCTTGAACTTGTAGCGTCTGCACTAATTCTGGACGTGGCCTCCAGCCTTCCTGACCCCTGGATAAAGTGCCCCCATCCTGTGCCTGAGCATCTACTTCAAGAGCTTCTCTGATCATACACCTGTCTTTTGATGCAAAAATCACCACCACACACCTTCACACCGTCTCAAGCTCAGATACTTACTGGCTGTGTTCGACGCGGTAGCACATGGTTAAGAGAGGGATGTTAACTGGCTAAGGTCTGTGCTGAGGGGCAGACTAACACAACTTTGAAAGACTCATCATCAATAACGTGATGGGCAAAACACATGAAAATCTCTGTTCAGCAGTATGTGCGCTGACCATCACTGCTAGCATCATTATTCGCAAACGTTTACTAGACTACCTTCAAGATGAGCACACACTGGTAATGGATTAGAGACACATGAAGCCTGCTCCCATTTTGAAAGCTTAGTGCACCCTGGACACTTCCCTTCCACTCTCACCGGTGTTACCCACACGTTGCTGATGCAGTCAGCAGGCCCCTTAAATCAAGTTCCCTTTCTCCTCTAAAACTAGAGGCCAGTGATGGGGGATTTCATGTTCTTTTCACAAATCTGTTAGGAAAACACACAGTTTTATTTAAGACCTTTTTTTTCTTTTGAAACCCAGCATGAGATTCTCTATCTTGTTCTCCCAACTCAAGACAAAAAATTCCCCATGTCCCTTATGCTCCCTCCATCTCCCCGACAAACTGAACTGAAGGTTCCTCCAACAAAAATACGGCACTGCAAGTTTACATTTCCAAATGACTTTCACACATGTAGTCCTTTCTGCTTTCCTTCCAGAGCAGAAAAGCTATTGTGATCTCTCTTTTTAAATGTGAGAACACTGAAACCTCAGAAGTTACAGCAAGCCCTTACTCTGCTTGGTCCGCAGTCATTTCCATGCATTTCCCCACTTGTTCCTTTCGACAGCCTAGGAAACCAGTGCTATCAGTGACCCAATTTACAGATGAGGAAACTGAGGTTCGAAGGAGCCAAAGAGATTCCTTCGGACCACACAGCAAGTGAGCAGCTGAGCCAGGCTTCTTACCCCCAAGAGCACAAAGCCACCTCCATGCATTCTTGGGCATCCATCTAGGGTGTAAGTTCAGAGGGCAAGCCCCACCCTGCCAGGTTCCCTTGAGATAACACAACAGATCCTGACCCAGTCATGTGAGGATACCTACACATCTGTAGCAGCTTCTTCTTTCCCCTGGCACCTTCCTACTAATATTCCTCCTTATGAGGTCGACAGAGTCAAGGTCAATGGGCAGCAAGCCCATTATTCTACTCACTCCTCAGACACCTGAACTTCTCCTCCTGTATCTCAAATCTCTCTCCACCTTCTTGCTCTATTCCTTTCCCTGACTCCCCGGATGTGAGGATCACTCCTTCCCTGGCACCTCCCCATCCCTAAGGTCCAGCTCCTTCTTGCCCCTCTCCACTGAAGCTACACCACTGCCATCTCTTCAACCGCCATCTCCAGGTGGAAACTGCAAGTCTGCAGGGGTCAGGCTAAGGCCTTCAATTTGTCATGTGTTTGGCCAAATCACTGGATACATAACATGAACTCAATAAATATTTGTTTGAGTCAAAAACCCATAAACAGGAGTAATCAGTGGTTTAATTGAGTAAGGCACTAAAACCACTAATAGCCAAATAAGAACTGTCACTATTCCAAGCAGGTGTTAAGCATTGAACATGATTTTATCTATTCAATCCTCATCAAACTACTCAAGTAGATGCCATGATTATTCCCATTTTGCAACTGAGAGAAGCAAGTCTTAGAGAGGTCAGGTGGTTTTCCCGAGATGACATAACTAGTAAATAGTACTGCCATGACTCCAGCTGGGGTCTGACTCCAACCCCATGGCTCCTCTCTCCAGTAACTCAGTGTGACCTTGGTCAGTGCCTCTGCACTACCAGTCCTCAAGGTCCCCTCTACAAAAGAAAGGAATTGAAAGAGGTAAGCTCCAAACTCTTTGCAACTCAAAAATGCTGAGGGTTCCAGTGGGGACATGCATTCTGCCAAAGAAAATCAAAGAGCAGGAGATGGTGCTCATTTGGTAAGAGAGCAGGGTGGCTGAAGGTGTGGAAGAGGAAAGAACAAACTTCTTTCCTTGGGGATAATCATTTCTAAGTCTCGCTTTGCTTCAATTGTGAAAACCAGTATGTGGTTTTGGCCAGAGAAAACATCTGAGAGCAAGAGACCAGCTTTGAACCACAGACACAGCAGCTGGAAGGTACCCATAGTTTCCCAACTGGGCCCCAACTCCAGGCCTGGCTGAGGCCTTGAACCATGAACCCTGTTGGCCTCTGGCATCCTTTCTGGAGCTCCTCCTGCCCTGCCTAAAGCTTCTTCTTTCCCTGACTTCCCAGCCAGCCTGTGGTTCCTAGGAGGCATGGGGAGCACCCTGGGCCCTCTCACCTAGCACCTGCTTCTCTTTCCCCTAGGTTTTGGTGCTGGAGAAGCCACATCTACCTCCTGCAGCTCTGAGAGTGATGCGGTCCCAGAGAGCCCATGCAAGGCAAAAGGTGGACCTAGGTTTGCATTTCTCTCCAGCAGAATGGAGACCAGGGTGTCCTAAGCCCATTGAAGCTGCTATAACAGAATACCACAGACTGGGTGGTTTAAGCAACAAAAGTGTATTTCTCACAGTTTGGGAGCAGATCTGGTATCTGGTGAGAATATTCTCCCTGGTTTGCAGATGGCTGTATCCTTGCTATAGCCTCACATGCTAGAAAGGGAGCTAAATCGTGTTTCGGTGTCTCTTCTTAAAAGGGCACTAACCCCATTCGTGAGGGCCCCACCCTCATGACCTAATCATCTTCCACAGGCCCCACCCCTTCATACTACGACATCGTGAGTTTATGCTTCACTGCAAGCATTTGGAGAGGACACAAACATCCAGTCCACAGCGAGGGGCAATCAGGTAACCATTAGTGTTTACAGCCCTGACACTCAGCTTCTGAGTCGACCCAAAATCTGCCAGAGAAGGTGGAATGGACAGGACAAACCAGGAACCTCTTTGGGCCTCAGCCCTGATGGGAGCGAACCACAGACCCTCCCCAGACTGGCGACGAGGCCAGGGAGGCGTCAGAGAACTGCGCGCCCGCAGCAACCCCAGAAGGTCACCCCTGCCACATCTCAGGTCTGGATTCATTCGCTAAAAAGCAAGGATTCTGTAGGCGGTACTAAGGACATGAACACCAAAGGGACACTTCCACAAATAGTACTCACCGGTAGGGTAAGCAGGAACTGGCTTCTCAGGAGCATCGGTGCCTTTGAGCACAGCCCGGGCAACAGGCAGGGCTGGAGACTCCAATCTCCTCCACCTGCCTCTATGGCTGCGTCATCTTAGGGAGTGGGCGGAGTGGGGCGGAGTGTCCCCAAAAGACTTGCTCCAAGAGTCATTATGAAGATTCAGTGAAGGAATCCACCTACAGCTTGGCACATAGCAGCTCTTATCCTCACTATTACGACAGTTCAGAGGACGAAGAGAGAGCAGAGCACAGCTGCCATTTGTAACGCCGCATGTGCGCATGCTCGTGAATAACAAGCAGGGCGCGTGCGCACACTGAGCGCACTCCCAATGCTGTCTCCCTCCGCGGGGCCTCGCAAAGTACGTCCTCACGCTTCCCATCAACGTATGTGGTCGCTGCTTTCGTGACAGCCAAGTGCTCAGCAGGAGGGACCAGACAGAACACAACCGCCACTCCCCAGGCCCTGATTTGCAGGCAGGACATAATCCATCTCGTTCTTTCCATCAACGGCCTAAGGACTGAACTTGTGATCTTCCCTAAGGAACGAAGGCCAAACAGTACCCAGACCCATGTGCCTCCTTCAAGACCATGCCTCCCATTCTTGCCTATTTCCTTAGGCTGTATTTCTCCGCTTACAGGAAGTGGGAACTCACCCAGAAATATATAACTTACCTTTGGAGATGATTTGCCTTGAGGTCTGGATTTTCCACTCTGATTTTTAAGTGAGAACCTGCTATGGCCAAGTCCTCCTTTTTAAAGGCATCTGCCCAAATTTGTGTCCCCAAAAGCTTGGCTCTTGGAAGAGCACGAGAAAAAATAGAGTGAAGATTTTGGAAGAGACAGGCCGGAGGTTGACAAGCCTGTCCATGGCTCTTGGCAGGGGAAGGCAGTTTGAGGCTGCAGACCCTCCCGGTTCCTCCCCAGTCCCAACTGCAGAAGCTCTCCACTCATCTGCTTCATTTTCTGGCCTTTGAGGTGTTGTGTTTTTTGTTTTTTGTTTTTTTTAATATTTTACTTATTTATTTGACAGAGAGAGAGAGATCACAAGTAGGCAGAGAGGCAGGCAGAGAGAGAGGGAAGCAGGCTCCCTGCTGAGCAGAGACCCCCCCCCCTCCCTATGTGGGGCTCCATCTCAGGACCTTGAGATCATGACCTGAGCTGAAGGCAGAGTCTTAACCCACAGAGCCACCCAGGTGCCCCTGGCCTTTGAATTTTGAGTATGAGTATTAAACACACACGGATACACACAAATGCTGAAATACCCATCCAACCCATTTCTCTCATTTTACATGTAGTAAATAGGTAACTGGGGCAGGGGCAATTGGCATTGGTGATGGTTAAAATACAGGTGCTCCCAGCTCACGGCCAGTGGTCTGAACACAAATTGCTTTCTGCCCTTGGGAAAAGGGCCTTGAACATCCACCCTTCAAAACCTTCTCAGACCAGGATTCCTCCTCAACAGATTCTTAAATGTTTGCTGGTTGGAAAAACAGATCTCCACCAACCAAATCCTCTCTAGACAGAGGTTACCAAACATGTTTTCTGTACATTTACTTGGAGATGAGAAATCCTTCATTGGATGCAACTAGGAGGTCAGATACTATTCCCAAATGTGCTCATTTGACCTGCACAATACTATATATATTTTTAAAGCTGTAGGTGGTCAACATCTTAAAATCAGGTGTTTTTGTACTTTATAAATTCTAATTCTAACTTTTGCAGAGAATCTGGCAACAATAGACTCTCATTTTCCTGTGGCAAAGACCAGCTGGAGCTAAGTCCTGTCCTCTTCCCACCATCACCCAACGTGACCCTGCTCTCTAATGCTAAATCTGCTGTGTTTCTGTGTGCCATAATTTAAATTTGTTTTTGAAGTCCAGGGTTCTTCAGGTGGGATTTTGTGAGGAACCCTAATTTGCAAAGCAAATAATGAGGGTGCCTGAAATGGACACACAAGTGGAAGAGGATGGGCCCACAGCCCCTGTGCTTAGTGCCCTTCATATCCCCATTTATGCTCTACCCTTAGGGGTTCATCAAAGTCTGAGGGCTTTGTAGGTGCAATCTGGAAACATTGGCTATGAAGTCTTATCCAAGTGGGGGGTGAGGGTGGTGACAGATTGTTAGTGATGGTGGTGCCATTGATGGTGTGGTGATGGCAGTTGTGATGGAGGTGATGGTGGTAACAATGATGGCAGTAGTGGCAGCTATGACAAATGGTGGTGGTGGTGGAGGTGGTGATGGTGATGGTGGCTGGAGCGGGCGTAATAATGATGATGATGGTGGTGAAGATGATGGTGGTGATGGTGGAGATGATGGTGGTGGAGATATTGGTGGTGATGGTGATGGTGGTAGTGACGAAGATGATGGTGGTGATAGTGGTAACAGTGATGATGGTGATAATGGTGATGGTGGTGGTGGTGATGATGATGGTGATGATGGTGATGGTGGTGGTGATGATGGTAATAGTGGTAGTGATGGAGATGATGGTGGTGATAATGGTGATGGTGGTGGTGGTGGTGATGATGATGGTGGTGGTAGAGATGACTGGTGGTGGTGGTGGTGGTCATGGTGGTGATGGTAGCAATAGTTAAAGACAAGGTTGTACTGAAACAAAGGATTCATTGAAGTGATATTAATTTCAGGCCCTATGGTAGGGAAAATAAGAAGGTAATTTCCTTTTTGAAAAGCATCATCTTCCAATTCTTTTGGATTTCTCAGTGGTATACATGTTGACAAAGGCACATAGTAAGTACTTAATAAGTGTAACTTAGCTTGAGATTTTCATCTCTTAAAGGAAGTAGCTGATCCAGAAAATTCTGTTTGGCTATCCCTAAGCCCAAAAAGACACATATTGGGAGAAAGGAATAATTTTTACAAAAAAAAGAATGGATAAAGTCTTTCAGTATGAAAGAGAGCAGGGGAGTAAAGTATGCAGAAACCCCTTAAAATTAGATAACAGCTCTATCCAGGAATAAAAAGGAAATAAGAAAGCCATTGTGTGTGGAGCCTTCACCGACTCTTAGCAACCTTGCACGGCATGGTGACTGACCTTGCCACAAAGAACCGAGGCCCCCACACCAAGGTTCTGGAGCTGGGGATACTGCAAGCCACAGGCCTGAGGCAGACTCCAACCAGTCTGGCTCTCGCCACAAGGTTTGGAATTAGCCAAAGGAGTCAAGGAATTCCATTTCGTGGTCCTTTCTGAGCCATATTACACACAGAAGCCAGTCTCAGGTGTGGCCCTGTTGCTGCCTTGCATGAATGGTGCTGACAGGGGTTGTTTTTCCTCAGTGTTTAGAGACTTCATAGCCCAGCTTGACTTCTGCCTTACGCTTTCAGTCTGAATGGATCGTGGCTAAGATGCCCAAGCTGTAGTTAGTCATGTCGCCCTGAGAACCTGGTACCACAGGATAAAGAACCAAACTTGCAGGACCTGTGTGTGCAGAGCACGTGACCAGGCTGTGCAGGGTGAGTCACCCGGGCCTGTTTTCAATGGTGCCAAAATCCAAATATCTTGAATCTTTCCCTACACCACCACCAACCACCAAGTCGCGTGTGTGCGCACTCCGAGCACATGCAATTATATTAAAGCACAGGACTCCCGACCCATGAGGGTCCAGCTCTCCTCCGCTATTTGATTTTTGTAACTATTTTATACAGAAAAGAAAATGTCCAATATTCATTTTTCTGTTTACTTTAAGTTGATTTATCATGTGATAAAGGCAATACATACTCTGATATTTTGGGAAAATATTAAAAATTATTTTTTAAAAAATGTTTAAATCGTGCCTAGACAGTACTGACCATCAGTAGACAAGCACAGTGAACATTCTGGTGTTCCAGCTACTGTAGGGATGGGTGTGCAAACATGCAGGGGGAAGAATTTTTGCCTTTTAACAGAATCCATTTTGTATCTTTTTTTAAATTTAATTTTATTTTTATAAAGATTTTATTTATTCATTTGAGAGAGAGTGAGAACATGAGCAGAGGGGAACAGCAGAGGGAGAGGAAGAAGCAGACTCCTTA
This sequence comes from Martes martes, assembly GCF_963455335.1. Lineage (NCBI taxonomy): Eukaryota > Metazoa > Chordata > Mammalia > Carnivora > Mustelidae > Martes > Martes martes. The sequence continues at coordinate 103,083,044 of NC_137896.1, read as the reverse complement.
CTGAGCAGGGAGCCTTACATAGGGCCTGATCCCAGGACCTGGAGATCATGACCTGAGCTAAAGGCAGGTGCTCAACCATCTGAGCCACCCAAGTGCCCCTCCTTTGTTTAATTTAAAATTAAGTCACAAGCATTTTCTCAAACCATCAAATATAAAATAGCATTCATTCCTATATTCTTTTCACCACTTTTTATTAGACACCTACTGGGTGTCAGGCACAGGCTGGGGCCCTATAGGGACGAACAGGCGGAAATTCCTAACCTTACACATCCAGGGGTAAAATTGGATGGACTCTCACAGCAGCGGGGAGGGTTAAGTCAGGAAACCGAGAACACAGAGAATTGAACTCTAAGGCGAGACTGTCCTTTCCCACCGTACTGTGCGTCCTAGGCCCGGGTGGCTTTCGGATGTTCCTCTTTAGCAACATTTCCTACAATACCATTAATTATTGATGATATTTAACAGCAACATACATTCAGCCATTACATGACTATTAGGCCCTCACCATTTGCCACTCACTCAGGTACCATACAAGAGGGGCTGATACCAGGGCGCACAAGCCAGGCATCATTCTGGCCAGCCATGGCCTATAACAGGAGGTCCCCCTGGGTGCTCAGCCATCTTCACACCCTCCCCCCATGGTTCCTGCAATGGGGCAATCACAGCACCTGTCGGGCAATCCCGTTCATTCTCATCCAGCACTCAGACCAGGGCTTGCCTCCAGTAGACCCCAGCTGTTATTATGGGTGTGTCCTCCCAGGTCCTTGTCCCTGCCTTCAGTCCTTCCATCCTGGGGAGCTGCCCTGAATGTCCTTTTTTAATAAGGGCTGCCTTCCCTGGGAGTCTGGGAAGGGCTCCACATAGCCTTAGCTTAAAGCTGCCCTCTGCAGGAAAGGCCCCGGTGTCACACAAGAACGTCAACAGCAGGAACATCCTAAGACAGATGACAGACACACTCAGGAGACTTCCAAGACTTCCAAGACTTCTTTAGAATTTGCATTCTAAAGAGATAGAGGGGAAGATGAAGTGGCCTAAAGCCCCAAATAAAACTGGTAAGAATGCAAATCCTGGGTAAGACTATAGGAGATTTTTACCTTTTTCTTGGTGCTTTGCTGATTTTCATAGTTTGAAAAGTGGGTAGATATGGCTTGTATCATCAGAACATGAAACCTAAAAAACGTTATAATAAAGACCTATCAATTCAAAGTGAGTAAAGTAATATTTTTGGCAGCAAGATTTCACCTACTTTTCATTCCTGACAATTTGATCTAAAATAGGAACTGGAACCTCATTACCTACATAGAACCAGGTGCTTGCAAAATGGCATTGGTGTAGCAAATTAAGCCACGCCAGTTCAAGTTCACAAAAACATTTTCCATCTACTGGGGGTGCCCAGTGACAGAGCTCCAGCCGTATGGGGGGAAAATGGTTTCTGCTGTGTAATCACAGTGAGAACAACCACATTCTGTTGTTGTTTTTGTTTTTTGTTTTTTGTTTTTTTCTAAAAAATATATACGTCTTTTTCAATTCTAAATCAGCAAGTGCATATGTGAGAATGCCAGCCTGTCTGAATGTCAGTTCTTCAAGACTGAGGACAGGCCTCAGGAAAATTCATGGTGCTAGTTCTGCTCTGAAATGGAGACAAACATAAACTTGGCCTTGGGCCTCAGTGGGTGGCTTATCTGCTGCTCCCACAGTGCCCCTTTTACCCCCAAATCTTGTCCTTTGCTTCCCTTCTCCTAAGCAGTCAGGGCTCATTGGGCAATGCCCCAAAATGTGTGTTTTCCTTTTACCTGATGATGCTGAGTCAGAGAGTGGACAGGGGAGGGGCAGGAAACAGCAGCCTCGGCTGGGTGGAGGGACCAGGACACCGTTGCCTTGGAAATAGAGCCATCTTGTTTAAGTATCTGATAAGCCAAACACAGTGCGATTACTTTGCACTAACGCAAGCTGATTTGTGAAATGCAAAATGCTCATGTGTTATTCATACAAATAAGCAATTCACTGACTGGTTCTCACTGATGAGGCACATGGCACATGCAGATAAGCAGGCATCCGCCCTGTGGCACCCAGGGGAAACCCAGGAGCGGAGGGGCAATTCCAGGCCCCGACTGCCAGGCTCTGAAGCAGTCATCTTCTGAGTGTCAAATGCAGCTGCAGAATACAAACAGGAAGGCAAGAAGAAATGCTGCAAACCTAATGGCAATTTAATTACAAAGTAGGGGAGGAGAAAACCACCTTTGGGCTGCCTGTTTTATTTTCTGCTATATCTCCAGGCCTCTCACAATTCCTAGTACAAGACATCTGCTCAATAAATACTTGGTGAATAGATGACTCACTGAATAAAATAACCTGCAGAAATACTTGATGCCTTATATATTATATTAAAGCACCATGCAGTTAAAAGGGCAAGTGGCCACAGTTAGGAGGACATCCAGCTAAATGGACACGGGGATCAAAAACCACAGGCCCACATCTTTATTTTAAAAATCACAGCGATGACGGGGCACCGGGGAGGCTCAGTCGGTTAGGCATCTGCCTTTGACTTCGATCATGGTCCCAGGGTCCTGGCACCGAGTCCCACATTGGGCTCCCTGCTCAGTGGAGAGGCTGCTTCTCCCTCTGTCTGCCTGCTGCTCTGTCTACTTGTGCATATCTCTATCTCTCTGTCAAATAAATAAAATCTTGTAAAAAATAAAAAATAAAAATAAAAATAAATCATAACAATGTGTTGGAATGAGCCGCCCGCCCACCCGAGTCTGGACATGCAGTAGTGACGCTAGATGCTGACAAGAGGCTTCTTGGGTGATAGCACCCCCTGGGATGCATCCTGTATCCAGATGAGATGGGGTGGAAAGCCTTGCTCACACACCACCGTCTTGTTCCTGGGACTGAATTTTTCAGGTGAGCAGGGGGAAAAATAGGAAGTATTCCTTTTTTTAAAAGAGAGAGAAAGGGAGACCTGGGTGGCTCAGTCGGTGAAGCGTCTGCCTCAGGCTCCAGTCAGGATCCCAGCATCCTGGGATGGAGTCCCGCATCACGCTCCTTGCTCAGCGGGGAGCCTGCTTCTCCCTCTGCTTGCTGCTTCCCCTGCTTGTGCACGCTCTCTCTCTCTCCCTCTCTCTCTTTCTCTCTCACAAATAAATAAATAAAATCTTTAAAATAAATAAAATTTTTAAATTTAAAAATAAATTTTGGGGTGCCTGGGTGGCTCAGTGAGTTAAGCCTCTACCTTTGGCTCAGGTCATAATCCCAGGGTCCTGGGATCAAGCCCCGAATCGGGCTCTCTGCCTGCTTCCCCTTCTCTCTCTGCCTGCCTCTCTGCCTACTTGTGATCTCTCTCTCTGTTAAATAAATAAATAAAAACTTTTTTTTTTTAATAATAAAAAAAAAAAAGACACTGCAGCACATGCTCTGTCCTCAGAGAATGGAACTCGTCACATCAGGGGCAAAGGTGATGTGGGCATGTTCTAAGTAACAGGGTGGGACACGGGAAGTCTCAGAGGAGAGCAGAACTGGGTAAGGCAGGGCCTTCTTCAGGCCTTCGAGGCTGCAGGATTGTTCCCCTTTCCCCTCCAACCCTGGGTATCCTGAAGCATCCTATCTACCTCAGTTTAACTTTCTCCAGAAGAGGGCTGAGTTGTCCGCATCCCTACTACCCTCTGAGAAGAGGCCGGCTCCATGGGCGTCCCTCTGAGCACCACAGCAGGGCCGGGCTCACTCCAATTAATCGGGCAGCTGCCGTGGGGGAGGCATGAAAGAGGAAGAGCAGCTCTGTGGCCAGTGAGCCCCCCAGCCCAGAGGCTTCTCACCAGAGACTGTCGTGCTCACAGGCCATTCAACAGAAGCGTTCAGCAGGCCACCTTCCACGCAGCCCATTAGGGATCCGGGATCCTTCTGCCCGCAGCCGACCACTTGCGTCAAGAAGGAACCCGAGCCTCGTCCACTCCCATCTCACTGGTGAGAACTGGTCAAGGGGCCCTGTCTGGATGCAGGGGGGACCAGGGACATGACCCCTGCTGGCCACCACAACTCCACGCAGTGGAAGAGGAACAAGAATCTCCCCAGGGAGGGAAGGAAGTCTTGGAGGATGAGGGCAGCCACGAGGCCAGGCTGGGCTGCGCTGGGCTGGGGTCAGAAACAGAGCCAGGCTGCAGGGCCCAGCGTGGTGGGGCCAGCAGGAGCCTGTGGATCATACCTTCCCCAGAAAATCTTCGGTGGAGTTTTGGGAGTGCATAAAGTTTTTGTACAACTGACTCCTTTTAGGGGAGCTGAAAGGCACTGAGTTCTGCATCTGGTCTTAGGTGGAGAGAAAGTACCAGGGCCAACCTACACTACTCTTACATCACATAAATGGGCAATCCTGACTTCAGGATAGCCTGGCATCATGCATGCAAACTTTAATACTATTGTATAGTTTTGCAATCGTGGTCCCAAAATTAGTATCCACGTTTTACTCATGTGGAGTCTGAAATGGAAGTTGTAAGGAAGGTGTACTGGGTTGAATAGCATCCCCCAATGAATTCATATCCACATGAAGGCTCAGAATGCATCCTTTTTGGAAGGAGGGCTCTTGTAGGTGTAATAATTCAGATGGGGTCATGCTGGGTTAGGCTAAGCCCCAAATCCAATAGGCCCAGTGTCCTTACAAGAAGACACACACGGAACACCATGTGAAGAGGGAGGCAGAGATCGGAGTGGTGCATCTGGGAGCCAAGGAACAGGGAGGACTGTTGGCAACTGCCAGCGGCCCAAGGAGGAAAGGAAGGATCCTTCCCTAAAGCCTTCAGAGAGAGGACGGCCCTGTGCCCCACCCCCCCAACTGGGAGAGAATCAACTTCTGGGATTATAAGCCCCTCCAGTTTGTGGGAAGTGGTTACAGCCACCCCAGGAACGGATACAGGAGGAGATGGTCAGAGGGGAAGGTTGATAAGATGAGTGTTAGAAAGTATAGTCATCTGTGGTTCCCCCATAACCCACCCCCACCTCTCTCCTTAGTTCTGCACATTTTTGCAACAGACTCTAACTCTCTCCAGCTGGTTGTCCCTGACGCATCAAATACAGCAGGTCTGGAGCCAAAGGGATGCGTCCTCCAGGCACCCTGTTCTGCTGGGCTTTCCTTATCTTCTCCCTCGTCCACGGGCCCTGGCTGCAAGCTCTGCCGTCAGGCCCGCGCCTCTGTCCTTCTGTACTCAGGCATCCAATCCACCTCCCAGTCCCTCACTCCTGCCTCCCAGGATCCCTGCTCTGAAACGGGCCCCCTGCTCTCCTTTCTCCCTGTAATGCTTCTGTGCCTCCCCGCAGATGGAACTTGGTATAACTCAGGTCGGGTCCCATCACTCCCAGCTGAGGCAGACCTATCTGCTCACTCCTTCCTCAACGTCCCCCCTCCCACCTTCTGCCAAAAAGACGAGTCTAGATAGATCCCTTCAGTACAATCAAGTTCTTAACATGGAAACTGTCCTGAAATTATCCCTTACAACCCCCGTAAATTTAGGCCCAGTCATTAATCTCCTCTGATAGGCAGAAGAACCGGGACTGGGGGAAGATGAACTTGCAGGTGGCAAAGAGGGGGCTGAAGGATTCCCCCAAAGTGAGCCAGTTCTTCAACTCAGACATAGAGACGAAACATGGACTCTCCCCAAAATCAGCCATCGGGTCCCCCATTAAAACACCAGGTCTCATTGTGGTAATAGTGAAAGTGTAATAGTAAAACATGATATTGGGCTGTTTGGAAACTGGGTTCAGCCGCAGCTTTAGAGTTGATCCCTGCAGATCCCATCACTGAAACGTCTTTGGAGTCTCGAAAGGCTACTGTCAAGCAGGTCAGAGCTCCCTGCTGACTGCTCTGGCGAGCACAGGGGAATGGAACATCCCTCTGAGGGGCATTTCTTGAGAACCGTTGTGCAAAATGCTACCTCCAACATGTCTGGGCAACAACACTATTGTACCCCTCTTACCTAATGTGTTCCCTCTGAATTCATATATTGAAGCCCCCAACTCCCAGAGTGATGGTATTTGGGGGGGGTCTCTGGGAGGTAAACGAATTCATGTGAGGTCATGGGAGTGGAGGAAGAGACAGAGCAAATTTTACATACACAGTCAGCTTGAAGGTAGAAAAACGATGACTTTCAGATTTTAAGCACCTGATTTGTGACCCTCTGACCCATAAAAGTAGTGTCAAGAGGTGAACACTGCTAGCCCGTGTGCTTAAGGTCCTAGACATCTCCTCTAGTGGCTGTGTTAGTTTTCTAATTTGGTATATTGAATTATCCCAAACGTAAGACTTAAAAGCAACACCAACTGGTCAGCTTTACAGTTTAGCAGGTGAAAAGTCTGTGGCTTTCGTGGCTCAATCCTCTGCCCAGAGTGTGCGTTACAAGACTGAAATCAAAGTATCCGTTGGCAGCATCTCTCTCTGGAGGCTCTAGGAAAGATTCTGTCAGCAAGCTCACTCAGGTTGTTGATCAGGATGTTGGATGAATGAGTTATGGGACTAATGTCCATGTTTCTTTGCTGGCTGTCAGCCAAGGGTTACTTTCACCTCCCACATGCCACCTGCCTTCCCTGCCACATAGTCCCCTCCATCTTTAAAACCAGCAAAGGAGAATCTCCCTCCCACTGAGTCCCTCCTGCACTTCGAATCTCTCCCTGATTAGTCCAGGCTCACCCACAATAATCTCTTCTCCTTAAAGTCAACTGCTGGGGACCTTAAATACATCTGTAAAATCCTTTCACAGCAGCACCTAGATTAGTGTTGGATTGAATAAGTGGGACAGGGTGTTTGCACGGAACAGGGATCTCAGGAGCCATCTTGGAATTCCACCTACCGCAATGGCTTGGCCTTGGCTCATTGGCTTCATTCTCTTCTTTATCCAGAAAGAGCAGGAAAAGGTCCCTTATTCTAATTATTTCAATATGCCAGAAAATAAAACTCATTTGGAGCTGACAATCTATTCTGTGGCCAAGTTGGAGAAATTTCAGAGACCAAAATAAAAACCAGCCTATTCTAAAACCTGTTTGTGCAGGGTCCAGCCTGAAAGCCTCTTACCAGCTATTACTATAACCAGGACAAGGGGACAGCTCAGGCACTGCAAGCCACCATAGGGCTCTCCAGGGACAAGTGGGGGCATGCACAGGGGGACCCGGCTGTCCACTCACCAGCACTCACTGCTCTTAGAAGGAGCTCTGGTGGGGTGTCTGGGCACCTCCAAAGTGTGACCCTGACCCCAGCATCAGCACCACCCAAGAGCTTGGAGGAAATGCAGAATCTCAGGCCCCAACCCAGGCTTCTGAACCACACTCTGCCTTTCAACAGGATTCTAGATGATTCATGTGCATGTCAGAGCTGAGGAGCGTGGTGGAAGCTGCTCACCCAAAGCCACTCATTCTGCTCCAACAAAAGCACGGAACAGGCCACCCCTCCCCCATACAGCCGCACCGGCTCCCTGCCCAGGCTGAGCCCTGATAATGGATTTGATCCATGTCACAGCTCGCCATGGGGGAGGAATCTCCTAACTCAGGCGAGGAGCCTGAAGTCGCTCCCATTTCCTGGGGTGCGGGGCTGAAGCTGGTGAGTGAGGGGAGGGGATGTGGGCTGGCCCAGTCTGAGCTGCTCTCCGACCTGCAGGCCTTCTCTGGGGCTCAGGGTAGAGAGTGCTGCCTGCACAGGGTCAAGGCGAAGTGTGGAATCAGTGATGGGCAGGGGGGTAGTGGGAGAGCAAGACAGGCCGGCTTACTACTACATCACTGACAACAGCTTCTGAGTTTCCTGTCCCAAGTCAGTACAGACCCGCTATGTGTCCAGAGAGCCGGGCACTCCCGAAAGCAGGCTTCTGCCACCCACCCCTGGGCCCTTTCCTAATCATGACTCCACAGCTGTCCACCTAGGGGGCCACAGGTCAGCAGCTGGGAGAAAGGAACCCTGTAGTCTGGCAACACCGGGGCTCCAAGGCCGACTCCCCACTCTCTCGCCACGTCACAGTTTGGGCAATGTGCTTCCTCTCTCTGGGGTTTCCTGCAGCAGCCAGTCCTCCTGGTTTGGCTTTTCCTGTCAGATGCCCCACACTTATCTGTGGCCAGAGAGTCTGGGGATGGTCTAAAGCACCCCCCGCCCCCCACCAAGTGCCCTTTGGGCTGCCTCTGTCTTCCACGCATTCTGAGAGGACAGCACACAATTCAGGAGCTCCAGAGCCCCTTCTCCACTGGCAGGTTTTCTGACAGACAGTGCGGGTGGAGGGCCACGCAGCCTCAGCCCTCAGCCTGAATGCTGAGCGGTTCTCCCTACTTGCTGGGCTTGGCGCCCCACGGCCTGCTTCATGGAGGGACTTGCGTTGGCCCTCGGGTTTCCAGCAGGAAGATGAGGCGTCCCTGACAGAACGCAGCTCTGTAGTGTGAGGGAAGTCCTGTGGCTGGGTGAGGGCCTTCCCCTGGGACAAGAGGTCCCAGAACTTGGGCCTTCCGGAGTATCTTCCTCAGGACAAGGCCGGCTCCAGCAGTTTCCAGAAAGTGCAGCTCTCCTGAAGCCTTCGTAGCTTGTGGCCTGCATTTCTGTCCTTGGTGCTTTTACTTTGACCAGCAAGGTGACTTCCAGCAAGGACCTTAAGAGTATCTCCCTCAGGGCGCCTGGGTGGCTCAGTGGGTTAAAGCCTCTGCCTTCGGCTCAGGTCATGATCCCAGGGTCCTGGGATCGAGCCCCGCATCGGGCTCTCTGCTCAGCAGGGAGCCTGCTTCCTCCTCTCTCTCTCTCTCTCTGCCTGCCTCTCTGCCTACTTGTGATCTCTGTCTGTCAAATAAATAAATAAATCTTTAAAAAAAAAAAAAAAAGAGTATCTCCCTCGTGGGACTATAGTGAGGGATGAGGGAGAGAGGGGGAAAGGGTCAGCGGATGAAGAGTTTAGGGTCTAAAGGTGCGACGCCCGCTACCCAAACACTCCTCCCACAGACTCTTGCTGTCGGTCTGGTTTTGACATACAGCTGGCATCCCTCTCTCTCTAAACCTCATGATCTGCCCTGCGAAATCAGGAACTGAATGGCCCTGCTTCAGGGGCGGCCTGGGCACACGAAGGGCCCAGAACTCTCACCCCCCCCACCCCCCCACCCCTGCGAGCCATCACGATTAGGTATGCTTTCAAGCCCGATGGACACTCAGGAAGAATTCCGTCCCTTTGAGTTCTTTTCCTGTGAGGAGCCAAATTTCCACTTGTCACTTAGTCTCCTCTCCAGGTATCACCAGGCCCAGCCCTTAAGCACGAGCTCTTAGCTTCTATTATGCAAACTAATTTCCTGGCAGGAAGGAGTCAGCTCCCAGGGAGAGCTGGTGTCTAGACCGGGATGGAAAGGAGTTTGGGAAGCTGCGTGCTGAATGTCTCCCAGCTTTGCCCCCAGTCCCTGCTGGGGACACCAGGGATGGGTGGGTATTCCAGCCTGGCCGAGGTTGGGGTCGCCCAAGCCCCTCGCACTCAGATCCCACCTATGGCTCTCAAAGTGTCTCAAGATTCCCAGAACTGCTGGCCTGTGAAGGAGATGGAGACCTTTCTCACGCCAAGCTGTCTACAGGCCTGGATGCCTTACCAGGAGCTTGCTGTCAACACAGGCTGAGGCAAAGGTGCCCAAGACAGAAATTTGCCTTTATCCACGTGGTGATTGGGGCTCATAAAATATATGATATTGCATACCCCTGTGCTTAAAAATTGGCAGCATTTATGTAGGCGCTGGGACTGAGAGCAGCTGGCCTTCGAAAGCACCAATTTTTTCAAAGGGTATTTTCGTGAGTTGTTGTTTTGGAATACAACAGTCATTTTCTTATTTTGAGCAGTGTAAGAAGAAAAACATCACCTGTCCAGGAAAACCATTGTAAGATGTTGTGTTTCAAAGGAGCTAATTTTGGATGGGCCTCAGAAGTTTCTAGAGTTCTAGAACGGCCGTGTGTTCTCAGAGGGAAAGAGAGAAGCGTCCCTTCACCCAACAGAGCCTGTGGCATCTCTAGCCCACTTTGTCATGCTTTCCAAAATGTCTCATTCATGCAAGTGGGTTTTATCGAGGGGAGCAAGTCCTCCTTGGGGACACTCAGGAGTCAGTGGGGCCTTTTCTGTTGTCACCATGATGGGGGTGGACACTGACAGCATTCATCAGATACAAATCAGGAATTCCAAGAGACTCCCTCCTAACAAGAGACTCACACCACATCCCACATGATTTTCAAACATCTTCCTTGACATCCGTGTAGGTGAAAATCTGTTCATTGTTCCTTGAGCGTGAATCGAACAACATTGCGTACTTTTTTACACGGTTTCGAATAACACTGAATCTCCTAGGAATTAGCCACTGCATACATCGAGAGAAGGGAGTACTTCGATTTGTTTTGAAGCTTTTCCAAGGTCCAGTCTCCAGCCTGGACTCTCAGGGTACAGACAACATCGTTTTCAGATGGCCAGATGGACAGACAGATCTGACAGCAAACAGCTCAGGTAGGAAGCCCATGCAGATGACCATGGAAGGGTCTCCTTCCACTCCCGGGGAGAGAAAGGGGCTTTCCCCTCCTGCCTGAGACCTCCCTCTCCAGGGCTCTCTACCGCAGCTCTGATGAGAGACAGGAGAAGCTGCTGGTAATTTGGGTTCATCACAACATCTCAAATCATTTTTCAGTCTCTTGGTCCAGCCCCTTAGACCCACTGCCAAGTACTTTTCTGCTCGGTTTTTCAGACCCCAGGGAAATGTTATCTGAATGTTTCCAATTTATTTATGCTCAGTTCATCAAAATGCCATTTTATAAGAGCTGTTTTAACCTCTGAAAGGTCTGGGAAACTTGCCCCTGGTTTATTTATATGTGAGAAGCAAGCTGGGTCTTTCTGTTAAGCTGGCATACCCTGCTGCGCTGCTCCCAACTGCCCCCCACCCCTACCCGGGGCTGCCTGGTCAGGCTTATTAGAGGCAGACCAACCTCAGGGCATTTCAGGGCAGGAGGTGAGGCTGGGGTCCACCCCGGCCAGCTCACCTCCACAAGCAGGAGAGAACTGCTGGACACCAGCAGGAGATTTGAGTTCCCAAATGCAAACGTTTTCTAGAAGTTTCCTCCCCAGAGAGCATTCCTTAAATGCAAATGAAAAGTCTCCCGGAGTTCTCCAGATTGAAGCTGGGAGAGGGAGGGACAGGTTCTGAGCCTTCAAAGCTGAGAGTCTCATCTTCTTCTGCCATTTCTTCCTGACTGGCTGGGGTTTAATTGTGATAGTTTCCTCATTGTCCGGAGCCCTGCTAGATCCAGGATCCCCTTCAAGAGAGGCCAAGGGGACGCCTGGGTGGCTCAGTGGGTTAAAGCCTCTGCCTTTGGCTTGGGTCATGATCTCAGAGTCCTGGGATTGAGTCCCGCATAGGGCTCTCTGCTCAGCAGGGAGCCTGTCCCCCACCCCGCCCCCCGCCTGCCTCTCTGCCTACTTGTGATCTCTCTCTGTCAAATAAATAAATAAAATCTTTTAAAAAAAAAGAGAGAGAGAGAGAGGCCAGGAAGGGTCTGGTGGGGCTGCCTTCCACCCCACCTACAGCTCACTCCACAGTGCAGCCTGAAGTCTGTGAGACCTGCTGGAGTCCCCCCTCTTCCTACCACTTATCCACTCCCCCATCAGCAACCCTGCAAATATAAAGATGGGGAGAGCTTTTTTTACCGTTACTCACGTCTCCTCTTTCACCTCCATGGCCCAGTTCAAGCCTCTCCTGGTTGGGAGGAGGGGGAGCACCAGAAATCAGAAAACCAAAAATCACTAAAATTAAAAACAGAAAAATCAATGGAGACAATGAATGAAACAAAAAAAAACTGGTTCTTTGCGGCAAAAAAAAATCAATAAAATTCACAAGCCTCTAGCAAGACTGACAAAGGAATAAAAAAGAGACAGAAAACATAAGTTACCAGCATTACCATGAAATGGGACAAAACTACAGATATAGTGAATTACTTGAGTAATAAGGAAATACTATGAAAAACATGAGGTCCATAAATTTGACAGCTTAGGTGAAATAAACCAGTTCCTTGAAAATTACCAACTACCACAAGTCACACAAGATGAAACAGATACTATTAATAGCCCTATAACCAATAAATTTAACTCTTTTTTAAAAGATTTTATTTATTTATTTGACAGAGATCACAAGTAGGCAGAGTGGCAGGCAGAGAGAGAGGGGAAGCAGGCTCCCCGCTGAGCAGAGAGCCAGATGTGGGGCTCGATCCCAGGACGCTGGGATCATGACCTGAGCCGAAGGCAGAGGCTTTAACCCATTGAGCCACCCAGGCGCCCCAAAATAAATTTAACTCTTGATTTAAAAACTACCTAAAAAGAAACCTCCAGGCCCAGATGACATCATTGAAGGGAATTTTAACAAATGTTTTTAAAAAATGTTAACACAAATTTTACACAATTTCTTTCAGAAAACAGAAAAGAACTCTTCCTGATTTATTTTATGAACCTAGTATTACCTGATACCAAATCAGACAAAGACAGTACAAAAAAAGAAAATTCCAGACCAGTATAACTCATGGATATAGATGCTAAAATTCTTAACAAAATATTAATAAATAAGACTTAGCAATCTATGAAAGGAATACCACACGACCAAGCAGTGTTTATTTCAGAGATACGAAGTTGGTTCAATACTTATAAATCAATCAATGTAGTCCACCATCAACAAGTGTAAGAAGACAAATCACAAGAATATATGTTTACATGAAAATTTACACACAAGTTTTTATTTTTGCTTTTTTATATATAATACCCCAGAACAAAGTGATCAAGAGCTCCTGCAGTGGGTGAATGGCTAAACAAACAGGTACAACCATAGTATGGATGGATCAGCCAGGGGTCTACAGATTCAGATATATGGAGAGAGAGAGAGTTTAAGGAAGTGGCTCAAGTAATTATCAAGCCAACTAGCCCTAAATCTGCAGAGCAGGCTGGCAGACTGGAAACCCAGGGAAGAGTAGATGTTGTAGCTCAAACCCGAAGGGAATCTGCAGACAGAATTCCCTCTTTCTTGGGAGAAGTCAGTCTTTTTTCTCTTAAGATCTTCAACTGATTGGACCAGGCCCATGGACATTATGGAAGATAATCTGCTTTACTCAAAGTCTGCTGATTTAAATGTTAATCTCACCAAAACAAAACAAAAATGAAAATCAAAAAACAACAACAAAAAGAAACTAAGCAAAACAAAAGCCCTTCACAGAAGCATCTAGAATACAATCTGACCAGCTATCTGGGTCAATATCTTGACCTAGCCAACTTAACACATAAAATGAACCATCCCAATGGAGTACTATTTGGCAATAAAAAGGAATGGGCTATGGGCACACACAACAACTGGGAGAGGTCTAAGGGGAATTCTGCTGAGTAAAATGTTGCAGTCTCAAATGGTCACATCCTCTGTGATTCCATTTACATAACTTTTCAAAATAACAAACATACAGACATGGAAAACAGATAAGTGGTTGTTAGGGGTTAGGGACGGTAGGGAGGGAGGGTAGCATGACTTAAAGGGGAAGAACAAGGGGGACCTTTTTGGTGATGGAACAGGTCTGTGTCTTGACTGAGTTGGCACTTTCAGGAATCTACACGTGTAATAAAATGGCATAAAACCACACACACACATAGTACCCAGGCCAGTTTCCTGGTTTTAGTAGCGGACTATAATTATGCAAGATGTAACCAGTGGGGTGGCTAGAGGAAGGTTACACAGGAAGCTTCGGTGCTGTCTTTGCAACTTTTTGTGATCTATAAAGATTCCAGAATGAAAATTTATAGAAATAAAAGAACCACAAGGATTTTTAGCAAAGAGTCAATAAGGGAATCTTCAACAATGAACACATTTTTCTCCTAAAATAATGCACGCTTTTCTTCTTTTCCTTTTCCTTTTTTTTTTCCCCACAGGAATGTCCAAAACTTTTCCCTCAGAAGGAATTAGACCAATATCAATTATTGCACTGATGCCTGTTAATAACCATTAGAGGAAGAAGCCGAGGGAACTTGCCTGAGAAGTAAGCATGAGGAGGCCCTCTGCCTAGATGCCACTGAAGTGGTCGAACCCCTGGGTTGTCAGACTTGCCAGACCCGCAACGGAAAACTTGAACCCTGCACCTGCCTTCTCATTCTCTCCTTGGGTAATCCAGGAATTGCAGGGGTGGCAGTGGTGGGCCCATGGCACAAGGAAACAACCACTTGGGCACCAGAATCTGTTCCTTTCCACCTCCTCACCTTCTTAAGAAAAACCAATTTCCTTGTATCTATCCAAACCAACAGCTGAAAAGAAATAAACACCACTGTCTACAAAGGCCACACAAATCTGTTAATAGATTCCATTCGTATGAATATATTAAGCCCATGAAAAGACAAGCCCTTCCTAAAGCAAGTTATTTATAGCTATCAGAGTGGACAATTGAAAATTAGGGATGCAACTTACTTTTGAAGCTTGTAGGTTTGTTTAAACAGACCCTTCCGTCATGGGACTAGACTGTTTTCAAGCTGCCTTTCAAGGAATAGTCTAAAATAAAAATAAGAATCATGTAGGGGCACCTGGGTGGTTCTGTCATGCAAACATCTGACTCTTGATTTCAGCTTAGGTCATGATCTCAGGGTCATGAGATCAACCCCCAGTTTGGGCTCTGTGCTGTGCATGGAGCCTTCTTAAGATTCTCTCTCTTGCTCTCCCTCTGCCCCTCCCCCCTACTCATGTGTGTGCTCTCTCTCTCTAAAAGAAAGAAAAAAGGGAAGGAAGGAAGGAAGGAAGGAAGGGAGGAAGACCATGCAGAGAGGACTTTAGGAGCACCTAAAGGAACTGCCAAAAAAGAGGGTAGTAACTGATGGCCTCAGTCAAAGGGGTAGGACAGATGTGAGATAACACAACAGGGCAGGCTCACGGAGAAACAGCCCACAGTCGTGAAGCTTGCCTACAGTTATGAACTGTGTCTATCTACAGTCATGAACTTTGTCTACAGTGATGAACCTTGGTAAGCTTTGTCTACAGTGATGAATACTGTGTTCCCCTAGTCTCTTTCCCACCAGCCTTGCCTCCTTTTGCCCATCAAGACCCTCCTAACGCTGACCCTATCAGGCTTTAACTGAGCTTCCAGGGCTCTGTCCCTACTGTTGGGGCTTCTTCCCCACCCCACCCCCAACCCCCGTCCTGGGAAATGAATAAGCAGGGTTTGGCTGGCTTTGCCTCCTACCCATGTTATTTCAGCTGATTCACCAGATACAGTTGGTACACAGCTTGGAGTACTGATGCAATTCACTTCACATTGGATCATATTTCCCTGTGTCATTAAATATTCTTGAAAAACATGATTTTTAATGGCTGCTAACATTGCCAGCACCATCTGCTTGCTTGATGTTGGCATCGAAACTGGCAGACCTCAGCGAGCATCCCCCTGGTCTTGGATCCATCCAGCAGAGAACATACACCCACGTGTGGCCATTTTCCGGCTTTCCATATTGCACACTACCCCCCCCTACACACACACAAAGCTACTGTTTTGAATCTAGGCATTTAAATATCAAAACATGATAGCCACAAAAAAAATTTTTTTAAAGCCCTACAATAAGCCATCTTGCCTTTCACCTAAATTTCCTTGTCCCTGAGATATTTCCATTCACTTCAGTTCAGATGATGGAAGAATGAACTTTCTTTCCTACATGACCAGGGATAGACAGCTAGCATGCAGGCCCAAGAAGATGGTAGTAAAAGGATCCTTGGATCATAGATTTTTAAAAAATAATTACGTTTACCGCACATAAGATGTGTCTATGTCCAAAGGCCCAAAACAACATAATAAAATAAGTCATTAAAATATAAAGTATTTAGAATAAGGTAGTTTTCCATCCATTTGAATAGTTATTCAACTGATTCATATCAAAATTATTATCACAAAATTCTTTGCCTCTTAGGAATTGCTCATAAGAGTTAGGGTCAACTTTTTAAATCCTTACAGGAGTAATCAGACAGAAGCCTTCACAGATGGACACCTGGATGGCTCAGTCGGTTCAGTGTCTGCCTTCAGCTCAGGTCATGATCCCAGGGTCCTGAGATTGAGCCCCAAGTCGGGCTCACTGCTCAGTGAGGAGTCTGCTTCTCCCTCTCCCTCTGGCTCATTCTCAATCTCTCTTTCTCTCTGACAAATAAATAAATAAAATCTTAAAAAATATTTAAGAAAGAAAGAAAGGAAGAAAGAAACCTTCATTGATTCCATCTTCCCTCTAAAGAAGAGAAAGGACATATCACTCTTGTTGGGCCCCTTATTAATGATTATGAGATTAGGATTAGGATTAGGGGGGTGCCTGGGTGGCTCAGTGGGTTAAGCATCTGCCTTCGGCTCAGGTCATGATCTCAGTGTCCTGGGATCGAGCCCCACATCGGGCTCTCTGCTTGGCGGGGAGCCTGCTTCCCTCTCTCTCTGCCTGACTCTGCCTATTTGTGATCTCCCCTTCTCTCAAATAAATAAATAAATAAATCTTTTTTTAAAAAAAGATTAGGATTAGGATCTAATTCCTTTCTTCTTGATCTGGGCAGGCTTAGGACTTGTTTTCAACCAAAACTATGGAGCAAAAGGGTCACATCTTGTTGCCAAAGATAGGACATAAAATGTGATGCAGTTTCCACCCAGCAGCCAGAAGCCTGGGGCCCATGTAAGAAGTCTGGTCCCTCTGAGGCCACCATGCTGTAAGGTCAGGCCATACCTAGGTATTCCAGGTAACAGTGCCAGAGATAAGGTCCCCGCTGGTAGCTGGCATCAACCACCAAAATTACAAACAAGTCTTCAGATGATTCCAGGCCTCAGCCCCCATCACCACCAGATTTTGTGTCTCCCCAGCTGAGGCCCCAGACACCAGGGAGCAGAGACTGGCCCATGAGGCCAATGGAGATTGTAAGGTGTTACTACAACAAGGACATGGAGGCAAACTTGTCTTTCCTAATCGTGACTAATCAATGCTCAAGAAAACTAGAATTTCCCTAAAATCTTGCAGCCTGTGAATTTAAAAAAAAAAAAAAATTGATGAAAATAAGGACGACATGCCCTAAAATTTGCAAAACTCAGAGCTCTGTGAAAAAGCTGGATTAGAGAATTTGGTTGGTCAGAAGGCAAGCTGGGAGCTCCTAGCATCACATTCAAGTCTAGGCCTTGTAACTTCCAGGGGAAGTCTGGGTCTGCTAAGTACTGTTTGGAAGATTATGCCAAACCCATAGGTCCAACAGATGGTAGGACAGAAACGGGCTGTCAAAAAGACTAGTTCTACCCCAGATGTGCTTCCCATCTGGACAGAAACCAGAGAAGAGCCTTGGTCCTTCCTCCCAATGGGTGAGACTCATGGTGATGGGATGCAAAAAAAGAGAGAACGTGAATGAAACAACATGGTGGCCATATTCCCTTGTAAATGTGCTCCAGCATGTTCAGGTTCTCACCAGTAACCCCTCCACCCCCAGTCAGATGTAACGCAGCTCCTCCCTGGAGGCAGGTCAGCAGACTGGGTGGAGATAAACAAGGTCTTTATCCCAATGCTGCAGGAGTGTGGGGGTCTGTCCACCATTTTCTCCAAGACACCATGCTGGAATGTGAGCTCAGAGAGTGAGCTGGCCCGGCCTCAGGAAGGAAGGCCCAAGTGACAACACCTCCCACGTGTTTGCAGCTCTCAGCTGCTAGGAGATTGGGTGCCCAGCCTGTGCTGGGAGGGTCTGCACTGGGCTCACTGTGTCCTCTCTCTGTCCTAATGGAACTGTTCTCTGGGAACAGGCCCAGCCTGGCTGTCTCTCCCCTGGCAACACGCTGCTTGGCACAAAATGAGAAGCTATTCCAGGGGAGTGTTGCCTCTAGAGGGGGAGGGATTGTGGCCATTTGGCGCGCTGGGAGAGGAAAGGCCACGCACTGCCCAGCACAGGGAGGAGAGGAAGGAGGGAACACATAGAGCAAAGCTCACCCCAGATACGCCTTGGATTTTTGGAAGCCAGTAAGACAGAGTAGGAGCAGGCATCAAGGGCTTGGGAAAGGGGGTTTCCCTCTTCCTGGTCCCTCTTCTGGGCACCAACCCTCCATGCTTTGTGTCCACACCTGATCTTAGATGGGAAGATCAGACCAGCCACGTAAGCAGGAAGCAGGCATTTGGCGTGAATAGATAGACAAAAACTAGGGATCCGTTCTTTACAGTGAAAGTATTAACACTTCTTTTCTGCGGGCAGTTTTCAAGGACCACTGCCCCCCCCCCCAGCCACCCCATTTCGCTAAGAACTCCTTCAGTCTCCAGGGAGCAGGACAGCAACTCCTGTTTGGATATCTTGGCTCATTTGTTACCAGCAACGGCTACCTCCTTTTGATTCTGATACAGTTCCCCATATACAGAAGGTGCCCAATCAGTACTGGCCAAATCAAGGGAAAACATAGGAATGGCTCATATGGATTATAAGACCCTTGCCCACCTCTGACGCTGAGTCACTAGCTCTCAGGGTTTTCTGGTGCCCGCCAGCATGACAGGTGTCTCCTGGGAGGACAGCAGCCTGAGCAGGGCCACCTCTGCCCCTGATGAATGCAGGCAGCTGGCTGGTGCCTGACCAGCCAGCTGCACCCACACCCTCAGAAGTCGGCGGAGGGGGGGGGGCGGGTGGTTCTGTGCCAGCAGACCTGAGCCCTTTGCGCAGTGGCTGGTTACGGCTTCATTAGCTGGGTGAGAAGCCACCCTTCACTGCTTGACCATAGGCCTGCTGGCAGGGAGGGGGTGCAGCACGGACACAGTTGCTCCCCAAACATGGGGATTGTAGAGACTAGAGGAAATTCATCTGCTGCAACGGCAGTTCCCAGTGCATGCTGGGCCTCGTCCTGATGAAGTTCCCCATTCCTGGCAAGGATGTGCCAGAGAGAACATTCTTCTATCCACAAGCCACTTGCCCCCTCATTTGCATTGGCTGGCTGCCCTCTCACTGACCAGGGTTCAGGTCGGCCAGGCTCCAGCTCTGTTTCCCACAGGCACTCCACCCCTCGGCAAGGATAGCCAAGGGCCTTGGAGCCCCCGTCCAATGAGTTCATTCATTCACAGCAGCCCCGGTGTCTACTTGCCATCCTGCTGACATGTCCCTCCAAGAACTACAAATGGGAAGAGGAAAATAAAAGATGGCCCTGAAAGCGACCTGTGATGCACTGACAGCTGTCCCACCTTGCACCAGTTCTCACATTCCAAAGAGAAGAGAATAATCCCTCCAACCGATGAGTGCACAGTAGAGGACTGGGGACATGGCCGGCCTCAATCGCCGTCTCCCTCCCTTGAAAGCGACTCCTGCAACCTTTATTTCTAATGACCCCAATGTCTGACTCACCCCAGCATGCTGATTCTTCCTGCCTGCTGCGGTGATGGGGTGAGGCAGCAAATCTCTGGAGCTCTCCGCTGTAGAAGGGAAAGTCCGGGCACCCCAGATTTCCAGGGGCTGGCAGCCTTGGGGTCTGGCTCCATGGCAGAGGACCGGGAAGGCGTGACCTTGGTGGTCCCTATTTGGTCGCCAGCCCAGGCGCCTGCGCTCCAAGCTGTGAATGAAAAGCGCGACCCTGAAGAGCCCCGTGTCTGAAAGTCATGGACAAGGTATAATGCAGGTCCAGTGGAAATGGGGTTAAAGGAGGACATTTGGGGCCACCTTTAACTCCTGGTTTAAAAAAAAAAAAAAAGTTTCCTGCTCTGTGTTTGTCTGGCAGATTCTAGCGACTTCCAGTCCCAAGGCTGAGGGCCCAGCACCTCCATCACTTTCACTCCTGTGAATGGAGCAGATTTGATTGGAAACAAAGAGTTCCATTTCTGAAGGTGTTTGCAGTGAAGCCTAAAACTCATCCTTTCAGGCCTGAGGACCAGAGGGAAGTAGCGAGCGCCCGCGGCCGGGGAGACAGCCATTCTCTCTAGTACTGGGAATTCGGAGTATGTGCACTGATGTTAGCAGGAATGGAAAAGCCGCAGAGTCTGGCCGCACGGCCAGGTGGAAAGAAAGCCCAGCACCATGTTTGGACAAACGTGCTGCTTTTATTTACATCCAAAAAGCACCAGAACTCAAGGAGAGAGCTGTCAACTGATCTGGGCAGGATATAGAAAAATCAAAACCAGGGGCAGAGCATACACACGCTCACTTCCAAAGGAGGACAGAGCTCCAGAATTGTCTGTGAGGGCCCCAAGGGCTGTCTCACTGAGCTGGCAATTCAAACTCATCAAAGGATAGATGGCTCCAAGCTCACTTTCTTTCCCTCCTTATGAAGATCTGAGTGTCCTGGGAGGCCCTGTCTAAAGGGTTTGCTGGTTCTCCCCCATTTTTGGTTATCTGTTTAGTGTGGACCGAACTGGGGCAGCCATGTGACTACAGTAAGCTGCTAAGAGAGGGCAGCACTAGTTCAAACAGACACCCAAACACCTGTTTTTCTTGTTAAGTAAAAACAAGTTAATAGTCACAGCAAAACCATGAAAGAAAACCACAAGTGACCTAAGGATTTCTGACTCACCCTGTAGCCTGAGTACTTTGTGACATTCCACCAAAAGCCATCAGCCACCTGCAGCAGCCCTGAGAGCTGCTGATCAGCAATCCTTTTGTCTCCCTAACTCGGGGTAATTACCCCTGTGTGCCTACTCCCAGATGGCTCTTGCCTTCAGATTAAAAAAAAAAAAAAAGGCAAACAACAACAACAAAAACCCACCTTCCCCCTAAACCCAAATGACTAAGAAAAGCTGGCAGGGACCCTCCCTCAGACCATAATTGTGGGAAACCTCTTGCAAAACAGTTTCCTCTGCAAGATAAACTGTGTCTGTTCCCAGCAGCCAAGTGCCACGCCCAAGAGAACGGTGAGAGATTTCCTTTAAGAAACCTCCAGAAAACACCAAGAACATTCACTCTTCTCTGCGCTGGGATTAGCTGCGAAGAGTTACTTACACCCTGAGTAACATATTCTTCTTCTTCTTCTTCTTTTTAATCTTAAACAAACAAACAAACAAACAAACAAACAAAATACAGCCTCCAGGATAGGCACAACATAAGCCCGGTTCTGGAAACTAGGGTTAGTAAGCTCCAAATCAGTCCTGGGCCCGGTAACCTCCTGTTAGGGGACCGGCTGCCACGCAGCAGGCACTGGTCAAGGTCCTTTTCCTTGTCTGTTAGTCTAACTGCCAGAAGCCCAGCTGTCCAAGATTGCACCAGGGCCAGCCAGGGCCCAGGGCCATCCTGCAAGAGGCAGGCGGCACGACCGTCACCGTGCTGTGTCCTGTAGCTCAGGAGGTGTGATCACACCTGGTGGGAACTGGGCCCAGGCCACAAACCAAAGGCTATTCACCTGGGGCTCGACTAAGGGCAGCCGTGGGCTATGAAGTTGTCTGTTCCCGAGCTCAGACCTAGGGGTGACTGGGGCCCTCTGTCCGCATCAGAGTTTCCTGCTTTTGGTCTGATGATCATATGGAGGTCACAGCAGAAGAGGGGACAGCCTCACCTCTGTCTGCCTGTGGCCTGGCTCTACCCATGGGCCTCCAGACGCTCCATGCACCTGCCGTCCCATACCCTGCACCAGGCTGGGCTCCATGCAATTCCCTGCACGGCTTCGGCTCCCAGGGAGCACCTCTGCCTGAGAGCTGCCCGATGAGCACATGGGTTGGGGACCTCTCAGCCAAGGCAGCCCGTGGGGACTCAGGAAGACACAGAGGACAGGAATCCAAAGGGACTCCCTGGGGCACCAGGATAAGGAGGAGTGGGGAAGGGACGCCTGGGTGGCTCAGTTGGTTAAGCCGCTGCCTTTGGCTCAGGTCGTGATCCCAGGGTCCTGGGATCGAGTCCCACATCGGGCTACTTGCTCAGCAGGGAGCCTGCTTCTCTCGCTGCCTCTGCCTGCCTCTGTGCCTGCTTGTGTGTACTCTCTCTCTGAAAAATAAATAAATAAAATCTTTAAAAAAAAAAAAAAGGAGGAGTGGGGGACTCCAAGCCCCATGAGGTGGAACCACCCTGAATCGTGCCTGTGGTGTGGGCACCATCGGAGCACCCCCAAGTGCTCCTAGGTTGTTGCCTCCGCTCCTCTGTTGATCGTTCTGTGGGATGAGACACAAGAATGGTAATATTCACCCAACACCTTCTAAGCTTTTACGGTATATTTCCAACCTATGATGTTTCAATACAGGATCACAACCAACTCAGGGGGGAGGCAGTTCTATGAGCCCATTTTACAGATGAGGAAGCTGAGGCTGAGTGAGATTGCGTGATGTTTACAGGCCCACACGAGCCACAGTTGGAGCCCCTGATCAATCCTGTGAATATCAGATGCTACCGTGTTGTTTTGGGGTGTCCCATACTGGCGTGCAGCACAACGGGCCGTTTCTCACTTTCCTGCTGACACCGGGCAGAGGCTAGCACCCCTGAGAGAAAGGAGTTTGGAGGGTCTAATGCTAGACCCTCTGCCCCAGGGTGATCCCCGGCCCCCGGGTGTCTGAGGAAGAAGACGGTGGCAGGTGGTCTAACCGTCAGACCAGGGGCTTGTCTCCTGGAGAATATTCTTTGGGTAATGTCTCCAGGCAATATCTGTCACATCACTTCAGCACCTCAAAAGCGGGCTGAGTGTACCTCTGGCTGCAAGTGTCATGGTTTTAGCAAAGAGATTTCTACACATTTTTTTCTGGGTATTTAAAAGAAATAAACCTGAATTTGAGAATCATAGTGTTCCACTTCTCTGGTTTCTCAGAATCTACTTCACCCCCTGAGACTCTGAACTTAGCAGTTAGCAGGGAAAGAAAAAAAATCTGAACCTGAAGGAAAGAGAAAAATTATCTCAGAAAGCCAACTCCCCTTCTCTAGACTCCCCCCACCCCCAGCACTGCCTTCTTTGGTGTCTACGTACTTAGAATGATGTGTCAAGTGACAATTTTGACATTGCTCAGGGGCAGCGTCCAGCCTGGGCCTAAGTGCGCCCAGCACTAACTGGCTGTTGACCAGGAACAGAGAAACCAGAAGTAAAAAGGGCTGGTGTCCAGGCGTCCGTACGCCCTCTGGACATTACTGCTTACCACAATTCAGATGATTTATATGACTTCACCTCATATACAAAGTCTTTAAAACCTGAATACCCTTAAAGTGAAAATAATAAAGATGTTAGTAAAAACTTCATGAAGCCAAGAAAGTGTGTGGAATGTTCCAGAAAAGTGCTCCTTCCCAGGCATCACATTATTATTCTTGTTTCCACAGGGTGCCACACAAGGTAAATTCTCAATAAGCATTCATTTTCTTACTCTTTCTTGGCCTGGGCCTCTTAAAGTAACGAGTCAAATCTTGACCTCTCATGTCACCTCAGGAGTGACAGGAAGAAAGCAAAAATCAAGATGGACAATTCTGACACCTCCACAATCCCCAGCTGAGGCTGCTGACTTGCCCCCAAAGCCTCACCTGTCCATGTTTGGAATCGCCGTTCTGGAAAGCAATGTCGCCGTCCAAGTTCCACCACTCACAGATCTTCTGGTGAGCCACTGCTAGGAACAAGTCAGAAACTTGGATTTATTTGCAAAGATGTTCACTGAAGCATCCTATATAGTTGGAAAAAGTTGGCACTGGCATATTTGCCTCGTAATGCGGGAATGGTTATGGTACATCCCTACAATGGAAGAAACAGCCGTGATTTCAAGTGGGGATTTCAAGAGCACTTAATGAGAGAACCAGCGATGTGCTGTAATGTTAAGTGGAAAGCTATAGCTACACAAATTATATACACAACTATTCCAAGACTGCAATAAACTGGAAAGAAATACTACTATAAAATGTCAAATGGCATCTCTGAATGGTAAGGTTCATCTGAATGGTAAGGTTCGTTTTTTATTTTCTCCTTTTTCCCTTTATGTTTCCTATGTATTGTCTTTGTCATTTGAAGGGCGCGTGGGTGGCTCAGTCAGTTAAGCCGCTGCTTTCAGCTCAGGTCATGATCTTAGGGTCCTGGGATTGAGTCCCACATTGGGCTCCCTGCTTGGCAGGGAACCTGCTTCTTCCTCTCCCTCTGCCCCTCCCCTCTGCTCATAATCTCTCTCTCTCAAATAGATAAAATCTTACTTAAAAATTAAACAAATTAATTAAAAGGCTATTGAAGGGGCACCTGGATGGCTCAGTGGGTTAAAGCCTCTGCTTTCGGCTCACGTCATGTTCCCAGGGTCCTGGGATCGAGCCCTGCATCGGGCTCTCTGCTCAGCAGAGACCCTGCTTCTCCCTCTCTCTCTGCCTGCCTCTCTGCCTACTTGTGATCTCTGTCTGTCAAATAAATAAATAAAATCTTAAAAAATAAATAAATAAATAAATAAAGGCTATTGAAGAGCAATTTCCACCAAAAATAACAAGAAAAACTTTCTCACAGTTAACAGTGCAAGTATGGACTAATAGCAAAATTTTGTCTGTGGAATTCAGTGGAATCCAGTCCCACTCCAGCTTTGCCCTTGCGGAGCCGGGCCTGGCGTGCTGTGCCAGCCCCTGGCCCCTGTTTGCAACAGGAAGTGGGGCCGGAGCTAAGGCCAGGCAGGGAAGGATCACAGTCATGTTTGAAACTCACAACAAAATGCCTCCATACAGCTGACTTAGAGCCTCTGGTTGCTTTTTGTGGGGTTTTTTTAAGGATTTTTTCAATGCTGTATTGGGTTGCAAGACAAGGTTCCATAATTACTCTGTACATTGGGAGGTTTTTTGTTTCTTTGTTTTTGAAAAAAGGATGTCAGGTGTAAGCCATGAGGTATGTGAAGGTGCTGAAGGTGCTCAAGAACCCCCGTGTGGAAAATGACAAGGTCCACAGCGTCCCTGTCCCACAACTCTGATCAACGGGCACATCCAACCGGAGCGCCGCTCAAGGGTTCTGGAGCTGCGCTGGTTGCAAAAGAGAGGAGTCTGGACAGACGAACAGACGAACAGACGAACAGACGGACAGATGAGCTGGTGTCCCACAGAGACAGCCCGAAGGAGGGGTGGGTGTGTCTCCCCAGGTCATGACCCACGTAGCACTGAAGACCCATCACAGACAGCGCTGCAGGAGACTCTGCATAACCACCCCGCTTCCCCCCAGGGCTCTCCACTTCCTCCACTCCCTCTTCAAATGTTTACATAATAAAACCTGCTTCTCCAATAGAGGCCAAAAAATCTGGCTTCGGACTCCTGCACACCCCAGACCATCCTGACAAACACCAGTGCAAGGAAGCCCGGCTCCTGATGCAGAAGCCAAGCCTCCCGGGGAAGGACGTTCTGCACCCCACTCCCGAGCCTCTGGAAGCAGAAGAACGTGGCTTTGTGTGGCCCTCCTGGGAGCCGGCCCAGACACACAGTGCCGTGTCCACGAGAAGGGGCAGTGTTCCAGCTGGCGGGGATGCTCGCGTCTACCCCGTTGGCCAGGCCACCAAGGTGCAGGGGTTCCTGAAGGAAGGCCACGTGGGATTCCTGCCATTGCCAGGACAAGGTGACAACCGCCCCGGCCTCTTCTGTTCTGTGGGCTGTGGGACCTACAAGACTGTGTAGGTCCTGTGATCACCGCCCTTCCCCACTTGGGGATCGGAGACCATGACGTGAGATCATGAATGAGGGTTTTAAAGAGAAAAAAAAAAAAAAAAAAAGCCACACACGTGCAAATTATCTGGATTTAACAAACAAACAAAGAATTTTCAAGCCATACAAAGTAATAAGCTACGGACATAGTCATTCATGATGGCAGGTAACAGGTAGATGGTTTCTGCTTCAAGCTGAGGAATCGTGGGGGAGGAGGAAGGAACCCCAGGAATCAGCTGAGCCCCGCTCTCCTCAGGGCAGACCCAGGGTGGCGGGGGTTGGGGCAGAGCTGAGGGAGGGGAGAGGCTGAGTCAGCTAATGACAGTGGTCCAGGGGAGGGCTGAGGAAGGCCAGGACCCGCAAGGGTGACTCTGGAGAGCCTGGCAGAGAGAGGATATGGGGTGTGCAGGGCGGGGAGCAGAATGGAGAGGCCCCAGGGTCGCTGCCGCGTGCAAGGCTCAGCAACAGAGATGGTGGCAGGTGCTCTCCTACCCTCCTGTGAGGAGCCGTGAGGATTTCTGGTGCTGAATTCGGGGCTGGGGCTTCAGTGGACGCCGTGCTCCGGGAAGCTGGTAGAGAGGCCAAGCTTCAAACAGAGCCACACTCAGGCCCCCGTCACCAGTGTGCCCTGTGCAGATCTGCACATCACAGGTTCGAGAACAGGAAGGACACGTAGACCCATGCTTCCCAAACTGTACCATCACCACAACCACCATCACCACAAAAAGGGGGGTTTGTGGTCAAAAAGTGAGGGAAATGCTTGCTGAACATCCTGCCAGTTTTCTTCCTGCAGGTATTTGCAGATCAGTAAGGCGCTAATGAGTCTTACAACAGAAGGGACGTGGAGGGGGTGTTTTTTCCAGACATGCTTGACCAAGGAACCTTCCCAGTGAGACCCCTACACGCATCTGGACATTGGTTTACTGTTCTCCTTTGAAAGAAGAAGAAACAGGAATGAGAAGGGTGAAGGACTTGCCCAAGGTCACGTGACCGACTCACCATGAAGTCAGAAGCAGCCCCAGACCCCCAGTCTGCTCCCCACAGGGGCACCTGGCCTGGGACTCATGCCCATCCAGGAGACCACCCAACGTGCCCCATGTTCTTCTTGTGCGACCCCCTTTCCCATTACCCCAAAATGCAATGCTGTGAAGTAAATTTGGTGATCAAACCTTAAACCACGAGTCCCAATGCCACATACACATGTGGGTCGTATATTGTTTGGAATTACACTGCTGCTCATTTCAGCTTTGACATACATAGAGTTCCATCCATTAGGAGCCAACAGAACAAGAGAATCTAACCAAACCAGCAGAGTTTTAAAACCATCGTAGAGTGCTTGCTTCGGCAGCACATATATTAAAACCATCATGGAATCCCTGTTCACTGCCCCCTCGGGAAATCGTGTCGCTTACCCTCAAGGGCACATGGGAAGGGTAGGGCAGAGAAGTGCCCCCCGCTGTGGCTGGGGACCAAGGGTGAGCCCTGGAAAAGAGTGTTTTCTTATCATCCTCACAGAAGGCTGGTGGCTGAGAACACTTTATTTTTTTTTTTTTAAGATTATTTATTTATTTATTTGACAGACAGAGATCACAAGTAGGCAGAGAGGCAGGCAGAGAGAGAGAGAAGGGGAAGGAGTCTCGCCGTGGAGCAGAGAGCCCGATGCGGGGCTTGATCCCAGGACCCTGAGATCATGACCTGAGCTGAAGGCAGAGGCTTTAACCCACTGAGCGACCGAGGCGCCCCTGAGAACACTTTTTTAACATTTGTCTGGGTATATAATTAAAATAACATGGAGCCTGTCCGTTCCCCATCTCCCCTTTCTTTAATCTGGACCAGAAAACAAAAGGAATCATGCTCTTTTCTTGTTGGGCAGAAAGAAACTGCTGAGCTCCTTGTTGCCTCCACGGTGACCCTCGGAGTCAGGATCACCAACCCCTGAGATGGAGAGCACAACGAGGAGAAAGAAAAGGGCTCATAGGATTGCTGCAATGTGGCAAGAAGGGACCGGAGGAAGGAGAGGGCCAAGGGGAGCTTGCTACCCAAGGGGCTCAGGTGGGACAGATGCCACCAGCGCCCCTCGCCCAGCATGCCCACCCCATATCACCCCAATGAAGGCAGTGAAGGGTGAGACTAGGATGCCTGGAGGAGGCCATCCAGCTGGCCACCTGCAGCCATGAATAGCCTCTCCCACAAATGCCCTAGGCCGTGAGACAAACTTTATTCTCTCTGTGGATGAGGAGTGCTGAAGGTTGATGCACCCTTGCAAGGGCAACGCTCTCCGTCCCCTCCCACACTGGGTTAAGTGCCCTTCCTTGGGATCACCACGGGTAGAAATCTTGAGCTGACCTCTATCCGACAGCCCTTCCCGTGCTGCTGTGTACGTACACATGAGTAAGAGCTGCCGTAGGCTTGACTCTCCGTGCTCCCCAGGCTTACGCCTTAACAGACAGTCAATATGACTCCGGCTCAGTGTTGGCCACATGCCAGGCCCTGCTGAAAACACAGTTGTGGTGGCAGTTCAAGATGGCGGCAGAACAATATCCTGAACTCAGCTCCTCCCACAGATCCATCAAATCTAAAAAAGAGCTAAGAGACAGAGGACCAGCCCCCGACACACACAACAAAGGAGAAAAGGGTCACTAGAGACAGGTACAAGAGGAAGAGAGGTGGTCTCCCCCAGAGCCCCACCATTGGCTCTGCGACCCACGATTGGAAGCGATCTCACAACGACAGCGTGTCTCCCCCAGGAGTGAGGAGTTTGCATACCACGTCAGGCACCCCCACCTCAGGACCTGCACTAGGGAGACAGCCCCCCAGACATCTGGCTCTGAAAACAACAGGGCTGACTTCCAGGAGATGCGAAGCACCGCAGGGAACTGAGACTGCTCTTAAAAGGCTTATGAACAGACTCACTCACCCAGCACAAAGGCTGCAGTTTTGGAAAAGCTAGACCTCACTCAAAGGAGAGATTCATGGGCTAATCTCTCAGCATGTGCCAGAGGGACAGGGCCTTTGGGACTCTGTCAGGGATGGAGGCACAGCAGGTACCCTTCCCCTACCTTGCTAGTGCCAGTGGGCACCACTCAGCCCCATGCTCCCCCACCACCCACTAATGCCAGTGGGTGCGCGCCCTCCCCCCATGCTCTCCCACAGCTCCATTAAAGCCAGCAGGCACACAGTTCATGGAGGGGACACCTTTGAACACCAGACTCTGGTGGCTGGGGTAACTGTGTTTCTGAGTCCCTCAGGACTAAAACCATCCGAGAGATTGTTCTTGGCAGGCTACCTCCCAGGGCACAACGCAGACAGCAGACTGAAACACAGCCACTCTTCGGGTGAAGAAAAGGTCTATTTCTTTGTCTGGATCTTTAGTCTAAGGGGCACAAGTCAGGTTCACCACACATCGAGAGTCTGCAGAGCCTCTCAAAGAATGTAGGCTGTTATCTTTGCACTCCTACTGGCCTCACGACAGCTCACTGGTACCTTCCAGAAGGGGCTTATCCTTTCATCTGGAGCTCTGAGTTTTGCAACTGTTACCCAGAGGATACCTCCATAGCACCTGGTTGGAGGCCAGCAGGGTTGACACCTGTGGTCCCAGAAGACCCCATAAGTTTGCAGACTTTAAAAACTATTGCTTTAGAGTGCCTGTGCAGTTCAAGTGGTTCAGCGCCCAACTCTGGATTTTGGCTCAGATCATGATCTCAACGTGGTGAGATCGAGCCCCACACTGGACTCCGTGCTAGGCTGGGCATGGAGCATGCTCAAGATTCTCTTTTTCATTCTCCCTCTGCCCCTACCCTTATTCCCCACTGGTATGTGTGCTCTCTTGTTCTTTCTCTCAAAAATGAATGAATGGATGGATGGATGAATGAATGAAGTGAAGTTTTTTTAAAAAAAGCTATTGCCTGTAGGTCTGGCTTTCAATCAGCCTGAAACTAGGAGCTGGCAGAGATCCCCTCCCTTCGGAACACCAGCACGTCTTGGCACACCCTCAACAACTGGGACCCCTCAAGGATAAATCAGCCTGCTTAGACAACCACAAAGGTTCGAGAGACAGCCAAGAGCGAGGGCAATGTCGTACAATAAGTTTCAACTCCTACACAAAGCTGGTCCTTTAAGACTGGGAGAGGTAGCTCATTCACAGAATACGTATACAAATGCGGAGAGCCAAGCAAAATGAAGAAGCAGAGGAATATAATCAAAATGAAAGAATAAGATAAAACCCCAGGAAAAAAAAAAAAACCTTGATGAAACAGAGGTAAGTCAAACTCTTGGGAGAAAACATAGGGAGTAAGCTTCTTGGCATCAGCCTTGGCAATGATTTTTTTTGGATCCAATTCTAAAGGCAGGGGCAACAAAAGTAAAAATAAACAAGTAGGATTACATCAAACCAAAAAGCTTCTGCACAGTAAAGGAAACTACCAATAAAGTGAAAAGGCAGCCTACTGAGTGACGGAAGATATTGGCAAATCATATATGATTAGAAGTTAGTATCCAAAATATATAAAGAACTCAAACAACTCAATAACAACAACAATGACAAAACAAAAACAATTTGATCAAAATATGGGCAAAGGACCTAAATACACATTTTTCCAAAGAAGACATCCAGATGGCCAACAAGCACATGAAAAGATGTTCAGCATCACTAATCATCAGGGAAACGCAAATCAAAACCACGAGGAGATATCACCTCACACCTGCTGGAATGGTTGTTATCAAAAAGACAAGAAACAACAAATGTGGGCAAGGATATGGAGAAAAGGAAACCCTTCTACACTGTTGGTGGGCATGCAAATTGGTGCAGCCACTGCGGAAGACAGTATGGAGTTTCCTCCAAAAAATTTAAAATAGAAATACCGCATGATCCAGTAATTCCACTACTGGGTATTTACCCAAAGAAAACAAAAACACTAATTCATAAAGAGGTATGCACCCCTATGTTATTGTAACATTATTTACAAGAGCCAAGAGCCAACATATGGAAACATCCTTATGGATAAATGGATCAAGAACATGTGATAGATAGATAGACAAATAGATAGATAGATATAATACAACTCAACCATAAAAAAGAATAAGAGAATGAGATCTTGCCATCCGGGACAGCATGAACAGACCTTGAGGGTATGTGCTATTTTACTTAGCATAAGTAAAATAAGTCAGAGAAAGATAAATATCACCTGATTTTATTCATATGTGGAATTTAAGAAAACAAAGAAAAAATAAGAGACAAACAAAAAACAAAACAAAAAAAAAACCAGACTCTCAAATGCAGAGGACAAACAGGTGGTTACCAGGAGGGAGGTGGGGGGCAGGATGGGTGAAACAGATGAGGGGATGAAGAGTGCACTTATGGTGATGAGCACTGAGAAATGTATAGAATTGTTGAATCGCTATGTAGTACACCCGAAACTAATATAACACTGCATGTTAATTACACTGGATTTTTTTTTAAAAAGGCACAAAACTAATACACACAGAGAACAGATTGGTGGTTGCCAGAAGGAGAAGTTGGGGGGCAGGCAAAATGGGTGAAGGGGGTTAAGAGGTACAAACTTCTAGTTATAAAATAAATGTGCCCTGAGGATGTAATGTACAGCATGGTGACTACAGTCCGTAAGGCTGTAGTGCATATTTGAAAGTTGCTAAGAGAGTAAATTTTAAATATTCTCATCACAAGGAAAAATGTATAACTTTGTATGATGAAAAATGATAATTAGACTTATGACAATGATCATTTCACAGTATACACAAATATCGAATCATATACTCCTAGAACTCATATAATGTCCTATGTCAGTTATATCTCAATTAAAATAATAGTAATAATAATAATAAAAACATTAATCAAGCCCCAGCACAAATGTGTGAGGTAGGCACTATTATTCATCCCCATTGTGGAGATGAGGAAACCGAGGCACAGAGAGTTTATGTGACCTGTCCTGGGTCAGCCTTTGGAGCACTCAAGGCTCCAAACCTGGCAGTTTAGCTGTGGAGTCTATTCCTAATCACTTGTCATTCTGCCCCTCAAGAAAAGTGCGTTGGGGGCATCTGGGTGACTCAGTTGGTTAAGCTTTAGGTTCAGGCCATGAACCCAGGGTCCTGGGATCAAGTTCCGCATTGGTCTCCCTGCTCAGAGGGGACCCTACTTCTCCCTCTCCCTCTGCCTGCTGTTCCCCTTGCTGGTGCCCTCTCTCTCTGTGTGTCAAATAAATAAATAAAATCTTTAAAAAGAGTGTTGAAGGGGCGCCTGGGTGGCTCAGTGGGTTAAGCCTCTGCCTTCGGCTCGGGTCATGATCTCAGGGTCCTGGAATCGAGCCCCGCATCGGGCTCTCTGCTCGACAGGGAGCCTGCTTCCTTCTCTCTCTCTGCCTGCCTCTCTGCCTACTTGTGATGTCTGTCAAATGAATTAACAAAATCTTTAAAAAATAAAATAAAATAAATGAAAATAAGAAGTATGTTGAATAATCAGCCAAGGCCATCAGTGAAGACACTTTTGAAACCAACGTCTTAGAAAATGTTATAGTAGATTCCAGGCCAGGAAGGGGAAGAAGTGGAAAAGAAATGACAACCCAGTGCCGCTCTGGCTCGTTCCCACCACAGTGATGGCGGGTGGGATAGTGTCTGGTTAGGGCCCCGAGAACCTCACCTGGTGTCCCACCCAGAGAACTCAGCGGGCAGACATCACAGCAAACACGGCCAGTGCTTGCTTGGGTGTGGGACACTGGATCTCAACTGAAACTCACTTTCTTCCCTGAGCTTTGCCGTGTTTGAACTGTTTTCATTTACAGTGACTCTGATTTGCTTTTCCAGGAATGTTCCCACCGCTCTGGGGTTCACCATCAACTTGGGGCCATCTGCTGCAAACCAATAAAGAGGCACCGGTGCTGAGCAGTGGGAAAGGAAGCTCTGCGGCCGGGCAGGCTGGGGAGGACGCAGGGAGCAGGCCAGACCTGGCTGAGAACAGAGCACCAGCAGGGGCCAGAGCCGGGACCATGACCGCTGGGTTCAAGAGGCCACATGGTGTTTCTAAAAGGTGACTTCAGTGCAAGGCTGGTTTGGGTGGGTTGTTTTTGCCAAACTAAAAATGTGCAAATTGAGGCAAACAGGCATGTTACTCTCTGTTTCTCTTTTCAACCACTAGAAAGCTGCTCACCGCACACCCAGAAGCTTTCCCTGGAAGGTCGGGGTGTGGGAAGGGGTGAGGCCAGGCTCGGCTCAGTTGTGGGAGAAGCAAGACACACACATGGCTCCCCCCTAAACCCAAATGCAGCAGAATGGGTTCTGGGAACAAAAACCACAGGTGACTCAGCTAAGAGGGAAAACATGTCAACAAAGTCCTCATTCCCCTTCTAAGACTTCAACTTTCCAGGGAAAGGAAAATCTCACCCCCACCCCCGGCAAGTGTGATGGCAGGGGGTTCAGATCCCAGGAGTCTGAACACCGTTCTCAGGGGCCAACCTCCCACCCCCAACCCCCACCCCTGCCCAGGGCGAACAAGGTCTGTCACACCTCTCCCCTAGAAGGAGCGTCGGCCTCGGGCCTGCTGCATGGACAACTCTTCGGAAGGCCTGGGCCACCTCCAGCCACATGTGGACACGGAGGGCCAGCCAGCAGCGGGCAGTCACCAGAGAGGTGACCAGTGAGTGGGTGGACAGCCAGCATGCATAACTCTCATCACTACGCTGAGTAACGAAGCTGTTGATTCGTCAGACTGAATTCCCAGCAGTACAAAACACGCTGCAAAGTCTTAAAGGAAAATGCAAGGAAAGGAGTGAATCGAGCTGGAACGGCAGCTCCCCAAAGGGTTTTGTCTCTCCCAAATGCCAGGGGCAGGGCTGGGAATGGAGGTCGGCCGTGCAAGGTGCAGAGCAGGCCCTTTCTGCCAAAACATCAACAGCGACCTTCAGGGACTTCCTTAAATGCAAAATCCATGGTTCTGACAACACCTGCGAGGCCAGAGCAGCCCAGCTGGGAGGGAGAAAAGGAAGAAGAGGAGGGAGAGTGGCCACGCTGGGGCAGACCAGTCCCCAGAGTCCTGTCCCAGCCGTCCTGTGTTCTCCATAATTTTGCTAGTTGCCATTGGCAGGATTGGGAGGTTTAGCAGAAGTGACTAGAGTATGGTTAAGAAATGCCTTGGGTCAGTCATCCTTCTCCACTGGGCATGTGGGGAAGGTCCCCCCAGGACTCTGCAATTTCCTCGAGCCCTGCCAACAGCCACCCCACTGCAGCCCAAGCCTCTCCTGGGGCCCATGACCACCCCACCTTCATCCTGAGCACCACCACTACCCCCCTCTCTGGCTGGCGGTTCACAGCTCCGGGTCCCTACTCGAAGGAGGGCAGAGGGCAGACCCCGCAGCTCAAGGAGCAGGCCCTTCCCTAAGACACCAGCTCTTAACCCAGGCTGCAGGTCCTAAGATGCCACCCAAGCTGTGTGTTGTCACTGATGGCAGGTCCCGCCTTCCCTGGGATTCTCGGAGGGGGTCACCCCCATCAGGCAGAGGGAGAGTGCCTTAAGGAGCAGCCCACCTCTGGCTCCTCAGCCAGGCTCTGAGAAATCCGAGACAGCAGCCCACCCAGCAGAAAGTGAGCAGGGTCTCAGCAGCTGCGAGCCCAGGGTCTCCAGCAGGGAGGAAGGCAGAGTGGCCTCCCTGGAGGTGAGGCCAGGCTGGGGAAGGGGACTCGACCAGGGCCACACAACCTTCCAGTGGCGCTGCCACAGGCAAGTTCTCTCTTTATTCTTGTGCGATTATTATTTTTGTATTTGTTTGTTAACTACTGGAGTCATACCCAAGTCCTTCCTCACGCACACCTTCCCCAAGTCTGAAGGGTTGTGCTAAGGCACATGCACACCTCCATTCACGCCGCCCTCTGACTCCCATGAATCTGGGACAGGCTGAGCGCACCCCGAGGTCCACGCTGCCTGCAGACTGTGATGGCTAGCAGGTACAGGGAGGAGCAGGGAGCCGGAAGCCTGCACAGGGCAGCTTGAGGAGGCCCACGGCGGAGACAGGGAAGGCCGGATGGCCAGAGGAAGAGGGTGTCCCTGAACCGTCCAGGCCTAGCTGCTTGCAGATCCCAGCCTCCATCACCCACTTAGCGTCTCAGGAATTAATTACCCGATTGCTCCAGGCAGAAGCCGGCAGCTTGAAGGTGGCCGCAGTCGATCTGTGGAGCCTGCAGAGTGGGGGGCGTGGGGGGAGGATATGCCATGTTTGATGCCGAATAGCCACGGAATCCTCGGAGGACGGAGGGTGATAGGTTCACATTTCCGAGAGCTCCGATTGCACCTCACCAACCCTCTGATCGAAGAAAATGTGGTTGTGATAAGTTTATCAACAGAGCACAGTTAAGAGAGGAAACTACTTCAAGGCAAACTCAGTATTTGCGACAGCCTTCCATCAACCTAGTAGTTTGATTTCTTAAAGAAATCAAAGTAGAGGGGCGCCTGGGTGACTCAGTCATGAAGCATCTGCCTTCAGCTCAGGTCATGATCCCAGGGTCCTGGGATCGAGCCCCGCATCGGGCTCTCTGCTCAGCGGGAAGCCTGCTTCTCCCTCTCCCACTCCCCCTGCTGTGTTCCCTCTCTCGCTATGTCTCTCTCTGTCAAATAGATAAATAAAATCTTAAAAAAAAAAAAAGAAAAAGAAATCAAAGTAGAGGGGAATAAGGCAATGCACAACGGAAAACAAAGGAAGCATCAGGGAACGAAACAAAAGCATCAGGGAAGAAAGGGAAGAAGAAATCGAAAGCATTGTGGGGCTCTTCGATCCGTTTCTGAGTTTGTATTAATCCAGATTCTTCCCCTCTCCCCTCCCATCCTATGAAAACTATCTCCCCAAATTGCCTCCCGACAAGGCAAAGGATGGTTTTGTGAACTTGAATCTTGATGAGGAAAAATTATCAGTAATAAAGCCCATGATCACAGAGGAAATTAGCAGATGACAGTAGCAACGAGGCCTCGGAGCTGAGCGATCAGACCCGGGGTCCCCGAGACCAGAAGCGTGTGGAGAGAACTGGAAGGTGCAGATGTGTGCAGAGTCAATAGAAGTTTTGAGGCTACAACTGGTTTTGTGTTTTCTGAGGTTGTCAGGTGGCAGGGGAAGTACAGAGTATAGGTATTATATGATAAGCCATGCTTTCAAGACTATCTGAAATTTCTGGAGGAAAAAAAGTCCATAATATACAAAGTTAAGGTTCTCCTTTTCTCTCAGTCTTTGCCAGTGGTTTAGTGCACAACCTTCCAGAACTTTATGTATTTACACTCATATGTAATAAAAGTTTGCTACATGCATCATCCCATACTTGCATACTTTAACAGTCTGTCAAAGGTCTTTGCATCTCCTTTTTCGGGAGAGTACCATAAATTCGGCCATGTTAGTGGCGTCATTTAAATGCCGGCTAGCTGCACTGTACTACTTACCCAGAACTGTGGGAGGAAATCACCATTTGCAGGTGTCTGGGATTGGGGGTCACGCCTGAGGGCTGGGGCCAGATTTTAGTTCAGAAATGACCAGGGGCAGTTGAGAGGAAGCCAGATCACCCAGTGACCCCTTTTCCTGCCAGATTCTTTGTAACTCCCTTCAGGGCCCAGTTACAGGCAGATGCTTCCAGTAACAGCCCCAGCAGGTCTCAGCTTTGGGTCTCCCATGGGGACACCAGAATGGGCTAGCTTGAGTGCATCGCTGGGGGTCAGAGCTCTTCCAGAACCCAAATGCCTTGCCCCTTGCCTCTCGTCCTGCTCTGAGTAGTGCACGAGGCTTTGTAAGGAGTTTACCTCAGAAGTGTTTTGCTGGAAGACTGTAAGAGGGTCACTCACAAAATCCAAGAGGGTCAGCTGAGGCGAGAGAGGCAGGGCTGGCTTTCTAAGACACAGAGACAAATGACATATCTCAAAACAAGAAGTAGCTCACCCACAGAATTCAAAACCCACTCCTTTGCACGAGAGGGTCTGTGTTCCCCTCCTGCCCCCTCTTGTTATTCCCAGCCACGCTGGGGAATTGTGTCTACCTCAGGCCACTCTCCCAGTCATCACCTGTCACGGAGTTCCTGCTCAGTCTGGGGTAGGTAACCAATCTGGTACACGGAGGCAGAACTCCCAGAGAGCCCCAGGTGCGGCCAGTGGCTCCAGGCCCACAGTCTTCCTGCTTTAGCCAGTTGGGGGACTCACTCCCGCTGTCGTGTAGAAGCCAAGATTGGGAACATTCTTTTCTCCATGAAGGCTGCATCCAGGTCCTCCTCCACGGGCGTGCTGTGTCATCTCAGCCTACCTGCGATAGCGTATTCCCCAATGCAAGGACAACAGTGACCCTCAGTTACTAGCCCTCCCTTCCCAGGAGCCACACACAGGGCTCAGTGCTCTCCACATGATCCTTGCAAGGGTCTTGTGGAGCAGACACAATCATTTCCAATTTCCATAGGAAGCAACTGAGGGCCACATGCACGGCCACTGTTCCAGCCCATGCCCGTCTGAGGTCCATGTGGGCGCTCAGCTACATGGGGGTAAGGCCTCCCTAAAATCTACCACTTTGACCGTAGAAGACACTAGTCCTGCTAGCTCCCATCATAGTATGATTTCATCCCTTCTGAATAATGAGAAAGACCACCAAAACACAGGGATGTGCCTTATTCACTGAACCCAGGTTCCAAAACAAAGCCTCATGGGACTCACTTGTGAAATATTTAATTTAATGGACTGCCAGATGGATGATAGATGATGGCAGACAGGAAACTAGGTGGGGAAGGAGAAATGTGCTAGAGTAGGGTCAGAGAAATGTTCCTTGTCCACAATGCTATTTGATAGAAATGTATCCAGCTGGCTAGCAAACTTACCAAGCATGCCACCTTCAACAGGTGAGGGTAAGTAACAGTGCATTTCCAACGGTTTACTGATACCTGGTCAGACACAGTCAGGGTCAGATGGATGAATAAGACCTTCATTTACTTTACACCAGGCCATACATTCTAACCCTCACAGAATCCACAGGGACAGGAGCTGGGAAGCAGTCACCCCCATCCCAAGACCTTCAAGCGAGGCTCCTGTGGTCACCTTCTCACAGGTGATAGGGCCAAGTTCTTCTTGTGTTCCCTATGGCCCCTTCCCCTACTTTGGTGTGGTTGGGTGGGGACAGGGGAGGCCCTCACTGTGGTCTGGCCTCAGGGTAGAATAACCACAAGACAATCAGACTGCCAAAATTGAACTCGCCATAGCAGAGTTCCTGTGTGCTCTTAGCCTAAAGGGGCCTCTTTGTAGTGTTGAGTTGTACTTCAAAAAATCCTCATGTGTGCATGCGTGTGTGTGTGTGTATTATGGGTGCATACATGTAAGCCCTAGGAAAGAGTGGAGAAGGGAGCGAAACCAGTCCCACTGCATGTATCGAACCACGAGAAAACTTCCAAAATCCATTTGTGCATAAAAGGAGAAGCTGCATCCTACCTGAGCAGGTGAACCTTGAGGTTATTCCAAAATGGCAGCCCCATCTCCATCTCCACCACGGTAACGTTTTCCAACAAGCTGAGTCAATAATGTAAGGCAAACCCATTTTTCCTTGAGGTCAACAACACAGCAGATTAGAAATACAACATCCATGGACATCGCTCCTAGTAAAGGCACCTTGTAAACATAAGCATTTTAAAAGAGACCAAGGAGGCAAATACCTTTACGAGTTACAATCTCGAGAAAAAGAAGTCTTCTACATATCACGCATGGTCCACGATTCCCCTAATTTCAGGACAGGCCAGCTCTCAGATCAGAATCCGTCTGTGAGCTCACAGGGCAACCCTGACCCACTCCCTGGTCCAGCTCTGTCAGCAGGCAGCTGCGGGCCTTCCCCCCCCCCGCCCCCCGCCCCAGCCGCCAGGAAAACCCACCCATTCCTCCTGAAACAAGCTCCACTTGGAGGCCCAACCGCCCCCACCCCCTTCCACCTTTGGGCGTGGCTGCTCACTCTGGAGCCACAGAAACTTGGGCTCGCTGACCTAGAGACTAGCCGGAGACCTTCTCGAGTTTTCTTACGGTGATTTTTTTTTTTTTTAATTTTTGGTTAACAGTCTTAGAAAAACAAGAACCACTTTCAAAGGTTCTTAGAACAGAAACTGTCTCAATTGTTGACCTGAGGAAATGCAAAATGAGGCCATTTCTGGAACACTGTAGCCCCCTGGGTTCCCTCCCCTCCCCAGGCTCAAAGATAAAAAGGTGGTCTTAAGTGACATGGACCCCGTGAATGAAGCAGCCACGATTTCTCCCATCTGCAGAATAATGACCCTGCACAAAGCAGTGTTTTCTGGGGCAACATTGAAAGGATAGGGAGTCATCTTTTACCCATATTTCCAACTCTCAGATAACACTTTTCCATCTGGTGGGGAGGGTGTCCTTCTCTCATTTGTCTCCACACCTCCAGGAGGTGGGCAGGGAGATGAGCTTCCATACTGGCCCTTAGGGGATAATTAAGCCCCACCGGGATATTGGCAACCTTCGTGAATTACACACACAGTGAGAGCAGGGGCAGAACTGGGCCGCCTCCAGAGAGCACTAATGCCAGAGCAAGACAAGGCCATGCACAATAGGTCGACCCAGGCTCTGCACCGCCCCACACAGCAGC
The DNA here is from genome assembly GCF_963455335.1 of Martes martes. Classification (NCBI taxonomy): domain Eukaryota; kingdom Metazoa; phylum Chordata; class Mammalia; order Carnivora; family Mustelidae; genus Martes; species Martes martes. The sequence goes on along the minus strand of NC_137896.1, from coordinate 103,043,916 downwards.
TCTGCTGAGGCCTTCTGTCTCCTAAAGCACATGAGATGGGAGACCACACGTCTAAGTCCCAGCCCAACCCCCTGCTCCAAGCAAACCTCGATGTCTAGTTTAGAGCCCCTCAGACGACTGTGGAGAAGGCGCTTGCCAGAGCCTACACCCCCCCACCCCACCCCTGATCTCAATTATAGATTTGGACAGGATTTGTTGTTGGATCATGTTCTTTATGTTTTTAAAAAACAATTGATTAAAAAGGAAATAGGAAGGGGAATGAGCAGAGTAAAATGGTGGGTCTAGCTTGAACTGACAGAGTAACATTCTGTCCCCACCTTTGGACCAGGGTTCCATGAGAAATGCACACGCAAAAATAGAAATAAGATGGGGTCACCTACGTGGCTTTATCCGTTGGGTGTCTGATTCTTGATCTCAGCTCAGGTCTTGATCTCAGGGTTGTAAGTTCAAGCCCTGCAAGGCCTCCACACCCAGCATGGGACCTGCTTTTAAAAAAAAATTTTTTTTAATAGGAATAAGATGGGAGGAAAGTAGCTTAAGACCTTTACATATATAGTCTGAGACACTGACATCATTTTGTAGGTTTGGGTTTACACAACTAGCACGTAAGACATTTTATCTCCTCTGTCAAAGCACCATGTTCAAAATGATGAAATGCAGCCTCATATGGTCAAATATATACTAAGCACATTTATTCAACTCATCAGTGAGGGAGCCAGGAAAATGGCAAAGCTGAAAACAGAGATGGACAGTTAGGGGGCAGAACACTGTAATAAATAGTGTTTTAGTCCATTCGGGCTGTTGGAACAGAACCCCACAAACTGAGCAGCCTATAAGTCACAAAAAATTCATTTCTCATAGTTCTAGAGGCCAGAAAGTCCAAGATCAAGGTGCCAGCAGATCAGGTGTCTGGTGAGGACCTGTTCCCAGGCTCATAGACAGGCATCTTCTCACTGTGACCTCACATGGCAAAAGGGGCAGGGGATCTCTCCAGGCCTCTCTTCCATAAAAGCACTAATCCACCTGGGGCTCCTGGGTGGCTCGGTCTGTTAAGCATCTGCCTTCAGCTCAGGTCATTATCCTAGGGTCCCAAGATCAAGCACCGAGTCGGGCTCTCTACTCAGCGTGAGTCTGCTTCTCTCTCTGCCCCTCCCCCTGCTCATGTGCACTCTTTCTTTCTCTCTCTCTCTCTCAAATAAATAAATAAAATCTTAAAAAATAAAAAAGCACCAATTCCATTCATGATCTAGTCTTCTCCCAAGGGCCCCCACCTCTTAATACCATCACCTTGGGAATTAGGATTTCAACATGAATTTGGGGCCAAGGGCGAGGGGTTGGGGGGAGAAGCACAAACATTCAGTTCATTCCCTAAGTTACATATAAAACTAGTTAATATTCTGTGATACAATAAAACTATAACGTCTGTGGTTATCTTTTCAACTAGACAGAAATGGTTTGAATTTTTACGAAGCAAAAGGTACATGCGACTTACATACGAGTCAACATGTAACTTTACAGAGTCTGAGTCCTAACAGCTAGTAGAAGTCCATGAAACAAAGATACATCCCCCTAGAGATTTAATAACCCTTCAGCGGACCTATTAGACAATGCTCAGGTATGATATTAAAAGGACATGGAGGCATCCTTTTCCCTCATTTCCAAGTTCGAGTTAATTTTTCTTTACACCTTCTAGGCCACTTGCTAGCCATGTGGGCAGCTTCTAGCAAGTCAATGATGAGGCTGAGTTATAGCCTCACAACCAAAGCCATGATTATCGGCCAACTCCACTCCTCTATGAAAATGAACTACATGCTAAAAACAAAGCATAATGTTAAATTACTAATTTCAAATAGCCATCTACAACATTTAAAGAAATTCAAGCACTTGGTACAACCTAGTACCTTTATATACCCTTATGTTTTCTCACATCACAGATCAACTTACTTTGTTTTTTTCTACTTAGCTTGGAATAGACACTTTAAGCTTTCCTCTAAATGTCAGTCTACAACCTCAGGCTTAGCTGCTTGGGTTAGGGTTATGGGGTGAGAGCTGAGGAACTGGGGTAGGGCCCAGGATCACAGAACAAGGGAGTGGCAGGGGGGTGGGCCAGACAGCAGGAGGCATCTAAGCACCTACGGTTAACTCTTGAGTCTGAAACACAACCCTTACAAAATAGAGTCATCCGAGGTGTGACCAAGCGAGCATCCCTCTTCCGCAGTATCCAGTCTAAAGACTCTTCCCTCATTCACCCCTTCCTTCACATCCCTGAGGCCGCCCCTCTAGTCTAGGCCTTAATCACGCCATGCCTAGATCTCCACCATAGTATCCAATGTCTTCCCAAGCCAGCCCCTCTAAACCCGCTAAAGGAGGAGTTCATTCAACTCGTTCAGCAAATACTTACGAACAGCTTACAGAACAAGTGCCAAAACTGTTCTGGGTTCTGCTGATAATCAGAAAAAAAGGCAAAGTTCTTTGCTCTCATGGAGTCCCTTAAGTTCCAGGAGACCATTAACAAAATTAAAGCCAAGCAGTGGTAAGTAAAACTGAAAGAAGCAGGGCTAATTAAGGGATAGAAGAATGATGGAGGGTTATTTTATTGCAAATGCTCATGAAACTTCTTGACTTACACCTGGCCTCTTAACATCCTCATCCCAAGAAGTGAATCTACAGAAACAGATGAAATCCTTCTGTAAACTCAAGTGAACTAGGAAAAATATTTTTAATGCTCAAGAAAATCCCTGGAATAGAAATGTTTCATTAAAAGTTTTCCTGTGTTTTGGTATTTTAATAAAGACCACACAATATGAGGCTTATTTCTTAGTTATTAAAAAAAAGACTGATGGAGGGGAGGCTGCTGTTTTATACAAGGTGGCCCAGGAAAGCCTCTATGGTAAGGGACCTGAAAGGAAAGGAAGAGCCTGCAGAAGGAAATTTTTCCGGGAGGAGAAAACAGCTAGAGCAAAGGTCCTGGGGCAGGTGCGTGCTTACATATCAAAGGACTTCAAAGAATCTGGTAAAGAGGAGAAGATGAAGTAGAGTGAACTGAGTCACAAGTAAAGATACAGAGGTACCACAGACCAGACCATGGAGAGCTTTGTGGACCAAGAGAAGGACTTGGAACGTTATTCTGAGGGAAATGGTACTGAGCAGGAAAGTGGGATGATCTGACTTGTTTTTTAAGGTGCTGCGAGGCAAGGGGAGAAAGGAGTCTAGTGGGGGCTGCACCCCCAGTGTCAGATGGGGCATGATGGCAGCTGCGAGTGCGGGCGTCAGGAGATGTTGACGGATTCTGGTTGTATTTCGGAGGAAGAACTGACAGGATCCCTGACGAATGAAGCACCAGGTGTGAGAGGAAAAAAGGAGTCAAAGACCACTCCAGGGTTTTCACCTGAGTAGCTGAGAAAAAGGCGGGGACTTCCGCAGAGACTGTGGAGGAAGGGGGGACCTGGAGGAAGGTCAGGCTGGGAAGGGAGCGTGGATAAAGGGTTCGGTTCAGGAGATGGAGAGTTCAAGACACCTGAGAGAGATCCAGGTGGAGACAGGAAACCGGCAGTTGGCTGTATGCGTCTGCCGTTCAAAGAGAATGGAGACCCGTGACACTTGCCCTGAGGGGTGGGGAGAGATGAGTGTCATCGTCGGTATGTGACACGTTTGCATGCATACATGTGCACACATGCATGCATGCTACAGGTGGTAGCACATGTGTTTGACAGCAGACGGCTGACAGAACATACGTGTGCAGTGGCAGCTACGTGAAGACTGACTGACGCATTTTGAAGGAATCCAAAGCCAGACTCAGCGACTGAGAGAGTGAGGAGAAAAAGAGGGAAAGGCCTTGCAAATGGGTCTGGGGCCCTCTAGCAGGTTTGTCTGAAAAACGGCATCCCACGGTCACCAGCCTGAGCCATCCAAGATGCCCGTTATCCAATTCGGGCGGATGTCCTCGGGGCCCAGAGCTGGGCCCTGCCCCCCAAGCCCACTGCCGGCCGCTCCTTCCCCCGAGCCCGCCCGCTCACACCGCATGCCCACTTCCTGAGCACGCGCGTTCACACCATTGGCCTTTATAGGAAGGTCTCCCGGCCCCTGCCCCCACAAGCACTCTGGAAGCCCCACCCCACAGAGCCCCCCATGACGTCCCCTCCCCTGGCCAGGCCTAGGCTCCTGACCTTTACTGTTAACCCAGCCCTAACCACCGTCGTCCTGCGCCGGGGTGCTTTCTCTCTCCTGGGGACAGGGTGACGCATCCCTGTCTGTGTCCTGACTTCCCAACGTGGGGCACAGTACCCGGCACAGAGAGGCATCCGGCAGACGTTCGTTCCTCACACCGTTGAGAGCTGTGCAGGCAAAGAGAAGGGCCACCATCGTGGCGCCCCATGTGACCAGTGCCTCTTGGGGGCTCCCAGCAAGGCCCATGGCAGCCTTTCATCTGTGCCAACAGGGTGAGCTTTCCCCTGCTGATAATCCACACTCAGCCCAGCATCCTCCTGCTTCCTGTGAGAGAGAAAAACAGGGGCTTTGTCCTCCGACACTATGACTTTTTGCTCTGTTTGGCCACATTGACGCTGGAAGAGAACAGGATGGGGGTCCCCTGGGGCTCCTCCCCATAGCCCCTCTGACCACCCTCTCCAACAGAAGTGCCCCCCTCAGATGCGAGAGCCCTCCTCCAACTGTAAATTATTTCTAAATTGTATATCCTGTTTAATGTGTTTCAAAATTGAAAGAAAAGACTTCTCCCCCAATTATAGTCATTTTGTAACTCCACCCCCACAGTTTCCCAGCTCCTTCCAAACCTACCTATTTTAAAACAGAAAAATACCACTGTTTCCCAATGTGTTTTTTATTGAGTAAGCAAGGGTGTGCTCAGCAGACCACGTTCCCCTCCAGGATTATCCTAGGACTATCAGATTAGAGACAAATTAGGTAATACTGCCTGCTGCTCTCTTTCAGAGAGATTTTGAAAGCCTGGTCTTAAGCGAGGCGAGGGAACACCAGAGCACACACGGAGGCAGGCAGGGACCTTGTTGCTGAGACGAGCCCCAAGGAGAAGCAGACTCCCAAGAAAATCTCAGCTCCTGGACGTCACGGGGCAGCGTGCCAGGGACAGCCTCTCACTGCCGACTGGGCTGGCAGGGTAGGCCTCCCAGGGTCTTCCAACATTGGAACAGGACCTCCTTACCTTTGGAAAGGACAAGCTATAGCCCGGAAGTTTGTGGTGGAATATTTTCTAGTGTGCAGTCACTGCTCTCAATGAGAAAATCGAGACACACACCCTCCTTAGCCAAGGCTTTAGATGGAGTGAACCTCACCCAAGTCTGACCCTGGGCCTTAACCTCCTTGTGTGTCCCCCAACTGATGCGTGGACTCCCACGACTGAACCATAAATAAACTAGGGGTTCCAAAGGAACCACGGCCTCAGACAACACAAGAGAGGGCACCTTTTTTCCTAGAGGCCAAATTTTACCAGCTAATAAATAAATGACACTGTCTAAGTGCCATAAATTACATGACCTGGAGTGACTATGGGGCCCACAGACAGCAGCAGGTGTCTGTGAGCTCAGACCGACAAAACCCACTCCCCAGGAGACAGCCGAAGGACTCCAAGAGAAGCAACCGTTTTGCACTCTGAAAGTTCAGAGGCACCATGAGCAAGGGGCTTCCAAGGTAAAACACAGTCATTCAGGTGCTGCCAGAAACCAGGAAGCCCCCAACACATGCAAAGGGCGTGTGGGTCGCGAAAACCTTGCAGGGGGCTCTAGCCCAAAGCTGAGTCAACACGTGCTTCAGCCCCCGTAACTCTTTCTTCAATTGGGAGTCAGTTTTCGCCAGGTGTGAGACACAAAGCCACTGACCCCAAGCCAAGTATGCAGCAGCAACCTTCCTTAATCCAGACACTTGTCATCTCGGATTTAAACTTGACCCTGCCTGCCCCTGCTGCACGTGGGAGAAAGGTCAGTTCAGTGTGCCAGGAAAGTCTCCGTGATTAATCACTTCCCGCCAGATTTGACAGCTCCAGATAGTTTTCCTCTGGCCTCCAGGAGTTATCTCAACTCAGGATGAACTTGGAACTGCCATGTGAGGCCCACACGCAAAACTGACAGATGAGAGTTAGAAGGACACGGGGGGAGACATGACTTCCACCTGTGATGTGTCAGGGTGTACCTGCTTTCTTCAGCAGGACAATGCAAATCTTTCTACAGCATCCGGAGTTCAAAACCCAGCTCATCTCATCCACAGAGAGACAATCGTCTTTTGCCTAAAAGTCATGTACCCTCCTTACATGTCCAACAAACTTCTTAAAAAATCATTGCATGGAAATACCCACGGACATCAGGAAGGGCAGTCATGCATCCTGGGCTAAAAGTGCCCCTTTTGAAAACACACTGGTGTGGCCACCTTGGGAAACAGGCAGTATCTTACAAATCGTAAATCCATCCCACCACCCAGCAATCCAGCTCCTGGGCACTTACCCACGAGAAATGAAAACAGACATGCACACAAAGACCTGTAGGAGCTTTCTTCATAATCACCAGAAACTAGACATGACTTGAATGCCCATCAGCGGGTGAATGGGAAGTCGAATGTGGCCCATCCATGCAAGGCAAAACCACTCCACAGTAGAAAGGATCTGACCACTGGTGCACATGGGGACACAGACCCATCTCAAATCGGTTATGCTGAGTGAAAGAAGCCAGATGCAAACACTACATACTGTTTGGTTGTATTTCTATGAAATTCTAGAAAAGGCAAAATTATAGTGATAGAAAACAGGTCTCTGGTTGCTGGGGCGAAAGGGAGGGGGTTATTTCAAAGAAGTTTAAAGGAACATCTCTGGGTGCTAGAATGTTCCATATCTCAATTGTGGCAATGGTTACATGACTCTATATAATTATCAAAATTCATTAAGGGTGCAATAGGTTAATTAATCAAAATATATTGATTTTGTAATGTAAATGATATCTCAATATTTTTAAAAGATCCTACATACCTACTCCAAAAAAATCAGTCTACAGATTCTGTTTCTGTCCTTCTTTACCTTACTTGCCATCTGAGCCTCTGTTCCTACAGAAAGTTATAGGTGGTTATAGGAATAAGAGGCTGGGAGGGATCCTTGGGGTCTTCTCACTTCTAAAACTGGGTGGTCTATGTCAGGACCATGAAACACCTTCAGAAAGCCAGAATGGGGTCCACAGCCTGGCCACCAAGCATCCCAGAAAAGCCAACATAAATAAAGCTTTCCACCGCAGAGATATCGCATTCCATCACCTCTCTAAAGAGGGGTCCCCACACAGGAGAGGGTGTGTCCAAGGTGATGTGATTACTCACGCAGCAACATCTGGAGAACAGGTAAAGTCAGGGCTGGGTGCTCCAGGTGTCCAGAGAGGAACCCTGGCCTCAAGGATCGACCTTGTGAGTTCCTAGGCCATGAGAGAAACACTGGTATGACCTTTAGGAATTCGCCATAAACAACATGAAGGATCCCAAGGAGTATGTGCCATGAGCATCTGTAATTCAAAGGAATAAGACAAGTCTGTAAAAGTCAGAGGGACAGGAACACAGCCAATGTAAGTACTAAAACATGTCACCCCTGTGAGATCTGACCAGATTCTAGAAAAGCAGAATTCTTTCTTCCTCACTAGGGAAAAAACAAAACAAAACAAAACAAAAAACATGAAGCTTCTTCATATTTAGGGGGCAAACAGTGAAGACCAACTATATTATTTTTGCAAACTTACAAATGCCCCAAGCCTGGGCAAATTCTTGAGCAAGAGTACGAGGTCCCACGGTTGATGTCTGCAGGTCAACAAACTCACCACACTCCCTTTCCCACTGCCTTGCTCTCCTGGAAAGGTGTTAGGCAAAAGCAAGAGAACCGAGGCTACCACATTACATGCCAACCATGGGTACCAATTTCTGTGAAATAACAAAGAAATCATCACAGATTCTATTGAAACCAAAACCCCGAATAACGCCAACAATACCACAATAGTCCCCAAATTAAAGAGTGCAGCCGCCAGGCATGGAAGGACTGTGGGAGCCTCCCCAGCCGTGGACGTCAGTCTCGGCTGAACGCTGCCTACATTCCAGATTGCAAAAGCCCGGGGAAGGTGCCGGGCCCTTTGCAACCAAATTTTGGGGAATCTGCAGAAAATAGAGGAGGCCAGCTGATGCTCTGACTCAGCAAAGAACATCCAATGTTCACATTTCCCAGGGCTCCTTGTCAAATGAGCTGGCCCCGCTCTCTGCCCGCCCCCTTTCCTCCCAACAGCTGTGCTCCTCACCATTCTCCGTGTTCTCTAGCCTCTCCAGGAGAAGAAAGGGCTGGTCATTTCCTGCTCCTGGTTAGTTAACCGAAGAGCCCTGAGAAGGGAAAAGATAGAAACGACAGAGTGAAACGCTAAGGGTTAGGTTCCTGGTGAGTAGTGAAGCAGGATCGGTATTCAATCTGCCTTCTCCCTCTGTCCACACCCCAGAGAGAACTAGGTGGTGTTTTGCATCCCCTACCTAAGGCTGAGATATAAACCAAGCTTCCCTCTTGGAAAGGGAGCTTCTAGTGCCCGCAAGTGTGTCCCCGAACCACAGCCGAAGACACACATCAACCGACGGGGACTGGGGAAGTCAGCACCAAGACGAGTGTGCCCTTGAGACGCCCCAGGCACCCCTCACAGCCTGCAGGGGCCCTCCGTCTCAGCCTCCGTTTCCCCATCTAGAAAAGGGGGACCTTGTTGCCACACGGGCGCGTCAAAGGAAAGAATGAGGCGAAATCAGCGAAAGGCAAACTGTAAACTGTTAACCAAGATGATTTGCAGACCCACGTCACAGAAGTTATCACCCTCCGTTTAAAACAAAGCCCTTATCGTGAACAGCCCTTTAATTACCAGCCAACAAACACCTCAAAATGTAAGCTCAATGCTCGATGAATGATGTGATTTTTCTAAAGCAATAAAACTAGAAATTCTCCTGCAGTTCCATAAGTTGTACCTGCCTCTGGGCGGCTGGGCCCCTGGTGGCAGCGACAAAGCAGAAATCAGGGCAGAGCCCTCACTTGGAAAGCTGAGCCCTTCCAAAGGCCAAACCCCAGCTTAACCAGAAAGTGGTGGGTGCTGTGTGGGACCTCATCCCTGGCCAGAGTGAGCCAGGAATCCCCGAGCTGGAGCGCCATCTCCTCCACCTTCCTCTCCCTCATTGCAGGGAGCACATCTGTCTGTCTGTCTGTCTGCCGGGGCAGCTGTCCACCAAAAGATTCCTGCTTTTACTCCCTGATCTTCCTCGTCTCTCTGCCTGGACTCAGGCTCAACAACACTCCCATCTTGTGCTGAGCAGAAGGCAAGAGGGAAAAGAGGGAGACCATGGACAGCACTTCCCTATTCCAGAAGCTTCTAAGCAAGTGCATCCTTAGCTCATTTTAAACTTCCGGGCAACTCCAATGGTAGCTCTCATTAAGCTCATTTTTGTCAAGGACACAGAACAAATTAAGTGCCAATCTGGGACTCAGGCGCAGGCTTACCTGAGGCCATCGCACCCACACCCCCACAGACCCCAGCACTTGGTCACTCACCCTGAGTCACAGCTGGGCCTCCTCCCGAGTCTCCGCTCTGTGGGGGCAGACGGCCCTTCTGAGTGCTATCTGCCACGGAACGTATCTCCCACAAGATGCGCGAGAAAGTTTCACTTTGTTTCTGGAAAGTTTTTTAAATGAAATGCATCTGCAATTAGGAGGCTGCCCCACAGCGATATATAGCAGTTGACCCCAAGAGAATGTTTGGGGCGACTGAAGGCTGGGTGGGCAGACACTCCCGGTGACTCCTGTCACCCTTTGGGTTAATGTGCCCACACCATGTCCCTGCAGATGCTGTGAGATATTTCAAAGCCAGGCTGAGGACTTCAAGCTTCCCAGGCTCCCTAGACTCCTTCCAGGAAGAGGCTTGCTGAGGGAGAGACCCCTGGGACCTTCCCCCTGTGGAGCGGGAGAGCACCGTGCAGTTAGCAGATCAGCCTGCCTTGCTCCCGTCCTCAGAGGAGCTCAAGCTGTAACCCAGTAACACTTCAGGAAACTCTGGTGACTCAAGACTGGTCCAAATGAAGCAGCTCTCAAGTGGGTCCCCTGGTAGAGGGGCTGGCCCTAGATGTACCCACACTTGGAGGGCTCTGGGGGCAGAGGTTCTGAGGAGAGGGTGGGGGCGGGAAGACATCTTCTTTAACATAAGACCACTGTCATAAAACGATATCAGGTGGCCCAGTCCACTCAAGAGAAAGCCCTAGAGAAAACAAACTCAGTGTCCACACACCATCTCATACCCATTAGGATGGCTACTATCCAAAAACAAAACAAAACAGAAACAAGTGCTGACAAGGATGTGAAGAAATTAGGACCCGTGAGCCCTGTGGATGAGATGTAAAAGCTTCTACGGAAAGCAATCGAGCAGCTCCTCAGACACTAGAAAATCGAATTATCACGTGATCCGGCCATTCTGTTTCTGGGTACCTACGCAAAAGAACAGAAAGCACGTCTCAAAGTGATCTTTGTACGCCCACATTAACAGCCACATATTTGTGCTAACTGAAACACGCAGGCAATCCCAGCGTCGATGGATGGATGGATGATAAAGAAAATCTTGTGTGCACACGTCAAGGAATAGCATTCGCCCTTAAAAGGGAAGGAAAGTCTGGCGCATGCTCCACGGATGAACCTTGAGGACATTCTGCTCAGTGAAATAAGCCAGTCGCAAAACTACCAGGATGTACAACTCCACTTAGATGGGGCGCTTAGAGTAGTCACACTCCTAGAGAGAGAAAGTCCAACGGTGGTGGCCAGGGGTCATGGGGAGGGGACAATGGGGAGTTGGTGTTTCATGGGGACAGCGTTTCAGTTTTACAACAGGAGAACTTAGGAGGTGCATGGGGGTGACGGTTGCACCACACGAACGTGTTAAGTACACGTAAAAATGGCTAGGATGGCTAATTTTATGTTATGTGTACCTAACAACGGTGCTTCAAGTGTCCGCACATTAAAATTAAGAGCCCCCGGTCCTTATTGCTCCATCATTGACCAGATTTCACTCTTTGTTTTGTTGTGACGTGTCTCCTCTTCAGCTTCACGATCCAACGCGGGTTTTATTAATGGTAGGATGAGAAAGGAGGAAAGGACAGAGAAAGGAGGAAAGGACAGAGAAAAAACGCAAGACACAGGCAATTTGCCAGGACCAAAGGAGAGAGAAATAAGTCACAGTCAGTTCAGGAGGCACTGGCTCTGCCCCTCAGCCAGGCCTTGCCAGGGGCTGGGAGGTGGGCATGCCCGCCCTGGGCCGGGGAACTGGTCTTTCCTTCTGAAACTGGCTATTTGGGGAAAGGGGAGGGGGCAGTGTAGACAGAGGACCAGGTTACAATCCACAAAATGTGTTATCATTGTCCTTCCGGGTTCTAAATGTTTCTTTCTATGAGTCAGAAAGGTTAACTGGGAGGCTCTTGAATTAAAAAGCCGCAGAGTTTTCCTTTTATAGACTGTCCTCAGGAGACCTCTCCCTGAGTGTTCCTTCTGTCCTCATCCCCAACTGGCAGCTGCACTTAGCATGTGTGTTTACAGAAATACCAGTAGTTATTGCATGTTCCTTTCCATGTGATTAAGCATTGCCATAAAGCCCAGGCTGGATTAGAAATAGACCATTCCCTTCTGAGAACGGCTCAAAAGAGCACAGCCAGCGGCAGTGACAGTGGTGTGAGACTTGCGCCACCTACTGGCCACTGGGGGCATCACATAGCAAAAGCCGAAGGGGTGGACGGGGCTTTGCCACCTACCAATGAACTTATCAGAAGCGCTGCCCCACCCACCCTGCAGGGCTGGAGGTGACCAGGAAATGCCACCAATCAACTGTCCTACCCTGGAACCCAGCTCCATACCTGTGCTCCCTAACAAAGGGCTCTAGTCACCTGAGATATTATCTAAGGCGACCATTGAGTCTCTTGCTCCCACAAGAGGGCACTTCAGGACAAGGGGACCTTACATCACAGAATTATTCTACACATGTGTTCAGACTTAAAGATGAGGGACAGACACCTCCCTATGGCTTACAACTATAACATTTGCCAGGTAACATTTGACAAATAGGTTTTGGTCCTTTGACCCTCATAACAGTTGATATGAGGTGTGTTCTCTTATTCTTATTTTAGAGATGCAAAAACCAAGAAGTTCAATCACTGGGTTCAATATTTTTCGAACATGCAGAGGGAAAGGTCAGGGTACCTGCTGCGAAGTGGAACTATAACATAATAGTTCCTTTTTGGTCTGTTTTCCAAGGCAAACACACCGACGTAAAGATATCCAAGTGTTGTCTTAACAGTTTGGAAGATCCTATTTAAAAGTTCCCCAAGCAAATGAACATCCCCGGCTTTCCACCCCATCCCTGGTTTCTTGGCTCATTTCAACAAATATGAATTGACCACCTTCTGGGGCCCAGCAGAGCAGCTAGTAGAAATGACTTCATCACCTGCCTTAGGGTAGGGACACTATTGATGCCAAAAAACTAATTTTAAATAATGGAAACGTGCCACCACTGAGAATATTCATGTTCTGAAGACCCTTCACAAAGAATTTGGAGCGATAATAGGAACACCGTGCGTGTGTAAAATCTCCAAGCGTGACCACTTCAAACAAGATGACATTCATGAAAGTGTGTGTCCCAATGTGTTCATTAAAAAAAAAAAAAATTAGCAGTGTCCTGTTTAGAGCCACACCTAACATTTAGGTAAAGAGTTCTTACAAGTGCATATAAATCTACAATTATCTCAAAATATAAAAGTTAAAAATTTTTAATCTTACTGTGATCATAGCTAAACAGACATAAGAAGATAGTAAAAATAAACTACCTGAGTTGTTTTTTTTTTAATTTTTTTTATTTTAGATTTTTTTTTTTAATTTGTCAGAGAGAGAGAGAGAGCACACGCGAGCAAGCACAGGCAGACAGAGTGGCAGGCATAGGCAGAGGGAGAAGCAGTCTCCCCACCAAGCAAGGAGCCCGATGTGGGACTCGATCCCAGGATGCTGGGATCATGACCTGAGCCAAAGGCAGCTGCTTAACCAACTGAGCCACCCAGGTGTCCCCTGAGTTGCCTTTATTATGGAGGAGCAATTTGTCAACTTTTAAGTTTGTGTTTTTGATATGTGGGTGCACTGTTTTCATCTGGAATCATTAATTGACTTGGTTATACACAGGATGAGTTTCAAAGCGGAGACAACGTTGGGATAAAAGGAGGTGAGCCCAGTACTCAGGTTGGGACGCTAACTGCCTTCCTTTGAGGTGCATCTTCTTTTTCTTGACCTCCTTTTATAGACCAAAAAGCAGTTCCTGGCGGAATGATGTGATATCATCAGTGACTCGTGTCAAGGGCTCTGGAATCTTGGGAGCCATTTGGTTCCAAAGACCTGGCTACAGTGAGTGTTCTTCTCACACTGTTCTGAGACTGTGCTCCAGGTAAGGGTAAGGGGCCTAGGAGAGAGCCAGGAGGTCCGCTCTGGGTGAGTGTCACTCATTCCTGTACTAGACTGAGTATGTAAGGCCACCCAGCTCGGCCTTCCTAGAAAGGTGACTGAGGCTCAACTCTCACTGCCCCTGGCCATTCCTCCCTTGAGCACTGGTCAGACACGAGTCCTAATCCCAAATCCAAAGTGCTCTAACCTCAGTCAAGGAACAAATCTTATTCAACTCAAGTCACCATTTCCTCATCTGTAAATCATGTAAGTCATACACCTTACCTCACAGATCATTATAAGGATTGAATGAGGTCATTATTCATGCATTGATCAATATTGGAAGTTCAATAAGCAACCAATAACTGTTAGCTATTTTATTTTGTTGTATTGCTTTTTTTTTTTTTTTTTTTTACACAGAGAGAGATCACAAGTAGGCAGAGAGGCAGGCAGGGAGAGAGAAAGGGAAGCAGACTCCCTGCTGAGCAGAAAGCCTGATGTGGGGCTCGATCCCAGGACCCTGGGATCATGACCTGAGCCGGAGGCAGAGGCTTAACCCACTGAGCTGTGCAGGCGCCCCTATTATTGCCATTTTAATTATTATTAGGTTTCACCAGGAGCAGGTTAAGCAAATAGAAATGGCCCGGTCAGAATCAGGTTGAGTGCCCTCTGTTTTTTCCATATGCAGAGAAGACAGGATCCCTCTGGTCTCCACATGAGCTGCCTCAGAGACTGCTCCGAGCCAACAGGACCCAGCAAAGAAGAGTCAGAAGAAAAGGGTATGCATGGAAGGGAAAGCAGATGTGTGCGGTCATCTGGCTTCTGCCCAGTCTCTGAATGATTGAAGTTGCCAGAACACCATGACTCCAACATTACTTCCCCTTCCTCTTCTCTGCTCTCATGTGTCTGGATCTGCATGGGCAGGGGAAAGGGCTTTCGGGGTGAGACAGGGACGTCACTAGCCTGTGCACGTTTGTGGTGATGAAAGACATCACGACGAGAGAATTTTACATCTGTCTCTGTAGAGGTATCCTCCAGGCAGAACAATCCATGGAAAGAGGCACAGGAGAGCAGCTCCTCCTGGCAAAGAAAGGGAAATAATAACTCAATCCCTACGCTCATCTATAGACAGGCGCAAAGGGGTGATGGTCACTCTCTTATCCCTCCAGATGTCACATGCAAAATTCTCAAGGGGAGTGGGAAAAGAAGAGCCTAGCGTTCCCAGGTGGGTCCTCCCGCCATGTCGACAGGGGTCCCTCCTCTCTCCCTGCAGCTCCTCGGAACAGGAGCCCTCTGGCCTCCAGTTCTGCCTCTTCAGAGGCTGTCCCTGAGCGGAGAGCCCAGAGAATGAGAGGCCGGAAGAGGAGGAGATCGATGGATGTCACGGCAGGTATGTGTCCCCGGGTGTGCCTCAGCGTCCCTGCACGAAGCTTCACCTGCTGCTGAGTGACCACTTACCATCTTAGCTTCACGAGGCTGAGTCCGGGTCCGGTGATCAGAGGAAGCGGCAAGGCAAGGACTCCCGTTCCCAGGTGGGTCACATCCACGCTCACTCAGAATCTTCTGTTTCTGCAGCGGCCCAAGGCAGCAGCGTCCCGGCCTCCAACTCCGCCACCTTGGAAGCTGTCTCTCAGCTGAGGTCCTGGAAGAAGAGGGGCCAGAAGAGGAACATCTGGACGGTCAATCATGTTGAGGGAATGAAACTCAGGATGAACAAGAGGAGAAGACCCAGTTACCGTCCTGAAGACCAAGAAGCGTTCTACCGACTTCTGGGTGTGTGCTCTGAGCGGATGGAGTGGTCGGGGCCCTGCGGAGAGTCACACTGGAGGCAGTGGCTCTGGGATCATGTTCAAACCGCCCCGCCTTGGGCTTTGAGCTGTCAGGGGTCGACACAGAGGGACCCTGCTTCTGCTGAGGGGGGCAGGCAGGTTTCTCCTCTCTGAGACAAGTTCTTAGAGGGAGTGGGGGAGGCTACAGAGGAGAGTGCTCAACAGTCAAGACATCTCAAAACAAACCAAGGGCTGCAACTTCTGCCCACTGAGATACATTCCCGGATTCCCTCCAATTAAGATTTTGGAGATCAGCGATGAAAAGACAACCTAGATCTCACTGCCTTTGCGTTCAAGGTGGGAGGAGACAAAAAACAAAGCTATACAGAAATAAGTTGCTCTCAGCTAGTGACAAATGCAGAGAAGTAATGTTTTTTTCCAAAGGCAACGATGCCTGGAGACAGAGTGTGAGCAAGGAGAGGGAAGCTCTGTGAAACGGGGTCCTCAGGGGACATCTGTCTGAGAAGGTGCCATCAGGAGCAGAGGCAGGATTAAGTGTGATAGCCCTGGAGGCACTGTGATCATATTGTCCAATACAACATTCGTTAGCCACAGGTAGCTATGAAAAGCTTACTTAACTCATTTAAAATTAAATTTAAAAATTCAGTTCCTCAGTCTCATGAGCCACATTTCAAGCATAGAGCAGCAGACACACACGGCTAATGGCTACCGTATTGAATGGTACAGATCTAGAACACTTTCAGAAATTCTATTGCAGAGAGCCAGACTCACTGGAGAAGGGTCAAGGAGGATGAAATAATCCTCGACTCCTCCATCTTCTCTGCTGTGCAAGTGTCATTGTCCTAGGCAAGGAGCGAGGGAGACATAGCGCCCAGCATTCTCTCAGGGCTCCCCTGGAAAATGGGACCTCCAGGGGACAACTCTAATCCCAGACAAGGCTGCTGGGAGCAGGGGGCAGGGGAGGCCGAGAGGTCAGGTCATTATCTGCAGGAAACAAGGGGATCCAGGAGGAAGAGGGCAGGACGCCTAGCACCCCAGGGGCTATGGACTGAACACCACAAGCTCAGGGCACTCCGTTAATGGGAGGCGGCGGGAAGCTTCGCCGCGGCATGATAAAGTGACAAGGATAGATGCGCTGTCACAGAGACGGTGGCTACAGCCAAGCTCTGGCTTGGGGCACATGTGTTAAGCATTGAGAGCCAGGTCACATCTCTGGGATCAGTGGATGTATCCCTGCCCATCACGTGGAAATTGATAATAGCAAAATCCAAGACCCACAGCTGAAACTCAGGACAGGAAAGAAAAGCCACTGTCACAAATATTAAGACTCACAACGCTCCTGGCAGAAGGGAGGCTGCCTCCACTTCAGGGAGACAAAGGGACTTGGGGGCGGCTCCAGTTTTCCTCCTCCCCTCTGGAACGTCCCATAGTCCTCCGCTCAGTTCTCCCAGAAGGGCTGCTCCAAGGCCCCCCTCACTTCTCCCTTCCTTTGCAGAGGACCCTGTGATCCAGAACTTCTTGGAAGCTGACATTTTCCTCAAAGTATCTGATAAGGTATCTGCAGCACCCAAATGAGGAGGGGCCGTGGGGTCCACCGAGTCACCACCCGTGGGGGCAGGAACAGAAAACCAGATTTCTGGTCGATCGGGAGAAGCCCTTGGGGGGACCCGCTCTCCATGCCAGAAGACACACCGCCTGCAGCCTGGCCTGATCATGGGCATCTTCTCCTGGCCTCCCGTTGGTTCCTCTCCACATGCCACAGGGCCTCAGCATAGCCGGCCCTGAGGGGTTCCCACCATGGCCGTTGGATGGGGCAGGACCTGTGGCCCATGTGGGACACTCTCCCCACCTCTACTGACCGTTCGCCTGCCTCCCATGTCCACACAGTACCTGCTTTCCATGGTGGTGGAGTACTTCGGCCGTGTCGGGCTGCCTGGCCACCTCTACAACAGGATCCACTTCTTCCTGGCCCTGTGAGTGCCACCTCGGGGATGCTCTCAGTTCTGCCCCCCAGCCGCCCATCCCACAGCCTCACCACCCCATCAGGATGGGCTTAGCCATGCCTATGCACCTGAGGGTCTCAAGTGGTGGTTCCTCTTGGCCACAGAGTACACAAGGCTCTGTGGTGGGGGGAGGGAAGGCAATGAATAAGGTCATGGGGGAGGGGAAGGCTACAAAAGTAGCCAAGAAACATCACTTGTTGCTCAGAGACTGAGTGACCCTAGGGAGGAGCCCCAGGGAAATGGCGAGCAGCCAGAACCTTGGCCTGGGCCAGACACAGCATGGGCCCCACAGGCTGGGTCCTGAGGACGGTCCTGCTGTCCCTCTGGAGCCAGGATCCCCACAGATAGGGCTTCCCAGACCTTCCTTCCTGGACAGACCACCCTGGGCACTGGGTTCTCCGGTGTGACCTCAACAGCTTCTCCTGGCCATGCTGCCTGAGGCAGGCCCTCATTTGGGCCTGACAAGCGTCCCCTTTCCCCACGGCAGCTACATTGCCTCCGACATGGAGGAGGACAACCCCACATCCAAACGGAGCATCTTCCAGTTCCTGCTGGGCAGGGAGCACTGGCCAGAGCTCTACAAGGAGTTCCTGAAGTTGAAGGTGGAGTTCTTCCACGCAATGGGGCACCGAGCCTGGGTCACCCCGGAATTGTGTGAGGAGGTCTGTTGGGGATGAGTGCGGGCGGCGCACCCCAGTGGTGGGACTGGGCCCTTCCTCCAGGTGCTCACGCTGCTGTTTCCCTTTCAGATCCAGGCCCAGAACCCGCATCACTGGGTCTGGAGTCGGGAGCGCCAGTGCGCCCCCTAGGTCCCCAGGGAACAGAGCGGGGGCTGCAGGTGGTGCAGGTGAGTGCAGGTGCTCTGGGGCTCTTCGGGCAGGAGGTCCCCACCTTCTGTGCCCCTGCAGTCACCTCCTGGGCTGATGGGCATGAAGGGGAAGCAGTACAGCATCCCTTCGAGCATATTAGCATCTAAGGGCTCTGAGAACTCCCATGATACAGAAAGTAATTACCTGTATTTATATCAAAACTCTCCAAATGCATTTGACTATGGAATCATGTATGCAACACCAGATCCCAATTTGCATATCAAAAAAACTTTTTGGGAAAACTTCTGGAAATGCTGATCTAAGTAATGAAAACCTCTGTAGGGTTTTGGTCTGAGTTGAAAATTTTAAACAAATACATGGAAGACACTGAAGTCCCCCTTTCTGGAAAGGGGGGCTGTTCCCCTGGTGGCTCTTGGGAGAAAAGAGAGATTAATTCCAACATGTCATCAAAAGTGGTATGTGTTTATCTCCCACATGAAGCAAGCCTAGAAAGCTGGGTCCCTGAAGGATGTGTCAGTCTCGTCTTGTCACAGGCAAAAGGAGCTTCTAGGGTTCCTGATCTCTGCAAAGATCAGATCGCTGGGGGAAACGGGCACCAAGCATCTGGAGAACTGTGAGAAAGCACACAGGAGATGCCACATTTATGAAAGTGGACGCTTGGCCAGCACCACACTCTTTAGAACATGTTTTCTTTTGTTTAAATTTAGTTTTTATTTTTGTGTTTACTTGAAGTTGGAGGGGGGGACCTTTGGTGAAACGCAGAAGGCACACCTTGCCTGGGGAGACGGCTATACCAGAATAATCTTGTGAATTGAGCCACTCCCCACCTCTTTGCAGGGTGTGACGGAGCCTATTCTGACCCTAGGAAAAAGAAGGTCAAGCGTGCTCTGTGATAAACCAAGTTTGGGATAAAGTTTAATTCATCCACAGGCTTCTTATTTGAGGACCAACAACTACTATATATGTCAGAATCTCAAATTCCAGAGAAAATTGCATTATCACCGCAATAAAAGAAAGAGAGACAAATAGTGGCTTCAGGGGCTGCTCTTAGATCTGGTCACTTACACAAGCACTGAGTGGGGGCAGCTGATTTTGCCCGAGCCCCTTTCCAACACGCACCTGTGGTGGGGCACTGAGAACTTCCTCACCCCGGAGTCTGCCTCCTGCTCTGATCTTGCTTTCTTTTCTTGTAGCTCCCGCCCATCCCCTGCCTCTCCCTGCCCTGACACCAAGGTGCTGCCTCCTTGGCAGGGTCCAGGAGGCACAGAGGGACAGCACTGGGCCTCTAGTTTTCCTCAGACCTGCAGGAAGGAGGGTGCGGGGAAAGCCAGGACCACCGCAGCCTGAATAGCACAATGGCTCCCCAACCTTCCGTGGGTGTCAGCTCGCAAAGGCCCTGACCCCAGGTAATCTGGAAGAGTATGGTAGTAACATGGAGGGGCGACCAAAGGAGCCAAGAGACCAGAGCAGGAGCCCCTGTGGAGACTTGAGAACAGGCAGAGGGAGAGGGGATGGAAAGTCTGGGAAGAGGCCTGGATCACTGAGGAGGAGGCCCCTGAAGGAAGAGGCCAAAGAAACAGCTAGAAGATGGTGAGGTGAAGAGAAGGAGACAGGAAGGGGGGAGAAACACATGAGGAGAGAGGATACAGGATGTGGCCAGCCCATTCTAGGCAATCAGCATCTTGGGGACAGTTGTCCTTGGAGGCTTTCCTGACACTCCACTAGAAGAGATGGTGGGGAATTCCAGCCAGCAGACTAGAGGGAGGCCTGGAGCTCACTGATGTGCGGATCTAATGCTGAAACAAGAATGGGAGTAAGGCGGGGGGGGGGGGGGGGGCGGGGAGTCCCATGCCATCATAGGCTCTGACATCATCAAAATAACCCAAGTTTCAAAATGAGAGGCGAAGGGAGAGAAGAAAGGAGGATGTCATGAACGGATGCCTGGGGACAGGTGGGGAGGTCCCAGGGTGCTACTGAGGCCAGAAACAAGGCAGTGGAAGCTGAGGTTAAAAAAAGGGGGGGGGGGTGACTGGAAGAGTCCTATGCGGATATTAGTGTTAAATGTATGCACAAGAATACAAGACATCCTGAATGCCAAATAAATGAATATGACAAATTTTGAGAGAGAAAAAAAAATCAAAGATACATGGTAAATATAAGAAATATAGTAGAAATATAATACAGAAACAATATTAAAAATGAGATTCAACTGAGATCAGTCATATTACTTGTATGAATAAATCTGAACTCACTATTAAAAGACTTTCAGGTTGATTCACAAAGCAAAACCCAGTTGCATATGAGATAATCCTCAGATCATGCCGAGGTGCTAACAATGAGATGAGGGTGTGAGGTGCACCATGCAAACGCCCTCCAGTGAGAGTAGGGATTGTGATCTTGATACCAAGGGAAGGAACATGCAGATGCAAAACCCTTCAGAGACGAGGAAGAACACTTGGGATGGGGTTGGGGGGCAGGATCTGGGGGCAGGTGCCCAGTGTTCCAGGCAATTCCACAGGCCTGGGCTGGTCCACCGCCTCTCCATGTGCTCAGTGATGCTCCTAGATTTTATAGCACTCTTGACAGATGGACGGATAGATGGGTATACAGATATATAGATATGTATTTAACTATTCTAGATAGGAAGTCTAATTACTGGGCAATAATTGCAGTTACCAGACAGACACTGTCCAGCTCTTCATCACTTTTTTCCCATAGAAATGCTGGATTTGCCATAAAACTGCTTAGACTACAAGGTGTCCAGGAATCTCACAGTCAAGCATAGACAGAATATCCAGTCTTGTAAAAAGTTGACTCCTTTCAGGAAGCAATACAGTTGCTGTTCAACCCCGACTATCCCACAAGGGCTTAGCATTTTCTTCCTGAGTCCTCTGGAACTTTGCAATAGCAAATAATCATAGCTCTTACTATCTGTGACACCTAGTCCTTGCAGCCCCAGAAGGCCAAGGTAGACACAGGCTAAGAGGTGGTTTCTCTCCTCACTCATGCATCTAGTGACTCAGTCCTGGGAAATCTGGCACAATACGGGGCCAACCCACACTGTTCGAGTTACTCAGCTGATGAAAGACCATGCGTTCTTCCTTTAGTCAGGGAGTCCTCTCAGGGTGTTAGGGAGAAACCCAAGGCCACTCGGGGGGGGGGGGTCACTGCCACTGTGGCCTGAGTTTGGTCCCATCCAGATGAGTTAGTGTACGAGTTGCAGGACTGTCATAAAATCTTGGTGTTAGAGCACACCTGAGGGTGTGATCATGGGAAAGGAAAGTGAACGGCACGGGGGGCTCAAGAGATAGCCAAGGCGCTGGAAATTCCATGAGCAAAACCAGGGGATACCAAGTGGTGTGAGTGGATTTTATGGGACTTGGGGATGGGGCTGATTTCACACCTGGGTCATTATGTCCCACCTAACAGCACAGGGTTTGCTCAGGGACCTAAGCAGAAAGGGTGTTGATGAAGGGAAGCAGATGGAAATGTTTAGGGAGCAGAAGCCTGAGAAGCCCCTGCAAAACTCATCTGGGGGCAGGGGGACACCTGTCACAGCTGGTGGTGGCTGCAGCCAGGTTTGGACCATCTGCCCTCCTGCCTGCCCGTGACCCGTGAAGCCTTGGCTACCTCTTCCGCCTCCAGGCCTCACGTGGGCACCTCTCACTGGCTCCTCCCAGTGGCACACACTTACCTGGCCCCACACGGGAAACAGGTGGAGGCTGAGCAGCAAGAGGAGGAGGTGGTGAAGATACTGAGTTGACATCCCGTCCAGGCATGGGATGTGAGATGTGATACTGAGTTGACATCCCGTCCAGGCATGGGATGTGAGATGACCCGAATGAAAACTAACTGGAGGAGAGAGGGAGTTTGGAGCAAGATGACACCAAGGTGACAAGATAGCACCCACACAGCCCTCTGGGGTTTTGCAGAAGTTTCAAGTGGGGGTTGGTGCTCATCTCATCTAGATCTTACCAGGCAGAGAGACTGTAGCTAGGGATGCTAATTACAACGATTTGCTAATGATTCTTCCTTCAATTGTTGAAGAGCTATATGAGTTTACCCACACTTCAATTGATGAGATTATCTTCTTAATCTCTGGAATGGTGCCCAGTAAGCAAACAAAAGCCTTGACTGAATGAAAAATACGCACGAATATGAACTCAAGACAAATGAAAGAACATGGGCAGCACTAACTAGCTTCCAAACACTGTCCCTGTGATAAGTATCCCCACTGACGTGATTACCCAGATCATGATCTAGCACGTCTGGGTTCTGGAAGCCCATGGACTACAGCTTCCCAAGGCAGCGTACCTGAATGTAAGACCAGAGATGGATCCATTAACCACAGAGACAAGAAAACAGATTTCACACCTAAGTATTGGAGTAAAAGCAGTGGAAATTATGAATGTGCATTTTTAATAGATTTTCACTGATTTTATTGAACCTGGTATAAATTTTTTTCTAAATTTCCTATTTCATGTTATAATGTGCCACAGAATAGGAAGAAATATTTTCAGCTAAAAGAGACGTTTTAAATTAAGATGGTGGTTATATGACCCAGAAAGCAGCACATAGGCCTAATTTAATTCCAAGAAAGTACACAAAGATCTTTGTTTTTCTAAAGATGCACAGAGAAGGGAAGGGTCCACAAACTCTGTCTGGTGCAACATCCTTCTAATTTACGTTAATCTGCCTCTTTCTCAGCATCTACTGCACTGAGAGAGGGAATAATGAAACAGATTTGGGGGTTTGAAACAGTACGGTCTGAAAGCCCAGGCCTGTTAGGGGTTGTGACAGGAGCAGTGCAGCCTTGGGCCAACCCGCCACCTCCCTCCCTGAGCCTCAGGCGTCTCAGCTATAGAAAGAGGAGCAGAGAGATCTACTGCTGACCTTTCACGCAGCTGCCTGAAGACAGACGGTCCTGCCATCTGGGCAACCCTTACTCCCATCCCAGCCTCCCTTTCATTCAAGGACAGAACATGGAGCAAAGCAAGAGGATGGCCCACAGGCGAGTCCATCCTTACCCACAAGCCAGAATTAAGGATATGGTTTTAAGGGCTTTTCTTTCAATTTAGCAAAAAAGACTTTCCCACGGCTTGTGACTGATGAGAAGCAAGCAACGTATTTCAGAGTCAGGGAAACCTGGCTGGCCCTGGGAAGCAGGAAAAGCCAGTCACATGAGTATCTGCAGGGTGACTGCTACGTGCTGACAGAGGCCTCCAGCCTGGGGGTACCCTCTTAGGAGCTGCCCCTCCAACCTCCCCTCTGCTTCCTTCTATTGCTGGTTGAACACTGAAGATACTGGGGGTACAGAGGTGACCAAATCTCGTCCCCTCCCCCATAGCTGAATTGGAGAGATCTTTATACAACTTGGCATTTTCTACAAAATGTGGTATGAGGATGGAGGAACCCAGAAGACAAGGCCCCAGCCCTATACGCAAAAGGCACATTAGTTAATCTATGTGCTACCAACTAAGTCTTCCTGGTTTGGATCTCAAATTGCTCCATGGCCTTCCAGCTTCCCTCAGCTACCAGCATCCTCTCCTGACTTTGGCCTACTCCTGTCTTCAGATTGGGCTTTGACATAGCTTTCCTCGGAACACATCTCACACACACAGTCCACAAATCCACTCCTCCGGCAATTCCTGCCTTGGATCCACATGCTCTGGCTTCTACTTGGAATCCTGGCTCCCAAACTCTGGACTGTGCCCAGCAGGCACACTGGCCTCCCACCAAATGGGTCTGTACACCGATCAAGCTGAGAGATGAGAGGCCGCCTCCTCCTCCTTGCTTCCACTGGGCTGTCAGACGATCTCTGAGCTGGGATCACCATAAGCCAAGCTGGCTGGTCTTTAGACAAAGGGTAAAAAAGTGGCCCTACTGAAGATCAGGCAGCACTGAGGGAAGCTCTGTAAGGCTTAACCCAACAGACGCTCCTGCTAGGGTCTGGTGTCCATGCGTCAGAGCTACCCACAAGTTCAGGCCTTCACCTCTTCATAGGACATCGTACTCAAGGGAGGGACACCGGTATCAGCCCTCCCTTGCAGTGTGTGTGCAACTATTATTTAATTATGCCCATCTATGAAAGCATGTGTAGCTGTGTAAGTAGAAAAGATGAATGTGGGGTAAGTTAGGAACCATATTGTGACATTAAGTAACCAGTACTCACCAAGCAGCTGATTCTCCTCCCCTTCATGGACACATGGAGGAGGAGTCACACGATGTGGATTGATCTACTTCCTGCCAACAGGCTGTGACTGGAAGTGACATGTGTCACTTCTGGGCCAAAATCCTTAGGAGTCAGACGCACTTCTCCAGCTCTTCCCTTGTCTTAACTTTGAGGAGGCCGAAATATTCTAGATGGTGAGAACTACTTTCCAAATTTTTTGAGAACCCATAAATAGCGAGAATTCATTTCTTTGATGATCCTAGCATGTCTGCTCAAAAGACTGCCCAGAATACCCTCTTTGCTCCCTGTTGCCTAAACACTGGGTCCAAACTACAAAGAAAATGCTGTGTCCAGACCATCTGCAATCTTGTATTCTGCTCTTTCTTTTAGAAAGCCTGATTATTGCTTTTGTTGACAACACTCTAATGACTGTTCTTCCTCATATATGAGAATACATAATGTGCAAGTAACAGTCTCTCAAGTCATCATTCAGAGAAAGGAATACAAATCATAAACAACTGAGACTGAAAATAGCAAAAGTTGCCCGGATACTGAGTTCTTAAAATCTTGATTCAAATGGAATTTCTGTAACCTGTTTTTTTTTTTCTTTTAGTTTTAATTATACAAAAAACTAGCTAAGTGTGAAAGGGAAGCACATTTCGTCCTCCCAGGCAGCCGCGTCTTACCTATGCGGTAATGCCGGAGCAAGTCCCTGGAGCAAGCACGCAGATGGAGTACTGAGTCTAGAGAGAACCCGTCATCACTACAGGTGTGCCCCTCCCCCTTCCCACACCCTGCAGAAGCAAATGCCACCTGGGTTTTTGCCAGAATCTCAATGGAAACATTTCTGTTTGCTTTGATTTTTACACTGAGAGCTAAACAGCAAAATTCAGGATGTGGAAATGTGAAATCACTGAATGGATCTTGCCATTTCTACCAATCCAACTGGCCATTCAGGAAGCGCAGGGCGCATGTCAGGCACCGGACAGCAGGGCGTTTTCTTCTTCCTCTTTGGGAAACCTGAAGCTGCAGGCCTCTCTTTTTGAGTATCTTTCATCATTACCTACACTACAAACTCTCCATACAGATGTACATTCTCTAAATCTTGGGTGGGAATGGACCATCATTTATTTTTAAATGCAATTTCTGAAGACCTCTCTTAGTAGAAATTGCACATTTTCTCTATTTAGAACAGGCTTCACATTGACCCATTCCTCATTAGGGTATAAATGTCCTCCTGTTGAAGGTGACTGCTCATACTATGAGGATGCCTAGCACTGTCACAGAAAGTATACACCAAGTTTAGACCCAAACACTGCGACATCTTAGGAGATGCTAAAAAGCCATTTTCTTGCTGCAGAGAATAAAACTTGATGACACAGCTTCTTTAAAAACCTCGCAAATTTAAACATAGTCACTTCATCTGAATCACCCTAGCTGGAGGACTTAAAAAATGAATATCCACCCCAGTCCCCACTGCTCTACTCTCTGAGATCCCAAACTAAAATAATCAAGAGTTTTGAAAACAACCAAAAAACTTTATTTACAAAAGTAAATTTTAACTCACTTTTATATATCATATAATGTTAATGCTGACAGCAACAGAGCCTCTGGAATATTTAAAACACTTGGATTTTAAAATACATTGAGGTTTGTGCAGCTCATTCCCCACTAGTTATATTATAAAACTTATAAATGTTTCTTTAGCTTTGTTGTTTGGTCATGTTTTTGTGCAGAAGTCACGCTTCAGGGTAGGTCTGCCACCAGACATGATCACATAACCATTGGCTGTGGATTTCCAAGAAGCAAAGGAGCCAATCTTAGCAAAGCTCGCACTGGCATTTTCAGCTGTTTAAATTTGAAGAGGAGTTCAGCAAAGCTTGTGCTCCCTAAAGAAATGGAAATGGGGGGGAAAGTCAAACTTCTAAATAAATTCAGCTGTACACCCCTTTCAAGGAAGCTTCAGAAACATAATCACATTTAAAGCTACATTCTTCCCTTTGAAAACAATTCCCCAAAGGTAATATTTAAATTATGAATTTCCCGAATGCACTGTAAAATATAATTTGATATAAAAATGTCAAATGTATCCTACTCTGTACTTCAAAAAGTGACCTGTAACTACATCTGAAACTGTTAATATTTACATATTACTTAAATATAATTAATAAATGTGCCTGTCTACTTTCAACTACCATAATCTATATATTCCAATACGTATCTAAAAAAAAGAATAAAGGCTTAAAATGAGTATCACAGAAGTTAATCTAATGCCTCAATCTCCAAGAAGCAAAGGTTCTCAACTGTGGTCCCACAGAGATTCCAACATAATTCACGTGGAGTGGAGCCTGGGCATCTGGAGGCCTGAAGGCTGCCCCAGTGATTCTGATGAGTAGCCAAGGTCAAGAAACACTGCTCTAAAGGAAATAGGAAGTGTATAACCTGAAAATCCTATTAAGCATCATCTTCCTTTTTGTCTCCATCCTACCACATACAATGGTAAACTATTCCCTCTCTCCTAGCTCCAATATATATGTGAATATAGTCCCTGTGACTCTAGGCCACAGGAAGCATCCTAGCAGACATGCAGACACCAGAGGCATGTTCATGATCATGGGACCTCATGAAGATGAACAGAAAAGTCTCATAATGTGATCACGCGGCTCTCTGATTAAGGCACGACTAACACAAGAGAGATCTGCTACATAGAATATGAGGGAGGCAACTACTTCTCCTGTTTCCTTTCACTGACTGGCCTCTGCCAGCCAGCTGAAGTAAATATTCAATAAACCTACCTCAACGGAAATTTAGACAAATTTCTTATTTAATTGTTATTCTATGGTGTTCCCCAGACCTTACTAAAACCCAAACACAGAGAAAAAAAACATCCAGGAAGATATGAAACAACTCCAACATACTAATACACTGTGGAATCTAACAGACTATTTACATTCAATGAGATACTGAAATGGTTAGGTTTAAACACATCGTCTTGCTCTTTGTTTTCTATTTGTTCCATCTATGCTCTGTTCCTCACTGTCCTCTTTTAAAAGGATTACTTTTTATGATTCCACTGTAGCCCCTTTGTTGCAGTAAGTTCTGATTCTGTTTTCCTACTTTAGTAATTGCTTTATGACTTCCAACATACACATTTAAATGATCAAAGATTACCTTTGATCTCACCCAAGATCTCACCAAAGTGAGATTATACTACTTCACATATTAGCATAAAGGCCTTCCCATAGTACTTCCACTTCTCCCTTCCCAGTCTTTGAGCTACTATTGTCCTGTTTTTCACTTTTCATGTTTTAGCAACTCCATAGCATACTGCTGTTATTTTTAATCTGTCAGTGGTCTCTAAAAAAGTATTTTTTGAGAGAAATAAACCTTGCATAAATAAACCCATGCCATTACCATTTCCAGTGTTCTGCAATCCTTTGTGTAACCCCCCATCTCCATCTCATATTATTTTCCCTCTGCCCAAAGGACTTAGTAGACAACATTTCCAGTAGTGTGGGTCTGCTGGTGACGAATTCTGTCAGCTTCTGTGTTTCTGGAATTATTTCATCGTCATTTGTTTTGAAAGGTATTTTTGCTGGGTATAAAACTCTAACAAGACATTTTATTTTCCTCTGGGCCATTTACTCCACTAATCTATCACTTAAATTGCTTCCTATGGGAAATACACAGTCACTCTTATTTTTATCTGTATAACGTCTTTTTCCTCTAGCTGCTTTTAAGACTTTTTTACCATCAGTTTTGGGCAATCTGGTTATGATTGCCTTAATATAACTTTATATTTCTCATGCTTGGGATTCATTGAATTTCTTGAATCTGTGGATTTACAGTTTTCACCAAATCTGGAAAATTTCCAGGCATTATTTCTTCAAATATTTTTTTCTGTTGCACCTCTTCCTCCCTCAATTTCTCTCTTCTTCAGGGACTCCAATCGCATGTGAATTAGGTGTTTTAAGTTCCACAGCTCACTTCATTAATGCTCTGTTCCTCTTTTTTCCTTCTTTTACTTTTGCATCTAATCTTGGACAGTTTCTATTGCTATGTCGTCAAGCTTGCTAATTTCTTATTATGGCATGTCTAATCTGCCCGTTAATCCCATTCAGTGTACTCTTCATCTCAAACATTGCTTTCTTCATCTCAAAAAGTTCAATTACAGTCTTTTTATATCTTATATGTCTCTTAATGTTCTGAAATACAGAATAGAGTTACAATAACGGTCTTAACGTCCTTTTCTGCTAATTCGAACAACTGTGTTAATTCCAGGTCAGCTGTAATTGTTTTTCATCTCATTATAGGTCCTATTTTCCTGTTTCTTTGTATACCAGATATTGTGAATTTGACCTTGTTGGGTGCTGGATATTTCTGTATTTCTATGTTTTTGAGCTTTGTTCTGGAATTACATTTCTTGAAAAAAAGTTTAATCCTTTTGTGCCATGCTTTTAAGATTTGCTAGGTGGGACCAAAATACACTCATGTCTATTTAGTCTACAGCTAAATATTTCCCACTACTAGAGCAAGACCATTCTGCGTATCCATGGCCCCTTTAATTAAGAAGTTGTGGGAACAGGCATTATTCCTGAACCTATATAAGTAACTGGTAATGTGTGTCCTCTAATCCATGTAGACTGTTCTTCCCCCAACCTCACACAGTTTCTTCACATGCATGTGCTGACCAGTAAGTACTCTTCTGATAGTTGAGGGAGACCCTCTGCAGATGTCTGACATTTTCTCCTTGTGTAGCTCTCTCCTCTCTGGGATTTCATCTTGTAAACTCGAGCTCCTCTGGTCTCCCTGTACTCTCAGCAACATGACCTCAACTCACGGAGTCTCCCAGGTTCCACCTAGGTTCTCGATTCCTCCCCACATCTGGGACCTCTTGAGGTTATAATCTGGGGCAATCATAGGGCATATCGCATTGTTCTTCATCCTCAGGGATCACTGTTCTTCTTCACCTAATATACAATGTGTCAAAAGCCACTGCTTCATATGCACTATCTAGTCTTTTTGGTTCCACAAAGGACAGCAAATCAAATCCCAGTTACCCCATCCTGGCTGGAAACGTAAGTCTATGCTTGAAAACTGTTTCCTCTTTTATTTTTAGTAGTTTGACTATTCTGTGACTACGTGTGGTTTTCTTCATATTTATCCTGCTTAGTGTTCACTCTAAGTTGATGTCCATTCTCCATTTTTTAAAATTTTTAGCCCCAGTCTCTTCAAACATTGCTTCTATCTCATTTTCTCTCTCCTCTTATTCTAAGATCTCAACTATGTGCATGTTTGACTTTTTCACCATATTCTACCATGTTCCTTTTCTGTATTTTCAACCCATCTTCTCTCTGTGTTTAATTTGCTCACTTTCTACACACCTGCCTTCTGGTTCATTTATCTGCTGTGTCTGATACACCACTTAATCCATACACTGAATTCTTAATTTCAGTTATATTTTTCAGTCCTAGAATTTCCATTTAACTCTTTCTTATTGATTCCAGATTTCCGGTGACATGCTCTATCTTTTCATCTATTTTCTTGGTAATATTAGTTGTAGTTATTTTAAGACCCAGTCCAGTAACTTTTATCTAGGTCACATATAAGTCAGCTTCTGTTACCTTCTTTTCTTGTTATGTCTTGTAATTTTTGATTCAACACTGGATACTGTGTATTAAAAAGTATAAAGGTTCAGGATATATTTTGTTCCTCCTAAGAAGGTTATGGTTTCTTCTATAAGGCAGGCAGAATGCAAACAGATTTCTGTTCTACTTGAGGCTAACTTTAGGTCTTCTCAGTTTCACTTTTTACCTTTACTCTTGGGGCTTGGTCCTGCTGTGGTAATGGCTGGGATGCTTATCAGAGCCACTTCACACCTGAGCAGCCCTGGAACATAACCTTTGTCTCCTTGGCACTATGCTGTTGCTGAAATCTTTGCTCACATTTTTAGTCCCCTGGCTTCTGCTAGATTTCTTGAAGTCTTATCCTGTGCATGTGTAAGATTTGGGTCTCAAGGAAAGAGTACATCCAAGTTTTTGAGTTTTTATTCTATTATTCCCTCCTACCAGGGGTTTAGCTCAAGTTCTAAATTCTTAGGCAATTGTTAACCTAACCTCTGGCTACTCTGCCCAGTAGCACCACTGCCTTTTGCTGGGACTCTACTTGTGCTACAAACTGGCAAATTCCTTTGGAAGAAAGCTTGAGTAAATATGGAGTTTCCTCATTATGCTTCCCTTCTCATGGGGACTGTGGCCCCTCAATCAAGTCTGGCCAGCATGGTTGCTATCAATTCCTTTAAATAGCTGTTTTATGTGATTTGTCAAACTTTTGTATTTGTTTTTGTGGGAGAGTCACTCCAATATAAGCAATTCCATCACGGCTATAACTGGAAGTCTCTAGAAAGTACATTCTTATCCGAGGTTCTCAAAACAGCAATAAACTAGTAATGTTATTAAATTTTAAATGATTAAATGGAGCAATCTTTGCTCTTCTTAAAAACAATTTTTGAATACTCAACTAGTAAGCACAAATTTGAAAGTGATAATAATAAGGGTGCTTAGAATTAATTCTATTTTAGGATTCACGTTACTGGGCAAGCTCCATATCTAATTACATATTCTGAAAAATACAGTAAGGTGCTAATATTTTAAACTCTGTATTATAAGAAACATTCAAATTCATATAAAATCCAGGTACCTGGTCACTTTAAAGCTTTATAATATTAGAAATTAAGATTATGTGATTAAAAAGAAACATCCAGGGGCACCTGGGTGGCTCAGTGGGTTAAATAAAGCCTAGCCCCACCTCGGGCTTTCTGCTCAGCAGGGAGCCTGCTTCCCTCTCTCTCTCTCTCTGCCTGCCTCTCTGCCTACTTGTGATCTCTCTCTGTCAAATAAATAAATAAAATCTTAAAAAAAAAAATTCCAAACTAAAAACTGAAAAAATGAAGAAAATTAAAAATAACTTTAATAAAAATTATGAAAGAAAAATAACATGACCATTTAATTTATTAGTATACACTGGTGTTTGGGGCTTTCTGAAGAAGAACCCATCCTTTTCTGAATGTAAATAAAAGTTTATGCACGTATAAAGTTCAGATAGTCTTTTTAGAAAAAGTTCTCAACAGTAACACCCAAACATGAACGAAGACCAAAACCTAACTAGATAAAATAACTCACTAGAAATGCCTCCTACCAAGAAACTTAAAAAATAAGTGAGTCAATAATACAGGTACTGAAGAGGATTTAGATCTGCAATTACCTTCTAGTCCTATAGACGGCAGGTGCCATGGAGCTGGTACTGAGTGGTAGACGAGGAAACACGCTAGCATGCTCAGCTGAGATTCCTCAAAGGGCTGCCCACTGAGGTAGGCGTGCACACACACATCACCCCCAGCTGTGAGAGAAACACAAACAGAACTGAAGCAACTTGTTTTCTCATCTAGAACTCATTAAGCACTGACCATACACCAGATAGGTACTATGCTGGGAACTAGGGCTACAGCGGTAAGCGAGACAGAGTGCCTGTCACCACAGAGTGTGAAGTGTTGTAAGGGACAGAGACATTATACAAATAATGACACAAACAAATGCATAATTAGAAACTGTGATGAGTGCTATAAAGGAGTGGTGGTCACTGAGGTTTCCTCTCCAGACACGCACTTTAAGCCCCTTCTTCCCTGCAGTATACAACATTTGAGGAGACTGACTTCAGGTCCAGAACTGGGTCCTAATTACTATTAGCCAGACTTTCTCAAACTTTAAGGCACATTAGAATCACCAGAGAAAGCTGATTAAAACAGATGAGGGGGCCAAATCCCCAAAGTTTTTTAGATGGGGTCAGAAAAATTACATTTCAAACAAGTTCTCAGGTGATGCTACTGTTGCTCCAGAGATCACACTTTGAAAACCATTGGTCCAGGACAATCAAGGCAATCCCATCCTCAACACAATGATTGGTTCAGGAACTGGAAGACCTAAGCTATTCAGTAAGAGACAATCTCTGCCACAGGGACTGACTGAAGAATGTGCATGAGTTCCAATTCAAGCCAGAGACATGAGATGTTTGACAACACATTTGCTAGAGGCTTCTGAGAAAGAAATTTCCTCATTGTTATGGCAAAGCTCCTAGAAGCAACTCTATTATTCTCTGCAAAATGCTGAGCTTGAGGAAAGGAACAGCCATTTTATTACCACAAGAAAAAGAACTCTGAGGATAAAGCCATGGCACAGAGTATAAATAATGGAACCTCAGAGAAATGGAGCTGAAGGCACTAAAATAAGATGATCCTTAGACCACCTTACCTATTCCAATAATGTAAGCTTCCAATAATGTAAGCTTCCATGTATCCTTATTGTTAAAGCCAGGTTTAGTTAGGCCCTCTAGTACTTGTATACAAAAGCATTTTGATACATAAAGAAAAGTTGGGGGAGGGGAAGGAGAAAGGAGGCGGTTTCTTCACAGAAATAAAAATGGCAGGAAAGTTGCCTGAAGTAGTGTTGTCTTAGAAGGCCTATGAGAAAGGGGGCACTTAAACTGAGGCGGTAAGAATGAATTTAAGTTGAGTAGGCAGAGAATGAAAGAAAAAGGTTGTAGGGAGAGAAAGCAGCATATTTAACAGTCCCAAGAGAGAAGGAAAAAGAGAAATTACAAATGATACCAAAAAAAAAAAAAAAAAACTACAATCGTAAGAGACTACTATGGACTACACACCAACAAATGAGACCACCTAGAAGAAATAGATAAAGTCAAAGTCCTAGAAACATATGCCTTCTGAGACAAAACATGAAGAAATAGAAAATCTGAATAGACTGATTACTAGTAATGAAACTGAATTGGTAATCTAAAACCTTCCAATAAGGAAAGTCCAGGACCAGATGGCTTCACTGGTGAATTCTAGCAAACATTCAAAGAAAATTCAACACATATTGATCTTTCTCAAATTCTTCCCAAAAATTGGGAGAAGAGAATGCTTTCAAACTCATTTACAAGGCCAGCATTAGTCTAACACCAAAACTAGACAAAGACACACACACAAAAAAATTACACACCAATATCCCTGATGAACATAGATGTAAAACTCAACAAAATATTAGCGAACTGAATCAAAAATACATCAAAAGGGGTCCCCACCGTACCTCTGGCCAAGGTTTCAAAAGACCTCACCAAAATGCTATCTCAAATGGAACATACCATGGAAACCACGATGTTCATGTTCCATCAGTTTGCTGGGGATAAAGGCTACTTAACAAAGGAAGACCTAAGAGTACTCACAGAAAAGCAGTTCCCTGGATTTTTGGAAAATCAAAAAGACCCTCTGGCTGTGGACAAAATAATGAAGGACCTGAGCCTAGACCAGTGCCAAGATGGCAAAGTCGACTTTCAGAGCTTCTTTTCACTAACTACTGGGCTCACCACCACATGCAACGAGTATTTTGTAGTATACATGATGTGGAAGAGAAAGAAATAGGAAGCATTCAGGAACACTCCTGCCCGATGAGAGTTCTCCCAAAGGGACTCTTAAGTAGTCCCTTAAGGAATCTGCCCCACAGCTTCCCCCTGTATAAAGGATTGCACGAACAGGCCAGGATCCTCAGAAAATGT
This sequence comes from Martes martes, assembly GCF_963455335.1. NCBI lineage: Eukaryota > Metazoa > Chordata > Mammalia > Carnivora > Mustelidae > Martes > Martes martes. Next base: position 103,010,053 of record NC_137896.1, on the reverse strand, counting down.
ACAAGTAAAATCCAACCATTTGACAAGCAGAGAAAGAAAAGTCAGCGAAAGCTAGATAAACTTTGATTTTTATATTGCTTGCATCCTCTTGCCCTCAATAAATTCTTTTTCAATTCCTCAAAACAATAACAATAACAACAAAAAACCACAATACTTTAAAAGGATCACACACACAACAACCAAGTGGGATTTATTCCAGGAATGCAAAGATGGTTCAACATCTGCAAATCAAAGTGATACAGCACAATAACAAAGAATAATTAAGCAATTATTAATAAATTAAGAGGAAATCATTATTTCCTTATTCCAAATGTAGAATATTCTCATTTATTCTGATTTTCTGTAACTTTAAAACTGTTCATTTTTAAAACATTTTAAACATCATTACATCTAAAGATAATAAACTATTTCTTTTTGTTGTTGTTGTTGACAGAGATCACAAGTAGGCAGAGAGGCAGGCAGAGAGAGAGGGGGAAGCAGGCTCCCCACTGAGCAGAGAGCCTGATGTGGGGCTTGATCCCAGGACCCTGGGATCATGACCTGAGCTGAAGGCAGAGGCTTTAACCCAATGAGCCACCCAGGCGCCCCAGATAGTAAACTATTTCTAATAAAAAAAAGGATAAAAATCACATGATCATCTCAATAGATACAGAAAAGGCATTTAATAAAATTCAACATCTATTTATGATAAAAACACTCAACAAAGTGGATATAGAAGAAATGTACCTCAACATATAAAGGCCATATATGACAAAGCTGTAGTTAACATCATATGAAAAGCTAACAACTTTTCTTCTAAGACAAAGAACAAGACAAGGATGCCCACTCTTGTCACTTTAATTCACCATAGTAGTAGAAGTCCTAGCCAAAGTAATTAGGCAAGATAAAGAAACAAAAGGCATCCCAACTGGAAAGGAAGATTTCAAACTATACAACTAAGCTATAGGAGCCAAACAGTCGGTATCAGCATAAATGCATGACATCCATGGAACAGACAGCTCAGAAATAAACACACACATATAAGGTTAATTAATTTACAACAAAGGAGTCAAGACTATACAGTGGGGAAAGGACAGTCTCTTCAATAAATGGGGATGGGAAAATTGGACAGCCATATGCATCTTACACTATACACAAAAAATAACTCAAAATTAACGACCTGACTGTGAGACCTGAAACCATAAAACTCCAAGAAGGAAACAGAAGCAGTAAGATCCCTGACATCATTCTTTGGTGCTAAATTTTTGGAACTGACTCCAAAAACAAAGGCAACAAAGGCAGAATTAAACAAGTGGGACTACATTAAAAGCTTCTGCACAGCAAAGGAAACCATCAACAAAATGGAAAGGCAACCTGGTAAATTAAAAAAAAAAATCTGCAAATCACATATCCAATAAGGGGTTAATACCCAAAATATTTCTTAGAAAACTCAAACAACTCAACAGGGAAAAAAAAGATTCAATTAAAACATGTGTAGGGAGAGGCACCTGGGTGGCTCAGTTGGTTAAGCATCCGACTCTTGATTTCAGCTCAGGTCATGACCTCAGGGTCATGAGACTGAGCCCCATTTGGGGCTCCACACTCAGCAGGAAGTCCGCTTGAGATTCTCTCTCTTCCTCTCCCTCTGACCCTCCCCCTCCACACATGTGTGCTTTCTCTCTAAAATAAAGAAATAAACCTTTTTAAAAAATGTGCAGGGAGGGGCGCCTGGGTTGCTTAGTTGGCTAAGCATCTGCCTTTGGCTCAGGTCATGATCTCTGGGTCCTGGGATCGAGCCTCGCATCGGGCTCCCTGCTCTGCAGGCAGGCTGCTTCTCCCTCTGCCTGCTCTTCCCCCTCGTGTGCTCTCTCTCTCCCTGTCAAATGATTAAAAAATCTTTAAAAAAAAAAGTGCAGGGAATCCAAATAGACTTTTTTTTTTTTCAAAGAAAACATAAAGATGGCCAACAGACTCATGAAAGATGTTCAACATCACTAATTATCAGAGAAATGCAAATCAAAACCACAATGAGATATCACCTCACAGTTGTTGGAATGGCTATCATCAAAAGGCAGGAAATAAGTATTAGAAAGAATGTGGAGAAAAGGGAACTGTCTTACACTGTTGGTGGGAGTGCAAACTGGTACAGCTACTACGAAAAACAGTATGGAGGTTCCTCAAAAACTTAAAAATAGATCTACCATATATGATCCAGCAATTCCACTGCTGGGTATTTATCCAAAGAAGAAAAAAACACTAAACCAAAAAGATACTTAGTTGCAGCATTATTTACCATAGCCAAAATTTGAAACAACTTAAGTTGATGAATGGATAAAGATGTGGTTATATATACATAATGGAATACTACTCTGCCATATAAATGAATGAAATCTTGCCACTTGCAATAACATGGATAGGCCTTGAGGGTATCATGCTAACTGACATAAGTTAGACAGAGAAAGACAAATACCATATGATTTTGTGTATATGTGGAACCTAAAAAACAAAACTCATAGATACAAAGAACAGAGTGATGGTTGTCACAACAGAAGAGGGCTAGAGGTAGATAAAAAGAGTGAAGGAAGTCAGATGTATGGTGATGGATGGTAACTAACTAGACTTACTATCGTGATCACTTTGTGTATATACAAGTATCAAATTATGTTATACACCTGAAACTAATATAAATGCATTATATTGAAACCAATGCAATCAATTTTACCTCAATTTAAAAGTGATGGTTCTTCACTGAAAAATAAATGCAAGTTTTGGTAATCGCAATGGCAAGTCAAATTTGGTAAAGAGCAATGTTGTAAACTACCAAATGCCCTAACAAGCAGTAAGAAAAACAGTAACTCAGAGCACTGTTTTAGAGACTGCTCTACTCACTGCCAAAGTTCATTATTGATATGAAATGTGCAAATCAGAACCTCTGCAAAGGTTAAGGACATACTTCTTATCAACAGCAAAGGTCTGCCATAGATGATCATGCTGAACTGAATACAAACAAAATATCAAAACCCATGTAATAACTTGTATATTTCCCAAAAAATGAGATTTTTTAAAAAACATTTTAAAACTACATAATCTTTTGAATTCTAAGAGAAAATGACAGAACAATGTAGTTGTTAATCAAACACGAGGAGTTTGAAATTGCTGTTTTCCATGTATACTCTTCATAATCTGGTTTACTATTTTTTTTTCCAGAAATTTATTACCTATATTACAGTAGATAGTTTACACCTAACTTATATACAGGTTCTACTGGCTACTAACAGCTTTAAAACATCAAGAATTATTACTACTGCTATTACTAAGGTTAGTATTTACCCCAAACAGGTTGCTGTCAGGTTTGTATCAGAAGTTATTTGAAGGAACTGAAGAGAATAAAAAGATCAAGATGTTGACTAAAAATCAATTTCAGACATATATCACACATTAGACAGGTTTCCATAAATCAAAAGGCCCCTCATTTGCCTCACATGAGGCACAAGTACTTCTATACTATTCCCCTGACATCTTAAGTCTGTACTTCTAAGCCACAGTCACATGATGTCCCAGGTTCCCACTGACTGAGTTAAAGAGCTGGTAAAACAAACCTTCATTCTAAGCACACATCGAGTTTTCAGTGTATACAAGGAGGAAGGGAAGGGAAGGGAAGAAAACAGCCTGTTGACTTCACAGCTAGGCGATAGGCCACACCCCTAAGAAACAGCAGAGAGAGACACTGGAAAGGAAACAGGATCTGATGCTAGAAAAGACAAGTTCTTAAGTGTCATGTGGTATTTAAAGCCCCGCATTGGGCTCTCTGCTCAGCAGGGAGCCTGCTTCCCTCTCCCCCCGCCTGCCTCTCTGCCTACTTGTGATCTCTGTCAAATAAATAAATAAATTTTAAAAATAAAATAAAATGTATAAATATACATGTATATACATATATGTACGTATATACATTCTCATAGTGTATTAAGCAGAGTTAAATATATTTTTTAAAGAAGTTGAAGTAAATAAGCAGAGTCCAATTCACCTAACTGAAAACATTACACCTAAAGCCATTCTAGCTTATATTCAGGTTTATCTTGGTTAGCAAAGAAAGAAAATGTTACAATTGAAAAGCCTAAGTCCCAATACCTTAAAAGCACCAGGAACTCTGGAAAACAGTATGGGGGTTCCTCAAAAGGTCAAAAATCGAACTGCCCTACAACCCAGGAATTGCACTACTTGGTATTTAACCAAAGGATACAAATATATTGATTTGAAGGGGCAACTGCAACCCCAGTGTTTATAGCAGCAATGTCCACAATAGCCAAATATAAAGAGCCCAGACGTCCATCAACAGAAGAATGGATAAAGAAGTCACACACACACACACACACACACACACACACACACACACACACAATATTACTTGGCCATCAAAAAGAATGAAATCTTGCCATTTGCAATGACGTAGTAGAACTAGAGGGTATTATGCTAAGTGAAATGAATCAGAGAAAGACAAGTACCACATGATTTCATTCATATGCAGAATTTAAGAAACAGATGAACATATAGGAAGGAAAGGAAAAATAAAATAAGATGAAAATAGTGAGACAAGGGACGCCTGGGTGGCTTAGTGGGTTAAAGCCTCTGCCTTCGGCTCAGGTCATGATCTCAGGGTCGTGGGGTCGAGCCCCACATCAGGCTCTCTGCTCGGCGGGGAGCCTGCTTCCCCCTCTCTCTCTGCCTGCTTCTCTGCCTACTTGTGATCTCTGTCTGTCAAATAAATAAATAAAATCGTTAAAAAAAAAGAAAGAAAGAAAGAAAGAAAATAGTGAGACAAACCATAAGAGACATTTAACTCTAGGAAACAAACTGAGGGTTGCTGGAGGGGAGGTGGAGGGGGATGGGGTATCTGGGTGATGGGCATTAAGGCGGCACTTGATGTAATGAACACTGGGTGTTCTATGCAACTGATGAATCACTAAATTCTACTCCTCAAGCTAATAATATACTATACGTTAATTTAATTGAATTTAAATAAAGAATTTTAAAACATAAAAAAGCACTGGGTATAATGCTATTATTACCTTGTAGCCACTGGTCCAGAGTATTATCAATAGTGCATTTTACAACAGGGAGGAACTCAGAGTTCATAAAGAGCCCCCGCTTAGGGTGATTCTGAAGCCGTTCCTGATGGCTCCTGGAGCTGAAAAACTCTAACACCAGCTTTATCTGCCAAAGTTCAGACGTTTCACACATTTCTCTTCTTCCTAGTCTTCTCATAGCCTTGAGGAGATAAAAGTAACAGCAGTCCACTTAATGAAAGAAAGAGTGAAAGTGCTCTAATCGTCTCTTCCTCAGAGTTGTATAATAGAGTATTTTTAAAATATGGCTCATAGATCAATAAAGGGCAGAGAGGAATCCATTCCATGTTTTGATGCAGTCAGCCCCAGAGAAGAGGGTGCAGATACATGCCTACCCTCTTCAGTGTGGTCCCCACATAAGTAGCTTTTAGGTAAAAGCAACAAAGGCAAATGACCTCATTCTTGGCTCAATGGCTCTGAAAAATGAAGACCCGCTAGGTCTACTGTCATCACCTCTGGGAAACCCAAGTAGAGTACAATGACTTGGCCAGGGAACCCAGGGGTCAGAAGGCAAAACAATACTACTAATAATACTGTTCTTGGGACCCATCTGCAAAATCACCAGGGCTGCAACCAGCAGGGATGTTCTTCTGTAGACACCTGCCCATGACTGTGAAGGGGTAAAGGTTCAGAGCATAAAAAGGGAACACTTTCAGCCAACAAAAGAAAAACAAAACTCATTATTTAACTGGTATATAGAGAGGCCCTGTTACAAATAGTATGACAAAATCATACTTTCCAATTAAAAGATGTGGATGGATACCAGACAATAATGCCATTTTGGGCCTATCTGGTTATATTAGAACTTGCCTTTTAATTAAGAATGTAACTTGACAGAATGTGATTTTCAGGTTTTGGGAAATTCTCTCCTAAGTGTCATTTCCTACTTTTCAATAAAGATTATTTTGCCATTGGAGATTACTTCCTTTGGATTTAGACACTGAGTCCCACATGCTTATCTGTGAACTCACCATGTCACATTCACTTAAAGAATTCTTTAAAAATCACAGATCTGGACCTCATCCCAGAAAATTCTGTTTCAGTAGATGATACAGAATAGGACTTAAAGATCTGTATTCTGAAGATTACTCTATAAATTTAAGCCCAGTTAGAAAACTACTGGCTAAGCTTAACCGCAATTTTGGGTCGGAAAGGTGTGATACTATTAAAAAAAGTCTTGTGTATTACTAATAATCCAAAGTGAATAAATTGGCCTGATCCTTTAGGGAAGCAGTTAAGCATCATTTTCTGCATTAACACTTTTAGGCTCTTTTAAAACAGCAATAAAATAAAAGAAATTTAAAAATGAACTCCAGCTCCCTAAATCCCTACATACTAATACTATAATCTCTTGCATGCTTAATCACACAAGCATAATTTCACATTACTGCCATCACTAGAGCACTGTTTGTTCACTTACTGCTCATTTGCATTTCTTTTCCATGAAGAGGCTTTGCAGGAAGGAGGCAAGAGAAGGATGCTAGGGGAGAAAGGCAGGGAACGTGGTCTTCCCCTGATAGTCAAAGGAAGAGAAGAAAGGGGAGACTGGGAACCCTAGAGTTCCTGGCATCATAAATTCTAAGCTTTTTTTGGTCATAAGTAAAGCTTTTAAGTTTTATAGGGTTTCCTTTTTTGAATCGCTAAAAGCAATGAGAAACCAAAAAAGATGGACGCACAGGGAACCTTACCTCACTGTTCAGTATATTAATTACAATACAGTATAAATGTCTTCAGAATTGAACTGGTTTTTGAACCATACCTGATCCATTGCTATGTATGCAGGCAGCATCTCTGGGGTCTCCTGAGTAACACATTCATACAGTACTGAAGAAAACAGATCCAGAATTTCCTGTTTCTGTGGAAAATTACAAACTTTTTGTAGCACATTAATGTATATTCCAAAATCAATTCAACGTTGTAGAGCAACCAAATGGCCCATTCTTAAGCTCAACAGTCAATAATACATAGGGTAAAACAGCTAACTCTTTATAAAAGCATAGTGAATGCAACACTAAACATCAATCAAATGTAATAAAATTAAGTCTGAAGGGACAGTTAGGGCTATAAGTGCTGTGAGGAGAGAAAGTATCGGCTGCAGTAAAATGAGATCCAGAAAGAAATCCCAGAAAGAAAACCCAGCATCCACAAAGATGCACTAAGAACACCGAGCAGAACAGGTATGGAGGAGGCAGCACAACCAAACCCAGTTGGGCTAAAGGACAGGCACAGACTTTCATCAGAGACCTGCAGCCTTGAATGCTTGCCCAGCCCTTACTAGCTGTGCGATCTTAGGCATGTGCTAGCTGAGTGGCAGTTTCCTCATCTGCAAACCTGGAATGATAAAGTACCTACCCTCAGAGTCAGAATCCATAAGAAAATTACATAAAATACTGAGCAAAGTGTCTAATAAATAGTCAAGATTCAGTAAGTTAAAGGGGTTACAATTATCTCACTTAACCATCAAAACAACAATGTAAGGTAGGTTCTATCATAATCCCACTTTTAGAAACAAGGAAACTGCATTTTGGAGAGGCTAAAAAATTTTCCGAGAGCTACACACACTTATAGGCAACAGGCCCTCAATCCCAGATATCAAATTCCTACATCCAAGCTTTGGGTTAAATAAAAGATCTACTGGGCACCCTTTGAATCCTGAAGAGAACAAGTTTTATGACCAAGAGAAAAAAGCTATAAAATGTGAGGGAATAATAAAATTATGTAAAAATAAGAGACAGTAAACAATGAAAATATAAATCAGTACAAGAAGGCACATAAGAAAATATCACCTATTGAAATTAACATCTTAGAAATCTTAAGTTGTTTCTTCTATCAAGGTAGGGAGTTACCAAATTTAATAATTTTAGACTACAAAAAATCTGGGGCACCTAGGTGGCTCAGGTGGTTGAGCAACTGACTTCAGCTTGAGTCATGGTCCCAGGAGACTGAGATCGAGCCCTGCGTCAGGCTCCCTGCTCAGCGGGAAGCGTGCTTCTCCCTCTCCCTCTGCCGCTCCTCCTGTTTATGCACTCCTGCTTTCTCTTTGTCAAATAAATAAGATCTTAAAAAAAAAAGACTATGAAAAATCTGTATTTGCCAAGCAAAAATCATCCAATGTACCTGAGTTTTTTGGTGGTGTTCACAGATAAATAGTAAGTTGTAGGCTGGCAGCTGGGTAAAACATGATACATACCTGACCCATGTTCACAGTTGGTTTGCAGAAATATTCAGCAAATGACAGAAGTGCTGGATCAGAAGTAAATGCTGAAATTGTTTCTGGCTAAAAAAATAAACAACAGCAACAAATGTGAAATATCAGAGGTTATTTTCCTTATTGCTCAAATTGTAGTATATGCAGTTGTAAGAAAACTACCTCACTGTTTTCACACAACATTCCCATAAAGCCCAAGGTTGTACAAATTTGCTAGAGCTTCACCAACCTGTTCTGCTGAGAAGTTACAAGACGCTTTTTCACATAAGCCAAACATAAGCTACTGACTTATCAAAAGGCCAATAATAAACAGGTCTTTCTTATACAACTTGCCCCCAAAAGGCTTTCCCCTCTCTTCCTCATTAACTGAAAAACAAATAAGAAACTAGAACTGAAACTGAAAAGGTAAGGAAAAAAGACTACCACTCAAGCCACTCGCTAAAAGCTAAATATTGTATGGATCCCACTTGTATGAGGATCCTAGAATAATCAAATTCAGCGACAGGAAGCAGAATGGTGGGCACCTGGGGCTGCGAGCAGGAACAGGAGTTGCTGTTGAATGGGTACAGAGGTTCAGTTTTACAAGATGAAAGAGTCCTACTAATGACTGCACAACAATATGAATGGACTTAATATCACTGAATTATACACTTAGGGGTTACAACAACAAATTTTGTGTATATTTTACCACAATAAAAAAAACTGGAAAAAAAAGATTAACACTCAAGGTTTAAGAAAATGGAATATGGAATATATGGAATACAAAGAAAGGTATTACAATTTTCCACTGAGGTTTATGTTTTGCTTCTGAATTCCCTTGAAGCAGGAAATTGAGATGTCTTTTAATCTTTACGGAATTTCCCAATTCAAAATCAAGTATAAACTTTTCTATTTTCTTTACAAATTAGATTAGGGCCTTTGAGATGGGCTCTAATTTATACAAGCAAGAGAGCTTAAGTTAAACCATATCCAAAAGTCCTTCAGAACTATTTCATAGACATCCTATCAAATACTGCCCAACAAAATTCATTAATGTCAACTACATCTACTTAAACCCTGGGAACTATTATAAAGGCTCAGTCATAAGTAACTGGTCTAAAATGAAGTATGAGTTAAATTAAAATAAATGCTATCTCCTTATGTGGAAAAACAAAGGTGGCTAATTTAGTCCACTGGCTACCACTCAGCCAGTCCACCAGCCACATTTTTGCCTCTACCGCCACCCTCTAGGGGCTCTGACCACTTTATACTGCGACTTGATGTATCTTCAGCAGGAGCATATTTGCTCATGAAATTCCTGAAAACTATACTTAAACTGAGAAATTTTAATGTTAGTTTATGGAACACATTTCTTTTTTTTCTTTTATTTTAAGATTTTATTTATGTATTTGTGAGAGAGAGAGAGCTCACAAGCAGGGCGAGCAGGCAGAGGGAGGGAGAAGCAGACTCCCCGCTGAGCAGGGAGCCCAATGCAGGACTCAATCCCAGGACTCTGACCCCGGCAGACGCTTAACTGACTGAGCCACCCAGGCGTCCCTGTGGAACACACTTCTAGTGTGGGGAACACATCTAACTTCTTAAGTGTAGAGTAAAATATGTACTGACCATGATAGGGATGAGATTGTTTCATACACTCTTACTTTAACTGCTTTTTCATTTGAAATACTCTTAAATTAGCAGTCAAGTACTATGAGAATAATAAAGCAAACTGATAAAATAAACCTGTCATCATTTTATCCTCACCAAGATTTAACCAACAAATGGGGGGGTTAAAAAAAAAAACTAATTAGCGCTACCTTGTAAAAATCTTTATCTATTTCTGCCATGAATTAAACAAATCTTAACAGATTTGAAGATTAATAAGTAAAATTACTAAACTAAACATTTTTATAGTGTTAAGATATACTGACCTGGGCGTTGGGTTATGGACATTGGGGAGGGTATGTGCTATGGTGAGTTCTGTGAAGTGTGTAAGCCTGACAATACACAGACCTGTACCCCTGGGGCAAATAATACATGTTAATTAAAAAATAAATTAAAAAAGATATACTGTCCCTACTGCTAAATGTAAATCAACCTTAGAGTCCTGGCAGATGGCCCATATTTTACTGTAGCTGCTACATAAAACAAGAAACAGATCCAAGGTCATTCAGTCTTTATAATCTGCAGTGATGAGAGAGCAGATTCACCTAAATGGTACCATAAATGTTACCACAGAAGTACATGCTTCTCATCCTTCAGTTTCTAACCAGTCAATACTACCTTGAAAGCCCGAGCCTCAGAGTTCCTGTTGGCCACTGTCTGGGCCAACAAACTTTGCCACCCCATTGGATCTTCCTTGTAGGAGAGCTGACCTGCTCTGAGCTTAACATACAGAACTCCATCCTTAGAAAGGATTGATCTGGGAAAAAAAAAAAAAAAGAATGAATTTTATGTGAGGTATTATTTGTAGTTCTCAGCTGGAAACATAGTGTCTCCCAACATCATGTTCACATGAGATGAAGCCTTCATCATTTTCCAGTAGGGTACATGATTATTTACTGTGTCTAAAATTAAATCAGTCCCTATGAGAAAGCCAAAATAAAGTTCTACTACTCTTTGGTATCTAAGTTCACAAAACTTAGTTCATGCTCTGCCTGCTCAAGTGTGTGCTTCAAAGGCCGTATTTTATCTAACATTTCTCCATATTCCCTTTATCCTCTATCCACTGGAGGTACTAGATATCTATTGATTGGTTAGCAGCAGAAAAAAAATGATGCTGCAAATCTAAAGAGAACAATAGAGAAAACAGCCATCATATATAGTTTAAGGGAAACATAAATTAGGACCAAACTATAAAAATTCTTTTTTTAATTAATTTATTTATTTTAGTATGTTCAGTTAGTCACTGTAGAGTACATCATTAGTTTTTGATGTAGTGTTCAATGATTCATTAGTTGCGTATAACACCCAGTGCTCATCACAACACATGCCCTCCTTAACACCCATTGCCCTGTTACCCCATCCCCCACCCCCCAACCCTCTCAAACCAAATTGTTATGGACATATTCAACTTTCTAAAAATTTAAAGACTTAATTTACCCTACTCAAGTTATAAAATTAACACTCTGTTCATTAAAGTAATTACTTGTATATGACTATTTCCACTCAAAAGTTATCTATCATAATCTTAATTTTGTAAGAACAATTCAACAAAACAGTAATAAAAATGGATATCCAAGATGTGGTCTGGCAAATATCAACTATTACAAAGTTCCCTTTGTAGATGGACATACATGCCAGCCTTATTTTTTTTTCCAATCTTACTTTCTTTTTTTCTTTAAGATTTTATTCATTTATTTGACAGAGAGAAACAGAGAGAGAGAGAACGCACAAGCAGGGGGAGAGGCAGGTAGAGGGAGAGGGAAAAGCAGGTTTCCTGCTGAGCAGAGAACCCAATGCGGGGTCTGATCCCAGGACCTGGGATCATGACCTGAGCTAAAGGCAGACAGTGAACCTACTGAGCCACCCAGGCACCACCCCCCAGCCTTACTTTCTTACACTGATTATCTTTTATTACTGCTCCAACAGATAATTCCATTACTGTACCAACTTAGGTCACTACAAGTTTCTCAATAAATAAATATAACTAACTACTTAGGGTGTCTTCTAAACTAAAACTCAGGCACCTGGGTGGCTCAGTAGATTAAGTATCTGCCTTTAGCTCGGGTCACGATCCCAAGGTCCTGGGATCGAGCCCCATATCGGGCTCCTTGCTTGGCAGGGAGCCTGCTTCTTCCTCTTCCTGCCATTCCCCCTGCTTGTGCTTGCTCTCCCCAGCCCCCATGCCAAATAAATAAATAAAATCTTAAAAAAAAAAAAAAAAAACTCTTTTTCTAATATAAACTTCATTTCAAAGTTACAGACCACTTTATTCAATATATACTCTACTGTCCTGCATGAGATCAAAGAATGACAAGGAACCATCCCCGATAATAACCTGCAATTCCTACCTCCCCATTTACTTCTATTCACTTCACAGACACATGTAAGAAATTCAGTATACTTACTTCAAGTGTTGTGTTCCCTTGCTTAAATCTATGAGCAGTTCCCAGTATCGCGGGCCTTTTACTTTAATCTGCCAAGATAAATGTGAACACAGTCAATCAAACGCTAAAAAGGTGCTAGTGTGGCAAAATGAAACCCACATTTCTCAGAGGAAGTAAAATAAGCCAGAAAGAGACACTGAAAAGTTAACAAGCTTCATTTCTACACAAAAATGTATGTGAATCAAATTCTATGGCCATCTAACCTCTCAGTAAAGATCTGCAAGTAAAGACCGTCTCTGTTCATGATAATTCCTCCCGGGACTGCTTTCCTATTTCCTACAGAACGCTGAGAAAGCAGAGGCTTCATCTCAGTTACCTTTGACGCACACTATGTGGCTGAATTAACCTCTTGCACAGATCTCCCTAAATCACATCCCACTCACCTGCTTTAACAGTTGGAGTTCTGGAAGAAGGGTAGGAGCCATCAATTCTTCTTTGGTTTGTTCATACCACTGAGTACCCTTTACAGAAGTAAAAGAACAGCCACAATTCACTATGTAGTTAGGGGAAGCTACAAAGAAGAAACATCTCCATCCACTCCGTACTTCTCTTTCCCCACCGTTTCTATACAGATGGCCAATGGCATAAAATGCTCATTGTATCAAGTCTTAAGGGCTAAGTGTACAATCCTTTGGGAGGCCTGAATCACCTTATACCACTTCACACACTAGCAGTTCAGAAGATCTGTACTTCTGAAGCCTCTGGGTTTACACACATGTCATCTTCTGGGAACGTGCCTTTGCTCAGCTGGCAAACCTCAGCCCAAACACTGTATCTACCAGGACAACTTCCCCAGCCCTCAATAGCTGGAGGGGACATTTCTCCTCTGCTCCCCTGCATTCTACACATACCCCCATGCGCTACTCTTACTGCATCCATGCCTAGCTACCTAATGGAGAGCAGGTCCTTAAGGAATACAAAGATGTAATTTTTATACCCCAGAGCCTTTGCATAGTTTGATGCACAGAAGGTATTTAAAAATATTCTGAATGAAGGAAGGATACACAAGACTTACAATGTGTGCATCTAAATCAAAGATCTCTCATCAAATACACTCTGCAAACAGATCTAGAACAGTTCTATCTCAAACTTGTGAACAAGGACATTTTCAAACTCTAGACTCTGGGACAGAAGAGCAGCTGATGACTTCTACACTATTACCCTCCTAAACTACAAGTGAGCCCAAATGGCCTGACAGGATGTACAAGAACTTCAGAAGCTTCAATTTTTATAAGAGATTAATTCACTCTGTCGTCTTTTAAAGGACAACAGTTCTGAAATATTTTGACTTGCAAAGATGTATGAGTGGTAACAAAACTACAGATAAATGAAAGGAGAGAATGACCTTATAGGTAACTTCTAAAAGGGCATAGCAGGGCATGTTTGTGTCCACATCCACGGGCACCAGGAGCCTTGGTTCCGCAGCCAGCACGTACAGGTGCCGCAGAGCCTGCAGATGATACCTGTTCACAGAAAACACAGACAGGAGGTAACAAACAGCTGAGACAGCGTGAGCTCTCCACCCTGCTGCTGTCGACACTGAACCCCGACGGAAGCTGGGGTTGCTATCTTCCCATGATAGTGGTCCTAAATTTAGGAAGATGAGAAGATTCAATTAAAAACTAACGAAGAGATTCTCTTTAAAAAATTATAGACACATGATCCTTGACTCAAGAATTCTTTACTTGCATTTTCATAGTTACAAGGTTTTATAGATGAGGTAAAAATTACCTTAACATGAAAATATTTAATGAAAAAATCATCACTTATAAAATCAGTTCTCAAATAATCCTTTAATGACCTACACAGGCACCTTTTTACCTTCCAAGGGACTTATTTCTAGGTCTTTGTTTTTCTGGTGTAAGGGCTGGTAGGGAGAAGGAAAGCTCGTCTACGTACACACCCTTATACACAAATACACACACACACACACCTGAGATCCAGGACACCGAAAACTAATGGGGGAGATTATGATGCTTTTCTGGGTTTTCAAAAAAAAATTTTTTAACTACCATTTTTTTTAGCATTTATTTATTTATTTAGAAAGATTTTATTTATTTGACAGAGAGAGAGAACAGGAGAGAACAAGCAGGGGGAACGGCAGAGGGACAGGGAGACTGAGCAAGAAGCCTGACACAGGGCTCAATCCCAGCACTCCAGGATCACAACCTGAGCTGAAGGCGAACGCTTAATGGACTGAGCCACCCAGGCACTCCTCTATTTTTTAGCATTTAGACACAAAAAGTCTTTACATTTTAAGATGCCATAAAAGGATAAAATGAGACTTCAAATTTTCTTTTTAAATTTAAGTTACAGCAATAGCCTCCCTCCTCCCACCCAAACCTACCCTTTCCTATAAATTAATCAGAATTAAAAGCAGAGGGGGGCTCCTGCTGCTAAACTCTGGGTGCAAGTAAGTGGGGCCTATTGAGAAGAGGACTCTTATAAAGACAAATGAAGGCTGTGGTCCAAGGCCATTTTTGCTGGCTATAAGCAGGGTCTCCGAAACCAGAGGGAGCACATGGCTCTTAAAATTGAAAGTGTTTATGCTTGAAATGAAACTGAATTCTATCTAGGCAAGAGATATGTTTATATATACAAAGCAAAGAATGACACAGTTACTCCTGGTGGCAAACTGAACAAAACCAGAGTAATCTGGGAAAAAGTAACTCATGCTCATGGAAACAGTGGCATGGTTCGTGCCAAATTCCAAAGCCACCTTCCTGTTAAAGTCATTGGCCACAGAATCTGTGTGATGCTGTACCCCTCAAGGATTTAACCTTACTGGAAAATAAATAAATAAATAAATGTGTAGATATGTTCTTATTTAAAAAAGAAAAAATTAAAAGCAATCAAGGCCAGGAAGAAAAAAAAGGTATTTATCAGTTACATAAAGGTTCTTGGTGCTTATCACCAAACAGCTTTGTTTAAAATAGCTAAACCAAACAATTCTCCCAGCATTAGGGAAGTGAGGCTCCTTGTTGTACCCTAACCACTAATTACTGACATTAACAACTCAAAAAGTCTTTCCTAAATTGACAAGCAAGAGAACACTTGTCAGAGTTGCATTAATTTAACAAGAATATGCTTGTGCTCCACCTATCATCAGAGTTTAGACATCAGATCAGGCCACTTTTATAAAACTTTCATTTATTATTACTATTTTAAACGACATTACACTAGAGCATGACAGCTCAGTTACTACATTAGTGCTCCATTTCTTGATGCGTCTCTTGAGAGATGAGCCGAACACGCTGGTCACCTCGGATGTCACGGGAACATAAAGAGCTGTTTTCTCCCCCTCCTCCATATGCAGCAGGAATCAGCTATGCCTGAAACTGCCAGGGAGACTGCAGTGCTGAAGGCCGTCTGTGCTCTCAAATGCAGAGCTTCTGTACAATCACTCCTTTCCTACGTGTTTGAAGTTCTAGGGCTCACTGCCACTTATAAGTTATCTCTGATTCTTTGCGCATTTTGCTTTTCATGTCCCTTTAATTTCATTTATACAAAACTTTTCAGCATTAATGTAAAAGAGGGAAAAATGGAATTCATATAGACACTGCCACTAAATCAGACCAATTTCTCTCTTAGAATTAAACAATTATGATATAAAATATATCATCTTGCTTCTGTTGGCTACTATCTTTTGTTTGATGAATTTTTCCCTAAAGGTAATCCTGTTTGGCCCACTTCTGGGTTCAGAGCAGTTCTACTGATTAAAGAATGGTGGAAGACGGATCCATCAGTCCATCAGACGTCCAAAGTTCTCTTTTGGTCTAATACTTGGAGAAACACTTTAGAAGATTTAGTCAGGAAGGTAACTAAGTCCAAGAAGAGAACAAATTAATTTGGAAATGAGTCCATGGAACCAAAGCACCATCAAATTATCCCTTGGAGACCTTACGGAAGATCACACTGAGGACACAATCATCAGACTCACCGATTGTCAGTGCTGTGAGCTGGGAAGTGCGGGTAAAGGGCACAGAGGAGAGCAGCAATGGAAGAGTTTGACGTACTCAAAGAGTACCTGTGAAACAAATGCAGGAGGGAAAGACGTTATTAAATACACTGTGCAAACTTCCAAGGCCTTCTTGAGAATCCGATAATTGGGGTACTATAGCAAGGCCCACTGATGAAATGCTTTGATAGATACTAGTGTGCCAGTGCTATCGACGTTTCACTTTTCAGTGAGTCTTTTTTTTTTCTTAATATTTTTATTTATTTATTTGACAGAGAGAGAGAGATCACAAGCAGGCAGAGAGGCAGGCAGAGAGAGGGAGGAAGCAGGCTCCCTGCTGAGCAGAGAACCTGATGTAGGGCTCGATCCCAGGACCTTGAGATCATGACCTGAGCCGAAGGCAGAGGCTTTAACCCACTGAGCCACCCAGGCACCCCGAGCCACCCAGACGCCACTTCAGTGAGTCTTTAAGCCATTTTAAGATCATCTAATATTGAAAGCGGAAGCAACATTCCACAGATGCTAACTTTCAAAACCTGAATTAGTAAACAGGGTTTTTTAACTGAAAATATCATAATAGTGAGGACCATGAATGAAATCCTAGAGATTACAGATATTGAAAGTCATGAATGAAGACATGACAATAAGGAGGTATGTACAGAACTCCAAGTATAAACAGTTTTTTTCTTATCACTGTGACTAACTTATTTTTATAAAGGCCACATACTCTTAATAAAATCTTTTGAGATTTTCCTTATGTTATTTTACCGTTGCTCAAACTCTGCATGGCCAACAGGCAGATTACTCTAAAGTTCTAAAGTTTTTCTTACAAAGGTTCTGTAAGAATATTTTTATTTTTACAAATATTTTACAAAAATCTTGAAATAAAGATGGTATTGGACATCACATAAAACCACTGTTGCAGATAATCAATAAATATTTCATTATATACATTCACATACACACATACACACATATATCCCCAAGTCTTTATCATTTTAATAATTTAGGCATCAAGTAAGAACATAGCACTTATCATATATAAATATATTTAATGAATTAGGAAGAAGATATTTCAAAATTTAAGTAAGGAAATATATCCATTTTCACATGTGCATAAAATAGGCCTTTGTCTCTTTACCATTTTGACAAAACCAAAACCCAAAGATAATATTAGATAATAATGTTAGAAATTCTGAGATTAAACATAGGATGTGGCTATGCAATGAGAAATTTAAATGTCACTAAGTACACATAACCATTTAAAGACCACGAATCATTAGAAAAGCAGAGCAGAGTGGGAGAAAATTTACTCAATATGAAAGCAGAGCAAGTAGGGTCACAGTGTGAAACAATGAAAGATTAAGATTGAATAAGGCTACACTGGAATTAAAATTAAAAAGAATGAATAAGAGAACAAGAGATGCAGGGGTTTATTTTGAAAGGAAGTAAATTTTCAAAAATCCTAAAATAAGAGGCGCCTGGCTGGCTCAGTCAGTTAATCGTCTGCCTTTGGCTCAGGTCATCCCAGGGTCCTGGGATGAAGCCCCACATTGGGTTCTCTGCTCAGCAGGAGCCTGCTTCTCCCTCTCCCTGCTGCTACCCTTGCTTGTACTCTCTCTGTCAAATAAATAAAATCTTTTTAAAAAATCATAAAATAAGAATTTTCATAGTAAGTTTTTTTTAACTATTCTTAATTCTAAACAATTAGAGAAAGAAAAATTCTACAAAACCTCTTAAAAGGGAAAGCACCCTTTCTGATAATCTTTACCTTTTATACTTCTAGAAAGGTGAGCTCCAACGTTTAATTCAGTCTTAGAGAAGAGAGGAAAATAAACCTATATGACTTGTAGAAATTGTATCAGTTGACCAAGGTTACACACACTAAAGCTAAATAAATGAAACAATACACTGAAAAACTCAATAGTATAACAGATTTCAATTCCTCCCAAACCAATATATAGGCTCAATGCAATTCTGGTCAATATTTTATCGGGTTATTTAGTGTGGAAAATCATAAACAAATTCCAATATTTATATAAAAATTCAAACAGAAAAACACACTTTTGAAGAAGAAATCCCAGTTTGGAAGATTCATTCTCCCTGACATCAAGAGTTACTACAGAACTACAAGCACTAAGGCTGTGGTATTGGTGCAAGTATGGAAAAACAGACCAGATGAACAGAACGGCCCAGAAATAAATGTATATATATGGACACTTAATTTATAATAAAAATGGTATTGCAGAACAGTGGAGAAAGGATAAATTTTTCAGTAATAGTGGGGCATCAATTATCAAAAAAATCACATAGACGGGCGCTTGGATAGACACCTTAAGTGTCTGCCTTCAGCTCAGATCATGATCTCAGGGTCCTGGGATCGAGCCCCACATCAGGTTCCCGGCTCAGGGGAGAGCCTGCTTCTCCCTCTCCTTCTGCTGCTCCCCCTGCTTGTGCTCTCTCTGTGTCTGTCTGTCTCTCTGTGTCAAATAAATGAATTAAATCTTTAAAAAAATTTTATAGAAAAATCAAGTACAGGTAGATTTATATCCAAATGTGAATAGAAAAGCTAAAAAACTGGGGCGCCTGGGTGGCTCAGTGGGTTAAAGCCTCTGCGTTTGGCTCAGGTCGTGATCTCAGGGTCCTGGGATCGAGCCCCGCATCGGACTCTCTGCTCCGCGGGGAGCCTGCTACCCCCCCCCCTTCTCTGCCTGCCTCTCTGCCTACTTGCGATCTCTGTCTGTCAAATAAATAAAATCTTTTAAAAAAAAAAAAAAGAAAAGCTAAAAAACTTGTAGAAAATAGAGTATCTTCATTTGGGGGAGGGGGGTAAGGAAATATTTTATCCAAAGGACAAAAATGTACAAACCATAAAAGAAAAATGTTAACAAATGTTCATCACAAGACACCAAAAAGGTGAACCACACAGCAAAAGGTAAGTACAACATGTAAGAGTGACAGAGGGTTCAGGATCATAATGATAAACCCATAGAGAATAGTCAGATGAATAAAACAAAGAGTAGAACAGAGGCTGTCAGGGGCTGGAGGAAGGGGGGAATGAGGAGCTGTTGTTTAAATGGGACAGAACTTCAGTTCCACAAGGTGAAAAAGTTCTGGCAATTGGTGAATACACTTAACTACTACTACTGCACATTCAGAAATGATTAAGAAGATAAATTTTATGTTATGTGTATATTACCACAAATAAATTTCTTTTAAGATTTTATTTATCTGACAGAGAGAGAGCACAAGCAGGGAGAGCAACAAGCAGAGGGAGAGGGAGAAGCAGGCTTCCGTTGAGTAGGGAGCCCGATCTGGGGCTTGATCCCAGGACCCTGCAACCACAACCTGAGCTGAAGCCAGACGCGTAACTGACCGAGCCACCCAGGCGCCCCACCACAAATAAGATTTTTAAATAAATAACTAAGCCAATATGAAAATGGGTAGCAGAAGACTTAGGTATTACAAAAGGAGATTTCCAATTAGCCATTAAAAATATAAAAGGTGCTAAATATAATTATTCAGAGAAATGGAAATTAAAACCACAACTACTACCAGATGGCAATATCAAAAAGACTACCCAATAAAACTAGTGTTGGGAAGGACAGGGAACAACTAGAACGGTATACAACACTGATGGGTGTATTTGGAGCACTGATGGCATTATCTACAGAAGTTAAGCATACATACATACATATGCACAGATCCACGCATAGATCTACATATAACAAAATCAAAGACATGTACAAGAATATTTATAACAGCCCCAAACTAGAAACAACACATCCATCGAGAGCAGAGTAGATTGAGAACTGTGGTATAATCAGACAATGGAATTCAACAGCACAGAAATATGAATACATCATTGCTCCATGCAACACGGATAAATCTCAAAAGGTTGAGCCAAAGAAGTACAGCTGACCCCTGAACAATGTGAGGGTTAGAGGTACCAACAACCCTGCATAGTCAAAAAAGTCCATGAATAACTTATAACTTCCCCAAAGCTTAACTAACAGCCTACTGTTGACTGAAAGTAGATAAAAGTAGATAAACACATACATATTTTGAACATATGTACTATAATCTGTACTCTTACAACAAAGCTACAGAAAAAAAAATATTAGAAAAATCATAAGGAAGACAAAATATATTTACAGCACTGTACTGTATTTAACCAAAACAAGTGTGTGTAAGTGGACATGCACAGTTCAAACCCATGTTGGTCAAGGGTCCACTCTAAGTATGATATAACACACAGTGTATGATTCCACTTGAATTTCTAAAACAGGCAAAGCCAGTCTAAAGGTGTTAGGAGACTAAATAGTGATTATCTTTGGGTAGAAGGTAAGTAATAGTTAACAGGAGAGGCACAGCAGGGGTAAAGACAGGTATTCTGGGGAAGTCTTACAAAAAGATGAGGTGGTCAGGAATGACAGATGCTGGAAAGAGCAAAGAAGGGGAAAACCAAGAAACTCTCATAGGACCTGATGACTGACAGTGTTACAACCTTTATGAGAGAGCAGTTCAGTAGAAAGACAAAGTCATTAAACAGTGGGGAACAAGAGGTGACGTGTTGAAGAAATAAGTACTGACTCTTCTGCAAATACAGAGCAAGGATGGTAACTCTACTAAGTAAGGCATAAACTGATGGTTAAACTACAAACAAACAAACAAAAAAGCCCTTTTAAAGTATACTAATGTCCTCAATATGCTAACAGTCAGTCAGGATCAAAAATTTTCAAGTATTGGGGCGCCTAGGTGGCTCAGTCGTTAAGCAACTGCCTTCGGTTCAAGTCATGATCCCAGGCCCACATGATCAAGGCCCACATGATCAAGGCCCGCATGAGGCTCCCTGCTCAGAGGGAAGCCTGCTTCTCCCTCTCCCACCCACCCTGCTTCTGTTCCCTCTCTCACTGTGTCTCTCTCTCTGTCAAATAAATCAAATCTTTTAAAAAAATTTTTTTTCAAGTATCTTCAAAACCAAAATAACTCACTCTTACAGATCTTATTCATGAGATCTTTTCATTGAAGAAAAAATATATACTCACTTACCTTCCTCCTCCCAGAAAGAGAAGTCCAAGGGCCATGTGATGGGCTAAGTGGAAACCATAGTTCATTTCACCACCTGTTTTCATGTGTAAGAAGCGACAAAGCTGCAAAACTTTTAGGTTCCCCGAGCCAGCCATTACCATGGCAAGAGACAGAAGCACCACACTCAGGCAGGTTTCTAGGTTGTAAGGACCTGTCTGGAAATGCAAAAAGATAACATACTATAACTGCTGCATTATATTATTATCAAAACTAAATTGGCCATCATGAGACTACAAATATTTACTACTTTAAAAATATCTGTAAAAACAAAAATTTTCTCTGATTATGAAATTTAAGTTCAACGTAGAAAAGTCAGAAAATAAAGTATCAAAAAGGAAATAATTCCTTGGAATACTAACACCCAAAGAAAACTGCCATAAATATTTTGGCCTTTCCCCAAATCTTTTCCTTTATCTATGAATTTTTTTTTCAAATGAAACTGAGATATCACTACACATATTTTTAACTTTTTAAATCTATTATATGTAACCAATCTTTACTCATAAAAAATTCTTACAGCATGAGTATGATAGCTCCATTGTATAACAATGTCTGGATACACCATAATCAAATTTACCTAACTACTTTCAGATTTTTTGATTTTCTAGTTTTCTCATATTATAATGTTGCAGAAATCTGTGTGGTTTTTATCAGGAAAATCTTACAATCTCCTGTTATTAGAGCAGCAATGCCTCAAAAGGAATTGTGTTTTTACTAAGGACTTTCTTTTTAAAAAAGCAGTTACCAAAAAAAAAATAGCAGTTACCAATATTCAGTCCTGAGATCCCTGCCATAGGGTATGACAATCCATGAAAGATATGGTTTTTGATATCAGGAGAATTAGAGACCTGCATATTCTTCAAGGGTCAGCATACTTTCACCTAATTAATACCCCAGACCACAAATACAAAGATGAGCCAAAACTTCAAATCTTCCATACTCAACAAACTGCAGAGATACTTAACAACACATAAGTAACTAAATTATCAGTAAATTTTTTCCAAGTTCAATTTTATTCCCAAGGAGAATGATCATTAAAAAGACTTACTACAGAAGCATTAGGTGCAGACAAATAAGTCATAAAATCTTTTGCAAATTTATGCTGGAAAAACAAAAGAAAAAAATCTGAGGTTAAAAGAAGCCTATTAACACTTTGTTTTAAAAAAGAGAATAAACTAAGATACTTCTTACCAAACAGTTAAACGCTGATAAGTTTTCTGAGCCAGCAAATCGAAAACCCAGAGACAAACAGGCTCCTGCAATGATGTAAACATGTGCTTGCCTGAAAACAGATTACAAAAAATTTAATACTACCATTATTTTGCTTTAAAATTCATTATTACTATTTTCTGGGGGTAAAAATAATAAATATTCCTGTTCTCAAAACTAGTTTATATTCTTCTGGAAATGCTCAACTGTGCCTCTATTCCATCAGCAAATTTCTTCAGCAGAAGGACCATGTAGCCCTTACTGATAAAGTATGCCTCTTGACTGCATGTTTCACACACAGCAAAGAAGATAATTTTTAAAAATAACTGCCAATATTTTTAATGAAAAGGATAAATGAGGACTATGTACAAGCTAAATCTCTGATACTGTTTTCTGAGGGCAAAAGCTCTACACTTCAGAGACCTAAACAAAAAACAAAGAAAAAATTAACTCTGTGAGCATCTGGTAAGTAATGGTTAGAAACATGGGGGATTCAGAATTACTCAAATCAAGGAGTACTTTTCCCACACAATATATTTCTATTTATTTATGAGAGATTCTATAATAGCTCATTTGATTTACATATTTCCTGACTTACGATAAAGTTTCCAAATTCAAATCCTCTGAGCAAGGAAGTTCAATTTCACTGAGAGAGATACTATTTTCTCTTATAATCTGTTAAGAAAGAAAGCAAGAATACCTGGACATTAATATTCAAGTCACAAATGTTACATGATTTGAAAAATAACATAGTGCTTTTGGGGGCACCTGGGTGGCTCAGCTGGTTAACCATCTGACTCTTGATTTCAGCTCAGGTCATGATCTCGGGGTTGTGATATCAAGCCCCACAAAGGGGTCTTCACTAGGCGTGAAGCCTGCTTCCGATTCTTGCTCCCTCTCCCTCTGCCCTGCCCCACAGGCCCCTTCACCAAAAAAAAAAAAAGAAAAAAAAGAAAAGAAAAGAAAAGAAAAAAAAGAAGAACATAACTGCTTTTCATGGTCATATTACATAAAATAAGCCATTTCATTCAAAGGCATATATTTTAATCACATTGAATGCAATCCAATTTCAAATCTAAGACCCAGCAATAACTGAATAGGACTGAACGCATATGAACTGGAGGACTAAAGTGTATTCTGAGTCAGTAACAGGCTGATGTAATACTTCACACCAGTGAACTGAAATGCAAAGATGACTGTAGAATAGGGCTGGAGCAAGGATATGAGAAAGCAGTGGGAAGAGGGGAAAAAGCAACTGGAAAGAACTCTAATCAGAAATATATACTTCTTATTCATGAGGTATTTCTAGCCTTATGCCTACCAGAGTAGGTTAGTCACTAAATTACCTAAGCTAAACTAAACCATCAATATGTTTATCTTTAACTATTGTTGAGAAACACATCCCTTTCCTTATAGTTTAAGTAGTAAACAACTTTATCAAATTTAAATTTGATTTAAATTACTCAATTAAACCATTTAATTAACTTTAAAAGCATTCTTTTTTTTTTTTAAAGATTTTATTTATTTATTTGACAGAGAGAGATCACAAGTAGGCAGAGAGGCAGACAGAGAGAGAGAAGGAAGCAGGCTCCCTGCCGAGCAGAGAGCCCAATGGGGGGCTCGATCCCAGGACTCTGAGATCATAACCTGAGCCGAAGGCAGAGGCTTTAACCCACTGAGCCACCCAGGCGCCCCTCATTTAATTAACTTTAAATTAAATTTTGAAAATTATTCTTATAATCTTTTCAAAGACTGTTTATTCAGGAGAGTAACATTTCAGGATGCTTTCTATAATAAACCAAAAAATATTGTAAAGTCACTAACAATACAATCTTCTTTTTTTTTTTATAAGATTTTATTTAGGGGCACCTAGGTGGCTCAGTCGGTTAAGCGTCTGCCTTCGGCCCAGACCATGGTCCCAGGGTCCTGGGATCAAGCCCCATATCAGTCTCCCTGCTCTGAGGGAAGTCTGCTTCTCCCACTACCTCTCCCCACAACTTGTGCTCCCTCTCTCTTTCTCTCAAATAAAATCTTTTTAAAAAAAAGTATATAAATCAAGATTTTATTTATTTGAGAGAGAGAGTGAGAGAGCACAAGAGGATGGAGGGTCAGAGGGAGAAGGAGACTCCCTGCTGAGCAGGGAGCCCGAAGCGGGACTCGATTCTGGGACTCGAGGATCATGACCTGAGCCAAAGGCAGTCACTTAACCAAGTAAGCCACTCCATGTGCCCTTGATACAATCTTTTTACATACTGAACATCACCAAATCAAAAAACTTGAAATACCTTTTCTCTCTGATTATCTCAATGAGGTAAGCAATTATGCTGGCTGTGTAATATAGGCTGATAACTACTTCCATCTTTCTTCCTTCCTCTTCAGACTTTAATTTTGAATGTTACTTACTCAGAAATTGAGTGACATTCTGAAAAACTGCTATGACTCCAACGTGAGTAATTTATATATACATAGATAACCTAATTGTAACATTTATATAAAGTGTCTATTATACCATATAGGAATGGAATATTTCTATTTTCACAGCAGGCATTTATAAGCTCCTTTTGTCTCTAAAGCTGGGGTTTAAGGCCTAGGTTCAGCAGGGCCCACACTAGCTCTGTGACCATGAGCAATTTTCTTGACTGCTCTGTGTCTTGTCTGTAAAATGAGCACAATTTAAGTGCCTACCTTCTAAGTTCCTTTGAGAATTAGAAGACTCAATGTACTCAAAGCTCTTAAAATTAATGCCTAAGTCTTAAGTGTTAGCTGCTATCATCATCATCATCATCATCATTATTAACCTAGGTATTCTAACACTATACTTGATCATAAACCATTAAAAAGCATCACTAAGAGAGGGATGCCTGGATGGCTCGGTTGGCTAAGTCGCGGCCTTCAGCTCGGGTCATGATCCCAGCGTCCTGGGATCGAGTCCCACATCAGGCTCCTTACTCCGCAGGGAGTCTGCTTCTCCCTCTGTCTGCCTGTGCTTGCACGCTCACTCGCTAGCGCTCGCTCTCTCTGACAAATAAAAAGCATCACTAAGAACTTGGGTTGTAAACAATTGGGGGAGGAGAGGGAGAACCCCTCCTCAATTTGGTCCTTGTCATCTTTCCTATGGTCTCCAGAAGTTTTTTTTAAAAAATCAAAAATATAAGGAGTAATCAAAGGGAGAAATGTAGTCCTTTAAAGGTAAGGTAAGGCATACAAGAAATGAACAAGAAAAGACCACCAAACTCCTCTGTCTTGTAGAGAGTACAGTGCAAAACTCTTAAGATCTGAGGTCCTAATAGCTAGTTTCCATTTTACCCCAGCTCTGACTAGCTGGGTGACTCTAGTCTAGTCTAGTGCCGTGGTCTGCCTTCTTTCAATTAAGAGTCTACTGTAACAGTGTCACAGTAGCTCTTGCTACTAAGTGCTAGTTGCTAGGAGGGAAAGACCGAACGCACACAGCAGCTGACTTTGAAGAGTTCACAGTCTTATGGATGCAAAGACACACTGATAACAAAAAGAGCACACTGTTCCCACCCATGCACAGAGGGCAATACCTGAACAACTCACAGTACAGCACTGCCTAGGAGCATAACATAAGGTTGTAGAGCAAAGCTTGTGATGAAGGAAAAAGTGCTATGAAGATGTAGTTATTGTTATTTTAGATGTGCCTTAAGTCCAAACAAACAAAAAAAGCAGTTTGGGGCGCCTGGGTGGCTGAGTGGGTTAAGCCTCTGCCTTCAGCTCAGGTCATGATCTCAGCGTCCTGGGATCGAGGCCCACATCGGGCTCTCTGCTCAGCAGGGAACCTGCTCACACCTCTCTCTCTGCCTACTTGTGATCTCTCTCTCTCTCTCTCTGTGTCACATAAATAAATAAAATCTTAAAAAAAAAAGCCGTTTACAAAGTGACTTTTTAAATACCTCTTTTGACACTAGGTTGTATCCTACAAGAGGCCCTGCTACAGAATCAGTGAAAGGAATGGGTGAAAACTAGGAGAAAGTGGGGAGTGACAGAAAGTATCAATGAACATAACTGTGAATTTATTAACATGTATTTGAGGATCCCTGATATAAAAAGGCCAAATTTAAAAATATTGAGTCTGAAGCAAAAGAAATGTGAGAAAGATAACTATGTATTCAAAGTCCAAGGACCACATTTCCATAAAAGTTAAAAAGAGAACTCTGGCATGGATTTTCACCTTCTGTTCTGGAATACAGTTATTGTGTGTATATCTTTAACTTTGTAAACTAAATTTAGTAAATTTATTAGAGTTTCTTGAGGACAGTCCACATGTCAGATCCATGTTAAATGTAACCTAGAGTTTAACATTTATAGAGTTCATTTAAAGAAGATCAACAAATATGCACTAAATGAAGGAATGGGGAAAAAAGTTTAATTTTATCCTACAATACAGATTTTAAATGGCACTTTCAGAAAGAACTGACATCTCTGAATATTCAGATGTGCTAGGAGTTAAAATTTTGGTTGACAAATGGCTGAGTCAATTAAAACAACTCTTCCTCACCTGTTCCTCACTAACAAACTGGAAGTATCAAACAAATAGAAATAAATCTAAGAGTTTAGGTAATGGATGAATAAACTATCAGAGTGACTCTCTTGCAGAAAACAAGTATGGGTGGGCACCTGGGTGGCTCAGTGGGTTAAGCCTCTGCCTTCGGCTCAGGTCATGATCTCAGGGTCCTGGGATCAAGCCCCGCATCAGGCTCTCTGCTAAGCAGGGAGCCTGCTTCCTCCTCTCTCTCTGCCTGCCTCTCTGCCTACTTGTGATCTCTGTCTGTCAAATAAATAAATAAAAATCTTTAAAATAAAATAAAAAATAAAAATTAAAAAAATTAAAAAATAAAAAAAAACAAGTATAGGGGCACAAGGGTGGTTCAGTGGGTTAAGCCATTGCCTTTGGCTCAGGTCAGGATCTCAGGGTCCTGGGATCGACCCCACATCGGGCTCTCTGCTCAGCAGGGAGCCTGCTTCCCCCTCTCTCTCTGCCTGCCTCTCTGCCTACTTGCGATCTCTGTCAAATAAATAAATAAAATCTTTAAAAAAAAAATAAAGGAAACAAGTATAAACTCTAGGCAAAATATAAAAATTAACTATTATAAAAATTAACTATTATGGCAGGGGTCAGCAAACCTTTCCTTAAAGGGCCAAAGAGTAAACACTTCTGGGTTGTAGATCATATAGTATCTAAAGCAACTCCTCATTTCTGCTGTTTTAACACAAAAGCAGCTATACATAGTAAGTAAATGAATGACATGGCTGCATTCTGAAAAAACTTTACTTATAAAAATAGGTGGGCCATGGTTCCCCAATCCTTAACCTAAATGCACTAGAGATCAAACAAAAGCAAGCAGTTTCTAGAGGAGAGGTGACACTTGGAAGACAGGAAAACCACTGGGTAAGTTTCCTCTTTCATGGCTTCTGGACTGAGGAATAAAATAAAAATAAAAAATATTTTTTAGGGTACTTTGGTATATTTAATTTTTAATACTACAATTTCTCAGGATCTGGGGCCAGAAGAGAGGACTGTAGTCTGGTCAGCACACAATCTTAAACCGAAAGGTCCCACGTTTTCAAGAGATACTATAATTATCAATATTGCCTTTATTAAAAATAAGTATTTTATAGGGTTTTGTAAAACCCCACAAGAAATCATAATTTATGCTATTAAAGATATAACAGTATTTATTATATATACTCACCTGAGGAACGTTGCTATCAACCCACTTGGAATTTGGTAAAATATCATCCCACAGAATCAGGCATCGAGCAAGTGTCTTAAAAATGTAACAGATAAAATCAATTAGAGCAGGCAAAGTTCACGGATTTTATAACAATGATCATATTAAATAATGTAAAAATCAGTTCCCAACTGAAGGCAATTTGAAAAATACGGTACAAAATATCAACCTAAGCTAAACTCATTAAAATAAATTGAAGATTTAAATTTTAACACACAGGGGCGCCTGAGTAGCTCAGTGGGTTAAAGCCTCTGCCTTCAGCTCTGGTCATGGTCTCAGGATCCTGGGATTGAGCCCCGCGTCAGGCTCTCTGCTCAGTGGGGAGCCTGCTTCCTCCTCTCTCTCTCTGCCTTTCTCTCTGTCTACTTTGATCTCTGTCTATGAAATAAATAAATAAATAAAAATCTTAAATTTTAACACACAAAAAAACGCTAAATTGAGTTAACTGTTACCAAAGTTTAAAGAACTTTTAAACACTCACTTCATAAAAGAAAAATCACAGAGAATCTTAGCACTGTCTATATAACTTAAAAGCTTTCATGGGCTAAAAACATACAAGTTTAAACATTAAAGAATAAAGGGAAAAATGTAGACAATTATGTCAAATAGTTACTGTCACTAATTATACCCTTTAGAGTAATGCTGCATCCTTAATAGTGAAAGAATGTAAAATAAAGCAGCCCCAGCCACTTACTGCTTGTTGAATAAAGTAAGAAGTTGAAATGTTAACTCCTAGTACTATATAGCAATATGGTTGTGTTTCCTGGCATTCCTACAAGTTACTTTGGGAAATTTCAAAAGATTACTACCAATTACATCTAGATGATGGATTAATAGCAAAAGGCTCCCCTGCGGAAACATTTATATTCACGAGCTAAACTTGAGAAACACAAATAGACTCCTCATGTTAGCAGAAATAAAAAATGATAAAGTGCCATACCCGAAGCAAGAGAAATTCTGGCTTCACAAAGTCCAGCAGATACATGGTGTCAGGAGCGCGAAGCCAATCTGCAATAGATCTATTGGTGGAGGATATCAGTAGGCATTATTGCTCAACTAGAGAACAAAAAAATGAGGAATCCCAAGACACTCGAGAAACCCCCACTCCATCTATTACCATATTTGCTTTTCATAGTACTTCATACCCTCTAATACAGGATTTGTCGTGTATGAATGCCTGTCCTATGACAACATATGCTTTATGAAAACAGATATTTTTAGGGTTTTTTTTTTTGTTCACTGAAATATCTCCACTACCAAGAAAGCACTAACATACATAGTCACCAAAATAGATGAATAAATACCTGTTTTTAAACATTTTGCTAATTTTACATACATTCACTTTTTCTAACAGGGGAAATTCACAAAGCTAAAAAAATTCTTGAATCTCAGAACATTTTTTAACTTAAAAGACTTAAAATATAAAACATAGTTTAATGTCTCCTACCTTACTCTTCTAAATAAAATATAAAAAAATAAATGCCAAAAGTCTACTTTTATGTGTCCAGCCCTAATTATTGGGAGTTGGGAAGGAAGCTGGTTATGCTTATTAGGCAAGTTCTTGAACTAAACAGAAATCATTTTTATACACGGTAACCAAGAATAGAATAATGCTAAGTGATTCTGGTTTAACCAATCCTCAAATAACATGCATAATTAATGAAGAGGACTTTGGGTATTTTCTAGTTGTGACATCAACTACAAAACAAAAATCAATAAAAATTGGCAACTATATTATCAAAGATTAAAATAGCAAAATATACTGTTTCTAGATAAAAATCTGTGGGGGGCACCTGGGTGGCTCAGTGGGTTAAGCCTCTGCCTTCAGCTCAGGTCATGATCCCAGGGTCCTGGGATCCAGCCCCGCATCGGGCTCTCTGCTCATCAGGGAACCTGCTTCCCCTCCACCCCCTCTCTGCCTGCCTCTCTGCCTACTTGTGATCTCTGTCAAATAAATAAATAAAATCTTAAAAAAAAAAGAATATTTCCTTTAAAAAAAAATCTGTGGAACTTGAGTACTGGAGAGAATCAAAATCAAGTTAATCTAGTACAAGGAAAATAAATACATTAAATAATTTAGTTTTACTACTGAGGTCATAAAAGAAGTCACACTATCATAACAAGGGGTGAAGTGGGGGAATGTGATACCTGTTATTGGTTTTTAAGTAGATCATGGCCAAAGCAAGAGTGGCACCTGGACAAGTTACATCCACATTTATGGTATCTCCTTCCTATCAAAAAAAAAAAAAAAGTTTATTTATGTAAAAAAGTTCTGAACTATTACAAATTCTTCTGCATACTAGCCTATGCTTAAAATTAACAGATTTACAAATGTTGGTAAGAAAATTACTATTTTCAAATTAACTTCTTAGCTTTCAGAATTTTGATCTGTTGCTTTATTTTGAACTTACTTTGATTTGATAACTTGGAGATTTATGCTTCTCCCTGTGCATTCCTGCTTGAAAGCGCCTATGACCTCCAACCATGTACTGATAAAGCTGCTCAGGCACATTGAGATCAGACATACCTATCAAATTACTGCCATGCTGGAAAATGAGATAACAAACATATGAAAGGAAATCTTATGGAATAAGACTCACAACACACACCCATGGCAAATAAAGAATGAACTAACTTCAAACAAGGTATTTTGGGTTTTTTAAATTAAAATAACTATTACTCAAGACTTAACATTCAAACAAGGTATTTTGGGTTTTTTAAATTAAAATAACTATTACTCAAGACTTAACATTCAAACAAGCTCTTAATTATTCACATTAAGAATTACTATACTTGGGACGCCTGGGTGGCTCAGTTGGTTAAGCGGCTGCCTTCGGCTCAGGTCATGATCCCAGCGTCCTGGGATCGAGTCCCACATCGGGCTCCTTGCTCAGCAGGGAGCCTGCTTCTCCCTCTGCCTCTGCCTGCCTCTCTGTCTGCCTGTGCTCACTCTCTCTGACAAATAAATAAATAAAATCTTTAAAAAAAAAAAAAAAGAATTACTATACTTAGGGATGCCTGGGTGATTCAGTAGGTTGAGCATTCGACTCTTGGATTTGGGCTCAGGTCATGATCTCAGGGTTGTGAGATCAAGCCCCAGGTTGGGCTCCATGCTCACTCAGCAGGGAGTCTGCTGGAGATTCTCTTTTTCCCTCTCCCTCTGTCCCTCCCCCTGAGCATGCTAGTGCACATGCTTTCTCTCCCTCTGAAATAAAAAATCTTTAAAAAAAAATGACAAACTTATATGTTTAATACTTTCATATCACAAAATAAAGGCTTCAAAATACAGTTAATTATACTAATAATAAAAAAAAATATGAGGCATGTAAATGAAACTTGAACTTTGAACATCTGAGTTCTTTCATTATTGTACCTACAAACTATTTCAGCAATAATAAGTACAATAATAAACTTACTGAACACTGTTTCAGGTACTATTCTATGTGTTTAACATGGATTAACTTACTTAATATGACAAATCTACCAAATGGCTACTATTTTACAGATGAGGAAAGTGAGGCACACATAAAGCCCAAGGTTACAGAGCTAGTACCCGGCAGGGTTGGGTATAAACAAGGATATAAAACAATCCATGGAGTTGCTTAACCACTAGACGATACTGTAGTTAAAGGACATGACTCACTGGTCAGAACCAAATCAAGGTCCCAGTTCCCAGTATGCTGCTTTTCCACTATACCACCTGCTTCTTTAGTTCATGGGTCAAACGTGAAGAATCAAAAACCTACCAGACAGTGAACTTTCTTTTTATAATTTAGTTTCAGTATAATACGGTATTGGTGGTTCTTAAGAACCCACATTTCAGGTGACATAGTCAATCTGATCAAATGTTTCCGATAATTCTACACTATGTCTCATGGATGTGTTTAAAGATGGAACAAAGTCATACTGCATTCCGTCACAAAGCAAATACTACGGTGACAACATAATGAGATCCCAGTGAATACCAAGATGTCAAAAGGACATGGTTTATCTCTAGCAACTACTACAGACACTTAGAGCTCCTGATCATATATAATTTTCTTTTTTCTGTCTGAGGGGGCTATCACTTCATCTTATGTCTTAAATTCTTCAAGATAGTTCATTCCCTTGGTTCATTCATGAACAATGACATCTAAGCCAGGGGAATAAAAACCTTAAAGCCCCACTCTTCACTTCAAATTCTCTCCATTTCCAAATCTAGCACTTTGAAAAATATCCAGAAAGAAAAAAAGAAAAAAGAGCTGAGAATCAGGTTAAGTCACAGTAAGGCAGAGTGGTATTCAGAGTTAAGTGTCAAGATCATTTGTCTCAACATGCAGACATCATAAATGAAGCATGTGAAGGCACAGAGAATGCTTACCCCCAAGCAAACCATGCCCAAGGCCAACCCAGCAGCTAAAGAGTAAGACTCCCTGTCAGTGCAGTATTCCATTTCAGGACCAGGGGGCCGTCCTATAAAATAGAAAATAACACAGTTCAAGCTGGCCTCCTGGCCTCTTAAAATTCTATCATAAGTTTTAGAATTAGCTTTCTAGTAAGTTGCATAAGAACCATGGATTCAATATAACCCCACTCAGAAAGATATGACATTATCACAGATGATATGCACAACTGTTGGTTTACTACAATGTAAAGCTCAAGATGGGTCTTTCAATGTATCAATTTGAAAGCAGTGACTTTTATACACTATGAAACCTTGGGTTTTATTAAAGAAAAAAAACAAAACAACTTGACCATTTCCAAGTATATACATATGAGAAAAACTGAGAATAGAAGATAATGATTTAATACAGTATTTCTAAAAGTTGTCTCAATAAAAGGAAAAGTCAGCTGATTCACCAGGGAGTGTGTGAGATCTCATATAAGTATATATCTCTACATGTAAGGTATTTCTTGTTTTGTCTTAAAATATAAAAATCTGTTTTATTTTTAAACATTTTAAGTGGTTTAGTATAAAAAGGATGTGTTCACATGTTCTCCATTCTTAAAGTAAAACTGATGTTCTGGGGGGAAAAAATTATCAAGAAATAGAAAAAATTTTTAAAAGAAGAGCACTTAAAAATGTTTTAATTTTTAATCTCCTGCATTTTGTTTTTATTTTACTATTTCCAATCCACTGTTCAAATACTAATAATGGACAGGAAGGACTCTAAGTTTTTAAGCTAAATATTTTGTTTTCAGACACTTAGCTCATTTTTTAAAAAAGCACCTGTGATTCTAATTCTACCCTTTAGGACAGCAAAATGTATTATACATAAAGACCCCTCTGTCCAAAACAAATTTCACACTCTTGGGATTTTACCCACAAGAAAAAGGTAATTAAAAAAAAAAAAGAAATATTATACAAAAGTAACCAATATTATACAAAAGCAGTATTTATATATAATAGCAAATAATTAGAAATAAACTAAAAAGTCCTGAAAATCATAAAATAGGCAATTTACAGAACACCAATTCAATGAGATTACACAATATGAAATTAATTTTAAAAAACATTTCTGACAATGACATATATAAAGGACAATATAAAGTAGTATATATATCTGACTATAATTACATAAAAGAGCATATGCATATGAATCTAGATGAAATCTTCTATATACCATGTGAAAGAGGTGTGCTTTGATTCACCTTGCAGATGAACAAGCTTTAAAAGCCACTCTTGGGGTGCCTGGGTGGCTCAGTGGTTAAAGCCTCTGCCTTCGGCTCAGGTCATGATTCCAATATC
This sequence comes from Martes martes, assembly GCF_963455335.1. NCBI lineage: Eukaryota > Metazoa > Chordata > Mammalia > Carnivora > Mustelidae > Martes > Martes martes. The sequence continues at coordinate 102,975,919 of NC_137896.1, read as the reverse complement.
CTGGGCTCCAGCCCCGCATCAGGCTCTCTGCTCAGCAGGGAGCCTGCTTCCCTTCCTCTCTCTCTGCCTGCCTCTCTGCCTACTTGTGATCTCTGTCTGTCAAATAAATAAATAAATAATCTTTTAAAAATGAAAAATAAAAAATAAAAGCCACTCTTGAGTATCTTCTGAATAAATGTTTCTCAGACCAACTTATGCTATTACGTATTTTGGTAACAGAAAAATGTCAGTTTTGTAAATAATTTATTTCATCACTGTAGTAGATTAAATTGCTGAAATATTTCACTGCCCTACAGTGCTCATATGTACACATCCATACTCTTGACAGAGCCTGATGGTTGGCTTAACACGTGACTAGCTTTAACCAGGGATCTTAGCTGGCACAATGTAAGCAAAGGCCTGAAATGTGCTTCCATTATTTGGCTCTCCCTCTTGGCCTTCTGTTATCACCATAAAACAAGCACATCCTCTAGCCTGGGCCCCAGAATAAGTCATCTGGAGCAGGAGACAGAGCAGCACACCCACGTTTAGATCTATGGCCTAAAGCTGAGATGCTGGGCCAATTTTGTGGTTGTTTGTTAGGTAGCATTATTTAGGCAATAGCTAACTAACAGAATTCCAGAGAAAATATATCTTCAACAACATATCCTGAAATATATGTAGAAAAGACCCTGAATATAGAACAAAACATGGAACTATGTATCTAAATTAGGGAATATATTAGTAATGCCAACAGTATTTCCACTTGTCAGAAAAAGATAACAATACATAAGACACATTTCCAAAAGGTTTAGACTCAATTACAGACAGAGCAAATGCATTTCATTAACATCATAACCACCAGCATGGAAAGGAGGAAAAGCAAGAGTCAATCACTTCCATTCTCCTAAAAGTAAGAATTGTCTAACATAATGAACACTGTTTCTAGGGATCAAAGTAATCAACTTTGCATTTCAAGTGCAGATCACTGCCAGATACTGCCTAGCAAAGACAAAGCACCATAAACAGCACTCTCACTAGTGATTAAGAACACAGGTTAGCTCATTCAATAGGATCTCTAGAGCTCAACAACAGGCTGACCAAATAAACATCCAGATAAATTACCTGCACACTAGTATCAGCCTTGGAAAATATTACTTACACTATTTTGTTAAATTAGCATCAGAATATTCTAATAAAAGCTACTATTTTTCCTTAACTTTTATAATTTTACTATCATTTTTACTTGGGTTCCTGTGGAGAGGGCAGTATATGCTTATGAAGACACAGCACTGTTAATGCCATACCTATTTCAGCCAATAGGACTTCCGCAGTATGCCTGTGAGCTGTCCCTTGATATACGAGGCCAATGCCAACCACTGCAGCCACTTGGACATTGTGAGGAACATCAAGCTCTGTGGACGTTGGGGGTAAGAGGGCAGGAATGTGAATGCTAAGAAGCCGAGTAATTGACATATCCATGGTGCCTAGTTTAGCAGCAGAAACACCAAGGAGCAGTCCAATGCTTGTCATTTCATGACCCTATGGTAGAAAGTAAAATGAAATATAAGTCACTACCAAAACAAATATGCAGTCTTGAATAAAGTAAGGCCTGCCAGACTTTCAGTAAGTACTTTTATTGACAAGCACAGTGAGAAGCACCAAGAATACAACAGCAAATTAAAGAGACATAGTCTTTACTCTCAGGAGGCAAGCGCCCTAATGGGGGGAAAAGCATCGAAGTAAAAATATAAAAATAAATACATTATTAAAAAGCAGTATGTTGAAAAAGTACAAAGTAATATGAAGTAGTATTTCTTGAAAGCCTAATTTCGATTAGGAGGAGCTGAAGAATTATTAGAAATATTTAAAGAAGTAAAACTTACAACAGGACCTGAAGGATTAATACAAATTAACCAGGAAAAGTGGTAGAAAGGGAGGTATGCAGCTTTAGAAAATAAGAGAAAATTAGGTCAGGTGAGAGAACAACGTATAAAAGGTTCTGATGCGATCCAGAAATAAACCCTCACAGTAATGGTCAAGTGACCACAGGATGCCAAGACAATTCAGTGGGAACCAAACAGTCTTTTTAGAAAATGGTGCTGTGATAATTGCAGACCACATGCAAAAGAATAAAGCTGGACACCTTCCTTAAATCCTTCCCTAAAATTAACTCTAATAGGACCACAGAACTAAACCTAAGAGCTAAAACTGTAAAATTCCGGGAAGAAAACATAGGTGTTAATGGGTTAGGACCACAGGTTTGGCAATGAGATATGACACCAAAGCAAGCAATTAAAGAAAAAAATAGACAAACTGGACTTCATTAAATTAAAAACCTGTGTGCTTCGAAGATACCATCAGAAAGTGAAAGACAACCCAAAGAATGGGAGAAATTTTTGCAAATCCTTTATCTGTTAATGGCCTTAGTATCCAGAATACATAGAGAATACAATTCAGTAAGATAACCCAACTTTAAAATAAACATAGGATCTGAATAGACATTTCTCCAAAGAAGACCTACAAATGTCCTATGAGCACATGAAAGAAGCTCAACATCATCAGCCATCAGGGAAATGTAAACCAAAATAATGAGATGTTACTTCACACCTACTAGGATGACAATAATTAAAAAGACAGACAAATGTTGGCAAGAATGTGGAGAAACTAGAATCCTTATGTATTGCTGGTGGGACTGTAAAAAGGTTCCAGCCACTCTGGAAACAGTTTGGTAGTTCCTCAGAAATTTAAACAAAGAGCTACCGTATGACCCAGCGATTCCACTCCTAGGAATAAACCCAAGAGAAATGAGAACATATGTCCACATAAAAACACGTACATGTTGACAGCAGCACTATTTGTAACAGTTAAAAAGTAGAAATAACCCAACTACCCACCAACTGATAAATGGATAAACAGTCTATTCACAAAATGGAATTATCTATTCAGTAAAAAAAAGACATGAAGTGCTGATACATGATACAACATGAACAAACCATGAAAACATTATAACAGAAAGAAGCCAGCCATAAAAGACCACCTACTATAGGATTCCATTTAAATGAAAGGCCCAGAATCAGCAAATCCAGAGACAGAGAGTAGATCCGTGGTAGCCAGGGGCTGGAGGGAAAGGGAATGGAGGGTGACTGCTACTGCTATGACAGTCCTTTATAGACCGATGAACTTTCCAAAACTAACAGCAGGAATGGATGCACAACTCTTTGAACACACTAAAACCACAGCATTGTATACTCTAAGTGTATTTTTATGGCATATAAGTGGAAGAGTTTATGCCAAGAGAAAGAGTTTGTTTGCCAAACTCTGAAGTGAGAGAATTTGGGTTGCCAAGGAGCTGAAACGGCCAGTCCCTTGGCTAGAGTGTGGAGAGCAAGGGGATGAGTGGTACAAAGTAAGGCTGGTAAGTGAGGGGGATCACATAGGCTCCCAGAATGTACATCAAGAGCAACGAGAGGTCTTTAAACAGTTTTGACCAGGGAAGTGATACATGCTAATTGACACTTTAGAAAAATGACTCCGCCTCCTGTGGGAAGAATGGACTGAGAGGTACAAGAATGAAGAAGGAAGAGCAAATAGAACAATTAGGAGCTACTGCAGGGGCCTGGATGAGGCACACTGCCAGGTGCTGGGAGTCTCACCTTGGTTAAGTAGTCATGGATATTGAGAGTAGCCAGCTTGGTAAGGTGCCCATTCAGACCCAGGGCCATGAGAAAGCCAGCATATTCATTGGCTAACTCCGCATGTTTGGGCTTATTGTAAACAATCCAAGCTGAGTCGATCTGGGAGGCGGGCGCTATCTTCAGGCCAGCAGCCACACCATTATGGAAGCTGGCCCAGCTTGTCATGTTGGGAGGCACATCGATGTTTCCACTGTTAAGGTCTACTGTTGTGTTCCGAGGAGGGGCCCGTCCTATTCAATCAAACGAATTTAAAATTGAGAGAATAATTCATAGATCCAAAATTGCTCCATTTAGATTTTTGAGAACAGTGATTACCTTTTCTACATTCAAAACCCTTAACCCCATAATATCTGGAATGACATTATTATTATGAGTACTTAAACTTTAACTTGTACATCAAATTTGATGCAAGGTAAAAAAAAAAAAACCGTATTTAAAATAATTCATCATCTGAAACTGGACCACTTTCTTACACCATATACAAAAATAAACTCCAAACAGATTAAAGACCTACATGTGAGAACTGAAACCAAAAACTCCTAGAAGAGAACACAGGCAGTAATTTCTTTGACAGAGGCCAAAGCAACATTTTTCTATGTATGTCTCCTAAATCAAGGGAAACAAAAGCAAAAGTAAACTATTGGAACTACATCAAAATAAAATGCTTTTACAAAACCAAAGGAAACCATCAATAAAACAAAAAGGAAACCTACTGAATAGGAGAAGATATTTGAAAATCATATATCTAATAAGGGGTTAATATCCAAAATATATAAAGAACTTACAATGACTCAACATCAGAAAAAAAAACTAATTAAAAATGGGCAGAGGATCTGAATAGACAATTTTCCAAAGAAGACATATGATGGCTAACAGATATGAGAGGATGCTCACCATCACTCATCATCAGGGAAATGCAAATCAAAACCACAATGAAATATCACCTTATACCTGCCAGAATGGCTAGAATGAAAGACAAGAATTAACTAATGTTAGTGAGAATGTGGGAAAAAAAGGAACCCTCATGCACTGTTGGTGAGAATGTATATTGGTATAGCCACTGAAGAAAACAGTATTTTGAGGTTCCTCAAAAATTTAACAACAGAAATACCATTTGATCCAATAATTTCACTACTGGGTATTTACTATCCAAAAACAAAAGCATTAATTTGAAAGGATATATTCACTCTATGCTCACTGTAGCATTATTTATAATAGCCAAGATATGAAAGCAGCCCAAACATCCACCATCAATAGACGAACGAAGATGATGTAGTGTACGTACATACGTACACACACACACACACACACACACACAGGAATATTACTCAGTCACTAAAAATGATGAGATGTTGCCATTTGCAACATGGATGAGGGTATTATGCTAAGTGAAATAAATCAGATGGAGAAAGAAGAGTCCACTTATATGTGGACGCTAAAAAACAAAAGAAATGAGTAAACAAAGAGCAGAATCAGGACTATAGATACAGAGAACAAACAGATGATCAACAGAGAGAAGGAGAGTAGGACGATGGGCAAAATGAATGAAGGAGAGTAGGAGATTTAGACTTCCGGTTATGGAACAAATAAGTCATAGAAATAAAACATACCACATTGGGAATACAGTCAATGATATTGTAAAAACATTGCATGGTAACAGATGGTAGCTATACTTGTGGTGAGCATAACATACAGAGTTAATGAATTACTATGCTGAAACTAATCTACCACTGTAAGTCACCTATACTCAAATAAAAATTTTTAATAAAAAAAGTTTAAAAATAAAATAATCCATTATCCCTTTTGCTAAAATACATGAGGTTATGAAAATGGATACCAATTTAACTTTATACAGATCTGATTAGGATACCCACTACTTCAAAATCTGTCAGACAGAAGTAAGCTTATTAAAAAATAAAATGAAGGCTAACATCACAGTCAAGCTATACGAATAATAAATTTCAACCTGTGATTGATGACAATGAGGTTACTTTCAAACATGTCAGCCTATATTTTTCTCTGAACATTAAATACATTGTAAAAAATATCTATATATAACACCTACCCACCTACATATATACATAATATAATTGTATACCTATGTATGCTAGATATGAAAGGATGCTTACTCTAAATCTGAAAACAATTTCTAAAACAGAGTTAAATTTTCTGATAATTAAAAATATATAAAATTATAAACTAGAAGAATAAAATTGGGAACCATATATACCAAAATGTTAACACTCTACCAAGTGGGACTACTATACTATATGTGAGCACTGTTTCTTTCTGCTTAGTACCTTTTTGTGTTTTTGTACAAGGATCATATACTCAACATATAACAAGACACATTAAGATACAACGTTTTTATATGTTATACTTTAAGATTATTTAAAGTCCAGTAATCTCACTATCATCAATATCATCTTTCTAAACCTTCCCAAGTGCCTTTTTGTATCGTGGAACAGTCTCATTAAAAGCAAAATTTAGTAATGGGCTGCATGCAACTTTCCACAGTGTTTAGTCTGATTTCCTATTTGTGCTCTGACATCTGCTAGAGTGGCTGATATTTTAAAACAGTGGGGATAGAAAGACCATTCCTTTGGTTTTAACTAAAATAATTCAATAACTCCACTAAAAATATACTTAACCATTTCCTTTCTCACTGAGCCCAGAATTTAACATACCAGTCAAATTCAATTTGGGTATAGGCAGTGGTTCCGTTGGAACAGGGTGGTATGAAAATAAGGTAAACATTCCTCGTCCTACTGGAAGGGCCATAGTTCGTTGACACAACTGGAGCAATCTATAATTAAAATCAAAACCAACATGTGAAAAATCTTTAAGAAAAAAAAAACCTGGAATATAATCTGTAGTTAAGCATTCCAAAAGAAAAACTGCTATGTCAGAGGAAATCACATAGTAAATTCACACAAAGATGTAGATGAATCATCCACACATGGTTATTCTCATTTTAATATTCCTGTTCTTTGAAACTCTAAGGGAGATACACATTTCTTTTGTTCCATACTTGCTTTGAGTGACAACCAGCTGGTCTATAAACCAAGCCAACTCTCCCTCAGCAACCAAAAAGAGAAGCCCAAAATGCCATTCTGATGCTAACCTGATCAAAGGAAAATATTATGTTTTGGGTTTCCTCATTTTGTTATTTTCAGTCTAGCTGCCTTCAGTATATCTGGGATCCTCCTGCCATCCCTTTTGCCAACATAGCCTCAGATGCGCCACCTCTGGAGGCGCCTGGGGGGCTCAGTCAGTTAAGCATCTACTTTCGGCTCAAATCATAATCCTGGGGTCCTGTGATAGAGTCCCACATTGGACTCCCTGCTCAGCAGGGAGTCTGATTCCCCCTCTACTCCTCCCCTACTGCTTGTGATCTCCTTCCTTTTTTTTTTTTTTTAAGATTTTATTTATTTGACACAAAGAAAGAGAGACCACAAGTAGGCAGAGAGGCAGGCAGAGAGAGAGGGGGAAGCAGGCTCCCCGCCAAGCAGAGAGCCCAATGTGGGGCTAGATCCCAGGACCCCAAGCCCATGACCTGAGCTGAAGGCAGAGGCTTACCCCCCTGAGCCACCCAGGTGCCCCTCATGATCGCTTTCTCATGCTCTCTCTAACAAATAAATAAAATCTTAAAAAAAAAAAACAAAAAGTGTCACTTCTGTGACCTGTACACAGAATGGAAGAAGTTCCTATGTTAGAAGTCAGTGGATTTCATGGTATGTCCAGGGAAACAAGAATTAGTTTCACTTACATGATGGCTAAGACAGGATTTTTTTTTCAAATATCTTTTTTTAATATATATATTTTTAAATTTTATTTATTTGACAGACAGAGATCACAAGTAGGCAGAGAGGCAGGCAGAGAGAGGGGGGAAGCAGGCTCCCTACTGAGCAGAGAGCCCGATGCGGGCCTCGATCGCAGGACCGAGATCATGACCTGAGCAGAAGGCAGAGGCCTAACCCACTGAGCCACCCAGGTGCCCAAGACTTACAGGATTAATAGCAGTATAAATGTTATACTAGAGTTAAAATGGCTTCAATAGACTATATTTTGAAAACTAATACACCATACTTAACTTGTTTCTATGTAGCCCCTTAAAGCAAATTCAAACAGGAACTGTGGAAATAGGGGCATTTATAACCAGGAAACACTCAACAATCAAACTCTTGTTAAGATATTTGTGTTGTTAAGGTACAGAAATACCCAAGCAGAGGCTAACATTTTTCTCTTCAAAGCTATTCATAAGCATGTTCTCTCCCTAACTTGTACATACATACAGCTGCTTTTCTAGTTTTTTTTGGTGCGAGAAATCTGTTGGTCCCAAGATTATTTAGGAATAGTGCCCCATGTTAATTTAGAATCCGAAAAACTCAAGGCCATATCCCACAGAACTTTGCAACAGAAACCTTAAACATAATCCACAAAACTATAATAATGAAAACAAAATGCTATAATCCCTTCTGAGATGTCACTGATTATAAAGGTAAAAAAAACCAACTAGCTTCATATATCAATGAACTCAGTTAATAATCAAGGCTAACTGCACTGAACTTTACTACATACGGAGCAGTATTCTAAGCACGATATAGACATAACTCATTCTATACACAGAGCAACCCCATGAGGTATGAATGCTACAATTATGCCTACTCTTAAAGTTGAGACAACGGAGGCAGCAAGAAGTTAAGTAATTCATGCAAAGACACCCATCACAACCAGAGCCCACAATAACTACTATGTTTTCACACAATTTCTCTGTCCCTCAGACTCTTCAATTATGGGTAACTAACACCTAAGTACAGATGGAGAGGAAACAGTGAGAGGCAGATTAGGACAAACCCTGCAGCTAGGTAATAGACAATCCTCCATAAGGCAGGACCACCATAAGAAATGCAAGGAGAACCAGAGAATAATGGTGGAAAGTGACAGGTGACAGAGACACAGCAGGTAATAGGACAGGAGAGAATTTTCAAATACAAGTTGAATTGTCCCAAGGCAAAGACTCTGAAATGTCACAGGATGGTTACTACTGAGTATTACTATTATCAAGGGATATATGTTAGAGATTGGCAGTAGAGAAGATTTATGGAGTATTACCTGTCATATCAGGTAAAAAATACTGGTATAAGTTTAAGCTACACTAAAAACTTACACACACACACACACAAACACACACACATATTTTTTTCCTCCTCAAGATACAGAAGAATGAGTTCAGAGTTTTGCTTTGTTAGTAAATTCTTATGGTAGCTAAGCAGAATGGTCTCAGAGTCACCTTTTCTAAGTAGCACAAAGCTGTATTTTAAGAGGAGGAGGGTCACTTATGTCATCAGATACTCTTGGGTTACCAAATGCCAAAATATTTTGAATAAAATGTATGGTTTACCAAGGATAGATTAAAAACTTAAAACACGTGGTACTTTTAATTCTTAACTATCTTTTTAGGGTTTTCAGTGTTAAACACTGATAACAAATAACAACATGCCTCTTTTACCTGTTTTCTTTTTCCTCAATGAACTCGTGGTCACTGAGTTCTGGGTACTGTACTACATTGACACGGACGGGATGCGCACTTTGAAGAAGCCTTCGCACGTCCTGCACTCTTAAATCTTCACTCCATATTAATGACATAACCTCCTGATTCATGTCATTCATGCCATCATCTTCCTCCTCAGTTTCTGTTCCTGAAGGAACATCTGATGAGAGCACCTGAGTAACAGACTTGGTTGTAATAATAATTTAAAAACCAAACACCATGCACTTACTGAACACAAGGATATACACGTGATGTACTTGAGAGTTAAAATGGCTTCAATAGGCTATATTTTGAAACCAATACACCACACTTAACTTGTTTCTATGTTAAATCACATTCCATGTAGCCCCTTAAAGCAAATTCAAAAAGGAATTGTGGAAGTAGGGGCATTTATAATCATCTATGTCTCTATCATACAGAAAAAATATGCATTCCAAAGCAAGGCTGGTTTGGGTTCCCATGTATACTGGGGCTCTTATCTAGAAGTCTTTTTTTAAAGTACAATTATATTGCTCACTTGGGAAAATTCTTTATTGAACCAAGGGAAAAACATTAAATTTAGGACAATAGTCAAGAAGCTGATTCCATTTAAACATTCTAAATAACTTATAAAAATCTAACTATATCCTAAACTGTATCTTAAAATATAGCTTTCCTAACTATATCTTAAAAAGGAAACGAATTACTGCAAGTGGAACATGAAACCCACTCACTATTACTAAAGAGCCCATACAAACAAATATTATCTTTGATTAATATAAGCAGAAGAGAACAACCTGGAAGGATATAAGCCAAGGGCTGGAGGAACTTGAACAACATTTTCTTACTTTAGTACTTTAAATGGATCATTACTGATTTTCACCTTTTTTTTTTAAGTAAGGATGTCTTAAATAAAAATTTCTTAATCAGAAAGTGGCAACAGCAAAACAAATGGAAGAAGGTTAATCTCTTGATTATCATTCTGCCCTCAGAAGCTTAGCATGTGTTTTCCTATGAGTCTTCCCCATCCAAAAAATTCAATCGCACTACAACCTCGATGAGCATAGTATAAAATCTTCTCATTTTCTCTCAAGAATTTTACACTCCTTTAACAAGATTAATTCCCAGTTAAAATGCTAAATTTTTGCAACATTTAACATGGAAGCAACATTAGCCTATAAAAAATTATAGCAGGGGCACCTGGGTGGCTCAGTGGGTTAGGCCTCTGCCTTCGGCTCGAGTCATGATCCCAGGGTCCTGGAATCGAGCCCCACATCAGGCTCTCTGCTCGGCGGGGAGCCTGCTTCCCCCCTCTCTCTCTGCCTGCCTCTCTGCCTGCTTGTGCTCTCTCTGTGTCAAATAAATAAATAAAAACTTTTAAAAAAAAAGTCAAAAAAAATTATAGCAGATATGACTAATTAACCCCTAACTTAGTTCATAAATATTCATTGTAGGTCCTATGGAATATCTAACTTTAAAAAAAATATATTCTACTGGGTGAGTTAACTATAAAGTATAGATCCAAATAGCTGATAAACTGAATTTCAATGAGTCATAAAATGTAGCCTCAAATAATATAAAATGTAACCTCAAATAATGGAACAAACTGAATTTAGATAGAATTACTCAAAACAATATCTAAATAGATCAAAGATTATCAATGCCATTTGGTTTTAGTGCTAATGATATTAAACTGCTCTCACTCATAGTAACAAATGAGGTCTAAAGCTAAAACTTACCTTGCTAAAGGAAAGGATAATCATATTATTAGCAAAAAAAAAAATGGTTTTCTGTTTAAAGTAGGACAAACACTAATTCAACTAAGAGCTATTATATGAGTGCAGATTAAGAGAGAGATGTGCTGGACCAACCCTGCTGGAGATGGAATCCCATGGAAACTGCTACTCTCATAGGTTCAGTAGGCAACTCTGATGTTAGAAATAAAATTTTGATAGACTCTGAAGCTCTGAAGAAGCATTAATAGCCTAAGACCTAATGTGGATTATAAATAGTTACACCATTTTGATGAGTATGTGTTGGTTCAAAAGCTAATATGAGATGAGGCAAACTTGTGCTGTTCTCTTGGGGATATAAACAAAGTACAGTCTGCCTGGGTGGCTCGGTTGGGAGTCCAACTCTTGATTTCCACTCAGGTTATGATCTCAGGGTTGTAAGATGGAGCTCCATGTCAGCCTTCATGCTGGGTGGAGCCTGCTTAGGATTCTCTCGCTCCCTCCCTGCCCCCACCCACCCCACTCACTCTTGGGGGAAAAAAAAAAATCCAAAGTTAAAGAATTATCAAGAGTGGGAAAACCATCCTTGAATCCTATGACCCTCAGAGTAATGCAGTGCTACCATTTATTTATTTTTTTTTTAAGATTTTATTTATTTATTTGACAGACAGAGATCACAAGTAGGCAGAGAGGCAGGCAGAGAGAGAGGAAGGGAAGCAGGCTCTCTGCTCCATTGAGAGCCCGACGTGGGGCTTGATCCCAGGACCCCGGGATCATGACCTGAGCCGAAGGCAGAGGCTTTAACCCACTGAGCCACTCAGGCGCCCCTCATTTATATTTTTTTAACTTAAACAGAGTTCTAGAAAAAGTCAAAATTCCATGTTTATGTTTTAAAAGAGGCTGATTTTAAAAGAGAGATAATCGGAGAGTAATGATGTATTTCATTTTCTACTTGAAGGCTTCTTAGAACCCATTCTTTATAAAAGCAGAGGAAGACTGATGAAGGATAGAAAATCAGGAGGAATAACCTAAGACATCTTCTAAATAACTTCTGTGTGTCTCATCGCAGCTCCCAAAAAAACTCTTGCCTGCAACTTCAGTTTTATGTGATTAAACATATATTTACACCTAAGTTAAATTCTAGAAATTCAACGCATCAAAAAAGTATAAAAGAGAAAATAGTTAACATATTCAAACTGAAGATACATGTGCTCCCTCTTTTTCTATGTAATAGTTACAAAGTAGTTAATAACCAGTACAGTACAAGTAAAGAAAGAGTCATGGTAGTGGTCTACTGACTCAGTACTTGTCCTGACTCGAAAGAAAGTTCTAGGCAAGACAAAACCTTCACAAAATCTCTTATTCCCATGTTCACTTTACAAGTAAGAAAATCTGCCCAATAATAAACCCCATAGGGCATACAATGTAAAAGACAAACCGATATATACACTTGTAAAAAGACTTAAGAAAAAATGAAGAGTATTTCTACTTTGATTTTGAAACTAAATCTGAACTTTGAACTTTCTATGTTGATACTCACAGATTTCCCTTTGGGTAAGTTTCCTTCACAGGCCTGCTTGGAAAGATCCTGACGTCCGATCAGGAGACAGACAGCTTCTGGCCAGTCTGAAGCAGGCTGCTCACGACAGTGGTAAATTGCATCTCTGATGGGAAGAGCAATTCCAAAGGGAAGAGTTTCCAAGTCTCTTAAAGTGAAACCTTGTGATGAAACGAAGGGAGAAAATTTTTCATTTAAACCTGCCACTGTCCCAATTATCCTCAGACTCAAGTTAATCAATATCTATTCTGACAAAAGACAGATCGATTTTTTTCATCTTACTACCAGACTAGTGTCTAGACAGCAAGGATTAGTGTAAGAACTAAAAGAACTAAAAACAGCACCAGGGTGCCTCAGCCAGTTAAGTGTCTGCCTTCAGCTCAAGTCATGATTCCAGGGTACTGGGATTGAGCCTTGCATCAGGCTCCCTGCTCAGTGAAGAGTCTGCTTCTCCCTCTCCCTCTGCCCCTCCCCCTCGTTGTGCTCCCTCAACTCACTCTGTCAAATAGATAAAATCTTTAAAAAATAATAATAAAAGAAAGAAAAACCTTAAGAAAGAGAGAAACAACCAGAAACCCAGAAACATTTCCCAGAGAGGAAACACAAATGGGCAATAAACATATGAAAAGTGATCAAGAAAACTCAAATTAAAATTACTACAATTATAATTTCACACTCACTTGACCAATACTAAGGTAAATCAACAGAAAGTGTTGGCAACTATGTAGAGCAATATAAATTCCCACCCACAGCTGGTGATGGTACGATCACTTTGGAAAACACATGGCAGGTACAGATAGGTCCACCTCTATGGTCCACTAATAGGCTTAACAGAAACTTGTACACAAATGCACAACTATTAAAACATTCAGTAACAACACTATTCACTATGACAAAAAGAGGGAAGAGAGGAAACAGCTACTCTCATCAACAGAATGGATAAATAGTGCTATAGTCAAACAATGGAGTATGTAGCAGTGAAAATGAATGACCTACTGCTATACAAGTCAACACGGAAGAAGTGAGTGAAAAAAATAATTTATCTCTATATCCATTTATATGAAGTTCAAAGACATACAACATGGAAGATGAAACTACAAAAAAAAGAAAGAGCTAATACAAAATTTAGGTAAGGCCATGATTATGGGTAGTAGGAAGGTGTGTGAGACGAAGATTACATGTGGAGCAGAGGTGCAGGGCCTTCTAGTACACTAGCAATGTTCTATTTCTAATGGTAGATAACCAGTATACAACAATGTTCACCTTACTATTATTTTCTACACACTCGATAGATTCATATTTAAAATTTTTCAGATCCTCAGATAAAATTTATTTTTCTTATAATGATTTTCTAAATTTTATACTATTATATATTATTTATTAATATTGAAAGTTAATTATTGAGGTAAAAATGTTTCCTTATAACACTTTTACTAAATATTATACAGTATACAAATATAACTAGCTTATCTAATACTTTCCAGCCTAAGTATCCTATCTGTAATTTTAAATGACAATTATTATAATTTTCAAGGAAGCACACAAAATAAAAGCAAAAACTAAGTCATTTAAAATATTCTTTAAATAAGAGTTCAGACATCCTGTAATATTCATTACTTTATAACATACTATTCTAGAACACTGCCATTTTTTTATATCTTCATATCCATAATTTAAAGTTTTTCTTAGTTCTTCATTTTCAAAAAAAATTTCTAGGGGCACCTGGGTGGCTCAGTGTGTTAAGCCTCTGCCTTCGGCTCGGGTCATGATCTCAGGGTCCTGGGATCACGCCCCACATCGGCCTCTTTTTTTTTAAAAGATTTTATTTATTTATTTGACAGAGATCACAAGTAGGCAGAGAGGCAGGCAGAGAGAGGGGGAAGCAGGCTCCCTGCTGAGCAGAGAGCCTGATGCGGGGCTCAATCCCAGGACCCTGAGATCATGACCTGAGCCAAAGGCAGAGGTTTTAACCCACTGAGCCACCCAGGCGCCCCCACATCGGCCTCTCTGTTCAGCAGGGAGCCTACTTCCCCTTCTCACTCTGCCTACTCATGATCTCTCTCTCTCTCTCTCCCTGTCAAATAAATAAATAAAATCTTTAAAAAAAAAAGTCTAGTATTTTACTCCATTTAAAGCCTAAGAGCACCGGCTTTGGGAAAAGGGAATAGGGAACTCCTTTCTTCCCTTTGCCTCCCTCCCAACTGTATCCTCATCTTGGAGCCTAAATCACTAACCTATATTCTTCAGAAGCACCCTGAAATGTCTGTATAATTACTTTTAGATTTTGCCAGAAATCCTCCCTTCTGATATGAGAGCACTACAATGGCTTCAAGTTTGAACGTGTAATAACTACAGTCCTCCATTCTGAGGCCAGTCTGCAGAGTCACAGCTTTGACTGCCCTAAGGTGAGAGGCAAATTACCCAGTGAGAGATAAAAAGCTGATATAGCAGGATTATGATATGGAAGTTGTGACAATGTCAGGGAAAGGAAGTGTGGCTTGATGGGCCACAATCTTGGTCCTGCAGGACACTTACACAGAGTGAGAGCCCCTGTCCTGCCACACAGTTCTAGCTCACTGGGAGGAAACAGGGCCTACTAACAAGGACGTGTCTGGGGAAAGCAGGTGGCTCTCACCAGCATCTCAAAGACATGTAGAAAGTAACAAGGACTACCTTACCTACATTAGTCATCCAGACAACTAATTGTTCAGCTAGACTAGAAACTGATGTAGAATGCTTGAAATTAAACCTGTAAGGGAATGAAACATGAAGTAATTCAACAGTAAAACACAACAGTGCTTTCTATTTTTAATATATAAGCACAATCTGAACAAAAGTCACCTGTTTTCTTCTTGTTCTGCTTGTGACTTTTGAGGGGCTAAAAGGCAACAAAATGAAATTTTATTTAGATAGTCATCCTCATAAAGCAAACATATAACATGTAGAAGATATTGGGAAATAAAAATTCACAAACATCTCCTAAAACATAACAAAATAAGCAGTCCATTGGCAGACTGGAAATACTAACCCTAACCCTAGCCCTTTTTACATTCATTGAGAAAACAAAAAACTTGTTAAATCTGAAGTACTCCTGGTCTCTGAAAATCAGCTGTGGACTGCAGGCTACAACAGTACAAGAGGTCACCTCAAAAATGAGGCAAGACATGGCCTCTAAAACACACACTTAGGAAGTTTTTCATTTTTTAATTTCAACTCTGATATCAACATTTATGAAAATTTGTTTTGGAAAAAAAATTCATTTTGGGAAGCCTATCACTACACTGACTTACCTATAGTTATTCTGGATAAATACTGTGAGGAATCCTCAGAAACAGAGTTCTCATTACCAAGTATGTAGAGTGCAATACTCTGCAAAAGGAGAAAATTAAAATTATTTTTTAAAGGAATGAGATATAATTATGTATAGGAAAATCCATCCATTTTAGGTGTACAGCTCTAAGTACTGACAAACATTATATAATAATATAACCACTAATACAATCACGATATACAACACTTCCATCACACCAAAAACTTCCCTTATAGCCTATGTAGTCAATCCACTCCTCCTATACCCAGCACCTGAAACAACTCACCTGTTTTCCTTCCCTGCAGTTTTGCCTATTCTACAATGTTGCATAAATGGAATCTTAGAATAGATAATCTTCTGTGTCTTTCTTCTTTAACTTAGCACGCCTCTGAGATTCATTCACATTACTGCATACAGCAGTGGTTTGTTTCCTTTTATTGCTGAGTAGTATTCCATTATGCAGATTTACCAAACTTTCCCCACTCATAAACCTGGACTGCTTCTGTTAGGTGAACCCTAACCCACACCCTTCTCCATTTTGGCCTTCAAAGTTCTCCTTTGAGTATTTGCTACTTGCTACTACCACCAAGAGTTGTACCTGCAAGTAGCTTTTATTTTTTTTCTGGAAAAAAGTAGCACAATTCTATTAAAATTTTACTACAATGCTGGAGAATCTTAAAAATCCTATATAAGCATCACAAATGACATAATCCTGAACCTAACTGACATCATTATTTAACAACAACAAAAAAAAGGCCATAATCGTAGTATCTATAAGTTGACTAACATAATTTAAGTTGGAGGTTGACCAACTTGGTATATTCATATTTCTCCAGCTCCTCTTTGTGGCTAGAGACTATACCAAGTCTACACCCCATTCAGCAGAGTTGGAAAAGACCAATGTATTTGGT
Source organism: Martes martes (assembly GCF_963455335.1). NCBI lineage: Eukaryota > Metazoa > Chordata > Mammalia > Carnivora > Mustelidae > Martes > Martes martes. Next base: position 102,959,197 of record NC_137896.1, on the reverse strand, counting down.
GGTTTCACTTAAATGTCTCGACAAAAGCATCAAGGGATGTGAAAGTCTGGGATTAACCTGATCTTAATATTCTGTGAATGTATTTAATGCCACTGAATTAACTGTACACTTAAAGTTAAAATAATAAATATCATGTTATGTAGATTTTACCACCATATTTTTAAAAAAGCAGAATTACTATTTTACATGCCTGTTTCAGAGCCACAGGGGACTCTGAAGCCTCTCTCAACATGAAGCAAAGCAGAATGCAGAATAAGGAAAAGATGTGGGATACAAAGACATTTACATTCAGGTGGTATCTGTGGAGGAAACAAAAGCATGGGGTTCTCCTATAAGCCTAGGAAGGCCCCACCTCTGGAAAGCTACACAAAGGACCTGTAGGCCAGCTGCCCTTGGGAGAAGGGACTCACCTTTACCAAAGTCCTTTGGTTCTATTTGAAGGTTTGACCTTGGACACGTATTAACTATTTAAAGTGAACTAATTTTTTTAAAGTAAGTAAAGATGTTTCTTTGGAGAAAAAATTCAAGCAGAATTTTTTGTAGCTATAAATATGCTGAACATAAAATTTAAATGAAAAGGCAAAGGAACTAAAATAGCTAAAACAATTTTGAAAAAGAAGAGTAACAAAAGGAGTAATTACACTAACCAATTTTTTTTAAAGATTTATTTACTTATTTGACAGACAGAAATCACAAGTAAGCAGAGAGGCAGGCAGAGAGAGAGGAGGAAGCAGGCTCCCTGCCAAGCAGAGAGCCCAATGTGGGGCTCGATCCCAAGACCCTGGGACCATGACCCAAGCTGAAGGCAGAGGCTTTAACCCACTGAGCCACCCAGGTGCCCCTACACTAACCAATTTTTAAGACTCACTATACAGCTACAGGAATCAACACAGTGTGGACAGCAATACTATCAATGAACTACAATAGAAAGCCTAAAAGAGATCCACAATATTGTCGCAAATTAATTTTTGACAAAAGTGCAAAAATTATAGAGAAATGACAGTCTTCTCAACAAATGGTATTAAAAGAATTGGAGGGCACCTGGGTGGCTCAGTTGGCTAAGCAACTGCCTTCAGCTCGGGTCATGATCCTGGAGTCCCAGGATGGAGTCCTGCATCCAACTCCCACCTCCGCAGGGAGTCTGCTTCTCCTTTTGACCTTCTACCCTCTCATGCTCTCTCTTATTTGCACTCACTCTCTCTCAAATAAATAAATAAATAAATCTTAAAAAAAAAAAAAAAAAGAATTGGATGTCCAACTATCACCACTGCTGTTCAACATAGTACTAGAAGTCCTAGCCTCAGCAATCAGAAAACCAAAATAAATAAAAAGCATCTGAATCAGCAAAGAAGTCAAACTCTCACTTTCTGCAGATGATATACTACTTTATGTTGAAAAGCCAAAAGACTTCAACCCAAAACTGCTAAACCCATACAGTAATTTAAAAAGGTCCCAGGATATAAAATCAATGCACAGAAATCAGTTGCATTTCTATACACCAACACCAACTTCTATACAGAAGAAAGAGAAATTAAGGAATTGATCCCATTTACAATTGCACCTGAAACCATACAATACATAGGAATAAACCTAACCAAAGAGAGAAAGGATCTGTACTCAGAAAACTCATGAAAGAAACAAAGGCAGACACAAAGAAATGGAAAAAACGTTCCATGCTCATGGTCTGGAAGAACAAATATTGTTAAAATGTCTATGCTGGGGTGCCTGGGTGGCTCAGTGAGTTAAAGCCTCTGCCTTAAGCTCAGGTCATGATCCCAGGGTCCTGGGATGGAGCCCCACAGCAGGCTCCATGCTCAGCAGGGAGCCTGCTTCCCTTCCTCTCTCTCTGCCTACCTCTCTGCCTACTTGTGATCTCTGCCGGTCAAATAAATGAATAAAAATCTTAAAAAAAAAAAATGTCTATGCTACCTAGAGCAATCTACACATTTAACACAACCCCTATCAAAATACCATCAACTTTTTTCAATGAAAAGGAACAAATAAACCTAAAATTTGTGTGGAATCAGAAAAGACCCTGAATAGCCAGAGGAATGTTGAAAAAGAAAACCAAAGCTGGTGGCATCACAATTCCAGACTTCTTGTTCATTACAAAGCTGTAATCATCAAGACAGTATGGTGCTAGCACAAAAACAGACACAGAGATCAGTGGAACAGAATAGAGAACTCAGAAATGTACACTCAACTCTATGGTCAACTCATCTTCAACAATGCAGAAAAGAATATCCAATGGAAAATGAAAAATACTTACTTTTTAACCATCAATCCTATCTCTGGATATCTACCCTTAAGAAATGAAAATTTACATTCACACAAAAACCTAGGCATGAATGTTTATAGGAGCTGTAGTCATAACTGCCAAAAACTGGGACCAACCCAAATATCTTCAACGGGTGAATGGGTAACCACTGTGAAATACCTGACAAAGGACTAGCACTCAGCAATTAAACGCAACAAACTGCTGACCAGACAACAACTTGGATGAATCGCGAAAGCTTCTGCGAAGTTTTGAGGGTGACGAAACTGTTCTATGGCCTAATTATGGTGGTACTACATGAAACTATACATTTGCTGAAATTTACAGAATGTACACAAAATGAAAAAAAAAAGTTCATTTTTTGTATAGTTTTTAAAATTAAGTTTAAAAATAAAAAAATAGGGGCGCCTGGTGGCTCAGTGGGTTAAAGCCTCTGCCTTCAGTTCAGGTCACGATCTCAGGGTCCTGGGATCGAGCTCCGCATCCAGCTTTCTGCTCAGCAGGGAGCCTGCTTCCTCCTCTCTCTCTGCCTACTTGTGATCTCACTCTCTCTGTCAAATAAATAAACAAAATCTTTAAAAAATAAATAAATATGGGGGGACGGGAGAGGGTGGTGGGGAAATGGACATTGGGGAGGGTGTGGGCTATGATGAGTGCTATGAAATGTGTAAACCTGACGATTCACAGACCTGTACCCCTGGGGATAAAAATACATTATATGTTTATTAAAATAAAAAAATTTAAAAATAAATAAATAAATAAATAAAATAAAGAAAGAAAGAAAAAGAAAAAATAAACAAGGTAGGCAATACATACCAAGACTACAAGTCTGCTTCTTTCACAGATTCCAGGAAGGTAAGGATAGGGAGGCATTCCTTCACCCTTCAGACAAGAACTCACCCACTGATAAATACTTGGTGGCTCAGAAGTAAAAAACGATGGATGATGCATAAATCCTGTTTGACCTTTAGAATTAGAGCAAACATTTATAAAGAATGTAAAAATAAGAATACATTAAGATAATACCATTTTATTCCTTTTTTTAAAAAGAAGGTTCCATGACTAGTGCAGAGCCCAACATGGGGCTTCAACTCTTGAGTGTGGGATGAGGACCTGAGCCGAGATCAAGAATCGGATACTCAACCAACTGAGCCACCTAGGCACCCCACAATACCATTTTATTCTAAAGGAAAAATGGGCAGTATGTGCCATTTGGAAACAGAATAACATTTTTCTCCAAAATACTTCATGTTTTCTGCCACAGAAAATATTTTACTATAATATGTAGACCAAATGACTACTATCCCATTCTGGATGGAAATTTAACAAATTCTTGTACTCAAGGCATAAAGAATTTAACTAAAATTTCGTACCCTAATCCTAACGGTGAGAAAACAGGAGAAACCTAGGATTCCACTCTTAACAATTGGGCCCCGATCTTGAGTACCTATAGTTCAAGGTCTAGGGCAGTAGAGTGGTGATGGAAATGTTCTATAACCTGTACTATCCAATATGGCAGCCACTACCCTATGTGGTTCCTGAAAGTTTGAAATGTGGCTTATGCAACTAAGGAACTGAATTTTCAGTACGAAATAACAGATGGTTGTTGGCTACTGATTAGACAAGTCTAAGGCAAAATCATCCTTAGCACATGGGGATGGGTAGAATTTTTCCCACACACTGAAGAAGTTAATGTTATCTCTTACTATATAAGTCAGAGATCAAACACTATAAACTGAAATCTACCTGATGGAAAGATATCACCTCTGACTTAGAGACTAATGGTAGGAAATATAGTGCTATTCACCGAGAAAAATACAAGCAAACATCATTCACCATTTAGAAAATCTTTAATGATATAAACACTTACCTTGATCAATTGTGCACACTTGTCCAGTAGTTTTGACAAGTGTTGGGTAATCTCTATAGTAATGATCTACATAAGGCTCCAATTTTAAATCCCTAAAACAATAAAAGCATATAAAAAAGAAATCCCAAGAAAGGTAGTAGAGTATTTTCCCCCAAAGAGAGGATTCATCGGTTCAACTTCTCATTTAAAAAACTTACGACAAAGAAGATAACCAAATCTAGAGTCCTTTTATTCTATTTCTGGACCTTGAAGTGCCCAATACAACAAATGCAACTCAAACATTTTGCTAGGTAACTTTTATGGGGACAAAACTAGTTTCTCCTCTATTATTTGTTAGTTTTGTTGTCTTCAGCAAGTTATCTCTACGAACATCAGTATTTTCTTCCAGGAAGTAGGCAAATTCTCCTTCACTCACTCAGAAGTTTTGAAGATTAAATAATAAATGTATGTAAAAAATAGCTTTAAAATGCAAAACATTATAAAAATGTTACTTATTTCAGAAAGCCATGGTTAGAGTTTGGAAGTCATTTCATTACAAAAGAATTTTCATGATAGTAATGATTCATCATAAGAGAAACTGAACCATCAATTAAAACTGCTACATTTCAGAAAAGAATTTCAGAGTTTCAAGGAAGACCATAGAAATTAGAAAATGTGCTATAATCTTAACTCAGAGGTTGACATTTCAATTCAAATTCAATTTTCTTTATTACCAAGGGTCACAAAGGCTGAAACAGCACCTAAATATGACCTTCAGAATTCAGTGCCAAACACAATCTTAATGTGGATACACTACAAGAGCCTCAAAGACAGGGACAACCACAGACTGAGATAACAAAAACACAGCTAAAGAACTCTCAACTAGCAAATAATATTCATGTTCTTAGGAACAAACTTAGACAAGTTTCATCATCATTAAAATAGGGGTCATGATATCTATAATTCAACTATGTAAACTACAATTATGTTAACCATACCTCCTATTTGAATTTTGGTATTATACAAAATAGCAGGTGTTACAGAACCCCCACCACAGTGTGCCAAGTCATCTCGTCAAAATGAAGAGCTGAACAGGTCACCTCCATTGTTTAACACAGTTTTGTGACTTCCCACTAATCTTAGGACAAAGACTAAGAACCCATTAACAGCCCACAAGGCTTTACATAGCCAGTACCTTAAAACACTTCTGTGGTTTATAGAAAATGCTCTGATTTTCTGAAAAGGTAGATTTCAGAAATTTATTTATAAGGTTCCTATATGATATTCAGGGCTGAGATCAAGTTATCTCAGGACCTCTTGGCAGTTTCTGATCCACAAATAATATTTACCTTGCCAACTGAACAAGAAGGCCAACAAGTGAACGAATTCCTTCTCCCATTAGAGTATTCAACTTAAGCTCCTCATAGACAAGGTGAAGAACAAAAAAAATTGCAGGTATATGAGTAAACAGAAGTGTAGAAGAATCCAGAATGAGATTCTGTGAAAAATCTTCATCCTTCATCTGGGAAACTTCCAAAGGACTTAAACATAAAGATCTATTCAAAAGATGAGACTCAACATTCTGGTGGTAGTCTGAATTTAGTAAATACTCCCAGTCCTGAGAAAATAAAGAAGATATTAATTTTTTAAATAATGCCTCCTTATAATGTCATCATTAAAATAATACAAGTCCTATTTTTACATTAAGTTGAAAAAAATTAAAACCTACATCAAAATAGCTAAGCAATTTCCAGATGCCAGCAATAGACATTAAGACAAATCACTTCAAAACCCATTTGAAAAGTTTTAGTCGTGCCGTATTAGGAAAGAGACGGAGAGAAGAATTCCACTATTTATAGAGATTGAGGAAGAAATTAAGATTATCTTAGGTGATCTCCTATGAAGCCAAAAGTAAAGAATAAAAGGTGGGAAGTACAGGTAGGTAAGTTTAGTGACCACTACACTGATCTGTTTTGATAAGGAGAGAAGTCTACTTGTATTCAATTAGTATATTTATTTATAAGATGCTGGGGCTAGCAATTACAACCTAATAATCAAATGAATTTTACATTCACACTGATTGTACTCCATTTTCCAAGTACTGAGTCTGTTTTGGTTTCTACTTTGATTTACTGTGTTGTGTTGAGAATATGGTTTATGCTATTTTCAGGTCTTGGAATTTACTGATGCTTTTGTAAGGTTTAATACAGTGTGTTATTCTAACTTAAACACTCTTAGACCAGATACAGAAAGAATAAGCCATAAAAGTAAAAATTGATAAGAGTAACTAAAATTTTTAAAGATCTGTTCAGGGGTGCCTTAGTGGCTCAGTCGTTAAGCGTCTGCTTTTGGCTCAGGTCATGATCCCTGGGTCCTGCGATCGAGCCCCAAACCGGGCTCCCTGCTCGATGGAAAGCCTCTTCCCACTCCCCCTGCTTGTGTTCCCTCTCTCACTGTCTCTCTCTCTCTCTCTGTCAAATAATTAATTAAATAAAATAAAAAATCTCATTAAAAAACACTATTAAGCCATATACTAAGACATACAAAACAAAGAACTCTTATTCGGAATATATAAAGAACTTCTACAGCTCAATAAATATTTCTAAAAATCCAGTTAAAAAATTGTAAAAGGTTTGAGCACAAACTTGACAAAAAGATATGTAAGTGGCTAATAAGCACATAAAGAAGTGTTTAATAGCATTAGTCCTGAGAAAAAGGCATATTAAAACCTCAGAGAAATTACTTTATACACATTCAAATGGTTAAAATGAAAAAGACTGACAACAGCAAATGTTGGCCAAGATGAAGAACAAGAGGAACTCTCATATATCACTCGTTAGAGTGTAATGTAGTATAATGAGTTTGGGACCCATCAATTTCAGTGCTAGGTATCTATCCAGAAGAAATGAAAATATATGTTCACAGATAGTTGTCACTGAATACTGATGGTGGCCTTATTCATAATGGGCAAATAACGGAAACAGCCTAGGTATCCATCAGCAGAATGTATAAACAAACTATGGTATATTCATACTACTCAACGATAAAAGGTACAAAGTGCTGATATCTGCAACGCCTGGGATGAATCTCAAAAATATGCTGAATCAAAGAAACCTTATACCAAAGATTATGTACCACATCTAATTTCTATCAAGTTCTAGAACAGACAAGATTAACTTATAGTGACACAATTCAGATCAGTGGTTGCTTCAAAAATAGAGAAAGGGAATGATTAAAAATGGCACTTGGAGGGGCGCCTGGGTGGCTCAGTGGGTTAAGCCTCTTGCTTCGGCTCAGGTCATGATCTCAGGGTCCTGGGATCAAGCCCATCATCCGGCTCTCTGCTCAGCAGGGAGCTGCTCCCCCCTCTCCCTCTGCCTGCCTCTCTGCCTACTTGTGATCTCTCTCTCTGTCAAATAAATAAATAAAATCTTTAAAAAAAAAGTGGCACATGGAAACTTTATAGAATAATAGAAATGTTTTGTGTTTGAGGGGGTATGGGTTACTTGAGTATTCATTTGTCAAAGTTGATCAAACTGTAAACTTCAGATCTGAGCATTTCGTTTATGTAAACTATACCTCAATTAAAAAAAATTTTTTTAATCACTTAAGAATATAACCGTGGAATCTAATATGATTGAGAACCTAAATCAGAGGATTAATTAGCAGGAAAACATCAACAAATCCAAATTCAAATCATGCAGTATTACCTATGTTCAGTAATTTTTAGATGATCATTAAAGATAAAAGTATGTGAATAACCACAGAAAACATAACATATTCAACCTTCAAAATAACTGCTATACAGTATTAAAGCAAAAGGTGTTAAAAGTTACACAAATCAACAAGAGTACCCAAAAATGAACTTGTAGTAGCAAGAAATAATAATGCTTACATCATCAGATCCTGTCTCAGAAGGCCTTGCCTTTTTGGGTGCAATGACGGGGGAAAGTGATCCTTCAAAGTCAAACTGAAAAAGACAACCCCAAAAAAGATAAAATCATACACATTTATCACTGTTAGCTGTTCAACTTAAAAAATTCAAATATCAGTTCCATGAATTATGGAAACTAAAGAAAATCACCAAAACTCATTTTTTCATCCAGAAAAACATGGTATGAATACTTTTCCTCTCAGGTCGCTATGAAAAAGAAATGAAATCATATATGCAAGGCATCTACTACAGTGCCTCGGCTCATAGGCACTGCCACTGTGGTTTCTTTCCAACTCAACTTCTGTGATGACACAGATCAACACTGCTGTAGTAGAACGAGGACCTTGAGCCATATCCCAAATATGCTAAGTACACCCAATGTTAGCCAAATGTCAGAACCAAGCAGACATTTATTTAGAGTCTGTCTATAGTGGACAGGCTAACAATTCTAGGGCAGAGGCAGGTAGCTACTCTTCAAAGTGAAGAGTTCTCCTCCTCCTCCAGGACCCACAGCCACGCTACATATCCCTGCCTCCCTCAGAGTTAGGTATGACCCTGTGACAGCATAACTATGAATGAAAGTGGATGTTAGGGGTGCCTGGATGGCTCAGTGGGTTAAGCCTCTGCCTTCGGCTCAGGTCATGATCCCAGGGTCCTGGGATCAAGTTCTGCATCAAGCTCCTTGCTCAGCAGGGAGCCTGCTTTTCCCTCTGCCTGCCACTTCCCCTTCTTGTGCTCTCTTTCTCTCTCTCTGATAAATAATAAATAAAATCTTTAAAAGGAAGGAAAGAAGGAAGGGAGGGAGGGAGCGGATGCTACCATTTCCAGGCCCCCCTCTATTCATGAAAAATTCTGGTATATGCTCCTCTAGGCTCTTCTCCTTTGTACCTAACTGATGGAGTCAACCCCAGGGCAATCTTTGGAGCCTCATGTTGAAGATGGCAGCTGCTGCAACAGCCTGGGTCCCTAATAACTGTGCAGCCTCTTTACCTGCTAAGTAGTGTTATCTGAGCAAGACTTACATTTTTATTGTGTGAGCCATTATATCTTTTAAGGACTTTCTATCATATTTAGCCTATCCTAACTAATACAGTTATATAAAAGCACTTTTCTCAACATTTACTCTTATTTGTTTCCCCCCATCACCTTTGCCACCTCTGCTACTTCACATGGGCACTGAACTACCAATGAATCAACCATAAGCCCATAAATGACAATGGCTATTTTCCAATGCTTTATTAAAAAAATTTACATTTTATCAATCAATATCACTCATATGAAAGTTGATTTCTATAAAAAAACTAAAGATAACAATAAAGTAATTTTTAAAGCTGAATATTTAAATATAAATATTTTAATTTTTATAAATTTTTTTTTAATTTTTTTTTTTAATTTATTTATTTGTTAGAGAGAGAGAGCGAGCGAGCACAGGCAGACAGAGTGGTAGGCAGAGGCAGAGGGAGAAGCAGGCTCCCCGCCGAGCAAGGAGCCCGATGTGGGACTCGATCCCAGGACGCTGGGATCATGACCTGAGCTGAAGGCAGCCGCTTAACCAACTGAGCCACCCAGGCGTCCCATAAATTATTTTTAATATTTAATATAAGATATTTAAATACTAAATATAAAGTGAAATAAAGTATTTTTTAACTGAGTAATTCTTAAAACTGATCAATAGAAAAGGTTTTCTTACGAAGTATTCAAAGGAAACACATCCAACTCAAAGACAAAACTATCAAAAAACAAAATGACAAGAGTAAAAGTCAAAGCAAAGGATGCATTTCTGTTAGCTATCTTAAAGCTTCAACCAAAATATAGCGCATACGTGCACACCTACATACACACCTTCTCTCTCACACATATTCTAAGTACCACAGTCTAAAGAACGTTCATTCCTGCTATGGTTACCACATTTCAAGACCTAGGGTTATGAAAACAACAGAAATTATCTGATACGGATACCTCTTTGTAGCATATATGGACCTATTTTATTTTCATTATTTTAATATTCTGCAGGCTACCTACCTGTTATACACTTCTGTAGTAGATCCCTGACCTTTATCATAACCTGATGTAAAATACTTATCTGCCTTCTCCTGACACCGTCGATTCCATGAGAGGAACTACCTTGCCTAATGCATATCTGAAAAGCCTGGCATCACGCCTGGCCTCCAGCAGAGGTTCAACTTCTAACTAATGAAAATATGGGCATCCTGAAGGACACAAAACATTAACCCCAGATGCAACTGTTCACAGAATGGAAGAACCAGGAAACATAATCTGGCCCAGTGCTCTCATCTAACACACCAGTAAATTAAGGAAGGCCCAAAGAAATGCCAAAAATCATTTAACTAGTCATTGGCAAAAATTCTATACTGCCTACTCTCCCCTCCATTGTTTAAATGAAAACAAAAAAGAATAAATCTGAACAAAGCAAAATGAAAACTATTTGCCATTGAGGGCCATTTCATCCTGAGCTTTGATGTAAGGACAAAAGAATAGCAAGGGTTTAATTATGCAGTCCTATAAATAAACGTGCAGCAACTCAGCCTCAGAACTGATTTCCTTATTCCTTCTTTTAGGACTGTTATCCAATAAATAAGTCAGAGAGCCCCATCCCTCTTTACAAAAGAAAAAATGGTGGGTGCTCCATCATAACAGGGAAACCTGAGGGGAGGCACTGGCTCTCTGCCAGAGAATGGGGCAGAAGAACCTGTATTCATCAACGAGTTCCACAGCACAGTCACACACAACAACCACAAAAAGCTGAAGCACTACTGAAATCCTCAGTTCCTAGTAAGGCTCAATTTCTTCATATTTAATGAAGAATGAGAAAATGTGGAATAAAGTAGTTTTCATGCAACTGTTTAAAATAAGAAAATTGTCCCTATTTTCCCAGGAAGGTTTTTCTCAAGGAAATTTCAGAGGGAAATTCTTCCATATGATAAAATAAACACAAATTCTTAAAAACAGTATCTCATTCAGACGTAAAAGGGCATTCACTTAACAAATTCACTGAGTATCCATCTATACCAAGCACTACTATAGGTCCTAGAGATAGTGAACAAAACTAAACAAAAATCCCTGCTTACATAAAATTCACATTCCAGGGGCGCCTGGGTGGCTCAGCAGGTTAAAGCCTCTGCCTTCGGCTCAGGTCATGATCCCAGGGTCCTGGGATCGAGCCCCGCATTGGGCTCTCTGCTCACCAGGGAGCCTGCTTCCTCCTCTCTCTCTGCCTGCCTCTCTGCCTACTTGTGATCTCTGTCTGCCAAATAAATAAATAAAATCTTAAAAAAAAAAAAATTCACATTCTAGAAGGAAGAGACACACACAAACAACATAAATAAGTAAAATATGCTGCATACTTAATTAGTGCTAAGGGAAAAACAAAACAGGTAAAGGAGATAAAAAGCATGGGGAATAGTAACAATTCCACATGGAATGGACAGAGCAGGCTGGACTGAGGTGCCACCTGAAGAAGACCTAGGCTTGTCTTGTCTGGGGAAAGGCTTTTTCTCTGGAGTTAATAGCAAGTGCAAAGATCCTGAAGCAGGAATACACTTGGTGTGTTCTAAGAAGAGAAATGGATGCCAGTGTGGTGGGGACAATGTGAGCAAGGCAGGGATGAGGAGACAAGATGAGAGAGGTAAGAGAGGGATGGGTCACATAGCACCTTGCACGCTTCTGGCTTTTACTCTGAGTAGGAAAGAAAGGTACTAGAGGATTCTGAACAGAGTAATATGACCTGACTTTGTTAGACAGGATTACTTTGGCTGTTGGGCAGAGAAGAAAATGGAACAGGTAAGGACATGAAATGTGAGTCAAAAACCAGCAAACATAATGACCAATGAGAAGAGCTCCTGCCTGACTCAGCTGATGGAGCATCTAAGTCTTGATCTCAGGGTATTATGCTGGGCATGGAGCCTATATAAATAAATGACCAATAAGAATCTGAAAAGCCCATTCCCGTTTACTTAGACAGGAATGAGAGAAAATGTCTCACTAAGTTGGCAAAGGTTCACCACACCACAAATCATCACTATGCTGAAATGGGCACTTCTAAATAAAGCTAGTGAGAATGTCAACTGGACAACCCTTTTTGAAAATTATTTGACCTAGTAATAGCTCTTCTAAGGTTAAATTCTTAGGAAAGGACTAGAGCTATAAGATCTGTGTTTGCAAACTATTCCTAATGAGAAAAAAAAACTAATTTAACAATGATCCATTAGCTGTTGGTTAATTATGATAAAACCACTTGGTAGCCTATTATGAAGATGATAAAATGGGGGGGTTCCTAAGAATTTTTAATGATATTGGAATTTTTCATTGTTGTTTTATCTAAAAGGCAATACAAAGATGTTCAGAGTGGTTATCTGAGTAGAATTATTTTCTTCTTAATTCTTCAATTCTCCAGATTTTCCTCTGTAAGAATGTACAGTCATAATAGAAAGAAAAAAATGATTTTTTAAATGAATTTACTAGTATGAGACTAAACTGTAAGCTGAGTTACCAGACAGAGGTAAGTATGTTCCAGAGTGATTTTCTTCAGAGTAACCCAGGCAAGGTTGTCCTAGGAGCGATCTCTAGACCCAAAAGGAATCACCAATACTGCTGGTTTTGTAAATAACCCTGTTAAAGGCCTATAAGAAAGTTTCTGGGATAAAACGAGGGATAGAATGAGGGATACAGCTTTGTATCATTAACAGAGTAGATACTTAGACTAAAGTCCTTTAAATCGCCCTCAAATCAAACCTTCCTCCCCAAAGACTAAGCAATTTGTGTTGTGAAAACAGTATAAACTACAGAGAAGAACACTAAGCCATCATTCAGAAGACACTGTCTAGGCCCTGTTTGGAGCAAATCACCAGTCTGTGTTCTCTCTGTGATTCAGTTTCTTCATTAATAAAACCAAGATGATTACTACTAATCCTAGCATAACTTCCAGTCATTTTACAAGGATGAAATGAGAAATTATAGTCAAATATGTTCTCCCATGTTACAAAACTCAGTAATTATAATTACTAATAAAATATGATCTTTAAATATTAAATGACATATGATTTACCATACAGGTAGACACAATAAGCCTTAGTATTATTCTACTTTGTTGATTAAATACTCAAAATACGCAACCTCAAATAGCAATGCTTAACTATCATTAAACAATGTTCCAATGAGTTAACATCCCTGTTAACCAAAACTTTATAATTTTTAATTATTTCTGACACCATTTGCTTTATAAATATCTTATATCATGGGATCAGCCAATATTACATAATTTATACCTTCCTTAGTGACTTCCTTAGTGCTGTAGAAATATCAGTCACAGTGCTACACTATCATGCTCTGTGCTGAAGAGGCCTGGGTCTATTCTACCTATTAGTAAACTGATCTGTTACGTACTCTAAATACTATATTACCAATTATGCAAACATTACATTGGTAACAACAGGATAACTCAGAAAAAAAACACAATTATATGTACTTACATTTCGGGTCCATGCTAAGCGATCTGTGTTATAACCCATCATGTTCATGAGACAAGTCACAAATAAATTCCACTCAGAGTGATAACTGGGTCCTCCTGGAGCGCTGTGGACACTGTACCACTTGACAAGCATCTGAACAGCTATTTCCTTTGGCAGGATAAACTTAATTGCTTGCAAACATGTTTGCACTATTAAAAGCAAAGATTAATTTTAGTATGCTTCCCATATGCATTTCTTTTCCCCTTTCAATAAGAAAGTTTTTTTTTTTTTTTTTTTAACTACTTTAGTGTAAATGCCAATTACTCTGAAAAGAGAACTGTCATTACAGACCCAGTGGGACAAAAACATTCCCAGCCGATCACTTGAAACTTAAACCAACTACTGAATCCAACAGGAACTGCAAGAGATTAAGGGCAGCTTTCCTCTCCCTCACTGATTGTGGATCAGAAATAAGACAACCAACAGTCCAGATTAACCTGAGACAGAACTGATTTATACCCACTGCCCTAGCAATTACTAACAGCTCCGTTTTCCTCTCAGAAATACTCTAGTTTGGACAATAAAGGACATTGTATCAAAAACATGTAATTTCTACGTGAATAAGTTCATATAAAATACTGCTGAAATACTTCAGTAAATATGCAATACTCAAAATATGCAACCTCAAAAAAAAAAAAAAAAAAAAAAATATGCAACCTCAAATAGCAATGCTTAACTATCATTAAACAATGTTCTCGATGAGTTAACATCCCTGTTAACCAAACTTTATAATTTTTAATTATTTCTGACACCATTTACTTTATAAATATTTTACATCATGGGATCAGCCAACATTACATAATACATAGCTTCCTTAGTGACTTCCTTAGTGCTGTAGAAGTATCAGTTACAGTACTACACTATCATGCTACTGTGCTGAAGAGGCCTGGGTCTGCTTTTCGTAGTTAAGTGGCCTCAAACCGCAATGTTTTTGTATTCTCACATCTTCTCTTTAGAGGATTCTCTTCTTCCCTTCCCACTGTCACCAGGCCCATCCTCAGCAGCATATCCTCTCTCATCAATTTGCTATGTGTGTATACATATAGCAAAGATTAGAGTCAAATAGAAGAAATGCTAGAAAAATCAAATAACCAAGTTTGTCATGGTTGAATCCAGAACAAGTGTAAACCAGATACTGCCTAAGGGGCTGAGGAATGTTTTTAAGTAAAGTACAGAAAGTTCTAAGCAAAGTACAGAACTTATGTGACTTCTATCTGGCTATGAGAGAGTAAGATTTTACTCTGCTTTCATTTATTTTATTTAGTCTGTTATCTGTTTTCATATTTTTTGTTTAGGTTTATACTTCTGAGGTATATGCCCTTGAAATTACTTGGTTAAATACCTCTTAGAAAAGCAAGGTATCTCCACACCTTCTCACAGTATCATTTTACCACACCAACGAAAGATAGTTCCTAAAATGAAAAAGTCA
This sequence comes from Martes martes, assembly GCF_963455335.1. NCBI lineage: Eukaryota > Metazoa > Chordata > Mammalia > Carnivora > Mustelidae > Martes > Martes martes. The sequence continues at coordinate 102,944,182 of NC_137896.1, read as the reverse complement.
TTCTATCCTACTTAACCAAATTCCAGAAACCACTCAATCTGCCAATGCTTTGCTTTGCCACTTAGATTTTGAAAGTAACAGATGTTGTGAATTTTCTTATACATTCTTTTCTTAACTCAGAACTATTGATAAATCCTTCCAATTCTGAAGTTTTACTATTCTCTATCAGAAATATCCTCCTAGTATTTTTCAAATTGTGTTTTAATAACTTAAGCAGACTCTAATTTTATTAAAATAAACCTGACTGTATTTTGACTCTAACACTGAGTTTTATTCAATTAAGGCAATTATGTTAATTTCTCAATTTATCTAACAATAGAAATATTTATTTATTTTTTAAATTAACATATAATGTATTATTTGCTTCAAGCATACAGGTCTGTGAATCATCAGGCTTACACAATTCACAGCAATGTCCATAACCCAGCCACCCTATCCTCCCCCCACCCCCCAGCAACTCTAAGTTTGTTTCCTGAGATTAAGAGTCTCTTATGATTTAAAGCCACCACATATGCCAAAAGATGTTTTAGCTGCTTAGGCTTCCTTGTTTCTCAGGTTTTCTTGCAAGAGGCATATCTACTCACTGCATGGCCTTCTTCAACATAAGAAATCTCAGAGAAACAGAACGAGTACATCCTTCAAGTATACTCCTAGTCTTAGAGCACACATGGAGGAGACACTGAAAAGTGATCCCCAGCTCTTCACAGCTTCTCTGCTAAGTAAAAACCTCAATCCCACAGCTTCAAAAACAGCAAATTTTTAAAAATCCCAATGACTAATTGCAAATCAGCAAATACTACAAATCTTAGCACTCAAACTGAGAATACACGGAAGCGAGGTCTGACCTCAATCATACCTAATTCAGAGGTGGCAATTTCAGGAATAGTGATCCTAACCATGGAGCCATTACTCAATTCCTAGGGGAAAGAATGAAAACAAACAGGAGCACATAATTAGAATTTGTGCATTCTAAGTCTCTGAATGTCTTAAAAATGGCTATGCTTTCTAAGACTGCCTGTCAAAGTAAAATTCATACAATAAATGAAAAATATTTTTCAAACAGAACTGATTTTCAAATTTCAGAAACTGTAAATGTCCTTATTTAAAAAACATTTCCAGGGGCACCTAGGTGGCTCAGCCGTGTTAGCATCTATCTGCCTTTGGCTCAGGTCATGATCTCAGAGTCCTGGATTAGAGCCCTGTGTTGGACACCCAACTCAGCGAGGAGTCTGCTTCTTCTTCTCCCTCTACCTCTCTCCTGCTATGCTCTCTCTAATAAATAAATAAATAAAATATTTAAAAACAAATAAATAAATAGCATTTCTAAAAGTTCTTGTTTTAATGAAATGTTTAATTTTTATACATACACTAAGACTCATCATCACTAAAAAAGATTAACTTTTAATGAAAAGATAAAAATACTGGGGCGCCTGCGTGGCTCAGTGAGTTAAGCCTCTGCCTTTGGCTCAGGTCATGAGCTCAGAGTCCTGGGTCAAGCCCCGTGTGAGGCTCTCTGCTTAGCAGGGACCCTGCCTCCCCCTCTCTCTCTACCTGCCTCTCTGCCTACTTGTGATCTCTCTGTCAAATAAATAAATAAAATATTTGTTAAAAAAGACAAAATCCTATTAATATAAAATTTAACTATTTTTTTTAAGATTTTACTTATTTCTTTGATACGAAGAGAGAAAAAGAGTACAAGTGGGGGAGCAGCAGGCATAGGGAGAGGGAAAAGCAGACTCCCCACTCATGAGGGAGTCTGATGTGGGACTCAATCCCAGAACCCTGAGATCATGACCGGAGCCGAAAGCAGCCGCTTAACCAACTGCGCCACCCAGATGCCCAAAATTCAACTATTTAAGTAAGATTTGTTTTTTAATAATTTTTAATAATAAAGCAACTGTAGAAAGGTAAGCAGAATTACTTCAAATTACTTTAAAGTAAAATAGTACAAAAAAGACATATTTTTTTAAAAAATCATAAAAAATATGTTTTCATGTTGCAAACAGAATTCTCCATTCTGACAAATTTGAAATGATAGTCGTATTTCTTAGAGAGCTACCTAATCTTTTAAAAATAAATATACTTACCAGAGTTACTCTGTTACAGACAGGGTCTCTTATGGAATGAATGTAAGTTCCAAGCTGTTGGAAAGTACAATCCTCATTATAGAGAGAATCATGAAGTTTTGAAGAATCCCTCAGTTCTGGAACTGGGGAGAACAGAGCCACCTGTAAACAGTTATAAACACAGATGAAATATTTTTTGAGGAATTAAGGATAAAAAAAAGCTCTTTTTGTACATGGTCTAACAATTGTACATAATTATTTAAAGCCATTCTGTTCTCGGTATGATGAAGCACCTTACAGCAGACCAAGATCTTCACCAAAGGCAACTTGAAAAAGTCAGTAAAATAGTAAAACATCTGATCAATAGCACTGGAGAGCTATGGAGCCAACCTAGACCTGAGCAGCCAAGATCTAAGAAGGGAGTCACAGGGAGATGGTCCAAAATTCTTACACCACTTTTCCTGGTCTTGGCATGTGCGATATTTGGTGGGGATTTGGTAGGGAGTATGGATACACTGAGTGTGCAAGGAAGGCCAGTGCTAAGAGGAAGAAGAGACAGCAACACTTCTGGCAATCTTACAGAGCTAGATACATAAACTGTAACTTGAGGCAGCCAAGGGAGAGATGACTTGAGGATCTAAGACCCCAGAGTGAAAGGAGAGCAATGAGAGAGCAAACAAACAAGACAGGTATATAGTGGTATCTCCCCTACAGCCAAATGTTTGTTCTGAACATATGAGAACATTTACTGCTCAATTGTAGACATGCAAACAAAAAACTTATATGATCTTAATTACTAATTAGATACACATGCTTCCAGCTTTAGATTGAGTCCTAAACACTGACCCTTTTTGTAATTCCATAATTCAAATCACAGGACATCTCTAAGTGAATATCTTATCAATACTGTTAGCCCATCAAGATTATTTATTATATTCAAGCTTCTACTCCCACAGCTGCCACAAAAAAGAGAGCTGAGCTCCACTGGTCCTGAATCTAAGTCTAACTGCACAATCAATGGGAAGTCATCAGCTAATGTATAATACAGTGATCTTGTGACTCCACGGCTACCACAAAGACACTAATCATTCCTGGGTTAATGGAATTCTAAGAAAGTTAGGAACCATTTTACATTATAAAAGACAAAAATTGGGGTCCCTGGGTGGCTTAGTGGGTTAAAGCCTCTGCCTTCGGCTCAGGTCATGATCTCAGGGTCCTGGGATCGAGCCCCGCATTGGGCTCTCTGCTCAGCGGGGAGCCTGCTTTCCCCCCCTCTCTCTGACTGCCTCTCTGCTACTTGTGATCTCTGTTAAATAAATAAATAAAATCTTAAAAAAAAAAAAAAAGACAAAAATTCCTCCAAATCACACAAAACTCTGACACTTCTCCAGCTCCCTTTTGAAAATTCTGTAAATGTCCTGCTTTAAGGGAAAAAACTCAATAATGCACATATTTAAAAAACAAAACCAAGGCCTAGACATTGACCAATGAAACTGCTTGCACCAACCTTCATTTTCAACTGCCCCTAAACATCTGCACCCAAATGTCTCTCAAATACAAACCCCCTTTCTCCAGGCTTCCTAACTTGGTAAGCAAAGGTGTCCACCTAGCTTGCTCGGAGAACTCTGAGCCTTGTTCCCCAACACCTCTCCCCAGCAGAGCACAAAACCAATCAGCTAACAGACTCTGCCATTTCCACTTCTCTAGACCTCTCATCTCACTCCCCTCCTTTCCAATATGCTGGCATAACTCCTCAGATCCTCTTGATGCCTCTTGTATTAGCACAGAAAACAACACTTGGAATCTCTTTGGTCTAAGTCCCAAAATAAACATCTAAAACACAGAGCCTAATATTCATAACTCCATCCTCAAAAACCTGTAATGTTCTGGCGATAGCATTCAGAATAAAAACCTTTTCATCCTTGCTGCCTTTAAGAACATGTTAGAGTCTAAATCCCAACTCTAACACTTACTAGCTATATGACTTTAGATAAGTAACCTTTTATCTCTATGTACCCATTTGTAATATGGGGAGCAGTATCTTCCCAACAAAGCCATTCTAAGGGATTAAATGAGTTAATACATATAAAACATTTTAGAAAAGTGCCTAGCACATAGAAAACACTCAAAAGCAAGTTATTATTACCCATCCCCTGCCCTGCCCCACCCAAGAGGCGACTTGTACTTTTATTAAGCATTCATTCATTCCACAGTCTTACACACTACATGATGGAAATATGAATATTCCAAAGAAATGTTCCGCACTTATCTGCCTCCACACACATTTCCCATGAGATTCCTCTTTGCTCCGAATGCCCCTTTTAATCTATAGATATCCTACTTACCGTAAAGGTCCAAACCAACTTAAACATGCCCCTCAGATACAAGCTTCTGGTTCTGCCACATCAACCCATCAGGATATATCTTTCTATCAACAAATCTGCTGTGGCACTCTCTATTCCTCATTCCTAAATCTTAATAATCTACCTTAAATTATAATTTCTCATGCAGCAGTACACTTGTTCCACCCAAATCAATTATGAGGTTCCTAGAATGAAAAGAATGTCTCATTCTCATCTTTGTAGTACCTTACACATCACAAGGGCGATCAGTAAGTTTACTAAATCATTTGTGTTTGAAAACATATATATTCTACCAAATATTTCCTGAACTTCTAATTCTGTCATTTTTAAAACAGAAAAAAGTTAACCATGGGAAGAACTAATATTTGAACCAAACTTCTTTAAAACACTATTGACTTTTTTAAATTTTAAGTATTTTTTAATTGAATTAACATATGGTGCATTATTAGTTTCAGAAGTAGAGCTCAGTGATTCATCAGTCTTAGATAATAACCAGTGCTCATTACAACATGTGCCCTCCTTAATGTCCATCACCCAATTAACCCATTCTCCTCCCCCATCCGGTCCAGAAAACCTCCGTTTGTTCCCTATAAGTAAGAGTCTCTAGGGCCACCTGGGTGGCTCAGTTGGTTAAGCATCTGCCTTCAGCCCAGATCATGATCCCCGGTCCTAGGACTGAGTCCCACATTGGGCTCCTTGCTCAGCAGGGAGCCTGCTTCTCCCTCTGCCTGCTACCCCCCTGTTTGTGCTCTCTGACAGATAAATAAACTCTTTAAAAAAAGACAGAGTCTCTAATTTAAGACAACACCTAATTCATTACTCACCTCATCCAAGGATCCAAGTAGTTTACTAAGAGGCTTGGGAGTACTGACACTGTCAAGTGGAGTGCTAGGCCGAGGCATCGTGTTAGACATTGTCAGGGAAGGAGCTGGAAGTCCAGGAATAAAAACCTTTCCTACCTTTAAGCAATAAAAAGATGTGGGAAAAAATATTGGCTTTAATGTATCATATCCTTAAATAAAATGTTATGGCACATACGCATAAATTTCTTTTCATATTCTAAATTGTACACACACCGAACACATCTAAAAAATGAATTTAAAAGAACTAAAATTTTAGTAATTCCACCATCCCCTACAAATATCTTGGTACAATTTTTCTTGGTCTGATTCCTTTTCTTCATTACTGAGGACTTATTTTGGCATAGGAAAGTGGATGAATGCTAATATAGTCAGAACATAATACAAAATCCCATATACTATGCATTTTCCTACCATATTGGTGGTAAAGACAGCAGGGACACTAAGCGTTCTGAAACTATAAGCAGCAATCTTGCTGATGACATCTCTGGTCAGAAAGAATGAACATCAATTACTTTCAAGGGGCTAAAAAAAATGAAGGTGATGCTCCACATATTAAACCCAATGTAATCAGAACTGTGCTCTTGAGCTCATAATCTGCCTCCTTCCCTCATAAACTCTCAAATATTTCCTCAAAAAACTTTATGTATATTCTTCATTAAAAGAGTTAGTTGACCCCTTATTTTGGCTATTCATGAGGTTCTCAGGAAAAACAACAGAAGTTCAGATCCACACGGGCTGAAAACTCTGATAAGTCTCAAAAGAAATAATCAGAACTCAAGTGAAATTCTAACAAAATCCATATTTATGTCCATATATTACCCCAAAACTAATAAAATTACAAAGTTACCCAAACAAAATCCTCAGGATTAGAAAATAAAATGAGGGTGACACCCAGTATATATAAAGTTTTTAAAAAGCTACAAGAGGGCGCCTGGGTGGCTCAGTCAGTTAAGTGCCTGCCTCCGGCTCAGGTCGTGATCCCAGGGTCCTGGGATTGAGCCCTGCATCCAGCCCCACATTGCCCTGCATGGGGCTCCCTGCTCAGTGGGGAGTCTGCTTTTGCCTCTGCCTCTACTCCTTCCCCTGTCATGCTCTCTCTCTCAAATAAATAAATAAAACTTTTTAAAAAAATAAAATAAGCTACAAGAGACCTCCAGTTAATGAAAATATGGAGTAAGCACATTTCATGCTATCCCTCCCACTATTTACAATAGAATCTGCACAAAATTTATAATGCAATGGAAGACTCTGAAAGCTGAGGAAAAGAAGACACTGGCTAGCGGAGAGAGGGGAACCCTCCTACACTGCTGGTGGGAATGCAAGCTGGTGCAACCACTCTGGAAAACAGTGTGGAGGTTCCTCAAAAAACTGAAAATAGAGCTACCCTACGACCCAGCAATTGCACTCCTGGGTATATATCCTAAAGATACAAACGTGGTGCTCCGAAGGGGCACGTGCACCCGAATGTTTATAGCAGCAATGTCCACAATAGCCAAACTGTGGAAAGAGCCTAGATGTCCATCAACAGATGAATGGATAAAGAAGATGTGGTATATATACACAATGGAATACTATGCAGCCATCAAAAGACATGAAATCTTGCCATTTGCGACGACGTGGATGGAACTAGAGGGTATCATGCTTAGCGAAATAAGTCAATCGGAGAAAGACAACTATCATATGATCTTTTTGATATGAGGAAGTGGAGATGCAAGGCGGGGGGGGGTTGGGGGGAGGTAGGAAAAGAAAAAATGAAAAGATGGGATTGGGAGGGAGACAAACCATAAAAGACTCAATCTCAAGAAACAGACTGAGGGTTGCGGGGGGGAGGGGGGACGGGAGAGGGTGGTGGGGAAATGGACATTGGGGAGGGTATGGGCTATGATGAGTGCTGTGAAATGTGTAAACCTGACGATTCACAGACCTGTACCCCTGGGGATAAAAATACATTATATGTTTATTAAAATAAAAAAATTTAAAAAAAAAAAAAAAGAAGACACTGGCTAGGGACCTGAGAACCAGAAATAACCTATGATGAATTCCCTAGGTGTTTTTGTTTCTTTCACTCTTTCCATAACTAGTTTTTGCGTTCTCAAGGGGCCTGCAACCCAGAAATGGCCACAGAAGCAAACCAAGAGAAACCTTGCTCTTTGTAGAAAAATGTCAGGAAAAGAGGGACGAAGCAAGACAGAGACATCTTCACCATACCTACCCCACTCCAGGAAACACTAGGAAAAAAGCCACGGCCCTCAGTTTCCTCTGTACCAGGAGCTGTTCTGGAGCCTATGGGCAGAGTTCTATCATTCCCTCTGCGAGGAACAGGTGGCGTCCCTCCCTCAGCACAAGGACTGTGGGCCAGGCCTATTCTGCATGGTGGTAACTAGGTGGTATCTCCTCCCCTCCTCATCAGGCACTGCAGGTGCAGAGACTATGAACAGACCACTGCTGCTTTCATAGCCAAGAGGCAGCCGCTCTACATCTCCCCATGGTGCAGGGGGAGGAACACTGGCTTTCATCCTTACTCTACAATAATAAGGCAGCATACCTTTCCCCTTCTGTCCTCCACAGAAATTATGGGTGGAGCACTGTGTTCCATCACCACCCTACAGTAACAAGGCAGTAACCCCTCTCTGTTCCACCTAGGGAGTGAGAGGAAGAATGGAAAGGAAATAAGAGAAGGATTTCTTAAATATGTGTATGAAATCCTGGGCAGACCTCTGAGTGAGCTATGTGTGAAACTGACCAAAAATGACACAGTAAAAGATCTAAGAACTAAACACTGATCTGTAACACCACTCAGTTCAACAAGCTGGCCTCTGGCTAGCAAAGAAATTGGGCAGATACAATCTCAGTAAGAGCAGACCAAAAAAACAAAAACAAAACAAAACAGGCCCCAGAAATACCTCTCTCTTTGGCCAAAAAAAAAAATCAGGAAAGGAATAGCTTAACAAGATCGAAAACTTTTAGACAATAAGTGATCTACTCCAGACAAACACCATGGGAAAGGGATGCCTGGGTGGCTCAGTCAGTTAAGCGTCTGCCTTCGGCTTGGGTCATGATCCCAGAGTCCTGGGATTAAGTCACACAGTCAGCTCCTTGCTCAGCGGGAAGCCTGCCTCTCCCTCTGCCTGCTGTTCCCTCTGCTTGCACTCTCTCTGACAAATAAATAAATCTTAAAACAAACAAACAAGAAAAACCCACCATGGGAAAAACTGTGTCCTACCTCTCAGTCCTGTCAGCAAAGTCCAAGTGGGGAGCCTAGATTTCCATTCTCACCTGACTCTAACAAGGCACCAATGTGAACGCTACATAAAGCAGCATTCAGAACTCCCATACACTGTTGAATGCAAGGATTAAGGGGACATACTGTAAACTGGTACAACCTACATCCTGGGAGACAATTTGGTGCCCCGCCCCCCGTGGCCAAATTGAACATGCATATACTCTGACGGTTAAGAGACATGTGTAAGAACTTTTTTAAAGCATTACCAGAGGAAAACAGCAGAAGCAACACAAACACCCCCAGTGACGATAAAATGGTAAAAGTTTTGGTATAACCATACAATGGACTACTAGAGAACAGTGAATAAATACAGCTACACATGGACACAGACAAATCTAAAAATAAGTAATAACGTTGAGCAAAATAATGAAGTCCAGAGAAGATCATATGGTATGATCTCCTTTATATAAAAATTCAAATTTAAGGAAAACTAAACAATTTACTCCTTAGTGACATGTACATAATTGCAAAAAAAACTTGTAATAAAAACAAGATTTTCCTCAATGTATAGAGAGTATGTTAAAAAAAACCCAAAACAAAACAAAACCTAGACCTAACATCAGACTTAATAGTGACAGGCTGAAACTTTCCTCCTAAGATCAAAAACAAGACAAGGATGTCCACTCTTGCCACTTCTTTAACTCAGTAAATGACAATAAACAATGAAAAGCTTTCCAAATAAAAAACAAACAAACAAGATTTATTGCAAAAAGTCAGTCTATCCAGGGGGAGGCGGGAGATGAGGATGTAAGTAAGGAAACAGCACCCTACAGACAATAAAGATACTGCCCTGATTGGTGGCCAGTGGTCATTGTAAGGGCCACTTCATTAGTCTTCAAACTGTGTATATGTATTTAAATTTTGCAATCTAAATTGTTAAAAATTTACATAATTCTATATATAAATTTCACAAGTGTTAAAAAAACTATACGGTGAACATATTACACATTTAATGAAACTTTATAAAAACCTTGAGACTTAACAAAGCTACCCATACATCAATTTCAAAACTATGTTCTTTATAAAACTTCAGGTTAACTTTTGTTTTTTCTTTTTTTTAAGATTTACTCATTTATTTTATATATATATATTTTTTTTTTAAATAATCTACCTATATTCATTAATGAGTCCCCATCTGTGCCAAATAGCACCAATCCATCTAACGGCAATGAGTCTTAGGCCTCCAAATTGGGACCAACCTAACTGGAGACTTCATTTTCTTTCTTCTTTCTTCCTGGATGGGAACTTCATTTTCAACTAAAAAAAAAATCTTCTGCCAAATTCTACAACCAAATTTAATATTAGGTCACTAATATTAAATATTAAACTAAACTCACATTAAAAAATAATAATCAGGGGCGCCTGGGTGGCTCAGTCAGTTAAGTGCCTTCAGCTCAAGTGATGCTCCCAGGGTACTGGGGTTGAGCCCCGCATTGGCTCTCTGCTTAGCAGGAAGCCTGCTTCTCCCTCAGCCCCTGCCTGCCACTTCCCCTGCTTATGATCACCCTCTGTCAAATGAATAAATAAATAAAATCATTTTAAAAGAATGTTTAAAAATAATAATAATAATAATAATAATCAAGGAGGTGGTCCTACAAAAGGATGAAAGGCTACTTACTACTTACCCGAACCACTCCTGTGTACAGCACCAGGTTTCCACTGCCTTCAAGGACCAGCATGGTATCTATCTTCTGAGAGAAAGACAAAAATTTTATTTTCCAATCTGTGCAAATTATAGAACATAATGATTTTCAACTCTCAAGAAATGTGCCTGCATTTACCTCCACTGGTGCTGCATCCTTTGCGTGTATGTTGGTGATGGAGCCAAAGATGAGCTGAGTTTTATCATTACTCTCTTGAAACTTTACACAGCTAGATATTAAAATAAAAAGAGAAACAAACTACTGATATGCGCAACAACTTATAGTGATCTTTCAGGTATTATGCTGACTGGGAAAAGCCAATTTTGAAAGGTTACATATTGTATAATTCCATTTATGTGACATTTTCAAATGACAAAATTTTAGAAATGGAGAACAGATTCCCTGGTCGCTACGGGTTAGGGATGGGGTGGGTGGGTTTAGTGTATGGGACTATAAAGGAGGGACATCTTTGAGGTAATAAAGAAGTTCTGTATCTTGACTGTGGTGTTTGCACAAATTTACACGAGAAAATTTCATGGAATTATAAACACATACAAATGAGGACACGTAAAACTAATGAAATCTGAATAAGGTTGTGGATTGTACCAATGCCAAGTTCCTTATTTTGATAATGTACTATAATTATATAAGATGTTACCCTTGGGGGATAAAGAGTACAGGGTACACAGGACTGCCTCCCTACTATTTTGCAACTGCCTGTGTTTTATAATTATTTCAAAATAAAAAGGTAAGTAAGTGGACAAAAGATATGAATACACATTTTTACCTAAAAAGATAAATGACTGGCCAGTAAGAATATGAGAAGACGCTCAACATCATTAAGTCATTAGGGAAATGCAAATTAAAAACACTTCATCACACCCCCTAGAATGGCTACAAAGAGAAGGACAACATGATAAAGAAAGTGGAACCCTCACAGATTGCCAGTGGGAATATAAAAGGAGGTAACCTATTTGGAAAACAGTGGCAACTTCTTAAGAAGTTAAACGTGAATTTGAATTTACTGTTCAACCCAACAATCCCACTCCTAGCTATCTCAAGAAAAAAGAAATCATGTAGGTCCACACAAAGATTTCTGCTCCAATGTTTACAGGGCCATAACTCACTATGGTCAAAAAGTGGAAACCATGTCCATCAACAGATGAACGGATAAACATAATGTGGTATATCTACATAATGTACTACTACACTGGGAGAGGAATAAAGTTCTCATACATGTTACAACATGGTGGATCCTAGAAAATATTACGCTAAGGAAAAGAAGCTAGCCACAAAAAACTATATTTGGTATGATTTTATAAAATCTCCAGAAAAGGCAAATCTACTACACAGAAAGCCTACATACAGAGTGATCACCTGAAGTTGAGAATCAGAAGAGAGACTAACTGCCAATCAAACGCAAGGGTTCTTTTTAAGGGGACAGAAATGTTATAAAACCTGATTATAGTGATGATTGTGTTAACTGTAATTTTACTAAAAATCACTTAATTGTACACTTAAAAAAATGTCAATTTTTTGGCATGTAAATTTTTTTTAAAGATTTTATTTATCCATTTGACAGACAGAGATCACAAACAGGCAGAGAGGCAGGCAGAGAGAAAGGGAAGCAGGCTCCCTGCTGAGCAGAGAGCCCGATGCGGGGCTCGATCCCCAGACCCCGAGATCATGACCTGAGCTGAAGACAGAGGCTTTAACCCACTGAGCCACCCAGGTGCCCCTAGCATGTAAATTATTTCAGTGAAGCTACTTAAGTTAAAAAAAGAAAAAAGAAAAAGCAGTCCTAAGTTTATTTGTACAGAATCAAAGGGAAGTAGGCGTACTTACCGTAACTGAAGCTCAGACTCCACTAAAAAGCACAAGAACTTCTGCCCACACAGGTCAGATGTAATAAACACTTTGGAGGCCTGTGAATTTTTCTCTCTGTAGCAGATACATTTATAAAGTAACTGTCAGCATTGGTTCCAAAATCTGCCACTGTAACTCTTAATGAAAATATCCTGCAAGAAATCTTAAAACTACTTGGGCCAAGCAGTAACACTGAAGACCCCACAACACTTCTAATACTGGAACTTCATGATCTCTGAGATTCCTTTCAGTTCTTTGATTCTGAGTCCATTCTACAGCTTTTGGGGGAATAAATTATAATAAATTTAATCCTTAACAATGACCTTTTTAATTCCATACTAGTAAAGTTATGTACTGTTAAAGCTGCAAACTTGGATTCCTATCCTTTAAAGGTTGTAAGGGGTCAGACCTCTTATAACATGACCTCTCCTATCCATCCTCTCTCAAATTAGGTTCTACTTCATCCCTCTTTCTGAAACCATATCTTTAATTTCCAAAGATTTCTTTCTAGAGTGGTACAGGAGACCATAATTCTGTAAAATAATAATCTGCAATATATTAAATTTACCAACAGATATTTAAAGACAAACGATTTTTAAATGTAGGAAACTTTTATTCCAGTTACGAGGAACAAAACCAGAGAAGCTACTTCAACACTGTATTCACACTTTACTTTCCACACTTTACTATTCCCTAACCCCTAAGAACATGCATTTGCCTTATGCGTCACAGAGATAATGCGACTGTAAGGCTTGAGCCCAGCCTCCTGCCCTATGTATCTAATAACCATCACTGTCTTTTGTCTTTCTCCTGAAGGCTAATCTCTCTGCTTGCGCGCCTTTCTGGTTCCTCGTTCTATCTGTCATTTCCTCTCTCCTGTACTTCCAGTGCTTTCCCTACATTGAGTATCGTCCTTGCAGCCTACTCTCTTATATGAAGATAAAAATCTTGAGATATGAAGATGGACTAAATAATAAATGATACAAAGGACATACTGTTAATTGGGTGTAAAAAATGGTATTGTGGCTAGGTAAGATGTCCTTATATTTTAGAGATGCTCGCTAAGGTATTTAGTCACAAAGACTAATTTTCTCTAATGTAATTCAGCAGGAACAAAACTCTCCCTTGACCCTGAGACTCCCTCTAATATTGTATCCCCATCCCCAATCCATAAAATAATCTATATGTCAACGTTCACTTCCTCAGTACCCATTCACACCATTCCAGTCCACAGCACCTCTCCCAAGTGCTCTGGCCAAGGTCACCAGCGAACTCACTGCCAACCAGGTACGTCCTGAGTTCATTGCTTAATGCCATACCTCACCAACACTTGGCAATACTGGCAACTTTCTTTGTGAAAGGCTCTCTTTTCCAGTGTCCCATGACACTTCTGCTGCCTCTCACACCTAAGCTTTCTTGTTCTCTCTATAGCAGTTGTATTTTTTTTTTAAGATTTTATTTATTTATTTGACAGACAGAGATCACAAGCAGGCAGAGAGGCAGGCAGAGAGAGAGAGGTGGAAGCAGGCTCCCTGCTGAGCAGAGAGCCCGATGCGGGGCTCGATCCCAGGACCCTGGGACCATGACCTGAGCTGAAGGCAGAGGCTTTAACCCACTGAGCCACCCAAGTGCCCCTAGCAGTTGTATTTTTTCTCTTTTTACCCCCAAAAGCTTAGGTTTCCAAGACTTCAGTCCCTAGCTCTCTTCTGACTCTACACAACCAGATCAATTATTTGGAGGTCTCGGACCCCCTATGAGAATCCAATGAATGTTAAAACCTTCTCCTTAGGAAGTCTTATAAACTAATGTGCACATGATTACTGTATGATGCTAGGTCACTAGACCCTCTGCAACTGCAAGCTCATCCCCAGGCCCTCTAGGAACCTGATGTCTACACAATCCTTAACTTCTAATCTACTTCCCTTGCCTCAATCACCACGTACAAGCCAACAACTCCCACATTTATTGCTCTGCTCTTTCCCCTAAGTTTATGACCCACACATAAAGCACCTTAACAGCCCTCATCAAATAGAGCAGCCCTAAAGGGCAATCTTTCTCTCAACTGTCCCCATTCCCAACCCTTGCCCTTCCTTCCGGCATAAGCAAAGTGAGAGTATTTGTACATATCACACACTCATACATCTGAACTTCTGTTCTGATCATCCTGCCTACTGCACCCTTCTTCCCTTTCCCACCCAGCAAATACCTACTATTCATCTTCCCAAAGCCCTACCAGCAGAGTAGGCAGTGCCTCTGTGTCACCAACTTCAGCTGTTTCTTTTCCAGGATAGGGACAGTGACCAATTTGCCTGTTAACCCACAACCACTAGCAAACACACTGGAACTGGCTGAATGAATGATTGACTAAAGACAACATAAAAGGAGAAAGACCACCCAGAATAGAGGTCTAAGCTGCATATCCCAGAAACAACTCCTGGCACTCAACTAACATAAAGATAGACCTTTAAAAAAACACTATTAAAACACCGAGTTTCTTAATCTACAGAAATTAGTTGCTTCTCTCTAAAACATCAAACACCTCAAATCTAAGAGATTCTTACTATTATAGAAGAAACAGGAAATGATAAAAGAATACTTTTATAATCACTTTTAATACCATTAATAGCCTCTTGAAACTGAGGCAGCCTTAACATTTATCTCTACATTTTTATAAGTAGTTAATAACTGATTATATTAAAATACTAAAGAAAACTCTAAGCAAAACACCAAGGGTTTTCTAATACTTGTACCAACATTTTTCTTTGAATATAAAAATATATATCCCAAACCTTATGTTAGTAATCGTTTCTGTCCATAAATGGTCAATACAAAGTTCAGGAACAATTGGCTCTGTTTCTGGTGCAAGGAAGGAGCCGTTAGAATTACTATTTGGAGAATGAGAAATACTATGTCTCTTTGGAGACTGATTATGGCTTGAAAGGTTGAACCTCTGCACCCCTGAAAAAGAGTGCACTCCTAAGGCAGGAGAATGAGCACGACTGCAAAATAAACAGAGAGAAGGCATCACAATTAAAAAGGCAGGCTGACAGAACATGCTTTCCAATCACACTTCCTGAAACTCTTATGTAACAACTGCATTCCTGGTATAATCCCTGTCAGGAATAAATTTTTTTAAAAGGGAATAACTATTTAAATGTCTCACATTACGCGTTTTATTGTATTCTAAAGATTTAAAATTCTTCTTAAAATTCAATCTTTATACTTTTAAAAATGAAAATTTGTTCATTTCTGCCTCAGAACATGAACTGTTTTTATATTCAGAAAGGTCCAAACAACATTCCTACATATTGATATGTACATACCAACAAAAATATGCCCCCATATTACCAGATAGATACTAGTAAAAATGAAAAAGCTCATACAAAGACCAAAAACAAGAAAGGAAAGAGAAACCAAAATATTTTTGCAATTAATATTCATCAAATTGCTGCCACTTAATGATGGAAATGAGGCAACGAATTTTATGACAAGCACAGGCAGCTTCTAAATAGGACTCACTTAAAAAAAACTAACTTTTACTTAGCAACACAACTGGGATAATCACTATTTTCCCTAAAAAAAAACCCAAGAGCTATCAACAGAGATTTTAAATCCTTCAAAACATTAAGAGAAAGTTTGAAAAGAAGGTATCTCTTTCTTGGGATATCTTGTTTAAAACAAGGAAAAACACTTCCACACTTAATTCCCACCTTAGAGCTGCCATGTTGGAAATAGAAGGTGAACGAGAGTGTAGACTGGGTGAGGAGGTCGAGCGACTCTGACTGTGAATGGAGGAGTAATTCTGGAAAGGTGAAGCCACGGGGGAATCTCCTTTGGAGAGGCTTCTGAGGTGTGCTGTGAGGGAGCTACTACTGGCCACATTCTGTGGGGTTCCCCCCTGTTCAGAGAACTTTAAGACAACATTCTCTTCCTTAAGTCAAAATGATGAGAAGGAGGAAAAAAAAGGCAATAATTAGATTAAAAGGATAATTTCCTGGTGAGAATTCAGGGTAGAAGCCAGTTATTAAAGACACAATACTTCTTTTTTCCTAAGAAGCTCAATGCATTTCACAAATGATTCTTCCAAATACATGTGAAAGTTTTCAGTGTTAACTATCCTTTCATGCTAAGAAGTGACTTGCTTTTATCCTTACCTCTGTTTTGACTCTCCGGAGAGCCCACACAGAATGCAAACTTTGAACAGTGTCATAGGTCATTATAATGGAGGGGTCAGTGTTGAGAAAAACAATTTTCATTGCATGATCTACAACATACTGCACTCTTGATGAACCAAAAAGACCTTAAAGATAAAACAGAAATGACCAGGTATTGAACAATGAACTTCACAAGACAGTCCTTTATGAAATGACTTTCTGTAATTCCTAAAGAGAAACCCAGCCAATTAAGACACAAAAATCCACTAATATACAATTACCCTGAATTTTTAAATTTACTTTGGGCATCAACTTCTTCAACCTACATACAGAATATATTACCAGTTTCAATTCACATACATGCAATTACATGTTGAAGATGTGTGCTGACTCACTGTCCTGTGGGCCACAGGTAGGTCTGTGACTACTCAACAACTAACTGACTGATCAGCAAACTGCAATCAACTATCCTGCCAAGTTTGACCTCTTGACTGTTTTTCTTCTGTATGCAATCTGTCCTCTGTAATAACTATTCAAACAGAGCTGAACAGTACACTATTTACTAAGTATACTTGCAAAATAAGTTTTTCCTAGTGAGTTTAGCTTTTACTTCTATAGTACCCTGAGCTGATTTCTATAACCTTATCTGATAGCTTCCTAAATGCCTCCCTTCCCTCTCAGTTAAAATATTTTTTAATTTTAAATATTTTATAAAAAATAAGGGGTATTTTATAAAGAAACAAATAAAAATCACTCATAATTCCACCATCTCAAAATATCCATTCTTAATACATTAGGGAATATTCCTTTTTTAGTGTTTTTTTCCTACATGTATATACACACTTTTTATGCCTTTACAAAAACTAGAATCACTGTATTTAGTTTTCTATTCTACTTAACATTATACACAAGTAATTCCTGAGGTCATTAAATATTACTCAAAAACATGATCAATAATGCTTCACACCATTCTAACATGTTTATTTAGGTTGTCTGTAATTGTTACCAGTATAATACAGAATTATCAACAAACTTTTCAGTAAAAGGCCAGAGAATAAATAGCTTAGGCTTTGTGACTGTTGCATAATGCTTTTTTCTAAAACCCTTTAAAAAGATTAAAACCATTCTTAGCTCATAAGCCATACAAAAACAAGCTGTCGGCTGGATTTAGCCCATGGGCTGCAGTTTACCAAGCCCTGATACACAAGATTAAAAACCTCACTGGAATTTCAGAATATGTTCTTGGGATAAAGTCCTACAAGTAGAATTGGTCAAAAAATATAAACACTTTTTTTCAGTTTTCAACTCCTCATTATTTATAATTACCTATCATGTTTGGCCACATTTAAATTTTTAAGAAAAGCAACTAGAAATACCTTAGGAAATATTAAAAGTTCTGCATCTCAGCAAATTGTTTTATTAAGAGCACAGAAAATGAGTTATTAAAATTTACACAGAACAGGCCTAAAAACCTATACTTTTTTCTTCAACAACAAAAAACAATTATAGTTCATTTAAATATTGTTCATTTACTTATTAATGAAGAACAGAATCCAGAGTCATCTACAGATAGGGTAGCAAATATATCAATATTCCTGATTGATTATAGGCCCTATTTTTAATAAAAGAATAACTATTAATACAATTAATAACATTTAATAACATTTAACAATAAAATTGTTAATAAAGTAACAATTAAAAAACAATACCATAGTATTCAAGTTCTTGCTTTAATATAAATTTTCATAATAAAAATGTTTAAACTACATTATTTCTACAAAACAAGCCCAATTTTCATAAAGCTCTTCCATTTCCTCCTATCCCCCAAATTTAAAAAAGTTTATGTGAAAGAATTTATTTAAAAAAAAAAGGAATGAAAGAATTTATAAAAATACACTTACTTCCGGATTTACAAACAAGTGGGGTTATTTCATCTAGTGGATGCAGCATGCTGAACATAGTGGGTAAAGGTTCTCTAGTAATAAACAAATAATCAGTCAATCACCAACACAAAATGATTCCACTTATTTTGTACTTTCCTTGCAAAGAACTATCTTCTCCAGATACTACAAGCAACTAGAAATCCATCATCTCAAAAAGCAAGCCTCTAAACTTTTTACATACTATTTCTCACAGTATCTTCTATTTCATTCCTGGAAATCTCTCTTCTTGTACATGGTAATTCTATGCACGCATTCTTGTACATGGTAATTCTATGCATGTACATACACAGGGAAATCAACATAGCCCAGGGAATCTCTACATACAGGAATCATCACATTACAGAGCCAATGGAGTAATAAGCATAAGGTAGTCTTTTTTTCTTTGTTTTTTTTTTAACCTTCCTTAGTGGCAGTGTGTCTCTGGCAGCTAAGAAAGAAATTTGGTGTCCTATATCCATTTACAAAAAAGTGTTACAAAAAAGTGTCACAAATAAGGAAGAAAAACATCAAGTGAATAAAAAGGCTGTATTTTTAAGGAGTGATTAAAAAAGGACAAAAAAACAGGCCTTCTGTCTAAACACAGAAAGATTAAAATCTACGAGCAATTTTTTAAAAACAGTGTCTATTACTTACACCAGACTATGACAAGTGAGCTCACAATTTATTAAGGAGACAAGGTAAACATGCTACCAATAAGAACCTACCATTTATTGTGCATCTAATATGTACTAAGTCTTACGTCAAATATTACATACATCAGCTCATTTAATCTTTACATAAATCCTAAGAGGTAAATGATAGTACTTCTCTGACAGATAAGGAAACTAAAGCTAAGAAAGCTCTAATGACTTGCCCAAAGTAACACAGTAAAACAGTGATGGCTCTAAGAACAGTCTTTAGATACAGTATGTGCTCGTTTAATTTTACTATGGAGGGGAGGAGGGAAGCAGTAGATAATTAAGTGCCGTGTCAGAAGTAGCCCTCATAAGTGTACAGTACTGAGATGAGAAAATCGCATTTATCTATGCTGTCAGCACGGAAATTATCATCGTCCCGAACTTTTAGGTAAACAATTTTACCTCAAAACCAGCATCAAAAAAGCCCAAATAATAATATACTGAACTGAGTAAAATGGATACCTGGGTGGACCTGGAGGTACCTCATGTGTAGAACTGCTTCGTTCAAACAACAATCCATACTTGGTGGGCCAAACATTTGCAACCTACCAGGTAAAAGGATAGGAAAAAAACAGAAGTAAAAGAAATTATTCTTTATAACATGTGCTCAAGAAACTGTAGAACATTAAGATTTTCTTCCAACTTAAAGCTTCACAAAACAATGTGATCATTAGCAATATTTTTTTAAAGTCCAAGACAAAATCAAATTTAAGAAAGAGTTCAATCAGAAATTCCTGCCACTGGCTAATAACAGTACCAAAATGACAATGTGATGATGGGAAAAGGAAAAAGACAATAATCTTCTTCACATGCTTTAATATTCCAAAATGCTTTCTTTTTATAACTTAAACTGAAAAAAATCTCTCAGGAAAAAACTCCATAATCCACTTCATTAAATAATTTATTTTTTATGCAAAGGATGGAAAAATGGATTAAAACTGTTAAAATTTGGTTACTTTATTGGAATAAAAATGACGGTCTTGATTACTACAAAGCATAAGAATAGCAATAGTTCTGCACCCAATTAATTCAAGAATATTCTACAACAAAACACAAAAATAGTGAAATACTCAACTTACCTGAAAAGGTAAAGAAGCTATGTAATCCTTTCCTTCTATGCTATGCATGTTGATACACGAGCTTTGCAATATACATATGCATTTTTCTACTTCATCACTACCTGAAAAGAAATGATACAAGATTTATGAATTAAAAAAAAAAAACAAAACAACTCAACAATCACAAACCACAATTCCCAACAGGACAAATTATTTAATATAAGCAAAAAAAAAAAAAAAAGATTAGGCTAAATCACTATTATTAGTGGCTACTTACTTTGAACAACAACAACAAAAAATAAGCAAGGAGATAAACATTTGGAGTAAAATGAAGTAAAATTTCAAAAAGAAACTTACTGTAGGCCTTCTCAGACTTATCCTGTGATATGATGAAGTCACACCACAATGCCTAAAATCAAAACAAAATGCTTACCTGAGAAAATTGTATCTAAATAATAACCTATTCACTAATGGTATCTGATTAATAACAATTACACCTACATAATACCTGTCTCTCCTTATCAGCTCAATATATACACCACTGGAACAAAAAAGAATAAGATAAAATAAAATCAGATTAATGATAAATATAAGGAAAGACAAACTGTGTTTGCAAATAAGTTTTAGAAAGCTAAAGAATTATCAGGAGAGTTCAAAATTGCAAAGCCATTTTATAATCTCCAGACTCACCCAATGATCTTAACATTCTCAGACTCTCCTAGACTCGTTTTAGAAAAAAGCTTTAGAAAAATTAACATTTTCCTTTCTTAAAGGCCCCTCTTATAAAATACAAAATAGGAAAAACCATCAGACTTCAACTGGCATGCTTGACAATCACTTACTGAAACTGTTTAACAGCATTTTTATGTTTTTTTTTAATTGTGGTAAAATATGTGTAACATAAAACTTACCACTTTAATCATTTTTTTTTCTTTTTTGGGGGGGGTTGTGGCGAGAAAGAGGGAGAGAGAGAATCTTAAGCAGGCTCCATGCCCAGTGCAGAGCCAGACTTGGGGCTCAATCTCATGACCATGAGATCATGACCTGAGCAGAAAATGAGTGCTGGATACTTAATCGACTGAGCCACCCAGGCATCCCTACTTATAAATAATCTTAAGAGAAAGGAGATAAGAAAAAAGAGACAATATATCTAACCACATACCAACGGAATCTAGTAAACAGGCAATCATTCTTGGGAGAAATTAAGATGGAAACACAGAAGCAAAGAACTATTTGGACATCATCAAATCCATTTTTCACATCTACACTAACCATATGAATTACATATAGAAAAATCATCATCAAAAAGATCACTGGCAGGGCATCTGGGTGGCCTAGTTGGTTGAATATCCCAACTCTTGATTTCAGCTCAGATTGTGATCTCAGGGTCATGAGACTGAGCCCCACCTAGGTCTCCATGCTGGATGTGGAACCTGCTTGGGATTCTCTCTCCCTCACCCTCTGCCCCTTCCCCACCTTGCAAAAGCATGTGCGTGTGTGCACTCTCTGAAATAAATAAATAAAATCTTTAAAAAAAAGATAATTGACTTTAACACTTCTGAACAAAAACACTTTCACACATGCCCTCAGGTTTCAAAATAATTCAGTTTATCTATCCCAATAAATTTAGTGCTCATCAGGAAAAGAGTTAATGGAAAAATAATAAATAATAAGTAGTATCAGGTAAAAGGTTTCAGTGTTTACCAATAAGAAATTTAATATTAGTCAAAAGCCTCATCTCATAAACAGCCTAACAATTCAACTACTATAAATGTATTCCTTTTTCCCTCAACTTTCTAAAAATTCCCAATAAGTTGAAGTAGTACACTGAAAATCTGTCTCACCTAAATCTAAGTTATTAATATTTCACCATATCTGTTTGTGTCCATGTGGGACTGAGGGGCACTCTTTGAATCATGTCATGACACTGTACCCCTCAACATTTCATCATACACTCCCTGCAAATAAAGATGTTTTCCTATATACCCACAAAATCGTCATCCTGCCTAAGAAAAAAATAACTTTCTAATATCACTTAATACCCAGTCCATTTGCAAGTTTTGCAAATTTTCCCAAAAAAATGTCTTTTTTGGCCAATTTTCTAAAACCAAGATTCAACTGAAGTTCATTCAAGAAGTTTCAAAAAATACTCCATTTGATGCCCCTTTACTCTTTTTTAACTAGAGCAGTCCCCACCTTTTCTTTCTTTCTCCCTGACCTTTTTTTTGTCCCTAACTTTTTAAAGAGACCAGAATTGTAGACTATCCCCCCAACTGTTTTCTCATAGTGTATTTTTTTTAACTTTTTATTATGGGAAATTTCAAATATGTATTAAGTAAAAGGAATAGCAATGAATTCCCATCTGCCAGCTTCAATAATTATCAAGCTTTGGCCATTCTTGTTTCATCTACACCTCCAACCCACTCCTCATTTACCGATATTTTAAAAACCGATCCTATTGTCCCCATATTTCCTAAAACTAGAAGTTAACTCTAGATAGTCAAGTATTTCCGGGAAGAAAACTTAGTAGATGACAATATGTATTTCATGCTGCATTACAGCTCGAGGTGCATATTACTCCTTCACCTCACTACGAGTGCCGATAAACTCAATCAATGTGGTTGAGGCAGAGACCAACACATACCTCCAAAGTAGAGATACATTTGTTCCTTCATATTAACAAGTAAGCCACAGGGTGACACCTTGGCGCCATGGTCACATCCTTTTACTCAATAGTGTTAGTGTCCATTAACAATCACTGTCTCTTATCAGTGTACACTGGAGGTTAAAAAATGGTAATTTCTAATCCTACCATTCCCTTTTAATGTATTCACCAGCATTTTATAAATAAGGGTTTTCCCTCATTAACTGGAGATGGACTGCATGTCTTCCAAAAAGGCAGGGCAAGTGCTTAATTCTTTCCCTTTAATTACAAATTTTAGAAGAGTTCATTTTAATAGCCAACTATAATGATAGCAAAGTAGGCTATTTTCCTTTCCCTTTCTATTACTCTGAACCCAAATTTTTATTCAATACTCTGCAATCAATTATAATCATCATGTGTTAAAACATTTTTGTACTCTTAACATCTTATAAATTTTTTTGACAATAAATCAAATTAATCAAGGACAATGTTTAAAGATTATCATTTGGGGCGCCTGGGTGGCTCAGAGGGTTAAGCCGCTGCTTTCGGCTCAGGTCATGGTCTCAGGGTCCTGGGATCGAGTCCCTCGTTGGGCTCTCTGCTCAGCAGGGAGCCTGCTTCCCTCCCTCTCTCTCTGCCTGCCTCTCTGCCTACTTGTGATCTCTGTCAAATAAATAAAGAAAGTCTAAAAAAATAATAATAATAATAAAGATTATCATTAAACTGATAAAGGACAGTATTTAAAAAGTGAGGACAAAGAAAACAAGTGAAATTTTTATTTTCCTACTATTATCTTCACTACATTTTTACATATAGGTCCAGCTGCTGGGATCATTCAGCTATGTTTTTATCATTTCTGTTAAATTCTAAGACAAAAGCTTTTCTTAAAAAAAGTGTTAAATAGTCAACAAAATGCTAAAATTCCAATCAACTCACCTGCTGAACAGGGCTGTCAACTGTAAACGCTTTATAAACAGCCAATGCCTGGCTTTTACTTCCTTTGCTCCAGATCACCATATTTCCAGCCACATAGAGTTCCTCGTCATAATCCACTTCTTCTCCAATTTCACTGACGCCTTTCCTTAACTGCCAGCTTTCCTTAAAAATTAACAAATATAAGACATGTTAAAGCACTCTCTTTTACAACAGTATGGAACAAGATTTATTAATTAAATCAAGTGGTCATCCAGATACAAGTCTCCTACTCTCTCTCTGCCTGTGGAGTAAGACTCAATCTCTCGGAAGGTCTGGTGCCACTGATTAACAGAGTGGGTGTGTATTATAAATCTTACATGACTTCATGAACAAAAATTTACTCAAAAATTCTCTATATTAACTGCCTTATAACACATTATCCTGCCAAAAATATAAACAAACAAAAATAATCCTTATCTGTAGAATGAAACCAACATACTTGGGACGCTAAAAAGGTGTATTAAGCATATGTGGGGATGATGGAAAGGGAGTAGTGAGGTACACATGGGAATCACCAGCAGAGTTAATGCATAATGCAGATTTCCCTGTTTCACGACTGCATATACGCTCACCTTCCTTCCCTTGTCCTAGCCATCGAAAGGAATGGGAACCAAAAAGGTTTAAACCTCCCCTCTCTGAGATTTTGGTATCACAAAGGGATAGGAAAAGGGCATAAGGCAGGAAAGACTGATTTTCTGACACACACTTGCATCTCATTCCCCTACTCTATCTACTTGTGTAGCATTTCTTTTCTCCTCTAGAAACATGCAGGTCTTTTGCAGTAGGGACCATTTCTAACTCTACAATCTATTCATCAAATAACATGAAATCTGGTCTCCACATACTAAGTGAAGAGGTTTAAAATAGACCATAATCATACTACTGAAATTGACACTCATTATGATACCATGAGTTACACATGTCTAAATAAACAGTTATGTGGAGCGCGTGGGTGGCTCATGGGTTAAGCCTCTGCCTTCGGCTCAGGTCATCATCTCAGGGTCCTAGGATCAAGTCCCACATCGGGCTCTCTGCTCAGTGGGAAGCCTGCTTCCTGCTCTCTCTCTCTGCTTGCCTCTCTGCCTACTTGTGATCTCTTGTCAAATAATAAATAAAATCTTTAAAATAAATAAATAGTTATGACCCTATAATACAATGTCATTATTTTAGCCTTGACTGAAATTTGAATCTCTACTCTACAAGTTGCATCATATTCCTTTCTGTTGAATCTGAGTAGCCTTAAATTACAAAGAGATCACATCACTCTACGTTTCAAAAATATAATGGGAAGCTTAATGGAACCTTCTGTTTCTCGTGTATTGTAACCTCCTGAAGGGATCCCACCAAGCCAGCAGCACCATCAGAAGACCATAACTCAGATGCTGGCTGTAGCTGGCGAAGCTGAAGGTTCAAAGCATTAGGGTGGTGCTTGCAGTGGTCTCGACCGAAAGGAACAAATTCCTGCAAATCCCCGGCTGCAATCATCGTTGCCCTTTCTTCATAGAAGTTCGACATGGGTTCCAAATATCAACATTATTTCTGCATGAATTCAAACACATTCTGGTCAGCTTCTAAAGTCAAAACCAGAATAAAAATATCATAAAAGTTTACAGAAGAGTCATTAATCCTTAGATGAGTGTCAAATAATCCTATCATATTGTGAGTATACAAGTAATCATAACATCAAAAGGCACTCCAGATTTCATGAGAAGCATACCAAAAGGATCACTGGCATATTGAAAGGAAACAACAACAAAAAAATTACTTCTAACTCATCAGTAGTTGAAGTACTGCTTTTGGTTGACCAGTCCACAAAAGACCTTAATAAACTGTCAAGTGTCATCCACAGTTTTGACACCCCAATTCATTTAAACATGTAATTACAACCAATTCCAATTTTTGGTCAAACCAGAACCAAGGCGTGAATAAACCTGGCCATGAAATATTCATGCCTGTAGCACATTTAAGAGTGCTAGCTTTTAATCTATTACAGCACAGTTCATTAGATGTAGATGAGCTGTGGGTGGAAAAATACTCCTTTACCTCCAAAACATTTCTGTATACAGCAACTGACAGCTAATAAAATTCTGATACTCTGCAATATGGTATATAAAGTGGATGCCAGTTCTGTCTCTGAGACAACACCTACATTAAAAATAGGTTTTGCGGCAACACATTTAAACTGCAACCCTCGAACAAAGAAATCAAAACAAACACTTGATGTCAATACCACAGACAACGTTTAGTATCTGGAAAGCACTCAAAATGAAGAGTTTAATTAAATTTGATTTAATGATCTCATCTGAGGTGTTTTTTTTTGGCATCAGTAGTTTTCCTTGCTGCACTATCTCAAAGCCTCTGTAGCTCCTATACAGCAACCAGGGTTGCAAACTTATTTTGCTGTGAATTAACATTATTCCTGAGATAACTGTATGTCACAATGGTGGCACTTACTTCCTCCTGCTAAAATTCAGAATTGAGAACAGTTGAATTTAGGACATAACTAATAACGTGCCTTATAAAACTTACAAGAAAACAACAAAACTCTGCTGGTCTTCCTATTTCCTAGTCAACAGGCCAGCCAGCATTAAACTTGCGACTTTATCCAACTTCAGTTGTGCAATTTCGAAATGTTAGTCTATTAAAACTTTGAGAAAATTACATTATTACAAAATTATTTTAACAGTGCAATATCTTTTTGTACGATTAAGACATATTTAATACCTTTATAGTACCCCAAAATTCTATGTGTTTACTTATTAGGGCAACATAAAAAGCTACATATAAAAGTACTATATTACATTGATAAGCTATAAATCAAGTTATCGGCATTGTTTACAATAAACAAAAACTACCCTGCCAAAGGTAACCACAAAACTGCTTCGAGAAGAGACCCAAATGCACAGGAAAGGCATCTTGCGTAGAGTCTCCGCAAAAAGGCAGAGCAGGAACAGCCTCTTTAGGGTTAGGTGAAACCCAACAAGCTAAGCCCCTGGGCCTCAAAAAATCCTGTCCAAGAAGCAAGGGGCCGATATAGAAGCTGAGGCCCACATGGGACACTGCGTCTAGCTCTGGAAGGAAGTCGGCGAGGAGCGGCGCGGGGAGGTGCACCCCGGAAAGCCCAGTCCGCAGGCCGGGGGCCACTTGGCGCAAACGCGCGCTCAGGGCCTGCCCCTAGGCTCCCAGAAATCTGGTCACCGAACGCAGGTCAGCTCGGGGCGGGTGCAGGGTCACAGGACACGCGGTGAACCACCAGACGCTGCGGGCCCAGGCCCACACCTGTGTAACTCGGGACGCGTCAGGCGCGGCGAGCCCCGGCTGCTCCCCGGAGGCGCGGGGCCGAGGGGGCCCGAGGGCAGCGGCGGGGTCGGTCACGGTGACTCCTCGGCCGCTGCAGCTTCTCATTCCCTCTCCCTCCCCTATTCCGGAGGAAGAACGGGCAGCAGCTACTGGCGCGACTGCGAATGACAAGCAGGTACAGGCAGGAGTGCTAGGAAGCCACTCAGGCGAGATGTTCAAATGAACGCGTCCATCTTGGGTTTCCCGTCCTGCCTCGCGCAGGGGCGGGGCGGGGTGGAGCGTCGCGGGAGGCGCGCGGCAGGGCCTGGGTCCTAGCGCCTGCGCAGCTGCGGGAAGAAAGCGTAGGGCAAGATTTGCAGGGTGCTTCATCTCCTTGCGCGCCACGTGGATCTCCGAATCCGGCCTGCGTCTGCTGGAGTGTGTACCGTGATAGGTCCCTCCTAGCATCCAAGATCTTTCTCCAGCTCATGTCGTTACAACTGAAACTGCCTCTTAACTCTGAATGAGGAGATATTCAGGCTAGTTTCACTCCAGTCTCCTGGTCCCCAAACGGGAGCTAGGTGCTTCCAGGCTTAGGACAGAAAGGGACGTGCTGATTTTCTCTCTTTGGCAGGGCACTTTAACTTTTTTGGTTCCGGACCCTTTGAAAAGTTGACGAAAGTTAGGCAGCCCCCCCCCATAAAAATGTAGGGTGCAATTTCTGAGCTTCACAGACACCCCAAGCTATTCATAGACAGGGGTTAATCCAGCTTTATCCCTCCCTCTGTGTTTGTGGATTCAACTGTACAATACCACAGTTACAGAAACTAGAAAACTTTTCCTAAGCTCTAATCTCCCATTGCGTGATATCTCTGGGTTAAAAGTAATGATAAGCGTGTTATTGCCTAAAAAATAAAGTTCAAGTGCTTCATCCAGAAATGTAAAGTGGGCCGAAACTTTACGTCCACTGGGATTCCCCTAACACGTTTTGCACTTCGTGGCCCTGGTATCTTGGTTCATTATCTTCCTTTTATTTGAAATGTCAGCCTTCAGGGTTTAGTTCAAATGCCCTTTCTCAGAATTCTTCGCTCCAACAGGAAAGAGGCTGCTGAGGACTGAAAGTTTCTGTCCCATCTAAATTCGTGTGTGGAAACGTAATGCCCCATGGGAAGGTATTAGGAAATGGGACTTTTAGGAGGTGCTGAGATCATAAGGGTGGAGCCTACATGAATGGGATTAATGTTCTTCTAAAAGAAACCCCACAGAACTCCGGGCCCCTGCCACCAAGTGAGGACACAGCAAAAGACAGCTATCAATGAAGCAGACAGCAGGTGTCACCAGATACCCAATCTGCCAGCGCCCTGATCTTGGACATCCCAGGCTTCAGAACTGTGAGAAATAAATATTTGTTGCTTATAAGCCAGGCAGTTTATGGTACTTTTGTTACGGCAGCCCTAAAGGACTAAGCCAGAGACTCTTTAAGAAGCTTGAGTAGACCTGCCTTTCACTATAGTCATTTGCCTGAAACCAAAATACCCCAGACTTCCCTGGCATGATACGAGGAGCAAATTTTGATCAAGGCAAATTGATCAGCAGGAACAAGGCCAGAAGGAGCCAGACAAATAAATTCCCTTTTCTTCTCCCCCAGGTGGACTAGTGTGAGGCATGGTTTCTCTGCACCACCTGTCAGGAGATGTGTGTGGCTGAGCGCGCCACCTGCCAAGCTGATCCCTGATGTTCTGGCATCCTGTGTGAAGCAGCTTCAACTCAGCACTTCTTGTCCTTCCTGCTTCCTTTCCCTTTTCCTTCATGCTCTCCAGCTTGAACATCAACACTCATCAAACTTGTCTTTTAAGGAATGCAGGCAGCATAAGCCATAAAGAGCTTCTTATGCTGCTAGTTATCCAATATGTAAAGCAAAGTCACTGAAAGGATTCAACTCAGCTCTCTGTCCTGAGTGTTCCCCTGCTGTTCGCAAATTCTCTCAAGATGCTTCTCTGCAACCTCAGCTGACAATGCCCTCTGTGAAGACACCAAGGGGGATGTTGACATTGGCCCTCCAGTAGTCTCAAAGACCATCCGTCCTCAGGTGGCAGAGCAGGACTGTGTTCCCCGCAAAGTGGCCAAACACGTCATTCTCTCCCACCGCAGCACTCCAGAGTCAATGACAGCACTGCTTGCTCTCATAATCTGACAAAATCTCTTAAGAAAGCAAATCTAGCTTCTACCTCTAACCTCCACTCCTGGGGGTCCAAACCACAAACCCGGAAGTTTCAGAGAACAGTCATCTCCTGTTATCTCCATCATCCTCCCATTCTCTTCTGCTAGCATTTGAGGTATCCCCTTGGTCAGAACATGGAAGCCCTGGTGTAGACTCCTACAGGCAGCCACTTTACTGCACTTCTGCCATGTCCTCCAAAGAAGCATGGATTACCTTGAGGCCTCCCGAGGTTGCATTTTGGATACAGATACAGGTGTATCCAGTATTATGAAGTAGATCTCTTCTGTTGGTGTACTTACCCAGTAATTAGCAAAATTCTCCATATTTAATTGGTGTGCCAAAAAAATGAATAAAATCCCTATTTGTCCCTTTTAATCTATTTGTGACAAAATATACAAGTTTCTGCATTAGCTATTGCTGCATAACAATATTGCCACAAAATGTGTGGGTTAGAATAATATATATTTATTATGTCACAATTTCTGTGGGTCGGGAGAGAGACGTATATGGATCTTCTGCTTAGGCAAGGCTGCGATCAAGGTGTTGCTTGGCGTATGGTCTCATCCAGGGCTCTGTTGGGGAAAGTTCTGCTCCCAGGCTCACTCAGAACTCAGTTTCTTGTGGTTATAGGACTAAGGGCTTCAGCATTTTGTTGACTGTCAGCAGGAGGTTGTCAGAAACTAGAGGCCACCCACAGTTCCTTGCCACTTGGAGTTCCCCAATATCATCAAAGCATGCAAGCCAAGAAGGCAACAGCGCTTACTAGCAAGAAGTCAGTCACAATACCACAAAAGTGACATCTAATCACCTTTGAGGGTTAGAAGGAAGTCACCCTCAGGGGTGAGGGAGCATTACATAAGGAAGCAGGGAGCACTGGAGGCCTTCTCAGAAGCAACCCACTGCTGTCTCCAACATCTATCTGGTAACTATAAGGCCTTAGACTACCCAGTTTAACTGAGAGTGAAATGTATGCCAGGTTCTTCCTCTCTTCTGAGCCCTTGCTGCTACCCTCCTCTGCCCTTCCTCTCTGGGCCTGCCCAGGGCCCTATATCTGCCTCTCTACCAGGCCTGTACTGGGCCCACAGCTAACCACATCCCACCCTCCAGTTCTCAACAACTTCATAATCTCAGAAACTATGAGAGGACTTTGGTTAAAGCCAAGTTTTCAGTGTTTTAACTACTGCAGAGGAGAGACAGACTGCTTCTCAAATGCCTGAAATCATATGTGACTTTTATAAATTTGAAGAAAAAGGACCCAAAAAGTCAGGGGACCATTACCAGTTCATTTACATGGTAAGTGAATAACAAGAGGTACAATTAATGAGCTATAACATAATGCTTTCTGAACGTATTCAGTTTTCTAAAACATAGTTCGCAAATGTGAAGTCAACTCAAGGATAGAGGTTAGGATTTATATTTGAAGTAGAGTGACCAATCATCCCAGTTTTCCCAGGACTGGGGTTTCCCAGGACACAGGACTTGCAGTTTTAAAACCAGACGTCCCACATCAAATGAGACTACTGTCACCCTCAATTGAAATGACAAAAGACAGGCTTTATACACAGCTGAGCAAACCCTTACTTTCTTGGATCTTGGGTATTGGGACAGTTCAGGGACATGAACCCCTATATATAAAACAGCATATAAAATACAGTGTCTTCTCCATTTCAAACACATGGCTTGCCTGGATGATCCAACTTTATGTCTCACAACGTCTTTGCAAAAAACACTTGAAAGATCAGGAACAATTTTCAACATTGCATTGAGCAAAGAGGAAGCCTAAAAACCTAGGAAATTAGGGGTTTTATTCATTTAATCAAAGCCTGTCCCATCTTAAAGATAAGGTTCATATTTCTGATCAAAAATTTTTCTTTATCAAACAGATGGTTTACAATATTTTGATTACACAATTTGAATGTTAGCTTTTCCAATAATGACCCATTTTCCCCAAGAAAAACACAACAATCAGACAACTATAATTAGAGATTAAACTGAGAGTAGGTGGCATGTGGAAACTAAATAATAAAAGATTGTGTTCAACCATTTTTTTTTCCAAAGGCAACTCAGGTTAGTTTGATTAGTACGTTTTATAACAAGTTCTTGCTTCTCACTTCTGATTTTATTTTATTTATTTATTTTTTTATTTATCTGACAGACAAAGATCACAAGTAGGCAGAGAGAGAAAGAGAAGGAGGAAGCAGGTTCCCTGCTGAGCAGAGAGCCCGATTCGGGGCTCAATCCCAGGACCCTGGGATCATGACCTGAGCCAAAGGCAGAGGCTTTAACCCACTGAGCCACCCAGGCACCCCTCACTTCTGATCTTAACCAGCAATCCTTTACTGGTTTAGGCCTCTGAGTCTCTTTGCTATTACTATACTTGCTAAACTAGTAGGCCACAAGACTTGACATGGTGACGGTAATGGACTTCTTCATAATACAGTGAATATGTTATTGTACGGTACAGAATGGCTACCTGAAGTACAAATGGCAGCAAGCAGTCACTCTGTGGAGGGGACAACAGTTCCCATAAAGTAGCAAGCAACAATTAAGGTAGTGCTTTCTAAAAACCCTCCATGATAAAAGTATTCTTAGCCATCATTCATGCCTAACCGATCCCAGGTAGGGAGAATTTACCAAGTGAGGGTGACTAGTTGATGCTGGTTGAGAAGAAGTAACACCATATTCCGAGAACTACACAGCTTGAATTCTCACTTGCCTCTTTAATAGTTTCAGGGTCTATGTATAAGTGTGTATTTATATGTATATGTGTGTATACATATGTATACATATATACAATATATGTATACATATATAGTCTTTACATTTCCACCTCTGCAAAAAAAAAAAAAATGCTTTCCAATTTCCACAGGTAAATATGTGCTGTGTATCATTCTCTATAGCTTTTTTTAAAAGATTTTATTTATTTACTTGACAGAGAAAGAGATCAAAACTAGACAGAGAGGC
Organism: Martes martes; assembly: GCF_963455335.1. Classification (NCBI taxonomy): domain Eukaryota; kingdom Metazoa; phylum Chordata; class Mammalia; order Carnivora; family Mustelidae; genus Martes; species Martes martes. Next base: position 102,912,183 of record NC_137896.1, on the reverse strand, counting down.
AGGCAGAGAGAGAGGCAGAAGCAGACTCCCTGCTGAGCAGAGAACCTGACATGAGGCTCCATCCCAGGACCCTGAGACCATGACCTGAGCCCAAGGCAGAGGCTTAATCCATTGAGCCAGCGAGGCACCCCTCTCTGTAGCTTTTTAAGAATTCTGAAGGGTGTGAAATTTTACCCTATCTGCCTGCCACAGTTCCATGAATGCCAGTGGAAGCCAGAAAACCACTGGGTCAGAGATGAAGGATAATTTATTGCTTGCAGCTGTAACAGCCCAGTAGCCACATTATTGTGCCAGTGCCCTGAGCCCCAATTCCCAGAGTGGGGCGAGGAGGGCCACATGACAGCTGCATACACATTGGGTTGCATCACGGGAAAGGAACAGTGAGATTAGAAAAACCTTTAGTAGTGGGCAGTAAGAACATCTGCCCTTTGCTCAAAAGGAGACACAATCTCTGTCTTTAAAGGCTATAAACAAACCTGCCCTTTGCACCAGATACAGACACTATTTCTATCTTCCAAAGGAACAAGGTCAGACTGCCCCCTTGAAAGGCAAGCAGAAGTGTCTCCCAGCATGGCAAAGTACAACTCTATCATGGATCAAAGTTTCTTCCATACAGGTAAGTTAAAAGACACAGAATCTAATTTCACAACAGTTATGTATTAGTCATTTCTTGCTCTGTAACATTACCAGAAACCTAGCGGCAATCCACATTTATTATTATCTCACAGTTTCTATAGAATATTAAAATAACATGTTTGTTATTTTATACCACTAAATTTGGGGTCACTTGTTGCACAGCAATAGACATTTGGAACAGACAGTCGGTGAGGAATTAACACACATCTGAGAAAACTGTAGTAGAAATCTGTAGAAATCTATACTAGCTCCTACACCCATCCTCCCCCAAAATTCATATCCACCTAGAACCTCAGAATGTGACCTTATTTGGAAATGGGGTCTTTGCTAATATAGTCAAGTTAAAGTGAATTTATACCAGACTATGGTTAAACCTAATCCAATGATTAAAATCCTTCTGAAAAAAAAAAGAGAGAGAGAGAGAAAGAAAGAAAGAAACTTTGGACACAAAGGCATAGACACACGCAGAAGGAAGATGGCCATGTGAAGAAGGAGGAAGAGATTGGAGTCATGTTGCCAAAAGCCAAGGAACACCAAAGATTATTGGCAACCACCAGAAGCTAGGAGAGAAACATGGGATAGTTTCTCCTTCAGAATCTCCAGAAGGAACCAACCATGTCAACATTTTGATTTTGGACTTCTCACCTCCTGAACTGTGAGAGAATAAATTTCCATCATTTTAAGCCACTCAGTTTATGGTAATTGTTACAGCAGCCCTAAAAAATTAATACAGCATCTAACACTAAAACAAAAACAATAAAAAGCAACTTGGAGTAAAGGGAGAATATAGAGAGAGAAGACAACTTCTCAAAAAAAAAAAGTAAGATTTTCAAACAGATAAGAGAAGTTAAATGATATGGTAATGTGAACTAGGAAAAGTATACCATAAAAAGGAATAGCCAGAACAAAAAAGAATTCTAAGAAATTAAAAATGTAGTTACAGAAAGAAAAATATTCACTAGAACAGTTATAAAGTGAAGCTTTCCCAGAAAGTAGGACAAAAGGACAGGAAAATGGAAAGTAGGTAAGAAAATTAGAAGAATGGCCCAAGAAATCAAAATTCAAGCACGAGTTCCAAAAAGAGAGAATAGGAAAAAGAGCACAGAATCAATAAAACCACCGAAATTGTCCAGAGTGTGATTTACTTATTAAAAGGACCCACCTTTTTCTCATTCCCACGGTGAATGAGAAAAGATGTACACCAACTCTTATTTCTGAATTTCAGATACATTTTTGAAGAGATAAAACAGATCTTCTACACAAAGTGTTAGTAGTCAGAATGACTTCAGACCCATGGTAGACTGACTGCATTAAGGGCCCTAATTAAAGGCCTCCCTATATCCCTAAGCTTTGCCATGTAACTTTTTTTTTTAAAGAATTTTTTTTATTTATTTGACAGACAGAGATCACAAGTAGGCAGAGAGGCAGGCGGGGGCGGGGGGGGGGCGGGGGCGGGGCAGGGTCCCTGCTGAGCAGAAGGCCTGATGCAGGGCTCAATCCCAGGACCATGAGATCATGACCTGAGCTGAAGGCAGACGCTTTAACCCAGGTGCCCCTGCCATGTAACTTTATAATCCCTTTCTACTCTGACTATGGCCTTGGCCATATGACTTACATTGGTCAAAAGGACAGTAGTGGAGAGAACACTTGAAAAAAAAAAAAAAAAGGAAATCAGTGAGGTAACGGATGTGTTAATTAACTTGATGGAGAAAATCCTCTCACAATGGATACGTACATAAAATCATCATGTCGTACACCTGAAATATATTACAATTGTAGTTGTCAACTATGCCTCTCAATAAAGTTGAAAAAAAGAGAGGGTGGGTTATAGGGGAAAAGTTAGATGCACAGATCCATGGATAGGTAGAGTTGAGAAACAGATACACACAAATAGGGTCAATTGGTATTTTTAAATCAACTTTATTTTTTTGAACAGTTTATCAGAAAAATTGAAAAGATAGTTCAGAGAGTTCCAGTAGATCCCACAATCTGTTTCCTCTGTGATTGATATTTTACATTTATCAAGTGTAAGGTAGGTACATTTATGAAGATTAATGAACCAATATCAATACATAATTAATTTAAAACCATGCTTTATTCAGATTTCATTAGTTTTTACCTAAAGTCTTTTTTCTGTTCCAGAATCCCATTTAGGATACAACATTACATTTAAGTAGCTGTGTTTCCTTAGGCTCCTCTTGTTTAAAAGAATTTTTTTTTAAAGATTTTATTTATTTATTTGACAGAGAGAGAGAGAGAGAGATCACAAACAGGCTGAGAGGCAAGCAGAGAGAGAGGGAAGCAGGCTCCCTGCCGAGCAGAGAGCTGGGATCTCAAAACCCTGGGATCATGACCTGAATTGAAGGCAGAGGCTTAACCCACTGAGCCACCCAGGCGCCCAGGCTCCTCTTGTTTATAACAACCTTGACAGTTCTGAGGAGTACTGGTCAGGTATCTTGTTTAATGTTCAACTGGAATTTGTCTGCTGTTTTTCTTCTGATTAGACTGGGGATAAGGATTTGAGAGAGGAAGATTATAGAGATAAAGTGACATTTCATCCCATCATATGTATACCAACCACATGACTTAGTACTGATTTTAACTGTGGTCCCCTGGCCAAAGTAGCATTTGTAACTTATTACTTTATATACTTTAAAATTACTGTTCCCCCTTGAAGAAAACAGTATGTGCAGCCCTCATTTAAAGAGTGGAGCCAATTGATTTTTTTTTTTTTTACAAAGTTGCAAAACAATTCAATGGAGGAAAAAGTCTTTCTGACAATTAGAGCTGGAAGAATTGGATATCCATGTGCAAACAAAAAAAAAAAGAGAGAGAGAGAAACTTGATCTGTACTTCATACTAGTTATTCAAAATGGATCAAAGACTTAAATGTAAAAGTAAGGGGTACCTGCGTGGCCTAGTGGGTTGAACCTCTGCCTTTGGCTCAGGTCATGGTCTCAGGAATCTGTATGGATCCCTCCATCGGGCTCTCTGTTCAGCAGGGAGCGGGCTCCCCCCAATCCCCCCACCTCTCTCTGCCCGCCTCTCTGCCTACTTGTAATCTTTCTCTCTCTGTCAAATAAATAAATAAAATCTTTAAAAAAAAACGTAAAAGTAAAACTGTAAGACACTCAGAAGAGCAGAACATAGGTGTATATTTTTGTGACTTTGAATTAGACACTAATTTCTTAGATATGGCACCAGAAGCCCAAGGAATAAAAAAAAATTAGACTTCATAAAAATATTTATGATTTTGTGTTTCAAAGGATACTATCAAGAAAGTGCAAAGACAAGCCATGGAATGGGAGGAAATGTTTGCAAGTCATACATCTGCATTTATTATCTAGAATATGTGAAGAACTCAGGCGCCTGGGTGGCTCAGTTGGTTAAGAAACCCCTTCGGGGGGCGCCTGGATGGCTCCGTGGGTTAAAGCCTCTGCCTTCGGTTCCGGTCGTGATCCCAGGGTCCTGGGATCGAGCCCCGCATCGGGCTCTCTGCTCAGCGGGGAGCCTGCTTCCCCCTCTCTCTCTCTGCCGGCCTCTCTGCCTACTTGTAATCTCTCTCTCTCTCTGTCAAATAAATAAATAAAATCTTTAAAAAAAAAAAAAAAAAAAAAAAAAGAAACCCCTTCGGGACGCCTGGGTGGCTCAGTTGGTTAAGCAGCTGCCTTCGGCTCAGGTCATGATCCCAGCGTCCTGGGATCGAGTCCCACATCGGGCTCCTTGCTCGGCGGGGAGCCTGCTTCTCCCTCTGCCTGCCACTCTGTCTGCTTGTGCTCACTCTCGCTCCTCCCTCTCTCTCTCTCTCTGACAAATAAATAAATAAATCTTTAAAAAAAAAAAAAAGAAAAAAGAAACCCCTTCGGCGGGGCGCCTGGGTGGCTCAGTGAGTTAAACCCTCTGCCTTCAGCTCAGGTCATGATCCCGGGGTCCTGGGATCGAGCCCCGCATCAGGCTCTCTGCTCAGTGGGGAGCCTGCTTCCTCCTCTCTCTCTGGCAGCCTCTCTGCCTACTTGTGATTTCTGTCAAATAAAAAAATAAAATCTTAAAATTAAAAAAAAAAAGAAGCCCCTTCGGCTCAGGTCATGATCCTGGAGTTCCAGGATTAAGTCCCGCATCGGGCTCCCTGCTCAACGGAGGGTCTGCTTCTCCCTCTGACCCTCTCCACTCTCATGCTCTCTCTCCCTCTCTCATTCTCTCTCTTTAAAATAAATAAATAAAATCTTAAAAAAAAAAAGAACTCCTATAACTCAACATAAAAAGACAATACAATTTAAAAATGGGCAAAGGATTTGAAAAGACATTTCTCCAAAGAGGATAAACAAATGGACCAAAAAAATGGACATGATAAGATGATCAATATCATTAGTCATCAGGGAAATGCAAATCTCAAAACAGTGAGATACCATTTCACACCCATTAGGGTGGCTGTAACCCAAAAGTTGTACGATAACAAATGTTGACGAGAATGTGAAAATATTGGAACCCTCCTACATTAGTGGTGAGAATGCAAAATCGTGTAGCCACTCCGTAAGACAGTTTGACACATCCTCAAAAAATTTAAACCTGCAGTTACCATCTGACCCCGCAATTCTACTCCCAGGTATATACCCAAGAGAACTGAAAATATATGCTCACATAAACATTTCTACATGAATGCTGTAATAACAGCATTATTCATTATAGCCATAATATTCATAATTAATTCATAATTAATAACATCATTATTCGTAATAGTGGAAGTAACCCAAATGGCCATCAACTGATGACTGGACAAACAAAATGTGGCATATGCATGCAATGGTGTATTATTCAGCTATAAAAGGGAATGAAATCTTGATACATGCTACAACATGAATGCACCTTAAAAATACGATGCCTAATGAAAAAATTCAGTCACCAATGGCCACATGTTGTGTAATTCCATTTATAATGAAGGCCTGGAATAGGCAGAGCTCTACAGACAAATTAGTGGTTGCCAGGGACTGGGGGTTTGGACAGAGGGTGAGGATGGAGGAGCAGAAAATGACTGCTAATAGGTATGGGGTTTCTTTTGGGGTTGATGAAATGCTCTAAAATAATGATGGTTAGGGTGCCTGGGTGGCTCAGTGGGTTAAGCCTCTGCCTTCGGCTCGGGTCATGATCCCAGGGTCCTGGGATCAAGCCCCGCATTGGGCTCTCTGCTCAGCGGGGAGCCTGCTTTCTCCTCTCTCTCTGCCTGCTTCTCTGCCCACTTGTGATCTCCATTCAAATGAGTAAATAAAATCTTTTAATAAATAAATAAATAAAATAAATAATAAATAAAATAATAAATAAAATAATAAAAAATATAAATATAAAATATATAAAATATAAATATAAAATATAAAATAATAAATAAAATAATATAAAATATAAAATAATAAATAAAAATAAATAATAAAATAATGATGGTTGCACAAGTCTGTGAATGTACTAAAAACTGCTGAATTATATAGTTAAAAAGGGAGAATGTTATCCTATGTGAAATATATCTGAATCAAGCTCTTTTTTTTTTAAAAGAAATTCTTAGATAAGACACTAAAAGCACAGTCCAAAAAAGAAAAAGAAATAGTGAATTGAACCTCATCAAAATTAACACTTTTTGCTCTGCTAAAGACATTGTTAAGAGAAAGAAAAGCCAAGCCCAGATTGGAAAAGAATTTTGCAAGTCACATCAGTGACAGATAACTTTTATCCAGAATATATAAAGAATTCTCAAAACTTAAAAAAAGGAAACATACCACTTTATTCCTTGATAAAGCTTATTGTACTTAAATGAAATCTTCATCGTGATCATGGTTATAAATTGATTTATCCAATTATAACCTGGTAAAAAAGAAGACAGATTCTTAGTGAAGCTATGCAAAAAAAAAAAAAAAATTATGGTTAGGAAAGAAGAGAACTGGGTAAAGACACTTTGCATAATATTTAACCAATGTTACCATTATTCTGAGCAGTTTTGTAGATAAAGCTAACCAAGCTATATCATTAATCATAACATAATCTTTACTATACGTTTTCATTGTTAGCTTATAATCTACTTTATACTCTTTATGGGATTGCTTATTCTGAATTCCAAGGGGTCAGTTAGTACAAGATACTATATAAAGGATGTCTCATTACAGTTTGAACAAGTATGGCAGTAAAATTGGTGGTTAGAGATGAAGGAAAAAGCTTTTTGATATGTTCACTAAAAGTAGAATATTACCCATAATTAAATCAAAAGTAGGTTTCGCGGCTCCTGGGTTAAGCAGTGTATTTTCATGCATTTTTCTGCTTCAGGACTAAGAAGTCTGCAAAGCCTACCCCAGTCCTTTAGTTCAGGTTGACAGCAGTCTACGCTGACAATGTCAGTCCGTTCTGTATCTATGGTACAGTCCTTGACTGTGGTTCTTTTGGTGTTTCTTCCAAAGACCATTTCATCTCAGGCAAGAGGACCCTAAAGAGGAATTAATAGCTAGATTACCTCTAGCTATTTTGTTCCACACCCTTAGCTGTAGGCTTGTCTGGGCAGCTTGTGGCTGAAGTTAGCGGCATAGCTTTTAAGATTTCATAACACTTTATTGTTGCCCATGGAGCTTTCCCCTTAAATTGAGAGAAAAGAGAGATGCAGAAAGGGTTATTGACAAACAAGCCTTTGCAAGAGATTGTTACCTTTTGTGAGGAAAGGTTTTTTTTCTCTCTTGGACTCCCCCTTTTTTTTTTAAATTTTATTTATTTATTTATTTGACAGACAGAGATCACAAGTAGGCAGAGAGGCAGGCAGAGAGAGAGGAGAAGAGAGCCCGCTGAGCACAGAGCCCGATGTGGGACTCCATCCCAGGACTCTGAGATCATGACCTGAGCTGAAGGCAGAGGCTTTAACCCACTGAGCCACCCAGGCGCCCCTGGACTCCCTTTTTAAGATTTATTTACTTATTTCAGAGAGAGAGAGAAGGAGTGAGAGGTACAGAGGGTGAGGGAGAGAGAACCTCAAGCAGACTCCCTGCTGAGAGTGGAGCCTGACACAGGGCTTGATTCTATGACCCTGAGATCACCATCTGAGCTGAAACCAAGAGTTGGACGATTGACTGACTGAGCCACCCAGGCACTCCTTTCATACTCCCTTTTTTTTTTTTAAGATTTTATTTATTTATTTATTTGACAGGCAGAGATCACAAGTAGGCAGAGAGTCAGGCAGAGAGAGAGAGGAGGAAGGAGGCTCCCTGCCGAGCAGAGAGCCCGATGTGGGGCTCGATCCCAGGATCCTGAGACCATGACCTGAGCCGAAGGCACAGGCTTTAACCCACTGAGCCACCCAGGCACCCCTCATACTCCCTTTTAAAATGTTCACCCATACGGGGGCACTTGAGTGGTTCAGTGGGTTAAGCATCTGCCTTCCGCTCAGGTCATAATCCCAGGGTCCTGGGATCGAGCCCTGCATCGGGCTTCCTGCGCCGTAGAGAGCCTGCTTCTCCCTCTCCCTCTGCTGCTCTACCTGGTTGTGCTCGTTCTCTCTCTCTCTCTCTCTCACTGTGTCAAATAAATAAATAAAATCTTCTTAAAAATAAATACATAAGTAAAATAAAATTAAATGTTCACCCATACAAAAAGAACTACAAGCTTAGGTTTTACAGCTCCAGCCAAGGGTTAACAGGAAATCTGAAACTGAAAACACCAATCCAGCAGCTCCAACACACACACACATGCATGCGCACACACAGTCTTTGCACTCTAAGTGGTAAACAAACACATCAAAGAGCACAGAGAATGCGAGGAGATGACAGAAGTACAAGTATCCAAGTAGATGATCACAAGCTATTATCGGGGCACCTGAGTGGCTCAGTGGGTTAAGCCTCTGCCTTCAGTTCCAGTCATGATCCCAGGGTCCTGGGATCGAGCTCTGCATCGGGCTCCCTGCTCAGCGGGGAGCCTGCTTCCCCCTCTCTCTCTGCGTGCCTCTCTGCCTACTTGTGATCTCTGTCTGACTTGTGGTCTCTGTGACATAAATAAATAAAATCTTCAAAAAAAAGATTAAAAAAAAAAAGCTATTATCAATCAGATTCTGTTGTCTGCTACAATCTGCAGATTGTAATCTGTAATCTGCAGATCACCAGACAGCAGCCATTCCTGAGAAACCACCAAAACAAGACCCCTGTAATTTCAGAATGTGGTTCAGCAAATGGAATCTCATATCCTTACCATCCCCATTTTGCCAACAAACTATAAGAACTAGAAACTTCTTATTTTCAGAATGGTTTTGGCAAGCAAAATGGAGTCCTTTACGTGAACTAGTTCAGTTCTCCCTACAACTACAAAGGCAAAACACTTTGACTACTAGTATTTTGCACAAGAAGCTAAATGGAGTTGCATACAGGCATCAGCTCTGTTTCCCATTAAACTATAAAATCTAGATTTTTTTTTGAAGATTTTATTTATGGACTGAGACACAGCAAGAGAGACACAGGGAGAGAAGGAACACAAGCGGGGGCGGGGGTTGGAGAGGGAGAAACAGGCTTCCCGCTGAGCAGGGAGCCCGATGCGGGGCTCATCCCAGGACCCTGGGTTCATGACCTGAGCTGAAGGCAGACACCTAACGACTGATTCACCCAGGTGCCCCCCAAATCTAGATTTCTATGCTTCTGCTATGTTCTGTAGCCTACTGAATAACCCTCTACATCCACCGTCTCAGTGTTCCCCAGACTTCAAGTGTTGGACACTTGTACATCCAGAATGCTTTTACACTGATCTGAGACTCTGCTAAGCACCATCTGAGTGCCTCAGTGAATTCTAATGTCTAGACACTTACACATCCCAGATGTTGTTCAGCATAGTGAAGGAGTATTTTATCAACACCATCTCAGGTTTCCAAAAGTTACAAGGGTTGGACACTGGTGCTTCCAGTTTGTCATTTACTCCTCCAAATGCAGTCACTTATGTGCTCCAATACTTGTACTTCCCATATGTTGTTGGCTGTGATTTGAGCCTTTTAAACACACAATTCAAATTTGCCCTCCCCACCCCCACCACACACATGCAAACACGTGCAGATACATGAACTGAACAATTTCCAATCTGTTCAGCACGTGGAATGAGGTACCTTAAATGCCCCACTATCATGCCCCCAAAAATTCAAGAACTGAGCACTTGGCTTTCTACTGTGTTATTCAGCCTGCTGGCTGAATGAAGTATTCCAAAATTCTCTCGGCCCCATAACAAATTATAAATGCCAGACAGAGTACTTCCACTTTTTTTCCACCATGGTGAAAACATACACCACCTCATTTTTTTTTTAAAGACTTTAGTTATTTATTTGACAGAAAGATCACAAGTAGGCAGAGAGGCAGGCAGAGAGATAGGGGGAAGCAGGCTCCCCGCCGAGCAGAGAGCCCGACTCGGGGCTCGATCCCAGGACCCCGAGATCATGACCTGAGCTGAAGGCAGAGGCTTAACCCACTGAGCCACCCAGGTGCCCCACACCACCTCATTTTTATAACAAAATGGAACACTTGAATACTTGTACTGCTTCTCTTTTCAGGACACCCAATGGACTCTCTCACACGCCCAACATCACTTCCCCAGTGAACTGCAAAAGCCCAACAATTCTTTTATACAATTGTTCAATACATTGAGGGGCATCTTTAAACAGTACTATCCCTTTTCTTAGCTAGACAATTTTACTTTCAGTAAGTTTTGCAGTCTAGTGAATGGATTTTCGCACAAAAGAGTTCCCAACACCATGAAAGGAAATGCCTTTATTTCACTTTGGTAATCACTGTGCTGAATGTAAACTTTTACTTGTACCATTTCATTTTGCAATGACTACAAAAGCTATTGTACCATGTGGGCCTGGAGTCAGCTTGAGTTATTTTGCTAAAGTTCCTGTATGGCCCTGATTCCTGGTCAGGGCATGAAGCATACTGATTAATAATGTTGCTTTGTAATCATGGGTTTGTAGAGGTTCAAGCGGATTTGAACCAGCTTGTCAGCCTTGTTTATTGAAAACAGTGAGACAGATGATTTGCACCTGGTCTCAGCAAGACCCCCCCCCAAGAGGACTCTGCTGTTGAGGCTAGTTATGCCTCAGAAACATGTCTAGATGACCAAACAAAAATATAAAAATTCCTAGCTGAGCCTCTATTTCGGGCTCCCTTTTCCCCAGCTGTTTCAGGTGGTTCCTGATCCAAAAGAGAAAGTGCATCTTGCCACAGACCTTGCAGAAGGGAGGACAAAGGATCCTGTACCTGGCCTCTCTGGACCCCTTCCCATAAACTAACCTTTAACTGTGATGCATATTCTTACTTTATTGTTGTTTCTATCCATATTCTCTTTTTGTAACAAACTGTCGGAATTGGATCTGGTGAGTCTCCTTTAGCAATGGATTTCTGTGTAATTGCCAGTTAGCAGTTCTACAAGTACAGTGGCACACTCGTGTTAGATTCAGTATTCCTAGTGGATTACCTTCCCTACAACACAGGCCTCCAAGAGCTATACACTTGTACACTTAGTATATTGTTCGGTTCACTGAATGGAGACTCTTCCACGCACCATCTTTTTTGCCCAGGAAACTACAAGATGCTGTGGTTTCTTTCTTTCTTTCTTTCTCTCTCTCTCTTTTTTTTTTTTTTTTTTAAGATTTTACTTATTTATTTGACAGAGAGAGAGCACAAGCAGGGGGAGCAGCAGAGAGATAGAGAAGCAGGCTCTCCACTGAGCAGGGAGCCCGATGCAGGACTCAGTCCCAGGACTCCGGGATCATAAACTGAGCAAAGGCAGACTCTTTTTTTTTTTTTTTAAGATTTTTATTTATTTATTTGAGATAAAATGACAGAGACAGAGAAAGAGCACAAACACGGGGAGCAACAGGCAGAGGGAGAAGCAGACTCCCTGCTAAGCAGGGAGCCAGATGCAGAGCTCGATCCCAGGACTCTGGGATCATGACCCGAGCCAAAGGCAGCCACTCAACCAACAGAGCCACCCAGGCATCCCCAAAGGCAGACTCTTAACCAACTGAGCCACCAAGGTGCTCTGATGTTGGGTTTTCCTTAAGATTTGGGGCACTGGGGTGCCTGGGTGGCTCAGTCAGTTAAGCATCCAATTCTTGCTTTCAACTCAGGTCGTGATCTCATGGTCAAGAGATCAAGCCCCACATCAGGTGTGGCACTCAGCATGGAGTCTACTTGAGATTCTCTCTCTCCATCTGCCCCTCCCAGCACTGCGCCTGTGCACGTGTGCGCTCTCTCTCTCGAAAAAAAAAGAAAAAGAAAGAAAGATGTGGGGCACTCTAAGTTGACTATCTTATTGTCACCACCCAGTTCCCCAGCAAATTTTGAGAACTGAGCACATACATATACATGTTGCTCAGCATACTGAATAGAGTCCAAGAAGTCAGGGAGCTTGAAATACACAGTGTTGGAATGTCATTATATGGTATATATAATCACAGTATCCCTAAAAGGATACTGTGAAGGAGTGACTGTGGTCCAAGTACTGATATCTTCAAGGAATGAGAGAGAAAGCCCCAGGGGTCTATAGATAACTGCAGCAAACAGGGCTGGTAACGTAATGATCAAAGCCATAAACTTTAGAGACTTTAGAGACTTTCAAAGCCAAAGACCAGGGAATGGTCTTAAGGCAGGAAGGAGAACCCCACCTCAGCACTCAGGAACAAGAGGGAATGTGAGTGTGCAAGCCAAGGTTCTGCTAAGGAAATCCAGGGAACTGTGACTGGAAGACCGTGAATGGCTGCTGAGTGAGTGAGTCCAGGCTATGACTAGCATGAGGGCTCATGGGACTGGCTCCCTGAGGGAGGTTTTGTGCATATGTCCTAGGTATTGATATTATATCTGAATTGAACACTTGCTCAGTCGATGTCTGTGAAATGGTGAATGAATGAATGGCTCCCTGGCACTGAAAGAGGGATGAAGCCATTACTCAGTACATCCTCACTCAGAGTATCCTGAGGCCAAGCCAGGTGTGTAAATACTATATTGGGTGGTCTGCACTATGTGAAATTGGACAAAAGGAGACCAGCTCTGAATTGGGGGCCCATGTGTTAGACTGGAAGTAGGAAGGGGAAGTAAATTACAAACTGCATCTGGGGACAAGGCTGAAACGGTAAGTGTGGGATACCAGGAGGACAAAGAGAAGTAGGGTTTGGGTTTCCAATGGGGTGGTTGAGAATGAGTCCCTACATATTTCATATGTGCTCATGGGGAGTTCAACTGGAAGTTTTTGGGTTTTTTTTTTTATTGTGCTATGTTAGTCACCATAAAATATGTCATTAGTTTTTGATGCAGTGTTCCAAGATTCATTGTTTATGTACAACACCCAGTGCTCCATGCAATACGTGCCCTCCTTATGTACCCCAATGTTCATAGCAGCAATGTCCACAATAGACAAACTGTGGAAAGAGCCGAGATGCCCTTCAACAGACGAATGGATAAAGAAGGTGTGGTCCATATACAAAATGGAATATTACTCAGCCATCAGAAAGGATGAATACCCAACTTTTGCATCGATTGGAAGTCTTAAATCTAGTCACTGTTATGTTGAACACAGTCAGTTCAGATTGTCATCACACTGCCCCTTGATTTGGGGCATAGCCCTCTACACTTGAAACACTGGGGGTAGTCTTCCCTAGACCCTGGATGAATGCAACTACGGGCCCTTGACATTCCTTCTTTTTCTTAGGTAATTAACAGTAGGGGCTCCTCCTTGTTATACACAGACTCTTAGTAAATGTAAGATACGTAGAGGGCATTTAAGTATGGGTTCCACAGTGGTGTCGCCCTGCTGAAGTTGTACACATATAGCATTTGGGGCCAGAGGTCCTATTAGCATGGAAATATTGGTTTAGTGTGGGGGTCTAATTTTTTTTTTTTTTTGGTTCAAATTTCCCTTCACATATTTGATCACTTGAATAATTAAGACATGAAATTACAATGTCATGGACTTTCCGAGATGGCAGAGGAGTAGGAGACCTTAGTTTTGTCTGGTCCCAGGAATTCATCTAGATACCTATCAAATCATTATGAACACCTGTGAACTCAAACGGAAATCTAAGAAAAGAACTGCTACAATTCAACAAATAGAAAAGCAATCACATTCTGCAACAACATGGTGACAAAACTCACTTCAAAAAGGAGAACAAGGGGCGCCTGGGTGGCTCAGTGGTTTAAGCCTCTGCCTTTGGCTCAGGTCATGATCCCAGGGTCCTGGGATCGAGCCCCGCATCGGGCTCTCTGCTCAGCAGGGAGCCTGCTTCCCCCTCTCTCTCTGCCTGCCTCTCTGTCTACTTGTGATCTTTGTCTGTCAAATAAATAAATAAAATAAAATCTTTAAAAACAAAAAACAAAAAAACAAAAAGGAGAACAAGAGGTAGTACTAACTGACTGCTAGGGACCTAATCAGTATGGATGTAAGTAAGATGTCAGAACTAGAGTTCAGAATAACAATTATAAAGATACTAGCTGGACTTGAAAAAAGAAGACAGTAGAGAATCCCTTTCTGGAGAAATAAAAAGACTAAAATCTAATCAAGTCAAAATCAAAAAGGCTATTAATGAGATGCATTCAAAAATGGAGTCTCTAACCGCTAAGATAAGTGGGGCAGAGTAGAGAATTGGTGATATAGAAGACAAAATGATGGAGAATAAAGAAGCTGAGAAAAAGAGAGATAGACAACTACTGGATCATGAGGGGAGAATTCAAGAGATAAATAATACCATAAAATGAAACAATAATAGAATAATTGGGATCCCAGAAGAAGAGGAAAGGGTGGAGAGGGGCAGAAGGTAATTGGAACAAAGTAAAGCTGAGAAGTTCCCTAATCTAGGGAAGGAAACAGGCATTCAAGTCCAGGAGGCACATAGAGTCCCCCTCAAAATTAACGAAAATAGGTAAACACTTCAACATACAATATCTCAGAGATAAAGAGAAGATCCTGAAAGCAGCTCAGGATAAGAGGTCCATAACCTACAAAGGTAGAAATATTAGACTGGCAGAAGACCTATCCACTGAGACCTGGCAGGCCAGAAAGGACAGGCATGATTATGCAGGATACTAAATGAGAAAAATATGCAGCCAAGAATATGTTATCCAGCAAGGCTGTCATTCAGAATAGAAGGAGAAATAAAAAGCTTCCAGAACAAACAGAAACTAAAAGAATTGTGATCACTAAATTGGCCCCACAAGAAATATTAAAGGGAATTTTTTAAGTGAAGAGAGAGCCCAAAAGTAATATAGTCCACAAAGGAACAGAGTGATCTTACAGTGATTTTACAGGTAATACAATGGCATTAAATTCATATCTTTCAACAGCTACTGTGAATGTAAATGGCCTAAAACCCCTAGTCAAAAGACACAGGGTATCAGATTGGATTAAAACAAACAAGACCCATCAGTATGTTTTCTGCAAGAGACCCATTTTAGACCCAAAGACACCTCCAGATTGAATGTGAGAGGGTGGAAAGCCATTTATCATGCTAATGGACATCAAAAGAAAGCTAGGGAAGCAATCCTTCTATCAGACAAATTAGATTTTAAACCAAAGACTGTAATAAAAGATGAGGAAGGACACAATATCATAATTAAAAGGTCTATCCAACAAGAAAATCTAACAATTGTCAATATTTATGCCTCTAACATGGAAGCAGCCAATTATATATACCAATTAATAATAACATTAAAGAAACACATTTATAAGAATACAATAATAGTAGGGGATTTTAACACTCCACTCACTGTAATGGATAGATCACCGAAGAAGAAGATCAACAAGGAAAGAAGGGCTTTGAATGACACACTGGACCAGATGGACTTCACAGGTATATTCAGAGCATTCCATCCTAAAGCAACAGAATCCTCATTCTTTTCAAGTGTACATGAAACATTCTCCAGAATAGATCACACAGTGGGTCACAAATCAGTTCTCAACTAGTACCAAAAGATTGGGATCATTCCGTGCATATTTTCAGACCACAGTGCTTTGAAACTTGAACTCAATCATAACAGAAAATTTGGAAAGAACTCAAATACATGGAAGTTAAAGTGCATCCTACTAAAGAATGAATGGGTTAGCCAGGAAATTAAAAGAATTAGAAAAATTCATGGAAACAAGTGAAAATGAAAATACAACTGTTCAAAACTTTGGGATGCAGCAAAGGCAGTCCGAAGAGGGAATAATATAGCAATACAAGCCTTTCTGAAATAGAAAACTTGAATAGACCCATAACCAGCAAGGAAACTGAAGCAGTAATCAAAAATCTCCCAACAAACAAGAGGCCAGGGCCAGATGGCTTTCCAAGGGAATTCTACCAAACATTTAAAGGAGAATTAATACCTAGTCTTCTGAAGCTGTTTCAAAAAAATAGAAATGGACAGAAAATTTCCAAACTCCTTCTCTGAGGCCAGCATTACATTGATCCCAAAACCACACAAAGACCCCACCAAAAAGGTGAATTACAGACCAATATCCCTGATGAAAATGAATGCAAAAATTCTCACCAAGATACTAGCCAATGGAACCCAACAGTCCATTAAAAGGATTATTTACCACCACCAAGTGGAATATTTCTGGGATGCAAGGGTGGTTCAATATCCACAAATCAATCAATCAATGATACACTACATTAATAAAAGAAAGGACAAGAACTGTATCATCCTGTCAAGAGATGCAGAAAAAGCACTTGACAAAGTACAGCATCCTTTCTTGATTAAACCTCTTCACTGTGTAGGGATAGAAGGAGCATACCTCAATATCATAAAGGCCAAGTACAAAAAGCCCACAGCTTCTCAATAGGGGAAAAACTGAGAGCTTTCCCCCTAAGCTCAGGAACACTGCAGGGATGTCCACTATCACCCCTGTTGTTCAATATAGTATTAGAAGTCTTAGTCTCAGCAGTCAGACAACAAAAAGAAATAAAAGGCATCCAAATCAGCAAACAAGAAGTCAAACCCTCACTCTTCACAGATGACATTATACTTTATGTGGAAAACCCCAAACACTCCAACCCCAAATTGCTAGAATTCATATAGGAATTCAGCAGTGTCCCAGGATATAAAATCAATGCACAGAAATCAGTTGCATTTCTATATACTAACAAGGAGACAGACACAAGAGAAATTAAGGAGTCCATCCCATTCTACAATTGCACCAAAACCCATAAGATACATAGGAATAAACCCAACCAAAGAGGCAAAGGATCTTTACTCAGAAAACTGTAGAATATGCATGAAAGAAACTGAAGCAGACATAAAGAAATGGAAAAACATTCCATGCTCATAGATTGGAAGAACAAATATTGTTAAAATGTCTATGCTCCCTAGAGCAATCTACATATTCAAAGCAATCCTATCAAAATACCAACAACTTTTTTCACAGAGCTGGAACAAACAATCCTAAAATTTGTATGAAACTAGAAAAGCCAATAGCCAAAAGAATGTTGAAAAAGAAAACCAAAGCTGGTGGCATCACAATCCCTGACTTCAAGCTCTATTGCAATGCTGTAATCGACAAGACAGTATGGTACTGGCACAAAAACAGACACATAGACCAATGCAACAGAATAGAGAAGTCAAGACCTTCAACACTATGGTCAACTAATCTTCAACAAAGCAGGAAAGACTACCAATGGAAGAAAGACAATCTCTTCAACAAATGGTGTTGGGAAAATTGGACAGCCACATGCAGAAAAATGAAACTGGACCATTTCCTTACGCCACACACAAAAGTAGACTCAAAATGGATGAAAGGCTTAAATGTGAGTCAGGAATCCATCAAAATCCTAGAGGAGAACACAGGCAGCAACCTCTGTGACTTTGGCCGCAGCAACTTCTTGCTAGACGTGTCTCCAAAGGCAAGGGAAACAAAGGCAAAAATGAACTATCAGGGCTACATCAAGATAAAAAGCTTTTGCTCAGGAAAGGAAAAAGTTGAAAAAACCAACAGACAACCGACAGAATAGGAGAAGATATTTGCAAATATCCTACCAGATAAAGGGCTAGTATCCAAAATCTATAAAGAACTTACCAAACTCAACACCCAAAGAACAAATAATCCAATCAAGAAATGGGCAGAAGAGGGGCGCCTGGGCGGCTCAGTCGTTAAGTGTTTGCCTTCGACTCAGGTCATGATCCCAGGGTCAAGCCCCGCATCAGGCTCCCTGCTTGGTGGGAAGCCTGCTTCTCCCTCTCCCACTTCCCTGTTTGTGTTCTCTCTCTCACTGTCTCTGTCAAATAAATAAATAAAATCTTAAAAAAAAAATGGGCAGAAGACATGAACAGACATTTCTCCAAAGAAGACATCCAAATGGCCAACAGACACATGAAAAAATACTCAACATTGGTTGGGATCAGGGAAATGCAAATTAAAACCACAATGAGTTACAACCTTACACCAGTAAGAATGGCTAAAATGAACAAGTCAGGAAATGACAGATGTTGGTGAGGATGCGCAGAAAGGGAACTGCTGGTGGGAATGCAAGCTGGTGCAGATGCTGGTGCAGACGCTTTGGAAAACCGTATGGAGGTTCCTCAAAAAGTTGAAAATAGAGCTACCCTATGACCCAGCAATTGCACTATGAGGTATTTATCCAAAGGATACAAATTTATCGATTTTTTTTTGGAGGTTTTATTTATTTTTTATTTTTAAATTACTAAGACCTAAGTTTACAAAACATACATATTCTAGAATACTTTTCTACAAACATATTGATTTAAAGGGGTACCTGCACCCCAGTGTTTATAGCAGCAATGTCCATAATAACCAAACTATGGAAAAAGCCCAGATGTTCATCAACAGATGAATGGATAAATAAGAAGTGATATATATAAATGGAATACTACTCAGCCAGCAAAAGAAATGAAATCTTGCCATTTGCAATAGCATAGATGGAACTAGAAGATACTAGGCTAAGTGGAATAAGTCAATCAGGGAAATACAATTATATGATCTCATTCATATGTGAAATTTAAGAAACAAAACGGAGGATCCTAGGGGAGGAGAGGGAAAAACAAAACAAGATGAAATCAGGGAGGGAGACAAACCAAAAGAGACTCTCTTTTTTAAAAGATTTTATCTATGTATTTGACAGAGAGAGAGCACAAACAGGGGGAGCGGCAGGTAGAGAGAGAGGGAGAAGCAGGCTCCCCTCTGAGCAGGGAGCCCGACACAGGGCTCAATCCCAGGACCCTGGGATCATGATCTGCGCCAAAGGAAAATGCTTAACTGACTGAGCCACCCAGGCACCCCCATAAAAGACTCTTAAACATAGGAAAGAAACTGAGGGTTGCTGGAGGGGACTGGAGTGGGGGATAGGGGTAACTGGGTGATGGACCTTAAGGAGGGCACGTGATGCAGTGAGCACTGGGTTTTATGTAAGAGTGATGAATCAGTGATCTCTACCTCTGAAACTAATAATACACCATATGTTAATTAATTGATTTAAATTTTAAATTAAAATTTAAAATTAAAATTTAAATTTAAAAATTAAAATTTAAATTTAAAAAACTGAAATATTTAAATAAATAAATAAATTCCAATGTCTTTTAGATGCATGGCATGTGTGAAATTAATACAATAGAGCTGATATCCCACATTTTAGCTATGTTTTCCTATTTGTGGAAGTTACAAAACATAGCTGCAAATTCTTTGACACTTCCACCATCAAGAAGTGAAAGGGGGTTTATGGCTCTTCCCTGTGAGAGTGGGGTTGTACCTGCTCCATCAAGAGAGTCTGGTGAAATACAACCAAATGACTTCTGAGGCTATAGGTCTTAAAAGGCCTTACAGCTTCTACCTTGTTCACCAGAGCGTATGGCTGCTCTTGGTGGCCCAAACCACCATGCAAGACTCCCAACTACACTGAGGCCATCATAGAGGAGCCTCATTAAGTGCTCTGGTCTGTGACCTTAGTCTTCAGGTCATCCCAGCACAAGTCCCAGCACAGGCCTTTAGATCAGAGGTTGGCCAAGTTTTTCTTAAAGGGCCAGATCACAAGGTCATATGATCTCTGTCACAACTAGTCAACTCTGCTGTCATAGTACAAAAGCAGCACAAATGGCTGTATTCCAAGAACCCTTATTTGCAAAAACAGGTGATAGGTTGGCAGGCTGTTGGTTTGCTGACCCCTGTTCTAGATGATTCTAGTCCCCAGCTATTTGAGGCTAAGACCCCAGCAGAGACGGGAGAGCAGGGATAAACTATCTTCCCTGTACTCTGTCCAAATCTCTGACCCACAGAATCCATGACTCTAATATAATGGCTGTTGTTTTATCCCCACTATCTTTGGGGTGATATGTCACATAGAAATAGATATTGGAATGTTATATGCAAGGTAGCCCTCACCAAGAAAGAGAGGTTTGAGCAAACTTGAAGGAGTAGAGTTAACCAAGAGGGTGTGAGTCTGGAGGAGGAGCATTCTGAGCAAACAGTGTAATACCCTGTGCTGTCAGATTGTCTACTGTATATGAACCACAGTAGGAAAATTCTAGAACGATCCTGCTGAGATGCCCTGGTGACCCTGCACATTTCCACATAGGCATGTAGGCAGGGCTTGATTGTAGTGTTACCCAAGTCTTGACAGATGGCTGTATGATTACTCCTGGAACAAGAGCAGGGAAGCCTGGTGAGCAGCTTTTAGAAGGCAGGAACGTTGTGGCAAGCCTGTTTTTCCTTCTTCTCCATAGTTCTAGGTGAGCACAGGACTTTTCATCTCCTTCCCTCCATGCCTCCCCCTCCCTTGAAGGATACAGCTGCAGGCCCCAGTGGAAGTCCATACAAGCGCTTGGCAATAGTTTAGAGTCCACTGCTCTAGAGCCCCCACTGCTCGAGTGTGTGCATCTGGCCCCTCTGTTTTGGTGTCCTCCTATGGGGCTGGGGACACAAGGAGCTGACACCATGCTGATTTTGCTTTTGCTGTCAGTATAACCACCTGCCTAAATCCGTTTGGATTTGTTGTCTCTTTACAGCCAAATCTATCCAAAGAGGCCAGCCAGCCTAAGGTTCAGGGAGTGTTTGACAGCAAACCAGCATAAATAGAACTGGAGCAAGGAGATGAGGTCCCCTAGAACTTAGTAGGTCTTCAGCCGTTTCGCAGCAAGGAAGCAGGAAACACTGTAGAGTTTTGAGAGTTTTGAGCAGAGAAATGACAATGATCTGGCTCACGTTGTCAAAAATAACTCGGGGCACCTTGGTGGCACAAGTAAGCCTCCCACTCTTGGTTTCAGCTCAGGTGGTGATCTCATCAGGGCCATGGGATGGAGCCATGAGGCCCTGAATCTGCTTAAGATTCTCTTTTCCGGCTCCTGCTGCCCCTCGCCCTCCCTCAAAAAAATAAATAAATCTTTAAAAATAAGATAATCCTAAAAATGATTCCTTTAAGAAAATATGTAAGTGTAAGCTCCTGTTGCAATTATTAGTAAAAGTGGCTTAGATCTCTTTTATAATGGACTTTCTTTGAGGCTTCCCTCTTGGTCCTCCACACTTTATAGCTTCCAGCTGCTTTTCCACTCCTGCTGTGCGCTTTTCCCTTGATGTTCATCTCCTTTCCTGAGCCTCATCTCTCTTTGACTCCTCACGGGGGCGCAGTAAAGGATTCCGGGAGGCAACGCGCTCCTCGACGCCAGGGCCGAGTCTCACAGCTCCGGCCAGGTACCCAGGGGGGCGGCGCTCAGTGGAAAGCGGTGCCACGGTCGCCTTCCCCTCTGGGAACGTCGCCGCCAGGGTTTTCTGTGTCTTGTACGTCTGGACTGCGGGATCGCCGCGGCCCCAAGGTGCTGCACCCTCCTCTTGGGTCTGGCTAAGGCCTCGGGAGCCTTCCACTCCCCTCCAACATTTTCCCCTCTTGCTCTCTCTCTTCCATCCACAAGTGGTAGACTCCGGGCCCGCCAGAGGTCCGGGCTCTTTCTCCTCCTCACCTCCGGCCGCCCCTCCCCTCTTTTTCAGTCCCCTCCCTTTCTCTCCACTCCCGCCCCCCATCCAGGGCCGCCCAGGCTCGGCCCATGGCCCGCCCCTGCCCGCCCCTACTGTCCAGCCCGGTCCCCTTCCTTCCCCTTGGCTGCCCGCCTCTCCGCCCGCCCTCCTTCCCGCCCCCTCCCCACCCCAACTGGCTCGGGTCCGCTCGGACTCGGCCCCCGGCCCGCCCCTTTCGGCCGTAGGCACCTCCTGCCCGCGGCTCGGCCGGGCACTTCGGGGTTAGCTGTCCTGGCGGCGGCGTTGGGCTACTTTGGTGGCGCGCTGGATCCAGGACGGGCCAGGTTTAGGACGTCTGTCTGTCCCTCGATCGGGAGAGAATTCCCAGACGCGCAGCCCCGGGATGAGGCGGGCCCTGCTGCCGCTACTGCTGTGGTTCTTCCTCCCCGCGTTCTGGAACGGAGGTGAGTGCGCGGGGCCCAGGGCCAGGCGCTGAGGGCCGGGGGCTGGCGCCTCGGAGCTCGGGGAAGGGTGCGCGCCAACGGGGGCGCGCCGGGCTGCTGGGCAAGTTTGCAGACACCTCCGCACGCCCCAGGAGTGCCAGAGAGTGGAGCGCAGGGACCCCAGCAACCCACTGACGGAGCACTCAATATGGGTCGTGGGTGCGCGTCCCGGTGGAGTCAGGTAGGGGTGGGCACCGGGGGCTCCCCTTTACCGCAGAGGAGGAAATCGAACTCGGCCCGACCCGCTGCAGGTCCCGAAGTTTTCGCTCCAGAGGAATGTTGGTCGCAGATCTGGTCGGGAATGCGCTGAAAACTTTCCCCTAGACACCGTTGCGTGGTTGGACCCCGGCTCTGGCAGTAGTTCTGGGAGCCGCGGGCCCCATCTCCCGAGGGAGACTAGCAGCCTGGGGAAGTTGGGATCACATTCCTGGTGCTGCGATCGACTAAGGACGGGAGTCCGCCAGAGAGGTACAGCGGTCCAGTCTGCTCCCACTGGGTCCTTATAGGTAGTGTTAGTACCTTTTTGCAAGGACACCCTGTGAGTGTGGGGACCCTGGACTTAGGGGAAGCATTCTTTTAACCCCTATTATTGCTGAACAGAATCTAATGTGCTTGGACAGCGTCTAGGTTTGTCCCGATTCGGTCACATTCCAATATAAGGTTCTAGATTGAAAAGTGGAGGCCAGGTAAGGAGGGTTCCATTCTGCATCAGCAGCCTGTTTGGAGGCTAAGTAGCAAGTTAAAAGTTTGATCGCTGATGCATTTCAGTTTTAATTAAAACCTAACCAGGTTTTGCCAAAAAAAAAAAAAAAAAGAAAAAAGAAATGGGGGGGGGTTATTTTGAATAAACACATTCTTAGTTAAAAGTTTTCTATTTCCATTCAGCATGTGGTTTTTGTCTCTTTTGACCATGAACATGGCTGAATAGCTTTTACCTAATAACAGTCAAAGATAGTTTTTAAGAATACTTGGAAAGTTCAATTTATAGTTAAGCAATTTACTTAAATGTTTTCCTTTGAGATTTTCGTTTGAAAACTCAGTTGCTCAAATAAAAAATTCTTAAGCAGTGAACCCTCTTGTTACACATTAAATTATATATGCAATTTATAATTTGGGGCCACATAGCAATTTGAAGCAAACATCAAAAGCCAAACCAATCAAAGAACCAAAACAATTCCATTCTCCACCCCCACCAAACCCTAAAAAATTCTTCAGCATTTCTGCCAGATCCCATTTTTCATAATCTGCTGCAAATCTGTTCTATTTTGTTACTACTCAGGACTGACCATAAATAGTCTTGGAGGTATCATGAATGTGGTGAAAATTATGGGAAAAGCAACAGAAACGACAGTTTTGGTGCTTATAAGATATTTTAAAATGGTGTATTTCTCTAATGTTTTTAAAAACCAATTATCAAAATCCTTTTGTAGCAGACAATTAGCTTTAGTCAGATAATCCTAAAAGGTCTGCTAAACCCACCAAGCA
Source organism: Martes martes (assembly GCF_963455335.1). Taxonomy (NCBI): domain Eukaryota; kingdom Metazoa; phylum Chordata; class Mammalia; order Carnivora; family Mustelidae; genus Martes; species Martes martes. The sequence goes on along the minus strand of NC_137896.1, from coordinate 102,888,646 downwards.
GGAAAAATGAAAATTTTTTTCCGGTTCTTCTACCTTTTGCCTTTTTTTTTTTTTTTTTAATAAGAGAAAGAGAGAGAGAGCTGGGGGGTGGGGCAGAGGGGGGAGAGAGAGAATTTTTTTTTTTAATGTTTATTTGAGAGAGAAAGAGTGAGAGAGTATGAGCAAGGAGAGAAGGCGGAGGGAGAAGCAGACTCCCCACTGAGCAAGGAGCCTGATGCAGGGCTTAATCCTATAACTTTGGGATTCTGACCTGAGCTGAAGGGAGATGCTTAATTGACTGGGTCACCGAGGTGCCCCAAGAGAGAGAATCTTAAGCAGACTCCATGTCCACCCTGATGCAGGGCTCCATCTCATGATCCTGAGATCATGACCTGAGCCAAAATAGAGACTCCAACCCTTAATCAAATAAGCCACCCAGGCACCCTACCTTTTGGGTTTTATCTTGGAATTTATCAGTGAGATGTCTGACAGTGTTATATCTTACCTTGTGAAAGCTCAAAGGTTGGGATTCTCACTGGCAGAATTAGAACAGAAGTAAGAATGCTATGGGTAGAGACTAAAAATCGAAATTAGACCCTTTGTCCAGTTTTAATTAAGATTTTAGCAGAAGTTGGAGAGAAAGAGGGACAAGGTGAAGGATGTGTGTATATGCAATGGAGGGGAATGGATAAATAATTAAAATTTACATATCACTTTAACCCCGGACTCCCCCCTCCCCAACACACACACACAAACACCATCCCATGAAGAAACACACACACACACAGAGAACTGAAACTGCTGAACCATGGTCATCAGACTTCCCAATATGTCCTTTCTGCTCAGTCTCTGTATGGGGGAGCCAGTGAGCAGGGAAACCAGGCAAAGGTTGGCTGTCTAGAGGGCCAGGGAGAGGATAGAGGGAAAGATATCAAAGTGGATAAAAGTGAAGGACTCAGCCCATCATGAAGCAGTACATGCAGCTTAACTCAGTCCTTAGAACAAATTGGTTAAAGGTTAAAACCCTTCAACATCAGCATTTCCCTCCCAAGCTTATGGGATGCGGGAACCCATATTACAATATATTGTAAATATTTTCCCCCCGGAGAACTTTAAGTCTTCCTGCTGTTTACAAGCTTTATGACAATGGGCTCAAACGCTTTTTAGAAGTAAGCAGGACACATTTTAAAAATAAATAGTTTTTAAGAAGTCTTTCTGATCCCCTTTTTGAAAGTGATGACTGGAACACAGATATGTTTAAAATTAATAATAACGTCTCAGTTTTATTTTTAGAAATAATTTCCAGATAATCAGAGGAGCAGGGCCAGTAAGTTACAGTCAGAGCTGGTTATGAACAGGTTGAATCTTTAGTTCCCAGTGAATTGGGAACATGTTACCAGGTAGAAAAGCTGAGCCAGGATATTGATTCCCCTTACCTATAGAACACATGTGTGTAACCGCGGCTTCCTACATAATACCCAGAATGAAATTAGAGAGATGAATTGGATTGTGTTTGTGTTGTCCCCTTCTTTAAAATTCTCCAGCAGCTTCCCACTCCTCCCAGGGTTTGCAGGGATGTGAAGAGCCCACTCCCTTTGCCCCATTTCCACTTGTTCTAACGTTCACACTGCTCCAGCCACAGGCATCTGTCTAGCACATTTGCAGTGGTTGTTCCCTCCAAATGGAATCCTTTCCCCAAGATTTCTGCATGCTGGCTTCTTCTTGGGTTTCAGCTCAGATGTCTTAGAAGAGGCCTTCCCTCACTCCCACCCCAACCAGAGTTACACAACACACACCTACTCTCTCTCTCCATTGAATTTAATTTCCCAAGAACACTTTTCACCACCCCACGTGAGATGGCACGATGCTTTCACCCACGTCAATGCTCAGTGAGTATCTGGCTGGTGTCAGAGGGCCAGGCCCCTGTGGGTCTCACCATGTTCCCCTCCCCCTTCTCTGCTCCTGCTGGCTCACCCAGACATAGAATTTGTTGCAGCTCCCATGCCCTTGTGCTTGGGGCTTGGTTGATAGAAAACAGTCTTATATTTTGCTGTGATGCCAAAGTGATTTTGTTACTAGAAAACTTAGGGCATTGAAAGAAGATCAATTTTTGGACTATATTAACCCAATAAAGCAATATTGACATTTTATATTTTCTTAACTGTTCCAGCTAGAGGGGAAAAAAAAGGTCAAAAGCTGATTTTTTATGTTAACACAGGATAGCAGCTCCCTGCCAGAGGTGGGTTGCCTGATATCCTGTTAGTTGTGACCCGAGTGCCTTGCCTTTGGCCCATTGTCATTGGTTTGCTGTTACCCAAACTGCATGGCCTTGGGTTGGTATGCATCTCAGCAGGAGGTTAATGATTATGAAAATGGGAAAAAAGCAGGTTCACCACAGGAGTTTCTTGGGACTGGGATGGAAATGTTAAGGTGGGGTGGGGGCTGGGTAGGCAGCAAGCCGGGCTCCTTGTCCCACCCCGCTGGCTGATCTTTGGGGAGCCCTAAGGGCCATGGGTAACTTGGGACCTCAGTTGCCTCTCTGGTACCGTGGGTCTCTTCACTAGTCACAGAACTGGCAGGAGGATGAAAATGAGCTAAGGGCACGTGGTAAATGCTCCAAAAATACTAGCCGTCATTGCTTTTGGTTCTCCATTCTTCTGAACTCAAACTTTGGGGTAATGTTTCTCCCAGACAAAAAGTGTTGGGGGGAAAGGTTCTTTTCTCGCTGAAATGTATCCTGAGTTGCAGCCTGAAATACGAGAACAGAGCTGTGGCCCACCCCCTCGTCTCTGTGTTTTAGGGCTTTGTTCCTCGTCCTTGCTTGCAAAACCTAACGCCTGTCACTTGTGGCTTGTCCCGTGAGGCAGGGCCTGCCTTGCCACCTCTCCCCCGACCCCCCTTCGCCCCGTTACCTTCGCTGGTTGACTTCAGATTTAACATACTACGGGAATAGCTTCCTGTCATGTGCCTCTCAGGAAGGTATAAAAATGCAGTCCAGTTCCTGCTCAACTTTTCCCACAGAACACTACTCCAGAGTGGGTGTGGTTTGTTGTTATTGTGGCGTTTGTTTTGGTTTTCTTGGTTTTGAATGTAAAGCATCCAGATAATCCCTTTCCCTTTTATCTGCTGTAACTAGGTTTCCCCAGTGACGCCTTCTGGCTGCAGCGGATACAAAATGAGGCTTTGTCTCTTGGATTTACTGTGGATGGTCTGAGTGTGTGCGCTTGCGGGTGGCCCGTGAGCACAGGGTGGCCCGTGAGCCCAAGGGAACCAACCGGGAGCTCCAGAGGCACTCCCGGCTCCTGGACACTTACTGTTTAGTGGCAGATGTGAGCCAGCACCCAGGTACCCTGAGGGAAGCCCTGAACTTCTCCACATCATCTACTCCGGGCATGTGCTGACCTCTGATTGGGAAGTAACTTACTCTGTCTCTTCACCCGTGTTTTAGTCCTTCGGCCTCCAGCTGAGGGCTGAAAATGCCTCCTGGCTGGGGTTGAGAATTCCATTAGGATCTGTGGCCGTGACCTGCTGGGGAAGCCCTATTTCTGGTGTTTTATTTATTTACTTGAGTGATAGAGCTCTTGAAAGAGAGGAGAGAGAGAGAGAGAATATGGGAGAAGCAGACTCCCTGCTAAGCAGAGAGCCCCATGCGAGGGCTAGATCGCAGGACCCTGAGATCACCTGAGTCTAAGGCAGATGTTTAACTGAGCCACCCAGGCCCCCCAAGTTTCTGGTGTTTTGGAGTGATAAATGGGGCACCTGGGTAGCTCCTTTTGTTAAGCGGCTGCCTTCAGCTCAGCTCTAGATCCCAAGGTTATGGGATGGAGCCTCTCATGGGCTCTCTGCTCAATGAGGAACCCACTTCTCCCTCTCCCTCTGCTGCCCTCTACTTGTGTGCTCGCGTGTGCATGCTGTCTCTCTCTGTCAAATAAATTAATAAAATCTTTTTTAAAAATTGATAAATGGAGAAAGGATGATTATGTCTTATACATGTCATAGAAAAACCTACAGAGTTCTTTCACTTAATGGTAAAATGGATTTTCCATGCGTCTTGGGGGTGGTTGGGGAGGACCAGACAGGGAGAGAGAAAGAGAGAGAGGGAACAGATGTTGATGTTATGTTTGGACCAAAATCTTACAGAAGTTTTACACCAAAGACTAACAGTGTTGGAGAAACTTACGCTTGGAGAAAACCCATTTCATTTCATCTCAATTTATAGACTCTCATGACAGCAAATTCTATGCTCCTGTGTCTCCTTGTATCCAGTGATTACTGTGTCTTCTGGATGTTTCTCAGTCGGTTCCTTCAAAGGTGCTGTCTGGCGCCTGTAGAGTGAGCCAAGGCCCCAGCCAGATCTAATCTTCACACTGTTGGTGTCCTGCCCTAGCTCACTCGGTAAGGGGGCTCGCCTTCAGGACATAGGTCTCAGGTTGGCATTTGACAATCTCTTTTTGTATAATCTGCTATTTTGGGCTCCATTTACCTCAACATTCGGGGACAGTAAACGTCAGAATCTGCCTTCGCTGCCGTCTTGCCTCTCATTAGACACACAAAGGAAAGCCTTGTTTATCTTGGAGAAGCGATTGTTTTGCTATTTTAAGCTTTAGGGCTTGTTCTAGCTCCTGAGTAGACTGGCCTCATTATGGTTTTTGAAAATGTATCTTTTTTTTTTTTTTTTTTTAAACAAGTCAGAACAAGCTATCTTAGCGGAGAATATTAGAACATGGACTCCAAGTTGCTGGAAGTTGTTTTCGGTCCCGCACTACTTAGTGAATGCACAGTGAAGTCATAAATATTCATGGGCTCCCAAGTGCTGCCTGTTTGGGGGGCTGGTTTTCCACTGGCTCTAGTACAGGGCAGGCTGCCTCCACACAGGAAGTGAAACCCGCCCTTGAACCTTTTTACAATTCTGCCTCATGATCTGAAGATTTGTTGATGAAAACAATGCTCTTTGAAAGTTTGGGGGCAAAGAAAAAAGGAAGCTCATTAGATTTAGCATTCCGTCTAAAGCATTCATGGAAAAATATAACCTCTGGGAATCTAGAGAGAGATGTTCTCATCCCAGTTTTGATACTAACTTGCAGGGACACCTGGGGTATGGTGCGCCATACCTTTTTGGAAACTCCACATCCCCACCTTTCAAATGGAAGGGCAGATGGGTGATTCTGGCTCCCCTTCTGGGCAGAAAACAGATTCTGTCTGAAGAGGAGAGGTGGGGTGGGGACACGTTCTCTGTGTGGTTCCAGACACAGTGCCTTAGTAGGAGGGTGAATGAACCTCCCAGCCCTGTGCCTGACTCTGGCCGTGAGTGTCCTCAGGCATCAGCCTAGAAATGGCACCAGAGGCAACACAGAGTCTTTCTTAAAAATGAGTCATACCAGTGGGTTCTATCCTGTGGGCGGCTGCCATTCCCTGACGCCTGAGCTGTCTGCCCCCGTCAGGTAGCCCCTCCAGCTACGCAGATGCGTATTTCTGAGAATACTGGACCTGCCCAAACAAATTATGGCTTCTTTTGATCAAATCTGCAGGGAGTATGGACTCTTGGGTTCTGGAAGACATGGGGATGATTATATAGTCTTTCTAGAAGGGCTGGTCAGAGTAGAGCATGTCTCCACAGGGTGCACAGCAGAATCCCCAGGGTCCAGGGGGGGAATTATATCATTTTAAAAAGTCTGTTCATGACAACCCATAAGAGACTCTTAATCTCACAAAACAAACTGAGGGTTGCTGGGGGGAGAAGGGTAGGGAGAGGGTGGTTGGATTATGGACATTGGGGAAGGTATGTCCTATGGTGAGTGCTATGAAGTGTGTAAGCCTGACAATTCACAGACCTGTACCCCTGGGGCTAATAATACATTATATGTTAATAAAAAAATTTTTTTTAAAAGTCTGTTCATTTAGTATCATGATGTAATTTTATATTTGGAAATTAAATAAGTATTTTATAATGTGAATTGTAGGATGTAAAGCTCATAAGCATATTGGCTAGGAGGACAAGGACAACCAGCTAGGAAGCTGTTTCAAAATACAGAAACCCAAGCCCCACCCAGGGCATATGGACTCAGTCTTTAGGGTACAACCCTAACCACCAGGAGTCCAAGCCATTCTAAGCTCACTTCTGGTGACACCCCACCAATGCAATGCGTCTGACTCTTGAGGAGGACTGGGATACCTCACACCGTCTCCCATTGAGGCCCCCCCATTGCTCCCCACTCCAGTCTCCTTGTCTCACCTCCTCTAGAGAAAGTCACTCCCCCAACGTTAGGTGTCTTAATTCCCACACATCTCTTTACCCTTTGACAACACATAATTGTATTGGTGACACTTTACAGTGTTGTTTGACACCATGGCAGGTAGGGTCTACTTTGGGTTGCATGTAACAGAAAACCTCACTTCAGTGGCTCAGCCAAAAGAAAGGTATTTCTCTCTTCTTACAGGCAGTCTGAGGGTAGGTAGGCTGGGTTGGGACAGAGGCCCCATGATGTGGTCAGGGGCCTGGCTCTTCCTGGCTCTTTATTCTGTTATCTGTAGTATGATGACATACTACATGTTTTTAGTTTTAGAGCTTATCGCCTCCAAATGGATGCTGCATCTCTGGGCATTTCATTTGCATTTCAAGAAGAAGGAATTGGGAAGGACAATATACAGCCAGTTTCATACCAGCTGAGTCTGCCCTTTTTAGGCCGTAAGAAGGTGATAGCTTTATGCAAAGCCCCAAGCTGTTGACTTCTGCTTGAGTTTCCTTGGCTGTACCCAGCTGCAAGGAAGAGTGACAAATCAAGTGTGTTAGCAAGTGGCTCCCTGAGTGAGATCAGGTCCCATTTGTAGGAAGAGGAAGACTGAGCATTGAATAGGACACCAGCAGCTGTTGCTATGCACTTGTGATAAAATTTTATATGAATAGTGTGCTTTCTGGCAGCTTGCTTTCTCATTCTGTGTTAAGTTTCCTAGACTCAACTGGGTTGAACAGTGTCACCCTGGTTTACTTATCTTCATAAGGCAACTAGGTGGATACACCGTAGTTTATTTATCCGGGCTCCTTCTATTGGGCATTTAGACTTTTCTGCGTTTTTCTTTTACAAGCAATGTTGCTGGTGTGGAAATGGGGTTCGGAGCAGACAGTCAAGAAAGCATTCTTGAGATGTCTTCGGTGCAAAACTGGTTTTAGTAAAGCACAGGGACAGGATCCCTGGGAAAGAAGAGCTGCTCTGAGGTCCTGAGGAGTGATCCAGTCTATACTTTCAAATTGGGAGGGGGTTAGTGACAGCACAAGCTTCCCAGGTATTTTGGGAACAAGGTTTCCAGGACCCTGAGGGGGCTCGCTATTGTTAGGAAAAGGTCTTTTATTGCTGTTTAGTAAAAACTTCAGTCATGAGACCCTTCAGATGTGTATCAGTGGGTTGTAGGCTTGTGGGATGACTGCCAACGTATATCTTGGGGTAGAGACAAGGAAGTTTCCAAAGGAATTTCCATTTGTTTAAGGTAGACTCACAGGATCCTGGGAGTGGGGGGTGCCGCTCAGGCTGAGATTGCCTTTTGCCCTTAGCCAAGTGTCAGCATCAAGGCTGAGCTCCCGGAGGAAAGTCACTCTGCCTGTTTTAAGGATTTGTCAATGGGCTGTAAGTAGTAAGGACATTTAATTTTTTCTTTGGCCTTTGTTCCCCACATCAGTGCCGTGAGCATTCTTGTTTTTAATCTTTTCCTTAGGGAGGTTTAATTTGCTATAATAAAACGCACAGATTGTAAGTGTTGAGTTTGATGAGTTCTGACAAATATGTGTCGAAACCACCACCCAAGTTAAGATAGCCGTAACCTTGTGTGTGTGTGTGTCTCACCATGAACATGTGTGAGTCCTTAGCGGTGGAAATGCTGAGTTGTGGGTTGTAGGTTGTAGGTAAGAGGAATACGTATTCTCATCGTATATTGCCAAATTGTTATTAGAGTAGAGAAAAACCTTTCTTCTGCACATCTTATAGGTAGGTTATTGCTGTGTGAGATCTCAACTGAGGCATTTCTTCAATACCGAAAGAATAACTCTAGATAGGTCTGGTACTGCTGCTCGGGGCTGGCTGTAGCCGGTTGCAAAGCAGGCTGAGACCATCTTAGCAGCACCCACTGACCTTCCAGGCTCACCACCCATCACCCCATCCCCACCCTTGCCTGGCATCAGGCACACCGGAGCCCCGTTCTGTCCAGCCCTCAAAACCAACCACAAGCAGGGGCTTGGGAGCTGGAGCCTGAATGCGGCTGGTGAAGCGAGGGTGGGTGGGACCAGGAGAAGTCCCTTCACTCCTTCCCACCCGTGATGATCTGCACAAGTTGCCTAGCACCTGTGAGCTTCAGGTTCCTTACTACAAGCTGGGGGCAGTGGTAGTCCCTGCCAGGGATCAGAGAGGATCGTGTAGGGGGAGAGACTGGCAGAATGTGAGTAACCGGAGATAAAACAGGTGCTACAGCTTTTCCCTCTTCCCCGATAGAAGATACTAAGCATAGTTGGATTTTTAAAATTAAATTTTTGGGATAACTTTAGATTTTCATGCTGTTTCTAATAAGAAATAATACGGAGAAACCCCCACGTACCCTTTACCTAATTTCTGCCAAAGGAAACTAGTACAATATCACAGGCCGGAAACTGACATGGATTCACTCCACCAGCACAGGAACCCTCGTGGTGCCCTCTTAGAGCCTACCCATAGCCCTCTGCCCTCTCACCTCCTTAATCCCTGGCAATCGCTGATCAGTTTTCCATTTCTGTAACTTTGTCATTTCAGAAATGCCATACAAATGGAATCAGACTGTATTAGCTTTCTATTTGCTGCCATGACAAATTGCCACAAACTTAGCTGCTCGAAACAACAAAATATCATATCTTACAGTTCACTAAGTCAGAAGTCTGACATGGGTCTCACTGGGGCTAACATCAGGGGGACAGCAGGACATCCTTCCTTCCTGGAGTCTGTAGGGAGAGGCTGTGTCCTTGCCTTTTCTAACTTCTAGGGCCCGCCCATAGTCCTTTGCTCCTGGCCCCTTCCTCTATCTTCAAAGCCAGCAAGCATGGGTTGTGCCCTTCTGGCATTGCAACACTGACCCCAAGTCTTCTGCTTCCCTTTCTACTTTTATGGGCCCCTGAAATTACACATTCTCGACAGCATTTGGTGATGTCAGTTTTTAATTTTAGCCATCCCGACAGGTATGAAGTAATACCACATTGTGGTCTTAATTTGAATTTCCCTAATGGTTTACGATGTTGAACCCATTCTCATGAGCATATTTGTCATCCATATATACTCTTTGACCAAAGGCTTCTTCATGTCTTTGCCCTCTTCTAATTGGATTTGTTTGTTTCTTACTGAGTTCTTTAATAATCTAGATACTAGTGCTTTGTCAGATAGGTGGTTTGCAAATAATTTCTCCGGGTCTGTAGTTGTTGGTTTTTGTTTTTTCTTAATGGGGTCTTTTGCAGAGCAAACATTTTTAGTTTTGATGAAATTCAGTCTATTACTTTTTTTTTAAAGATTTTTTTAAAAAATTATTTATTTGACAGAGATCACAAGTAGGCAGAGAGGCAGCCAGAGAGAGAGGGGGAAGCAGGCTCCCCGCTGAGCAGAGACCCCCCCCCCCCAATGTGAGCCTTGATCCCAGGACCCTGGGATCATGACCTGAGCTGAAGGCAGAGGCTTTAACTCATGGAGCCACCCGGGCGCCTCTACATTTTCTTTTTTATGTATTGTTATGCCCCAGTAACGGACCCAGACTGATACAAAGCGAAGGTCAAGCGAAGCTTTATTTCACGCCAAGCATCAAGAATCTAACCGAACGTTCGGGGACGCACCTCTTACAAGAGGTGCTCTGTTTCACAGTCTAGCTTTTAAGGGCAAAGACCATGCAGTAGGGCCTGGCCACGCACAGGTGACCAATGAGATTGTAACACACACAGGAAACTCCGCAGTGATGCTAGGTGACCAATTGAATTACAATTTACCCTAGTAGACATTTGAACCAGCCTATTACACCTTGATTAGGATTGGCACCAAAAAGGTTCCCAAAGGGCAGGGGCCCATACTCCTTGGTAGCTAGGGAGACAGTATGCAACCCACCACTGATGATGTCTCCACCCAGCCTGACCCACCCTTGTATCTGGGCTTTGTTACCTGGAACTGGTTTCGGGGACTTGTTTTTAAGTGAATCCCCTGGGGGAAGGGGAGCAGGGACAGTTTAAGGGTTAAACAATAAGGTTTTTGTTTAACCTCAATGAAAGCCTCTTGCTAAAATATAAAATAGGTCCTTACAGTATCATACTTTGGTGGCAAGTGTAAGACTCTTTGCCTAGCTCTAGATCCTGAAGATATTCTCTTCTATTTTTTTTCTAAAAGTTTTACGTTTTACATTTTTATCTTATGTATTAGATATTAGTTCATTTTGAATAAAGTGTAAGACTTAGGTCAAGTTTATTATTTTTTTGCCTGTGGATATCCGCCTGCTCCAGCATCATTTGTTTAAAAAGCTATCTTTCTTCCATTGAATTGCTTCCGACCTTTGCCAAAAAGCAATTGGATAGGGGCACCTGGATGGCTCAGTGGGTTAAAGCCTCTGCCTTCCGCTCAGGTCATGTTCTCAGGGTCCTGGGATGGAGCCCATATTGGGCTCTCTGCTCAGCAGGGAGCCCGCATTCCCGCCCCCCCCCCACCGCCTACTTGTGATCTCTCTGTCAAATAAATAAATAAAATCTTTTTTTAAAAAAGATTTTAAAAAAGCAGTTGGATATATTTATGTGGGTCTGTTTCTGGTTTTCTTGTGTTCCATTGATCCATGTGTCTGTACCTCTGCCATTACTATCCAGTTTGATTATTACAGCTATGTAATAAGTTTTGAAATTGGGGAGACTGATTCCTCTCATTTTATTCTTCTTTTTCAAAACTGTTTTAGCTATTCTAGATACTTTACTTTTCCATACAAATTTTAGAAGTACATTGTTTTTATCTACAAAAAAAAAATCTTCCTGGTATTTTAAGAATTGTATTAAATCTTTATGTGCTTTTTTTTCTGACATCAAATACATAGATTCAACAACAAATTCTCCAGTTCTCTGACCTTGACTAGATGTCCTACGGTTTAGTTCAGTTCTGACACTACCTACCTAGAGTTAGCCTAGACCTCATAGGTTAGAGGCTCAATCTCATAGGACTGCTCCCCACTTAAGACACCAGCTCAAAGGAACTCTCTAGGCTACCTACCTTCTGCCCAGCTGATACAAATTCAGGGGTGCACATGCTATCCTTTCCCTTTCACATTTGGTAATACAGTAGATGGACCTACAGAACTCAGAAAAGCATTGTTCTTATGATTACAGCTTTATTAGAAATGATACAATTCAGGAATAGCCAAATGGAAGAGATACATAGGGCAACCTGTAGGGGAAGAGGTTCAGAGCTTCCGTGCCTTCTCTGGTTGTACCTCCCTCACAGCACGTTGATGTGTTCACTAACTCAGAAGCTCCCCAAGCCTTGTTGTTTTAGGAGTTTTACATGGGGTTCTATCACATGAGCGTGATTATTTAAATCCTAGGCCATTAGTGACTAAACTCAATTTCCAGCCCCTTTTTCCTACCTTGAGGTTGGGTGTGGGGCAGAATATTCTAACCCTCTAATCCCATGTTTTTCTGATGACCAGCTCCTATCCCGAAGCAATCTGGGGGCCCCACCCTAAGTCACCTCATTAGGGTGAACTCAGATGTGTTCTTTATGAATAACAAAAGATATTTCTATCACTCGGTAAGTTTGAGGGATTTTAGGAGCTCTGTGCCAGAAACTGGGGACAAGGACCAGATCAATGTATTTTTATTATACCACAATCTGTACATTACCTTGAGGAGAATTGATATCTTTACTTTGTTAAGACTTCCAATTTATGAGCCCAGTATGTCTCTCCATTTATTTAGAACTTTTTTTCATTTCTCCTATCAGTGCTTTGTAGTTTTCAGGATGTGAGTTCTCAATGTACTTTGTTAGATTTATACCTAAGTATTTCATCATTTGGGAGTTAATTGTAAATGGTACTGTATATTTAATTTTGATGTCTGTGTGTTCATTACTTAGTATATAGAAGTAAAGTAACTTTTGTGTATTTATCTTGTATCCTATGACCTTGATGAAATCAGTTATTAGACCTAAGGACATTTTTTGTGATTCTGTGAGATTTGTTAGGTAGACAATCATATCTGCAAAATGGTGACTATTTTATTTCTTCCTTTCTGATCTTTTCATTCTGATGCTTTTTATTTATTTTTCTTGCTTTACTGCCTTGGCTAGAACTTTCAGCACTATGTTGACTAAGAATGGGGAATGCAGGGGCACCTGGGTGGCTCAGTCAGTTAAGCATCTGACTTGATCTCAGCTCAGGTCTTGATCTCAGGGTCATGAGTTCAGGCCCTTTGTTGGACTCCATGCTGGGCATGGAGTCTACTTAAAAACAAACAAACAAAAAATGGAGTAAGCAGACGTTTTGCTTTGTTTCTAATCTAAGAGGAAAAGAATGAAGGTTTTCACCATAAAGTAAAATGACAGCCGTTGGGTTTTTGTTGATGCTCTTTATCAATTTCAGCAAGTTTTCTCCTCTCTATTTTCTTAAAAACTGTGAATGGGTATTGAGTGGTTGTGGGACTTTATTAAATGATTGATATGATTATGTGATTTTTCTTCTTTAACCTGTTAATGTGGTGGATGATATTGATTGATTTTCATTGATTTCATATACTGATCCAACCCTCTACCCATGGAATAAAGTCCACTTGATCTTGGTATATAATTCTCTTTATATGTTGTTGAATTCTATTTGCCAATATTTTATTAAGAAGTTTTTGCATCTGTATTCAAGAAGGATGTTGATCTGTACTATTTTTTCTGTACTGTGTCTAGTTTTGGTATCAGGACACCAGCTTCATAAAATATATTGGCTTTTGTCCACTTATAGTTTCTGGAAAATATTATATAGACCATGTGCTAATTCTTCTTTAAGCATTTGGTATAATTATCCAGTAAAACCATTTTGGCCTGGAAATTTATTTTTTGGCAAGTTTTCTAGATGATGATTTTAATGTCCTTTATAGTTATAGAGATATTCAAATTATCTGTTTCATATTGGGTGAGTTATAGTAGTTTGTGTCTTTTGTGGAATTAGTCCTCTATTTCCTCTATGTTGTCAGATTTGTGTGAGAGTTCTTCGTAGTTTTTAATTATTAACCTTTTGATGTCTGTACAATGAATAGTAATTTTCCTTGTTTCATTCCTGATAGTAGTAATTTGTGTCTTCTCTTTTTCTTTGTAGTCTTGCTAGAGATTTATCGGTTTCACTGGTTATTTTCAAACAACCAGTTCTTCGTTTCATTGATTTTCTCTAATGCTTTTCTTTTTTCAATTTCATTTCCTATAAATACATTATTTTTTGTTGTGCTCTTCTTTTTCTGTGTTCTGAGGTTAGACTACTGAATAAATTCTCCATCAGCACTATGTTGTATCCCACAAATTTTGGTATCTTTTATCTTTTTTTTTTATTCAGTTCAGTATATTTTTGTATTTCCCTTAAGACATCCTCTTTGATCCATAGATTATATGGAAGTTTAGTTTGCAAGTATTTGAAAAATTTCCTATTACCTTTCTGTTATTTCTAATTATTTCCATTGTGGTCAGAGACACAAACTGTATGATTTTAATTCTTTTACATTTCTTGAGATTTGCTTTATGGCACAGGATATGGTTTATCTTGGTTTATGTCCCATCGTCATTTGGAAAGAATGTGGATTCTGCTGTTGTTGGATGGAATGTTCTATAAATGTAGAGACTAGATTCTTTCCATTGGCAATGTCATCCAGTTTTTCTATAGCTTTGCTTATTTTCTGCCTTGTTCTTTGATCAGTTTTTTTTATCTTTTTTTTTTTTAAGATTTTATTTGTTTATTTGACAGAGACAGCAAGGGAGGGAACATAAGCAGAAATGGGAGAGGGAGAAGCAGACTCCCCACTGAGCAGGGAGCCCGATGCAAGGCTCGATCCCCAGGACCCTGGGACCACGACCTGAGCCAAGGCAGTTGCTTAACAACTGAGCTACCCAAGTGCTCCTTTTTGATCAGTTCTTGAGAGAGAGAGATGGTGAAGTCTCCAACTACAATTGTTAATTTGCTTTTTCTCCTTTCAGTTATATCAGTTTTTGCTTCATTTATTTTGCTTTGTTTGGTACACGCTCCTTTATGACTCCTATATCTTCTTGGTAGATTGAGTCTTTATCATTATATAATTTGCCTTTCTGTCTCTGGTAATTTTCTTTGCTTTGAAATCTACTTTATCTGATATCAATGTAGCTATCCTGCTTTCTTTCTTTCTTATCTTTTTTTTTTTTTTAAAGATTTTATTTATTTATTTGACAGACAGATCACAAGTAGGCAGCGAGGCAGGCAGAGAGAGAGGGGGAAGCGGGCTCCCCGATGAGCAGAGAGCCCGATGCGGGGTTCCATCCCAGGACCCTGGGATCATGACCTGAGCTGAAGGCAGAGGCTTTAACCCACTAAGCCACCCAGGCGCCCCTATCCTGCTTTCTTTTGATTAATAGTTGCATGATACATTTTTTTCTATCTTTGTGTTCAACTTGCCTGTATCATTATATTTGCTATGAATTTCTTATAAACAGCAGATAGCTGGATAAGGTTTTTTAATCTGCTGTGCCAATATTGCTATTTTAATATACTTAGATCATTTACATTTAATGTAATTATATATTAGGCATTGCTCTTTCGTCAGTTCAAGGTAATTATAAAATCCCTACCTCCTTTTAAGTTCCTTTATTTCCCTATTGAAAACATAATTATCTTCTTCATATATAGAACTATATCAGATGGTGTTACAATTATTCTTCAACCATCAGGCATAATTTAGAAAACTCAGGAAGAAGAAAGTCTATTGTATTGACCAATATTTTTGCTTTCTGTTTTTTTCTCGCTTCCTGTGATTCAGGTTTCCTTCTTTTATTGTTTTCTTTCTGTTTAGAGAATTTCCTCTAGCTATTTTTTTTTTTAAAATTTTTATTTTTTTATTTATTTGTCAGGGAGAGAGAGAGAGAGTGAGGACAGGCAGACAGAGTGGCAGAGGGAGAAGCAGGCTCCCTGCAGAGCAAGGAGCCCGATGTGGGACTCGATCCCAGGACGCCGGGATCATGACCTGAGCCGAAGGCAGCTGCTTAACCAACTGAGCCACCCAGGCGTCCCTCCTCTAGCTATTTTTTAAGAGTAGATCTGCTGATGACAAATTCTTAGTTTTCCTTCATCTGGAATATTTTGGTTTCCCCTTCATTTCTGAAAAATTCTGAGTTGACAGTTCTTTCCTTTCAGCACTTATGAAATGTGCCACTTCCTTTTGTCCTCAGTGGTTCCTTATATGAATTATACTGCCAGTTGAATTGTTTTACCTCTATAGGGGAGACACCATCTCTCTATCTCAGTGCTTTGAAAACGTTCTCTTTGTCTTTACTATTCAGAAGTTTGACTAGGATGTATCTTGGTGTGGATATTTTTTGGGTTTATTATGTTAGTTTCACTCAGATATTTGATTTTGTAGGTTTATATTTTTTGTCAGCTTTAGGAAGCTTTCAGCATTATTTCTTCAAGTGCTTTTTCATTCGTGCTCTCTTCTTTCTCCACTCCTTTCAGGACTCTGATAATACAAATGTTAGATCTTTTGTAATAGTCCTGTAGGTTCCAGAGTCTCTGTTCATTTTTTTTTCCCAGTCTCTTTTCTTTCTGTTGTTCAGATTAGATAATTTTCTATGGTTCTGTCTTCCAGTTCATTGATTCTTTTTTTTTTTTTTAATATTTTATTTATTTATTTGACAGAGAGAGATCAAAAGCAGGCAGAGAAGCAGGCAGAGAGGGAGGGGAAGCAGGCTACCCCCCGAGCAGAGAGCCTGATGCGGGGCTCGATCCCAGGATCCCCAAGATCATGACCTGAGCCGAAGGCAAAGGTTTAACCCACTGAGCCACCCCGGTGCCCCAGTTCACTGATTCTTTCAACTGCCCGTCCCTTCTGTTATTGAGACCACTCATTGAGTTTCTAACTTTGGTTATTGTATTTTTCAGTTCAAAAAGTTGCATTTTTAAAAACATATATCTTTTATTTCTTTATTGTGACTTTATTTCCTTGTCAAGGTTTCTATTTTCAAATGTTTCTTGTTCATACTTGCTCATTGAAGTATTTTCATGATTCCTTTTTTAAAACCTTTTATAGGGCACCTGGGTGGCTCAGTGGTTAAGCATTTGCCTTCCCCTCAGGTCATTGGTTTCCAGCAATTGGGATCCAGCAATTGGGATCTATCGGGAAGCCTGCTCCTCCCACTCCTGCTTCCCCTCCTTGTGTTCCCTCTCTCTCTGTGTCTCTCTCTGTCAAATAAATAAATAAAATCTTCTAAAAAAATAATAAAACCTTTTTCAGATAATTCTCTGTCACCTTGCCGTTGGTATTTCCATTTGAGATTGGATGTTTTATTGAAACCTGGACATTTAGGGGTATTATATTAGGAGACTCTGGCTCTTACTTTTATCTTTTGTTACACTGGGTTTCCTCTCAGCTGCTCTGGCTGGCAAAGAGGTGTGCTGCCTCTTCACTGCCTGCTGGGGGTAGAATTCTAGGTTTTCTGTTCAGCCTGCATTGGCATCTGAGTGTAAGTTACTGCTGGTCAGAGGTGGGGTGGGAGTTCTGGCTGCCCATTAGGTTTCCACTGACATCTCCTGTCTGGGAGGGGATGCGGTGCCTTAGTACTTCCTGACTGTGCCCCACCTTACCTCCACTGACACTAGGGGAAGAAGAGGGATGGCCTCACTGGCAGCAGTGAAAACCCTGATTATCTACTAGGCCTTCTCTGCTGCCACCCTAATGGGGATGGGGAGGGATGCCTCATTAATGCCAGGCGGGAGTGGAAGTCTAGTCTCTCCACCTAACCTTTGATAGCATGGGTGGGGATGGGACCATAGGTTTTTCTGGGTGGTTTGCCTGGAGGAGAACAATTTTTTTAAAAATATTTTATTTATTAATTAGAGAGAGAGTGCACATGAGCAGGCGGAGGGGCACAGGGAGAAGCAGGCCCCCCGCTGAACGAGGAACCCAATGTAGGACTTATTCCCAGGACCCTGGGATCATGACCTGAGCCCAAGGCAGACACTTAACCGATTGAGCCACCCAGGCGCCCAGGAGAACAGTTTTATTTTCTAAAAAGTCTTCTGTATGAATGGGCTCTCCCTTTCCTGGTGTTTTGACTCAGGAAAAAAGGCTTTTTGGGGGTTTTGTTTTTGTTTGTTTATTTGTTTGGTGGTGATGTTCTTTGCCTGATAACATTTCCAGATTGAGACATATGGAGCCAGAGGGAAACCCAGAGAATTTATCATCATGGTGGGCCAGCTTCCTGAAGTCCTGGGTTCATCTGCCTTCTCTCCACTTTTCAGAGTAGTTGTTGTTGTTGCTGTTGTTTGTTTGTTTAATGTTTTTTCTGCTGTTTTTATGTGTACTTAGTTGGAGGAGTAAGGAAAAGTATATCTGTTTTGGACAGAATTCTCTTTGGCAAACTTGTTTGGTGTTCCAGAAAGTCACATTTTATTTGTTTTGTTTTGTTTTGTTTTTAAATTGTATTTATTCATTTGACAGACAGAGATCACAAGTAGGCAGAGAGGCAGCAGAGAGGGAGAGAGGAGGAAGCAGGCTCCCTGCCGAGCAGAGAACCTGATGCGGGGCTTGATCCCAGGACCCTGAGATCATGACCCGAGCCGAAGGCAGAGGCTTTAAACCACTGAGCCACCCAGGTGCCCCCAGAAAGTCACATTTTAAAGATTTTTTTTTTTTTAATTTGACCGAGAGAGAGATCACAAGTAGGCAGAGAGGCAGGCAGAGAGAGGAAGGGAAGCAGGCTCCCTGCTGAGCAGAGAGCCCATGCTGGGGCTCCATCCCAGAACCCTGGGATCATGACCTGAGCCGAAGGCAGAGGCTTTAACCCACTGAGCCAACCAGGTGCCTTTTGAGCTAAAGGCAGAGGCTTTAACCCACTGAGCCACCCAGGTGCCCAGAAACTCACATTTTAAAAGGAAATAATTTTTTTTAAAAGAATGGCTTTTTATTTTCTTTTTAAGATTTTCTTTATTTGAGAGTGAGTGTGCGCGTATGTGTGTGTGAGCAGGAGGGTCAGAGGGAGAGAGAGAATCCCAAGGAGACTCCCATGCTTCTGCAGAGTCCAACACCCATGGCCCCAAGATCATGACCCTAGCCAAAATCAAGAGTCTGACACTCAACTGACTGAGACACCCAGGCGCCCTAAAAATGGCTTTTTATTACTAGGCATTCAGGTATTGGTGGGCTGGAACGTATATGTTGGGAGTAGCATGGTGGAGGAATTTAGGAGCCTGAGAGTCTCTGCTAGATCTTCCAAGAGCCACCACATCTGGCCCTGGGGGAGAACCAACCTCAGATACCCGGGGGACAAACTGCTTCACCACTTTGGCCAGAAAGTGTTCCTTCAGTCTTCCATGACACTTGGTGTGCTGCCCAAGGGGAAGGAGAAGGAAAACCCTCAGTTAAGTAAACATATGTTCATATTTCCCTGCGAGAGGTTGAATGGTCTAAGTCAGCGTAACTGGTCCCATATGTTCAGCATTGATGGTTCAGATATGACTAGTTGCACTTTTGAAATGACAGATCATTTGTTTCATGTTATGAAAGTCTTAACTGGGGGTGTGCTGGTGGCTCAGTCGGTTAAGCATCTGCCTTCAGCTCAGGTCGTGATCTCAGGGTCCTGGGATTGAGCCCCTTGTCCTGCCCAACAGGGAGTCTGCTTCTCCCTCTCCCTCTGCCCTCTCCCTGTGCTCTTCTCCCAGCTCGTACTCTCTCTCTCTCTCTCTCTGTCTCTCTCTCAGATTAATAAATAAAATCTTAAAAAAAAAAGAAAATCTTAACTGCCATTTATTGCATGTCTGTGCGTGCCAGGCACTGCATGGAATTTTATGTGCGGTATTCTGCTATTCTGAAAGAAGGAGGTGTTACAGATAAGGACGCTGAATCTCACTTGGACGAGTGACTTGCACAATGTCATCTGGTCTCTGAGTGGCTGAGCTAGATGGGGCTAAACATTGCTTCTTTGACTCCAGAGTTCTAGGTACCACGCTCCCCAACCACAGGCATTCAAACCTGAGTCTTCTGGGTGGGGTTCTCAGGTGGAACCCTTAACAGCCCGTTTCCCCAAGGTGATTTGGGATACTGGATCCATTCCCTTAGAGGAGGGGTCTAACCGGGGCTACACATTAGAATCACTAGAAGATATATATTTTTTTAAGTCCGGATACCCGAACTGTACCCCAGACCATTAAACTCAAGCTCTGGAAGAAAAGCAGGCATCAGAACTTTAAAACCTGCCGTGGAGATTCCGATGTTCTGCTAGTTTGGAAGGCATGCTGGAGAGTTAGAAGGCAATGATAAGGAGTTACAGTCAGATTCTGGACCTCTTTTCTGGTTGATCTGGTGTTCCTCTTCAGAAAGGATTTGAGGGGTGCCGTCCGCTTGGGAAGCTTCATTTACAAAGCACTTCTACCAAGAAAAAGTTAAATACCCAAGTCAGGAAGTGGGGTACAGGTTAAAGGGGATCACGAGGAGCTGCTTAAAGGCCTTTGAGGACCTTGGGACTTCATTACAGAAGTGCGTGCATGACGGGAAAGGGCGCAGATGGGGCTCTGGTTTTTTCTTAAGCCAGAAGCAATACCAGGAGGAGTGGGGAAGGGATCCTGGGTCCATCATTGTTGCCCAGAGGTCTGAGCTCCTCTACACCCTCCAAGCTGGGGCTCAGAGAGGTTGAATAGTTTGCTTGATGTGCGGGGTCCCTGTTTGCCCCCTCCAGACCCACTCTTCACCCTGCTCTGTATCCCAGCAGGCCAGCCTGTGGGAGGGCAACCAGGAACTCACTCCCTGGCACTCTGGCTCCAGCTAGTTTGAGCTAAAGGATACTAAGTTACATATATTTGACTGAGTAGATCTCTGTGTACTGGCATATCCATTGCTTATCTGAAATTCAAGTGTAACTGGAACGTCTTGTTTTTTATCTGGCAACACTATGCCTGTTGGGGTGCGTGTGGAAAATCTGATCTGCCCACACCATGTTTTATACCCGACTTTGCTTTCTTCCCTCTGGGCAGGCATGCCAGTGGGTTTTTGCTGACATTCCTTCTTTTCTGCTGTCACACCACAGCTATGACCTCTCCGTGCACAAGCAGCCAAACCATGTACTCCCCTTGCTTTCCAGTGAAGCCCCTGCTAGAGGCCGTTCTGCCCGGCCAGCTACCCAGTTACTGCTAACTGGGCTTTGCTGCACTTGGTACAAAAGAGACTGTTCAGGAGTCAGTGTCATCCCGTGAATGGTCTTTTTTTGTGTGTGTCACTTTTCCCAAGCGGTGGAGTGCATTCACCCCAGCAAAGCTAACGTTTACCATTTACAGTTTGGGACAATTGAGTCAAGTGATTTCAGGGTAAAGGTTTTTAAATTTTTCCCTCATTAAGTATTGTTGCTGCTGCTCTTTATCAGTTGAGAAACCTTCACGTTTACATAAAGTGAAACAAAACAAAGTAGAAAGTTTCTGTTTGTTCTGTGTTTGGCCTCAGCCAGCCGCAGGGATGGGGAAAGAGCCCTTAGACTAGATGGCAGGAAAGCTGCCCAGGGTCATGGTTCAGATATCAGCCAAAAGGATGGGGGTGGGGGAAGGGAGACAGTCCAGGTGTGGCCCTTTCTCTTGGAGGGGGACACAGGGCACTGCAGCGGGGGGGAGGGGTTGTGGGCCCCAAAAGCCTTTTTGTAAACTGCAAACTCACCGCTGAAGGAGGCCTTTCTTCCAGCTTGTTGGGGGGCCACTTGATAGCAAAGCCACAACAAACAGCCAGGCAGATAGGCGGCCTTAGTTCCTGGGCAAAGGGCATCCTCCCCTCTTGTCTATCGCTGCTCCCCTTGACCACGTATGCTTTGCAGGTGGGAAACAAAGAACCCACAGGAGTTCTAGGCTAAGCCCTCACTCTTGCCTCCTCCTCTGGGCCTCCTGATTCTGAGGCTGAGCTTCAGGGAGCTCACTTGAGGCCTCTGTTTTGTTGTTTGGGGAAGTATAGAAAGAGCCGGGCAGTGGGTCCCACAGGCTAGCACTTGAGTCCTGTGTTTATTTCAACACTCAGGCCAAGGTGCTACCGCTCTCCCTTTCCGGGCACCCAGGATTGTAAAGCAGATTGATGGCACCGGACACCCAAGGCAGGGTTGAATTAAATAGGGCTGACCAACCTGCACTCTTCCTCCCGCAGGCCTGCCCCCCGACCCTGCCCAGTCATCCTCTCATGGTTTAGAGGGCCTCCAAGGCCCGGGTGCTGCCCAGTGCACCCATTCCACCCACTACCCCGGACCTGCAATTTTAGCGGCTTCCGCTTCCTATATCCCTGCGGCTGTAGTCCCAAAGCTTGGAGAGGAGGAAAGGAGCTAATATTACGAAAGCATTATGGAGACCAGCCAGCCCTGAGAAGATACCTTTGAGCCCAGAGCCTTCTGGCCATCACAAGCTAAAAGTTTCTTTTCTCCTCTTATTCGCAGGTGCCAATTATGCCCTTCCAGTGTTGCTGTTCCCTATGCACTGACCTCTCTGATTAGTCCCAGCACTCAGTCCTACAAGGCCCAGGCCTAGCCTCAGACATCCTACTTCAGGTGGCCAGCAGGCCCCAGGTGCAGATGCTAGCCAATGACAACAATGTCAGCCAAAATCTGTAGAATGTTCTAGCAGACCATGGACATCTGGCCATGTCCTACCACCGAGGCACTCTTTGTAGGAGATCAGAGAGGCTAAAGGGCTTTTCTGAGGTCATGTCTCAGGCAGCAGGGGACTTTCCTGGGCAACCACTGAACAGTACTAACCACCAACCAGCCCACCTGCCATCACGCACACTCAGCAAGCATGCAGCCGCTATTTGTGGACTTAAAGGTGGGATGTGTTAGTTGATGACACAGAAAGTAGACTGCTAGCTAGCATTCCCCAACTGACCAATTGTGAGTCTACCGGACTAAGGTCCCTAAATGTCTGGCCCACTGTGGCTCATGTGGTTGGTGGAAAGGTGCTGCTTCAGAGGCATGCCAGCATCCCATCTCCGTCCCACTCCCAGCCACAGGAGTGTCCCTGCCTGGACCACCTCTATTCCTTGCTCAGCCTTCAGAACTCTGCCCACATCACACCCATTTAGTCCATGGAAGTTCACTGTGCATTAAGTCCGTGTCATACATCCTGCTGGGCTCAGGCAATGGCACCTCCAGCTTCTGAGGAAGCTGTAAATTTGTTCAGAAAAACAAGGCAAACCTGCATGAAACAATGGACATTGTATCTACCCAGTTTATTTGTTGTATGAATAAATACTTGTTAATCATGTCCCATAAGCCTGTCCCTGCGCTTGGCGCTGGACGTCCATGAGGGAGACACAATCCCTCTCTGTACAAAGCTGATGTCGGAATCTGGTCAAGGGCTGAGTGGTAATGAGCAACCGGCAGGGATGCTCCATCAGCAGCTGGAGGGCTGGATGGGCGTGGCCCCCTGCAGCTGGCAGTGTAGCTGCGGGAACAGCTGGACAGCTACTCTCTCACCTGGCTGGGAGGCCAGTTATCCAAGGCTACTTAGTAGCAGTCACTTGGGTACGGTTGAACTTGCCACTTCATTGACTTATCCAGTGCACAGAAGGAAACAATCTGGAAAGGGGAGGAGCGGAGGGTGAAGTTTCTTGTGAATTACACCTAGATTACAGCAGGAAGCAGCTGGCTTTTCCCTGTGTGCCTAGAGCGGACCAAATTGTCATTCAGTCTCTGTGGGCTTTAATAATCTCTCACACTGATTAAACATTGTCTCCAGTGTGTGTCCGTTTAACTGGCTATCATGTTGCCTTTTGCTGTTTTAAGGATTAGTTAACAGGAGCATGTTGGTGAGAATTAGAAGGTTGGTTGTATAAACAAGGCTTATTGGTCTGGTCTCCTCCTTCTGTCATAACTCCCCCCACCCCCCAATAATTTTAAAGTGGTCCACTTCTGTAAGGAAAAACAGGGGGAGGGGCATTATACAGGGAAATAGTCGAAACAGTGAAAGGTTAGTAGCTTAACACGTGATCTCTGGTCATTGCCCTGTCTCTTGGGTCCAAAACCTGGGATTGGTATTTTGCCTTTTTTTCATATTATCCGTAATCACTCAGGGCTCCCTGTCTGCACTGCAGAGTTCTAAAGCACCGTTGACACAGGCTGTTAAATAAATAGCAACCCCGCCAGCGGCCCCCACAGTTGTGCAGTGGGAACCTCACCATCCTCACTGTCCGTGAGGAGTTGTTCAGCCCTTGCTCTCAACCCCTATAAATCAGCCCCTCTCAGGTATTGGAGAGTGGCAGGTTTTTACTGATCCGCAATAAAATAAGAAAATAGTAAGAAACAGAGGCGCCTGCGTGGCTGTGTTGGTTGAGTGTCTGACTCTTGATTTTGGCTCAGCTTGTGATCTCGGGGTCCTGAGATGGAGCCCCGCGTGGGGCTCCCTGCTCTGTGCAAAGTCTGTCCCTCTCCCTCTTATCCTCCCATGCTTGTGCTCTCTTCTCTCTCTCTCAAATAAATGGATGGGTAAAATCTTAAAAAAAGAAGGAAGGAAAGAAAGAAAGAGAGAAAGAGAGAAAGAGAGAGAAAGAAAGAAAGAAAGAAAGAAAGAAAGAAAGAAAGAAAGAAAGAAATAGGGATGGCTGGACGGATGGCTGGATGGCTCAGTTACTTAAGCAGCTGCCTTAGCTCAAGTCATGATCGATCCCAGGGTCCTAGGATCAAGCCTTGCATCAGGCTCTGGCTCAGCAGGGGTTCTGCTTCTACCTCTCCCTCTGTTCTCTCTCTCTCTCTCTCTCTCAAGTAAATAAATAAAATCTTAAAAAAAAAAAAAGGAAAAAAGAAAGACTAATAGCTAACAGTTACTGAGTGCCGATTATGAGCCCGACATAGGAATTCGTCCTTTCTTGCTAACAGCAACCCTGTGGGGCACCATTATTGCCATCCCCACTTCTCCTGTGAGGAAGCTGAACCAGAAGGCGCCTCCTGGCCTGTACTCTTCTTACAACAGCCAGAATCATGACCACTCCAGAGAACTCCCCTGTGTTCTGAGATTACATCCTTCCTAAGAACTCAGTGTCAGACTGACCTTTCTGTTGCAGGACGGTGGCGATAGTGAGTTTGGCCCCTCGCCTCTCCCCCATCCTTCCTGCTTCCTGGCGGCTCTGCTGGTCAGGTCTTTGCTGTCTTCCTGGCAGGTTTCCCACCTCCCGGCCTCCTCCTTCCTGCTCCTCTTGCTCCCACTCAGCCGGATGTCAGTGCCAGGGTCAAGTATGGCTGTGACCTTCCCTCTCCCCTGCTCAGAAACCTTCCAGGAATCGCTACTGCTTCAGGCAGGACTCGGGCTCTCCACAGTCAGCCTGTATTTACTCGCTCGATCACTTTGGTCCAAACATGGGAACGCCACCCTATGGCTACATTCGTGTTCCCAAACTATTAGGGCCTCCTTTTTCTCTTCAGTTTCCCACCACTCCTGCCACTTGAAACCCTGTCCAGTTCCCCTCCCTCCTCTAATTCATGCCTTTACTTATTCAACACACCTACTTTGAGCATCATCTGTGAACTGGCTACAGGGCAGGTACAAGGCCTCTTGGGGCTCTCAGTCCAATAGGAGAGAAAGAACTGAATGAGAAATCATAGGAGGTGTTACAAAGGGGAGGGGCCCCAGCACCTAATGGAGGAGGGCTAAGTAGTTGGAGGGACCAAGGAAGGCCTCTCTGACACTGTCAAGAACCCCCTCCCCTCACCCCAGTTAGCTCTATCCCATTTCCCCTGTAACTCCTGGGTCCCTCTGCTGCTCCCCCTCTGGGGCAAGTGCCTTTCTGTCCCCCATTAGACTATCACAGCAAATCTTAGACCCAGTGCTATGTAAGTACTGGTTGGGAATTGAATCATTGTGCTCACTCCTGGCAATTCAACTCATGGAGCTTAGCTATCTTTTCAGCCATCGTAGTGATTACAGGTTGGGTTTGATCACCTGACATCATCTGAGTGGGTGGCTGGGCCTTTAGTTTGTTTGGTGAGCTGCTTAGCTCATAGAAAACTGAAGACTGTATCCAACTGTAATCAGGGGTTATTTTGCAGGGTTGGGATTACAAAACAGGTTTCCATTTTATATTTTCTGTGTTTCTATAAATATTTGAATTTTCCACTACCAACTTGGGTTACCTTTATCATTTAGCATTTTAAATGTCTTCAAGTAAATTAAACAAACCAAAGAATTATTTGCTTCTCCCACTCCACTTGTTTGCTTTCTGTTTCAAGAAAAACAAAGTTATCCAGATGTACCACTGACTTCCCACTCCCATGGATGTCAGTGAATAAGGACCATGGACAAGTTTGCTGACCTAAGAGGCAAAGGTGAATTGTAAGTGCTTCAGAGCCTCAAGAAAAAGAGCGTTCTTGTGGACGGTCTGAAGGCATAAAAGAAACGGCCAGAGCATTCATAACTGCAGAAAGTGTCCCCAAATTCAGAGGAGATGGTGGAACTGGATAGGACCCAGGCAGAGCTTTGCCGTTCCCTGCTAAGAGCCCAGGCCTACCCTCATGCATAAGATTTGCCTGGCATGGGGGCAACAGGAGAGGCAGGGGCCCCTCTCTGCAGAGTCGCCCTGACCTCCACTCCCTGGAATAAATGAACACTCCCATCACAGCACACTCATCTGTCTGGATGGCTGGGCTCAAGGCCAGCCTGCTGCTGACCCACATAAGCCTCCTGCAAAGCTTGCAGAGGGCCCCTGCTCTCCCACAGCCACTGAGACCTCAGGCTAAAGGGAAGCAATGAGCTTTCCCCAGTTTCTTATAGTGAAATCTCTTCTTCTCCAACCTGGCATTCACCCTGGAGGTAGTTCTCAAATGCATCAAGTATGAGAGCCGACCTGGGTTGAAAGAGTACATAGAGAAGACTTCCTAACAGGAGCTGTGACCTTCAGCTGAGGAAGATGTGCAGGCCAGAGTGACTTGTAGGGAGGAAGCCAGAGGAGCAAGTTCTCAGATCCTTTCTTCTGCCCCCCAGATCTCCTGTTTGTATCTCCATTGGCCAGATAAGTGCTTAGTTCACTCCTTATCCTAAACATTATTTGTTGCTTATCTGAAATTCAAGCTTAACTAGGCATCCTGTGTTCTTATTTCCTAAATCTGGCACAGCCCTAAGCAGAGACCACCCTACTCTCTCACACACACACATACACACACAGGAGCCCAGGAGGGTGTGACATTCTGAGTGTGGCAGAGGGACAGCCACTGAGTGGGTACCCCCAGTCACTTACTCACAAAATGCCAGACCTGTGAATCTCCCATTCTTTGCCTGTCTCAAGCACTTGAGGCCAACATGTTTGAATCCATAACCACCAGCAGAGAATGTGTGCTCCAGAAGTGCTATGAAAAAAAAACAGAACAACTACTATTGTGGGCCAGTATTTTTAGAAATACTCATAGGCCAGATGAAATCAACATTTCCAGGTCCATTCCAGCAGGGGAGCATTTTACTGGAAGCTCCAAGTCATTCCGTTGTAGGTCATGTCATGAATGACTGATGTTTTCCCCCATACCTATAGATGGGTCACGTTGAGGCGCAAGAATTGTAAACTCCTGTCTTTGTGACCGGTAGTAGCCTTTGCAAGATCACTGGTTGGATTTGTGGCATGGTCTGTGACTGGGAACACAGTGAGAAAAGTGATCTCAGGGGCCATCGCCTTCCTGCCATGCTGTTGAGTTGGGTATGAAGGACTTTGAATGAGTCACAGTTTTGGAAAATGGGTGGAGATGGTCAAAAGGTGCAAAGGTCCAGTTATAAAATAAGTAAGTCCTGGTGATGTCATATACAGTAGGGTGACTATTGTTAATAATATTATATTGTAAAAAAGCCAAAATACTGTATTGTATCCTCTCTGCCTAAGAGAGTAGGTCTTTAAAGTTCTCATCACAAGAAAAAAAATTTTGTAACTGTGCGTTGTGATGGTAGTCAGCTAAACTAACTAGATAAACATTGTGCAATATATACAAATATCAAATCATTATGTTGTGTACCCGAAACTAATATAATATGTCAGTTGTATCTCAATTAAAAAAAAAAAGAAAAGTGAATTTTTGAATGGGTACCTGGGTGGCTCAGTCGGTTAAGTATCTGACTCTTGATTTCAGCTCAGGTTATGATCTCAGGCTCGTGAGATCGAACCCGGCACTGGGCTCCATGCTGAGCATGTAGCCTACTTAAGATTCTCTCCCTCTCCCTCTGCTCCTCCCCACGCCTGCCTCTCTTATACTTACACGTGCTCTCTCTCTAAAAAAAAATTAAATAAATAAAATAAATTTAAAAAAGGAAACAATTTTTGATGGGGGGTGTTCTAGTTCTTAAACATTCTTTAGGAGATCAGTGAACCGATGAATGAACTTGTGAATGAGAATATACATCCAGACGTGTGTTAAATACGTTCTGCTCATGTTTTCTAAGGACACTGAGGATACCCCAATTCTCTCTCATCGTGGCCTTAGAGATTGGGAACCGATTTGGAAAACCCCATTATTTAAAAGGCTTAAAGTCAGGGACACCTGGGTGGCTCAGTGGGTTAAGCCTCTGCCTTCGGCTCAGGTCATGATCTCAGGGTCCTGGGATCGAGCCCCGCATCGGGCTCTCTGCTCAACCGGGAGCCTGCTTCCTCCTCTCTCTCTGCCTGCCTCTCTGCCTACTTGTGATCTCTCTCTATCTGCTAAATAAATAAATAAAGTCTTTTAAAAAAAAAAAAAGGCTAAAAGCAGATTTCTGTTTTGCAGCTGTGGCAGAGGTGAGGGAAGAAACCAAGCCTGACCTCCCATTGCCAGGAGGCCTGCAGGCTGACCACGTGCCATTATCCCTTCCTCACACCAGTGGGTACCAGCCTGCCACGATGTCTTCACCAACCCAGCCTGGACGACCACCTACAGGGAGTGCAGCCCATGCCGGGGTGACCTCTGCTGGGTCAAAGCTCCTACCGCCTCTGGCATTTAATCATACAATTGGCCACATAATACTCTCTGAACATAAGGATGTCAAATTTAACTGCTCCATCAATATACCTACTACGTACCAGGACATTGCAGTTATTTCTTGGTGGAAGGATGAGAAGGAGTTGGTCGGGGCCCATCATGCCATTACTCAGTTTTATCCGGATGACGAAGTTACAGCAATAATCGCTTCCTTCAGGTATGTGTTCTTTCTTCCTTTCCTTTTTGAATGTTGTTATGTTATTTGTGATTCAAAAGTAAAAACCTCCTACGTTAAAAGACGGTTTTTTGGTTTTTGTGTGAGCAGCCCTCCGGGTGCCGTTAGAGTGCAGATTCACAGCGGACAGTCTGTGTGGTTGATCTCTTTTATGTAGATCTTGGCCCCATTCAAACTGGATTATCAGAGGCTCTGCCTTCTGGGGAACCACTTCCCCCACCCCGACCTGCAAGTCATGTCAAGCTCCCACTTGACTCAAGAGCTCTCCCAGTGAGTGGGAACACTGTTTTTTGTTTTTTTTTTTTAAGATTTTATTTATTTATTTGACACAGAGAGAGACAGTGAGAGAGGGAATGCAAGCAGGGGGAATGGGAGAGGAAGAAGCAGGCTTCCCGCCGAGCAGGCAGCCCAATGTGGGGGTTGATCCCAGGACCCTGGGATCATGACCTGAGCTGAAGGCAGCTGCTTAACAACTGAGCCACCCAGGCACCCCAGGAACACTGTTTCTTTCCAGGTGTAAAGAGACATCTAAATTACCCTATGGGCGTGGAGCTTTGAACACATTCCCATCCCTTTCATTGGCCTTATCCCCCCTCTCTCTTCCACCTGTCCCCAGCATCCCCTGCTCCTGCAAATCGTGGTGCTGACATTAGCCCTCATGCCTGTTGGGGTGGGAAAAAGCTGGAAAGTCTATAAAGACTGGGGAAATGAGACAAACCTTAAGCCACCTGGGTCACTGTCTCCGTGTTCCACTCTGTTTTGGCAAGGGCCAGCCAAATGTGTTGCGGAGGGGGAGGGTTGGCAGGGCTAAGCCAAGTCAGCATGCACATCTGGAAGAATCTGTTGTCCCGAGGATTGCGTCATCGTATTTTCAGCATCCTGCAGACAGCCAGCTGCTTCTCCTCTCCACCCTCCCTGTTTTATTTTCTACTCTCTCCTCTTTCGCTAGGAGGGGTTTGGGTGTTTTGTTTTGTTTGGTTTTGAGTCAGAGTCTCCTTGCATGGACAGCTTTGGAGTTCAGTAGACCTGTGGTCCTAGAAAGCTCCAAACGAGGTCAGAGGCACACAGTTGGAGCAAGTGCCTTTTTCTCTGGGATTCCTCCACTCCGAGCAGAGACCTCTTTGATCTGGGACATTTTCACTTTCTCCGGCCTGATACTCATGGCTGTCCGAGACAATGTCATGTCTTCTGGTGAATCATTTTGTTTCCTTTTCAGAAAACTGCTTCAGAGATGCCACAAGGCTAACAACTCCGGTTCGAGTTGAGTGTGTCCATATACTTCCGCAAGATACACCCCTTTTTTTTTTTTTTTTTCGTATTTTTTCTAAGTTACAGGCTTGGTTAGCATCAAAGCAAAGAACACAGCTCTCACATTTTCCACTGGTTGATTTAAACTCAGGCTGGGTCTCTTGGGCTGCCATTCTCAGCCAGTGGCTGAGACCACTCAGGGGACTTGACTACATATTTTTCTCCATCAACTACAAAACACAGATGTTTTACCATGCTATGGACACAGCTTCTGATGAGAGATCACCATTTAATAATGAATAAGGAGCAGTTTATATTTTCTTAAAGATTTTATTTATTTGAGAGAAAGTGAGTGAGAGAGAGCGAGCGAGTGAGCATGAGCAGGGGGAGGGGCAGAGGGGAAGCAGACTCCCCGCTGAGCAGGGAGCCGTGCAGGGCTCTATCCTGAGACTCCGGGATCTTTACCTGAGCCCAAGGCAGATGCTTAACCCACTGAGCTACCCAGGTGCCCCTAAGGAACAGTAAGCTTAAAGAAACAGAAAGCTGACACATTGGGCTCATCAGGTATCATTAGGAGGAAAGCACTACCCTGCTGACTCTCTGGGCTGGGAGTCCTGAACAGGGGTCCTGCCACTGGCCAGCCAGGAGACGATGGGGTAAGCTGCCTTCTTGCCAAAAAGATGAGTTTGGACCCCATGACCAGCAGCTTCAGGTATGTCCAAAGGGGCCATGAGATGATATCAAAGGACCTAAATTGGAGAGTTTTTAAACTTAAAGTAGATAGTGGTGTATCTTGGATTTGTGTCTTCAGAGTTCAGAAGGGGACCTGGGTCATATCTTTAGAACTTTAGAAAAAAGGTTATACTTTTGCACGGATTCAGCTTCATTTTCATAAACTCATTCTGAAGTGGGGGGGGGGGAATCTTATCAGACTTCCAAACTAAGCCATAAAACAGATATAGTGCTCAGAATTCTTGTAAATGGTGGACGCTGTGCTGAATTGAGTAGCTTGGGGGACAATACCAAGTCTAATATCTTTCAACTGTATTAAGGTCATGTTCAGGTGACCCAGGAACTGTATAGTGATTCATTATCGTGAATTAATCAAGATTGTAAATATTTGTGTAATTTCTTGGCGGGAGTGAAGGATGTTGGAGACCCTGAATTTGATATCTTACAGATGAGGATCCTGAAGTCCCTGTGAGCAGGGTGACTTGTCCAGGGTCACTAGGGAATAAGCCGTCACCCTTAAGCAGGGGGCTTGATTTGCATACCTGTGGTGTCTTCTGTTCTTACATCTCATGGGCCCTAAAACAAATCTACTCTGGTTCCCAGTAAAGAGTTAAAGATTAGTGCTAGGCTTTCCATGTGTGGAATTTAATCAAGAATTCATTAGCCTGTAATTTTGTTGGAGTTGCCATTAATAATACCTGTATGGACCACATGTATTTAAGGGAATGGACAAAATACAGATGTGTGTATATTGGCAGAGGTCAGAGGAATTATGGAGAGAAACACAAGGTATTTCAAGTCAGAACATGGAGCCATTATTCTATAAGGTGTTGTTATAAGAAAGGCTGGGATTCACATGAATTATGAAAATGATGAGGTCTTCAGATTGAGGCCCCCACAGCACTTTGTATCAGCATGTATCCTTTAACTAGGAAGCAGTTGGCGGTTGCTAGAGACTGACAAGATTGTGGATGTGATTTAACTTTCTTAGTCTTTCTCAGTTCCACATTTCCTCTTCTATATTGGACAGACCCTACACTTAGACACTCCCAAACGCTCCATTCTGAAAACAAGTGTTAGTCAAGTGTCTGGTCTTTGACCCTAAAACAAGACCCTTTTTGGTTGAAGGTGTACATTAAGGTGTGTGCGCACTTAAGGCAGTGGAGTTTTCCCCTCTTATTTCTTCCATTGCTTCCACACACCCCCTCCCCACCCTTTTCCATGGTGGCCCAATGCCATCATGGCGCCCTCTCCCTTCCAAAGGAAGAAAAGACCGTAAAGTAATTTACACTAAGGAAAGTGTTCACATTCACTGGTAACGTCGTTTTAGACACGAGGAGTAGAGATTTGTTTTTCCCCCAAATCACCACACAGCCCCTGCTCACCAGTTATAAAAACAGCCAGCCTTGCTCATGAAGGTGTTTACAGGCACCTTACTGGTTGAACAGCTGCCTGAATGAACATCTGGACGTTGGGGTAAGGAGGGTAGAGCTGGTCTGTGTCCTGCATGGACCTGTGAACAGGATAGAGGGGAAGAGAGAACTAAGGTCAGGGGCAGAAGTACTAAGATAGTGTTAATACGTTAAGGTGGTGTTTCCTTCAGATTATAGACTTGGCCTTGAAGGGGAAATCAGGGGAAAGGACCTGACATCTCCCAAGAGTCCATTCATCTTTCAGTCAAACCTCAGTTTACTGAAACTGGGGGATGGGTGAGAGGGTAAAAATGACAGATGTTCACATGCATTAAGTACAAGTCCCCTCTACTTGGGCAAGACTAAAGGAGATGTAACATCATGAAGTAGAATGTTCCTGAAAGATTTTAGAAACTGCTTGGTCTTAGTTCCTGTAGGTATATATTTTCAAGTTACTTTATTTTATTTTTTTAAATTTATTTATTTGACAGAGATCACAGGTAGGCAGAGAGGCAGGCAGAGAGAGAAGAGGAAGCAGGCTCCCCACCAAGCGGGGAGCCCAATGTAGGGCTTGATCCCAGGACCCCGAGATCATGACCTGAGCCGAAGGCAGAGGCTTTAACCCACTGAGCCACCCCGGTGCCCCTCAAGTAATTTTAATAGTGATATATGTACTTTGTTAAATACTTAGAAAATACCAAACACATACAGAGAAACTGTGGCCCACAACCCCGAGGAATCTTTTCCAACCACATATAAATTTAGTATTCCTGAAATGAAATTGGCATTTCATGACACAGATGATTATGTATCTCATTTCGTTCACCTAACGTTATGAATGTCTTCCTGTATAATTAAAAGTCTTCAAAATATTTCAGTGGCTCTATAAAGCACTGTGCCCTGCTGTGGTAAAATGGAAACACATGTAGAAGAATGTAAATGAAATTGTAAAGGGAAAACCTTAAAGATTATTTTCAAAATTGCAATACCCCAGGCACATACAGGGGAAGAAATAACTGATATAGTACTTCAAGTCTAGATGCCCTCTTGAGCTGGGTCCATTCTGTACTAATAATTCACATTTTTTTCCTCTTTCACTTGAATGTCTATTATAGGTGTAGGAAATCCTTGGTGTCTGCTAGTGGATTGCGGTATTCCTAATTAATGGCTTGGGGTTTAATCCTGAAAATTGCACTCCCACCCTGCATACCCCACATTCCTGACTGTTATGCCCCAATAACGGGTCCGTGATTAAAGGAGCAAGACTGGTACAAAGCGAAGGTCAAGCAAAGCTTTATTTCGCACCAAGCATCAAGAATCTAACCGAACGTTTGGGGCTGCACCTCTTGCAAGAGAGGGCGACCCTTCTCTGTTTCACAGTCTAGCTTTTAAGGGCAAAGGCCATCCGGTTGGGCCTGGCCACACACAGGTGACCAATTGAATTACAATTTACCCTAGTAGACATTTGAATCAGCCTATTACACCTTGATTGGTGCCAAAAGGGTTCCCAAAGGGCGGGGGCCCATACTCCTTGGTAGCTAGGGAGACAGTATGCAACCCCCTACTGATCGGATGTCTCCACCTGGCCTGACCCACCTTTGCATCTGGGCTTTGTTACCTGGAGCTGGTTTCTGGGACTTGTTTTTAAGTGAATCCCCTGGGGGAAGGGGAGCAGGGACAGTTTAAGGGTTAAACAACAAGGTTTTTGTTTAACCTCAATGAAAGCCTCTTGCTAAAATATAAAAATATAAAATAGGTCCTTACACTGACCTCATCCTGAATGGTGTGCAGCTCAGGCTGTGTTTCTCCACAGCTTCTTGCTTTTCTCCTTTGCAGGACTTTAAGTCACAGGGCTGGGCTCTCCGACCAACCATATGCTGCCTCATTTGCATTTCAGCTTGATACCAACCTGAAACTAGCTCATCCATTTGTGCAGATCCCAGGATGCTGCAAAGCCAGGGTCTTTCCCTGGAGTCTTTCAAAGAGGGTATAATTTGGGGGTACACTCTGGCTTTGGCGGAAACACTGAACGGTCGGGTAAAGCGTTCCAGGCCATCACCAGCCATCAGACCAGAAGACTGGGGAGACCAGCTCTCAAGTAAAAACAAAAGCTGCTGTTCCTGTAGGCAGCCAGCACCTGCAGATTTAGTTTATTGGGGTAATTTGTGGCCGAGGGAAAGGATTTGGTATGTTTTCCGTGTGGCCTCAGGATTCCCCACTGGGAATGAAATTCTAGCTTAGTTGTCGGAAGCTAAACCTGGAAGGACTTTATTGGTTTCTAAAAGTTGGGGTTCTTTAAAAAAATTTTTCCATTTTTAATTTTTTTCTTGTGGTAAAATATACATAGGCCACAATGTACTGTTTTAACCCGTTCCACACGTACGGTTCAGCAGCACTAAGTGCATTCACTCTGTTACACAGCCCATACCACCAGTCCTGCCCAGAACTTTCTCATCCCCTCAAAGGGAAACTCCATGCCCGTTGAAGCCTAATCCACATCCTCTTTTCCCCCAGTCCTTGGTGACTCTATTCTACTTTCTTTCTCTGCAACTACTCTAGGTACCTCATATAAGGGGAATCGTGCAATATTTGCTCTTTTTCTGTGTTTCTTTTAAGAACACTGTAGCACTTAGCCGCTCCTGAAGAGCCATTCCAGAGCAAGGCTGTCTAGCTGTGAGAGGTCTGCGGGACAGGGATTCTCTGTGGGTCCCTGCAGCTGGCCCTGGGGCTCTGTCCAGGTGGTTCCTGTCTAGACGCAGTGGCTGAGTCCGTGTGGTGGCTTTGGTTTTCCCTGATTCAGATGTTTGTATTTGACCAAAATCTGACACGATTTTTATACCTTCTTGGAAGCGATGCATACACATGGTAAATAAAATACTCCAACAGTTCAAAATCCTCTCTTCCACTCCAGCCTCCAGCCGTTCCCCAGCGAGGAGCTGTGGTTATCCACGTCTCTGGTATCTTTCAGAGAGATTCAGTCCATATGAGTCGTGTATGTGTGTGTGTGGTGTGTGCGTGCCTGGCCCCAGAGTTCATCTGTTA
The DNA here is from genome assembly GCF_963455335.1 of Martes martes. Classification (NCBI taxonomy): domain Eukaryota; kingdom Metazoa; phylum Chordata; class Mammalia; order Carnivora; family Mustelidae; genus Martes; species Martes martes. Next base: position 102,853,886 of record NC_137896.1, on the reverse strand, counting down.
AAATGTTCCAGCTCTGGTTAAATCAATACCCAGGAGTCAGCGTTTTTTGTGGCTCTGTAAATACTGTTTTCAGCTGAATCATGTAGTAGGTTCTGATTACATCTTACTTCTTTATAGCTTTTTGATTTTCCTCAATTTAAGAGCTTCCTTGTTGGTTAGTTTGCTTAATTTTCTAAGTATCAATCTCTCGTTTGTCCCTAAACTCTAAAAGCATCTTCTCGCAAAGTGATGAAATTACTAGGCATCTTCTCGCGAAGTGATGAAATTACTAGGCTTGATTTTTTTCCTAGGAGTTTCCTGTCCTGGAAATGTCCCTCCTCCTGCTCCAGTCAGGGCAGCTTGCCCCCCAGCCCTGGGGTACAGCTCAGTCATGCTACCATCGTGGGGGCCCTTGTTGCTCATGTTACCACCAGGAGCCCCAGGTTCCACATACCCTGACCCCCAACCCCACCTCTTGGCTTTGATTCCCTCACTTTGGCACAGAGCCCACCCTCTGCTAGTGTGGATTTTGCATGTCTGAAAATGCCGTTGTTTTTTCTGCCTTCACCTTGAGGTAGTTTGGCTGGATACAGAATTCAAAAGGAAAATAAATTTCCTGTTGTCGTTCGGAAGTCATTGATCTATCTCCTTTTCGCTCACAGATTTGTTCTTGAGAAGTGTGGTGCTGTTCTGATTCATGGGTTGTGCTGCTTTACTTCTCTCTGGAAGCTTCTGGGATCTCCACTTTATCTTGGAGTGGTGACATTCCCTGGTGAAGCCCCTTAGTGGGTCTTTTCTCTCCCAGTGTGCTGCCCACCTAGGGGCCTGATTAGGAAAGACCCAGATCTCCAGTTCTGGGGCATTTTCTTCAGTCATGCTCCCCTTCCTGTGTTCTTTCTGGAACTCCTCTTACTCAGTTGTTGGAATGCCTAGATTGCTATTCTGAGCTCAGAGCCTTCGCTAGGGAGCCTCCAGAGACTGCCTGCTGTTTCCTTTAGGGAGAGGGAGGAGCTGGGGGACAACCGCTCCTGTGTCCACCTCCCCACTCCCTGCACTATAAGTAAGATGGCTACTGGCTTGCTAATTAACGCAGGCACATAGCCCTTCTCCCCACAGGATTGGTCACCTTTTCCTGATACGAGTGACTCAAGTTTTGATCGTGTTCTCTTTGCACTCTCCTTTTCTATTCCTGGCCTGGATTTTCCTTCTTTGCTGATTGGCTTAAGGTACTCCTAGACTTTTTGTGCCTTTTGTGACTGACTTCTGCAGCCCACGTTGGGCTGTTAAAATATTAACTTATGCCTAATGCTTTCTCTCAATTCTCAGGGGCCTCTGCACAGATGTACTTTGCATCCTCGGGCTGCTTTCCTGGGGCTCTGCCCTGCAGGCCTCTGTGGCCTTCACTCTCCCTCTGGTCCCTGGCTTCCTAAGTTAACATGGCAAACCTGCTACAACACCAGGGTCCCAGACCCCAACCCAGAGCCAAGTTTCAAAGGCATGGCTGGCCTCATCCTGTCAGATCTCATCATCAGTCTGGCCCCTGGGTCTTGCCTCAAGAAAAGGATTCCTCTTATAAATGAACTTGTGAAATATGTGGAAAGGACCCCCCCCCACCCCCGGCCCTTCAGTAGCCATGACCTTGGTATTTTTTTGGAACTGCAGAGGAGACTAGACAGGTCAGCCACGTAGGATCTTCAGGAGCTTCCAAGAGCAGGGTGCACCATTCAGCTACTAGCTGATACTCATGATGGACAGTGCCCCATTCTAGACACATGCTTCTCTCCTTTTCTCTTCCTGCCACCATGACATTCATGGTTTATCAGAAGAGTGTCGGCTAGGCCCTTATCTGGAGCTGTGAGGTCTCCTCCCATGTTCTCCTGGTGACCTATAGACATTGTGACTTTGGTTCCTGCCCTCAAGCATGGAGAGACCTGGCCTTTCTTTGCCCTTGAGTCTTTCCTAAGTGCAACATTCATTCATTAGGGGCAATTCCAAAATTATACCACTCCTACACAGGAATGAGGGGAAAGGTGAAGACCGTATTCTAAGTCAGTGGGGCCGCTGCTCAGGTTGGCATATCAGGAAATGCAGGTAACAGGTGAGAGTCACGTTATTCGGTCCTGGAGCTAATAAGGCAGTAATGTTAACCCAGGCAGCTCTGGTTCCCCTGGTTCTGAGTGTCACCATTGTTGTTGTTTTAAGACTTTATTTACTTATTTGAGAGAAAGAGAGGGAGAGAGAGCATGAGCAAGAGAGCACAAGCAGGGGAAGCTGCAGAGGAAGGGGGACAAGTAGACTCCCCACTGAGCAGCGAGCCCGACATGGGTCTCGATCCCAGGACCCTGGGATCATGACCTGAGCTGAAGGCAGATGCTTCACCAACCGATCCACCCAGGTGCCCCTGATTGACACCACTCTTGACATATATTTTAGTTACTCTGCTGATCAGAAGCGAAAAGAGATCTGCAAAATGGCATTATTGGGGAGAAGTTGTAATTTAAAATTCCTGGGGCACCTGGGTGGCTCAGTCAGTGAAGCGTCTGCCTTCTGCTCAGGTGGAGCCCCACATCAGGCTCTCCACTCAGTGGGGGGCCTGCTTCTCCCTCTGCCTGCTGCTCCCCCTGCTGTGCTCTCTTTTGCTCTCTGTCAAATAAATAAATAAAATTTTTTTTCAAATGTTCCTTTTTTATTCTAAAAACGTGTGTTCAACCTCCAGGCGTAGGCGCCTCACTGTGGCAGCTTGGCTCCTGACCCCCTGTGCTGTGTTTATCCTGGCAACTGCCGCCTGTTGCCTATGGGACCCGTGGGCCAAGATGGTGTCTCCTCGCACCTTGCCAGCTTCCTGCTCTCTTTTAAGCGTTAAGTCTCCGTCCTCAACAAGGACTTTATTTTGCTTTGGGATAAATAAGTTGTATCAGGGAGCAAGCTGCTGGAAAGGAAGATGGACCCCTCCAAGGTTTTCTTCTTTCACTTTTCTTCTTTGGCCATGACCTTTCCTCTGTCTGGTGAGCCCAGTAGAAGAAGTCAGCGTCTTTGGGCCAGGGAAGGTGTCCTTCCTTGGAGGGTGTCTACGAGCATTTCAAAGAGTTCCTCATTACCTCATCCCTTCCCACCTCTAGCTAAGGACTGCTATGGTGTAACTTCCTGCTTGTAACATGCTGGAAGGGTGGAAAGCAGGATTCTCCAGCTCGTAGAGCCAAGGCCACCTGTTTATAGCAGATACTTTACAACATGTCATGTTCAAACTGTAGTATAAGGAAACAAAATAAAGGTGATCTGTAATCAAATAATATGAACGCAAACGGGTGCCTGGGTGGCTCAGTCAGTTAAGAGGCTGCCTTCGGCTCAGGACATGATCCCAGGGTCCTAGGATCGAGCCCCACATCGGACTCTCTGCTCAGTGGAGAGCCTGCTTCTCCCTCTCCCTCTGCCTGCTGCTCTGCCTACTTGTGCTCTCTCTCCATCTCTCTAATAAATAAAATCTTTTTAAAAATATTTTTTAAAATTTAAAAAATAAATATGAATGCAAACATACAAATGCCAGGCGTGACCACTCCAGGAGAGAGGATAGAGTACACAGGGACTGGCATCCTGGTACTCCCGCACACACAGGGCAGCTGCAGATGGAGAGGTGCTGTCAGTGATCTGAGTCATGGCCAAGTTCCAGACACCACAAAGGGATGGTGGCCCCCATGTTCAGGTAATTGCAGCCCTAGGAAATTAGGTGGCTGTTAAAACCAGACAAAATTCTTTGTGTGTTTGTAAATGGAACTGGGTTCTAAACTCAGAAAGTCATCTAGGATATGGAACCGTTGCCCCTGACCTCTGAAAGTGGCCCTTGGCCCCTAAAAGCCATGGTGCCCCCTAGTTTTTGTGCCCACCTTACAAATTTGCAGAATGCCTTGATGGGGCAATACTGCCCAGTATAGAGAACCCTGGTATATAGCCTACCATTAAAGGCAGGACGAGTAACAGAACACGCATTAGTTGTGGTTCTTCAGAGAAACAGAACCAAAGAGGGAATGAGAGAAAGTTATTTTAAGGAACTGACTAATGTGATTGTGGGTGCTAGCAAATCCAAAATGTGCGGGGCATCAGCTAGAGACCCAGGGAAGAGTTGGTGTTGCAGTCTTGGATCCGAAGGCAGTTTAGAGGCAGAATTCCCTTTTCCTTGGGAGGACCTCCATCTTTGCTCATAAGGCCCTCAGTTGACCAGTGAGACCTACCCATGTTATGAAGGATAATCTTCACTCAGAGCCTGCTGATAGAAATGTTAATCACACCCGAAAAGTACATCTAGAGTAATGTTTGACCAAATGTCTAGGTACCATGACCTAGCCATGTTGACGTATAAGGTTAATACAGCATATGACAAGGAAGTTGAAGAATGTTCTGTTCCTATAACAGGAACCCAAGGGGTAGTCACTGTAAATATCTTTATTTGTTTTCTTTGTAGCATAACCAGTGTGCAGCGTTCAGACAACGGGTCGTACATTTGTAAGATGAAAATAAACAATGAAGAGATTGTGTCTGACCCCATCTACATTGAGGTGCAAGGTAAGTCCAGAAGCCACAGGGTGGCCTATATTAATTGCTTTGCATGTAAAACTCTAGAGTTGGGCATGCCCATTTATTACTCTCTATGCAAACTCTACAAATGCGTAAGCACTGAAATTTTACAAGGGGATCCTCTTTTGAGACTTTAGGTAATAATGGATGAATGACGTGAATTTGATTCTCAGAGTTTTCACTCTATCCTCGGCAATAGGTCTGATATAAAAACAGATTATGGACCTTCCTGTCCTCAGATTATTTACGATTTAGAAACCTGGAGACTGTTTTTCAAAGTGAAATGCATTCCACTCACCAGTTCTCAAGGCTGGCGTCCGAGACCGCTCACCTGGTCTAGTGGTGATTTGCCTTGGAGGATGAGTGGTTTTCCTGAACTGGGTCAGCAGCTAGATCCGGGACTCATTTGAGGCCCTAGGATTTATTGGGTACATGATTCAGTGCAGTTCCATGCCGTGACATGAGACGGGCTCAGTGGAGGCACGAAGTGAGATATGGACTAGGAGAGAGGGTGGTCTCTGCCCTCGAGGAACTTGGACTGCAGTAGGGAGTGTGAGCCGATGCCTAGGTGAGCCCAGGTCCCGAGGCCCCGGGTCTCCGGGTACACATGCTTGGTTTCTGCAGTGGCAGGGCCTATCAAGGAAGGCTTCAAGGAGGAGGCACCTCTATTATCACCACATCTGATCATCCCTTACCAGCCCACAGGCTGCCTCCAGGGTCCTGCATCTCAGCTTTCTGAGAAACCCTGCCAGCAGAAGCACCCAAACAGCTTTCTTTTCTGCTTTCTCCTGACCCTCATCCCCCACAGGCTTTAGAACAGTCTATTGGCTATTCAGGGAAGTTCAGCTAGAACCATCTCCCACTGAAAGGCTGCTCTGCTCCCCATTCTTTTGCAAACCTAAACCTCATATCCACTAATGCTGCAGGAGGCCTGAGGGAGGGACCCCTCAGAGGAGTCTCCTTTAGAGCTTTGTTCTAGGCCCATCCCAGGCTGGACAGCTAAGCCTCCTCAGGATTATGTCAACATCAGCCCACGGGTGGAGATGGGTTGGTAGTGTTCCTGTGTTTGCTGTTAATCTTGGAAAAATGTCGAGAGGACATTTAACTTGTCAGAATCCCAGCAAAATACCCAGGGCAGGAATACATTAGGTCCAAATGGAGTTCTGCAAAACTTCAAAACAGGCAAAAAGGACCCCATTTTGCCATTCCCATATCATTCCTTCTGGGACCAGGAATATCAGTTCCCAATCCCAAAATAATACAGTTTAAATCTCCAGTAACAGTTAGCTTGCCCTGTTAAATTTTTGGCACATGCCCCAAATGAGTACGAACTGGGTTTCTCTGAGGTATTTCCAAAGTTCCGTTCCTTGCCGTCTCTCTGAGTTATACTCGAAGACTTTAGGATTATAATATGTGACTGTGTCTATACTGTTCTGGTGAGAATGTACTTTGAGAACCGTCCAGCCCTGCACCAGTGGACAGATCTTCAAATTCAATATCTCTCCTCTTAAAGTGTCACACAGAGTAGATTGTCCTCAAAAACAGGCGGACCTGTTACGTGGCTTTGTTTTTACTGTGTGTGTATTTTGGGAAGGAATACTGAACACGTGCCAGCCTGTGCCAGGAGTCTGAGCAACACCTGGTTTCAACACGGGCAGGCCTCCCTCTGGTCAAACCAGTTCTGAATCACCTTCACAACCCGTATGGGAAAGTATCCTAGAAAGCCAACTGCAGCTAGTTGGGGAGGCATTAGCTTCTCTTCTTCCTGAGCCAACTTTCAGAAGATGAAAACTGGCCAGGGGCATCTGGGTGGCTCAGTGGGTTAAGCCTCTGCCTTTGGCTCAGGTCATGATCTCAGGGTCCTGGGATCAAGCCCCGCATCGGGCTCTCTGCTTAGCGGGGAGCCTGCTTCCCACTCTTTCTCTACCTACTTGTGATCTCTCTCTCTCTCTCTGTCAAATAAATAAAATCTTGAAAAAAGAAAACTGGCCATTCCAGGTGTATGAAGAAATCTATTGCCAAGTTCCAGAACAGTCTCTTCCCCTTGGGACTCGGCCTTTGCTTGTAGATCTAAGACATTTTTTCACTAAACTCTTTCTCTGCAGGACTTCCTCACTTTACTAGACAGCCTGAGAGCATGAATGTCACAAGAAACACGGCCTTCAACCTCACCTGTCAGGCCGTGGGCCCTCCTGAGCCCATCCACATTTTCTGGGTTCAGAACAGCAGCCGTGTTCACGAACAGCCGGAAAAGTCCCCCTCTGTTCTGACTGTTCCTGGTAAGTCCAAGTCATGTGATTTCTTTAATGTTTGCTCTTAAACAGTGGAAGGGATCAAGAGTTTGGTGCCTGCGGCTGGCGCGGTAGAAGACAAAGATAGCACAGGGGTGGCAGCTGGGATTAGGGGCTGGGGACGGGGAGAGGGAGGTGGGCATCTCAGGAGAGAGAGTTCACGAGCCGGGTGGGAAGTGGGTGAATGCCCTGAAGAGTGTCCATGCTTAAGTAAGCAGAGTGGCCAGGACCCCTGAGCCCTGGCAGCAGGAGCCCTGCAGGCTGTTCTCAGTACTGGGAACATGGGGGCGAACTTCTGGAAACAGTCTTCCTGGCTTCCTTCCCACTCCAGGGCTCCTCCCCTGCCCTCCACAGCCTCATTCCTGGACCCACAGCTTTTCACTCTGAGACATGCTCCCCCCTGGGGGAGTTCCTCTCTGACCCCGGCTTCTATACCAGCTGTGTGATAATGACCTTGAGCTTTGTGTCTCCTGACCTTCAGGCTCATGTACTCAACTCCCTCCCTGGCAGTTTCACTTGCTGGTACATAGGCATCTTAAAATGAAACTCTTGATCCACCTCCTCTGTAGAAGTTTTGCCTTAGAATTCCCCATCTTAGTAAATGACACCGCCAGCGGCCCATCCTTCCTCTTCCTCATTTTTCATGTTGAATGCATCAGCAGGTTCTATCCATTCTGCTTCTACTGTGTGTCCCGAGTCTGTTTTTCCTCCCTCCATGCTGCAGCACCCCATCCACATCACTGCCAGCTCTCGCCAACACCAGTGCAGGGGCTCCCTAAGGGGTCTCTGCTTCCAGCCTTGGCCTCACTCTAATCCATCCTCCATGGCTCCCTGTTGTCTTAGACTGTCACTCTGAGTTATTCCTGCCCCTGCCATCAGCCCTGTGTGCTCTGGCCACCACCCAACTCTCCAACCCAACCCCACCCACCCCACCTTCTCGTCCCTGCTTATTAAGCACCAGTCATCCTGATTATCTGTCATTTCCTCACACACAGGGCCCTCCTTCCTGCCTCAGGACCTTTGCATTCTCTTTTCTGTCTACCTGCAGTGAACACTTGCTCTTTGTCCCATGACACAACTCCAATAGCACTTCTTCCAGGAAGCCTTCCCTGGTCATTCAGCTATTTTAGATCCTTCCCACCTCTTTATTGACTCCTAGTCATGTGTTCCAGTGGACTCCATCGTTGCACTCATCACAGTCTATCATCACCCACTTATTTGTTTAGCCTCTTGTCTGTCTTCTCAGAAATTATATGCTCAGCCCGAACAAGGACTTTGTCTGTCCCAAGGCAGTGCCCGACTCACAGTAGCACTCACTGAATATTCATGGTGACAACAGACCAGCAAGTGAATGCCAGCCTCTGGATCACTTTCCTCACTCCTCACTGCATAAGGAACATTATGGTTTTCTCTGCCTCCATCTGAATTGTCTTCGAATTTCTCCCAAGGAGTTGATAATCAAGCTCCTTCTTAGTTCAAAGTCAATTTGAGGAACCTCCATACTGTTCTCCAGAGTGGCTGCACCAGTGCTTGCATTCCTACCAACAGTGGAAGAGGGTTCCCCTTTCTCTTTATCCTCACTAACAGCTGTTGTTTCTTGTGTTGTTGATTTTAGCCATCCTGACTAATGTGAGATCGTGTCTCATCATGGTTTTGATTTGTATTTCCTTGATACCAAGTGATGTTGAGCATCTTTTCATGTGTCTGTTGGCCATCTGGATGTCTTTTTTGGAAAAGTGTCTATTCATGTTTCTGTCCTTTTCTTAATTGGGATACTTGTTTTTTGGGTGTTGAGGTTGATAAGTTCTTTGTAGATTTTGGATACTAACCCTTTATCAGATATGTCATTTGCGAATATCTTCTCCCACATTATCAACTATGGAGAGAGCCCATATGTCCATCAACTGATGAATGGATAAAGAATATGTGGTGTGTATACACACACACACACAGGAATATTACTCAGCCATCAAAAAGAACAAATCCTGGGGGACCTGGGTGGCTCAGTCAGTTAAGCATCTAGCCTCTTACTCAGGTCACGATCTCAGGGTCCTGGGATTGAGCCCCTTGTTGGGCTCTCTGCTCAGTGGGGAATCTGTTTCTCCCTCTGCCCCTCCCCCTGCTTGAGCTCCCTCTCTCTCTCTCTCTCACATATAAATAAATAAAATCTTTTAAAAAAAGAATGAAATCTTGCCATTTGCAACGATGTGGATGGAGCTAGAGTGTGTTATGCTAAGTGAAATAATTCAGAGGAAGATAAATACCATATGATCTCATGTGGAATTTAAGAAAGAAAACAGGTGAACATCATGGGAAGGAGGAAGAGAAAAAAGGGAGAGAGGGAAACAAGCCATAAGAGACTCTTAATGATAGAGATCAAATTGAGGCTTGTTAGAGGGAGATGGGGGGGATGGGCTAGATGGGCGGTGGGCATTAAGGAGGGCACTTGTGATGATGAGCACCAGGTGTTCTGTGTAAGGGATAAAATCACCGAATGCTACTACAGAAACCAGTATTGCACTGTATGTTAACCACCTAAAATTTAAATTTAAAAAAATTTTTAAATTTAAAAAATAAAAATAAATAAGTAATTTGAAAAACCCAAACAAAGTCCATTTGAAAACTATACCCCCACCCTTTCTAGGATGGTGGCTCTGAAGTCCCATAAAGAAAGACTTGTTTTCATTGAGGCGAAATTGACATACAGTTAGGTGTGTAGAACTTAAATGCACAGCTCAGTGAGTTTTGATAAATGTAGACACGCATGGAACCACCACTTCAGTCAAGACCCAGAACATTGCCGTCACCTCAGAATGTGCCCTCATGCTCCCTTCCCATCAGCCTCCACCTCTCATAGGCAGTGGTGTTCTGACATCTGTCACCATAGATCAGTTTGCTAGGTCTTGAACATGGAATGAGTGGAATTGTAAAGTATATATATTCTTTTGTGTCCGGCTTCTTTCCCTCAGTGTGATGTTTTTGGGACTCCTCATGTTGACATGTGAGTAGTATGTTGTTATTGCCAATAGTGGTCTATGGTACGGATGTGCGCCATTTTGTTTGTGTGGTGAACGTTTGGGATGTTTATGGATAAATAAAGGAGCTACAGATATTTGTGTGCAAGGCTTTGGGGAGACACAGATTTTTATTTTGTCTTGGATCATACCTGGGAGAAGAACATCTGGATCATATACTGGGTATATGTTTAACTTTTAAGAAAACCACCAAACTGTGTTCTAAGTTGTGCCAAGCTATATTCCTAGCCCCAGTGGATGAGTGTTCAGTTGCTCTATCCATGTCCTTGCCAACATTTGATACGGTGAGGGTTGTTTTTTTTTTTCATTTTAGACATTCTAGTGAATATGCAACAGTAAATTTTTAATTTGCATTTCATTTCCCTACTTTCAAATTTTAAATTAGATTTAGAAAAGATTTGAGTGGGGTGTCTGGGTGGCTCACTCAGTTAAGCATCTGACTTCGGTTCAGGTCATGATCCCAGAGTGCTGGGGTCGAGCCCCGTGTTGGGCTCCCTGCTCAGTGGAAAGTGTTTCTCCCTCTCCCTCTGACCCTCCCCACTGCTTGTGCTCTCTCAAATAAATAAATAAAATCTTAAAAAAAAAAAGACAAGATTTTAGCATTTTTTTATTGTGCTTGTGGACCAGTCATATATCGTTTTCATGGAAGTATCACTTCGGGTCTTATGCCTGTTCTCATAAAAATCTTAGAATCAGCTTGATAGCTTTTGCAAGAGTCTGTTGTGATTTTGTTTGCAGTTGTATTGAATTTATAGATCAGTTTGGGGGGGATCGCATCTTAATAATATTGAGACTTCCAATCCAAGAACACACTCTGTCCATTTATTTAGGTCTTCTTTAATTTCTCTCAGCAATTTTTTATAGTCCTTAATGTAGAGGTCTTATATGTCACTTGTTAAAGTTATTTGTAAATATTTTATGTTGTCGATGCTGGTTAAGTAGCAAATTTGAATTCATTTCCCAATTGCTTACTATTAGTATATAGGAAATAAATGGATTTTTGTACGTTGATCTTACATCCTACAACCTTGCTTGTTAAGTTAATGTGTTAGTTTCTAAGAGTGTTTTGTTGTTGTTGTTGTTTTGTAGATTCCTTAGATTTTTTTTTGTAAACACTGTCACCTGCAAATAGGTGTCCAATCTTGCATTTTTATCCCTGCCTCTTTCCTTATTTTACTAACTAAGACTCTAGCATAATGCTGAATAAAAGTGGGAAGAGTTAATATCTCTATCCCAGTCACCAGCTATGACAGAAATTGGATTTTGGTCAGTGCCCTTCCTTAGGTTGAAGAACTTTCCTTCTATTCTCAGTTTGCCAAATTTATTTTTTTTAATCAGATGATCACATAGTTTTTCTCCATTATTCTCCTACTGCAGCAGATTGCACTGATTTGATTTTCGAATGTTAAACCAGTGTGCATTCCTCGGCCAAACTCTACTTGGTCATGATGTATTGTGGTGGAATCAGTTTGCTAATATTTAAAGACTTTTGCGTTTACGTTTACTCTGTTTCACTGCTAGACCAAGGTAACACCAACTGTGTGTACTGCAATCCAGTTCTGAAACTGACTTCCCAAAGTCTGCCACAAGGCTCACTTCAGGTGCCAACCACAAGTGTCAGGATGGGGGGTAGTGTCCCCAGACCACCAGCACTTCTTACTGACTGGCTATAAATTGGAGATTCCCATGACCCCCTCTGGTTTGATAATTTGCTAGACCAGCTCACAGAACTCAGGAAAATGCTGTGCTTAACAATTACAGTTTTACTACAAGGGGTATACCTGGGGTGATGTCTGGGAGGGTCTTGCATGCAGAGAGCTTCCATGCCCTCTCCTGTTTGAATCAAGCGGTGTCACCCTCCTGGCATATCCAGGAAAAGGACGCTCTACTGAACTTTGGGGTGCAGATTTTTTTACTGAAATCTCCGTGCATGGGCATAACTGATGAGATCATTGGCCGTGGGTGCCTGGGTGGCTCAGCTGGTTGGGCAGCTGCCTTTGGCTCCAGTCATGATCCTGGAGTCCTGGGATTGAGTCCTACATCGGGCTCCCTGCTCAGCGGGGAACCTGTTTCTCCCTCTGACCTGTCCCCTCTCATGCTCTCTCTCTCTCTCTCTCTCAAATGGAAATATTTTTAAAAAAGAGAGAGAGAGAGAGAGAGAAAGAAAAAAAAAAAGGAAAGAAAAGGGGTGCCTGGGTGGCTCAGTGGGTTGAGCCTCTGCCTTCAGCTCAGGTCATGATCCCAGAGTCCTGGGATCGAGTCCCACATCGGGCTCTTTGCTCAGCGGGGAGCCTGCTTCCTCCTCTCTCTCTCTCTCTCTCTCTCTGCCTACTTGTGATCTCTCTCTGTCAAATAAATAAATAAAATTTAAAAAAAAAAAAAAGGAAAGAAAAGAAATCATTGCCATGTGATTGAACACAGTCTCCAGACCCCTCAACCCTCTCATCACATGGCTGGTCGTTCTGGTGATCTGTCTTCCTCCTGAGGTTTTCCAGGGGCTATTCTACACTTCATTAGTGTAACAAAGCTACTCCTGTCACCAGGCAGTTATAAGGGACACAAGCTAAATTCTTTATTGTACAACAGTGCTCGTGAGGGGAGTGGTCTGTAATTTTGTTTATGGAATGTCAGTTTTTGGTATCAGGGTATTCTTGTCTTCATAAATCTAGTTAGTACGTATCCCTACCCCCTCTATTTTCTGAAAGAGTTTAGTAACATTGGTGTTGTTTTGAAAAGACATGCATAAATTTCAGTGGACACTCCAATATCGTGTTTGGGACACAATATTTCTGGTAGTGTAGTTTGCATTACTTTTTTTTTTTTTTTTAAAGATTTTATTCATTCACTCGACAGAGATCACAAGTAGACAGAGAAGCAGGCAGAGAGAGAGAGGAGGAAGCAGGCTCCCTGCTGACCAGAGAGCCTGATGCGGGGCTCGATCCCAAGACCCTGGGATCACGACCTGAGCCGAAGGCAGAGGCTTTAACCCATTGAGCCACCCAGGCGCCCCTGCATTACTTTTTTTGATGAAGGTTAACATGTTGATTAATGTTGACTTTGAGGCTAACTGAAATCCTCACGTCTTTTTTCTCATTAATTACTGCAAAGTCAAAGCTCTCCTGTTTCTTGTATCTTTAATTATTTTTGGAAGTTCAGCCTACCATTTTTCCTTATAAAAATGTAAACCATTGTCTCAGCCCATGGAGGCCAGTTGGAACCCCCATCCTCTCCTTCAATTAACAAATCAGCCTCTTGCTCTGTGCCAGCTGCCTTTTGTGTCTCATCCAAGTTGTTGATGAAAATCTAGATTCCATCCTAACCGAGGGCAGAGTCCCGTGACCTGCTGATAAAGGCAGACTGAGTTGACATCAGCTCATTAAATCAACTTTCTTGGCTACTGTTCAACCACTTGTAAATCTGCCTGCTTTCATTTTCCTTCCATTTATTTCTCTTTCTTATCTTCTGAGATGTTATCACTACATTGGGCTGGTAACTATCACAGAAAGTCTGGAAATAGCTTGAATTCAATTCAAAAATTAGACCTGACTTCTGGGTGAGCTAAATAACTAGGTGCAACAATTTCCCACATTCTTACATGCACTAGTTTGATAGCACTCTTTTTTTTTTTCTTTTTAATATTTTACCTATCTAGGGGTCGCCTGGGTGGCTCAGTGGGTTAAGCCTCTGTCTTCAGCTCAGGTCATGATCTCAGGGTTCTGGGATCGAGCCCCACATTGGGCTCTCTGCTCAGCAGGAAGTCTGCTTCCTCCCCTCTCTCTACCTGCCTCTCTGCCTACTTGTGATCTTTCTCTCTCTCTCCATCAAATAAATAAATAAAATCTTAAAAAAGAAAGATTTTATCTATCTATTTATTTGAGAGAGACAGAGATAACAACAGAGAGCATGAGTGGGGAGGAAATGGAGAAGCAGGCTCCCCACTGAACAGGGAGCCCAACCCGGGGCTCCATCCCAGGACCTTGGGATTGTGACTTGAGCCAAGGGTAGATGCTTAACCAGCTGAGCCACCCAGGTGCCCCTTGATAGCCCTCTTTTAAGTTTTGTGGTGGATTTGTCTCTCAGTGATTCTGTACTACCAGGATCAGTGTATTTTTTCTTTATGAAAATAGGGACAAGGTGCCTTCGTGCCTTAGTCAGTTGAGCATCTGCCTTTAGCTCAGGTCGTCCTGGGATCAGGCCTCACATTGAGTTCCCTTATCAGCGGGGAGTCTGCTTCTCCCTCTCCCTCCTCTTGCTCATGCTCTCTCTCATTCACTCTATCTCTCAATAAATAAATACAATCTTTTTTATTTTTTATTTTTTTAAAAAGATTTTATTTATTTATTTGACAGAGAGAGAGAGAGATCACAAGTAGGCAGAGAGGCCAGCAGAGAGGGGGAAGCAGGCTCCCTGCTGAGCAGAGAGCCTGATTCGGGGCTCCATCCAAGGACCCTGAGATCATGACCTGAGCCAAAGGCAAGGCTTAACCCACTGAGCCACCGAGGCGCCCCAATAAAATCTTTTTTAAATCAAAGAAAATAAAATAGGGACAGTTTATCAATCTCTGTTCATCTGGAGGTTTTCCTCTATTGCATGTTTTCTTAGAAGGTAAAAGTGTTAAAAAAAAAAAAAAAGGAAGGTAAAAGTGTGTTTCTGTGATAAGATTTGACAATTCTTTTAATACCCAAGACTATGTATAATTTGTCTCAGCTTGGAGAACTGATGTATTTCTAAATGGTGATATACTCTCACAACTACAACCTATTTGGGGTTGCAAGTTCATTACAATTTTTATTTTACTTTTTTTTAATTTGAAGTTTTTTTCTTTGATAGAGAAGATAGAAATAAAATAGAAATAGAGCAGCTTATAGCCTAATAGTGTGGGTTTTTTTGTTTATTTATGTATTTATGTATTAGAGAGAGAGCATGTGCAAGCACGTGTAAGCCAGGGATGGGGGTGCAGAGGAAGAGGGAAAGAGAAAATCTCAAGGAAATTGCACACTGAGTGTGTAGCTGGATGGAGGGCTTGATCTGAGAACCCTGAGATTATGACCAGAGCTGAAATCAAGAGTTGGATACTTAACTGACTGAGCCACCCAGCGCCCCCCAACAGTGTGTTTTTAAAACAACCTTTATTGTGATGATATTTACACAAAGCTACACATGTGGTTAACTTACATAGAGGTACATGAATGGGCATGCATGTGTGCGCACGTGCATGCACACACACACACACACACACGAGTCTGTGTATAATTGATGAAATCTCCGTAAGCTCTGTGGGCGGGACCAATGTCAGTTTCCTGGTTTTGACAGTGTGCTGTGGTTATGTAAGACGTTAACATTCGGGAGGTAGGGTGAAGGATACGCTGAACTGCCCTGGATGTTTCTTTACATCTTTTCATGAATCCATAATTATTTCAAAATAAAACGATTTGAGGGGATCCAGGTCGTGAGGCTGGGTGTGGAACCTGCTTAAGATTCTCTCTCCCTTTCCCTCTGCCTCTGCCCCACTCTCTTAAAAAACAAAACAACAGTTTTTAAAAATTTTATTTCACATAATTATTAAATGGTTTTATATCTAAAATGTAGAAAATTCAGAAAATGTAGTTTTACATCTTATTATACATGTACAGTTACAACAAAACAGATTTGTTTCTGTTTAAACTTTTTCTGTAACTGTATTTGTTTGGGTATATATATATATATATATATATATATATATATTATGATTTTCCTTCAAATTAGAATGATAATACACATGCAGACTAATTTCAGCCTTTTTAATTTTTTTTTTAAAGATTTTATTTATTTACTGTGGTGCCTGGGTGGCTCAATGGGTTGAAGCCTCTGCCTTCAGCTCAGGTCATGATCTCAGGGTCCTGGGATCGAGCCCCGCGTCGGGCTCTCTGCTCAGCGGGGAGCCTGCTTCCTCCTCTCTCTCTCTGCCTGCCTCTCTGCCTACTTGTAATCTCTGTCCAATAAATAAATAAAATCTTTTTTTAAAAAGATTTTATTTATTTACTTATTTGAGAGAGAGAGAGCAAGTGTGTGAACAAGCGTGACTGAGGGGAGGGGCAGAGGGAGAGGGAGAGAGAGACTCTCAGGCAGACTCCAAGCTGAGTGCAGAGCCTGATGTGGGGCTCCATCTCACAACACTGGGATCATGACCTGCGCCAAAACCAAAAGTCAGTCACTTAACCAGCTGAGCCACCCAGGCACCCTTATTTCAGCCTTTTTATTACCCAAATAATACGTGAACACATTTTCATTGTAAAATATTCAAACCATAGCAACATACCAAAGCAAAATGGGCAAGTCTCCCTTAAATCTCTATGCGTTCACTCCCCACATAGTTGTCACAGACAGTGTGTGTGATAACACACAGTGTGAGCCACTGGTTCACTTCCTTCTAGGCTCTTCTCCTTTAAATGTTCTCACATATGTACATACACACATAGATGACCAAGACATGTAGATCTTTTATGTAGGTACTCATGGACCTCTCACTGTTTATGATAATCGCCTCATTGCATGAATGGACTATAATTTATTTAACCACCCCCTTGTTGATTAGCATATAGGTGGTTTTATTTTGGTGGTGGTTGTTACTTACGTGGACATCTTTGTATCCATATGTATTTCGTGGACATCTTTGTATCCATATGTATTTCTTTTCTGAAAACCTTTCTGGACAGCTAGTCCTTGTCTGTGTTTCTACAGTGCCTCTTCCATCAAGTTTGTACCTCTTCCCCATGTGGAAGCACAACCATCTACTGTCTCCCCACCCTGAATTATTGATCAGTGTTATTATTACATATTAGTTATTCATTACCTCAGCCCTGCCACCTATCACAGTGCCTGGCACATCAGAACTGTCGGAATGAATGAATGAACTAATGAACAAATGAATTATAAACAGAACTTGAGTCAGAGATCCCTTGACTGGGACAAAGGAACATAATGACAGTGAAGTAACTTGTATTTGCATAATTGCTTTTGCATTTAAACTCCTTCTCATTTATATTTCTAACCAGTTCTATGACATTAATAGAGCAGTTTTTTCACACCCATTTTGTAGACAGAGGGCTTAAGGAGGTCTGTGGAGAAAGGGCCAACCATGCAAACTTTTGACACACCGAGTTAGAGCACGTCAGGGATCTGTGGACTATTCCAGGCACCTCAATTTTGTAACACTGTTAAAGAATTTACATTATTCTTACTTACATCTGTGTTTAATTTTGAGGATGCGGTAGTGAGACCTGAGCCCACTTCAGAAGTTCACAGTTGAGGAACTAGGTGCCATTCTGACCGGATATGCCTGGGGTGGGGTTTATGCTTCACCTGCTGCTGCAAACCTGGGAGTGTTTGCAGGGAGAGGCCATCCCATCTTGAAATTAACCACATTGAAATTAACCAAGAAGTAAACTTTTTCCGAGATCACTTCTACCAAGAGAGTGCTAAGTAGGACCATGGTTTAAAGAGTCCTGATTGTTGAAACTTGCTTTGAGCAAGCACATTTATGAACAGGAAGGCTGTATGCTTTTTTTCTCTTGATACCAGTTGGGTTTTTTGTCCCTCTGTGACATAAGAGCTGTCTTTAAGAGACACAAGCAAAGCAATACTTTGTCTAAAGGGCACTGTTCTGAGTCAACAAAGCCAATCTCAAAGATTGCATGCTGTGTGATTCAATTTATATAACATTCTCAGAAATGACAAAGTGATGATGATTAATCAGGGTTTAGCTTAGGTAGGATGTTCCTAAAATATGAGGGAGCTTTTTTTTTTGGTGCTGAAGTAGTACAAACCTTACCTGAAATAAAATTTCATAGAGCTATACACCACCCCCCACACCACCCCCCCAAAAAGGAACAAAAATTGGTAAAATCTGAATATGGTCTGTATTTGAGTTAATTGTATTGTACTGACTTTTGGTTTTGTTCACTGTATGATTATGTATGATTATGTAAGTTCTGTATGATTATAAAGATCTTATCATTAAGGGAAGCTGCTGAAGGATGTACAAGAACTCTACTAGTTATGCAGTTTCTTGTAAATTGAAAATTATTCGAAAAACAAAATTTTGTTTTGTTTATTTTTTAGAAGATTTTATTTATTTGAGAGAGAGAGCATGAGCTGAGGGAGGGAGGAGCGAAGGGAGAGGGACGAGAATACTCCATGTGGAGCACAGAACCCAACACAGAGCCCAATCTCACTACCCTGAGATCACAACCCAAGCCAAAATTAAGAGTTGGAGGCTCAGGGGTGCCTGGGTGGCTCAGTGGGTTAAAGCCTCTGCCTTCGGCTCAGGTCGTGATCCTAGGGTCCTGGGATCGAGCCCCGCATCGGGCTCTCTGCTCAGCGGGGAGCCTGCTTCCTCCCCTCTCTCTCTCTGCCTGCCTCTCTGCCTACTTGTGATCTATGTCTGTCAAATAAAGAAATAAAATCTAAAAAAAAAAAAAAAAAAAAAAAAAAAAAAGAGTTGGAGGCTCAGCGGACTGAGCCACCCTGCACCGCACAGTTTTGTTTCTATTTTTTATTTCAAGATTTTAACGATTTTATCTATTTTTTTTTTTTTTTTTATCAGAGAGAGCACAAGCAGGGGGAGCAGCAGGCAGAGGGAGAAGCAGACTCCCCACTGAGCAGGGAGCCTGATGCGGGGCTGCATCCCAGGACTCTGGGATCATGACCCAAGCCGAAGGCGGACGCTTAACGGACTAAGCCACCCAGGTGCCCCAGTTAAGGCGTTTTTAATACCCATTTTCAGATCAGGAAAAAATTTGGAGCTAGTATGGGACCTGCTTGCTTAGGGTTTCATCTCCATGTGGCTCCTGCAACAATCCTGGATCCTGATAAAACACAAGTTGGATTATATTGGTCTTCTGCTCAAAGCTTTGGGTTTCCCATCCTACTTAAAGAACAAAGCAAGGCCCGTTTCCTTTGCCCAGAATTCACCTCCCCCCATCATTAGCCCATTCACTCACTCAGAGTCACTACTCTGAGGACATTACCCTGAGCCACCTCTGTCCTGAATATTTAAAATCACAGCCCACTTCCCAACCCATCCCTGGCCCTCTGATCCTTTTCTGTTTTTCCATGGCATTAATCACCTTCTGATAGAGCGTGAAGCTTACTTATTTATCAAGGTTATTCCTTCTTACCCACTACCCTTTGTGAGAATACGAGCTCTGTAAAAGCAGGGATCTCTTTTATTCATGGATATACCCCAAGTGCCTGAGAAAATGTCTGACACCTAGTAAGTACTCAGTAAGTATGTGTTGAATGAATGAATTCAGGGCAGAGAGTGTGTTCCAAGTTAATAGGCAACTTCCTTTATGCAAAATGTCCTTCCGTTGCTTTGCCTCTTTTGCTCTAGGGAAAAAAAAAAGAAGAAAGAGAGAAAGGGCTGCTTATCCAGAACTTAAGAATTGGCCCAACTGGTGCTCTTAGAAGTTGCTTTCTTAGCGATTCTGATTGTCCTTCCCTGGAGGGAACATCCTGTTACTAAATGTCCTTTAAAAATATCTTTCAGACCCCATGTCAGAGGCTGTCTTTTTTTTTTTTTAAACGAGCAGACCAAGCAAGAGGGCCATGAACGTCAGGAGTTGGGTGGGATGTGACCGAGTACACAGAGGGGGTGGCCCACTGGAGGAGGACATGGCTCAGAAAGACGGGAGGCTCCGGTTACCAGGGTCACTCCGGAGAGAGTGGGTAGTAGGGTGGGGACTTAAGGGGGTGGATGGCTTTTTTTCCCCTGGAAAGCCACAAGGGCTGGGGCTATAAAACTTCAAGGTCTATTCCAGTCTGGGTATTGTTCACCCAGACAGAGAAGTGGAAAGGAAAGTGAGAGGCAACAGTCTTTCCCAGCACACGCCAGTTGCCATATCCAACCCAGGCTCTTCCATGAGTCTCTAGCCCAGAGGCTAGTGCCATTAAACCAAGGAAGTATATATAACTGAATACATTAAGCAAAGAAGACTGTATTTTGCCTTCAGTTTTGGCCCATCCACTTGGGGAGAAAGTTAACTTTGGTTTGAACCAGTTTCCCCTTCTGGCTGCTGCCGTCCGTTTGGCCTGTGGGCATGAACCACTCCAGCGCATGGACAGAACTGCTAGAATAGGTGGTTTGGCTACTTCTGGGGAATTCTTACTAATGCTGATGTCTCCTGCCAGAGAATTTGCCAGAGATTGTCTTCCTGACTTTGTGTCCACTTTGAAAAGAAACACAAAAAGGAAAAGCGACTTCCCACTTAACATCATGTTCCTGATAAGCAGTTTCACTTTCAGTGTTGATAAACCTTGCAGCTCTGAAGAACAGTGGGCCCCAAGTTGTCTTACTTAGGGATCTATAGCCGGTCAGCGGATCTCATGAAAGGAATCGATCTCACGAAAGGAATCCGTCCTCTTGTTTTTTTGTTTTTTTCAGCTCCTGGCAGGCCTGGAATGTGATCTGTATCTTGTACTCAAGTGTTTCCCAAGAGTTTTGACAAGAGTCATTAAAGTCAAATAACTGTGTCTAGCTCGACTGTATAAAAAATATAGTTTGCATAACAACTCTCTGTATTTTCTGATTGAGCCAAAGCCAGTTTTTCTAAATATAAGCCAGATTTTGCGCATTCGTGGAGACTGGTGAAATGGGCGTCTTATTTGAAAGCTTATGACTTGGAAGGCTAAAGGTGATTCTTCAGCATGAAAACCAAAGTGTCACAGGTTGGACTGTGAAATAATGGTCCCCAGCATGGATGCCAGGCGGTGGCTTTGAGGGAGGAGGTCTTGGTCCACTCTGGAATGTATTCGTCTTCCTTGTAGAGTTAATGCCTGACAAAGTGCCGGGAGTCCAAATCTCTCCTTCACTTTGCGAAAGAAGAAGGACCTCTTCCTGACTTATCTGGAGTCAACTACAGGACATCAGTTCTCAAATGCTTTGGTCTCAAGATCCCTTTACAGACTTAGAAATTATTGAGAACCAAAAAGGTTTTTTATGTGAGTTCTATCTGTTGATAAGTACTGAATTAGAAACTAAAACAAAACCTTTAGAGCATAAAAATACATAAGAACGTACTCAGTTACCTGATAGAACTACTAACATCATCACACAACATACAGCCTCTAGAACATTCTGGAACATTGTATCACATGTTCCTAAGAGCATGAAAGTGGAAAGGAATTTCTTATCATTATTGTTAGTGTTATTATTTTTATTATTATGACAAAAATAGTGTTCATCATTAGGGCCCCTAAGAGGGCCTCTGAGATCCTTTGTCTAGGAGTCTCTAGACCACACTTTGAGAGTGGCTGCTGTAGTGTATTGGCTCAAGGTTAAGAAATTTCCAGATCACTACCTAAAAGATTCCAAATTTTGTTCAACAAAGGACTTGCCCTCCTAGTAAAATTTTACTGTTTATGTTTAAGAATTATATACATTGTCAGATCATCTGAGTGTCTCAGTCAGTTAAGCACCTACCTCTTGATCTTGGCTTAGGTCTTAATCTCAGGGCCATGTGTTCAAAAAGAAAAAAAAAGAATTATATATATTGTCTTGTTGGGTTGTGCCCTAATAATAGTTGTGAAGATAATCGATCTAGAAGAAATCTTTTTTCCAGTTTCAGTACGTATGTGTATTTTCGTTGCCAAGAAGTGTTGTAGGGTGATGAATCATGACTTCCAAACCCACATAATTATGCCATCTGGATAAAATTCTGCGGGGGAAGTAGAAAATCATGATGGAACACTTCTGGCTGCTGAGAGAAAATTGTTTCATTGGATAATGCTGGGTCTCCCATCCCAGTTATGGGTACACTATATAAGTGCCTTTAAAGGAATTTCACTTTAAAATGTCAGAGAACCTGAAATTATATTCTTTGCAGCCCTTTAAATCATAAAAAATTTAAGGTGCAAACCTTAAAATTTATGAGAGACTACATATATTTTTCCCAAAGTTATTTGGGAGGAATACAAGCAGAACATAAAAGACCCCTGAGGCAGGGTATTCAAGGGTGTCCTTTTATAGATGTGGATACTGGGCTTGGCATAAATATTCCTCTTCAGTGAAACAAATATATGTTTTTTAAGCCGTCGCACAAACTGTTAGCAATTTCGTCTGTCACTCAAAAGGGAGGGACCAAAAATGTGAAGTGATGGTTCCTATCTGAAATTTTAGTTTCCTTGCTCTTGGAATTGTCAAGAAAATCGAAGCCATTTAATTAGGATTTTCCTCCATTCTGAGGGAAATACTCCTCACCTCAGAAAATGAAAATACTTGAAGTATCTGTCCTATTCGACAGAACATTATTTCAGAGCAGTAAAAAGTCACCATAGAATTGTAGGACAGAGATGCACAGCTTCGTTTTTTCTTGAGAGACCCTGTCTAGTCAGCAGAACTCAGGCGCCTGGACTAACTTCATCTGGATGGAAAAGAACAGAACCCCACCAGCACTGGTTTTTTGGTGCACTTCTAACCCTCAAGAGAAGAGCCAACATAAAATAGGGATCAGGTTTGCATTTCTTAGAACTTCTCCCAGGCAGTTCTCTGGCCACTTGGCCCAGCCTTGGGCTGGCCTTCCCTTGGCAGCTTGTTCCTCCCTGCTTTTTCAAATTTTTAATTACTGTTAGTGACAAGCTTTGAATTTTAAAATTATCTGTTGGAGAATTTCCTGTACAGTGGATAGAAGAAAACAGAGTAAGGTTTTCAGGCAGGAAGTGAATGGAGGTCTAATTTCAAGAAGTTTTTCTTTCTCTAGTTCATGATGTGAATTCTGTGCCAAAGACACCTTTGTGCGCCAGAGACAGAGAAGTTTCCAGAATCTACTAGATGGTACATATGACTGTGCTTTAAAAAAATAAAAACAAAACCAAAATTTTTAATTTTAGAATAGTCTTAGATTTTAGGAATCGTGCAGATAATACAGATTTTCCCATAAACCCCACTTACACGTCCCATTAGTAACATCTTACATTAGTGTGATGTATTTGCTATAATCAGTGAACCAAAGAACATTATTATTAACTCAAGTCTATATTCAGATTTCCTTAGTTTTTACCTAATACCCTTGTATGGTCCAATGATTTCATCCAGGATTTAGTGGTCTTGTCTCCTTCGGCTCCTCTTGGTTGTGACAGTTTCTCAAACTTTCCTTGTTTTTAATTGTCTTGACAGTTTTGAGGAAAAATGGTCAGATTTCTTATGGAACACCTCACCGTTTGAACTCTCTGATACTTTCCTCCTGATGAGACTTGGGTTGTATGTTTTGGGGAGGAAGATTGCAGAGGGGAAGTGCCATTTTCATTACATCATATCAAGGATACATTCTGTCAACATGACTTCGTGGTGTTGACCTTGGTCGTATGGCCAAGGTAGTGTTTATCATTTTCTCCACTCTAAAGTTTAAGAAAAATAAATAAAGTTTTGCTTTTATTTCCTTTTCATACTGTCCTCTTCGGAAGGAAGTCACTTTGTGCAGCCCATGCCTAAGGGGTTGGGAATTATGATCCTCCCCCTTGAGGGCAGAGAATCCACATAAATTCTTCTTCATAGGACACTTGTTTGTTCCTTCACATTATTTAATCATTTATTTATCTCAGTATAAATACTGAGAATCCACTTGTGAATATTTATTTTATACTTTGGTTTACAATCCAAGGCTACTTCATTTATTTTCTTGCTCAAACTGTTCCAGCTTTGGTTATTAGGAGTTCTTTCCGTTGGTTTCTATGTCTCTGTCATTCCCCCATCACTCTGCGTGTGTGTGCTTGTATGCGTGCGCGTGTGTGTGTGCACACCACGTGATGTTTGTGTTAAATTTGTTCCAGGCTCATCTTACCTGTTTCCTGCTCCAATCTGAGAAATCAGCCATTTCTCCAATGAGTTCTGGTTCCTTTTATTTTTTTATTTTTTTTAAGATTTTATTTATTTATTTGACAGAGAGAGATCACAAGTAGGCAGAAAGGCAAGCAGAGAGAGAGGAGGAAGCAGGCTCCCTGCCGGGCAGAGAGCCCGATGCGGGGCTCGATCCCAGGACCCTGAGATCATGACCTGAGCTGAAGGCAGAGGCTTAACCCACTGAGTCACCCAGGTGCCCCGAGTTCTGGTTCCTTTTATTGGCAAATAGTATTAGAAACCAGTATCTAGATTACCTCTCCTTTCTATTTAAAATTAATAAATCAACTAGTTTTTTAAATTTCTAAGATGTTTTCAAACCTCTGAAATGATAGAATTTTTCTTCATTTAGCACTAGTGTCTTCAAGTAATATTATCATCTTGTGTTTATGTATTAATTCTTTATGAATTGTGACTTTTTTCAGAATTTTTTAAATTTATTTTATTTATTTATTTGAGAGAGAGAGAACAGGAGCAGGGGTAAGGGGTAGAGGGAGAGGAAGAAGCAGGCTCCCTGCTGAGCTGGGAGCCTGAAGCAGGGCTCGATCCCAGGACCTGAGATCATGACCCAAGCTGAAGGCAGACACTTCACCAACTGAGCCACCCAGGCACCCCTAATTTTCACTTTTAAAAATGGATTCATTACGACAGACCACCTGAAATTAAGCACTGTGACTTTCATCCTGCTATGTCTGGTCTCCTGAAATGTCATTAGTATGTGATGCCGTATGTACTTGTGGCTAAGCAGCATGCGACCGTCCAGATGAGCCTCAGGCATCACTCTTCTTGACATTGGGGCCAGTGATTAGCATACCTCCCTGCAGAAATTTAAGTCTAAATATTGCTGCTTTTGTTACCTAACATCTCACCATCCGGGAAAAATAAAACACTTAAATAAAGAACAGCTGCCTTTAGGCCCATGGTTGACTTGCTCCTGGTAGCTAGGGTTCAATCCCGGGTTTGTGTTTCAGCCACCAGCATAGTTTTAAAATTAACTTTGCATTTATGGCCTGAAGCCATGAACCAAAAAGTAAAAGAATGCTAAAACAACCCTCGGATTCTGGTGAGCTGCAGCCTGTTCTCTGTGAGCCTGGTCTCATGACTCCCCTTCCATTCCAGGTCTGACGGAGACAGCCGTCTTCAGTTGTGAGGCTCACAATGACAAAGGGCTGACCGTGTCCAAAGGTGTACAGATCAACATCAAAGGTAAGCACCATGGCCACGTCCCTTGAACGTGTTCTGGGAGCTGGTCAGGGGACGCAGCAGGTGCTCTGCAGCCAGCTATCTGAGTTTGAACCCTGTCTTCCCCAGGGACTTTCTTTGTGACCTTGGACAAGTCACTTAACCTCTCTGGCTTCAGTATAAAAGAGGGATGATTACATATTTCTACATATTTTTGAGGCTTAAATGAGATAATGCAAGTTAAAAGCACCCAAAACAGTACCTGGTGCATAAGTCTTTGATAAATATTAGCTCGTTTAGTTCTGCTTAGTCTAAGAAAATAGGCTGAGATGTCTACCTTCATCTTCTTAGCTCCTGTTTTCACCTTGCCCTCTCCCACCTTGAATTAGTCGCTATTTCCCCTTGAAGAGCCCCCAGGGGTGGGGGCAGCTTAGGGCATTGATTGAAGGAATGGGCTCTGTCCTTCCCAGGCAGCTGGGGCTGACACAAGTCTCCCCTAGCTGCTGCCCTAAGAGGAGAGAAGGGAGGGGAGAGCCCAGAGCTCCTATGTCTCTTCCTCCTAATGTCCTTGTTGCCTCGGAGCTGGGCCATAACATAATGGGAGACCTGTCTTGGAAGGTCCCCATGCTAGTGGAGACATACCAATCCAACTGTCTGCCTCTTCCTCCTCCCTCTGTGGGATCAAAGTTATTTAAACCCAAAACTTGAAATTAAATACTGTCATTTTAACCCTTTTCAAATCATCTTTCTTATTTTCTGTCATAGAAACTCAAGCGAATTTTATGTTTTAGTATTTGTGTTTTTTTAAATATTTATTTATTTGAGAGCATGAGAGAGCATGAGTGGGAGAAGGGGAAGGCAGTGGGAGTGGGAGAAGCAAACTCCCCACTGAGCAGAGAGCCCACCTTGATCCCAGGACTCCAAGATCATGACCTGAGCCGAAGGCAGATGCTTGGCCAATGGAGCCACCCAAGCACGCCTATTTGTTCTTATTTTAAATATTGAAAAGCAAATACTGGTTCCATATTTCTTTTGGTCTTAATCTTGAGGGAACAACACAAGGGAAAAGCAGAATGTGTTTAATAATGAGTTAAAAGTTAGGTAATATATTGGGGTGCCCGGGTGGCTCAGTGGGTTAAGCCTCTGCCTTAGGCTCAGGTCATGATCTCAGGGTGCTGGGATCGAGCCCCACATCGGGCTCTCTGCTTGGTGGGGAACCTGCTTCCTCCTCTCTCTCTGCCTGTCTCTCTGTCTACTTGTGATCTCTCTCTGTCAAATAAATAAATAAAATCTTAAAAAAAAAAGATAATATACAGCTGGGGACTCAATATTACAAAAGAAGTTATACTTTAAAAAGATGCTATGGCGGCACCTGGGTGGCTCAGTTGGTTAACATCTAGTTGGATCTCAGCTCTGGTCTTGATCCCAGGGTTGTGAATTCAGGCCCCACATTGGGTTCCACAGTGGGCATGGAGCCAATTTTTTAAAAGTAAATAAATAAAATTAAAAAAATAAAAAAGATGCTGATGTTTCTTTTTGGTGCATCAACTAGATGAAGGGGATGAGGGGACATTCTCTAAAAGTTCATTGGAAGAAAAAAAAGAACAAACTGAAACTTACTCCTGGAGGAACTGTATAACTTCCTTCCTCATTATGAGTCTCATTATTACAGTTTTCAGAAGCAATGTTGGGAATTTCAGGAATTCGTGGGTAGGCGTAAATTTATAAAGACTATTTTCATGAAGTGTAAACACCTTAACATTTAAACATTTATAAAATGAGAGACACTTTTTAAAATTTTATGCTTCACCCAGAACTTAGCTTTTTTTTCTTTTTTTATTTTTATCAGTTCTCTTTTGAAAACTTATGTTTGGTTTTCATTATTTAAACATTTATGTCAAAGCCACCAAGACTCCCTTCTTCTAATCTGTTACTAACTATAATATATGTAGCCAAATTATGATCTGGAAAGGCATACATTTTAGGACAATTCTATAAGTAATCTAATTAGGGAAGTGAGTCAGACAAAGTGCTGATTCCTTGCCACTCACCAAGCTGTGTGTCTACAAGTAAACAGAAACTCCTGAATATGGTACCTGGCGCACTTCTCATGGTCCCAGCTCTCCTTCCCCGATCTTCTGTTCACGCTGTCATTGCTTCCCCTCCAGCACACCTCCTCCAAACCTCCTCCATGTGTTAACCTTCTTAATCTTCCCCACAGCCCCATGGAACAGTGCTATTACCATCCCCACTAACAGAAGAAGGAACGGAGTTTAGAAAGGTCATTTAACCGTGATCCGGGCCACACAGCCAGCCAGGCAGTAACCAGACTCCCCCGTCCCTGCTGGTGCCCACACTAATGTGCTTGCTGCCGCCTGCCACCAGCCTCCAGTGTCCTACTGAGGGACACGCGATCCAGGCTCAGACAGACCTGAGTTCAAGTCCCCGTTCTGCTGCTTACAAGCTCTGTGATCTTCAGCACGTTTTTACCTTCTCTGATTCTCAGTACCCTCATCCATAAATGAGGATCATGATGAGACCACCTCTCTGACAGGGTTTTAGTGATGACGAAACAAAGCAAAGTCCATAACGGGCTGACCCATTGTAAGCCCGTGAAAACAACAGTCATCATTTTTGCTTACAAATGTGATTATGACTCTTAATTGAGAAGTAAAATTAGCCCAAAATAAGATCCCCAAACTCCAGATCCTTCTTAGATTTGAATTAAGATATGTAACCACATCCCACACGTGGCCACATCCCACACGTGGCCACATCCCACACATGGCCTGGGTCGTTGCACACTTTATGTCTCCAGTCCCAGCAGTTACAGTTGGCTCTTTTGCTTGAGCTGATTTCTTACCTGTTTCCTTGGCCTGGATAGCTGCTCCCCACTCTGCCACACACCCACACTCATGCTCCCATAGCACCCTTCTCTTCTCAGCACGGAGCCCTCTCATTGCCAGGTAATGTGGGTCTCCACTCCTCAACGAAGAGCTGCACAAGAATAGGGCCATGGCTCTGATTGGGTGGGGTGGGGGTGGGGGGGATGGACGTAGAGCTCCAGCACCCAGCAATGTGCCTAAACGCAGGAGGGCAGTGACCACGAGCTCGGTGAAGGAAATAGACATCTCTTTATCCTTTTCCAGCTAAGATCTCACTTCATCAGGGGGCAGGAAAGCAGGTCTGTGCTCCACTCCTCTGGCTCAGGCAGCACTGTCCCATCACCAGAAGACCTGTCTATAAGCTAATATGCTTAGTCTAAGGCCTAATGTGGCTTCTTTTTCAAACTTGGGTCAAATTTTCCTAATTTTAAGAAACGGAAACAAGCATGATATTTTGTTTGTTTGGTAGCTGTGGCCACCTGTGGTTTATAACTGTGTTTGTGTGTGTGTCTTTATTTTTGTGTAGCAATTCCCTCCCCACCAACTGAAGTCAGTGTCTACAACAGCACCGCACACAGCGTGCTGATCTCCTGGGTCCCGGGTTTTGATGGATACTCCCCATTCAGGAATTGCAGCGTTCAGGTAAACCAGCAGGATGAAGAGAGAACTGGCTGTTTGGTGCTCTGAGGGTCTACTTGATCTTTCTTCCTCCTTGACCTTTCTTAGTGTTGAGGCCTCCAACACCTCTGTTCAGAAGTCCACTGACCCCTTCCCCACTCAGTGTCCGCCACGCACGCCCCGTTTTGTGGTGTTCTGCCCCAGGATGCTGTTTCCTTTCTCCTCATGGTGCAGGGCCCAGCCAGAAGGGAAACAGGTTTCCAGGATAGAACGACATGAGACCAGAGGGAATTAATTTTTAAGGTATAAAAAAACACATCCCTAAATTAGTACTGGTTTGTGATCAGGAGTTCTGTGAAGCCAAGAACTCCTCTTCCTGGCTCCTCCTGGGCCAGTGGCTGTGAAGGACAGGCAAGCATGAGATAGGTCATTTTTGCTGTCAAATGTAGCACCTTGGCCCCTGGCTCCCAGGACAGCCTGGCCATTACAGGTCTTGCAAAGTCTTTCCCCTTTTTTAACCACTACCCAAAATTGGTGTGAAAGAATGCTATGAGAAATACAGGCCAGCCATCCTAAAATGGTACCTTGCCATGATGGAGGCCCTGCTTTGAGTGTTAATTTCATCAAAATGGAAAGGGTAGCAGTAACACTATCATTTACTGAGTGTTCACAATGACCAGGGACTTTGCAGACATTATCTTACTTAAAACCCACAGCAGCACTGCAGGCTCAGAATGCTCACAGAACCCATGAGTGGCAAAGCCAGAAGGTTCTGATGCCAAAAACAGTGCTCAAAACCATCCCTTCTTCCATGTCTTAGAAGAGACATTATTTCTGGGAGCAGGTAGTCGAACATGTATGGATTATCCACTGAAAACATCAATGTCTTCTACCCTGCATGTTGTCACACAGTAGGGTCAGAAATTGTTCTTAGTTTCATAAATGTCGGGTCTTAACTAGCTGGAAACATGTTAACCTGCACCTGCCATTCATGCCCGCTCAACTTGAAGCAGTGACTTCTTAAGAATTTTATATGTTGACAACCAGATGTTTTTAATACCATACAGAATTAGTTTCTCTGTTTTTATTGCCTCCCACTCTTGTCTAACAGCTGTTCCTTCTCTGGAAAGTGAAAACATTCTATTATCCCAAAAATAGCCTCCACCCTCACCCCACCAACTCTAGCTTTGCTTGATTCTTGCCCCACTTTATTTGTAAACCTCCTAAGGGCTGGTAAGTGTTAGGAATTATTGTGTCTACAAAGTCCTCACCAGGGATACCTGTTTTTTCTGGGCAGCTTTTTCTGAGATCTATTTCACAGACCACAATATTCACCCATTTAAAGTGTATAATGTTGAGGCGCCTGTTAGGCTCAGTTGGAAGAGCATGCAATCTTGATCTTGGGGTCGTGAGTTTGAGCCCCATGTTGGGTGTAGAGATTACTTAAATACACTTTAAAAAATAAAGTGTATAATGCTCTTCGGTATGTTCACAGAGGTGTGCAGCATCACCATTGCCTAATTGTGTCTATATTCATAAAAGCTATTGTTCTATAGTTTTCTTGTGTTAGCTTTTTCTGGTTTTGTTATCAGGGTGATACTCGTCTTACAGAATCAGTTGGGAGGTGTTCCCTCGACTTCTATTTCTTGAAAGAGTTTGTGGAAGATTGATATGAATTCCTTAAATATTTGGTCGAAATCACCAGTGAAGCGGTCTGGTCCTGAGGTTTTCTTTGTGGAGAGTTTTTTGAATACTAACTCAAGTCTTTTTACTTGGTACTCATCTACTTAGATTTTCTGTTTCTTCCTGAGTCAGTTTTGATAGTTTGTGTGTTTCTAGGAGTGTGTCCATTTCCTCTGGGTTATCCAATTTGTTGGTATACAATTGCTTATAATATTCCATCATAAGCTTTTTTATTTCTTTGATGTTAGTAGTAATGTCCCCTTTCATTCCTGATTTTAATATGAGTTTTCCCTTCTTCTGTTTGCATTGGGTTAATTTGCTCTTCCTTTTTTTTTTTTTTTTTTAATTTTTTAAGGTAGAAGGCTAAGTAATTTATTTGAAATTTCTTCTTCTTTAGTATAAGCATTTATAGGGGCACCTGGGTGGCCCAGTTGTTAAGCGCCTGCCTTCAGCTCAGGTCATGATCCCAGGGTCCTGTGATCGAGCTCCTCATCGGGCTCCCTGCTCAGTGGGAAGCCTGCTTCTCCCTCTCCCCCTCCCCCCTGCTTGTGTTTCCTCTCTCGCTGTGTCTCCTCTGCGTCTCTCTCTGCAAAATAATTTTTAAAAAATCTTTTAAAAAAATATAAGCATTTATATCTAAGTACTCTGTTAGCTGCATCACATAGGTTTTGGTATTTGGGGCTTTTTTCCCCATTCATCTCAAGTTTTTTGGTTATTTTCCTTGTAACTTCTTTCTTTCTTTTCCTATTGGTTATTCAGGAGTGTGTTTAATTTTCACATACTTGTGAAAATTATAAAAGTCTTCTTCTTTTGCTTATTTTTAATGTTACTCCATCACGTTTTGAGGCTATACTTAATCTGAAAAAAGATTTTCAGTCTTTTACATTTAGTACAGTTTGTTTTATGGCCTAGCATTTGTTCTGCCCTGGAGAATGTTCCGTGTGTAGGGGAAGGTATATTTGGCTGTGCTTGGGTAGAATGTTTTACATGTCTTGTAGATCTAGTTAGTTTGTAGTCTTGTTCCCTTCTTCTGTTTCCTTGTTGATCCTCTGCTGAGTGCTTTTATCTGTTATTGAAACTGGGGAATTAGGGTCTCAACTGTTGTTTTTGAGTTGTCTTTCTCCCTTCAATCCCATCAGTTTTTGCTTCTTGTATTCCAGGGCTCTGTGGTTGGAACATCCAGGGCCTGTCTCCCTCTATAGATATAGCTATCTACAGACCTAGAGATCTAGAGATCTGTAGTTGTGTATGTATAACCAAGACATGAACAAGCCCTTTTTAAAACCGCTGCTGAGCTGTATGAAGAGTCCAGGAGGACACGAGGCTCCTGCTCACATGAGTATGGTTGCCTTTGGGGACACTTTGAGCGCAACTTCTGCCCCCACCTTGAGAGAGTTGGTCTCAGGGTGGAGAGGAGGGTAGAGTAGGGTGGTAGGAAGGTCTGAAAACATCAGGTCACCCCTGAAGGTAGAAGATGGTCACACACATCTGCTTTCTCTCTTTTTGCCTCAGCTTTGGGCAGCCATGGCATGAGCGACGATCATCCAGTCCCTGGATGATCAGTCCGGTCATTGCAGGCCCTCCTTGCCCATCTTGGATCCTGTGGTGCCAGACATGGTTATTCTGTCTTTTCCCCACCAACCTCCCTTCACCCATAAGAATACAGTTATTTTACAAGTTAAATTCTAGGAGCGATGTTGCGACATACCTGTATTTATAATTATTTGTTATCTGAAATTCAAATATAATTGTCTATCCTGTTTTCTCTGACCGGTCCTAGCAGGGTTAGCAGGAGTGGCTGTAGAAGTGAGTCGTCTTTATTCTGCAGGTTAACAATGTATTCCCCTGTCTGAAGGAACCAAGCATAGTTTCGTAGCATGTCCCCAGTCCCTTACAATTTTAAACTCTGACTTGGTAACAAATGAATGTTTTGGACAAGATTCAGATCTACGCACTAGCAGACACACCCTCTCACTTCCTTTGGTCCTGATGTTAGTTCCTTTCTTCACCCATTTTTGGGCTGCATACACCATTTCTATTTTTAACTCTCCCACGTACTTCTTGCTATTTCGTGCCCTCTTTTCCCCTAGGACCCACTGAGAAGGACTGTTATAAAAGCCCTGTCTTCTTCCAGCAGCGCGTTCTCGAAGAGCGTCCCTGTGCCTGGAAATGCTCCACGCATTGCTCCGGAAATGGGGTGGGGGTGGAGAGCCAAAGGTTTCCTCCACCTTAGTTTCAGGGGTTGGTCACCAGGAAGTAGGTGCATACTCTATAAAGTGAAGAAACAAAAAGTAAGTTCTGCCAGCGGCCACCACCAAGATAAGCACGTAACTCTTTGTTTCTCTTCTGGTGGTTCCTCAGGCCAACTGGTACTTTTGTCACCCAGTGGAGTCTGCGGGTCTGAGTCAGAGGTGAGACTTGGCCCCCACGCCCCGCCTCGCGATATCCGCTAGGGGATTTAGAATTCCGAAATATTATTTATGGCCCCTTGGCCTAAATTTCAACACATATATCCTGAAATAACAGCGTTGCGTATCCATGCCCCATGACTGCAGGCCCATTATTATTAGGAATATGTACAGGGTTTAAGATTTTTTTCCTCCAGGGGCGCCTGGGTGGCTCAGTGGGTTAAAGCCTCTGCCTTCGGCTCAGGTCATGATCCCAGGGTCCTGGGATCGAGCCCCACATCGGGCTCTCTGCTCAGCGGGGAGCCTGCCTCCTCCTCTCTCTCCGCCTGCCTCTCTGCCTGCTTGTGATCTCGCTGTCTGTCAAATAAATAAAAAAAATAAAAAATAAAAAATAAAAAAAAATAAAAAAAAAAAAAGATTTTTTTCCTCCAGTTAGTTTTGGTTACTTGTGTTTTATTCAGTATCATTTTCTCTTTTCTGATTTTATAAGTACGTGTATATTGTAGAGGTTTTGAAAAACATGTAGTGTGGAAAAAAAAAGCATTCTCCCTTATTCCCATTTCTAGAAAGGAAATATGCTTAAGGAAAAAGGTAGAAGTTTGGCCTAGATTTTTTGCTTATATGTACACAGGACATCTGGAGAGGGATGTGGGGAGACTGGTAGAGCTTACAGAGGGAAAGATGAAGGGAAAGAACTCCGAGGAAAGGGCAAAGATGCTTTAATGAGATTTGGAGAAAGGTTTGTTGGGTGAGGTGCAAATGCCCCTTCCCTATATCTTTGCACCAAATAATGTCAGAAAATGCACATTCTCTGCATATGCTTTTGGACTTGAATTTATATTGGGGTTGGAGTAGGGGTTAGAAAAGAAAAGAGGACATGCTAGAATTTACCTCAAGGCAAGAGCAGAGTTTATCAGGTTGCATAATGAAAAGAAATACATGGGGCGCCTGGGTGGCTCAGTGGGTTAAAGCCTCTGCCTTCAGCTTAGGTCATGATCCCAGGGTCCTGGGATCAAGCCCCGCATCGGGCTCCCTGCTCAGCAGGGAGCCTGCTTCCCTCTCTCTCTCTCTGCCTGCCTCTCTGCCTACTTGTGATATCTCTGTCTGTCAAATAAATAAAATCTTTAAAAAAAAATACAAAATAAAAACAGAAATCCTGTATCCCAGCCCCTAAAGTAGGATTTGGGAAATGTTCTCTGTAAAGGGCCAGATAGTAAATATTTTAGGTTTTGGTCCCACACAGGATGTCGGTTGTCTTTGGAGTGTGTTCTCTGAAACAGCTGGAAGAAGAAATCAAGAACTGAGATGGTTCTGAGAAAGGAAGGGCTGTTTCATCTTATTTCCTCTTATATATTACCATCATTATAATATTAT
This sequence comes from Martes martes, assembly GCF_963455335.1. Lineage (NCBI taxonomy): Eukaryota > Metazoa > Chordata > Mammalia > Carnivora > Mustelidae > Martes > Martes martes. Next base: position 102,819,989 of record NC_137896.1, on the reverse strand, counting down.
AAGGGTTGTCATTTGCTCTGTTACCTGCCACAGTGTGAATGCTTGTTTTAGGCGTTTTACGCGTGTCCTCGATGGGTGCTCCAGTAGCATGACTAACCCACAGTAACGCTGGTGGGGAAATTAGTGTGTGGCCCGAAAGGAAGCAGGTACTTCCCCTCAGTGGAGAGGAAGGGCCACGTGTACTGAATGCAGCAGTGCTCCAGGTCTCGCATTCCCACCACCTTACTAATGCTTGGTCTACATTTTCACTCCTCACTTAGGTCAAGGAAGTTGATCCGCTGACTAATGGCTCGGTCATGATTTTTAACACCTCGGCTTCACCACATCTGTATCAAATCGAGCAGCTGCGAGCTCTGGCTAATTACAGCATTGGCGTGTCCTGCATGAATGAAATTGGCTGGTCTGCAGTGAGCCCTTGGATTCTGGCCAGCACGACCGAAGGAGGTAATTCCTGGAGTTCAGAATAAATATTGCCCCTAATGGCATGTGATTAAACAAGTCCTTCCTGGTGGCCTTGAATTAGAGTTTCAACTGCTTTGTTTGGTCTTTGTCTCTGGACCATTTTATTTTACTGCTGTAGCCACTGAAGAAGATATTTCCTTCTATTTAGTGACAAAACTTACACTTACTATGAACAGATAATATGTTCTTTTACATAGGAAGATAATCACAACACACTTTATGGCATATATTATTTTAAGTTAAAATATAATAATATAAAAATTATTCATTGTAGCGTCGAGGTCAAGGAATAATGAACGTGGAGCGCCTGGGTGGCTCAGTGGGTTAAGCCTCTGCCTTCAGCTCAGGTTATGATCTCAGGGTCCTGGGATCAAGTCCCGCATCGGGCTCTCTGCTTAGCGGGGAGACTGCTTCCTCCTCTCTCTCTCTCTCTGCTTGCTTTTCTGCCTAATTGTGATCTCTCTCTGTCAAATAAATAAATAAAATCTTTAAAAAAGAAAAAAAAAGAAATAATGAATGTGAAGATGGTTCATGTTTACCAAACACCACGTGCCCCGCCCCACATTAGGTGCTATGCATGAATTATTTTACTAGCTCCTCAGAGAAGCCCAATGAAGTAGGTTCTCTCTATGCTGTTTTGCTCATAGCAAATTTTATTTATATCTTTAAACTTTAGAGAATTTTCCATTGTGCTGTTTTTGATTTCTGAGATTTTTGTTATTATCTATGAATATTGTATTCCTGTTAAATTCAGATCCACAATTTCTGTTCTTTCCCAGTTGAGAGCTCTAGGTTGTAGAACGTCTTTCCTGCCCTTAACTTGGGCCTCACCTACTTACTCAGTGCTCTAGTCGTAATAGAGATGGGGGAGGAGGGCGGACAGGTCGAGATCAGAAATCTTCAGGGCGTAACCCTTGCACAAAATGACTCTCTGGTGCCAAAATTATATAAGATGTCTTCTTCTCTCAAATGATAAAGAAAAGTCTTTGAGAACAGTTTTTATAGGCTGTGTTTCATTTTCATTCAGTTCAAAAATACTTTCCTCACTTCTTTGACCCATTAGTTATTTAGCTATGTAACTTAGTTTCCAAATATTTCGGGGTTTTGCCCGAAATCTTTGTATTCCTGATTTCTGATTTCACTCTGCTGGTGCCTAAGAACATAATCTGTATCACTTACTTTGAAATATATTGAGACTCTTTCTATGGCCCAGAACACATCTTTCCTGATAAGTGTATGGTGTGCTCTTGGAGAGAATGTGTGTTCTGTTCTTATTACATGGAGTAGTCTATAAATGTCAGCTTGGTTGAGTTGGTTGAAAGCGTTTTTCAAATTACATTCTTACCGCTTTTCTGCCCATTTCTATCAATTATTTAGAAAGAGACATTGAAATCCACAGTTACAATTTTGGGTTTATCCATTTCTTTTTGATACTGTGGCCGGTTTTGCCTCAAACATTCTGAAGTTCTGTTATTTTATGCATAGATGTTTACTATTACTCTGCTTTCCTAATAATTGACCACCTTCTCATTATGAGATTGTTTCATTTGTCTTTGGTAGTATTATTTTCTGTAAGATTTACTTTGATATTAATATAAGCCATTTTAGCTTTCTTTTGAATATGTGATATATCTTTGATTCCTCCTTATTTTTAATTTATTTGTATCTTTCTGTGTAACACGCAGTGATCCAAGTGTTTTGGTTGGGACACCCCAAAGTGTCAATGTTGGTTTTCTTTCCTCTGGGACCACTCATTTTCTCTAGCAAAGAAGTCCCCTGTTTCCCGCCTTAGGAATGTAAATATGGCTGCTGATGCTCTAGAGCCTTGGTTAGGAAGAAGAGTGAGGCAGAGTCCTCCTTGTTCAGTGTACAAACTTCCACTTATTTGCCCAGTTGTCTGTCTGGCCTCTCATTGTGCCTTCATTCTGCCAGTGCCCCAAGGCCAAAGGAGACCAAGGTGGCTTCCTGTCTCCAGGGGATTTGGTGGGAGTCCCTGGTAGGCATGTGGGAGTAGGTTAGAGGCATCTTGAAGACTAGCTACTTCCCAGTCAAACTTTCAATCTTCTGGTACTGGGGCCCACAGCGTCTGAGCCTCTCCATGTCCTTTGGGGAGTACAGGCTTGCTGAATTAGTTACACCTTCTGCGTCTCTTTTTCAGCTTTCAAGTATATGTTGACATTTCTTTTCCGCTGTTAACTCTGCTGTACCTTATGAGTTTATACTGTTTTAAATTCCTTACTGTCATCATAGAGGGGTTTCATGAGGAGCAGACATAAAGACATGTTGAGGGGCCCCTGGGTGGCTCAGCTGGTTAGGCGACTGCTTTCGGTTCCGGTCGTGATCCCAGAGTCCTGGGATCAAGTCCTGTATCAGGCTCCCCCTGCTCTGTGGGAAGCCTGCCTCTCCCTCTCCCTCTGCCTGCTACTCTTCCTGCGTGTGCGCTCTCTCTCTCTGTCAAATAAACAAATAAAAAATCTTAAAAAAAAAAAAAAAACACATGTTGAATTGGCCACATTTATCCAGAAATTCTACAACTGATTTGAAACTGTATGGCTCAGTTCATAACATAGCTTTAGCTGTGTGACATTTCCTAAGCAGAAATGAAGGTTAGAGTACCTTTTTGTTTTCCTTTTAGGCATATCAGAAATATGTAACTTCATCTCCCCTAAATACAACTATAGGCAGTGGTTTGGCATATATTACAGCTGTTTTTATTCTTTCCATATTTATATAAAACATTTTTTTATTTCTAAAGTGGATTGTTGTTACATACCTTTTTGCAGTTTGATTTTTCCCTCCATTAGATATTTTTTCATATCCATACACCTGATCTACCTAATTCTTTCAGTGGCTGGGTAGCAAGTGTTCCATTGGAAAATGTATCAGAATTTATTACATCACAGTTATTGACTGAGCATTACATTTATTTCTTTGTCTCATTATTTTGCTTCAGTAAATGTAATACTTTCTACAGGAGAATTTTTTAGATTAAATTCATGGAAATAAAATACATGGTCAAAGAGCATATTATTTTCAGGTGGGTTTTTTTTTAAGATTATTTATTTTTAAAGATTATTTATTTATTTGAGAGAGAGAGAGACCGAGTACAAGGAGGGAGAGAGGAAGAGGGAAGGAGAGGGAGAGAATCAGAAGCAGACTCTGCACTGAGTGCAGAGCCCTATGCAGGGCTTGATCTCACACCCCTGAGATCGTGACCTGAACAGAAACCAAGAGAGTCAGACACTTAACCAACTGAGCCACCCAGGTGCCCCCATGTTATTTTCAGTGTAATAGAGAATAGTCGAGTCCTTGTTCCCAAAAAGTAATCTGGTAATGACCTTGACCTGTTTCCCAAATTATTTTGTACATATATATAATACATACGTACTTTTTTCCCTAAGTGCTATAACTTTTATCCTTGTATCCTCACGAGAGATTAATAGATAAGTGGGTATGTGACTTAAACAGAACTTACTATAAACCAGAAAGTGAAAACCAGAGTTAAATTTTACATTTCGACATCCAGGAATTACCATTTCATCCTCTGGTCTTCAATAATGAGATGTCTTACACACACGTATATGTATGTGTGTGTAAGACATCTCATTATTGTATATATATCTCATTTATTACATACATATACATATATACATATATGTACATATATACATATATATACATATGTATGTGCCTATATACATATGTATATACATATATATACATATATATATTACATATATATAAGACATTTCATTATTTTACACACACACACACACACACACACACACATTTTTTAAAACATTTTTTGACCGATTAGCTCCGTTCTCAGACCATCCGTAACCTGCCTTTGGACTTTAAAATGGTGGCTCCCTTTAAAATGGTGGCTCCCTGTCTTGTACATCTCACATGACACAGAACTGATCTCTAGTCCATCTGGTTGACCTTCCACGTCACAGGTGGAGAACTGGAGAACCCTGTTCAGGTTGATCCCCGGAGGAGACCAGGAGCACCACAACCTCCTTCCTTGCCTTTCCTTGTCTTTGTGATTTTAGTTTGGAAAAGTGCTTACTTTTTAAAAACTTCTGTGGTATTTCAGGGGCACCTGGGTGGTGCAGTTGGTTAAGTGGTTGAGTGTTGGTTTCAGCTCAGGTCATGATCTTGGGGTCCTGGGATTCAGCCATGTGTTGGGCTCCACACTCAGCACCGAATCTGCTGTAGGATTCTCTCTCTCCCTCTGCCCTCCCCCCGACTTACTCTCCCGTGCTCTCTCTCTATATAATAAATAAATAGATCTTTAAAAAATAATAAAACTCATGTGTTAATTCAATGCTCCTTAGGTGAAAAGAGGGTGAAAATCTGCTATTAATCTCAGATTTTGAATGCTTTCCATAGAACATTTGAAAACCAAACATACGGAAACTAAGAAGAGAATGTACCTCTATGTACTTTTCTCTGTGGTCCCTCATTATTCTCTCTTCTTTCTTTTGTAGCCCCCTCAGCAGCACCTTCGAACGTCACCGTGTTTCTGAATGAATCTAGTCATAAGGTGGACGTCAGATGGGTCAAGCCTCCAATTAAGCGGCAGGAAGGGGAACTGCTGGGCTACCGGATCTCTCACGTGTGGCAGAGTGCAGACACTTCTGTAAGTCTGAACTCTGAAGGAGTTCCCTTGTCTCCTTAGATTTCCTCATTTAATCCTCTTGTAGAAGCTTTCGTTCTGTTGTGAGAAGACCAGGAATTATCGAATGAGGCTACCTTTCACTGAAGAGTTACAAAATTCCAGGGAATCTTTGGGGCTTTTCTCAGCAGTAGGGACGATGCCTGCATGTAGGTGGGTAGGCAGCTTCTAGAAGGGCCCCCTTCCCACTTGGGAAAGGAACAGAATTGAGGTGACACTGACTTCTTTGTGACACAGTGTCCTTGGAAAGGCAGAAGCACTGACTTCATCATCAGGACCGTCTCTTTACCACCATCATGCAAAGCCGACTTTTGCCTGATCATCCTGGTCCTGGGGATAGAGCAGATGCTAGCATCCTTGCGGCATTTGTGGGAGGGGCATCTTGTGAAAGTAGTGTGGCTGCTTAGCGGGAGGGAGGGACAGAGTCAAGAGCTGCCCCCACGGATGACGTCCAAGCTGTGTTTCAGTCATTTTCCACCTCACGTCATCCAGCCTCTATAAGAGAGAGAGAGATCACAAGTAGGCAGAGAGAGAGGAGGAAGCAGGTTCCCTGCTGAGCAGAGAGCCTGATGCGGGGCACGATCCCAGGACCCTGAGATCATGATCTGAGCTGAAGGCAGAGGCTTAACCCACTGAGCCGCCCAGGCACCCTGTGCGTCATCCAGCTTTTACCAAAACTGCTCTTTCCCCCAAGCACAGTGGGAATTTCTTCTCCTTCTTTTCCCAACTCAGTTTACCTATCAGGAAGCAGACTCTTGGAAGCAGTAGGTGATGGGAGATAGGAAAAAGAAAAGAGCTTGAAGTCCATGACTTTTTGTGCCTCAGAGTGATGACAGAATGTTGTTTGTACAAGTCAAAGCCCTGCTTAGGAGTGTTGCAGCCATGAAAGAAGCCTCTCGTCTCTTGGTCTTTGAGCCTAAGGCAGGGTGCAGGGTGCGTCTTTGATTAACAGTATTTCCACAGTGGCTGAATCAGGGGAATCAAGTGCCGCTCTCAGAAACAAGCCCCTTTCACAATGCTAAATTGTGAACAGTCCCTGAAGGGCCGATCATTGTATTTCGGTTCAGTAGGATTTTATTTTTCTCTGGTTGGCAGAAGATAGTCATAATCAGCAGACACTTGAGAGGTCTAAAAAAACCCCACGGTTTTGTTTAAAGAGCTGCAGGTCATCCTTTTGACTTCTTCTGGCATGAGTGAAGACTGCTTGTTTGGAGGGGACGTCTGGAGCTGAGGCGTGCTGAAGGGCAAGAGTGAGGAAAGCCTCACGGATGACGCAGCGGAGAGCCTCGTGCCCTAAATGCCACCCCCGGCCCGCTGCACTGCGCATGCTTGTTGCCCTTTGTTCAGAACGGTCCCCCCTGTGGTGAGAACAATACTGCCACAGTCAGGGCTGTGACCTTTCCAGTCATTACCTCCTGGAGATGCTGGATCATCCCAGTGAGAACATCATTTGCATTGTACCCAAGCTATACAAAAGACTCAGTGGCTCACTTTCCTCAGGATCACATTCTCTGTCTTTCTTTTTAAAGGTTTTATTTATTTATTCATTTGACAGACAGAGATCACAAGTCGGCAGAGAGGCAGGCAGAGGGTGCGGGGGAAGCAGGCTCCCTGGACCTTGAGATCATGACCTGAGCCAAAGGTAGAGGCTTAACCCACTGAGCCGTGGCAGCTTAGCTTCAGGCTTGTGGGCTGCCACTGGAAGCAAAGAAAAACACTGAGGGAAAAGCCAACCCTGGGAGGATCCTAAAAACCCCTGCCCAAAGTGAAGTTTGAAATGACCTCTGTCCTTGTCACCTCTGTCTCCTGAACTCCCTTCATTTCAGGAGGGCAAGACTTAGACACAGGGTCGCCTGGGTGGCTCAGTGGTTAAAGCCTCTGCCTTCGGCTCAGGTCATGATCTCAGGGTCCTGGGATCGAGCCCCACATCAGGCTCTCTGCTCAGCAGGAAGCCTGCTTCCTCCTCTCTCTCTGCCTGCCTCTCTGTCTACTTGTAATCTCTGTCAAATAAATAAAATCTTTAAAAAAAAAAAAAAAAGACTTAGATACAACTTCATCTCTCAAAACTGTCTTTTCATTTCCAGTTTTGGAAAACTCTATCTAAGGGTGTATCTTCTCTATACAAACAATGGAATCAGATATTTTTGGAACATATTCCCAGGTGTTACTCTAGGAAGGGTGGGGTTTTTTGTATGCAATTTCAGAACTTTCTTAGAAGTGATCCTTGGGGGACACCTGGGGGGCTCAGTTGGCTAAGCAGCTGCCTTCGGCTCAGGTCATGATCCCAGGGTCCTGGGATTGAGTCCTGCATTGGGCTCCTTGCTCAGTGGGGAGCCTTCTTCTCCCTCTGCCTCTGTCTGCCACTCTCCCTGCTTGTTCTCTCTCTCTCTCTGACAAATAAATAAATACAATCTTATTTTAAAAATGTAAAAAAAAAAAGATGTGATTCTTGGGTGGATTATTGTTTATACCTTTGTTATCCCACCTGTTATGTCACTTTCAGACTAAGAAACTCCTAATATTTACTGTGTACACAGTTACTTGATCTGGATGAAGATACCGACTTTTTTTTGTTCTGTTTTTCTTTACATCCCTTGCATTCCAAATCTAAGCTCAAAATCTAAAAGTCAAGAGCAAGTACAATCTAGTCTCCTTGAAGTTGGGTCCACGTCTCACTCATCTTTGTACCATCTAAGCAGAGGACCTTGAACTTGTTTTCTAGGCATTTATGACACTGGGCTCAATGCATAGACCTGGCTGACATCCATACCAGATGGAGAGTTTCTGTGTCTGATGGGACAGCCTTTTGATGAGCGTGGACTAGTGTTTCCCATCCATTCCCGCTCCTATCAATTGTCAGTAGAACACGAGAAAACATTCTTTTCCATGAGAGAAGAATTCAGTGAGCAAATAAGCTTATAAAATATTCCATAGTATACCCCTTTCTGGAAGATCCAGAGTGTATACTGGCAAGTTTAAGGCTCTTTGATGTTTTATGGTAAATAAGTCTGTTTAACTTGGACCCAGAATTGCTCATAGGGTAAACAGAGGCTCGTTTTTATATGTGTTATCCTTACAAAGCTCATTATTATGGGATTGTGGCTCTAATGCTGGCTTAATTGTGTTTGGAAAGGGTAGAGATATTAGATCAGAAGGGAGTTTCAAAGCAGATTATTAGGAGCCTAGAGAGAACAGGACATATAGAAGCAACTTCTTTTTAAAGACCTAGAAGAGCCACAGTGCATTCAAGGATTCCTTCCTCAGGCCTAGACCACTGCTTCCTGACAATCTGCCAGGCTGGATTCTGGCATGTGCCCCCTGCCTCTTCCTTTCCTCATTGCTCCCTGTCACTCACTGTCAAAGGAGGGCAGAGCATTTGAGCTGATACCCTATGAAGGTATGAGGAATAGGTGGGGTTCTTGTAAGATTGGTCAGCCAGGTGTCTGGAACACTTAACAAAACCCAAGGAATGGGGCGCCTGGGTGGCTCAGTGGGTTAAAGCCTCTGCCTTCGGCTCAGGTCATGATCTTGGGGTCCTGGGATCGAGCCCCACATCGGGCTCTCTGCTCAGCAGGGAGCCTGCCTCCCCCTCTCTCTGTGCCTGCCTCTCTGCCTACTTGTGATCTCTGTCTGTCAAATAAATAAATAAAATCTTTAAAAAAAAAAAACAAACAAACAAGGATTGATCAAGGATGGTACACGTGGCCTGGACAAGAAACTTAAATTCCATGAATTACTCAAATAAACTTCTTCTTTTGGGGGACTAGCTAGCCTTGATTATTTTCTCTGATGTACCAAGACTTGAAAGATACTGCAAAGGTCACTTCTGTAAGAGGACCTTCTATTTATGAGGAAAGATGATCCACATATAGGACCTTATAGGTGATACGGGAATAATAATGACCACCATGGGTTACTTACAGTGTGACAGACTGTGTGCTAACTCTGGCACACAGAGGAATTCATTGACTCCTTACAAAAACACTGTGAAAAAGATATTCTTACTGTCAATGTTCATTTGAGAAAACTGAAGCTCGGAGATGTTGAGTAACTTACGCAGAGTCACAGAGCTTGAAATTGGCAGCAGTGGGGTAAGAACCTGGGCTGGACTGACTCCAGAGCCAGTGTTTTTCCGAGCCCGCTACTCCTTCCCACATGCCCTTGGCTTTCTGCATAATACAGTGTGTCTCGCTCAAATTCCACTCTGTGGCCTCTTAGCAAAAAGAAGTAGGAACAGAGCATGTTTGAAGAGTAAGATGTGAGTTTTGCATGGACACCTGTGAACGGGAAGCCTGCTGAACAAGTCACTTTTGTTGTCGTAGCAGCACAGAAGCTTTGACCTAGTGTTCCTCCCCCATTGAGTGTTACTATTCTTTGAGGCAATAAGATGGGCCTTTTTTTTTTTTTAATAAAGATTTTATTTATTTATGACAGACAGCACATGCAGGGGGAGTGGAAGAGGGAGAAGCAGTCTCCCTGCTGAGCAGGGTGCCCTACGTGGGACTCGATCCCAGGACCCTGGGATCATGACCTGAGCTGAAGGTAGATCCTTAACCTACTGAGCCACCCAGGCACTCATGATGGGCCTTATTCTAAATTACGGTTATGAATTCCAGGGCTGTGGATTCTTACAGAGTTGGGAGATATTAAAGTCTTTGGATTACTGGAAACGAATACTGACTGTAGTAGCTCTGACTGACTCTAGTGCCTCACAGGAAAAAAAAGAAATTGTCTCCAAAAATACGCTATCACTTTCCCCAACAGGCAGGGTCCACATGTTTTCTGTGTAGTTGTAATCAGGTGTTATATTTATTACCTAAAAAGGCTCTTAGATTTTAAGTCCTCAAGGATACAGGCCTGTGTGGGTGTGGATGAAGGCTCACGGAATGAGAAATGTGCAGTTAGCCCATGGCGTGTGCCCCAGGACCGGACCACCTCATGCCGGGACCACCTCATGCCGGGGAAATGGCCACCCCTCCTGCACTCCGCACCTTGACGGTGAAAGAGATAATCCCCACAGGGGTGCCTCCTACATGTGTGATGTTAAATGGATTTCTTTGTCAGATTTCAAAATCAAAACGAAAATAAATACTTGGGAATATGGATATGGTCACACCTCTCTTTACATATTTGGCATCAATAGAATATGGATAAATTACATGCATTTTTAAGAAAGATCATTTTGAGGGCGCCTAGGTGGCTCAGTCTGTTAAGCATCTGACTCTTGATTCCAGCTCAGGTCATGTCTCAGGGTCATGAGATCGAGCCCCACCGTGGGCTTCATGCTGAGTGTGGGACCTGCTTGAGATTCTCTCTCTCCATCTGCTCCTTCCCTCCCCAGTCCCATTCAAGCACACACACGCACACACTCTTATTCTCTCTCTCTCTCTCAAAAAAATAAAAATTAAAAAATGGAGCATTTTTAAACTATTGTTTAAAGATATTCTTAGAGAAAATTGTTACACCACTACTAAAATATTTATCATATATCTTTCTCATCACTACTCCAGCATTTATTAGAGCTCCACCCCTAAAATGGAAAAATTCTTTATGTAGTTCCAAAACATATTACCTGCAAGCAGTGGCTGGCATCATTTCCATACTTCACGATTCAGAATCTTAACAGCAGCAACCATGATGATCACCACTGTTAATGCACTTAAGGAACGGGAGCTGGAAATTTCCAAGTTCCTTCTCTGGGTTTTCATTTTGAGTTGTAGGCCCTTAGCAAATCAGTATTATCAACTACTATTACATTATTTCCAAAAGGACAATTTTGATTTAGGATTTCTCCTCTTCTAGGGATTTAATTCTTTCACAGTTATGCATGTCCCCTAATTTTGAGATAATTCTCACAAATAGATATATTTGAGTCCTTGCACATGGAAAAGCATGAAGCCGGAAGCAGGCCTGATGGCCCTCGTTGGACATGACATTTTTTGCACTTTCAGGAGCTGTTAGGTAGTAAATTGTGAAGTAGACATGTTATTTCTCAGCTAGATGGACTCACTACAGGGCTCCGTGACTGTGGGTCTGGACCATGGAGTTGTTCTATTTGATGATCTCTATCCCCCAATTAAATAGAGAATGCCAACAAACTCGTAAGCAAAACTGAGTTTGCCATAAATAAAACGCTCTGTTTCTTTAAAAAAAAAAAAAAAGACTGCTTGATTATACCAAAAAAATTGTTAATTTATTATTTTGTTTACTTAATTAATTAAAATCAATGACAAATCTTCTTGGCACCCAGTCTGGGGTGGGGGGTAGAAAAACAAAAATATCTTGAAGCTCTGTTTTCTCCTTTCATCCCTTGTCTGAGGTTATTTCTGAGTCCTGATGGACACTGCCTGGTAGATGTAGAAAGTCTCTGGGTGGCTGACCAAGGTACCCCCTTGTTTGCCAATGTTGGGACTGCCCTCTCCCTAAGAGCTGAGCCGTCCCTATCCTGCATCAGTCAGAAGTGATTAGCATGAGGGGCTCCTGGGTGGCTCAGTGGGTTAAGCCTCTGCCTTCGGCTCGGGTCAAGATCTCAGGGTCCTGGGATCGAGCCCCGCATCGGGCTCTGCTCAGCAGGGAGCCTGCTTCCCCCCCTCTCTCTCTGCCTGCCTCTCTGCCTACTTGTGATCTCTCTCTGTCAAATAAATAAATTTTAAAAAAATCTTTAAAAGAAAAAAAAAGTGATTAGCATGAGACAGGGTGACCAGGGAATAAAGCTGCCACCCCAACCAGGCCTCTGCTCTCTGTGATCCATGGTATCTGTACCCCACCCACATGGTGTGACATTTCTCTCGGTCTCTCTGTGAAATCAGAGAAGTCTCCCAAAATGCAGAGATTAAAGACCGGTTCCTGGGGCCTCATTTCAGCCCTTAGCAGCCCTCCAGTTCCCATTTGAAAAGCCAGTCCCCAACATAAAATTAGTTTCTTACGCCAGAGGACAGCATCGTCGAGGTTTGGAAACAAAGGGGATAGTGTCACAGAAGCACTGAGGTCTGGTTATTTTTTTTTTCCCCCAAAATCATTTTACCTATGTTTTCATGGCGCATGTTGCATGGCAGTGGTTATAAAATAAAATAAGTAAAAGTGAAACCAGATTTTTGAAAATTGAGAAAATTGTGCATATATTACACTGGAGGGGGAAAAAAAAAGCAAACAGTGCCTGTGGCCTCCTCAATGTAGATTTTAGCCAGAACGCTTGTAATTGCAAGGAACAGGAGCCCATTCATGCTGGCTCTAGGGACGTTGGCAGGAGGTCAGTGTCAAGGTACAGTGTGGCTCTTGGGTATTAGGCTGTGGTGGTTCTGAGGGCAGGGGTCTCGAGGAGGCATCCGGCTGCCTCTGCTACATGCTCCTCCCGTCCAGAGGCTTCTTTGCTGACCATCCTAAGTGCCATGCCCTCACAGCCTTAGCTGACTCAGGCCCCAAGCCCTGAGGTTGCTGCCAGCCCCTTCTGGGTCCCTGCCCACCTTTTGGCTCTGTCAGCTGTGGCCTGAATGAGGAAGGGAAGCGGTGGAAACACAGCCACTGCTCTCCGGCATGCGGGTGGGACGACTTCCCTGAGAGGAACTGTGGGCAAGCCGTCGACGTGCCCCTGGCGCCTCTGTATTTCATTCCCCTTCCTTCCTTTTCTGTCCCCAGAAAGAGCTGTCTGAAGAAGTTGGCCGGAATGGCAGCCGTGCTCAGATTTCTGTTCAAGTCCACAACGCCACGTGCACAGTGAGGATTGCCGCTGTCACAAGGGGGGGCATCGGGCCTTTCAGTGACCCAGTGAAAATGTTCATCCCTGCACACGGTGAGAGCCAGGTTCCTTGCCGGCTGATAGGCTGTGTCAGCCCTGGCAATGCACAGATGGCGAGAGTGACCTGTGGGATGGGCCTCTGGTTTAAGGATGAAACACAGAGATGGAAGGAAATGTTGTCAATGATAAACACAACGTTTTATCATATAAAGATATGCTAACACACTTCACAGAGCGCTGCTACCTGTGAGTCCTCCCTCTACCATTACTGCTGATGGTATTACTAAGTCACAAGGGAGAGGAGTCCTTTCGGAATACCAAATTTGACTTGCCCTGTTGAGTTTAGTTTCAATGATGTCGTTGGACAGGCAGTATGGCCAGTTCTTAGCTCTCTATAACGTGCACTGTTTGTTTATGGGCTAGCGTTCATTTCCGTGTTTTAAGCTGTCTGGTTATTACTCATCCAAGCCTTGCTGACATGATTGGTATAGAACAGAAGCTGTCCTTACACAGCATGGGGCTCACCAAGCTGAATGCTCAGCCTGTGTGCCATCTTTTGCATGTTGTTGGAGTACCCTTTGGCAAGCTACCCCTGTGATGCCCCATGTGGCCCCAAACGTTTCCATTAGACCAGGGGAGCCCCCTTTGTTCTGACTCTCACTCCTCTGGGTCACTTGATATTAAACTGCTATTATAAGCTCCATGCACAGGCATCTCTTTCAATATGATTTTTGCATTTACAAATTGGGTCTTTGTACCCGCAGCAGACAGAACTTGTGCGTGGACCACTGAGTTCCTGAATGTGTGTTCTGGTGACCCTCAAACATGCTGAAAGGGAGCCATATTACAGTTTCTGCAGCCCATGGGCTCTACATCTAGGGAACGTTAGTAACTGGTGATGGCAAGTAAGGTATGTTTCCCTGGTAGAAATTCAGAGACAATGAGATTCTGATTCTAAGGGCATAGGTTAAAAAAATCAAAGTTTAAGAGGACAGAGCTCTCATCTTCGTACATGGGAAACTCTCCAACGTCTTATAAAGCTGTGCCCTTTCGACAGTCCCTGCTTTGCACAATTCCAACATGTATGCATTTCAGCTACCACAGTTGGGTTAAATCACACCGGTTCCCCAATGACATGGTCTGAACTTGAGTTACCATCATGTAGTCTCTGTAATTGCACGAAGCCTACACTTCGCCGCCAGCTGTCCCATCCACAAACCCCTACGTAAATAACAGATGCGCATCGTGATCGTGACTAGTCTTGTCACTTGTCTCAAAGTCTCTCAGTAGTTGCAGACTGCACTCCCATGATTCAAATCACACGCATCTAGGAAGACACTTGACACTTGATAAAAATAAGTCCTGGAAAGAGGGAGTCGGTGAACAAAGACGGAAGGCGGCAAAGAAAGGAAGGGTATCGGCGTGAAGTGAAATTGAAATTGAACGCGGAGTGTGGAAGACACAGCTGGCTGTGGGAATGCAGACACGGCTGCCATGTGACTGACTAGCTCTGCGGCCAGAGAACGCGGTGAAGGTGACTTTATGACATGACCTGAGCAGAGTGGCCGCGCCAAAAAGAGGATGATGGCCCCAAGGAAGCTGTGCAAGCCACAATCTTCACATAAAGGAACGCTCAGAGATAGTTCACCGCTTTGAAAGCACTAAGGGTAAAATGTGGGGAACAAATCCAAACCCAGAAAGGAGTATGAAAATTCTTTAGGGCACAGAAAATATATTCTTGCCATATCTTAGTTCTTAGTTATGTGACCAGAAGAAGAGAAGTACTATTCAAACTACTCATGATAAGCTTTTCTACAAAGAAATGTAGTCTTTGAATTCTCAACATTTCTGGTGTTTTAAATTACAGTAGACCATTATAGTACAGCATTACCATTGTCTCCAATTCCTTATACATTCATAACTGACATGATGAGAGTCCCCCTTTAATTATGAAGATCGCTGTGCGTGGTCTCAGCTCTCAGCATCAGAGTGAGGACTGTCTACGTATGCAGACCATGGAATATGAAAGGACTAAGTTCTAGAGGTTTTAACTATCTTCTTTCCCTTTTACGAGCCAGTGTTTCTTACATATTTTGGATCCCAACAGGATGTTTTCAATGGATCCTATTGGTTTTTTACTAGGTTGGATAGATTTTGCTCCCTCATCAACCCCAGCACCTGGCAACACAGATCCTGTGCTCATCATCCTTGGTTGCTTTTGCGGATTTGTTTTTATCGGGTTAGTTTTATATATTTCTCTGATCATCAGGAAAAGAATCCAGGAGACAAAGTTTGGGTAAGTCTCCCCATTTTAAAATGTTTTGCTTGGTGGTATCATGTGCTTGTTCTGCCAACGGATAATGCCTCTCCTGCTGGCTCAGCTCCTCACCCCTGTACTCAGCTGGGGGTCCTGTCTTATGTACATCCTGGGGGCAGGCAGCTTCCTTGCTTAGGCTGGTACAACAGAGGCAGCCAGCAATGGAAGCCAGCCTTGAAAGAGGCTCATTTACGGAGAAGAGCATCACTAGGCCTTCGGTACTCAAACTTGATTGCTGTAAAATGAGGATTTTTGTTAGAAGTCTTAAAAATAATCATAGTTATTTTCTTAAAAACAAATGAAATGTATGTATAGACAAAAACACCAGAGGGAAATTCACCAAAGCATTAGCAATTCTGGATGGTATAAGTATAGATGATTCTGTGTTTTCCTTTTTTGCTGTATTTTATGCATTTTCTGTAACGATCAGTGATTTTTTCTAAGAGAGAAGAACTTTACATTTTCACATTCAAGTGTAGAAGAGGCTCTTATTCTGATTTTCTATATATCTGACTTTTGGAACAGTAGTTAAGTATCAACAAAGATGGGCAGGCATGTTAAGGCAACCTATGAGAAGAAGGCTAGGTGTGCAAATTTGTTTCTGACTCTGTTTTCTACTCCAGTGCCTCTGTGATGAGTTTGGATTTCCATGAAATCCCGTTTATCACTCATGGAGCAGAGGAAGTATTCTGTAAGAGGCAGGTTGTTGACAGCCTGGAATGGGACAGAGTGAGGGAGGGTGAGTGACTGTTTTGAAGGGAGCTGAGCAACCTTTGTTCGTTGCTGCATCTTAACAATGCTCCTAGAACATTCCACCCCAAAACTTTCCATTGGCATAGAGAGGGGGCTTGAGACTAGAGGCTCAACTGCCCTTTATTTGTATCCATCCTAGTCAGGATACTATCCTTTAGTACTTATTAATTCTGTCCTTATAATTATTATATCTTAGTATGTAAATTCTAAGAATGACTATTTTAAGAATTTTTTAAAAATTTTATTTGCGAGAGAAAGAGAGCACAAGCCAGGTGGGAGGGGCACAGGGAGAGAGAGAAGCAGACTCCCCACTGAGCAGGGCTTGATCCCGGGACCCTGAGGTCATGAGTTGAGCCCAAAGGTAGACGGTTAACTGACTAAGCCACCCAGGCCCCACTAAGAATGACTATTGTATTTTTTTTAAGATTTTATTTATTTATTTGACAGAGAGAGATCACAAGTAGGCAGAGAGGCAGGCAGAGAGAGAGAGAGGGAAGCAAGCTCCCCACTGAGCAGAGAGCCCAGTGCAGGGCTCGATCCCAGGACTCTGAGGCCATGACCTGAGCCAAAGGCAGAGGCTTAACCCACTGAGCCACCCACGTGTCCCAAGAATGGCTATTTTAAAGAAGTGAAAAACTCTGATCTAAATCCTGAACATGTAGTTGACTGATGTACATCCCAGAGTCTAGATGTTGTTTGTGAGCTCATTGTGAAACAGATGCAGAGAACCTCTGCAGAAGTTTTAAGAGTAGCTCAGTAATATGTGAAGGCCTTGTTGGTGAGAACCTGGGCTCTTCAAGAATGAACGAAAACAGGCACTGCTCCTGCCCTCATGGGTGCTCACAGCTGATGGAGAATCAAGCAGTAATCACACAAGTAAATATAAAACGGCAACTGTGTTAAATCCTGTATAAAGGGATATGTAAGAGTGTATAATGGGAGAATTTGACTGCATTAGGAAAGTCAGAAAAGACCTCCCTGCAGAGGTGATCCCTGAACTAAAATATGAAGAAAGAACAGGAGTTAATTAGGTGAAAGACAAAGGGAAGGATCGTTACAACCAGAAACAGCAGCACATGCAAAGGCCCTGTGGTGACAAGGACCCTGGCATACAGAGAGGAAGGCACTGCCCTAAAAGACATGATGCTTGCATTCTAACATTAATTCTGTCACTTTAATGAGACATGGTTATTTTTCTTCCTTTCCTTACTATATTCATTGGAAATAAGTCAGCGTGCACAGCTCACGCTTACCAGGATGAGGAGTTACACTTCCTCCACCTCTAAAGGGCAGAGTATCTCCATAAAATATTTGGAATTCTTCTGCAGAGGTTTGTCTCTACACCTCATTTATGTATTCAGTCACAAACATACCAGTATGGACTTGGGGGTATTCATTTTATACTTTGAATTATAATCTAATACTACTTTATTTTGTTGCTCAGACTGTTACAGCTTGGGCCATTAGGAGCTTCTCAGTTGTTCTGTGTTGTTGGTGGTTGGACAGAGTTGTTTTGATTTTGCTAAAGAGACCTGAAATAGAGCTATTTCCTAGTGGGAAATGTCTTTGTCATAGAGGCATTTTGAACAGGCAGTGGCTTGATGACATCCTTGTCGAACCAGCCCCTGTCCTGGGAGCCCTTTTCTTACAATATGGGATGTCTTCATTTCTGTTCACCCAGGAACGCCTTTGCAGAGGAAGATTCAGAATTAGTCGTCAATTATATAGCAAAGAAGTCCTTCTGTCGGCGAGCCATCGAACTCACCTGTAAGTTAACATCCATTTCCCTTTTCTGGCAAAAGTTAAAGTAGTTGAGAGCAAAGAAAGAACAACGAATTCATCAGTAGATCTCTAACAAAAGCCAAAGGAGTCGAAGAATGGATATTTTTTTTTTTTTAAAGATTTTATTTATTTAACAGAGAGAGAGAGAGATCACAAGTAGGTAGAGAGGCAGGCAGAGAGAGAGGGGGAAGCAGGCTCCCTGCTGAGCGGAGAGCCCGATGCGGGGCTTGATCCCAGGACCCTGAGATCATGACCTGAGCCGAAGGCAGAGGCTTAACCCACTGAGCCACCCAGGTGCCCCAAGAATGGATATTTTTAACATGCAAAAGGTCTTCAGAAACCAGAAACCGGCAGTAGCTAGTCAGACATCGTCGCCATGTGCGCCACTGTTGGCCAGTTTACTGGAACTCTCCAGTGGGCCCTGTGGTAAAGTGGCCGGGTTTAAAGACTCCTAACACCACAAACAGGAACTCACCACAGTGATAGGAGAAGATGTGGTCAGAAGTCAGGGCTTCAAAGAAAACAGCAAAGCAATTGACATGATATCTGAGCTTAATTCTCGCTTTTCTGTGGCAACCCATTCAGGGAACAATTTGCCAACATACTTCATAACAATTATGGTTTGAGTTTTGCTGAATCGCAGTGGAGCCTTCTAGTTTGAAGAGTGAGAATAAACGGACAGCTATGTTCTTGAATAATTAAGAAACAGTGTAGACAGTACAGATAAAAGGTTGATATCCAGGATCTATAAAGAACTCCTCAAACTCAACACACACAAAACAGATAATCATATTAAAAAATGGGCAGAAGATATGAACAGACACTTCTCCAATGAAGACATACAAATGGCTACCAGACACATGAAAAAATGTTCATCATCACTAGCCATCAGGGAGATTCAAATCAAAACCACATTGAGATACCACCTTACACCAGTTAGAATGGCCAAAATTAGCAAGACAGGAAACAACGTGTGTTGGAGAGGATGTGGAGAAAGGGGAACCCTCTTACACTGTTGGTGGGAATGCAAACTGGTGCAGCCACTTTGGAGAACAGTGTGGAGATTCCTCAGGAAATTAAAAATAGATCTTCCCTATGACCCTGCAATTGCACTGCTGGGTATTTACCCCAAAGATACAGATGTAGTGAAAAGAAGGGCCATCTGTACCCCAATGTTTATAGCAGCAATGGCCACGGTCGCCAAACTGTGGAAAGAACCAAGATGCCCTTCAACGGATGAATGGATAAGGAAGATGTGGTCCATATACACTATGGAGTATTATGCCTCCATCAGAAAGGACGAATACCCAACTGTTGTAGCAACATGGACAGGACTGGAAGAGATTATGCTGAGTGAAATAAGTCAAACAGAGAAAGTCAAGTATCATATGGTTTCACTTATTTGTGGAGCATAACAAATAATATAGAGGACAAGGGTAGATGGAGAGGAGAAGGGAGTTGAGGGAAATTGGAAGGGGAGGTGAACCATGAGAGACTATGGACTCTGAAAAACAACCTGAGGGTTTTGAAGGGGCGGGGTGGGAGGGTGGGGGAACCAGGTGGTGGGTATTAGGGAGGGCACAGATTGCATGGAGCACTGGGTGTGGTGAAAAAACAATGAATACTGTTACGCTGAAAATAAATAAAAAATTGGAAAAAAAAAAAAGAAAAATGAAAAGAGAAATCCTTCATGTTATTTGAAGTTTCAAATAAATAAATACCAGAAATTAAAAAAAAAAAAAAAGAAAGAAACAGTGTAGAAAGTAGGTGCAAATATCATCAAATTCGAGCTTCTGGATGCTTGCCAAAAGCAAAAACAATAAAACAAATATATAAGATAGAAAAGGGGGCTCTGAAACAGAAACTTGTTCAAGGAAGAATATTTTTTATTTTTATTTTATTTTTACTTTTCTTAACTATGGCACAAACTGAGTCATTTGCCAATGTTATTGAATTGTTTAATTCGTCTTATTAGTAACACCTATTGTCAGTGCTGCATATTGATACCTTATTGTAGAAGATCTTATTCTCCACTTTCCCACAAGTACTCAGTTTAGTACTTTTTATGTCATTATAATGAGGTTCCATATCCCATAGGTAGAATGGTAGCTTGTTCTCTCAATGTTTCTTATGGCTGCCGGGCCTCTTTCCCCGGTGTAGGACAGGGGAAATAAGCCGATGGCTCTTTTGTATGCTGTGGTTAGGGATAAAATAGCAAATACTCTACTAGAAAGTACCTACTATCTTCCTTATTCCTTTAAATCAAGGGCACCTCCCCCCCCACCCATGCCCTCACGAATCTGATTTCTGGCCGCCGTTACTGCGTGGTGGGAAGAGAAACATGGTTCTGATTTTTATAATCCTTCAGAATTAATCTTGCCCTAAAGAATTCGTTTTCCTCACTTTAATCATAGGAGAATTAAGGGTGATGCTTTATTATAGGCTTTTTGTGGGGAGAGCCACGCGTACAAAATGAAGAAAATGTTTAACTCCTTGATAGGGCTGTATGTATCATTTTAATTCTGTTCAAATGAAAGGGAGCACACTGACAATTCTTAATACAGACTCTGTTCCTCCTTTATAGTGCGTAGCTTGGGAGTCAGCGAGGAACTGCAAAATAAACTAGAAGATGTTGTGATTGACAGGAATCTATTAATTCTCGGAAAAATCCTGGGCGAAGGTAAGCAGTTAATTTCTTTTAAAATGTGAGGTAAGAAGATAAGCTGTTTATAGTATTTTTTATTTATGTATTTATTATGTAAAGCACCATTTTGTGACTTTAACTTACAATGCAGATAGTTCTATTTTATAATTTATTAAAATGAAAAAGTAAATAGTGGTTTTTGAAACTCAGATTAGGCATATGAAAAGGACCTCTACGGTGCCTTGCACAGACAGTAGGCCCTTAAAAAATATTAATTCCCTTCCTTCATTGAAAAAGCGTGCAATTCATTGGTCAGTTTCCTCTTTACTCTAAATACCTCTGGTTCTTGAGTTTACTGTCTTGGGCACTTTCCTAATTAGTTAAATAGGAACAAAAGTGAAACTATGTAGTCAGTTTGTCCAACTGATACTAGGATGAATGATCATGGTATTAAGAATTTCTACTTTATAAATGTCAGTAACATTTTCCACGTTGTTCTCTAAGTGTATTGGATCAGTTATAATGCTTAATAAAATGACGGGCTGAGCCGAGCCTGAGCCAAGCAGGCTTGTGACAAGCAGGAGTCACAAGCAGCTTATGACAAGCTTGTGCATGGCCTGTGTCCCTGGTTTGCGAGTGTGGGTGACCCCATCGGGCTCTGCCTGGCTGCTGCATATGGGTCACTCTCCGGCCACGTAAAAACAGCAGTGGGAGAACTGTAGCGTTTCTGTGGTCCGGGAAGATTCTCCACAATCTGTATAGATGTCGTCTTACTTTACAGGAGAGTTTGGGTCTGTGATGGAAGGAAATCTTAAGCAGCAAGATGGGACCTCTCTGAAAGTGGCCGTGAAGACCATGAAGTGTGAGTTACCGCTGATGAAACACCTTACCGCCGGTGTGGGCAGTTGGGGTAGTAACCTGGTGCTCTGTAAGGCCAGTCAGGGGGTTCGTGTGTCATGCTCTCAGTCACTGATGGGTCCGGAGGCCATCCAGAACACTGTGTGGTCACAGAGGGAAAGTGACCATCAGGAGCTCTTCATATCTTCATGGAATATACTTTATACTCAAAGAAGTTATGTTTGTTATTTACACCACGCCTTCCTCTCTGTCTCGTTCTCTCTCTCTCCCCCTTCCTCCATCTCTCACCTAGGAGAGCAAAGGACTACGAAATAAAGCATGGATTTCAGGGTGCCTGGGTGGCTCAGTGGGTTAAAGCCTCTGCCTTCGGCTCAGGTCATGATCCCAGGGTCCTGGGATCGAGCCCCGCATCGGGCTCTCTGCTCAGCAGGGAGCCTGCTCCCCCCCATCCCCTGCCTGCCTCTCTGCCTACTTGTGATCTCTGTCAAATAAATAAATAAAATCTTTAAATAAATAAATAAATAAATAAACTAAAGCATGGATTTCCAAGACAAGGCTGATCTGGTGGCAGCCTCTGACTCCAGGGGTTGGTCTGGCTGATCTGGCCAGCTTGGTGGGACCACTTCCTCACTTGAGGATGGTTGCACAGTCCTCAGGAAGTTGTGGGCTGCCTGGAAGGGACATTTCCCAGAGAGAGGATAGATATTTATGGGTCAAGGGTATATGAAGAGCAGTGATCCCAAGCTGGAACGTCCAAACAAGCTGGGACGAGCGCCTGCAGCCTGCAGAAAGGGCCTTGTAACTGGTCACAA
Source organism: Martes martes (assembly GCF_963455335.1). NCBI lineage: Eukaryota > Metazoa > Chordata > Mammalia > Carnivora > Mustelidae > Martes > Martes martes. The sequence continues at coordinate 102,797,948 of NC_137896.1, read as the reverse complement.
AGAATCTGCTTTTATCCTACGAGTACCAGAACACCAGTAAGAGTCTTAAGCAAATGAACAAAAGCAGATCACATTCTAGAAAGTTCACTTTGGTGGCAGTGTGGAGGAGAATGAATTACGGCATTGACAAAAGGAAAGACAGATGCTAGTTAGGGCGCTCCAGAATCTGTGCAGTTGCCAATCTCGATAAGGAAACGAGGCTCAGAGACGTGGTGACTTGTCGAAGTCAGATGGCTTGAAGGGGAGAAGGTTGTGCTGGACCTGTTCATCACCGCACGTTGACCAGGCTGCAATGGCTGAACGTGACCGCATTTGCCCTCGTGCCCTTTCCCAAGAAGGGCATTTCCAGGGCCTGGGGAGCCAGGATTGTATTTTACTCTTCAGGTCTCCAGCTGAGCACCCACAGAATAGACCGTGATTTTTTGGCATTTTGCCCACAGTTGTCCTCACGACTCATATGGAGAGACACTATTTGGTGCTTCGTTTGTTAATGTCTTTAACATTACTTTCTCGTTCACCTCCTGTATCCATTCAATATTATTTTGGATCAAGGAGTAAAATCGGTTCCTTCCTAAAATTTAAATTCATTGTCTCCTGGGCCTTATAACACAAATTAGATTATAAGCATGTAGCGAGACTTTTTAACCAGAACTGGAGGCTGAAGTTTTAATTTCAGGGACAAAAAGGAACACTAATAACCAGCAAGTCACATGGACTGGTGCTTTCTGCTTTCCAAAGCCTTTTAGGTCTAGAATAATGGCCAATACTTATGGAATACTCCCTGTGTGCCAAAGGACGTTGCAATCATTCTTACCTTTAATCAGCAAGACAGGAAGAGGAAATCAGTACGACTGAGAAGTAGATTCAAATGTTATCCTCTGAAAACCCAGACACATGAAGTTAGAGTGGTCCTTGGAGCTGAACCCAGAACAGGGCCAAGTCAGGGGGCTGAGCCACATTCAGCTCCGTTCCTGCCCCTTGTGTTATTTTATTTGAACCTGGTTCATGTGAAGGCTCTTTCCATTGTCCCCATTTACCAGTGGAAGGTGTAGGGGACCTTGTAAAAGGCCCGGCCTGGAATCTGTTTCCTCTCTGGCCTTGGCTGTGCTCTTCTTTGACTGATTTGAATCACTTGCATAAGAATTGCATCTGTGCTAATTACCAAAGGTTGAAAGAACGGTCTCTGGCCTCTGCATCCCAGGCTCCCATATTTGCCAGGAGTGTTGGTCCCTTGGGGAGGGGTGGGATGGGTGGCATTTGCAGGTATACCCTACTGAGGGGAAAGGTAGCAGACATTTTGCAGATCTCTATAATTTTTTTTTTAACTTTTCTTAAATTTGTCTTAATTTTAGAAGAGAAAGATTAATGTATACAAAGCCCATAAAATGTCCAGACCCTATGCTAGAGACACGCATGTGTGATTTCAGTCTAGACTTAGTGTTTTAGCAAATTCCCAAAGGCATGCCCGGCTTTATGTTTTTCTTTGTTTTCCTCATTTCTTTGTTTTTAAAATACATATCACATAAAATGTACCATCCTAACCATTTTCTTTTTAAAAGATTTTATTTATTTATTTGGCAAAGAGAGAGAAAGAGGGAACACAAGCAGGGGGATTGGGAGAGAGAGAAGCAGACTCCCTGCTGAGCAGGGAGCCCAATGCGGGGCTTGATCCCAGCACCCTGGGATCGTGACCTGAGCCGAAGGCAGATGCCCAACGACTGAGCCACCTAGGCGCCCCAATCCTAACTATTTTTAAGAGCACAGTTCAGTGGCATTGAGTTCATTCACACTGTTGTGCAACCACCCCCTCCCCCGTCCACCTCCAAAATTTTTTCATCTTGCAAAACTGAAACTCCATAGGCATCAGACAACTTCCCATCTCCCCTGCCCCCGCTTGCCCCTGGCTACCACCATCCCCCTTTCTGTCTCTCTGAATTTGACCTCTCTAATTACCTCATAAAAGTGGAATCACACAGTACTTACACTCTTACGACTGGCTTGTTTCACCTAACATAATAGAGAATTCGAGATGTCTCTCTCGAGTTGTTTTAATCCCAAAATGGTGTGGCGTGGAAGTTAGGACAGCATATCCAGTTCACATGGCATGATTGAGCAACTAGCCTTGCAAGACAGAGAGAAGCATGTATTCTGGCTTTCTTTATGGCAAAAATAATTGCAACAAATCAGTTGCATTTGACTTTCAAGGTTATTGGCTTTTTTTTTTTTTAAGATTTTATTTATTTATTTGACAGAGAGATCACAAGCAGGCAGAGAGACAGGTAGAGAGAGTTGGGGAAGCAGGCTCCCCGCTGAGGGGCTCGATCCCAGGACCCTTAGATTGTGACCTGAGCCAAAGGCAGACACTTAACCCACCGAGCCACCCAGGCGTCCCCTGTTGGGTTTTTTTGTTTTGTTTTGTTTTTGTCTTAACAAATACACTTTAATTTTTAGAGCAGCTTTAGGTTTCTAGAAAAATTGGGCAGAAAATACGGAGTTGCCATCTGCCCTTCTCCCTTCACAATCTTCCCTATCATTAACATCTTGCATCCCAGTGGTGCATTTTTTACAATTGAACATCTGTAACCCATGTGATACATTATTAACTGAGGTCCATAGGCTATATTAACTTTCACCCTGTATTGAACATTCTGGGTTTTGACAAACATGGTGTCCTGCGTGCACCATTACAGTATCACGTGGAAGTTTCCCTGCCCTACATTCTGCTGTGTGCCCTCTGTCTGTGCCTCCCCAGCCATCCATGCTTGACAACCGCTCATCTGTTTATCGTTGCTGTAGTTTTTCCTTTTCCTGATTTTACTTTTATAGAACAAAATTGCCCTTACCTCCTTGCCCTTCACTGAGTAAATGATCGGGGCCTACCATTTTCCATCCTCTCTCCTAGTGGACAACTTTTCTCAGCGAGAGATTGAGGAGTTCCTCAGTGAGGCTGCGTGCATGAAAGACTTCAGCCACCCCAATGTCATCCGACTCCTAGGTACCGCAGAGAAATGTGGGACTGGGGGGCAGCGGGGCTCTGCTAATCCACTCCACGCCAAAGGAAAAGTCTCTGGGGCAGATAAGTTTATACTTTGTATGACCCCACAGTAATTGATAACATTGAGTTTTTTACCCCAAAGGCTTCTTACAATTTTATTTTCTGAGGCTGATGGTAAAAATGGGCTTGCACGTCTTGGACACCCCAAGGGCTCAGGAATGTTTAGTGTCCACAGAGGTCTAGGTGACTGTGGGTGAAAACGGGGGCCCCCACTTTACTCCAAGGCAAGACAAAAGCTTATGTTAAACTGTGTTATAATTTGTATTGATTTAAAGTTATCTGTGAATCAAATACCAGTAGGGTAAAGCTGTCAAAGTAGACAAATTCCATAGATCAATCTTTGAGAAACAATTTATTAATGTATTTTCAAGTATGGTTTGGTGGGATCTAATACTGCCAGCATCACAGGACACAATTTAATAGAATTTGGTTTTGTGGCCCTGTGGCTATCAAGACATTGCTGTATCAGTGCTACAATCCCGAGACAGAACAGCAACCTAAAAATAATTGAATATTTCGCTGACTTCTTTTTTTTCTGTCTTGTGTCTGGATACATGCTCAATTCTTTGGGGAACTTTTAAAGTTTTATTACGATCAAAGCTGCAGAGAGATATGAAAAATCATGCTTGGATACCAAATCATTTCAAAGAAACCATGTTACTCCTTTGTAGCTATTGATTTTTGCAGACTCTGAGAACCATCGTGCTTTGCGATGATGGGCCATAATGTGGGAGAGCTTTACCAGCCTGCCATCAGGTGACAGGCCCTAGTTCCAGCTTTTAAGGATAAATGGTGTTTGCTGTGTATAACTGTTAAAACTTAAAGATGTGAATTTTACCTACTGGCCCTCAAAATTCTTTTTATAGTTTTGAGCATTTGATGGCCCCAGGCTTTTTCACCTGATCAGGTATTAACTATCCCAGGAAACTAGTTTGCCCTTGAATTCTTTCGCAGTCACCGCTCACTTAGGCTCAGTATAACAAAAACTCCACAGGTGTCTAGATGGCTGTGCTTGTTAACTGATTAATTTTTGAGACCTCTCATGCAAAGATTGTTACTACTCTGAAAGAAAAAAAAATTACCAAGAAGTGGACCCAGCATGTGTTCCACATTCTAATACGGCTTGTTTGTGATTTATGGGTTTTTATTTTATTTTATTTTGTTCATTTGTTAATTTTTTAAGGAGGCCCCATGCCCAGCATGGACCCCAACACAGGCTTGAACTCATGACCCTGAGATCAAGACCTGAACCGAGATCAAGAGTCAGAGGCTTACTCGACTGAGCCACCGAGGCGCCCCATGTTTATTTTGTTTTTAACTGTTACCTCGAGAGCACATGGTTTCAATTTGGCCAGTGCTCCTGCAGTGCTTTTCTGGTTACTGGTAACAAAGGGCTCTTTGTAACTTTCTCTGGTTTTAATTTCAGGTGTATGTATAGAAATGAGCTCTCAGGGCATCCCAAAGCCCATGGTGATTTTACCCTTCATGAAGTACGGGGATCTGCACACGTATTTACTCTACTCCCGACTGGAGACAGGACCCAAGGTAATTACCCAGTCGTCTTGCCTCTGAACGGCCCCCAGGCTTCCGTGACAAGGCCTGGGAAACCTCAGCAGCTAACCCTGAAAATAAAGGAGGGAAGGAGAGGACGTGTGGCCTCTGTTCAGTGCTCGCTATGCACCCTGGGGCTGAAATGTGGTTTTTGTCCTCACAGCAAGCCTGCGCATAGGTCTTACAATTCCCATTTTATGGGGGGATGAAGCCAGCTGGGCGCTCGTTCTCATGGCTCCAGCCTTATCGCTGTGGAGCCGGGTGGGCCCCACATGCTGACAGAGTGGCCTCTTTCTTTTGAAGTCTCCTCTTTCCAGCTCGTTCACTCTGAAATCACTAGAAGCAGGATCCATTTCATTCCCAGAGGAAGTTGCACTGAGCTGTTTTTCTGGACACTGAGCATGAATATACCCCGTCCACCTTTCAGATTATCAAGAGCCCCTCCAGCCTCTGGATCAGAAAGCCTGTCGTGAATCAGCAGGCTGGCATGCTTTCCTTCAACCCTGCCCCTAAGAGGGGCTGTCACTCCACAAGGCAAACACTGTCTGAATCCCGCAGCACAGGGGAATGCAACAGAAACAGGAGCTTAGGGGTGCCTGGGTGGCTCAATGGGTTAAAGCCTCTGCCTTCGGCTCAGGTCATGATCTCAGGGTCCTGGGATCGAGCCCCGCATCGGGCTCTCTGCTCAGCGGGGAGCCTGCTTCTCTCTCTCTCTCTGCCTGCCTCTCTGCCTACTTGTGATCTCTGCCTGTCAAATAAATAAATAAAATCTTAAAAAAAAAAAAAAAAGAAACAGGAGCTTAGACTGAGGCACCATACCCACCGGCATGTGGCCACAGGTCCCACACAGGTGACCGACCAGGGCCCCCGAGAAAGGAGGGGCATGATGTGGAATGTCCTCATCCCCATTACAGGGCAGAATTAGGAAAGTCCTCATCCCAAGAGACAGGCAGATCTGCAGGAACAGCCACTTACTGAATTTGGCAAGACACTTGAAAAACAAACACAAAACCTTGAGACCCAATTTAGGGTAAGCATTCTGGAACTTTCTTTCCTATGCCCTGCTGACGCTGTGTGTTATGGAGGTGAAAGGTTATTTCTTGCCTTCCTTTTCTTTTTCTTTTACTTGTTTTATTACTCCCAGGGAGGTATAAGTGATCTTTCTTCTTTCACTTCCCCTTGGTCTCATGCTCAGATTTTTGTGCTCTTCCTCATGACTTCTTTAAGTCTTCCACCCACACAGTCACTAGCCAGAGTTAGGAAATTACAGCCACATCTCAGAACTATTATAAAATCACTGAGGCTTCTCCAAAGAGGTGAAGGGCCTAATCCAAAATAGGGGACTCAGCATGACTGAGTATTTCTCTTCCCTTTTTCTTTTGTTTTTATTATTTTTTATTAGTTTTATTTTTATGTTTTTAAAGATTTTATTTATTTATTTGATAGAGTGAATGAGAGAAAGAGAGCATGAGGGGGGAGAGGGTCAGAGGGAAAAACAGACTCCCCACCAAGGAGAGAGCCTGATGCGGGACTCGATCCTGGGACTCTAGAATCTTGACCTGCGCCGAAGGCAGTCACTTAACCAACTGAGCCACCCAGGCACCCTTTCTTCCTTTTTTCCACCCGGAAGAAAGACGTAACATTATAAGAAGTCTAGAAAAGGAAAAAAAAAAACAAAACTACAATCGGCAACATCTTACCCAATCATTGGCATCTTCGGCCAGTCCCATCCCAGCTGTTCATTCCATGCCTCCGTGTTTCACGGGCTGGTGCTCAGGAGGTACGTGCCTCCCCGCAGGCCATCCACCGGGCTGACTCTTCTCCAGCGCTTCACAGAGGCTTCATTTTGCATATAGTGTTGCAGTAATGGCCCAGCAACCATAGGAGGTCCTTACTAATAATAGAATCTCAGGTGAGGAAACTGAGGCACAGATGGGGCAATGGTGGAGGCAGGACTGGCCCCCCAGGTTGCAGAGCCCCTGCTTTCGGCTCTTCTCTGATGGCCCCATCCCAGTGTGCACCCCTCCCCCGCAGAGAGCTTCCAGACAGTTGACTGTGAATGGCTACATGCCATCCCCTTGAATGGATTTCGTTTCACATTGATGAGCAATTTCACTCCCATTCAGTTTTCTGGTATGTGGTGGGATTTTTCTAATAATATTTGGAGGCATGGGAATTTCATGTTGCATACGAGTAAATTCGACAGTAAAAATATCCAGGCTCATATTCAGGGCTATTTGATGGCCAACAGTCCTCTGTTTTTACTTGTGACATTCAACCCTCCTATCTCATATGGCCCCTTTGGAAATAGAGTAGCCTCTTACTGAACTTTTTTCCTGAATCATTGTGGAAGAGATAGGGACCATTTTTAATCTTTATAAAAATCCTTTTTAAATTATCATACAGTGTTATTGACTCTTTTGCCCTTTCCGGTGTACAGTTCTGTGAGTGTTAACACATAAATGGATTCACATGTCCGTCATCACAGTTGAGATACAGAACAGTTTCATCACCCAAAGACACCTCCTCCTGCGACATCTTGGTAGTCATGCTCTGCCCCCATGGTGGACTCCTGGTAACCACTGATCTGTTCTCCATGACTATAGTTTTGTCTTTTTGAGAATGTTTTTGAGAATGGAATCATACAGTTTGTAATTTTTTGCTTCTTTTACTTAGCATTATGCCCTTGAGATCTATTTAAGTTAGTGCTTAGATCAGTAGTTCATTCCTTGTTTGATTGCTGTATATCTCCTAGTGCACAGACAGACCAGTTTGCTTATCCATTCGCCTGTTGAGGCACACATGGGTTGTTCCCATTTGGGGGCAAGGATGAACGAAGTTGCTATAAAAAAAATCATGCACAGGTTTTTGAGTGAACATAACTTCTTTTTTCTCTAGGGTAAAAAGTCCAGAGGTGAGGTGCTAGGTCATACTAGGAAAGGGTATGTTTAATTTTAAAAGAAACTTCTAGATTTTCCAGAGTGGCTGTACTGTTACATTCCCACCATCAGTGTATGAGAGATTCATTTGCTTTGCATTCTTGTTAGCACTTGGTATTATCAGTAGTTTTTGGGTTTGGTTTGATTTGGTTATTAGCTGCTCTGATAGATGGGTCGTGATATCTCATCATGGCTTTTATTTACATTTCTGTAATGATTAAGGACGTTGAGCATCCTGTCTTGTGTTTATATGCCATCTTTATATCCTCTTTGGGGAGGGTCTGTTAATGTCTTTTGTTTATTTTTTAATTGGGTTGTTGTTTTTCTTATTGTTGAGTTTTCAGAGCTCTTTATATATTCTAGATATAGTACCTTTCTCGGATATGCAGTTTGCAAAGATTATTCTCCTAGTTGGTAGCTTGTCTTTGTATTATCTCTTTTTTGTGTGTGTCTTCATATTATCTTAATGTGAGTAAAAATATTTAACTTTTGCTTAAAAAAATATTTAACTTTTGCTGATGAATCATGTTTTTGCTGTCATGTTTAAGAACTCTTTGCCTAAACCCAGATAAAAAAATTTTCTCCTATGTTATCTTCTAAAAACTTTGTGATTTTACGTGTTACACTTAAGTCTATGATCCATTTTTTAAATTCTCTCTCTTTTTTTTAAGATTTTATTTTTTTTATTTATTTGACAGACAGAGATCACAAGCAGACTGAGAGGCAGGCAGAGAGAGAGAGAGAGGAGGAAGCAGGCTCCCTGCAGAGCAGAGAGCCTGATGTGGGGCTCGATCCCAGGACCCTGGGATCATGACCTGAGCTGAAGGCAGAGGCTTTAACCCACTGAGCCACCCAGGCGCCCCTATGATTCATTTTTTAAATTAATTTTTATCTAAGGTATGACATTTAGCTTAAGGTTTGCTTTTATTTTTCATATAGATGACCAGTATCATTTGTGAAAAGACTGTCGTTAACCTATTAAATTGATTGCTTTCACATCTTTGTCAGAAATGAATTGGCTGTGTTAGTGTGGGTCTATTTCTGAGCTCTCTATTCTGTACTGTTAAACTGTGTGCCCATTCTTTGCCCCTCCCACATGGTCTTGAATACTGTAGTTTCATTGACGCATTTGAGTTGGGCTTTATATTACACACAAAGGAAGCCATCTGATCTGTTATAGATCCCAACTTACCTTTCCTGCTTTATCACCCCCATTCTCTCTGCCTCTTTGCTTTTGACACATGAGACAGACTCCTTTTCCTAAAACACATGTGTGCTCTCAGATCACTAGGTCTTTGCTCATTCTGATCGTGGCCATGTACTTCCTCTTAATTTGCCATTTTACTCCTATGCCCCTTTTGGGGATAGTCACAGTGACAGTGTAGAATATTTTTTAAATTTTTCCATGAGCATTCATCCCTTTGCTGAGGTTCTAGAGCAGGTTGCTTTTATCTCTGCTTGATGCCCGTGTTCTTACAGCCTGCCTGTAAGGTGTGTGTGTCCACCCCCATGAAAACTGGGGTCCTATCCTGTTCTGCCATCTCCTGTCTGCCCTGCACACCTCCAAACATACTATTCCCATGGAAGACGGAGTGGCACGTAGAGCCCAGCACCCCGACCCTGCAGAGGGGGCACATTTACATAACCTGGTCCACGCTAGCAGGAGCAGAGGGATCTCACACAGCGAAGCCCAGAGGTAGGACAGCTGCGGTGTTGGTCAGTTCTGCCTCAATAACATCACCTCGTGTCCACAACTGTTTGACCTTTCTGCTTTTTCAGCTGTAGCTGCCCCTCCCCATGTCTGATGGGGGCAGCTCCTTCAGGCCTGACGTCCTCATCCACCAGCCTCCAGAGACAAAAAGAGAAGTCTGCTCTCCTTCCCCTTCCCTCTCCCTCTCTTGTCCTGGAACAGTAATTTTTCTTTTTTATAACACCTTTACTGAGATATAATTCAAACACCCTACACTTCTGCCATGTAAAGTGTACAACTCAGAGGTGTTTGGTATGCTCAAATTGCGTAGCATGATTGTAGAGCATTTTCATCACCTAACAAAGTCCCATACTCTTTTGCAATCACTTCCTGATCTCCCCTCCCACCTTGTTCCCAGCTCTAAGCAACCTTTTTAAAAAAAATTTTTAATTTAATTTTATTTAAATTCAATTAATTAGCATACGGCATTTTATTAGTTTCAGAGGTCATTGATTCATCAGTCTTAGATGACACCCAGTGCTCATCACATCATGCACCCTCCTTAATGCCCATCCCCCACTTACCCCATTCCCCCACCCACCTCCCCTCCAGAAACCCTCAGTTGAAGCAGCAACCTGCTTTCCGTCTCTCTCTAGTTACCTGTTTCGGATATTTCAGGTCAATGGAATCATAGTCTGTGGTCTTTCATATCTGGCTTCCTTCCTGGAGCATGTTTTCAGGGTTCCTCCACACTGTAGCTTCTATCAGTACTTTTTGAGACCAAATAATACTCCATTGTCTAGCTATATTATGTTTCGTTTGTCTGTTGATCTGTTAATGGACTTTGGATTGTTTCCACTTTTTGGCTTTTGTGAATAATTACAAAAATTTTATACTTGAGCTCTTACATTAGGTCTTTGATCCATTTTGAGTTAATTTTGTATATGTGTTCAGGTTGGGGTCCAGTTTCATTCTCTTGCATATCCCACTCTTTTGTCCAGTTCTTTCGCCCACTGAATGATCTTGGCACTCTGTGCGAAGTCATTTGACATTGATTTGTGGGTTTATTTCTAGACTCTCAATTCTGTTTCATTAATCTGTGAGTCTGTCCTTAAGCTAGTACCATGTTATCTTGATTATCATTGCTTTCTTATTTTGAAATCAGTAAATGTGAGGCTTCCGACTTTAGTCTTCTTATTCAAGCTTATTCTGGATATTCTGAGTGCTTGAATTTTCAAATGAATTTTAGGATCAGTTTGTCAATTTCTACAAAGAAGCCAGCTGGGATTCTGATAGGGCTTATATTAAATCTGCAGATCAATTTGGGGAGTGTTGCTATCATAACAATATTAAGTCTTCTGATCCACGAACATAGGATATCTTTCCATTTATTCTGATCTACTTTAATGTTAATGTTTCATCATTGTCAGAGTATGTTTTGCATTTCTCCTGTTAAATTTACTCTTAAGTGTTTTATTTTGGATTCTTTTTGGATGAAATTATTTTCTTAATTTTATTTTCAGATCGATCATTGCTAGTGTATACAAATACAACTAATTTTTGTATCTCAATCTTATATCCTGGAACCTTGTTGAATTCATTTCTTAGTTCTATCACACAGTTACTTTTTAAATTACTTTTGGTCCCAGTCTGCAAGAATAACACAAATGTTCTAGGGGAAAATAACATAAATGATTAGTATCTAATATGTGCTACACTCATGATGCCGACAGGACTTCATATTCTTTAGCACCCAAATCCTTTCCTGGAAACTATCATCTGGAAACTCAAATGCCTCAGTTATACAGAAGAGAAGCATAAGAATTTCCTGCCTGATTTGTTTACATTTTTTTGTTTACTTGTTTTTAACAACTCCAGTATATAAAGGTAAAGGATAATTAAAGCATTTTGCTATATAGACAGGATGTAATTAACATATATCTTAGCTGGGAAATATAAATCTTCAAAAATTCAGCACCTTCGTGAACACCACTTTGGAAAACTCATGTTCCATAGAGAATAAGCCATGACAAATCCAATGCCCTGAAGAGAGTTTGTCATGGATGGACCCATTCATGACTGCCAGGAACTTGTGGTAAACCCTCTTCCTCAGGGCCCTTGTTGTGCTAAAATGTTTAGTTACTACACAGGGGTCTTCCTCAGTCATCACCTTCATCTTCAGTTCTGACAGGACATGTTCTCTCACCGAGCCTTCTGGACTGATCTGTACAGTGTAGACTTGACACTCACCAGAGGACTCTAGAGAAACAAAAACAAAATCCCTGAATACCTCTCCTCATGGTTCTTTGGTCCTGTGATAAGAGGCAAAGATGGTCCCGATTTCTGTCTGAAAGAAACTTACCTTTGCAAGTGTCTCAGAGTAAGATGATTGCATACGCTTGTATGACTGGAGTGGGCTGAGCGGGCTTTTTGTCTGTCCCCCGCTGAAGGCAGCCTGCCCCTCTTTTCCCCTCTTTTCCTGACACAGGTGTTCTGTCCCCCTGCCACTCTGAAGGACACAAAGGATCCCATTTGACGTTGTAACTTGGAAAAAGAAATACTCACCGTCCATATTTTTAAAGACAGGGAGAATGTGAAATTTGCCAAAAATTTTGTGGTTTGTTGTTGTTTTTATTCCTTTTTTAAAAACTTATTTGTGAGGTGAGTGAAATGAAAGTGAAAGGTTTGTTTCCTTTGAGAAATACAAACACTAAACAAACAAACACAAAAACTCTCTTTCTCCCCTCAGGTGGCAATAACTCTCCACAAGTTTAACTTTTAAAACATATTTTGTCTTCTTGCTTCTCCTCTCCCCAGCATATTCCGCTGCAGACACTACTGAAGTTCATGGTGGACATCGCCCAGGGAATGGAGTATCTGAGCAACAGGAATTTTCTGCATCGGGATTTAGCTGCTCGAAATTGCATGTAAGAGTCCTGGCCCAACCCAGGAGGGCTAGACTTCATCATGCGAGATAATTGGGGGGCCGGGTAGGAATAGGGGCTGGACTGTTGCTATTAAAACATGGGAGAGAGGCAGGTTTGTGAGGGGAGCATTTGGCTAGCTCTGGAGATGGGATTTCTTTGGCTCTGATGTATGACTGGGTCTCTTCACAACATCTGCCTCCACAAGTCTGGTTGGCTTCCAGAATGTTCTCTTGTAACTTTTTCACCCTCTCAGCTTGGAGTGTTGGGTATGACCTTCGTGATCCTTCCCTTTTGCTATTGGCTCACTTTAGACCCAGAATTACATGCAAGCCAGCTAGTCATGGAGGCAGTAAGGAAAATCGTAAGGGTTTTTTCTGTCAGGCTTCGAGATCCTACCTTGTGAACGTGTACTGTGAAACTACATGGAGGCTTTCCTCTTGCAGCAGAGAGATAAGGACTTATACAAGAATTCTGACCTCAGGCTCCCCCCCTCTCCATTCTGCTCCAGTAGGACCATCATTATGTGCTCTTGAGTCTTCAAAAACAATAACTAGTTCTCGATTTTTAAGTTTAATTATTCCAAGAAGAGAGAGTATTCTTTAAATGTATTATTGTTACTGTTTTTCTTGGTTGGAGATGTGACCATAGGGGCTGCCCCCCAACTCCTTACCTAGCCTCCCACCAGCCCCCTACCACTTGTCCTGCATTTTTAAGATCCAAAAGGGTCTTGTTTGCTTGTTTGTGGGGTTTTTTGTTGTTGTGGTGGTGGTGGTGGTTTGTTTGTTTTTTAAGACTTTATTATTTTATTTGACAGAGAGAGAGAGCATAAGCAGGGGGAAGGGCAGAGGGAGAGAGAGAAGCAGGCTTCCCACTGAGCAGGGAGCCCGTTGTGGGTCTGATCCCAGAACCCCAGGATCATGACCTGAGCCAAAGGTAGACACTTAGCCGACTGAGCCACCCACGCACCTCTTGTTTATTTAAGTGATTTTTATACCATGGGGGGAGAATCATGGAAAGGGCACCTCTCTTTGCCCTGAATATTTTCCTTCATATTTTTCCCATCAGGTAGGGTGACCAGTTGTCCACTTTGCCTGGGACTGAGGGATTTCCCAGGATGGGGGACTTTGTGGTTTTAAAAGCAAGTGTCAGACAGGCACAAAGCAGTCATCCTACCTCCAGACCACTCATTTCTCCTCCTCTCTCCTTCTTCTTGTCTAGGATCTGCTTTAACAGTCTGGGCTTATAAATGCAATTGTATCCCTTTCATTTTCCGCTTAATTCCTCAAGTACCCCCTGGCTATTGTAACAGGAAGTCCAGGGTCCCCCTGTCATAGCTTGTACTTCCTCACCTCCCCCAAACTGGCAGGAGCCAGTGCTGCTTGCAGACACCAAGCAGGAAGGCTGCTGGGCGTTGGGTGAGTCCCCTGGAGGGCCCTGGATTTGGGCTGCTGCTCTTTCTCCTCCTGTGAAGCATCCCTTCCCTCCAGGTGGCTCTCCTTTCTGTGCACAGGTGCCCTTGTTGCTCTAGGTCCCCACACGGACCACAGGGTGCAAGGTTATAACTCCCTGTCACTTGCTCTGCCATCGGTCCCAAAGCAGGACCCTCACAGGCTGCTGGGATCTCTTTCGGTCACTTACCAGGAATGTTTTCAGCTGCGTCTGATGCAGACCTGTGATTTAGGCTTTGCCTCTAAATGTCGCTGAGGACGTGAACTTGCCCTCTGCAGGTTGCGAGATGATATGACCGTCTGTGTCGCGGACTTCGGCCTCTCTAAAAAGATTTACAGTGGTGATTACTACCGCCAAGGCCGCATCGCTAAGATGCCGGTGAAGTGGATCGCCATAGAGAGTCTTGCGGACCGAGTGTACACGAGTAAAAGTGATGTGGTACGTGCGGGGCTTTGATTCGGAGCCCCACATTGCAAAGATGACGGCACGCAGGAAGAATTGACTTGAGCTGGTGTTGTAAGACATGTTACTCTTTGATAAATTGAGGATTGGGAGCATGTTCACACCTTTTGTTTAGTGCTAGATTCCTTAAATCAGGTAGAAAACTATATTCTGATGATGTCGCTTGACATTCAGAAGATTTGTTTTGCATAGGCCTTTAATTTATTCCCATCTTTTTTTTCTGCAATATAGTGACTTATTGCCCACACCTAAGATATTCACATGAAATTGAATGAGTTCGTCCAGTGGCTCTTATCAAAGATTCTGTGTAATTAAACCCTTACCCAGAGATTAGGAGACAAAGACACGTAACAACAGCAGGGGAACAGAGCATTACACAGAGCACTGACATGCGGAGAGAGGGCTCTCCACCTTTGCCAGATTTCCCAGAGCAGCCTTGGTACAACCAGAGAAGTGTGGCTCTCTGACCCGCGCATTACTGAAGCGCTGGGAAAGCAGCATGTCTCAGGAATAATTGTCAGCTTTGTGCACCATCCTCAGGCTTTAAGGAAATGCCCTTTCTACATGAAAAAGGCCATTCAGCCTTTCAGAAAAGACTTGCGTCCTAACTTGTTGTTGCTTTGTTCTCAGTGGGCATTTGGTGTGACCATGTGGGAGATAGCGACGCGGGGAATGACTCCCTACCCGGGAGTCCAGAACCACGAAATGTACGACTATCTTCTCCACGGCCACAGGCTGAAGCAGCCCGAGGACTGCCTGGATGAACTGTGAGTGAGCTTCTCCGTGTCACTGGGCGCTCTGCATGGGGCCGGCTGCACAGACCTGGGAGGCGCAGCCGCTCAGCAGGAGGGCTCACATTTAGCCAGATGGGTATGTGCGGAGGGTGGCACATAGACGTCCCAGGCCACGAGCCTTTCTTGGTGTGGGAGCTGGTGTGTGCACATCTCCAGCAAGCCGGCACGTGCCCTGATGTTCTGTAAGCCCCTCTAGTGACCGACCCTATAGACAAACAGGTTGACTCTCTTGCACATGAGGGTCTTGAACGATTACCTGTCCTCTTACCACTATGGTTCCTTTTCTATACAACACTTCAGACAAACCAATCACTGTGATACCCTCAGTTAGGAAGTCTGGAAATCTATGCCAGTGACTGAGGTCAGCCCGGTCCTCGAAATTGCTAGGGAGATACTCTTTTTTTTTTTTTTTTAAGATTTTATTTATTTATTTGACAGACAGAGATTACAAGTAGGCAGAGAGGCAGGCAGAGAGAGGAAGGGAAGCAGGCTTCCTACTGAGCAGAGAGCCCGATGCGGGGCTTGATCCCAGGACCCTGGGATCACGACCTAAGCCAAAGGCAGAGGCTTTAACCCACTGAGCCACCCGGGCGCCCCTGCTAGGGAGATATTCTAACAGCGTGATTCCTCAGCCCTGTGCGGAGACTGTCACTTGTTGGTCCAAAGCGGGCCTAGAAACGTATGCGTTAAAATCCTCCCTGGGAGACCGACCATGTGCTCAGGCAGGCATGAGAGCCCCTAGCTCCAAACGTGCCAGACCACAGGGACACCTGTCCCTGCAGACCCTCTCTCTTGGGGGCAGGCAAGACAGGAAGAGGCCCAGGACTTGCAATCAGACAGGCCGCTGCCTCCTAGCCAGCCACGTGTATGGCCATCACGACTGGCTGGACCTCTCTGTGCCTCATTATTAGGCACACACAAAAAAGTAGAGTCATGTATTCAGAGAGGGATTGGGAAGAAAAGTTAAAGAAGAGAACAGGTAGAATGCTCAGCTTGTGGGAGCATCACACAGTGGTACCAGGGATTAGTAGCATCCTTCCAGATCGATGTTGTCCAAATACCTTGCTGATACTACAAAAATAATTTCTTGGTGAAATTGCTTGGTGATTTGAACCTTCATGATGGAAATCACGGGAGTCTTGGGCTTGGAGAGGGCATTTTCAGCATAGTTAACAAGAACGTTTTAGGATCGTGGGCCTGCGTGGCTGGCATGGAACGTCATGATGGGGCTGTGGTGTGAGGAGGAACGTGGGGACACCCCTCTACACACACACATATACACGCACACACATACACAGTCACTCTGGCCCTGCTTCTACACGTGGGTGAGAAGACCTAGGTCAGTGTGCATTCAGGCCTCCCAGATCCTGTCCAAGCCAAGCAGAAGGAAACTTTATTGACCAGAGCCTCACCTTGCTTGGTGGTGGTTATTGTGGTTGTAAATACATAACATGAAGAACAGACACAGAAAACATAAGTCCTTAAAAATATCATGAAATCCTAATTAGATTAGATTTGGGGTTTTATGGTAGTTTTTAAAGGGACCGCGTCAATGACATGTTTGCGTCTGATAATGAGGAAGCAGTTACAGCCAAACAATACTGAATGAAGATTTTTGTTGCCTTTCTTTCTTAGCTTCTCTTGTGCTCCAGAAGTTGGCATTTGGCGATTATCTGGGGTTTTAGTGAGGTCTGAGCTGTGTCACACGCTGGTTTTGGGACATTTCACATAGAGCCAAGCAGGGAATGCTGAGTCAGTGAGAAGTTTTAGGTGAGAGCAACATAGATGCTGTGTGTCAGGGAAGTCAGGCAAAGCAGACGGGTCTGTGGTCCCCACATTACGCGCTTACAGGGGCTCTGGGGAACCAGACCCTCTTCCCACATCTCCCCTCAAATCTGGATGCTGGAGAACAGTGTATCCCAAAGAGGCCTCCATGTTTACATATCTGTGCATTTTCTTTTAAAAAATGAGACAGATCCTTCTGAGCTTCCCCTCCGTGTCTGCTGTCTAAACTTAGTCGAGGTGAGTTCATTCCTGTGTTGTGTTGCCCCTTGGTCTCTTTAAACTCAACTCTAAGCACTATGACAATGTAAAGAGCAGAGAACGCTCTGTGCCCTGCTCCCCATTGCCCAAGAGGCCACGCTGTGTGATGCCTCAGTGTCCTGTTTTCATGGCCGGCCCCTTTGTAGGCATAGAGCTTTGCAGATCTCCACCTCCCGGAAGCATCTGCAAGTGTTGTTAGAGGCTGCAAAAGTAAACAAGTGAAAAGATATTATTAGACACCTCCGTAGATGAGATCTGCCCATGTGTGAAGGACCACATGCTAGTTGAATTAGCCAAAGCGGGGGCTTTATTCTTTAGCCAAAGAATGAGCCACTGGCTGACTCAGTGGGTTAAGCCTCTGCTTTCGGCTCAGGTCATGATCTCAGAGTCCTGGGATCGAGCCCCGCATCAGGCTCTCTGCTCAGCGGGCAGCCTGCTTCCCCCTCTCCCTTTGCCTTCCTCTCTGCCTACTTGTGATCTCTGTCAAATAAATAAATAAAATCTTAAAAAAAAAAAAAGAATTAGCCAAAAGATCTACATCACGTGTTGAGTGTAAATACAGGAATCGCATATTTATGGAGTAGATCGCATCTACTCCATGAGTCAGATGATTTAAATTTGGGTTGTTTTCATATCCAGCGACACGAATATCAATTTTTTGAAAACAGGACAGAATCAAAATGAAATGATGGTATAACTCACTCTTCATCTCTGGCCTGTAGTTCCTAATTCGGTCATCTCTTTGTTTTATTGTGCTCATAATTCTTTTTTTTTTTTTAAAGATTTTATTTATTTGTTTGACAGAGAGAGATCACAGGTAGGCAGAGAGGCAGGCATAGAGAGAGGAGGAAGCAGGCTCCCTGCTGAGCAGAGAGCCCAATGTGGGGCTTGATCCCAGGACCCTGGGATCATGACCCGAGCTGAAGGCAGAGGCTTTAACCCACTGAGCCACCCACGCGCCCCCTAATTCTTAATTCTATCAGACGCTGGGAATGAAGAAGCTACCTGGAAGAGCGAGTTGTCTGTACAGAACACAGCAGAGGGGCGGTGAGCTCCTGAGCGTAGGAGTTGTCCAGTCAGAGGCTGGTTCCCCTACCGTCCACACAGCCGTGGTGGCATCTGTAACATCCCAGAGCCGGCTCTTATTTTTATTACAGTGTAACAATGACAGGGCTGCTGAAAAGATTCAGTGTAGTGACATATACAAAATGCCCAGCCCTGTGAGATAGACATCCTTCACCACTTTAGCCCTGCCCCAGGTCCCAGCTAACACAGCTCTCCTGGTTGTGGTCCCAGTTTGATGGTATAGAACTGGGGTCAGCACACTTTCTCTGTAAAGTGCCAAATAATACATATTTTTGGTTTTACAGCCCATGTGGTTCTGTAACAACTACTCAACTCTGCCATGGTAGCAGAAGCAGCTGTAGACAGTATGTCAACAAATAAATGTAGCTGTGTTCCAATAAAACTTTATTTACAAAACAGACAATGGGCTGGACTTGGCCCATGGGCCATATGGTTTTCCAACCTCTAGCATAAAGGGAGGACCTGAAATAATCCTGCTTCACAACATTAAATATAATTGCCACATAAGTTCTATATTCCCAGAGCCAGAGAATCACTTATTACATACCCATGGGACATTTATATAAACTGAACAAATATTATGCCATGAGCAAACCACAGTAATTTACCAGAAGTAGAATTAGTGTGGATTAAAATGTGACGGAATCAAAGAATAGGTGAAAACAAGGTGTGGACTGCACTCAGGGCTCCGGGTGCTGGACCGAGAAATAACTCACGCTTCTGTATGCTTGTAGGTATGAAATAATGCACTCTTGCTGGAGAGCTGAGCCCTTGGACCGACCTACCTTTTCCATGTTGAGGCTGCAGCTAGAAAAGCTCTTGGAAAGTTTGCCTGAAGTTCAGGACAAAGCTGATGTCATTTACATCAACACACAGTTTCCCGAGAGCTGTGAGGACCCTGGAGAGGGCCCCGCCCTTGCTCAGCTAGACATGAATATTGATCTTGACTCTATCATTGGTTCTTGTACTCCCAGTGCGGCTGTCAGCATTGTGACAGCAGAAGTTCATGAGAACAGACCTCAGGAGGAAAGGTACATCCTGAACGGGGGCAATGAGGAATGGGGAGATCTGGCTTCTGCTGCCCCAGAAAAGAACTGTGTTCTACCAGAGAACAGACTTGTAAAAAATGGAGTCTCCTGGTCCCAGTCCAGCACACTGCCCTTGGGGAGCCCAGCATCAGATGGACTTTTATTTGCCGACAACTCCTCAGAAGACTCAGAAGTCCTTATATGAGGAGAGCCGAGAGACATTCCCAACTCAAGGCAATTCTTCTTCTGCTTTGGGAGAATCCCTGTACACTCGATGTTTTTGGAATCTGTCTTCCTTTCCCAATCGAATGCCATGGTTCCTAAAGCACCAGGTGAATGTTGTCAAGTAAGTCATCGTGAAAAATACATAATATATATTTATTTAAAGAGAAAGTACATATATATGTATATGCTGGAAAGAGAGAAAAGATCTATTTTAATAAAAGATGACTTATTTCATGTTGCTTCCCTTGCAGATCTAAAATTTACCCTTTAACAGCCTCATCTCTACAGCTGTTCCCTGGTGTTAACATTAGCACAGAGTCAGTGTTATTTTTTTAAAGTCCTTTTCTTTTTTATGACCATTAAGTGTTAAAAATAACTGGTAAAATGAAATGATGTATTTGACTTTGCTTCTGGTCTTATGGAAAATCTGATATTCTTACATGAATCACCTATTTGCTAAGAATGATTTATTTAATATTTAAAGTTTTATAACTGATTAATTCTTTGATAGGACTTCTCAATAAAATATGAACGAGGAAGGATGTGTCGTACTTACTTGGAAAAAGAGCAGTCACTGACCAGCAGCCTCTGTGTCTTTGCAAAAGGAATTCCATTTAATGCCTGGCCCTCTGTGCAGTCGCTTTGACCAGTCTTGGCATTGTTCTATCAGGATATGGAAAAACCACTCCAGAGTCCAAAGATGAAGCACAAAAAATGTGGAAAAGTACAATCTGGGTGGAAAGATTTAAAATAACTTGTTAGAAGAGAGTTGGACAGGTGGAGCGCTTTTCTATTGGAGAGTCGCAACTTGCGGGAGGTAGATGTGGGCCGTGGGCACGGTCCACCCTGGCTTGCAACTCAGCGCCTCTGAGTTCACATCCAAGCTCTGCCAGGCAGAGTTCCTGGAGCACTTGCTGTGTTTCAAGCACTTTACATGAACGGCCCTATTTAATCTGTACAACACTACCATGGGTACCAATGCCATCATCACAGATGGGCCGGGAATCTGAGGCTGGAGACGCTGAGTAACCTGCTATAGGCCACATCTAGGGAGCGGTGCAGCCAGAATTCTAGAACCAAGTAATCTGATTCTGGCTGGAGCAGCACGTGATTCGGGGCTTTGCTCCAGAGCCCCTTGACTTTTTAATTGTATCTAATAAACACATAGGTAGCACTTACTGTGTGGCCACACATAGCACTCATTTCATCCTAATAACACCCCCAGCAGGTACGTACTACTGTTCTCTCCACTTCACAGATGGGCAGGCTGAGGCAGGGAGACCCTAACTTACTCTGCCGGTAAAGGTAAGAGATTGATGGCAGTGTGAGCATTGATCCCTCGGGCCTGTTGCTCCCCACTTGGGAGCAGCCTCACCCAAGCCAGCCTCTGAGGATCTGTGTGGGCGCTGGGCCCAGAGGGGTGGCCCCACAGCCTGGGTCCTGGTCTTGGCTGCCAACCCAGGAGCCCACTTCACTGTTGCTGTGAAATGCTCCATACAAGAAAGTTCTGAGTGTTGAAAAGGATCTGCATTGTAGAAAATGCTAGCATTACATTTTATCAGTGAATGAGCCAAAAAAAAAAAAAAAAGCCTATTAAAACCTATAAAGATAAATTTCTGCTGTTAGAAATTTTGGAATGGTTGTTGAAAAAATCAACAAAATATTTTATATCACCTACTTGTGCAAAGTTTCTTATTGATGGTGACTATCAAGAATATGAGTAGTTCGGGGTGCCTGGGTGGCTCAGTCGTTAAGCGTCTGCCTTCGGCTCAGGTCATGATCCCAGGGTCCTGGGATTGAGCCCCATATCAGGCTCCCTGCCCAGCAGGAAGCTTGCTTGCCCCTCTCCTACTCCTGCTTATGTTCCCTCTCTCACTGTCTCTCTCTCTCTGTCAATTAAATAAATAAATAAAAATGTTTAAAAAAGGGAAAAAAAGAATGTGAATAGTTCATCATTATATCCTGGATCGGGAACTGAGTGGCTAGTTCAAGCAAAAAAAATACCCATTGTAGTAAGGTATGCTCACATGCATAAGATAAATAAGCAAATTGAAAAAACTTATTTGGAAGTTTCATATAAATTTAACATGAAATACCTAAGTTAATATACTTTGTGCTTTATATTTCTGACTGTAATTGTACATTGTAAACACAGATAATAAATAGCTCATCGAATGCCCACAGCCCCCCAAATCCTGTCCAGTTTGCTCAGTCTGTGCCGTGTGGCTTGAGAAGGGCCAAGAAGCTTGGACCAGGTCCGCTCCAGAAGAGCGTGGAGAGGTGAGCGAGCTATGGCTTCTGGCTTTTCTTGAGACATCAACAAACACAGCAGAGAAACTCACTTCGTCTGCAACCCACAGCAATGGGACCAGGCCCTTGATTAAATGGGATGCAATGGGCAGCACCTTCCCATCCCTACTTCCTTTTCCCCAGAGGGAAATGAAGATGCATGACCATTATTCTGACATTTCAAATCTCACGGAGAAATGTTTGAAAGTTCTGGAAGAATAAGTTTCAGAGGACACCATCATTGGGAAACTCCTGCACATGAACTGAAAATAGCCTTTTAAATTCCCTTTTGTAAAAACTCAAATTACTCTTGTAAAGTGGCTCTTATGGGCAAAAGTGGGGGAGAGAAAACAGAGAGAAACAAATTGGGTCATTGTCTTCTGCGAGGGCAAGAGGGCAAGAGAAATAAACAAATACCAGAAATACTCGTGACCTACAGGTTGGGACTAGCTCTGGCTTGGGAGGGTTTTTCTTACTTCCTCCCACCCTCCCTCCTTCCTTTCCTTTTTTTTCCTTTCCTAAGTAGAAAGCAGAAGTGAAGATCAGAGCCTCCTAAACTGGGCCACACAGGCAGGGGCAGATGCTGGACAGGAACCAGTCATGTGAACGCTCCTTGGACCGTCTAGGCAGGTCACTTGGCTCTGCTGGAGCCCGAGTTTGTTTCCATAAGTGTACAGCACAAATCGCAATCCCTTCTCCTGTAACCCCCTGGGTGGTTCGGTAGGAAGAGAAGGAGACAAGGTCTTTGAAAGAACTTTATGTTTATTAGAGGCTTTTGCCAAATGGCAGCTTCTCCCAATTTTGTTTTTTATGCAGTACAAACTCACCAGTTGTCATATTAGAAATATTTTCCCGGATTGTGTTATCAACTCCCTCCAAGATGACACCAACTCAAAAATAAAAGAATTTCACCATTGCCAGGGATGCCCAGAGATGAGGAAGTTGGCAGAGTGAAGGAGACTCGCTGTCATCCCTCACCCCAGATTACTCTGGGGCTCAGAGGCAGGCAACTCTCTATACCCTGATGCCCAGAGGTTCCTCTCCTATCCGTCTCATCCTGGAATTTGACTACTTGTGAGCTTCAGTGCCCATCCATCCCCGTATGTGGGTGATGGCAAGCAGTAGTGGCCTTTGGACAAGATTGTGGGAGCAGAGTTGGGTCTGAGTGCCCTCCCAGTTTGGAGGGACTCTCCCTCTGCCTCCATGACCCCAGACCCAGCAGAAGTTCCAGCTCAGGAAACAGGTCAAACCACAGTCTCTTATCTCGCAAGTCAGATTGACTGTAGCCAGACTAATCCTGACTCATGAAAGTCAGGACCTTTGTGACTTCTCCTGGTCAATGGCAAAAACAAGTGAGAACTTCTGCTGAGTCAATGGGAAAAGAATGGACCCAAAAATAAACCAGCTATGACAGCAACTTAACTTCTCTGAAGACATTGAGTTACCCTAGGTGACAAATGAAAAAATGGGAAGTTTTGTTTTCTTTAATGAACATTTCTGTAAATCATGATGTTTCTACATGTAGATTTTATCCTCTCTTTTAAAGCTCCCAGAACAGAAGTAAAACTGCCCTTCTGTTTAATGTAAGCCTGTCTAAATTACCTAAATTAATTATATTTAAATGTAATGAGGGGTGCCTGAGTGGCTTAGTTGATTAAGCGTGGGACTTGGTTTCGGCTCAGGTGGGGATCTCAGTGTCCCCGGATTGTTGGGCTCCACGCTCAGTGTAGACCATATTTGTCCCTCTCACTTCCCGCTCTGCTCCTTTCCACCTACCCCAGTAAATAAATAAAATCTTTAAAACAAAAACTTTTTTAAAAATAATGTTTAGGAGAGGCTGGGTGGCTCAGTCGTTAAGCGTCTGCCTTCGGCTCAGGTCATGATCCCAGGGTCCTGAGATTGAGCCCCGCATCGGGCTCCCTGCTCAGCGGGAAACCTGTTTCTCCCTCTCCCGCTCCCCCTGTGTGTGTTCTCTCTCTTGCTGTGTCTGTCTGTCAAATAAATAAATAAAATCTTTTTTAAAAAAGGTAACGATTATTTCTAGATGCTGTAACCCAAAGACCACTACCTCAGAATATTTTCATGTACATCATCTACTGAAATGGGATTCCATGTGTAGATACTTGAAAGAGCAACTTGATTGTTCTATACACTAACCCTTCCTACCTCTTAAGGACATGAGAATATGAAATTAATTCGTGGACTTATTGAGACTGCACAGTTATAAATTCTAACCAAGGCAGTGTTTTCAAACAACAGGACTGTGAGGCCACATATAATCAATTTATCCATTTACTAATATTCCCTGAGAAGGCTTTTTTCTGGACATTGGGATTTGCAAAGAACAGCCTTGCTGTCTTGAATAACAGTCTAGAGGAGGGAACACAGGGCTTTAGATGAATACTTTCTTTTAAGAAATATTCCTCAGAATGCTCTGACTTGCACATTTTGTTGAAGCCAAGCCTGCAGATGATGTTTAGACTCTAACAAACCTCAGAACTAGAGAACATGTGCTTTCACTGGAAGCAGGCCCTCAGGCCCTGCCCTGTCAAACTTAAAATTAAAGGGCCATTTGCAGGAGTTTGAAAACCAAAGTTCCATTATACCGCAATGGTTTGGGCAGTACAAGGGAATGTAGACTGCCACTTAAACTCCACAAGTCCTGATGGCTTCTTTTAACATAGTTTCTCCAAGGATAGAAAATAATTTATTACATAAATCCGTAGTTTTCCCAATCTTTTTCTTTCTATACTTCATGTTAGAGTATCTCTACTGATCTATCTTCAGATTCGCTTGTTCTTTCTTCTGCTGGCTCACATCTGCTCTTGAGTCCTTCTGGAGAGTTTTTCATCTCGGTAATTGTACCTTTAAAAAAAATTTTTTTTGTTTTTATGTTAACTCTGCCCCCAGTGTGGGGCTTGAACTCACGACTCCAACATCAAGAGCTGCATGCTCTACCAACTGGGCCAGCCAGGTGCCCCTCAGTAATTGTACTTTTAACTCCGAATGTACCACTTTTTCTTTTAATAACTTGTATTTCTTTGTATTCTCTAGTTGATTTCTAGTTAAAAAATTTTAAGCATAATTTTCTTTAGTTCTTTGAACATATTTATAAATAGATGCTTTTTAAAATAATAAAATGCCTACCAAATCTGTCATCTGGGCCTCTTCAGGGGCAATTCCTACTGACTACTTCTTTTTCTGTGTATGAGTTAACTTGTTTATTTGCATGTTTCACATATTTTTTGTTGAAACTGGATATTTCAGATTATGTATAACAGCAACTATAGATTCTAATTTGTTCCTCCTTCCAGAGGTGGTTGTTATTACTATGTGTTTTCTTATTTGTTTAGTGGCTTGCCTGAATTAATCCTACAGACTGTTTCTCCTCCAATGCTTGACTACTGATGCCTCTGCTTAGTTAATTTTTAAAAATTATTCTTGTTTTCATTTTCTAAGTCTGGTTTTAAGGGATGTCAGCCCTGGGTCAGCATGGTTTAGATTACTAAACATTGCTGTACTTAAACATCTTGTGGCAATAAAGCCTCTACCTTTTGTAGAAAGGTATTTGTTTATATACATATATATAATATGTATATAAATATATAAAACAATATTTGTTTGTAGATCCGTCTACAGCTTATAGAATATATTCCAAATTCAGGAAATTTACAAGTCTGCCCTGCATTCACAGTGTTCCCTGTTCAGCCAGTGATAAGTACTTCACCAAATGTGAGTGGATTAAACATTCTAATTGAAAAGACAGAGATCATTAGGCTGGATAAAAAGGGACTTACATCTAGAAATATAAATAATTCTTACAACTCAACAATACAAAGACAACATAATTTTTAAAAGGGAAAAAATACACAATTTTTAAAAGGGCAAAGGATTTGAATATATACTTTTCCTAAGAAAATATATAACAGCCAATGAACACATGAAAACATATTCAACATCATTAGTCATTAGGAAAATGTAAATCAAAACCACAGTGAGGGGCACCTGGCTGGCTCCATTGGTGGAGCATGCAACTCTTGATCTCAGGGTTGTAAGTTCAAACCCCACACTGGGTGTAGAGATTACTTACAAATAAAACATTTAAAAAGGAAACAATGGTAAGATACCATCACACAGGTACTAGAATGGCTATACTCCAAAAGACAGTTAATGAAAAGTGTTGGTAAGGATGTGGAGAAATTGGAACCCTTGTACATTGCTGATGAGATTACAAAATACTACAGCAGCTTTAAAAAACAGTTTGGCAGTTCCTCAAATAGTTAAAATATAGATTTACATTTTGACCCACCAATTGCATTCCTAGGTGTATATCCAAGAGAATTGAAAACAGGTTCACACAGTAACTTTATACACAAATATTCATAGCAGTGCTACTCATAATAACCAAAAGGTGGAAACAACCTGAATGCTCATTAGTGGATGACGAATGGATAAACAAAATGTGGAATACCTATACCATGGAAGATTATTCAGCCATAATGTACTGATATATGATGCAATGTGGATTAACTCTGAAAATAAGTTGAGTAAAAGAAGCTAACCACAAAGGACCACATATTGTGTGATTCCATTTATGTGAAATATCCACAATAGGCAAATCCATAGAGACAGAAAGTAGATTAATGTTTGCCTGGGTCTGGCAGAGGAGAGGAAAAAAAGTGACTGTTAACGGATTCAAGGTTTCTTTTGGGGTTGACTATAATTATGATTATAATTATGGGTGTTTATAGATTTCCATCTAGTTCTTCCTTCATTCATTTTAAACTCTGTTATTAGGTGCATAAGTATATAGGATTATTGTTTCCTTCAGATGAAGTGACCCCTTTAACATTACAACATTACCTTCCTTATATCCCTGATAATATTCTCTGCTGTGAAATCTACTTTGTCTGATGTTAGTGTAGTCATTATAGCTTTCCTCTTTATATGGTTAGCACATCATACAACTTTTCATGCTTTTCAATTTTAACCTATTTGTGATTTTATATTTAAAGTGCCTTCCATGTAGGCAACATATAGTTGGTTTTTCTTTTTTTTTTTAAACCGATCTGACATCACTGTCAGATTTAGACCACTGGCATCTAATATGCCACTTAATTAGACCACTGGCATCTAATGTGATTATTGATACTGTTGGGTTTCAAGCAACCATCTTGCTATTTGTTTTGTATTTGTCCTATCTGTGTTTTATTCCCTTTATCTATTTTTTCTGCCTTCTTTTGGAATAATAAAATACTTTTTATAATTCCATTTCACCTCCCATCAGTTTTTGTTCTTCTAGTGACTATTTTAAGATTTATAGTTATATGCTTAACTTATCAGTCTCTGTTCAAGTGATATATCATGTAACCCATATAATAATATATTTCCACTTCTCCACTCCTGGGTATTATGCTATTGAGCCAAAATCAACAGTTGCCACTTAACTGACTGAACCACCCAAGTGCCCCCTTTTTCTTTGTTTTTAAAATCTTTTTCTTTATCACTGATTTTATGCATTTGCTTATGATATACTTTGGTGTAATCTTTGGATTTCTTTTGTTTGTCTTTAATTATCTTCTTGGATCTGTGAGTTTATAGTTTTTATCAAGTTTGAGAAAATTTCAGCCATTATTTATTCAAAATTTTTTTCTGACCCTCCCTTCTTTTGGGATTCCAATTACACATATATTGGGCCACTTGACTACACACTGATCCTCGCTGCTCACTGATGTTTAATATTTTTTCATTCTTTTTTCTTTTCTAAGATTTTGATTAGTTTTTATTCCTATGTCTTGAAGTTCACTAATGTTTCCTTCTACAGTAGCCAATCGGTCATTAATTCCATCCAGTATATTTTTTATCTCATGCATTGTATTTTGCATTGCCAGAAACTTAATTTGGTCTTTTTTCTATTTTTCATGTCTCTACTTAACTTTTGAACATATGGAATTAAGTTACAGTAACTTTGGGGGAGCCTGGGTGGCTCAGCCGGTTGGTTGTCTGCCTCTGGTTTAGGTCATGGTCCCAGCGTCCTGGGATTGAGTTCTGCATTGGGCTCCCTGCTTGTCAGGGAGGTCCACTCCTCCGTCTCCTATGCCCCTGCTGTGTGCTCTCTCTCTCACACTGTCTCTCAAATAAATGGATAAAGTCTTTTTTAAAAAAGTTACAATAATTTTTAATATTCTTTTCTGCTCATTTTGACATGTCAGTTCTAGATCAGTTTCAATTTTTTTTTCTCCTCTTATGTCTTATATTTTCCTGATTCTTTGCATACCTGGTAACTTTTTTTTTTTTTAAAGATTTTGTTTATTTATTTGGCAGACAGCGATCACAAGTAGGCAGAGAGTCAGGCAGAGAGAGAGGAGGAAGCAGGCTCAATCCCAGGACCCTGAGACCATGACCTGAGCCGATGGCAGAGGCCTTAACCCACTGAGCCACCCAGGCGCCCCACATACCTGGTAACTTTTTTTTTTTTTAAGATTTTATTTATTTATTTGACAGAGAGAGAGATCACAAGTCGCCAGAGAGGGAGGCAGAGGGAGAGGGGGAAGCAAGCTCCCTGCTGAGCAGAGAGCCGATGTGGGTCTCGATCCCAAGACCCTGAGACCATGACCTGAGCTGAAGGCAGAGGCTTAACCCACTGAGCCACCCAGGCGCCCCTACCTGGTAACTTTTTTTTTTTTTTTAAAGATTTTATTTATTTATTTGACAGACAGATTACAAGTAGGCAGAGAGGCAGGCAGAGAGAGAGGGAGGGAAGCAGACTCCCCGCTGAGCAGAGAGCCCGATGCGGGGCTTGATCCCAGGACTCTGGGATCATGACCTGAGCTGAAGGCAGAGGCTTAACCCACTGAGCCACCCAGGCGCCCCCTACCTGGTAACTTTTAATTGGATGACAAACATTGTGATTTGATCTTCTAGGGTGCTGGAAATTTTTTTTATACCTATAAATATCCTTAAGCTCTGTTCTTGGACACACTTTCTTGGAAACTATTTGACCTTTTAGGTCTTGCTTTTAAGATTTGTTAATTGGGTTTAAGAGCCTTATCTAATTTGGGACTGTTAGTCTCCAATGTCAGGGCAAAAAAATTTTGAGAACTCTAGAAAATGCCCTATAAATCTATGAAATTTCCTAGGTTAGCTGATCAGAACAGGCACTATTCCCAGCCTTTCTGGTACTGTTCCTTCTTGGTGAATCTTTTCTTGGCATCAGGCAGTTTCTTCACATGTAGAAACTGATCAGTTCTTGCTGAAGATTTGAGGGGAACCATCTAGAGATCCCAAGGTTCCCTCATTGTACAGCTCTT
The DNA here is from genome assembly GCF_963455335.1 of Martes martes. Taxonomy (NCBI): domain Eukaryota; kingdom Metazoa; phylum Chordata; class Mammalia; order Carnivora; family Mustelidae; genus Martes; species Martes martes. The sequence continues at coordinate 102,769,100 of NC_137896.1, read as the reverse complement.
TCCTTTCCATATTCAGTCCTACAAACTAGCATTGGATCCCATCTTCTAACCTCTGGGAATCTGCTAGGTCTGCTTTGGTTTCTCTTCCCCGTATTTTGATCTGGAAACTTTCTTAAGCTAGTAAGCTGGACCAATAAGAGAGCCTGAATTAATTAATCTATGTATTTATTTAATTCTTATGGAATGTGATAGTTGTCCATTACCTGCTGTCCAGTGTCTTGAAAACTGTTGTTTCATATATTTGGTCTGTTTATTGTTGTTGTTTTAGGCAGGAGGGTAAACTTGGTCCCTACTGCTCCATCTAGCAGAAGTCTCTAATGAATTTTTTATAAACTTTTTTTTTTAAGATTTTATTTATTTATTTGAGAGAGATAGCAAGAGAGAGCATAAGCAGGGAGGAGAGGGAGAAGCAGGCTGGGGCTGGATCCCAGGATCATGAGATCATGACCCGAGCTGAAGGCAGCCACTTAACTGACTGAACCACCCAAGCACCCTAAAAACTTTTTATTACGGAAAATTTCGAACTTACACAAAAATAGGATAGTCATGTAAATATCCCTGTATCCATCTCCAGGTCTTAGAAAATGTTCAACTCATGGCCAATCTTGTTTTATCTGTGTCCCCACTCACTTCTCTCCTTCTTATATTTTAAAGAAAATCCCAGACATCATATAAACTTATGTTAATATATCAGGGTGAGTTTCTGCAGTGGTTCCTGTCAGTGCCCTGCCCACATTCCTCCTGTTCTTTCACTTCAGTGTGCCTGAACTGACTCTAGCTCTCATTGCCTGCATCTCTTTGCTTAAAGGCTTTCCTCAAAAGTGGGGAGAACTACTGTGTCCTGCTCATAGTAGACTGGAACTGCCAGTGTCATTGGTGCACCCCTCCCCGCACAGGGACAGACCATAACCAAGGACTAACAGGTATGAAGATATGGATATCTCAGCTCCTTCATCCCTTGTGAGATGATTACGAGGTATGCGTTTCACACTTTCTCCTAAGTTTCTCAATGAGATTACATTCCCTTTGCCCACAGTAGTAGCTGATGTGATAATGCCCCCTTTATTATCTGTATCATCTCTGTGTCACATTTGCTCACTCCCTGTATCAGTTTTTCCGGGCTGCCATAATAAAGTACCACAGACTGGGCGACTTAACATAATTTATATTTTCATGATTGTAGAAACTAGAAGTCTGACATCAAGGTGTCAGAGTTCAAGGTGTCAGCAGGCTTGGTCTCTTCTGAACCTCTCTCCTCGGCTTATAGATAGATGACTGTCTTCTCCCTGTGTCTTCACGTGGTCTTTGTGTGTAGGTGCGCACCCCTGTGTGCGCAGAGGCACACGCACGCGCATATCTTAATTTCCTCCTCTTATAAGAATGCCAGTCATACTGGAGTAGGGCCCACACATACAACCTCGTTTTCACCTTAATTACCTCTTTTAAGGCCCTATTTCCAAATACAGTCACATTCTGAGGTATTGGGGGTTAAGACTTTAGCATATGAATTTTGGGGGGAAATTCAGTCCATAACACTCTCCTACTGGTGTTTCTTGCATCTCTCAAATGAGCTACTTCTCAAATCTTTACCTCAGGGTCTGCTTTTGGGCAAACTCAAAGGAAGGAAATCTCTAAAAGATAAAGGACTCTTGAAAAAAATAACCAAATTACCCCCATACACTTTTAATATCCATGCTTCAAGGCTTTACCTGTTCTGCCTCATATAATTGGTTTTTTACATGTGCACATCTTTTTACATTTTTACATCCTCACCAGTGATGGCAGAGACTATGTTGCATTGATCTTATCCCTATCCAGGCAGTGCCTTGGATGCAGGAGATACCAATGCTGCTTGATTTGCTCAAGTCAATGACAGTAGTTGTTTTTTTTTTTTTTTAAGATTTAATTTAATTTATTTATTTGACAGATAGAGATCACAAGTAGGCAGAGAGGTAGGCGGGTGGGGGGCGGGGAGCAGGCTCCCTGCCAAAGCAGAGAGCCTGATGTGGGGCTCGATCCCAGGAACCTGAGATCATGACCTGAGCCGAAGGCAGAGGCTTAACCCACTGAGCCACCCAGGCGCCCCAGTGACAGTAGTTCTAGTCTGCCTTGGAAGCTAAGTTTTAATAGAATAGCCACAAAATCTAAATGACAAAAGTACTTGTACTTTAATAATGTAAAATCCTTGCTGAGTCTATTATCAGCAATCTGTACAAATGTGCAATACCTAACACTAAGGCACACAACATTTGTTGACTGAATTAAGGTTTTAATTATTTTAATCACATATATATGTATACATACATATATATATATAGAATCATCAATTGAAGTTGGAAGTTAAAGACTGGATTACAAAGACATTTATAGTAGACATGAATTTACAGCAAATATCTTTCAAACTGCTAGTGCCACCTACTGGGGAGGATTGGCCAGTGTTCCAGACACCTATCTCCGTGCTCTCGAATTCTGATGGTTGTATAACAAGGGACCTATATGAAGCATTAGTAAACAATAAAAATCTGACACAATAAAAAACATTTATATATAATTACAAGTTTCTTGTGAAAAGGAGCTATCACAAATTCAATCTTCACATTTATATATGCACATGAACCTCAACTCAGAACTCTGGACTAGACCCTCAGTAATTACTGGCTGAGTAAGTGACTAGAGTGACTGATAAGGCAGAGAGAGCCTCTTCACTATAAATCAGCTCTATTTTTAGTTATACCAATATTAATCCGGGATTGTATTCTCCCTCTGGACCTTACTTACATTTGATAATAAAGGAGTTCTCTTTGACAGCAAGCTTTCAAAGATGAAAACGCTGGGCGAAGTACACAATAAGACAGACGTAAGCCCTGCCCCTTTCAGCTTTAAGTAACCAGGAGGCTTTATTTGTCTGAAAATTACTAACTGTGCTACCGACGTTACGCTTACAACACAGTGCCTTGGGTTCAGCTGACCCTGACCTCAAAGTACTTTCCAGACCACTTTCCATGAATTTAGAGAACAGTTTGTTTCCCTTGAGCTGAGAGGACTGGGGTAGGAGCATGTGCAGACGATGCAAGAAACTGAGACACAAAGAGAAGAAGTTTGACATGAAACCGCCCCATACTCTCCACTAAGCTCGGACCACAACCACAGCGAAATCTAGGACCTGAATTTTCGGCTTCAGGCTGGCCCTGCCTCCCAGCCCGCCCGGGACCCATTATGGTCCCGCCCACACCCCCGCCTATTCCCGCGGCCCCGCCTCCACACTCGGGCCCGGCCCTGAGTCCCGCCTCCTCTCCCGGCCCCGCCCCAAATCTAGCCCCGCCTCCCCACTCCGGCCCGGCCCCGAGGCCCGCCTCCACTCTCTGACCCGCCCACGCCTCCTAGCCTTTAGCTTCTTTAGCTCCACGCCTGGGCCCAGGCCTCAGCCCCGCTTCGCGGGCCCGAACCGCGCCTCCTCGCCCAAGCCCAAACCCCTCGTCCACCTCCCAGTCAGAGACACACCACCCGACCCGAACCCGCCTCCCGGGGGCGGAGCTCACCAGGTGCGGACCCGGGGCGTGGCGGGCGTCTCGGAGCGCCAGGTGCGGCTTCCGTGTCAAGATGGCCGCCGCCTGCCGCATCGGAGCCCGGCTCCAGCCCGGACGCCGCCTTCTTGTCGGGGCCCCGCTGCTTCGCGTCGCCCTCTACCTCCTGTGCTGGGCGCCGGCGGCTGTGGGCGCCGTCCCGGAGCCCGGGCTCTGGGCAGCGACGGTCAACGACGTAAGTGGAGCGTGGAGACCGAGGCGTGGCGCGTCTCGGGCCCTACGGGTCCTCGCGGAGCTCGCTGTGACCCCCAGGCCCGGCCGGGGACTTGTTCATTTGGTCTGTACCCGGCCTGCTCCGGCTTGGTGATACGGTCCCTGAGTTTTTCGTCCGTTATGGACGGGGAGAGACCCCTTCTCCGGCCCGACCTAGGCTGTGGGGAAGCCTGTGCATGAGGACGGCTCTCCCTTCTGAGCGCTGGAACTGTTCCTAAGGATCGCCTTCCCGAAGTCCTGGCTCCTGTTGGGCTCTGACGCGTTCTGGCTCGCCCAAGTTCTTGTTTATTCAGACCCGAGACCCAGATCCCTTGGCACTCGCTCGGGCCCGCATCTTTGCCATTTGACCCCACCTCGGGCCCGGGTGCAGCCGCAGGGCCACACCCGTGAGGCCACTTTAGACAGGACTTTCCCAGGCTTCACTCAGCATAAACTTAAAAGCCTGTGTGCCGTTTTTGTTTTGTTTTTTGTTTGTTTGTTTCTTTAAATAAGGAGGAAACATGGAGCAGCCACCCCACCCCTTTTTCGCTCTTCTGGGGTTCCTGAATTTCTCTAGGGCTCCTATCATAGTTCTGGGAATGTGTGTGGAGATGAGGTGGGATGGGTGATTAAGGAGTGCTTGAAAGGCTAGTCTGGAGGCGTGAGTGTATGGAAACTTCCTTTCCAGGACAGGCCATTTGAGAACTTGGTATCCAGGAGTCACATGAGATGATGTAGGAACGACGCAGGAGTAGAATTTTGGAAAGCCTTGCTGAAGAGAGACAGGAAATCAGGAAGAGGCCTTATCCCTTGCTTTTCTAGTCGGATGATTCAACCAGCTCTGTTTTAAGATGACTATTTTCCACATGCATTGCAATGATGTTTGAGCCTTAAAGGCAAAAGTTACATTTTGATTTACTCAAACAGAAGAAATTAGTACCAGAGGCCGCAAATAATTCCTAAAGCATAGAAACTGTACAGGAAGGAGAGTAAGTTTCTTTCTGAATTTTAAAGACCGGTGCTACCATTTCTTCCAGGATTCTTCTGGGTTGGCGTCCCATTATATGTGTCAGTGACAGAGCGTGCACATCTCTATTATTGAATTTCTCTGAACAGTAAAAAGCAAAACTCAGAGAACCACACTTGTGGTTTCATGCTGCTTCTTTAGTGAATGACAATATCATGAACTTAAACAATACTGGAAGTGAACGAGCCATGCACAGATTGTTAAACTACTTGACCATTATCTGCAAAACTCTTTGCCAGCTATACTTTGGGTGGTGAAACTCCAAAGGCCCTGAAGAAAAAATGACTTTACTTTCTGCATTAGGAAGGTAAATTTTTCCTTGGGTCCTACATCAGATCAGTAGCAGTCCATCAATTTCTTCTTTGTGGAGAATACACTGATTCCCCCCCACCCCATTTCAAGCTGTTAGAATTTGTCCTTAAGAATAAGAAAGGAGAGGGAGGCTCTTATTTATTTGTATTGCGAATGTATCAAGAAGTGCTTCTTTCAATTGTAAAGCCAACAAATAGTTTGATCATCTGCTGTGCACAGTGTACTAGACTGGCCATTGCTGTTGCAAAGATGAATTTAAACAACAGTCTCTTCTCTCAAGAAGCTCCCATAGTAGTAGAGACAACAGATTCATGAGTAGTTATATACATGGCAGCATTCTTGGACTATTAGTGGAGCACTGGGGGCGGGGTGGGGGGGGAGTGTCGCCTAACTCCACTTTCTAGACTTGATGTCTGGTTGGGTCTTTAAAGATGAGTGGGTGTTACCTGGATGAAGGAGAAGGAGGAAGTAGAAAAGTAGCAATGCAGGAAATTCTTAGTGTTTCTGCTGAATGAGGTTCTGGTTGGAGTGTTAAAGGGGACTTAGGCTACTCTAAGCCTCCCACAGCTTAGCCCTAAACCTGTTGCCAGGGGTCTAAACTCCATGACCCCTAGGGTCTGAGGCTAGTGATGTCACTGAGTAAAGTGAACTAGAGTCAGGGGATGCTGGGAGAGCTGTGGCCTGTAGATTATGTGCTCCTTCTGAAGAGGTCAGCTGCCATTCAGCTAGTGGATCTTATATGGCAGTGTAGACAGAATTGCCAAGTCTCCTCTTTTTTTTTTTTTTTTTTAAAGGGAAAACCAGAATCCATATTTTTTATCATGTCGGTTAATCCAAAACATTTTTAAAAGTTCCGATGTGGGCCAAACAGACCCCATTTACAGGTTTGCTTAGGCCACCAATAACAGATTTTGGGTGTGAATGAAGGAGAGCCATTGAAGGATTTTAGGCACAAGTACCAATCACTATGGCTGCTATCTAAGCATGAATTACAGACTCAGATCTGGTGGCAGAATTACCAGTTAGGTTATTGCAGAGCAGGAGGCAGACAATGTTGAGAGCCTGAATTAAAGCAGTGGTGGCAGGGATAGAGAAGAAGAACTTAATTTGGGAAGTTTTTGCAAGATAAAGTAGATATGCCTTGGGGATTGGGTGATGGAGCTAAGCAGCTAGAAGGAGTCAAGGCTGGGGTGACTGAAGATGGCATCACCTGCAACCAACATGGGTAGTGTAGAAAGAGTTAGAGAGGAACAGAGAGGAATGTGTCTGCTTTAGGACAGGTTAGTATGGAATGTCTCCACTAGGGTGGACATGACCTTGAGGCAGTTGGGTATGTGGATCTGGGGCTCAGAGGAGGGGGTCTGGGCTAGAGGATTTGTTGTTATTGTTGAAAATGTTGGGGTGGAAGGTTATCAAGAAAGAGCTGCCTATCATCTGGGGTTTTCATTCCTAACCACTTGTTCATTGAACACAATCCCTTCTCACAGTGTTTTCATTCTTGCTTAGGGTAGATATTAAATAACTAAGTAATGGATTATTTCATTTTAATTGTGGCAAGGGTCATGAAGGATGGGTCCTAGAGACTGTGTAAGGGAGGACCTGACCTGATGTGGTGCCTGGTGGAAGACTTCCTTAGGAAGGGGGTCTTGAACTGGCCTGAGAAACTTCAGAAGTCATTAACAAGGTGGACAAAGAGTGACAGGGAGGGGCTCTTAAGTAAGTTTACAGCTTGTCTACTAAGGTCCTGAGAGCCGGAAGGAGTATCCTGCTCTCAAAGCATTGAGAGAAAGGTGCTGAGAGGTGGGCAGGCCTTGATCACGCAGGGGTCTGTGAGCGGCAGTAAGAATTGGTTTGTTATAAGCACACATTGGGAAACCATAACAATTTAGGAACAGGGATAGTTGTTTTACCGAAAGCACATTCGAATAGATACCGAGAAAGCAACTGCAGATGCACAGATGGGTCTCCTTCCTGAGCAGCAGTAATGGTACAGGGCAGCAGCCCTTACCTCCTGTGTGTTGGCTTTCTCCAGCTGAGGCACTTGAAGCAAGGGCATTCCGGAGCCTCTTAGAGAGTAGACACATGGGACAAGACTTTAAGCAAGTGGATGATGGGACCAGATTTACATTTTTAAAAAATAATTGCTCTGGTCATGGGAGTGCTTGAGTTAGAAGTGTATATTTTCCAAGGTAAAACTGTACTACTAAATAGAGAAAACATTTTTTTAACTAAATCTTTCTGTATTTTCTTGTGTTTCATTTTAGAAATCAGGACCTTTGATATTTAGAAAAACTATGTTTAACTCTACTGAAATCAGGTTTTCTGGTAAGTACAATAAGCTAATATAATACTAACAATAGTATATAAATGAATAACATCATGTAATATATAAGCTGATATATTAATAAAACTAGTATAACATATATTTTAAGCTATGCAGATGTTTTGTTTTTAAGTGGTTCTAACATGTTCAGTGTTTCTTTTGTTTCGGTCAAGTCTTGGTTATTTTCAAGAATGGATTTTTCTGATCCTGTCTCAAGAAATGTAATATGAATCATTATTTAAAACTTATAATTAAAGTATAATAAAGTAGCCTTCAGCAAAGAAAAGTATTTCACTTCTGTGAAATTTTACTCTGAATCCCAACTTTTAAAACTAGATAAATTCCTTTTATGAATATATGAAATGTCATGATTGTGGTAAAGCCTTTGTCCCTGAAACTTTTGTAAATATGTGCATGGTCATAGAATACAATAAAAATTACTAGACACTAACATTTTAATTAGGATTTTAAGTACTGATGTGTAAGAACTATCAAGTCATAGATTTTGAGGTTTTTAATATTTTTAAGGGGTTTATAGCAAATCTTATTCACTATAGTCTAACTCCTCTTAGTGTTTCCAGTAACTTGACTAGGTAAGTCAGTTGCTAGGGTCAAAGTTTTGGAATAAGGAGTAGTTTTTTATTGGGTAGAGTTAATTGGCTTCCTGGGGATCCAAAGCCATGCCCCTTTTTTCTATCATACCGTATTCATTCATTCACAGATCATTTGTTGGGTGATTCTGTCATATGTGGGTCTTTTCTGAGGGAAGTTGGCCAGCCATGAACTAGAAAGCAGAAGTAGTTCAGAGCAGCTCATTGGTATCATAGATCATCAGTGGTGATAGTAACTTGGTAAGAGGAAACTGAAGTCAGAGGTAGGTGATGAAAAAAATGGGGCATCCGTTTGCTTTAATGAATTCAAATCTCAGTGCCTAGACAAATAAGGTTTAGAAGGTACAGACAAGCTTTGCGCAGTGGCAGTATCGTAGTCAATAAGGTTTATCTGAGGCGCAGTTATTGCTAGAAGGTGCAGACAAAAAAGTTAAATGGTGGGGGGAAGGCTATGTACCAATGAAACGTAATTTGATTTAAAAAATCAACACATAGAGGCTGCTGGGAAGATGGCAGAGTAGGAGGACCCTGGGTTCACCTCTGGTTACATGGCCACCTAGAAAACCCCCACATCGGCATAAATAATCCAGAAAGCAATTGGAAAACTGGCAGGACAGACTCCAACATAGACAAGAGGCCACAGCGAAGCAAATCCACCCCCTCCGATTGCCTTTGGCAAGATCCGGTCAAAGCAGTGCCACAAGCCTGGCAGTATGCGCACAGCCCAGACAAAGGCCAGCATCACTCCAAAGTGAGTTCTGCTCCAGGGAGAGGGGAAGATAACCACACACCAGTCTGACTGTAACCCCAGCAGTGGGCTGGGGGCAGGCAGCTGGTCTGACTGCAGGCCCCACCCACCAACAAAAGCTTCTCAGGTGACAACACAGGGAAAGTGCCCGAAGTTTAGTCCTACTTCATCTCCTATAAACATCTGGTCTGACTCAACTCAAGCTCAAGGCAGCCCACTAACAACGTAGGCAGCAGACTCTGCCCACAACAGGCAGAGAGCCATTGCAGGCTGGACTGAAGGCAAAAACAGCTCCACCACAACAGTAGGACACCCCTGTAGCAACACACATAGGAGACACCACCCCTGAAGCACCGTTTTCTGGTAAAAAGGAGACATTGCACTGCAGGACCTCTTCTTCATAAAGCCACTACTTTCAAATGTGGGAGATGTAGCTGACTTTCCAACACAGAGAAACAGATACAACAGTAGACAAAATGAGACAGAGGACTGTGTCCCAAATGAAAGAGCAGAACAAAATTAGAGCAAGAGGGGCACCTGGGTGGCTCAGTGGGTTAAAGCCTCTGCCTTCGGCTCAGGTCATGATCCCAGGGTCCTGGGATCGAGCCCCACATTGGGCTGTCTGCTCAGCGGGGAGCCTGCTTCCTCCTCTCTCTCTCTGCCTGCCTCTCTGCTTACTTGTGATCTCTGTCTGTCAAATAAATAAATAAAATCTTAAAAAAAAAAGAGAGAGAGAGAGAGAGCTACTAAAAAAAAAAAAAATCAGAGCAAGAGACCTGAACAAAATGGAGATAAGTAATATGTCTGACAGTGAATTTAAAGTAATGGTCATAAAGATACTTGCTAGAATTGAGAAAGAAGTGCAGAACCTCCATGAAACCCTCTACAAAGAGATAGGAGATGTAAAAAGAACCAGTTAGAGTTATTGGACTCACTAAATGGAAATAAAAATAGACCATGTGGAATAAATAACAAACAAGAGGAATTAGAAGAATGGATCAGCCACCTGGAGGTCAGAGTAATGGAAAGTAATCAAGCTGAGTCGATGAGAGGGGAGAAAAATATGAAAAATGAGAATAGACCCAGGGAACTCAGTGACACTGTGAAGCATAACAGTCGTATGATTGGGATCCCAGAAGGAGAAGAGTGAGGAAAGGGGGCAAAAGATTTGTCTGAAGAAATAATAGCTGAAAACTTACAGAATCTGGGGAAGGAAAGAGAAATTCAGATCCAGGAGGTACAGAGAGCCCCCAACAAAACCAGCCTGAAGAGGTCTCCACCAAGATACAAAGTGAATAAGATGGCCAAAAGTAGTGATAAAGAGAGAATTTTAAAAGCAGCAAGAGAAAGGAAAGTGGTGACATACAAGGGAAACACCATATAGCTATCAGTGAGTTTTTCAGCAGAAACTTTGCAGGCCAGAAGGGAGCAGCCTGATAAATTCCAAGTGCTAAAAGGAAAAAATCTAGAGCCAAGAATACTCTATCCAGCAAGACATTCATTTAGGATAGAAGGAGAGATAGAGTTTCCCGGAAAAACAAAAGTTAAAAGCGAAACCAGCCATGTCCCTGTCACACATTATCCCATCAGCTTGTGGGCCCCAAATTCACAGTCCAGCCATTCCCCTGCCCAAGTGAGCATGCACGGCCTGCCACCAGCTCAATGCCAAGTCAACATGACTTCACCTCAGATTGCCAAGGGCTCAAACTGGCACTTTTCCCCTCAAATTTCCCCTCAAATTCCACAAAAGTGGGCATAATTATAACAGCGTAAGGAAGCAACCCAAACAGTGACCTATTTATGTGGAATATGTAATGGATAAAAGGAGTGTGCTAGGGCTCCTGGGTGGGTAGCTTAGTTGGTTAAGCAACGCCTTTGGCTTAGGTCACATTCCTGGAGTCCCAGGATCAAGGCCTGCATCGGTCTCCCAGCTCCATGGGGGGTCTGCTTCTCCCTCTGACCTTCTCCCCTCTCATGCCCTCTCTCTCTCAAATAAATAAATAAAATCTTAAAAAAAAGAAGGAGTGTGCTAGGCTGAGAACATCTCCAGCAAGCACATCAAAGAACAATACATACAGCATGATTCTGGTTAGTAAAAGAAAGAAACCTGGGAAAAAAATAAAACAAGATGAAATCAGAGGAAAACAAACCGTAAGAGACTTTTTTTTTTTTTTTTTAAGATTTGTATTTATTTATTTGACAGACAGCAAGAGAGGGAACACGAGCGGGGGAGTGGTAGAGGGAGAAGCATGCTTCCTGCTGAGCAGGGAGCCGATGCAGGGCTTGATCCCAGAACCCTGGGATCATGACCTGAGCAGAAGGCAGACGCTTAACCAACTGAGCCACCCAGGCACCCTACATAAGAGACTCTTAAGCATAGGAAACAAAATGAGGGTTGCTGGAGGGGTGTGGGTGGGAGGATGGGGTAGCTATTGATGGACATTAAATAGGGCATGTGATGTAATGAGCACTGGGTGTTCTATGCAACTGATGAATCGCTGAACTCTACCTTTGAAACTAATATTACACTATATGTTAATTAATTGAATTTAAATTTAAAAAAGGAATCTCCCCCCAAAAAATCAATAGGTAATGTTTGTGATCAGCTAAAAGTAGACCACACTCAAGATGGTGGTATTAACATATCTAAAGAAAGAATGAGGCAGCAGAAGGGAGTTAGAAGCAAAAGCATAAGAAAATACGAGTGTTAAGTCAGGTTAAAGCAGAGGTCTAGCAGCACCGATGGGAGAGAAGTCTTCTTGAACTGTGACTGTAGGTATGAGAGGTCACTGGCAGGTGTAGGTGCAGCATCCTTCTGAGCCACCTCGTTCTGGTGTTCTGCTCATCGAGCAACTTTCAGCAACTTACGATATGCAAGAAAGTATGCTGAAGGGAGAGAGTTAATCAGTCATTATACAACCACTTTACAGTTACTATTCATTTTAAGTGAGTATTTGGGCTTTCTAGATTATACGTCTACATTGATGGTGTGGTGAAGGAGTGAGACCAAGTCTCTGTGTTCTCACAGAACCAGATTTTAGTGCTTGCAAAGCTAAGAATTAGTCCCTTGGATATGTATCTGGCTTTCTCTTAGGTGACCCCTCTTTTGCTACCCCATTCAGGATGCAGTCTTGTGGAGTCACTGCCGAAAATTTCTCAGTGTAATTCACCATATAAACAGAATAAAAGAAATACGCTATATAATCATCTCAATATGTACAGAAAAGCATTTGAAAAAAGGTAATTCCCATTTATGATAAAAACTCTTAGAATTCTAAAATTAGAAATAAAAGACTTCCTCAAACTGGTAAAGGCATCTATGAAAAATCTATAACTAACATAATGTCAGTTTTCCCCAGATTTTCTATAAATTCAATCTCAATCAGAATCTAAGCTGACTTTTATGTAGAAATTAACTAGCTGTTTCTAAAATTTATATGCAAATACAAAAAACCTAGAATAGTCAAAGCACTTTTAAAAAAGAACAAAGTTGAAAGACTTCTATCTGATTTCAGAATGTATATAAAGGTACTGTAATCCTAACAGTGTGGTATTAGTATAAAGGTAGAACGTATAGAACAGTGAGACAGATCAGAGAGCCCAGAAATATACCCACATATGTAAGCTCAATTGACTTTCAGTAAAGGTGCCAAGGTTAATTCTTTAGAAAGAAGTTAGTCTTTTCAGTAAATGATGCTGGAACAACTGTATCTATACTGAAAAAAATCTCTTCTCTTACATTGATCATGGATTTAGACATTGTCTCCACCTCTCTGTCCTTCCCTTCTGGGACTCCATTTGCCCTTATGTTAGACTGCTTGATATTGTCTTATAGGTCACTGAGGTTTGTTAATTTTTTTTAGTCTCTTTCTCTGCTTCATTTTGGATCTTTCTATTGTTTTGTCTTCAAGTTCAGTGATCTTTTCTTGTCTAGTATTTAATCTCATTTAATCTCTATTGATCTTATACAGTGAATTTTTTACTTGAATATTGTATTTTTTTAATTTCTAGAAGTTTGGTTCCTTTTTTTCAAATATCTTCTTTCCCTCCTCAGTATTTTCATATTTTCCTTTACATTGTTGAGCATATGGAAAATGTTTATAACAACTGTTTTAATATTCTTCTCTGCTAACCATCTTTGTCATTTCCACCTTTGTCATAATGACTAATCTATCATGATTATGAATCAATTTTTTCTGCTTTTTATATCTGATTTTTGTTTGGATGGTGGATGTCATGAATGTTACTTTTTTTTTTTTTTTTAGATTTTATTTATTTGAGAGAGTGAGAGAGTACAATCAGGGAAGGGCCAGCAGGAGAGGGAAGCAGACCCCCCACTGAGCAGGAAGCCTGAGGAGGGGCTTGATCCCAGGAATCTGGATTGTGACCGAGGCAGGTGCTTAACTCTCTGAGCCATTCAGGTGACCCATGAATGTTACATTCTTTTTTTTTTTTAAGATTTTATTTATTTATTTATTTATTTATTTATTTATTTATTTGATAGACAGAGATCACAAGTAGGCAGAGAGAGTCCAATGCAGGGCTTGATTCCAGGACCCTGGGATTATGACCTGAGCTGAAGGCAGAGGCCTTAACCCACTGAGCCACCCAGGCGCCCCTGAATGTTACATTCTTAAGTGCTGAGGTGTTGTACTCCTTTAACAACTTTTTTCTGGCAGACAGATAAGTTTCTTTTGGGTCAGTTTGATCCTTTCCAATTTTATGTTTAATTTCTTTTAGGGTGGACCTGGAGTAGCTTTACTGTAGGGCTAACTTAGCACCACTTCTAAGGTATGACCCTGCTACATTTCTCCGAATGCTTGGTATATTTAATGAAATTAATATATATTAATGTCCACGCTGGTTAGTGGAAGCTCAAATAATTCCCAGCCCTCTGTGACCTCTGAGAATCACTGGACTTCTTCCTATGCAAGGGCTGGCTACTATACAGACAGGCTCAATGGTATCCCTGTCCAGATTTCATTTACTTTTTCTCTAGGCAGCTCTGAACTCTTAGGTGTTCTGCTTCAGTAGTTCTACCAATCTCAGTCTCAGGTTGGATTCCCTCTGGTTACCAGTCTTCAAGATGGCTCACAGTGATCCCTGCCTCCTGGTTTTTGTGACTTTATATAGTCCTCTACCATATTATATTAAGGTTGGTCTGACCAAGAGAATATGGCAGAAGTAATGGCATATCGCTTCTGAAACTAGGCCATAAAAGATACTGTGGCTTCTTCTTTTCTCTCTCTCTCTGATGACCTATTCTAGGGAAAAGCAGCTGCCATGTTGTGATAACACTCCCATAGAGCTTTTTCTAATTCTAGACTTAATCCTTTTCAGTCTTTCTAATCATGTTACCCTTCTACCTGAAACATACAGTAGTGCTTTGTAATATTCAAAATAAAGGAAAACTCCTTAGCAGAGCACAGTACCCCTTACAACTTTCCTCCAGCACTCTTTTTTTTTTTTTTTTTAAGATTTTGTTTATTTGACAGAGAGGAACACAAGCAAGGGGAGTGGGAGAGAGAGAGAAACAGGCCTCCCGCTGAGCATGGAGCCCAGCGTGGGGCTTGATCCCAGGACCCTGAGATCATGACCTGAGCCAAAGCAAATGCTTCACAACTGAGTCACCCAAGCGCCCCTTCTCCAGCACTCTTACCCAGCTTCAGCTCTTCCCCCTTTCCCCAGTCTGTGTTCTGACTATAGCCAACTATTTTGTGGTGTTCATGGACATTTGCATACTGTTCCCCTCTCTTCATCATCTAGCTAATTCCTGCTCTTCACTTTAAAGGCCGCCTCCTCCAGTAAGCCTGTTGGTACCCCTTCTTCATGCTGTTCTAGACTATGTTAGGTGCCCTGCCCAGGGCTCCCTTGACCCCCTGTTCTCAGACCCTTATTCTATCAAAGGTGCCTATTTAATTGTTAACGCTTCTCTCCCCAGTACCTCTTATATCAAGGACAGGAGTTGTTCTAGTTTACCGTTATGTCTCTTTCTGACACACAAGGGATGCTCACTCAGTACTTTTTGAGTAAGTCAGTGACGAGAACAGTTTAGAGTGACTTTAGAGTAAGCGGTGACGGCATATTCTGTTACTCAGTTGATTTTTAACTCTATAGATTTAATATAGCGATTATATGAATAATATTATAACAACTTTTGGTTAACTAAAATAATTTAATTTAATGAATTTATCTCATTTTACAGTGACTTTGGGAGAAATTAGGTAATATTTTACTCACTATTTCATTAAAGTAGCCTATTTTAAATTGCATTCTTGAAACCTTAAGCTTATATTGGAGCATATATATGATTACTGTAAAACGAAACTTTCTTTTTCTAAACAGTTAAGTCATTCAGTTGTTCTGGGCCTGTGAAGTTTGCCATAGAGTGGCATTTGAAGCATTATAACTGCCAAAATGAATATTCTAAGCTGGAGGTAAGTAAAATGCAAATTTCTAGTGCATATAAAACTATGAAGGGGGGCTCCTGCATTGGGCTCCCTGCTCAGCAGGAAACCTGCTTCTCCCTCTCCTGCTCCCCCTGCTTGTGTTCCCTCTCGTGCTGTGTCTCTTTCTGTCAAATAAATAAATAAAATCTTCTTTAAAAAAAAAAGCTATGAAGGAAAAATTATGAGTATAAAGATTTATTAGCTCATCAGGTGAGGAGGCCAGAAATATAGATTGTAGTTTTGAAAGTGCCACAGATTTATTTTCGGACTTGGGCAAGAAATGCTCTAATTGTATCAAAGTATATGCTTTCTGAGGAGGAAACATCTTTTCGTTTCCTTTTGTCTTATGAAAAATGTTAATGAATATTTAAACCAGATATGTAAGAACCATTAATAAAGGGGTTGTGGGTCCCATACAAATAAAAATCAATGTAGTTTAAGGAAGTAATGTAAAATTTTTACTTCATCCAAAAAAATTAGTTATAGGGCACCTAGAACTTTAGGGAGGCTGAGTAGCTTTAGTGAGTAGAAGCAGATTGCAGGGAGGTGAGAAGAGAAAAGGAGACCCCCAGGGAAGGGAGGGGGAGCATGTGAGAGGAGGGTGTCCACTGGGCTCCTGTGTCCTTCAGCAAGGTGTTTCTTTTGACAGTGCTGATGGTTGCTTACAGCCACTTCCTTGTGAGCTCCTACCTTGAATGATGCATAGGTTTCCATACTTTTATCTGTATTATCTTTTCATTTGGGATGAAAGCTACCATTTTCCTCAAATAGTGCCTTTGTGACTTTATCCCCAAATATTTTACCCCTTCATTCTAAATATTTCAGTGTGTGTTTCCTAAGAACAAAGATATTCACTTAGATTACACAATACAGTGATAAAAATAAAGGAAATTTAACATTGATACAAAACTATTATCTAATAGTTTTTTTTTTTTTTTTAAGATTTTATTTATTTATTTGTCAGAGAGAGAGAGAGCATGAGAACAAGCAGGGGGAGTGCCAGGTAGAGGGAGAAGCAGGCTCCTTGCCGAGCATGGAGCCGAATACAGGACTTGATCCCAGGACTCTGGGATCATGACCTGAGCTGAAGGTAGACACTTAACCGACTGAGCCACTCAGAATTCCCTAATAAACAATGTCCCCTAAACATCCTTTTTAGCAGTTTTTTGTGGTTTTCCTGGTATAAGTTCCTGTCCAAGATCACACTGCCATTTCTGCAGCTTTTTTTTTTTCATCTTTCCTGACATTGATATATTTGGGGTGTACAAACCATTTATTTTTATAAAATGTCCTTCGGTTCCAATATTTCTGATATTTTCTCATGATTAGTTTAGGTTAGATTAGTACTGGCTTGTCCCATTTTTGGTAATGCTAACTTTGATCAGTTGGTTAAGGAAGTTTCTACCAGGTTTCTCCACTATAAAGTTACTACTTTTCTCTTTGTTGTTAACAATAATTTGTGAAGAAATACTTTTGTATTTGTATGTGAATATCCTGATTTTTTTTTTTAAGATTTTATTTATTTATTTGTCAGAGAGAGAGAGTATAGGCAGGCAGAGAGGCAGGCAGAGGCAGAGGGAGAAGCAGGCTCCCTGCAGAGCAAGGAGCCGGATGTGGGACTTGATCCCAGGACACTGGGATCATGACCTGAGCTGAAGGCAGCCACTCAACCGACTGAGCCACCCAGGCATCCCGAATATCCTGACTTTTCATCAATCCTTGTTTTAATATCCTTTGATTCTGGCCTGATGAATCAGTTATTGCTCTGATGATTGCGGAATGGTGATTTTTCTAATTCCATATTTTCTTTTGCTTTGTTAACATTCTGCCATCAGGATGAGCTCTCTCTTTTCCTTTTATTTTACCTGTCAGTCATTTAACTGAGCAATCATCAGCATGGACTCATTGATTTTTGCTTTGTTACATGGGTTATAATATATTATGATTTTAAATTTATTTTGCTCAAATTGTCTCCTATTTGGCCAGTAGAAGCCAACTTAACCTTTTCTTGATGACTGGAAGCTGCCATTAGGAGCCTGGTTTTATTCATTCATCTTTTTTTTTTTTTTTTTTTTTTTTTTTTTTTTAAAGATTTTATTTATTTGACAGAGATCACAAGCAGGCAGAGAGGCAGACAGAGAGAGAGAGAGGGAAGCAGGCTCCCCACTGAGCAGAGAGCCCGATGTGGGACTCGATCCCAGGACCCTGAGATCATGACCTGAGCCGAAGGCAGCAGCTTAACCCACTGAGCCACCCAGGCGCCCTATTCATTCATCTTTGATGTAACCTTCTTTGTGGTAGTTAAATGCTGGTTTTCTTTCTCTCTAAAATCTTTTATATGTGGAATCAAATGAAAGTAGCCTCAGGTCAAAGTATTTTTTACTTCTCCGTATACCATTTCCTGTGGTAATACCTTAGTCACTTTTCTTCCTCTAAGATTATGCTTATATTATGTGTTACTGGATCTGAGTGACTTGGAATGGCTAACATGTTATGATTACCTTGTCATACTTAAAATTATATCCAAAACATTTTTCTTTTCAGTACTCTGTATGTTTTCAAGTGCTCCAAACTGAATAAATCTTTGCTATCATTTAGATACTAAGTTTTACTTATCTTCTTCAATAAGAAGTATAGAAATAAATTATAACGTAGTATTTTACCTTGGGTAGGAGGAGCTATCACAAAAACAGGATCCTAGTGTTGATGAAGACTTTTGTGGCCATTATTTCAAGAACATTGAATGTTGGACAACAAAATATGAAAACTTAGACTGCAACAGTGACTTGCAGGTGTTTCCCTCACTGACTGTGAGTATCTGTCTTGCCATATCAAAGTAGAATGTACTTTACTCCCAGTGAATACAAGTATTAAATTCTATTTTATCAATATTTTGATAAAGAAAGGTGCTTATTTTGTTAATTTTAAATGTTAACAAGTAAGATCCTGGCACCATTACTCCATTTCGTTGTACCCTTTACAGAAACACCCTTGAAAAAGAACCCTTTCATCATTTTTTCCTGGTCTGCTGTCAGTTCCTCCATCATTCTCTCTCTCTGTCTACTCCAGTGAGACCTTTGCCCCCATCATTCCATCAGAATACCTAGTCACGCTTACCAGTGAGAAAGCTCTGTCAGCTTCCTTGGCTTATCAGCAACCAACCTACTTGAACACTCTTTCCTCCCTTATGCACTTACTTCCTCACAGCCTGGAAGATTTGATTCTGAAATGTTAACAGCAGTCATCCATGGGTTGTGAGGCTATGGGTCATTGTAACTTATATTTTTACTCTGTAAATTCTGAAATGAAAAATTGAAAGCAAGTTTTTGGTGAAAATAATAAAGGTGTTTTTAAGATTTGTAATAATGAATACGTAAAGTTTTTATTTTACTAAATTTATTTAGTTAAATTTATTAAAAATAAATTTATTTTATTTTATAAAAATAAATTAATTAAATTTATTTTATTACAAATAAAAACATAAAGTGTGCATAGCAGAGGTGTATGGCTTGATGAATTTTCAGAACCTGAATACATCAGTATAGACCCAGATCAAGTATAGAATATTTTAGCCCCTAAACCTCCCCCGCAATACCTTCCCCACCAAAGGTAACCACTATCCTGATTTAAACAGTAATTTTTCAAAAGCAGGATTTTTTTTTTACTCATGTTTGGGCTATAAACTTTTTTACTTTTAATTTTTTCTGGTTCTTTACTTTTTTCAAAGCAATTTTTCTTAATTGTTAAAGCAGTTTTCCCCATAGAAATTCAGCAATATAAAATGGAATTGTTTTATTCTTTTTTTCCAGAATAAGGAACTAATTACAAATACCAGAAATGTTTCAAACCAGGAAAGATCAACAGTGAGTCATTTTATTTGTTTTTAAATCAAATGTTTACAAGTTCTGGTAAGCCTGAAAAGAATCTGTGATGGATAGATACTTGGAGAGCAATATACAGTAGGGTGATTAGAAGTAGGGGGAGAAAAAGAAGCATTATTTCAAATAGTGTATTTTTTTATGTGTATCTGTATGAATTTTGTGTTTACTTATTTCTAACTTTAAAAATTCCTTTGAAGTTGTAATTTAAGGTTAACTTCTTTGCTACCTTTCTTTCAAATGCCTAACATAACAATGGGCTGGTCCTGATCATCATTAAGGATGTAAAGAAATAGGAACCATGAATGTAGCTCCAGGGGAGAGAGAATTTGGTATTTGGAGGAATTCCTAAAAGTCAAAAGACCAAGAGGTGAAGAGGCTTGGAAGCAGTTGAGCGTAGGGACAAGGTGGCTTTAGGAGGGCTAAACATTTGCTTTGATGCCATGCCTCTAAGTTTCTAAGTTTCTTAAAGAGTGGTTTCAGAGTGGAAAGATGTTCCACTCTGCAGTGGCTGGGACAAAACTATGCTCTGCACAGACTCTGTTGCAGGTGGAGTAGTAGGAAACAAAAGGGAAGGATAGGGAATATTCTGGAAGGATGAATGTGAAGTTTGATCCAGTTATGTGGGACATTGCAGCATTCCTAGGCATTACAGGGGGCAATTTCATTTCCTGACAGGACGGCTAATAACATAGATGTTAGGGAATTTAAGTAAGTGAACCTATGTTCTGAATCTGTACAGCCTTTCTAACAATGTTACCTTACTTCTTATTCCCCCAGTTCAGTTTAAAAACAGCCACATTTAACAACTGAATGCTTGATATTAGAATGAAATATGGGAAGTGTAATATGAGAAAAAATATTTGAATGATATTATTAAGTAAAACATAGAATGATAGCTTTCGGGGGAGATCCTTTAAAAATATTAAAAGGGGAAAAACTGAACAGTAGAAAAAGCATTTTTCTTCCTCCATTGCTTTGGGTCTGAGAGGGGCAGGTATAGGGGCAACCCTTCCACAGTCTGCTATCCTTCCACTATCTACCATTTCTTTCCGTTGTTTTAAAACAGTAAAAAGTAACCCTGTTGAATTACTGAAAGTTGTTTTAAAATGTGGTGGACAGTTGCTTAACTGTAGCTTATATAGCAACTTTAAAAAAATAACATAAAGGATTTTTTTCCCCTGTTTCAGGATGTTGTAGCCAGAACACAGAGAGATGGGTTTCATATCTTTATTGTTTCTATCAAAACGGAAAAAACAGATGCAAGATGGAATTTGAATGGTATAGTTAAACTGCATGCATTTTTGCTGTCTGCTTTTACTGTATTCTATATTTTTGTCGTTGACCCAAATCTACATTTTTTTCTTAAAAATGTTGCTCAAGGGGTGCCTGGGTGTCTCAGTGGGTTAAGCCTCTTCTTTCAGCTCAGGTCATGGTCTCAGGATCCTGGGATCAAGCCCTGCATTGGGCTCTCTGCTCAGGAGGGAGCATGCTTCTCCCTCTGCCGTGCCCCCTGCTTGTGCTTTCTCTGTCTTTGTCTCTGTCTCTCTCTCAAATGAATACATAAAATTAAAAAAAATTATTTCTGTTAATAACAAAAATAAATAATCTGTTTATTTAAAAACTTTATGCTTATCTTAACTGTAATATTTTTTAATGGATTGGAAATTTTAAATTAGGGTAAATTTTTAAAATTTCAAACCATAGTGGGATATAAAATTCTTCATCCTTACAGATTTAAAAAAGAATTTTCTAATATAGAAATGGGTAGGCAACATTTTAGTTGTATTTGAGGTAGATTATATTGTCTCATGAAAATGACCATCATCGGAGGTTTAAAATTTTTATTTTAAAGCATCTGTGTATAGCTTAGGAGTAGAAGGAGCTTATCTGGCAATTGTGGCTTCTGTGGGTCTGTGAGGTCCCCGCCCACCCCCGTCCCCCAAGGTAGGCCCGCTGTGTCTCATTAAGCTCTGTGGTTCCTCTCCTAGTACCCAATGCAAGAGTGGGCTTACAAAAGGCAAATTTTTTCTTCGAAGACTTTTATTAATCCATTTGACAGAAAGAGATCACAAGTAGGCAGAGAGGCAGGCAGAGAGGGGGAAGCAGGCTCCCTGCTGAGCAGAGCCCAATGTGGGGCTCGATCCCAGGACCCTGAGATCATCACCTGAGCCGAAGGCAGAGGCTTAACCTACTGAGCCACCCAGGCGCCCCACAGAAGGCAATTTTTAAGAGAATGAATGCTTTCAGAGATCTTAGAATTGCTTCGGCTGTCATTTTCTATGAAATTATTTTTAAGATTTTATTTATTTATTTGTCAGAGAGAGAGAGAGAGCGCAAGCACAAGCAAGAGGAGAGGCAGGCAGAGGAAGAAGCAGGCTCCCTGCTGAGCAGGGAGCCCTATGTGGGACTTATCCTAGGACCCTGGGATCATGACCTGAGCTGAAGGCAGATGCTTAACCAACTGAACCACTCAGGCATCCCTCGGCTTTCATTTTCTAGAGTGAGTGTCTGCTGGACCAGTAGTAGTCAACAGTATGTGAAGGTCCTGGGCATTTGCAAACTGCTCAAGTTCATCCACTAGGAGCACAGAGGTGAAGATAGTCTTTGTCTTTTAAGAGTTGCACAGTCCAGTGGGAAGGCAGAAAGTACTGAGCGGACACAGGCATTGCTTCAGAGGAGCCAGAGAACTGGTGTATGACAGGGGAAGCCGGTGGAGGTGGCTGCTCTGGAAGAATGGGAAGTTGGGCCTTTCCTAGAGATGACATAAGGGGCCAGAGAAGAGAGCCAGGGACATTGGGGCCACTCTGTCACCTAGACTGTGTGTTCCTCTCACCTTCCCAGGTATTACGTCTCTTCCCCTGATACCAGCAGGCAGTTTGAAGACCCCACCAGTTAGTAACTGGAGCAGTTACTGAGACAGTTTGGTTCTGTGTTTGGCACCCCGCTTATAATTGTTGCCTTGTACAACAACCCCAACCAGATGCTTGAGTCTGATACTTTATCCCAAGTTACATTAAGGAAGATGGAGTCCTCAGTGAGGTCAGTGACTCAGCATGGGGCCAGTCAAAGGCCAGTACTGCTCTGCTGTCTGCCTAAGATCAGACTTGGTCCAGTTTGACACCAGCATGCGTACAAATAAAGGTATCTTGATGAGCTGACGTGCCAGTGACTAGTAATTATCCAGCATTTTGTGTGTGCTAAGTAAAAATTCAGCATTTGTTAGCTCAGTTTGTACTCTTAGAGCCTTCTGGGAAATGAGCTTACATTTAAAATGTAATGGGTCATTTATTTCTTTATTTTCTTTATCCCCATCTTCACCAGTTTCTCTTTCTATGATTGGGCCTCATGGATATATTTCTGCATCAGATTGGCCTCTGATGATTGTGAGTATTTCTTATCATTTTTTCCTTTTTAAAAAATGAATTTTTTATCCTAATTGGTAATTTTAACAATTTAAAGAGTTCGTGATGGTATCCTTTAGTAGCTAATGCTTTGGCATACACTCTATTTCTGATTCCAGAGTGACAGGAAAATAAAAGATTAGATAACTTGAATGAAGAAGTGTCCATTTTCAAATGATCACAAGCCTCAATTGACTGAATTGCTTTTCTTCCTACAGTTTTACATGGTGATGTGTATCGTTTATATTTTATATGGCGTACTCTGGCTGATGTGGTCTGCCTGTTATTGGAAAGATATATTAAGAATTCAGTTCTGGATCGCAGCTGTTATTTTCCTGGGAATGCTTGAAAAAGCAGTTTTTTATTCTGAATATCAAAACATCAGCAGCACTGGGCTATCAAGTAAGCTGTGACTCTCTTTGTAAATGCAGTACGATCCAGGAAACCCCTAGCATTTGTGAGCAGAGCTGTGGGAGGCCTCCTTTGTACAGTGGTTTGGAAATAATCGCATTAGAGATGAAGAGGACGAGAGCCACGAAGGGAATGTCAGAGTGGGGCTCTGATCTAGGCTAGCAGATGACTGTCCTCATTTTCTGTTCCCCTGCTTTCCTTCACTTTCCTCCTGGGGAGAAGAAAACTCCCGTTCCAGTGATTGACTTAAAACAGCAAAAGTTCCAGACAGGGGCACTTTAGGTGCTACTAGTCCTTTTAACATATTTCTCTGTGTTTTCCCCATATTCTTTCTTCTCCTGTCTCCTCCACAAAAGAAAAGAAGGAAAATTGGACCCCAGGGAGTAAAATCAGTAGTGCGGGGATGGATGGTGCCTGCAACCATCTAGTGTTCTCTGTCTCCTCACTGTCACAGAGAACCTCACGTGACCATTGGAGGCCTCGCACAGTTTACTTAAGGAAGGCAGGGAGTTGGGCATCTCAGATGTGTGTGTCAGATTTCTAGAAGGTAGTGTGCAAAAAGGCCAGAGAAGTAAAGGTACAGTTGCATCACCAAAACTTTGGAAAGGGAGGTAGCTCGAAAGGGTTGAAAGCTCTCAGGAATGTGCTTCTGAGTGATCCATTAAATTAATCTTTGTACTGACTTTCATAGGGTGTGGTTATGTCTACTATTTATTTTTGTAATACTCCAGAAAAAAAAGAAGAGTGCGTTGGAGTATAGATGAAATGGATTTGGCATAATGTTGATAATTATTGAAGCTGAGTATTGGGTACATAGGAGTTGATTATACTGCTTTCTTTATATTGGGGAATATTTATAATATTCCAAAATGAAAGGATGCGTACAAGATAAGGAAGAAGGGACAAATATCCGGGGAGGCATAATTAGAGGTCTTTTTATACCATGAAAAGTTTTAGTGCTGTTTACACGCATGTGTGTGTGTGTTTGCGTGTGTGTCTTTGCTCTGAACCGAACCAGGAGGGGTGAGGCTGCCGCTCATGGTTGATGGGGAGAACATTCTTGAACATTAAGTAAGGCAGTTGAGCTCCTTTGCTTTTAGTGGTTGTCATCTCTTATCTAGGGAAGGTACAGCGTGGCCTGACTGTCAGTGAGGAGCGGCAGCCTAAGATACATGAAGGGATGAGAGGCCACTTGCCATCCTTGGGGACTTGAAGCCCTCTTTCTGAGATGACACAAGAAGGCCTTGGAAGAGAAACCACAGGCTGCTGTTGGTGTCTTTGAGGAGTCCTGTGAAAAGGAGAGGTGCCAGAAGACCGCAGGGCTCCTGCTGTTTCTCATTTTCCCAAGTGGGAAGGAAGCCTGTAACCCAGGCTGTCTTGCTTAGCACTGATCCTGGAAGGATAGACTTTGGAAAAAGCGCTGCAGGGACAGGAAACAGTGATTGTTGGACCCAACATGGGGACCTTAAGGATAGGTCATGTCACATTGACTTGCTTTGTGCTGCTACACTTAGTATAGCTGGACTTCTTCAAAGTATTTGACAACTGTGATTTCTTGTAGACAAGGTGGAGAAATGTAAGCTGAAAACTGGCTATGCGACCATGCGTAAAGGGTTTGTGCACGTAACTACCCGTCAGCGTTTTGTTAGTGTAGAGCTGTGTTGTCCAGTGTGACAGCTATAGACCACATCTGGGTGTTTGAAATTAAAATAGCAGCTTACTTCCTCAGTTGTCCTAGCTGCATTTCAGATGCTCAGAGCCACATGTGGCCAGTAATTACTTTATTGGTAGATGTAGAACATTGCCATCATCCCAGAAACTCCTGTTAGACAGCACTGGTCTGGAGCAATGGTTCTCATCCCCGGGTGTACATAAGCATCACTGAAGAACTTTAAGACAATACTAGGGCCAGAGGCTGTGGTTGGCCTAGGCCTATGAATTGGTTCTGTTGAGAGGCGTCCCATGTGATTGTAGTATGCACATCCAGGATGGAGAACCACTGGGTTAGAGGGAGGTTTTGAATAATGTCTGCCTCACAGGTTTCAGACCTTGTTGCTGGTTTCTCCTTATGATCCACTTAATGTTCCTTGCAGACCTATGCATATGCAGAGAATACTCGCTAAAATTTCATGGGCAGTGTGATGTTGACAGAGTTGTTAATACTGGGGGTATAGATAATAATTTTAGATGGACCCTTCTCACCTGGAAGTATTTGAAGTATCAAAGAGTTTTAGTATCCTGAATGGAAAGGTGAAACTTAATAGGCAAGACCTTGATCTTGGGGTTGAAGTACAAATCACAGCAGAACCAATGGGAAACTTTTAAAGGATTTAAAGGGTGAAGCTGATGAAGAGTAAACTCAGCACGGGCGATTATAGGATGGTTGCCTTCCACTAGCTCCTACAACCTTGGTAACAGCAGGAGGACTAGCAGTGAAGACGTGGAGGTTCCTGTTTGGCAGGTCTAGCTGTACCAGGAAGGTTGTATAATCGCTTTCCTCCAAGGGGGAAATAGTCCAGACTAAGCAGCTCATGAAGGAATTTGAAAACACACCACCCTTAACCATTTGTCATCCTAGATCTCTTCACATTCCACATGCTGTCTTGGAGGGCTCAGCCGTTGTTTTCCTCCTGAAGTTTAATCTCCTGGCCCGATGTTTGTCCTGAGCTGCAGACCTAGTAGTTGGTCACGTGCTATTTCTTCTGAATGCCTTACAGACTTCTCAGTCTCTGTATGGCAGAAAAGGAACCCACCTTTTCTGCCCTTGTACTTGACTCACTGTAGTCCAAACTAGACTGGCCGAGCCAGTCAACCTTGGCGCCATCCTCTTGCCACCCTCTTCCTTTCCCTCTAGTTCCACATCTGTCTGCAAAGCATTTGATAAGGTCTCTTATGATTCCTTGTGGATAAGTTGGAGAATTGTGAGCTGAAAACAAAAATAAGTAGGTAGATTTACTACTGGTTTCTCAATGTCTGTCTTGTTTTTTCTGTCTTCCCTGCCAGCACTGTGCTCTCATCATCTCTTACCTAGATTTCTGGAATAGCCTCCTTAGCATTTTCCTTGTCTGTCACCCAGTTCCTTTCCAAGCCATTAAGTAGAGCAATCTTGGTAAAATAAAGTGGTCAGTTTTATTCCAAGAGTCAGGAGACTTCTTTGCAAAGGCCATATAGTAAATATTTTTGACTTTATGGGCCATCAGTCTCTGTTTCAACTAGTCAGCTGCCATTATAGCACAAAAACAGCCACAGTCAACATGTAAACAAGTGGGCATGGCTATGTCCCAATAAAACGTTATTTACAATGGCAGATGTAGGGCCAGATTTGGCCTATGGGCTATAGTTTACCAGTTCCTTTTTTACTCCCTTGTTAACTGTCACTGACTTCTCACTGCCCTTAGCATAAAATCCAGACTCATAACATGGCCTGAAAACCCTGTGTGATTATCCCTGCCTCTCTGACCACCTTTTTTCTTGACGTCCCTCATTGCACTGTGCTGCAGACATCCTGAACTTTGAATTCTTGCAGTATGTTTTACTTTTCCTCTTTTCTCCTCTGTGCCTTTTCATGTACCTTTAATTTTGCTTTGGCCCTTATTTCCCCCAAATAGTTAATTTTTACTAGTCCTTGAAATCCTGACTTAGATATTACTTCTTCTGAGAACCCACTTGTACCTCCCTCAGGTGTGGATTAGGTTAGCTTCTTCACAGTCCTGGGAGATACTGTGTTGCCTGTAGCACTCATCACGCTGAGTTGTGTTGTTGTGTCTGTTTACTTGTCCTAACCAGAATATAATCTCATGAGGGCAGTGATCATGGTGTCTCTTTTCCTATTATAGTCACACAGTAGAGGCATAAGTGAATAAATGATGAAGGCAACTTGGAGAAAAGAAAGCTCTAGAGGACCTTATGGTTTTCAAATATACACAGGACAGAAAGAGTGATATAGTTCTTTGTAGCCTCAACGGGAAGAAAAAGAACAGAGGGAAATTGAGGGAGACAGCTTTTAGATTGATGTATGCAAGCAGTGCCCAATAGTGCTGGCAAATATGGGGTCAGTGAATTCTCCAGGAGTAACAAATTCCCCTCCACTGAGGCTTTCAAACATCAGATGGATTAGTTGACCTTTAAAGCAAATATGGCCAGTTCATCTGGGGTCCGAATGTAGTTATACACAGTACATATTTAGAATTTTGGTGGCAGGCCTCTAGATGTATACAGAATGAATTCTTTTCTTTCCTCCCCACAGCCCAAGGTTTATTGATATTTGCGGAGTTGATATCTGCAGTTAAAAGGACATTGGCTCGCCTCCTCGTGATCATTGTGAGTCTGGGCTACGGCATTGTGAAGTAAGTACTGGCGTGTTGGAAAGATACCGAGCTTCCAGCCTTGTGACTCCTCCCATCTACATTATGAGTCTGTGAAACTGGACACATCTCAGTATCATCCTACAAACCCCGTAGGGAAACACCTGCAAGAACGTGTTTTTAAGGGATTTCCATGTACTGACCACTTTACACTGTCCTCAGATACAGATCTTGAATTTGAATTTCAGTGGCTTTTTTTTTTTAAAGATTTTATTTATTTATTTGGCAGAAAGAGAAAGATCACAAGTAAGCAGAGAGACAGGCAGAGAGAGAGGGGGAAGCAGACTCCCCGCTGAGCAGAGAGCCCGATACAGGGCTTGTGGGGCTCGATCCCAGGACCCTGAGATCATGACCTGAGCCAAAGGCAGAGGCTTAACCCACTGAGCCACCCAGCTGCCCCTCCAGTGGCTTTTTATAGTTAGATGAATAAGTCATCAACTTTAAGGATAGGAAAATTTTAAATGATTCTTAAAGTTCAAACCATTTTCTCTTTCCTAGACACATAGTTATGCTTTTTTTGGAGCATGGAGCTCCGTGCATGGAGCCCCACACGGGGCTTGAACTCACGACCTCGAGATTAAGACCTGAGCTGAGATCAAGAGTCGGATGCTCAACTGACTAAGCCACCCAGTCACCCCAAATTATGCTTTTACGATTGTGTTTGAGTATTGTAAGGGAGAGAGGACTAAACAGGTCAGCAGATTTCAGACTAAAACCTGGCCATCCAGGCAGGACCCTGCTTCTTCCAGACCCTCTTGGGCCCCATCTTTTCTCTCCCATGCCCATGAGTCACTGGGTATGACCATGGAAGAGCTTGTCCTCTTTATCCTCGCTGCCCTTTTGTTTGGACTGTTCTCCTTCTTTAAAACTCTCCAATTCCCAGAAGCTCAAGCTTTCAAACTAGAGCACCTGCTTTATCTTCCTACTGCGGTTGCCTTTCAAGTTCCAGATTTCTGCCCTCATCCCTTAACTCTCCGAGTACTTGCTTCTCTCTGTTTCTCAGCGCTTCATGTGCCAGAATTCCCTGTGATTTTGTATCCGTGTGGGTGTTCCTGTGAGTAACCCGATCTCACCTCCCCACCTCAGCTGCTCTCACCTATCCCCTCACCTCAGTTATGATTCCCACTCCACTTTCTAGACTTTATTATTATATTTAACTGTACTCTCTTTATCATTGCAAATGTTAATCCTCTTTTCAGCTGTCATCTTCTCTGTTTCCCATTTACTTTTCCTAACAGATCAACTCACTTCATTCTTTGATCCTAGTGTGGCTTCTGGCCTGTTGATCCTGTCATCCTCCATCGATCCGACAGGGTGCTGAATACCCACGTACACCCAAAGCCCTCTGCCTTTCTCCTTGTTGGCCTCCCTTGAGCCTCAGGCTCATACCCGAGCAGCAGAATCTGCCTGACCACAGTGTGGGCTCATTTCCCTTTTTCATAACCCAGAACTCTAAGTGTGCTCTTAGTTGCCTCTGGCAGTTTCTGGATCCTCTTGCCAGTTGGCAGTCCCTTTCCCATTCTACAGAAGTCTGTTTTACCCCCTTCTCTCCCCTCTAGCCTCGGACTCCCTACCCATGTCCATCTTAGCTGACCTTGGTTCTTTTTTCCCCAAGGAAATGGAAGCCATCAGAAGGGAGTTCAGTGCATTCCTGCCACCAAATCTGTGCCATCCCCCCACATCTGGACCATGTATAGCGTTTTCCTCCTCTTGAAAGGCAGTGGTTAAGTCCTGCCCCTGCCCCTGCCCTTGTGCTCTGGATCCCATCACCTCTCATGTGTCCGGCGGCCGCTCCAGCAGCCAGCTGTGTTTCCTCCGGGTCATCCGTTTTCTTGAGGGGCATCACTGCCATCAGCATGCTGTTATTTTGGTCATCTTCCGAAGCAAACCTCCCCCCATCCCAGCTGGCCCTCTCCTCTGCTTCCCCTTCATTTCTCTTCATCCCTGTGCAGCATCATTTCTCAGGTGCATTGTCTGTACTTGCCACTTCAACTTCCCTCATTTTCTTCTGAATATACCCTAGTGAGGTTTTTGCCTCCACTCCTCCATCGAGACTGTTCTTGTCAATCACCTGGACCTCTGTTGCCAAACCACATGGCCTTGTTCAGCCTTTGTGCAAGGGCCCTGTGGCAGTTTGAGTCTTGGAGCCCTGGCTCCTCCTCCCCAGCTCCCCTGCTGGACTCTGTCTTCCTGAACTCCAATACTGAAGTGCTCCAGGCTCAGGCCCCAGACCTCTGTTCCAGCGACTCATGTCCCTGGGGCACGCTCATCCAGTTTCTTGGCTCTAAGGTCAGGGCACACCCAGAGTGAACCCACCTCTCCTTTCTACAGCCACCACCCTGGTTCCAAACACCATCATCTCTCCCTAGATGCCTTGAGTACCCTCCTAACTGGTTTCCCTGCATCTGCCCTGGTCTCTGGTCAGTCTTTTCAGACACAGCATCAGCCGAGATGATCCTTTTTAAACATAACGAAGATCTCATTGCTTTCCTGCCCATCTTGCTTAATAAACCCAGTTCCCTTCTGTGGTTTCTTAGATGGCTGACTTCACCTGCCATTCTCCCTTTTTGAACACTCTGCCCTGTCCTGCTGACTTTCTTGCTATTGCTGTTCCTTAAACACAACAGACACTTCCCCACGATGCGGTAAAGGCCTCTGCCTATAAGTGTCTTGCCCTGGATCCTGGGTGTGGTTTGCTTCCTCACTCTTGCCTCTGCTCACTGTCCTCTCCCAGGGAGGCTAGCGCTGTTGGGATTCGCAATGGGGTGCACACCCTCCGTCACTCGGACCCTCACCCCTCTTACAGCACTGCTTGATGCATATATTAGAATTTGTTGTCTCTTCCCCCCGCTTTAATGTGACTTCTGCGGAGTAGGAACTTTGCCTGTCTTGTGTCCTGCTGCTTAAGGCCCCACTATAGTTCTTGGCACATAGTAGGCCCTCCGTAAATATACACTGAATGCACACACATATACTTGTACGCTTGAGATTGATGTAGTTAGGAAGATTTTGGCCAGGAAACCTTCTTTCCATTGGGTATTTATTGAGATTCCTTCTCAAATGCTTTTTGGGGTCTTGGGCGATTTGTTTGTTTTTGGCCTTAATACAGTATACAGAATACAGAGTCCTCGTGTGGAATCTTATACAACCCACAGTTCTAGTTATGAACTTTAGAGCACTCATGGTTCTCACAGGTGGAAGGTTCCAGTTAGGGGACTGTAATGAGTCAGAATTTAGATGAACTAAATCAGATACAGAGTCTTAAATATAAGCTGTGGCTATTAGTTGAATTTTTAGTTGGATTTTGTTTTAAAGTGACTATTAAGTATTTTTCCAAAATTAGTTTTCTCTTCGAACTACTCTGGCTAGAGGGTTTTTGAGCTGAAATGTTTGTGCTCTGATTTGCAGATTTCGTGAAATTTCAGTTATGTTTTCAAATTGCTCATCACAAAAATCACCGTCTTTGCCTTTTCCCAAATCATTGATATTTTTAAAGAATCAAAAATGTTATTTTAATTTTTTCAGTGTAAAGAATGGAAGTTACAGTGTGTTAGCCCTCTTGTTTTGGGCATTGAGGGAAGAAAGGAAATAGAATTCAATCGCCTAATAGTCCTGTTCTTTTTCTGCCCAAGTCAGAAAATCAGTGGATTATCTAACAAAACATATCCCAGAACAGTTTTTAAGTAATGTTCATGAAAGAATTAAGTTACTGTTTCTGCCAGGGACACTTACAAGTTGGCTCTTAGCCTCCTAGTTTTCCTCAAGCCCCTCTTCCAGCCGGTGCAGTGAGGACCTGGTTATGCTAATCCTCTGGCACCTGGGCGGTTTCAGCATGTTGCTTCGTGGGCATCAGTACAGCTTCTAGGCCTAGAGCAGGAGGCCTGTTTCTCCTAAACCTGTTTGTGCCCTGTTCCTGGGAAATAGGCTATTTTTTTAAAACTGAGGAAGCAGAGGCTGGATGCGGGGGGCAGACTGATCTGACTAGATGATGACTTCTCTATGTTGGAAATGGGACCAGTTACTATATTCAGATGCATTTTACTTACTGGTGCTTTTTCTTTTTCTTTGTTTCCTGTTTTCTCTCTCTCATTCCAGGCCCCGTTTAGGGACAGTCATGCACCGGGTGGTCGGACTGGGGATTCTTTACTTTATCTTCGCAGCTATTGAAGGCGTGATGAGAGTTATTGGGGTAAAAACCACGTAATTCCACTTCCATCCCTTTTTGTTATTGCTATGAAATATGGTTTTACTTTCTATCCCCTGATTTGAACTTTTAAAGATAGGACATTTACGAAAAAGGTCCAATTTGAGTTTTTCTGTTCCCCCTAAGGAATATTTCCCTTTTTAAATACTTCCTGAAAGAAGTTAAAGTCCAGACAGAGCACTTCTTAAAGTCTGACTGATTATGAAGGCACCATTTGATGTCAGCTCAGGAATTGGTTCCATCTCAAGAACGCTCACAGTTATTCTTTATAAAGAACATTTGTCTTTGTCATTATGAAGTCTGAATGCATTCATTTCTTCCTTAACCCTTGGTCTGAACACGTGGAAGTAAACAGAATTAACTGTACCCTTCACACATGCAGACATTACAGCGCATCACTCTAAAGTCTCATTTGGTTATAAGTATTCTCTGGCTCTTGGGGACTCAGTGTGGGGATTCAGCAGGCTCCCTTCTTAGAAGAACCAAGAGAAGGTGGCATCCAGGGGAGATGACTCGGACAATGTATGCTGCAATGCTTTACTCTTTAAGAGGAGCAGAACATTTATATCTGGGAAAACCCCTAGATTTCTAGCTCTCGGTTTTTCTTAATAGTATGGTTGATGGCTGAGTGATTAATCAGCTTATTATATTTTCCTTTATTCAAAGGTCCTAGTAATTTTTACCCAAAATGTTTTTTGGACTGGATTTGTAAATCAGATCACTGCACGGAGTGAATGATCTTGTGTTGCGGATTAAGTTTACTTCACGTATTTTGATCTTGAAGCAGGCCATTTGTTCAATTTGTTAAAAGCCTCACTCTCCTTCTTTCTATTATCTTTGATACATCTGCCTTCTATATTAAATACACCTGCGCTTTTCATCTTTGACTCTTTGAAATGTACATTTATTTTTACTTTTACAGACTAGTGAAGAGCTTTGCATTTATGTATATAATTTACAGGAACTAGTCTTTGCTAGAAAGAAAAAAGATAAATATCCTACCTGCAGATATATATATATACACATTGTATTTCTTTAAAATTTTACATAGCCAACAACTTCGATAAGTTTTTAAATATGATTTTCTGTCAATTGTGATCAAAGTGTTTCACCTATGGTTTGTTTTTACCATTCCACACTTCCTTTTCTTTCTTTTTTTCATGTCCCTTCATGGATGGTAGGAAAGATCAGGAGTCCACTTTATTAGTGGCCCTGGCGGTAGGTTTGATTTGGAGAGGGGAGACGTGACACGTTTTATTTGCCATTTCATAATACAGTTTTACATTGTCATTGAACAGGTAGTTGTTGCTGCCAAAACAAAAATTTCCATATGCTTAGATACAAATTTTACTAGGAATAAAATTTTTATGTGAGTTTTGTAAAGGGATAAAATGAACTAAATTGTTTTTCTTTTTCATATAATTTCTGTGATACAATGAAATGTTTACATTCAGGTTTTTCCCTCCATTTTTATCTTTCAGGGTTCTAACCATTTAGCCGTTATTTTTGGTGACATTATTTTGGCAGTTATTGACTCCATTTTTGTATGGTTCATATCCTTTACCATGTCCTAAAGTAGTTTGCTGTACTATTAAAATCAGGTTAGTTTTAGTTTGTATTTATAATAATAGAAAGAAATGTAGGTATACATTATTTTTAACATCAGTATAGGAATTTAGTTAAAGGTGAAAAAGCAATAATTCCCCAAACAAAGAATATCTTTTATTTTTTCTGTTAGTTCAGCAAACTTAAGTACTCACTGTGTGCCCTGTGCTGAGGAGACAGAGAAGAAGAAGGTATTGTCCTTGTGTTTAAGGAATTCACACTCTGGGAGGGAAGACAAAAATATAACTAGGAGCAATATAGCAATAGTAATTGCCATTTTAAAGAGGTGCTGTGCAAACAAGAGGAAAGAGAAAGTAATTGTAGTGCAAAAATCAGGGAAGACTTCATAGAGGTGGTGACATTAAATTGTGACCGAGGGAACAGATTGGGTTAACTGGGAAAAGAATTGGGGGAAAGGCATCCTGGGAAGAATTGAGGGGAACAAATAGTTGGAAGCATGAAAATACAGGGGCAGTGATAGAAAGTCCCAGAGTAGCTTACCTATAAGTGGATGTATGTGGGAGAGCCATGGAAGGCGGGGCCAGAAGGGAAAGATAGAATGACGTGCTCAAGAGTCTCATGTTCTTTCTTCAGGGAGAAAGGAAAGGGAAATCAAAGCTGCCCAGGTGAGCAGCATGGTGAAATCTGTGTTAGAAAGAACTCAAGAATGACATTTTAAAATGACCTGGAAGGGGGCACCTGGGTGGCTCAGTGGGTTAAGCCTCTGCCTTCAGCTCAGGTCATGATCCCAGGGTCTTGGGATCGAGCCCCGCATCGGGCTCTCTGCTCGGCAGGGAGCCTGCTTTCCCCCCTCTCTCTGCCTGCCTCTCTGCCTACTTGTGACCTCTCTCTGCCAAATAAATAAAATCCTTAAAAAAAAAAAAAAATAAAATAAAAAAAATAAAAATAAATAAATAAAATGACCTGGAAGGGGTACCTGCCTGGCTCAGTTGGAAGAGTGTGCAACTTTTCTTTTTTTTAAGATTTTATTTATTTGACAGAGAGAGCGAGCACACAAGCAGGGGGAGGAGCAGAGGGAGAAACTGGCTCCCCACTGAGCAGGGAACCTGATGCAGGACTTGATGCCAGGACCCTAGGATCATGACCTGAGCCAAAGGCAGATACTTAACCAGCTGAGCCACACTGGTGCCCCAAGAGCCTCCAACTCAGGGTCTCAGGGTTGTAAGTCCGTACCCCATGTTGGGAATAGAAGTAATTTAAAATCTTATATAAATAAAAATGTAAATATGACCTGGAAAAGGAGATCCTAGAGTCTAGAGATAGGAAGTCTGATAAAGAGTCATTTGCAATAGTCCAAAAAAAGAGATGGTGAGGGTTAAAAATAGGGCAGAGGGAATGGAAAAAAGACTCCAGAAGATAGACTTAGTAGAAATGGGTGAGCCAAAAAGGGAGAGAGCTCCAGAGAGGTCTTGCTGTCTCAGTGGGTGGCTGGGGACAGTGTTGCCATCCCCAAGGCAGTGAACTTAGGGAAGGGACCATGATGGATGAAGTGTGAGCTGCCTAAGGCATTAGTGTTAAGCAGAGAGTTGGAAATCCCTGTCTGCGTTTGTAAGAGGAATTGGAACTGGTGATGAAGGTTGGAGGTCATCTTCATGTGAAAGAAGGTTGCAGCCCATGGAAGTGACCCAAGAACACGTAGACCAGTAAGAGAGGAGAGGACCAGGATGGTGCCCAATGAGGGTGGAAACGTGCATGGAAGAAACACCCGGGTGGAGGGAGGTAGAAGAACCTAGAAATCGTCCTGGGGTGAAGCTTCACTTTGGTAAAGAGGGGTGGTCAGCAGTGGCCAGTACTACAGAGAGATGAACCGCCAGGGTATGTGTGACTTTGGTCATTCCAGAGGTCACAGTGGGACAGCAAGAGAGCAGCCTCAGTGACGCTGGTGAGGCAGATGCCATGTTACAGCAGGAGAAGTTTTGACGCCTGGTAACCTTGAGGACCCGCCTCGCTGCTTCAGTGACTCCACTGGAGTCTGTTTAACTCCGAAGCAGAGCCCTCTAATACGCATTTGAGGAAATGGGAGGAACTCTAAAGAAACTGTGACCTGGTCAGAGCAGAATGCAGTGTTACGCATATCCCGGAACACTATTTTTACCTCTTTCTTCTGCATTTACATCCTCTTTGAAACTCTTCTCTATAGATAGATTTTATTTTTACCAAGTTTTTTGTTTTTGTTTCCATTGTCTTCGATACTTGTCTTTTTGCTTTTAATATTAACTATTCTTTTGTTTCCTTGTAATTTCTTTCCATTTTCTCATCTTTACCTCTTGCAGGAAGGCCAGAGGGCTTGAGTTTGCCTGTGTTCCTCCTCTGCAAGGAAGCCCCCCTTTCTGCAGGCATGCTAACAGACATGGCCTTTTTGAGTCCCCTGTGGGTGGTTTCTTCCAAACCCAGTCTGTCTGCTCTTTAAACTCCCTGTTTGTGAATTTTTAGTATGCTTCCAAGTTAAAAACAAAAGAAAAAAGCCTTTTAATTTACTATCCGTACTCTCTAAAGCAGTGGTTCTTAGCCTTGTTTGGGTACTGGGACCAAAGATGCCTTTGAAAGCCGAATGACAGCTGGGGAGCCTCTTTTCACAAGATTAGAAACACAAACCCCACAAAAGTTTTGCCTACAGTGGGGCATTTAAAAACATCCAAAATTATATCCATGGATTCCCTACTGTCTGAGGAGTATCTAGTTAAGAAATAATACCTGATTTAAAGAGTTGTTTCTGACCAAACTTGCTTAAAAATCTGTTCTACTTCTGTTTGAAGCTACTAGTTTAGAATACAAGTTTGTTGAAAAAAATTATACTTAAATACATCTTTTCCAAAAATGATGCTAAGCTTACAGTAATGTAATTTTTATATTTCCCACGTGAAAACACATTTAAACACATTGAGCTGTTAAAAAAGGTGAACTACATTGCTCAGTTCTGCCCATGACCGTGCTCTGGCCATGAGAGCTAATCCCCAGGGGCCGTGGTTCCTGTTCTGCCGCAGCCGCACTCATTAGGGATGCTTGGCTGACCCGAGGAGAAGGGGCAGGTAGGGCGAACTTACATGCTAACAGGATGGGCTGAATCACGCATGGTGAAGGTGAACCTAGCTGCTAGTCTCAGCATTGCCAGCTCCGGATCTTCACTTCCTCCCTTCTGTCATTGTGCATTTAGAAAGTGAGCTTAAGATATGTGCTTAATCTGGAATTGTTATATATGTTTGGAACCTTTAAGAAGTTAGCGAATATGTTTTTCAGTCAACTAACTGAGCTATAGACATGGCATTTTTAAAAATCTGTATTATTTTTTTTCCTGGTAATTTACTGATACGTATTTCAAAGATTTGTTCTTAACCATCCACAAGGTAGTTCACTGGGAAAAAACAGTAATGCAGCTTGGCAGGAACTTCCAAAGACAAGCAGCTCTAAAGGCCCAATTCCATCGAGATTTGAATGAGGGTAATTTATCACCTTTATGGACAGTGTTAACTTTGGACCATTCCAACACATAATGCTCCAAATTGGAATGGGGAGATAAGAGAAACAAGGAAAAAATTTAGTTTGCTTAATGATCAATATTTTTAATAAAGCAGTTTGAAATAAGAGTCATAAAGAAATCCAGAAATTAAAATTATCTTAGTGTTTCATGGTGAGATGAAGAAACTTTTCCATTTCAGCTGGCACCTGATTTTCCTATGTTTGCTTTTAGATGGCTATTTGACAGAGAGTAGATTTTTTAAATTATTACAAATGGCAAGCAAAAGAAGCAGGTCTACATACAGAACTGAGCACTTGCCTGACAACCCTGCTTTGCTCGATGAACCTAACATAGCTATCCTGTAACAGTCCGGTTCTGAAGTAAAACTAGAAATAACCTGAAAAAATCAAAGCCATTGCTTTTCTCATGAAGCCCCCTTCCT
This sequence comes from Martes martes, assembly GCF_963455335.1. Lineage (NCBI taxonomy): Eukaryota > Metazoa > Chordata > Mammalia > Carnivora > Mustelidae > Martes > Martes martes. The sequence continues at coordinate 102,732,068 of NC_137896.1, read as the reverse complement.
CTTTTTTTCCTGCTTGTTTTAATTTTGTGCTGTTTTGCTGCAGGCAAGTGACTCTGATCTTGTGCTTCTGGCCAGTCTCCCTCTCTCTCTCCTTGACTCTGGCTTGTGCTGGTGGATATCCTTTTCCGACTGCAACAGCACGTTCCCGTTGCTTCTCACCTCAGGATAACCAGGCCTGTTTGCTTTTGTCACCACTTTCCTTTAAGGGGAGAAACGATTTAAGCTTTACTTAAATTTAACGGTGTCTTGGTAAGGGGAGGTTTAGGCAGTTTTGAATTTGCTTCTGATCTTTTTTATCCTCGGCTTCTCAGAAATGCTTTTGAATTATTCAGTGTGACCATATTTTTAACATAGAAAATTCATTTCAGTCAAGAATTTTGAAAAAAAAGTATTTCTCTTGATAATGTTAAATGAATACAGCATATTTACATTTTTTTAAATTCTGACAGTAGCCTTAATTGGTTGTATTGTGTTATTTTAGAAATTGATCTTCTTTTGTTAACTCACTGGTCATTTAGAAAGACTAAATAGCAGTTTTGTGAGTACTACCACGAAGTTTCTGATTCATGAAGTATTTGAAATTTAAAATAGGCATAAATACAAAGTTTGCCACTTCTGTTCCTTTGCTCCACTCTGTTGTTTTTGGCATATGGTTCAGGAACAAAGCTGGTGGTGTGCTCCAGAAGAAGCAACTCCCATTTACAAAGAGAGCCCTGGCTTGAATCCCGGCTTCATTGCCAAGGAATCAGTGGAGAAGCCTCTTTTTGATTCTTCATACTTGACAGTGTTGAGCTTTACCTGACCCCTGTGCTCCTGGAAAACAGCCCTGGTTAAGAAAACCCCCACCCTTTCGTGTTCCAGGAAAAGGCTTACTCCAAAGAACTTACAGGAGACATAAGTCCAATAGGACTTACATGAGACTCCCAGATGCCCCCTTGTTACCAGTGACAAGGCCAGACCTGTTTCCCCGCTGACCAATCTGGCCAAACTAAGCAGTCTCCCTCCCTGGACCAGACAAAGCAGTCTCCCTCCCTAGGTCCCTGAGCCTTTGTCCACCACAGCCCTCCTCAGTGGCCCCTCTTGAGAATCTGCACACCTCAGGGAAAGTGACTCCCTGAGCAGCTGCCCAGTCACGCCATCCTCTTCCCCACACCTGCTTTCTAGTCTTGTTTACCCTCCCTACAAAAACAAAGCCCTGTCTGGCCTGACCTGTGGGACTCTTACAGATCTTAAGAGTTGAAAAATCCTCCCCATGGCAGTAAACCTCCTCTGCCTGTTGCAGTAATCTCTCTCCTGACCCAAGTCCAGATTTGTTTTATTTAACATATTTCATTTTTCTGTTTATACAGTGGAATTGATAGATGACCTCCCTTCTTACTTATGGTCATTCAAAGGATAAAAAGAGAGTAGACTAGAAAGAACAAAATAAGAAACAGAGACAAAGGCATAAGCCTAAGGGCATGTCATAATGTGATCTGTAAGAGTCACTGGCCTAAGGGGGAAGAGGGCTCGTTGTTTAGTGTATATACTGCTCTATCCTGTATTTTGGGAGCTGGGCATTGAAGGAGAACATCATAGGGCTTCTTTTTGAATTCCCTAGAATTTAGTTAGTTCAGACAGTGGTAAAATGTAAAGCAAGATTTGTGATAAAATCAGTATCGTGGTCATACAATATTGGCTAAAGTAATATTTTTTGTGTTTTTACAGGAACTATATTTACCAGTACTAATTTTAGAAATGTAGTAGGAGATTCTTATTTTGTTTTTAAACTGTTTGTTACTATTTAAAATGTCTTTCCTTAACTTTTTGCACATATTTATAAGTTTGGCACAAACTATGAAGACTCTAAGACTAAGAAAGAACACAGTGAAATTTTCTTTATACAGGCACTTTACAAATACTCTGATCTTTGCCGTACTGGGTAAGTTATTTAATTTTCTTATTATAAAAAATTATTTCAGTATTATATGTTCCTTCAAAGGTGACTTCTTTGGTGTGTTTCAGCTTCTATAGTGTTTATGGTGTGGACAACCAAGACATTTAGAATTGCAAAATGTCAATCAGTAAGTATAATCTTCCTATTTAAACAGTTTTCATTTTTAATTATACTATTTGGGGAAGTTCTTCATGATGCTCTAGTATATAATTTGTGTTAAGGTTTTATTTATCTGATTAGTTATAAGGCTGAAGTAGGCATTCATGTTAATTTGATAAAGAGCTCTTCTTAGTTTTTATTTTCTTAAAAAAACATGTACTGATTTGGAAGATGGACTGGTTAGAAAGGTTTCATTCATGTTTGTCGTTGTACACTATTTAAATGGGAAATCTATCTGTGTTTATCAAAAAATTTAACATTTCATGTTTGAACTGTCCTTATAGGATTGGATGGAACGCTGGGTTGATGATGCGTTTTGGAGCTTCCTTTTTTCACTTATCCTTATTGTAATAATGTTTTTGTGGAGACCATCAGCAAACAATCAGAGGTACCTAACATAGGAAAATGGAAGTTTGGCAAGCATTTGTTGATCACTGCTCCTGTGTTCAAATAAAAACCCATTTATAGAAACTGAGGAAGTAGTCCTCGCCTTTAAAGGAGTACACAGTCAAGTAGGGAGATGAACATAATGCAAGAGAGTGAAATAAGATTTGTATAAACTAGGAAGTCCAGGGGAAGACCGAAGAGGGATGAGGAAGCCTCCTGGAAAGGCAGCATCTTCCTCGAGGAAAGAAGCAGAACCAGAAAAGCTGAGCTGAGAAAAAATGTACATTTTCTGAGGTAGTGGCAGAAAACATGGTATACCTTGGTGGTCATTGAGGCATTTGATTTTGGTTAATACTGCTTACATTGGAGGGAAGTAAAGCTGAAAAGGAAAGGTGGGGCCAATATCAGAAGGAGCTCGAGTCGTATGTTCAGGTTGTTCCATTGGCTGCATGTGATGGGAAAGCCCATCTGCCCTCGCCTCACTCCTCTTCCCCAGGGAAGGGGCTGTGAAGTTTCTTGAATGCCCTTCTAGGGAACTGAAAAGTATGTACTGTGTGTGTGTTTCTCCTTCTCTCTCTTTTTTTTTTTTTTAAAGATTTTATTTATTTATTTGACAGAGATCACAAGTAGGCAGAGAGGCAGGCAGAGAGAGAGGGGGAAGCAGGCTCCCTACTGAGCAGAGAGCCCGATGCGGAACTCTACCCCAGGACTCTGGGATCATGACCTGAGCCGAAGGCAGAGGCTTTAACCCACCCAGGTGCCCCACTCTCCCTCTCTTTTTAAAAGTACATAGTAATTGGGACACCTGGGTGGCACACCTAGGCATCCAACTCTTGGTTTTGGCTCAGGTCATGATCTCAGGGTCATGAGATCAAACCCTGAGTCAGGTTCAAGACTCAGTGCCAAGTCTACTCTCTCCTTTGCCCCACCCCATTGTGTGTGCGTGTGTGTGTGTGTGTGTGTTTACACGCGTGTGCGCGTGCACGCGCGCACACACACACACTCTCTCTCTCATAAATAGATACATCTTTTTTGTAAAAGTATATAATAATTATGCAGAAATACATACATACACATACATACTGCTCTTCACCTTCTTGTTTAAGATGTATCTTTCCATATCATCTTGTATAGATCTACCCCATTTTTTTTTTAAAGTAGGCTCCATGCCCAGTGTGGGGCTTCAGCTCACGACCCTGAAGTTGAGAGCAGCATGCTCTACTGATTGAGCCAGCCAGCTCTCCCTCGGTCTCCTATATTATTTTTAATGGCTCTTTGGCATTCCATGATATGAATGTAGCCTAATTTATAGAAGCAGTCCCTACTTATTAGGCACTTTGCTTCTAGGATTACTGTTATTATCAGCAATGCTTTCTGAATGTATTTTTGACTTAGCAAATCTGGCTCAGTCAGTACGCTTTATTTTCACCAGTAAGATTAGCATTTTACCTTTTGTTAGGGGCTAAGTTTACAAGTAGTGGGCAGGGAGGGTAAACCTGACAGGGAGAAAAAAAGTAGAGCAGGAAGTTCCCTTCCCTGAACATTGAAGAACTGCTTTCCAGAAAGATCTTACCAGTTACGCTTTCACCAGCAGGGCTTGGAGCTCCAGCTTCACTGTTGCATTGCTAATAATCTTTCCTAATTGAGAGTAAAAATAGTTAAATATTTGTTATTTGAGTTTATAAGAAATTTTTAAAATGTAAATATTTTGGGGGGCCTGGGTGGCTCAGTGGGTTGAGCCTCTGCCTTCGGCTCAGGTCGTGATCTCAGGGACTTGGTATCGAGTCCCGCATCGGGCTCTCTGCTTGGCAGGGAGCCTGCTTCCTCCTCTCTCTCTCTCTGCCTGCCTCTCTGCCTACTTGTGATCTCGCTCTGTCAAATAAATAAATAAAATCTTAAAAAAAAAAAAAAGTAGGGGCCCCTGGGTGGCTCAGTGGGTTAAAGCCTCTGCCTTCGGCTCGGGTCATGATCCCAGGGTCCTGGGATCGAGCCCCGCATCGGGCTCTCTGCTCAGCAGGGAGCCTGCTTCCTCCTCTCTCTCTGCCTGCCTCTCTGCCTACTTGTGATCTCTCTCTCTGTCAAATAAATAAATAAATAAAAATATTTTTTAAAAAAGTAAATATTTTTGTATGTAATGATGCTTTTAGATATCAACTGAAAACCGAACAGGTTTAAATGTACTAGTAAAACTACTCCTTGTTTCTGATGTAGATATGCCTTCATGCCGTTAATCGATGATTCTGATGATGAAATTGAAGAATTTATGGTACCATCTGAAAATTTAAGTAAGTGACATGTTTTCTTATTAAATGACCGTTGTATTGTACCTTTACTTATGATGCAAAGTCAGATACATTTTTTTCCTATTAAAGTAATTTTAAAACTATATCTGCCCAAACCCCTTTTATGCTAAATAGCCACAAAAGGAAGTCAGTAATGAAATTTTCATGATCATTAATGTAGTTTGAGCTTTTGTTACCTGTTTGCTTTTAAAGTCTAAGTATTTTTTTTAATTTTTAAATTTATTATTATTATTTTTTATAAACATATAATGTATTTTTATCCCCAGGGGTACAGGTCTGTGAATTGCCAGGTTTACATACTTCACAGCACTCACCATAGCACATACCCTCCCCAATGTCCATAACCCCACCCCCCTCTCCCGATCCCCGTCCCCCCAGCAACCCTCAGTTTGTTTTGTGAGATTAAGAGTCACTTATGGTTAGTCTCCCTCCCAATCCCATCTTGTTTCATTTATTCTTCTCCTACCCCCCTAACCCCCATGTTGCATCTCCACTTCCTCATATCAAAGAGATCATATGATAGTTGTCTTTCTCTGATTGACTTATTTCACTAAGCATGATACCCTCTAGTTCCATCCACATCGTTGCAAATGGCAAGATTTCATTTCTTTTGATGGCTGCATAGCATTCCATTGTGTATATATACCACATCTTCTTTAACCATTCATCTGTTGATGGACATCTAGGTTCTTTCCATAGTTTGGCTATTGTAGACATTGCTGCTATAAACATTCGGGTGCACGTGCCCCTTTGGATCACTACGTTTGTATCTTTAGGGTAAATACCCAGTAGTGCGATCTCTGGGTCATAGGGTAGCTCTATTTTCAACTTTTTGAGGAACCTCCATGCTGTTTTCCAGAGTGGTTGCACCAGCTTGCATTCCCACCAACAGTGTAGGAGGGTTCCCCTTTCTCCGCATCCTTGCCAGCATCTGTCATTTCCTGACTTGTTAATTTTAGCCATTCTGACTGGTGTGAGGTGATATCTCATTGTGGTTTTGATTTGTATTTCCCTGATGCCGAGTGATGTGGAGCACTTTTTCATGTGTCTGTTGGCCATCTGGATGTCTTCTTTGCAGAAATGTCTGTTCATGTCTTCTGCCCATTTCTTGATTGGATTATTTGTTCTTTGGGTGTTGAGTTTGCTAAGTTCTTTATAGATTTTGGACACTAGCCCTTTATCTGATATGTCGTTTGCAGATATCTTCTCCCATTCTGTCAGTTGTCTTTTGGTTTTGTTGACTGTTTCCTTTGCTGTGCAAAAGCTTTTGATCTTGATGAAATCCCAATAGTTCATTTTTGCCCTTGCTTCCCTTGCCTTTGGCGATGTTCCTAGGAAGAAGTTGCTGTGGCTGAGGTCGAAGAGGTTGCTGCCCATGTTCTCCTCAAGGATTTTGATGGATTCCTTTCTCACATTGAGGTCCTTCATCCATTTTGAGTCTATTTTCGTGTGTGGTGTAAGGAAATGGTCCACTTTCATTTTTCTGCATATGGCCGTACAATTTTCCCAACACCATTTATTGAAGAGGCTGTCTTTTTTCCATTGGACATTCTTTCCTGCTTTGTCGAAAATTAGTTGACCGTAGAGTTAAGGGTCTACTTCTGGGCTCTCTATTCTTTTAAAATTTTTTTTTTTTTTTTTTTAATTTTTTTTTTTTTTTTTTTATTTATTTATTTGTTAGAGAGAGAGAGCGAGCGAGCACAGGCAGACAGAGTGGTAGGCAGAGGCAGAGGGAGAAGCAGGCTCCCCGCCGAGCAAGGAGCCCGATGTGGGACTCGATCCCAGGACGCCGGGATCACGACCTGAGCCGAAGGCAGCCGCTTAACCAACTGAGCCACCCAGGCGTCCCTGGGCTCTCTATTCTGTTCCATTGATCTATGTGTCTGTTTTTGTGCCAGTACCACGCTGTCTTGATGATGACAGCTTTGTAATAGAGCTTGAAGTCCGGAATTGTGACGCCACCAACTTTGGCTTTCTTTTTCAATATTCCTTTGGCTATTTGAGGTCTTTTCTGGTTCCATATAAATTTTAGGATTATTTGTTCCATTTCTTTGAAAAAAATGGGTGGGATTTTGATAGGGATTGCATTAAATGTGTAGATTGCTTTAGGTAGCATAGACATTTTCACAATATTTGTTCTTCCAATCCAGGAGCATGGAACATTTTTCCATTTCTTTGTGTCTTCCTCAATTTGTTTCATGAGTACTTTATAGTTTTCTGAGTATAGATTCTTAGCCTCCTTGGTTAGGTTTATTCCTAGGTATCTTATAGTTTTGGGTGCAATTGTAAATGGGATTGACTCCTGAATTTCTCTTTCTTCTGTCTTGTCTTGTTGTTGGTGTAGAGAAATGCAACAGATTTCTGTGCATTGATTTTATATCCTGACACTTTACTAAAGTCTAAGTATTAAAGTAGGTATACTGTTTCACACTAATAATTTAGCACATTTTGCTTAGCTCCTAATAATCTTCTTCTTAATGAGGATTGCTAAATTTCCTTAAATCACCTCTTCTTGCTTTTCAGAATTATAGATATCTGTTCATTCCCATAGCATTTCTGATTACAGTTTTAGTGCTATTTTCATCTTTCAATTAATTTCTACATAGCACTTTATCATTTTATTAATTTTTTAAAGATTTTATTTATTTATTTGACAGACAGAAATCACAAGTAGGCAGAGAGGCAGGCAGAGAGAGAGGGGGAGGCAGGCTCCCCTCTGAGCCGAAAGCCTGATGTGGAACTCAATCCTGGGACCCTGGGATCATGACCTGAGCTGAAGGCAGAGGCTTTAACCCACTGAGCCACCCAGGCACCCCTCATTTTATTAATTTTACCATAGTACTTGAAATGTTTGTTAAGGCAACATCAATACATAATTCAGTTGCTGAGAATAAGTAAGTGTACAACTATAATGTGTTTATGAATTGTAACTCTCAATATTATTAAGCAGTCAGTACCACAGTCTGATGAGTAGAATCAGTGCAATCCCAATCAGAATTCTAACTGACCTTAAAAAAATAAACAAACGGTTAATATGTTATGGTTAATGTTAAAAACGGTTAATGTTAAAAATAACGGTTAATTATTTTTTTAAAGATTTTATTTATTTTTATTTATTTATTTTAGAGAAATTTTTTAAAAAAATTTATTTTAGAGAGAAAGACTGAGAGAGCATGGGGTTAGGGCAGAGGGAGAAAAGAATGTTAAGCAAGCACCCTACTGAGCATGGAGCCTGACATGGGGCTTGATCCCAGGACCCTGAGATCATGGCCTGAGCTAAAATCAAGAGTCAGGCGCTCAACCGACTGTGGCATCCAGGCGCCCCAGTTAATCTGATTTTAAAATATGTGTGAAAAAGAAAAGGACCTAGAAGAGCCCAAACATTCTTGTAGTTACAACATGGGCAAATCTTGAAAACATTATACTAAGTGAAAGAAGCCAATCCTACAGATCACAAATTGTGTGATTCCAGTTAAATGATAAGTCCATAAAAAGTAAATCCATAGAGGGGCGCCTGGATGGCTCAGAAGGTTAAGCCTCTGCCTTCGGCTCACATCATAGTCTCAGGGTCCTGGAATCAAGCCCCCCATCGGGCTCTGCTCGGCGGGGAGCCTGCTCCCCCTCCCACCGCCCCCCCCACCCCGCGCCTGCCTCTCTGCCTGCTTGTGATCTCTCTTTCTGTGAAATATATAAATAAAATGTTTAAAAAAAGAAAAAAAGGAACATCGTAAAAAAAAAAAAAAAAGGTAAATCCAGAGAGACAGATTAATAGGCATGCAGTTTCTTTTTAGGGTAATGAAAATCCTTTTTTTTGTTTCTTTCTTTCTTTTAAGATTTTATTTATTGGGGCACCTGGGTGGCTCAGTGGGTCAAGTGTCTGCCTTTGGCTTAGGTCATAATCCCAGGGTCATGGGATCGAGCCCCACATCAGGCTCCCTGCTCAGCGGGAAGCCTGCTTCTCCCTCTCCCCTCTGCCTGCTGCTCCCCCCTTCTTGTGCTCTCTCTCATTCTCTGTCAAATAAAGAAAAAATCTTTTTAAAAAGGTACCATTTAAAGATTATTTATTTGTCAGAAAGAGAGAGCAGGAGTGAGGGGAGAAGCAGAGGGAGAAGCAGGCTCCCCTCTGAGCAAGGAACCTGATGTGGGACTCGATCCTAGGACCCTGGGGTCTTGCATGACCTGAGGAGAAGACAGACGCTTAACTGACCGAGCCACCTAGGCATCCAGAAAATCTTCTGAAATTAGTGGTGATGGTTGTCCTGAAATCTACCGAATTGTACACTTTAAGATGGTGCATTTTATAGTGTGGAAATTCTATCTAAATAAATAAAATTAATGGACTTACAGTAATTTCAAGACTTATAAAAATTTCAAGTTATACTGATCAAGATAGTGTGATATTGGCAGAAGGATGGAGAAATACAGTAGTGTTTCAAAATAGAGTTCAGGGGCACCTGGGTGGCTCAGTCATTAAGTGTCTGCCTTTGGCTCAGGTCATGATCCCAGGGTCCTGGGATCAAGCCCTGCATCAGGCTCCCTGTTCAGTAGAGAGTCTGCCTCTCTCTCTCCCACTCCCCCTGCTTGTGTTCCCTCTCCTTCTGTGTCTCTCTCTGTCAAATAAATAAATAAAATCTTAAAAAAATAAATCCAGAGATAAATCCACACATATATGGTCAGTTGGTACTGTTGTCGTTACTGCATTAAGTAATAACATTCTGAAGAATGTACTTTTATGAGTACCCAATTGATTTCACATAGTAGGTTTCTAAAGGTTTTGTTTTTTAAAAGGTATGCAACAAAGGCACCTGAGGGACCCAGTTGGTTGAAAGTCCTGGTCTTGGTTTCAGCTCAGATCATAATCTTAGGATTGTGGGATCTAGCCCCAGATCAAGCCCCTGCTAGATGTGGAGCCTGCTTGGGATTCTCTCTCTTCCTACCCCTCTGCCCTTCCCCCCTCTATAAATAAATAAATAAAATTTAAAAATATTAATAATAAAAGGAATGCAATAATTAAAGTAGCTCCAAACTGGAAACCATTCACCAACTAATCTTTATAAGAGAACCAAGATGTTCTATGAGGACAGAATAGTATTGTCAACAAAGAGTGCTGGAACAACTAGATGAACACATGGAGGAAAATTCACCTAGAATCCTTACACAAATATCACATAATAATTAATTCAGGATGGACCACAGACCTAGATGTCAGAACTTAAACTATAACTCTTCTGCGGGCACCTGGGTGGCTCAGGCAGCTAAATGTCTGACTCTTAATTTCGGTTCAGGTCATGATCTCACGGTTGTGAGATTGGGCCCCATGTTGGGCTCTGCGCTGGGTATGGAATGTGCTTAGGATTCTCTCTCTCCTTCTCCTTTTGCCCCCCCCCCCCAAAACTATTAACTCTTCTAAAAGAAAACAAAATATCTTAATAACCTTAGGACATAAGCAGTTACCATACAATTTTAAAAACTAGTAAATTGACTTTACAAAAATTAAAATACTCATCCAGAGAAACAAGAAAACAAAGGGCCAGGCTTAGACTTGAATAAAAAATTCTCTGTACATATATCTGAGAAAAGACTTGTATCCAAAATATAAGTAAAATTCCTATCAATCAATAAAATATAACTCAATTTGTAAAAACAAAAAAATACTTGACACTTTCCCAAAGAAGACAAAGGAATGACCAATAAGCATGTGAAAAGGCGCTTGGTATAATTGGTTATCAGGGCAACACAAATTAAAACCAGAGTGAGATACCACCACATATCCTCTAGAATGATTAAAATTTAAAAGACTGACAGCATGAAATGTTGGAGAGGATGTGGAACAGCTAGATCACTCAGACACTACTGGAAGGAATGTAAAGTACTAAGACTTCTTTAAAAAACAATTTGGTTCTAAAAATTAAAAAAAAAATTGGTTCTTAAAAAGCTAAACCTATATCTGCCATACAACCCAGTCATTCTTTTTTTTTTTTTTTAAGACTTTATTTATTTATTTGAGAGAGAGAGAGAATGAGAGAGAGAGCATGAGAGGAGAAAGGTCAGTGGGAGAAGCAGACTCCCTGCTGAGCAGGGAGCCTGATGTGGGACTCGATCCCAGGACTCCAGGATCATGACCTGAGCCGAAGGCAGTTACCCAACCAACTGAGCCACCCAGGTGCCCCCAACCCAGCCATTCTACGCCAAGCTATTTACCCAGAAAAAATTAAAGAAATGAAAGTGATATTCATAGAAAGACACTGATGTACACTATTATTTTCCAGCAGGTTTATTCTTAATAGTTTAAAACTGGATATAGCCCAGTGTCCATCAACAGATGAATAGATAAAGTATTTGTGATATACCCACACAAAGTGGCCCACACTATAAAGTAGCCCACACAGTGGGCTGCTGTTCCATCTCAAAAGTAAGCAGCACTGCAACATAAATCTCAAAACCTTTATGTTGAGTGAAAGTAGGCAAATCCAAAAGAATACTGAGCCCCTGGATTATGGTTCTATATGTGAAGTTCCAGAACAGGCAGAACAAGCCGTGGTGATTATGTAAATCAGAACAGTGATTGCTTCTGGTAGGATTAGGATTGACCAGAAAGGAATTTAAGAACCTTCTGTAATGTTGGAATGTTAAAGGTCTCACCTGAGATGGTAGTTACATAAGTGTATATGCTTGTAAAATCCTAGACTATACACTTAAAATTTGTGTATTTTATTATCTGTATTGCACCTTAATTTTAAAAATCAGTGTGTTGCCCCACTGAGAGAATAGATCTCAAATGTTGGGATTTTAAATGCCTCCCATGGAGGGGCGCCTGGGTGGCTCAGTCGTTGAGTGTCTTCCTTCAGCTCGGGTCATGATCCCAGGGTCCTGAGATTGGACCCCGCATCGGGCTCCCTGCTTGGCAGGAAGCCTGCTTCTCCCTCTCCCACTCCCCCTGCTTGTGTTCCCTCTCTCGTTGTGTCTCTCTGTCAAACAAATAAAATATTTTTTTTTAAATGCCCCCATGGAAACATTTTTTGATTGAGGAATCTCATTTTCATTCATTATAGTACTTCATGATTATAACATACCAATTGACCTTGTTTATGGAGAAACACAATTTGCAAATTATTTTAATAATTAAGATGAATACTTACGGGGCATAAATTACATGTCAGGCACCTTGTATACACTAACTTGTTTAATGCTCATCAGAACCCTATGAGGTAGAGATCAGTATTATCCCATTGTGTTGCTGGGGACACGAATCACAGAAAGTTAACTGCTTTGCCCAGGGTTGCATAGGGAGAGCCAGAATACTAGGTGGGGCCGTCTAATTCCAGGACTCATGCTCTTAACCTCTGCTCTGAAACTGCTGGCAGAAAGGAGAGCCTCGGTCATATAGGCAGAAAGAAAACCCTCTTCCCTATTTTATTTTGACCAGAGGTACATTCCAAAATGTACACATCAGAGAAGTAAAGACATAGACAAAGATGTTTTATTATTAAATATGATACTGCAAATTCTACAGATTTTTATTTTTATTTTATTTTTTAAAAGATTTTCTTTATTTATTCATGAGAGAGAGAAAGAGACAGAGGCAGAGGGAGGAGCAGACTTCCCAGAGAGCAGGGAGCCTGATCCAGGACTTGATCCCAGGACCTCAGGATCGCAACCTGAGCTGAAGGCAGATGCTTAACCGACTGAGAAACCTGGGTGCCTCATCTATAGATTTTTTAAATCTATAAATTTTAAAATGTATTGAAACTATCTAAGGAAATATGTATTTATGTTTGCTTGTATGTTTAAATTCCTCTAAAACTGGAATTCTAAACTAGCATCTTGAAAACCTCATTGTTATTGGAAACGTTTGTGAAATCTATTAATTTTTGCCATTCCTCTTACATTTCCAAGTTGCATGTTAAAGTCAGCACCCTGCCTGAAGCTTCCAGTATTAACTCTTCTTTAAATATACGCATATGTGAATAATTAGTATATATACAAATCTCTCTATAAAAACATATCTTTGTTGGGTTATTAAATGTGAGATTATGAAAGAAAATAACATTTTCTAATTTATATATGTCTCTCCATAATGTTTCTCATTATAGCTGAAGGAATAAAATTAAGAGTCTCAAAAACGGTTTCCAATGGAACAGCTAAACCTGCTACTTCTGATAATTTTGTGAGTATAGGATATTTTAACAGAGTCTGTGTCATATTCACTGACTGTCAGGAAAACTTTTTCTACTAAGATTTTTTGCATGACATTCAGTGTTAAACCGAGCAGCGACACTAGTTAAGCCTGCTGGCCGTTACTGCGGTAGACACGGGCCACGAGGGCCATTCTTGGACCAGCTGCACGAGTGTCACTGGGAGCCTGTTCAACTCGTGGGCTCAGGCCCACCGCAGACCTACTGAGTCTGAATCTGCTTCTTCACAGGATCCCAGAGATGACTCACATGCACACTAAAGATGGAGAAGCTTTGACATAGTGGAAGCTTGTGTTAATTTTTCAACATTTTTGAAGTGATTTTTGAAGCCATTTCAGATAACATCTGCTATCTGTTAGGAAAGGACTTTATGTATTGCCTGTGCAGTTAACAAAATTAGCATTTGTTATAGGACTGTGGGAGCTTGAAGAAAATGGTAAAATAGAGAGTAGAAATAAGTTTTTTTAAATATTTTATGCATATTAATTAGGCACAGTGAGAGTGCCTCTCATATAGTTTTATATTCTGCTTTCTTATAATTATATATGTTGTGATCAACAGAGTATGAAATTTATGTATGCTTATAAATTTTGACAGTATAGATGACCCAGGAGTACAGTTTGATCTGTTGGTTTTGGTAAATTTTTTCTTTTTTTTTTTAGATAATAATTTTTTTAAATGTGTTTTTTAAGTAGTTTTATGGTGATTTAAACTTTTTAAAAATTACAACAGTTTTAATTATCTGGTGTTAGAGCTATTAAAGTTTAAATTCATTAAGATGTTTTCCTTTTGAGATGCCAGGGTGGCTCAGTTGTTGGGCATCTGCCATTGGCTTGGGTTTGTGATCCCAGAGTCCTGGGTTTGGGCCCCGCTTTGGGCTCCCTGCCCAGCGGGAAGCCTGCTTCTCCCACTCCCCCTCTTTGTGTTCCCTCTCTCACTGTGTCTCTCTCTGTCAAAATGAATAGAGTCTTTAAAAAAAAAAAAAAGGTATTTTCCTTTTATTTTAGAGATATATGTCAGTTTATTTTATTTTTTTTTTAAGATTTTATTAATTTATTTGACAGAGAGAAAAGGATCACAAGTAGGGGAAGAAGCAGAGGAAGAAACAGACTGCCCACTGAGTAGGGAGCCTAGTGTGGGACTCGATCTCAAGTCCCTGGGATTGTGACGGGAGCCGAAGGCTGACACTTAACTGACTGAGCCACTCAGGCATCCCTGTCTCACTTTATTTTAAAACTCCATGGTTGCAAACACATCAAGGGAATACTTTTTCATTTCACTAATTTAAGGGCAGTCAGCTATTAACCAGAAGCCTTATCTCAAGACTTATTTCTACTTGAGACTCACTCAGAGAATTGGGGTTCCTATTAATACTGACTCAGCTGCCTTGTTTCTCTCCTAGGTGAGCAAGATATGATTAATACTAGAACCAGAGTATTCCATGTAGCCAGATCACAAAGAAACATTTTGATTTATTTAATAAATCAAAATACTTAATATACCTTTTATTTTTCTTTCTCCCTGTGAGATAACCATAAGTAAGTCTCTGTTAAGAAACGGATACCCTGACTGACCTGCTTTCCTTTTCTTGTCTCCTGCAGAGAGATGAGCATAAATAGAAGTGACAGAAATAAATAGGCTTTTGTAAATTTAGTAATAAGCAACTACTTGATTTTTAACAATGACTTCAGAGGAGCGGTCATCACTAGGTGCTTATCGTTTTGTACTCCAGTTGCACCGTCTCTTGGATTGGATGTAACAATACCACATTTGGCTGTTGGGAGCTCTTGAACTCAGTCATCCCTGAGAACTACAGAGAGTTGGTTCAGAATTCAACTTACTGAAATTTGCCCCAGACAGTACAAAATTCCAGTTTGGTTTTGCTTTTGCAAACCAAACAGTCATCTTTTTCTTTTGAAAGATTATAAACTCAGGATATAAAAACTTGAACAAATTAGGAGGCATAATGAATGCTAGGAGTAAAAAAACAATAAAAATCAATATTCTTGCTTTTTCTGTCTTATAAATCAACTGTGTTTCTACTATGGTTTTTCAGGACAAAGAAATAAAACCTGTGAATCTAACGAAAACCAAGAAGTATGAAATTCTAAAATCCAAATTTTTGTTTCTTTGCCTGTTTAAGAAAATACTGGCATAATTTCTGTGTGGCATACATGCCAACTTCTTAGGAGATGTAGAAATGAAAAGGATCGTGCATGTCAATTTAAATGCTTAAATTTATATACATTATACCTTAAAATTCTACTTTCAGGGATACTAAGCAAATGCTAATATATAAATATTTATTTCTACAGGATGAAGATTTGAAGTGGGTAGAAGAAAATATTCCCTCCTCATTCACAGATGTGTAAATATCCTCTGTTAAAGTTTGACTCTAAAATTTAGGATATCGTATAAAGAGATAATTTTCATACTTTGTCATGTGCTTTTCAAATATCATACCTCTATATGTTTTTATAAGCCCCCATCACTAGCGAATGACCAGTTTCATATCATGTTTGTTGGTGAACTGAGGTGTTTATTTCCATTGGCTGTGTCCCTCCAGGAATGAGAATTTGTAGATCACAGACTATGCCTATATTCCGCTTTAGTACATACACTGGCCTTTTAATGACATTGTTGTCTGTTTTTGTTTTGTTTCAGAGCTCTTCCAGTGTTAGTGGATTCAGACGAGGTAAAACATTTTTTGCATATTTTCTTGGTCCTGTTATTTTCACAAAGTAGAAGTGTATTTCAGAAAGAAATTCTGGAACTTTATAAAATGATGACAAATTCAGCAGGTTGGAAGACTGCACTGATTTGTCAGTAAAGTGTAAAGGAGCTCGATCCCCATTTAAAACAGGAGAAAGATAAGCACTTGTTGGTATGAAGGAAGGGAGAATTATAAGATTTTAAGTCTATGATTTTCTAACTTCTTGTATATTGGTAAGAGTTTAGAATACTTTAAGATGGCAGTTTGTCTAAATTAATCTATACTTGACATATTTTGGGGGGATATTAAATAGAGTTTCTATCTCATATTCATTTATTAAGCTGGAGATTTGAATAGAAGATGTGGATTTGGGAAGGTTTGGGGGAGAAAAATTAGTTACAGATCATCTGGACATTGGAGTGTGGCGCATGACGGGAAGAAGTCTGAATTATAAGAATTAAAGGGTGGATGTGGGGAACAGGAACTTACAGGAGGGAACTGTAGAGGACCATGAGTGGTAGCCTAGGCGTGATTTAGGTGGTGGCCGGGGAGGAGGAGAGAACCCGTGGCTGTGTTGACAGAAGGGAAGGGCGGTGACCGGCCACAGCAGGCTGATCTGATGGTAAGCGGCAAGTTTTGAGGAGGCTGCAGTAGACACGAACCTGGCTACAAAGGAGTTGAACTTGAGGATTTAGAACTCTACAGAAAGACACGCCCTGGAGAATTGCTTTTAAAAGGGCACTTAGAGGATTCATATGATAAATAATTTTGTAATTTCAAAATACATGAATTTTGTAAAGTGAGGCAGATCCCCAGAGGAACTCTGCCTCGGAGATCCATGTTAGCCCCATCCCTGCGTCTCCCTGCTAATTCTGAACTCAGACGTTTCCCAGCTAGCAGGCTCTTCAGGTTTTCTGAACTTGCCAACGGATATTGAGCATACATCACTAGAAGTGTGTATTATCTGGTGTTTATTTTCTGTATCTAATATTTTTGTGTGTACCAGTGACTATACTTGGTCCCCCACAAAATCGTGACCATTGAGAGATTAGAGAATTTTGTTATGTTCTGGAAGGAGGATCAACATTTGCAAGTATATCATCTTTTTTCGTTGTTGTTGTTGTTGTTTAAGGAAATCATGACCAGATCTGAAATGGCAGAAAAAATGTTCTCGTCAGAAAAGATAATGTGATTGAAACCCATAGAAGTGAAACCTAGTTAACGGTGAAGGCCTTCCTCAAGACTGAAAGCAGGCTTTATTTTGATGGAGTGCAACAAAGTTTCATTGCATTATCTTGGAAACTTATGTCTTACAACTAAGAATTCAGGTGGTATGAGGGTTCTGCGACCATTTTCAGCTGCTCTGGAATGTCGGCTTCATGTCCATCAAATTGCCTGGATTTGGAAATAATGTAAGAAAAGCATTATGATTTAAAAAATATGCCCAAATCCCCTTAGCTGAGTGGTAATAAGGGCGTGGATTCGGGTTTTCTCTTTTCTCTGGAAAATATGACGATTCCAGACTTAAAAATATTTTTTACATAAACACTCCTACTGTTCGTCACTAACCTTTGAGGTAGATGATGTGATTCTTCTGTAGTAAAGCAGCGTCTCCATCTCTTGGGTGTATAGTTACTAGATGCAATAATAATTTTCGTTGACTTTTGTACTGAAGTGATTTGAAATTAAGTACAATTTGGTTAGCCTTAGAACATGAGCATGTTTATATGGTTAGCTTTGGTGTGTGTGTGTACGTATACATACGGGTCCACACAAAGTCCTTGTTTGTGAATATTCACCATGCACACCAGATCAGAGTTGGGTCCTCTCTGAGCTCAGGGGAACACAAGTACACAGGAAAGAGGTCTTGATGATCACTTCCAAGGATTTGCTCTGTCATTGTCCTCTCAGGCCATATGTGCACGTGCTGCTGTGGAATCTGTCTGGGGCAGGTGCTAGACATGTGGCCATATCACAGTTCCTCTCTGGCAAGCTGGGGAGCTCACTACCAGTGACCCTTGTAGACGCCAGAACACCCTTTACATCATCTTGGTTTATTCGGTTTCATAATGAAACATGTATTTACCTGCACAGTATGTCACTATTAATCTTGTAATAATTCCTTAACCTTTAACCATGTTTTACACATCACTTTGTTACATTATGTATGTAATATATGATTTGAGAATTTTTTGTTTTAATATTTTTTTAAGTGCAGAACATTCTAAACTTGAAAAGTAGTTGAATGTAGAATGTTGGAAATGTGAATGTTTTGCTGCTTTCATGACCAAAGATACAGGGCTAGTGGACATTTAGAATAGGAATAAAAATTAGAATCTTGTTGATCTTTGTTTGAATTGAGAATGACTTCAGAGAATTTTGATTGAGAAGCATTTAAAGTCTTAATCAGTACAAACACTTAAATATAACTGTTAATTTATTTTCATTGTGAAGCTACAAAATAGAAGTTTTTCTTTCAAGCCTGCCTTTTCGATTTATTTCTCATTTACTCATGTAATAGGAGTTAGCAAAAAAAAAAAATCTAGCAATAACGTGTCTTGAAAGATACTTTCAAATTTATTTTCAGTAGGGAACACTGAACGGTTTGGGGCATCCTTCCTAGGAAAAGAATGTCAGTTAAGGTGGGGTCCATTCCGGTTTGGTGTATTTTACCCTGGGCCCAGCTGTTGCAGAGCTGGAGGTGACCCTGCCTTCTCATTCCTAACATTTTTCTCTACTACCACCTGGATTTTGAGGCAGACCCCCAACTCATCATGGCTCCAGCTGAAGTTTGAAATACAGGGTCCCGGGCTTCTAGCCTGTAGGAGCTGCAGAGGTAGTGGGGCAGATGTGGTGGGGTTGGTGGTGAGCGTATAGAAACATCTCTTTCCTCAGGGAAAGATAAAGGATGTGATGGGTGTAGCTCAGCTCCAGGCTGAAATGCAGACTTTTCTCATCTTCCAGAGTAAGCAGGATTCCCTTCTGATAACCTTGTCAGAAATGTTGTTTTTCAAAGGGCATGTATGGTATCTGTCACTTTCAGTGATGATTGTGTCGTCAGTTGATGTCTCTTGACCTGAACTGAGTATACCTGTGGAAGGTCCTCTTAGCCCCCTCAGAGAAACAGGAGGGGGTGTCCTCGGGCTGTAGCTGTGCTTCCTCTGAAGGACACTGGGGAAAAGGGATACCCAGGGCCATTGTCCAGCTTATTATCCCAGCTGCTGCACAAAGTGTCCAGAAACTGGTCCTCAGAGCTTTTGAGTTTATCAGATCAGTTTATTCTTGGGTTGCCATCAAGATGGGTCTCACTGTAAATGAAGGAATCTGGGAGAAGTGTCCAGTTTTATGTGTTTCTAGAGAAAATGCTCAAGTGTTCTTATGTAAGTCATGTTAGATTTATATGATGTGTGAAATTTGCTTATAAGGAAATTTTCATGATTTGTGTTAGATTAGCATTTAATTGTCTGCTTTAAAGGATACTTAATTTATTTCAAAAATAAGGAAAAATAGAGGAATCGGTGTGAATTTTTTAAGACTGAGAGATGATGTTCCTTTACTTTTCCTATAAAGAAGATAATTTTTAAATCTTTCATATCCTATAGAGAAAACCAACTTTTCCTCTGTGATACAGTACATTATGTTTGCACTACTATAATGTCAAGACTGAAAGTATAAAAAATGTACATATAAGATTAATTTTTATATCTTTTTTTTTTAAGGGGTTTGAGGTGCCTGCCTGGCTCATTCAGTAAAACATACGACTCTTGATCTTGGGATCATGAGTTCAAGCCCCACGTTGGGGGTAGAGTTTACTTTAAAAATAAATAAAAGGGGTTGAGTCTATTGCACTAAGCTATACATGACTAATTTAAAGTGGCGAGATGTTGTGCTAGATTTAAAAAATAACTAGTTTTCTTAATGTGTCTTTGTATGATCAACAGCATGCCATAAGCAATACAAAACACCAAGCCTTATACTTACAAGAAAAAGGGTTAACATACTGGTAAAGTTCTAAACATATCAAATGTACATAAGTGACAAAGGTAGGATTTTAAGGAAATGTCAGTATATAGAGAAGCTCAGTACTGCATTAAGGAACTTCTTTCGAACTAGGAAAGCATTCCTGTGTTTGAGGAGAAAATTTAGCGGTTTGAGAAGTTATATTTTTCTATTTAAAAGGGTTAAATTATTGCATAATTTGGAAAAGGTTGCTTTGAATGTAGGACAAAACTGTTTCAAAGATTTTTGTTTGAAAAGTTTATGTATTTTGTGCCTTAATATTTGTTCTGACTTTTAATAAAATGCTTTCTGAAATTCTGGGTGATTGATTCTAGTATTCTGTTAGTGCTAGATTATGTGAAGCTGCAGGAAATGTAGGCCCAAATAGATCCCAGGCTTTAAACAAACGTCTTAAGACAGGAGACGCACTAATTAACAAATACGGAAAAGTGTTCAACCTCAGTAGTGAGCAAAGAAATGCAAAATATGGGGCGCCTGGGTAGCCTCAGTGGGTTAAGTGTCCGGCTCTTAGTTTTGGCTCAGGTCATGAACTCAGGGTCCTGAGATTGAGCCCGTGTTGGGCTTTGCACTCAGCAGAGAGTCTGCTTGAGAGTCCCTCTCCCTCTCCTTCTGTGCACTCTCTTCTCTGCCCTGCTCCCCAATAAATAAAAAGGGGCACCTGGGTGACTCAGTTGCTTATGCATCTGTCTTCAGCTCAGGTCATGATCCCAGGGTCCTGAGGTTGAGTCCTGCTTCGGGTTCCCTGCTGAGCAGAGAACCTGCTTCTCCCTCTCCCTGCGCCTACCTCTCTCTCTTGAATAAATAGATAAAATCTTTGTATAAATAAATAAATATGTTTTTAATGCAAAATACAAGATGGAGAATTTTAAAAATTAACAGGTTTATACTAACATTTGTAAAATCTGCTTGCAAAGTCTGATGAACACACTCAATTATAGTAATATACTTGATTCAGTCTTTGAGAAAAGAAGTTCAACAACATGTTTATAACCTTTGGTTCCTGCCAGTTCTGGTGATGTTTTTAAAAATGATTCAAACTATAGAATAAGGCTTCTGCATAAAAATGTTTATTAGATGATTATTTAAATGGAGACAGAATTAGAAACAAACTAAATATCAACAATAGAATATTAAATGAATTAAGGTCTAACCAGCTACTTTATGGGATACTGCAACCATTAAATTATGAAGAATTCATTACAATAACAGAAAATTATTTATAAGAAATAAGATACAAAGTCACTGTTGTGAACTATCCATGAAAACACAAAGTAGAGAAAGGATTGAGTGGAAATGGACCACAGTGGCATTCATGGTTAATGTTTAGATTTAGCTAAGCTGTGGTCACAACGTGATCCAACATTTCAGAAGGTTAAGACAAAAAGAGGTTTATTTCCTGGTCATGCAACAGTTCTGGGGTGGGTATAGAGGTGGGCAAGACGAGCTTCCCCCACACATGGCTCAGGGACCCAAAGTTTCTCTCTGGTGAGCCCTCCAGCTCCTAGGGCCAGTCATCTCCATGTAGCTGACAGAAGGAGAAAGGACAGCCTGGGAAGTTTTGTGGGGTGAAACCAGAAGTGCTGCTCATCACTTCTGAGCATATTCCATGGGTAGTCACATGGCCACACAGATTGCCAGGCATCTGGGAAATAAGAGCCATGCGCTGCCTGCTATTCTACTCTGTGAAGGAGAGGATGGATTTGGGGGGGGGACGGCTAGTGGCTCCTGCTACAGATTCTTTGGGAGCAGTGGACAAGGAAGACAAAAACTTCTGCCTTTCTATTTTCTAAGGTAAACATATGGAGAAATATCTAAAAAGTGATAGCCCATAGTAAGCTATATGATTATCAGAAAATCTAGAAACGCGCATGGTCTCAGAACACAACTTAATCCATTAAAAAATAAAAATCCATCCTGCCCCAAGTAAGTAGATGGAACATGGAGAACATTCTTGGACATTCTCCCAGCCTTGGGAGTGACCAAGATGGGTATTCCCTGGAGGAAAAGGACGTCTGTTGTAGTAATAGTGCTGATAGTTTAGGAGGGGTTGGGAGTGCTCACAGAGTGGCAGGCTCTGTTAACCATCATAGTGTCTGTAGTCAGTAAGGTGGGTGTAGCCTGTGAGTTTATAGATGAGAAAACAGACTGAGCATAGCTAAACGACTTGTCCAAAGTCACCCTCCTGGCGAATGGAAAGCTGGTATAATATTGGTGTTAATTACCCTCGAAGGGTTTCTATGAAGTCCTGGCAGGGAGGAGGTACGTGGTTGCTTGTTAGAGGATTAAGGTCATGTATCTAAAGTGTTTGGTGCTCAGGCCTTCACAACACAGCGACGTTACCAAAAAACGCATTGGCGATTGTCATGGAGGCTACGGAGACCCAGCTGGCTTAAAGTCCTCCATATGAAACTCACATTCCAAGACTTATTTACATGTGTTGCAATGGTAGCTTCCCAGGGCAGGCTATTGCCCCTTAAGTGATAGTGGATTTACTACTTAGTACCTTTTTTTTTTACTTATTTATTTGACAGACAGAGATCACAAGTAGGCAGAGAGAGAGGGGGGAAGCAAGCTTCCCACCTAGCAGAGAGCCAGATGCGGGGTTCGATCCCAGGATGCTGGGACCATGACCTGAGTCAAAGGCAGAGGCTTTAACCCACGGAGCCACACAGGCGCCCCTACTTACTACTTTTTACTATTTACTACCATTGCTAAATTCCTATTAATATAAGCTGGTATGGTACTGAATTCAGATGTAAATAATTTGGGCAATATTTCCTTTAAATCACTGAAAAAGTAGTAAGAAATTGCGTGGAAGTTTATGTACCAGAAAACTTTTAAAAGCTGTCCAGCAGATGGTGCCAAAGTAATACCCCTGAAGACTTCTGGTCTGTAAATCTTGCCTTTAACATTTTCTTTAATTTACTTTCCAAATGCCATTAAACAAATTTAGAGATGAAATTAAAAACAAAAAAACTTTGTGAAAGTGGCCACAAAGAGCACTGCCATCCCCAGAAAAAAATAATCAATGAATTATATTATTATCAAATGCATTTGTGGATTTCAAGATCTGTGAATTGGACCAAACTTCCCTACAAATAACAACTCTAGGCAAAATTTCAATGACAACTACGTGAAGACACTGGCAACAGACACAAAGCAGGGGGCCATAGGAAGGGACTCAACAACACTTGGATGAAGGGGACTACACTGGGTGATTTCCCCATTTTTTAGGGCTTTTTCACCACTAGCAGACCACAGTTCTTTCCAGATATAAAGCTTAAACCTGGATATAAACCGTGATCTTTTCCTTGCTGAATTGGAAGAAGGCAGAGATTCGAACTGCAGTAGCCGCGAAGAGAAAGAGAAGAGAAACCTCCCAAATCACAGGTTCCCCTGGACGATGCATGTGTGGGACAGACGCCACGCAACCCATCCAAAGCCAAGAAAATAGAACTGAGATTTCTGCTAACACACGGGACAAAGTTTGACTAGAGTCCAACCCAGTAAACCACCTGCTTACAAAAATTATGTGGGGGTGACGTCAGAGATAACGGACTAAGGACCTCTGGAAGTTTGTCCCTTCATAAACAAACAGTGAAAATCTCATAAAAACTTTCAGAATTAACTTTCAGAACTCTGGAAATTAACCAGTCTTGCAGCAACCTAAGGAAAATTTACTCAAGAAAAAATGCCTGAATTTCAGTAAGAACACCAAGCTTTCCTTCCATCTGTCCTACTCCCCTACCCTGTTTCCCAGCATAAGAGTGGCCTTCTAAATTAAGGGCCCACATTCCTTACTGCAGGGGGCATTCATTCCTTGGAATTCACAGCTAGAAAGGCTTGTCTTTATTTGACCTGGGCCAGAGCTTGCCCAGTGTTAAAAACCTCTACCTTGGGGAAGTTTGTTAAAAAACATTCCAGGTGAAGTGTTCTAATGTTGTTGCTGCCCGAGGCAATAAATAACAATGGAAGCAAACAATAGACTAACCAAAAGCCTCAAAAGGTAAAACTAAAAAGAAAAGCTCCAGTGTAGTTCTGGGAATCTAAAAGGCCACATGCATATGTACGGCTTTGCACAGCAGAGTATAAGCAGGAAGTGAAGGTTAAGGTGGACTTGTAAACTGGCTGTATGAGAGCTGAACGTGTGTCCTACCCTACACACAAGCACCGTGACAAAGACCGGGAGATTTGTTGGTTCCAAGAATTTAAGGAAAATCCTGTCCAGTAGTTAGCTGACCACCAGATAACTGAATAGAGATTTCAGTGGCCATGTATTAAAAGATAGAGTTGTTAACAGAATTAGTTCAGAGACGTCACTAAACAAACATCACAACAAGCAGCAACAACAAAAACCCTGGGAAGAAGGAAAAGTCTGATTTCCAGAGTTGCCACATTATTTTATCCAGTTCTCACCAAAAAATTATGACACACACAAAGAAATAAGGGGCGGGGGCACTTGAGTGACTCAGTTGTTAAAGCGTCTGCCTTTGGCTCAGTTCATGATTCCAGGGTCCTGGGATGAAGCCCTGCATCGGGCTCCCTGCTCAGCGGGAAGCCTACTTCTCCCTCTCCCTCTGCCCCTGCTTATGTTCTCTCTCTCTCGCTGTCTCTCTCTCTGTCAAATAAATAAATAAATAAATAAATAAATAAATAAAATCTTTTTAAAAATAAGGGGAAAAAGCAATTGATATAAAATGTTCTTGAGAAAGACCAGATGTTGGACTTACTAGACAAGCACTTTAAGTCAAATATTTTAATTCATCTTTTAAAATTTATTTATTTGAGAGGGAGAATGAGTGAGAGAGAGAGGGGGAATGCATGCACAAGCCAGGAAGAGGCAGCAGGAGGGAGAAGTAGACTCCCTCCCCACCCCCAAGCAGGGAGCCCAATGTGGGGCTCAATCCCAGGACCCTAGTACCATGACCCAAGCTGCAGGCAGATGCTTAACCGACTGAGCCACCCAGGTGCCCCTAAGTCAGCTATTTTCAGTATGTTCAATGACCTAAAGGAAACCACATCAAAACAACTAAATAAAGTATGAGAACAACAGCTCACCAAATAGATACTATCAGTAAAGAGAGAACAATTGAAAAATGAGCCAAATGGGGTGCATGGGTGGCTCAGTTAAGCATCTGCCTTTGGTTCAGGTTGTGATCCTGGGGTCTTCGGATCAGGCCCCACATCAGGCTCCCTGCTCAGCAGGAAGCCTGCTTCTCCCTCTCCCTCTGCCTAAGCCCCAACCCTTGTGCTCTGTCTTGCATGTTATCTCTCTCTCGAATAATAAAATTTTGTTTAAAAAGATTTTTTAAAATCTTTTTTTAAATCTTTTAAATCATGGGTTGAGCCTCTGCCTTCAGCTCAGGTCATGATCTCGGGGTCCTGGGATTGAGCCCCATATCAGGCTCTCTGCTCAGTGGGGAGCCTGCTTCCCCCTCCCCCTCTGCCTGCCTCTCTGCCTACTTGTGATCTCTCTCTCTGTCAAATAAATGAATAAAATATTTTTTAAAAAATAAAAATGAGCCAAATAGAAAGTAAATAGAAATACTTTTCTGTTGAGGAGTATAGTAACTGAAATGAAAAACTTACTAGAAGCCCAATAGCAGGCTGAATCAGGCAGAATAAAGAATCAGTGAACTTGAATATAGGTCAATTGAGATTAATCAGTCTGGGGGATAGCAAGTAAATAGAAAAAAGAAAAACGAACAGAGCCTCCGAGGTGTGTGGGTCATCATCAAGCACATCAATATATGCATAATGGGAAAATCTGAAAGAGAGGAGAGTAGGAAAGAGGCAGAAAGAATATTTGAAGAAATAACAGCTGAAAACTCCCCACCTTGGTGAAAAACATTAATCTACACATCCAGGAAGATCAGCAAACTCCAAGTGATATAAACTCATACAGATCCATACTGAAATACATCATAATCAAACTGGCAAAAGACAAAGACAGAATTCTAAAAGCAACAAGGGAAAAGTGACTCATCACATACCAGGGGTACTCAATAAGATTAAAAGCTCTCTTTTCATCAGAAAACATGGGGGCAAGAAGGCAAGGAGATGACATATCCAAAGTAGTGAAAGGGGGGGGGAAAACACCTGTCAACCAAGAATTTAATATCCAGGAGAACTATCCATCAAAAATGAAGGAAAAATAAAGATACTCCCAGAGAAGCAAAACCAGAATTCTTTGCTAACAGTCCTGCCCTACAAGAAATGCTAAGGAGAGTGTTTAGGCTGAAATGAAATAACACTAAACAGTAACTGGAATGACGCCATAAGTGGTACCAGTAAAGGTAATTATGTAGATAATTACAAAAGACAATATATTTTTGGTTTGTAACCCCTTTCTGTTTATCATTTCAAAGAATAAACTTCTGGCTCACTTTCTTGATGTAGTGTGAAAGCATGCTGTAGTGCCCCAAGTTGGCACTCAGAAAAAATTTTGTGTAATGAGTGAATTGGACCATCACTGTACT
Organism: Martes martes; assembly: GCF_963455335.1. Classification (NCBI taxonomy): domain Eukaryota; kingdom Metazoa; phylum Chordata; class Mammalia; order Carnivora; family Mustelidae; genus Martes; species Martes martes. The sequence continues at coordinate 102,705,876 of NC_137896.1, read as the reverse complement.
CCTTCTAGATCACCCCCCCCCCCTTCCTGTTCCTACCCGGTTATTCTGGGTCAGGCTAACATGCTGGGCTTTGTTCCCAGGACCCTTTGTAGGTGTTTGGGGGTGGGGGGAGGCTGATGACATTTAGAATCACAGATAAGGGGTGAAGATGGGAAAGGGAGAGAAGCAACCCCGAATGAGCCAACGGGCAAAATGAGCATATGAACCCCACAGGGCAAGGAACATGGTGTGGGACACTATAGGGGACAGAGAACCCTACAGGACAGCTTTGGAATGGTTGTTTCAGGCTGGGTGCTGCTTCTGATTGGGTGTTAAATAGATTTTTGCAACAAATCTTCCTTTCTCGTTTTGCACCCCAACATTACGCAGGGAACACAAGTGTATCAGCAAAAACACTGATCCCAGAAGATGGTCATTGATTCTGTCAAAAAACTTTAAAAATATTTTCTTTAGTTGTGTGGATACCCAACCCCCCAGCCCAGCCAATCCCTGACATTCAGGAATATTCTCTTGAAAACTAAACATAGAGGAAACAGAAGAAGTAATATAGAGGATGGACCCACTTTGTATAAGTCAAAGGTTGGTTTTTGGAGACCTGAATATAGCACATTGGGCTTATTTTCACAGTTTGCTTTCAGACAGCCGTGACGGGTTCTGGGCTGCCTTGACCCCCTGTGGGTCAAGGGCGGTTGGAGACAGAGAAGGGGCAGTACTGCTGAGGCAGTGGGACCTTAGAAAGTTAATTCAGAGCAGACACCAAGCACTAAATGGAAGATGGCCATAGGACAAGAGCAACAAACAGAAATTAGTAGATAGGGGGTAAAAAAAATCCCTGTTGAAATTCAGAAATGCTTAAAAAATAGAAAAAGAGGGGCGCCTGGGTGGCTCAGTGGGTTAAAGCCTCTGCTTTCGGCTCAGGTCATGATCCCAGCGTCCTTGGTTCGCGCCCCACATTGGGCTCTCTGCTCAGCGGGGAGCCTGCTTCCCCCTCTCTCTCTGCCTGCCTCTCTGCCTACCTGTGATCTCTCTCTGTCAAATAAATAAATAAATAATCTTTTAAAAATTAAAAAAAAAAAAAGAAAAAGAAAGAGGAAGGGAGGGAGGGAGAGGAGAGGAGAGGAGAGGAAAAAGACAACACAGAACAGAAAAAATTCTGTAACTGTAACTAAATTCCTGAAATCCTGTACATGTGTATTTAAGTGAAAGGTGCTAGGGGTGGAAGGTAGCCTATGCTGGAGACAGCACAGCTCTGGGAGGGGCCTGAGTCTGGGGTTTACATACCGTAGGCAAGTCACTCAACCATGCCCAGATTCAGCTTTATGAATCCACAGAGAGGGCAAGAGAGGAAAAAAGAACACTTCCTTCCATGTGCCAAAGTCTGGCTCCCAGTTCACAGCCAGAAGCAGGCTGAGAAGTCTTGGCCTCCAGGGGAGGTCACCATGTAAACAGGAGGTGGGATAAAATACACGGAACACGGCCACACCAGCCAGAACCCAATCTTTCATGAGTGGGAGGGAGAAAGAAGGGTAAGTGATGGGGGCTGAGGGAGCACTGGCTTTGGCATCAAGGGTGAACACATGATAGATTGAGGCAGAAAACCATAATTTCCACAGGCTTCCTGGGATGGGACCACTGCTGCCTGGTCCCTCCACTTGGACCGGGAAAAGCAAGGTTTTGCCCAGTCTCCAGGAGCGCAAACTGAGATTACATGGGCCCCGCTCTACTTCCTGTGACAGGAAAGTGGAGGGAGAAGCACAGTAGGATTTCCTGGATAATGAATGCTCAGGTGGCCAGCCTTCACCACACCCTCGCTTTCCAGGGGACTCCAACTTTCCTTTCTGCCTTCCAGTGGAACTCTTGGTCTGAGACGACAGTCTTCTGAGCTCCATTCCTGGAGCTCTGAGTGGGCTCTGCTAAATGAAATGCGGAAAGGAAAAATAGATTTGAGGCTTGGCCAGACTTGGTGTGCACCATGACATCTGCAGTGTTGCCTTCTGAAAACATTCTTCCAGTAAGAACTTAAATAATGTTTTCCAGGAGCTTGGGGCTGAAGCCATCTGGTTCCTTCCACAGCCCCAGGATGCAGGGGACTTCAGACCACTCGTGTCTGTCTTTCCCAGCGGGATTTCCCATCGACTTCAGCAAAGCATCCAAGATTCTGATAACCTGGCCTTGGCCTTCGTTTTAAACGGAGTTCCTCCTTCAGGTTGGGGAGGGGAGAACTATCAATGAGGACAGGAGATTCTTGGTCCCCGTGCATGTGTGTTCTCATTCCCCACTAGCATGGCTGAGAAGGACACTCGTCCACTCAATGGAGAACTTGGTCTAAGCTTAGGCAGCCCGTCTCCCGGCCGAGCCGGTGCTGCTCTCTGAACGCCGTGGAGGAAAGGGTCCCGGACGCGGGCTGCGAAGTAAGGCAGAGCTGGAGCGGGATCGCCACTCCGCCGCCCCCCGCCGGCGACGCGCGTCTCGGGCTCCCCAGCGGGGCCAGGGGACGGTCGGGAGGGCTGCCCGTCCGGGGTGGGCTGGCGGCCGGGCACGCGTGCGGGGCACTGGCCACGCGGCCTCGGCCGCCCTGGCCCGCGAGGCCCTCCGGATGCCCGCGCTCGTCCTCGGCGTCGCGCCCGGCCTCCTCGGGGAGCCGCGCGGGTTGGGCGCGCTCCCAGGCGCATTCCTGGCCGGGCAGCCCCTCCTCCTCGGCCTCGGCCCCGGGGCTGGCGCCTCCCCGCCTCGCCGGGGCTGTCTCGTGCGGGCGGCTGCGGACGCTCGTGGCCCGCGCGCTGCGCACCTGGACCCGAGACGGCGCCCGTCGCGCTCCGGGGCTCCCGCCGCCCTCCCTGCGCCAGCCGCTGCCGGGCCGCGGCGTGGGCCGGCCCAAGGCGGTGTCTCCCCTTACCCAGCCGCGCGGTTCCCACCGGCAAGATGGTGCCCAGCTGTCCCCGCGCGCTCCTGCTGCCGCTGCTGCTGCTCCTCGCCTGCCCCGCGTCGCGGGCTTCCCAGGTCAGTGCCCTCCCGCCTCTCGCCCGTCCGGCTCGCCGGGGAGGCAACGCCAAGGACCTGGGCTCGTGGCTCGGCGCTTGGAGGCTTGGGTAGGGGGCGCGGAGCGGCTCTTGGGACCCCCCGCCTGTCACCTGAGCTGCATCGCGGGCCGGGCGCCTGGGAAGACCCGGGCTGGTCCAGCGGCGCCGTCTGGGCGACAGCCTCGGTCCGCGGGGGACAGGGCTGCGCGTGACGATCGTGGGTTGGAGGAAGGTGTCCCTGGGATGTATGAGACGCCGGGCTTTGGTGGGGCTCCCCCCTGGAGCTCCTGGTCACCCCGTGAGGGTGGAGACTGTCCCCGCCCTCCAGCTCCCAACATTCAAATTTCTAACTGAAATCTCATTCCCACCGCCGCCGATTTTAAGCGCGCGCGGAGTCGGCTAGCGGCGTTTGCGCTGCGCAGGCAGAGGCGGGCCGGGAGGTCTCTGAAGCCGTGGCATCGCGCGCTTAGGGGGCCTTCGATTTGGGACTGCATTTTCTTTCCCACCCTGAGAGCTTGCCGTTTCGTTTTTCTCTCCCTGCCGTTTGTGTTTGTTGGAGTCTCACTGGGTTTATTTATTGGACCAGATTCACTTTTTATACTAACCAGTAAGAACCGGTGGTTAAAATTGAGATAAGAATGCGGATAAAAATATATCTTCCGGGGCACCTGGGTGGCTCAGTGGGTTAAGCCCCTGCCTTTGGCTCAGGTCATGGTCTCAGGGTCCTGGGATCGAGCCCCGCATCGGCTCTTCTCAGCAAGGAGCCTGCTTCCTCCTCTTTCTCTCTCTGCCTGCCTCTCTGCCTACTTGTGATCTCTCTCTCTCTGTCAAATAAATAAATAAAATCTTTAAAAAAAATACATCTTCCGATAGGTGGAAGGTGGAACTGGAATTGCTGATTTCTGAGCCAGCAACCGCCAGACTGGCCCTGGAGGCGGGAGACCCCTCCCCTGTGGTGGGCGTGGCCCGCGGACAGAGCGCCGGTCCCCCCAACATCACCATCCACAGCGGTACCAGGGGCGGAGGCAGAAGGAAAGCCTGCACGCACTCACTGAAAGCCCGATGAGTGCCCGGTTCTTGGCTAAGCATCGTCCACGCCCTTAAATCTCAGAGCAGTGAGGTGGGGCGTACTGTCATCCCCATTTTGCAAAGGAGGGAACGGAGGCCCAAGGGGATTGTGACTTACTTAAGGTCTCACGGCCAAGGAGTAGAGAAAATTCAGTCCCTCTCCTTGGATTCTAAACCTTTCCCCCTTCCCCACCGACACTGGTTTACCGTCTAAATTCCTGAAGCAGGCGGGCACACTCACAGCCACCTAGAAGCCCCTGGGGTGCAGGAAGGAATTCCAGGCAGGGAGAACGCAGTTGAGACCGGAGGAGGTGGGTGGTGTGAGTGCAGAAGTTGGGAGTAGGGGGCGCCTGGGAGGCGCAGTTGGTGAAGGGTCCCACTCTTGATTTGGGTTCAGGTAGTGATCTTAGGGTCCTGATCTCAGAGTGATGAGATCATCCTTGGGTGGGGCACTGTGCTCAGCACGAAACTGCTTAAGGGGCTCTCCCTCTGCCCTTTCCCACTTGCATGCATGCGCTTTCTCCCTCTCTCTCAAATAAATAAATAAATAAATCTTTTTCAAAAATTAAAAAAAAAAGTGGTCAGCAGGAAGCCATTCAGCCACCAGGCAGCAGGGGCTAGTCTGAGGCCACGCGAAACCACCAACAGAGCAAGGGATCTCCCACCCACTTTGCAGAAGACAAAACAAAACAAAACACCAGGCCCAGAGGCAAAGGCCAGAAGTGTAGGGTGGGTACATCTAGCCAGAGCCCTCAGAGGGGGAGAATGGACGGGATGTGCCAGCAGATTCTGGGTCCCCGGCTCTGCCACTGGCTCTCCGGCTCTGCCACTGGCTCTCCGGGTTACCCAGACAACAGCAGAGACCCTGGCAGCTCTCAGATGTCTATGGCTGTGCAGAGGCAGAAAATGAGCCCTCTCAGGCTCTGGTCCCCAATCCCTGCCTCCCTGGGCTTTGTGAGGGGGAAAGGGAACAAAAGGGATTGTCTATAGAAGTTGATTTAAAAAGTTCTTGTGAAAGCGTCCTTCATCCAAAGTCTCAGGGGTCTCCCCGCCCAGGCCCTACCTGGGGAAGCCTGTTAGGTAAACCATAAAGAAAGCCCCAGGAACACTCTTTACTGGGCTTCTTCTCATGTCACCGGTCCTTGCTCTAATAAGCACCCCTTCGCAGAGGCCTTCCCAACCCCATGCTAAATGGGTCTCCTCCCTGCCCTTGTGTTTCCTATTTTGGTTCCATGAAAGGCTCTGGAATAGGACTGATCACATTTGTAATAGTTTCTTCTGGTGGAATTTGAATTTATTGTCTGTCTGCTCCACTACAGAGCCCCAAGGCCAGGGACCGTATCTGGGATTTTTACCCAGGGACCCCACATAGCTGGAGTTCAGCAGAATGAAGGGAGTGTGGTCATGCTGGTGCTGCTCTGAGCAGGACAGAGCTGGGCGGTCTCAGGGTAAACCTTGGCTGCACATCATGTCACCTGGGAATCTTCTAGAAATCTTGATGCCAGCCTTATCCCAGAGAATCTGATTCAGCTGGTCTGGGTTGGGGCTCAAGCATCAGTATTTTTTTCTTTGAGTGTCCCTAGTGATTTGAATCAGACAGGTGCATGAGACCCAGTGGAAACCCATCTTTCAGAGTTAAAAGCTGCAGACCTAGGAAAGGGCCAAGTTGGGGGTGGTTCAGAGGGGACAAAGAATTGGGCTCACGAGGACCTGAGGGGCCGTGGCATAGCTGGAGTTGACCTGATCTGAACACATGATGAGCCTGGGGCTCTTGAACCCAACAATTAGGCTTGCTGGCCGGTGGAGACGCAGCCCATGTTTGGAGAGTAAATGGCACTCATGGGACCATCAGCTGCCTCAGGGAGATGGGCAGAGTCCATGGCCATCCAAGCACCTCTAGCTCGAGGCAGTGGGAGTTCCTCACAGTAGCCCCCACTGGGGGTCCTCTGTTAACCAGGAAATGTGCTCACTTTGTTCCATTAGGTGCAAGCCCAGGGAAGCACGATAGGTGTGTGTTTGTGAGTCTGTGCACGTGTCTGTGTGCCAGGGCCCGTGAGTGTAACTGTGTCTGCATGAATGGGTGGTTGAGTTTGCTACGGGGTGTGTATGTGCATGCATATCTGTGGGGTATCTTTGTGTGCGTGTGTGTGTGTGTGTGTGTGTGTGTGTGTGTGTTACAGGGTAGGGGGAGGCTGCTTTCTGGAAGAGTCTGGAGCAGTAGTCTCATGGGAATGGACAGTTATCATCCCCTCTCCTGCCGTCCTCCGTGGCATTCCACTTCTCTTCCTCTTCTCAGTGCAGGTGTCCTGAGTCACTTTGCAGTGGTTTTGTGATTAGGTGGATGGGAGCAGGTGGTGGTGAGGAAGGAGGGCAGGTTGAGCAGTGTGGGGATCCCACGAGTGGGGGCCCTTTCTTAAAACTGCTGCCCACTCTGTGGCCTTCCCACTGGAAGAGAAACAGCTCTGTTGGGGAGACCAGAGAGGGAAATGTAACAACCCCCCCCCCTTCTCCTCCCCACAACAGCTCTAGGCGGGCAAGGAAGGCAGGGTCTCAGCATCCTCCTTGCCTGGGGGGTGGTTCAGAAGGCTTTCCCTTCCCCAAAACTTCTCCTTGTGAACAGATGTCACAGGGTTTCAAATTCCACCATTAGAGGTTCATTCTTTTGGTGAGCTTCTCCCATTGGCTTTTTACAGTTGAATGAAGAAAACCCCCAGTTTTTGGAACACATTGCCATGATTTGTACCATAGAACTATGTTCCATATGTGGTAACCGCCACCACAGTCAGGAGACTGCACCGCTGCCCAGAACTGATCTGTCCTTCATTGCCATAGTTTAATCTTCTCCACAATATCATACAAATGGAATCAACAAATGCATAGCCTTTTGAGCTTGGCTTTTTAAAATGTAGCATAATGCAATGAAGAGTCTTCTGTGTTGTTCCAGGTCTGCCCAGTCGTTTTACTCATAGTGTGACGGAATCAGATTCCGTGGGGTAGGCGTACCATAGTCTGCGCATTGGTTCACCCACTGAACGGAGTGGACACCTCTGGTGTCATTTCTGTTTTTTGGTGATCACGAATGAAGCTGCTATAAACATTCTCATGCAGCTTTTGTGTGTGTGAGTGAATACGAATATTCATTTCTCTCGGACAAATATCTAGGAGTGAGACTGCAGGGTCATATGGTAAATGTAAACTTCACTTTGTAAGAAACTGCCAAACTGTCTTCCATATTAGTTGCATCGTTTTACATTCCCACCAGCAATGGATAAAAAGACTCTGTCACTCTACATGCTCACCACTTAATAATGTCAGGTTGGTTGGTTGGTTTCCAGGCCATTCTGATAGGTATGCAATGGTATCTTATTATGGTTTTCATCTCCATTTCCCTAAGGACTACTAAAATTGAGAATCTTTTTTGCCTAATATTGAGAATCTCATTTGCCATGAGTGGTCTACTGGGTAAAGTGTCTGCCCCTTTAAGAAATGGATTAATTTCTTACTGTTCAGTTGTGGGTGTTCTTCATATAGTCTCATTACTAGTCTTTTTCAGGTATGTGAACCGCAGATATTTTCTCTCAGTCTGTAGCTTGTCTTAATGTCCACCCCAGAGCAAACATTTTAAATTTTGGTGAATCTAAACTGATCAATTTTTTTTATTTTTACGGATCATGCCTTTGATGTCAAGTCTGAGAACTCTTTGCCCCCACTCCAGGTCCTGAAATTTCTCTTCTGTATTTTCTTCCAATTTTTTGTATAGTTTTGCATTCTGACATTTAGATCTGTGATCAATTTGGAGTTAATGTCGCACAAAGTGAAAGTTTTATGTTGGGGATTGCTTTTTGCATATAGATTTCCAACTGTGCCAACATTGTTGAGAAGGTGGTTGAGTTGCCATTGAATTATCACCACAACTTTGACAAAAATCAGTTCGTCATGCAGGTACAGGACTATTTCTGCCAGTAACCCACTATCTTGATTACTGTAATTCTATAGTAAGATTTCAAATCAGGTAGGTTTTAAGATGTTGTTATTCTTTTCCAGAATTGTTTTAACTATTCTAGTTTCTTTGCCTTTCCATTAAAATCTTAGAATTAGCTTGTCTATTTCTTCTAGACAAGAAATTCTATTGGAATTTTGATTGGGATTACATTAATGCTATTGATCGATTAGAGGTGAATTGGCATCTTAACAATATTGGGTCTTCCAGTCTGTGGACATAATACGTCTGTCCATTTATCTAGACCTTTGATTTCTTTCCTCAACATTTAAAAAATTTTTAAAATAGGGGCGCCTGGGTGGCTCAGTGGATTAAGCCGCTGCCTTCGGCTCTGGTCATGATCTCAGGGTCCTGGGATCGAGCCCCACGTAGGGTTCTCTGCTCAGCGGGGAGCCTGCTTCCCCCTCTCTCTCTGCCTGCCTCTCTGCCTACGTGTGATCTCTTTCTCTGTCAAATAAATAAATAAAATCTTAAAATTTTTTTAAATAAATAAGCTTTGTTAGATTTCTACCTAAGTGTTTCATTTTTGGAACTCCTTTAAATGGTATTGTTTTATTAAATTTTCATTTCCAGTGGTATATTCCTTGTATATGGACAGCTAATGGATTTTTCTGTGTTGACCCTGTATCCTGTGACATTGTGGAACTCACTTATTATGGAGTTTTGTTTTTGTTGTTTTTGTAGATTCTCTCTAGGTTTTTTACATAAACGACTGTGTCACCTGTGAATATGGGCAGTTTTATCTCTTCCTTTCTAATTTATGTGCCATTGGTTTATTTATTTAGCCCTATTACACTGGCCGAAACCTCCAGTACTATGTTGAATAGGGAAGTGAACATCCTTGCCTTGTTCTAGAACTTAGGGAGAAAACATTCAGTTTTGGGGGGGTTGTTGGGTTTTTTTTACATTAAGTGTAGGTTTTTTGTAGATGCCATTTGGTAAGTTAAGATTTCTTTCAAAACATAATCTGGCAGAGTATTATGAATGAATGTTGAATTTTGTCACGTGCTTTTTTTCTGCTTAAATTGATATGATCCAGTGGGTTTTCCTCAGTTTGTTAAAAAGGTGGATGAGCTTGGTTGATTTTCTATTTTGAAACCAGCCTTGCAGTTCCAGATAATCCTAACGGGTTGTGGCTTTATTTCTCTATTTATATATATATTTCTCTGTATTCCTCGTATTTCTGGATTGCATTTGCTAGTATTTTGTGAGAAGTTTTGCCTATTTTCCTGAGGGACATCGGTATAGAGTAGGGGTCTGCACACTGTGGCCCTGTGGCCACATCCAGCCCACCCCCCCACCGCTGATCAAATCTGGCCACACCCATGCATTTACATATTTCTGCAGCTGCTTTTTGCTATACAATTGCAGACTTGAGAGGTTGCAACAGAAGCCATATGGGCTTCAAAAAAGGAAATATGTACTCCTCAGCCCTCTGCAGATAACGTTTGCTGACCCCTGGTCCCGTCTTTGCAGGGTCCTGTTACCAGGGTAGTGCTGGCTTCATAAAATGAGCGAAGTGTTCCCTTGTCTTCTGTTTTCTGGAAGAGATTGTGTAGGATTTGTCAGTTCTTGAAATGTTTGGTAGAATTTACCAATGAAATCATGTGGGCCTGGAGACTTCTTTTCTGGAAGATTTTGCACTATGAATTCAATTTCTTTGACAGATACAGAACTGCTTGGGTTAGCTTTCTTCTTTGGGTGAGTTTTGGTAGTTTGTGGCTTTCAAAACATTGATCTGTAGTCCTCTCTCTCTTGAGACAACTGCTTCTGAATGCCCTGGAGATTACTCCACATTCTAAACAGCCAGTCTCCTGTAATGACAGATAGATACTCTGTTCTATTGTTCACACAGAGCCCAATAGTCTACTAGGATTAATGCTCTTTCTTGTGCAACTCTGTGGTTGTCCTGAAGTCCCCCAGCCCCCCTTTGCCTCAGTCAAATACATAAGCACAGTGGTCTCTAGCTCTTTCCTATTCCACGCTCTGTTCGGGCTGCATTCCCTTGGAGCCTGTATTCCCCAGTCCCGCTGACCCTAACTTTGGCTGCCTGCTCTACTGAGCTGGAGTCTATGTTTTATAGATCATACCTCTTCCTCGTTCTTGGCTTCCTCCCTTGTTTTTTTGAACGCATCCCCAGGAAAATGATGTTTTAATTTGCAATCGTTAGGCATTCCCAGACCACTTTCCTACTGCAGCTATTACCATTTTTCCACACCGACCCTTTAAAGCAGTCAGCAGTAGCACCGCTATCCCCAGGCTGTGCATGGGGGTCTTGAGGCGCCCCGGAAAGTGGCCGCGGAATCCTCTCGTGGGGAGCACGGCCACGGGCAGGAAGAAGTTAGGGGAGGACGGCTGCCCCACCCACTCTCCCCTCCTGACTGAGTCCAGGAAGGGGGGATCCGAGGCGGAGTCCTTGGTCTGCGATGAATGACATGAGAGGTGAAAGGGGGAAAACCCGAGGAGCTTGTCTGTCCCCAGCAGAGCGGGGACAGCTCATCCCGGTCAGCGGCGCTGCTGCTTCGGGTCCATCGCCGGGCCCTGCCCCGCGTCTAGGCTGACAGGGCTCGTTGGTCACTTCAGAGCTCAGAGTGAAAGGACACCACGACTGACGAGGGGTGTCTGCAGGGATGCATGGGGATGGGCTGAAGCGACAGGCACACGTGAAGCCATCCAGATTCCCCACTTTTTGAGAGTTTGCATGGGGTCACTTCACTTTTAGGGAGGACCTCCATGAGGACCCGTTCCTGCTCTCCGAAGGAAATCCCAAGAGGATTTTCGCTTTTATGAAAAAAGGCGCAAAGCAAAAATAGCGATCCGCGTTAGTTTTGCAGCGAGCGGGTAAAGCCGCGGCCGCACCGCGAGCGGCGAGAGTGGCGCCACCCAGCGCCTCCCCCGGAAACTGCACTCAGCCTTCTCAGCGTCCGGCAGCCAAATCCGGTCTGGGAGCATCTGTGCTTTGGGGAAACTCAAATAAATTTCCATATAAATTAATGGTAGTTGCATCTTTGCTTTACGCCACTTTGGCTTACAAAAAGGTTTCCGAGGAACGCTCCACTTTCAGATACAGGGGGTGGAGGGGTGGGGGTGAACGACCCAGATTTCACAAAACAAGTATTTGGTGCCTCCAGAAGCCCAGGTGCCAGGATCAAAACAGACAGGGACCCTGTTTTGGGTTTTGAAAGAGCTGTCCTGGATCTGGATTCTGCAGCCCAGTGGGGCAAGTGGAGCTGGGCGGCAAGTGGAGCTGGGCTCAGCTGGGCTGTTCTGCTGCTCTGCTCCAGACTCGGCCCCTCGGGGCTGGGACCCTCCTTCATCTGTGGGCAGCTGCCAGGTTAGCTGGGGCCGGTTGGTCTCGGGTGGCTCGTGGGTTGCATCTCGGCTCTGCCCACACAGCCTCTCTTCCTCCAGCAGGCTAGCCTGGCCTTTTCCCATGGTGTGGTGGTAGAGGGTTAAAGCTGAGCACAATGCACGAGCCTTCTAGAGACCATGTTCTAAAATGAATCTGGCCTGGGTCCCCTGGGTGGCTCAGTCGGTTAAGTGTCAGGTCATGATCTCAGGGTCCTGGCATTGAGCCCTACCTCTGGCTCCCTGCTCAGCGGGGTGTCTCCTTCTCCCTCTGCCCTTCCTCGTGCTCTCTTTCTCTGTCTCTAAATAAATAAATAAATAAATAAATAAATAAATAAAATCTTAAAAAAAAATGAACCTGAGATTTGGGGGTTACCCAGGTATGGTGAAGGAATGGGTGAAACAGGGTAAAGGGGCTAACCAAGTTGGGGTTGGCTAGTTTTGACTAATTTTAGGGGATAGTGGTGCAGGCCTGCCTGTACTTGCCTGATGCCTGAACCTGGGGCTCTTTGGTGGGGGGCTGCGAGAGATGGGGAGGCTGAGGGGGTGTTAGTGCCTCACACAGGCAAGAGCCAGATAAAGTAGGGGAATGGTTCTGGACTGGTTGGCTGTGCTGGGGGGTGGGTGCAGGGTGTTGGGGGTTTGCTGCCTCTAGGAGTGTGCTAGCCCTGAGAGGGGCAGTCCGGGCCAAGTCGGCAAGGCCCCAGATGTCAAAACATGAGATACAGAAACTAGACAATACGGCTAATCCAGATCCAGCCTTGGAGCTGGTCTTTCGCTCCCACTAATTCTGTTGGCCAAGGCAAGTCACAAGCAAGTCACAAGGCCAGCGTAGATCCAGGAGGCGAGAAAACAGATTTCCACCTCTTTTTAAAAACGATTTTTTATTTATTTATGAGAGAGAGAGAACATGAGCAAGAGAATGAGAGAGAGCACAAACAGGACAGAGGGACCAAGGGAGAGGCAGGCTCCCCGAAGAGCAGGGGGCCTAACATGGGGCTCCATCCCAAGACCCCGGGATAGTGACCCACTCTGAAGGCAGACGTTTAAATGACCATGGAGTCACCAAGGTGCCCAGATTTCCATCTTTATGGGGCAAGCCGCACAGTCTCCTTGCAGATGATGGGGATGGCTGGAGCGGGAGTGGGGGGCGGACTGTGGCTGTTTCTGCCAACTTTCCCACAGAGGGACCCAGAGATGTACTCCAGGCAAAGGCGTGCAGTCAGGGTGAGGACAGGGGACAGAGAGGCCTTCCTGGCACCTTGGGCCTTCTCCAGCAATTTCATTCTCTCTCTGGCACCTTCAGGAATGGGCTTCAAGTCCTATCTAGGATAGTCCTGATTACAGAGAAGAATGGAGGCCCCTTCACTCCCCATGGGTAGTTTTTGGAACCCCACCTTGGGTAGTGGGTATTGACAGTGTGGACAGCGAGGACTGGGATGTGGCCCGCCAGGGAAGGACGGTGTGACCCAGCCACACAGTGCTTTCTTGGGTCACCCAGAGTCTCTCAGCTGGGAACCGCTGCCCTGACAGGCCCATTCACACCGGAGGAGCAATCGTGTTTGACACCACACCGGATTCCAGGCAGACCAAACCATCTTGGTCTGCACAGCTGCTCCCCGCACTGTCTGGACACCAGCCCTCCCTCCATGACCACCAGCCCTGCCTCCCAGCCAGCTGCCCGTGCTCCCGAAGTCTCCAGACTGTTGACAGAAACCTGAGTGTGCTGGTCATTCCCTTGATCTGCAGGGACAGTGGCGGGACTGCTGGACGGCTGCCAACCTTCTCAAGGCTTGTGCAGCCCAAAGGGACCTGGGGACATCAGGGAAGCCTCCCTGGGCAGGTAGAACTTTCTACATCCATTCAAATCCCCCACCAGAGTCTTCCATGCTTTTCAGTAACTGCCTAGGACCTAAAATTAGGCCACTACATTTCCATGAAAGAAAAAACAAGTCCCTGTACTTTGACAGGATCCAGGATCAACATCTACCCACTCCAGTAAATAAAAGCTATACCTCGGGCGCCTGGGTGGCTCAGCGGCTTAAAGCCTCTGCCTTCGGCTCAGGTCATGATCCCAGGGTCCTGGGATCGAGCCCCACATCGGGCTCTCTGCTCACCAGGGAGCCTGCTTCCTCCTTTCTCTCTCTCTGCCCTCCTCTCTGCCTACTTGTGATCTCTGTCTGTCAAATAAATAAATAAAATCTTAAAAAAAAAAAAAGCTATACCTCAAGGAAGTAATCATTTCTTTTCCTTGTGTGCGGGAAAATGTGGGCCCCTCTGGCAGTCTGGGCACCCGAATCTCCCTTGGGAGGAGGCTAAATGGGAAGCAAGGCCCAAGCCACTCATGCTGGGGTTGGGTTTCCACGTAAGATGGAGACACAACAACTGTGCACGTCAAAGCCTGGGGAGGGCTGGGGAAAGGGTAGCAGCAACTCTAGGCACCCTAAAGTCCCCAAGCTGGGTGTTGGCCCCCCTGCGGCCTTTTGGATCGGCCAGGGACTCAGACATTTCTCTTTACCCAGAGATTAATGTACCTCTAGACCCTCAACAGAAGGGGAGGCATCCTGCAAGCCCCGGAGGAACCCTTCCCTCTGTGCACCCGGGCTGTGTCCCCCATCTCTGCAGGAGGGGCTGGGGTCAAAGAGCATCAGCTGTAACTGGGCACACGGCCCAGGGAGCTGAGGGCATAGATGCTTCCCAGCTTCTCTGAAGAAAGGGAAAGCACCACAGAGTTCAGGGCAGGGAGGAGTGTCTGTAGTATCAGAGAAAAAAAGAAACAAAGAAAAACTGCTTCCAAAGAAGTGGCAGTCATTTACACTGTAGTGAGAAAACATACAAGCAAGTGAGAATCCGCGGAACATGTTGGTATCACCTCAGGGGCTCCTGTGATTTGGGCCTTTTGTCTGATTGCATGATTCAAGATTTTACCCTCCCAGAAGGAAGCTAACACGTAAGATACTGTGCTCATTCCACAACTATGTCCTGAGAACCCATTCTGCTGCCGGGCCCAGTGTTGTTCCGGCCTGGGGAGGCTGCAGGGCCCCAGGCACTATAGCAAGTGGAAAAGACTCACAGTACCTGATCGGTGTCTTGGCTCCCACTCTTCCTGGCTGAGTGCCCTGGGGCAAGTTTCTGCTTTTAATGAATCCGTTTCCTCCTATGAACACTGAGGGTAAGAGACACACACACATCTCAGAGGACTGTAGTAATGAGAAAACGCCATTCAGAGAACGTGTTCGCTGTAAGTGCTCAGTATGTGGTAGGGGAGGGGAAGCCGAGGAGGACACAGGCCCTGCTATCATGGGGCTTAGCAAGCAGGGAGAGGAAAACAAGATAAAACTGAAAAGTATCCAAAGTCAGACAACTGAATTGGGGCGCTGTTTTGAAGGAAGATCAGGAGGCCACTGAACACTGAGCAGGCAGGTACTCTCTGAGAGGGGACTTCTCAGGGAGAGTGGAAGGACAGGACCCGACTTCTGAGGACCAGGGGCAGATTTTCTGAGCAGAGCAGTGCAGATGCCCTGAGGTAGAAACGAGCTTGCTGAGGCATGTGGAGAGACTCAGAGGAGGTCCAAATACCGGAGTTCGGTGGACGGAGCGGGGTGCTCGATCTGGGCACAGCTGGCAGTGGCTGGGCTTGATCAGGTCTGTAGACAGAGTAATAGTCCCCAAAGAGGTCTATATTCTCATCCCTGAAACCTGTAAACCTGACCTTGATTTTAGCTCAGTGAGATCCATGTTGGACTTCTGACCTACAGAACTGTGAGAGAATAAATTCCAGTTGTTTTAAGCTGTTAAGTTTTTTATTATTATTAACATATAATGTATTATTTGCTTCAGAGTTACAGCTCTGTGAATCATCAGTCTTACACAATTCACAGTGCTCACCACAGCACATACCCTCCCCAATGTCCATCCCCCAGCCACCCCATCCCTCCCTTGTTTCCTGAGATTAAGAATCACTTATGGTTTGTCTCCCTCTCTGGTTTCATCTTGTTCATTTTCCCCTCCCTTCCCCTATGATCCTCTGTCTTGTTTCTCAAATTCCTCATATCACTGAAATCATATGATAATTGTCTTTCTCTGATTGGTTTATTTCACTCAGCATAATACCCTCTAGTTCCATCCACGTCGTTGCAAATGGCAAGATTTCATGATTTCAAGATTTCAAGATTGCAAATGGCAAGATTGATGGCTGCATAATATTC
This sequence comes from Martes martes, assembly GCF_963455335.1. Lineage (NCBI taxonomy): Eukaryota > Metazoa > Chordata > Mammalia > Carnivora > Mustelidae > Martes > Martes martes. The sequence continues at coordinate 102,690,232 of NC_137896.1, read as the reverse complement.
CATCATATATATGTGCGTGTGTGTGTGTGTGTGTGTGTATAGGCATACATATATATATGCCACATCTTCTTCAAGATTTCAAGATTTCAAGATTGCAAATGGCAAGATTGATGGCTGCATAATATTCCATCATATATGTGTGTGTGTGTGTGTGTGTGTGTGTGTGTATATAGGCATACATATATATATGCCACATCTTCTTTATGCATTCCTCTGTTGATGGACATCTAGGTTCTTTCCATAGTTTGGCTGTTGTGGACATTGCTGCTATAAACACTCGGGTGCATATGCCTCTTCAGATCACTACATTTGTATCTTTAGGGTAAATACCCAGTAGTGTGATCTCGGGTCATAGGGTAGCTCTATTTTCAACTTTTTGAGGAATCTCCATGCTGTTTTCCAGAGTGGCTGCACTGGCATGCATTCCCACCAACAGTGTAGGAGGGTTCCCCTTTCTCCACATTCTCGCCAACATCTGTCATTTCCTGACTTGTTAATTTTAGCCATTCTGACTGGTGTGAGGTGGTATCTTATTGTGGTCTTGGTTTGTCTTTCCTTGATGCCGAGTGATGTTGGGCACTTTTTCATGTGTCTGTTGGCCATTTGGATGTCTTCTCTGCAGAAATGTCTCTTCATGTCCTCTGCCCATTTCTTGATTGGATTATTTGTTCTTTGGGTATTGAGTTTGATAAGTTCTAGATTTTAGATACTAGGCCTTTATCTGGTATGTCATTTGCAAATATCTTCTCCCATTCTGTCAGTTGTCTTTTGGTTTGTTGACTGTTTCCTTTGCTGTGCAATAAGCTGTCAAGTTTATGCTGACTTGTTACAGCAGGTAGGGAAGGAATACAGTCTTGTCAGCTCCATGGTCAGGAGCTGGCCTCATTCCCGTAGGTGGGGAGCCATTGGCGGGGTTTAAGCAAGGAAGTGATGCAATCTGGCTCTGATCTCTGACCTTGGGAAGCATGGATCATAGGGGGGAGGGTGAGGACACGGGGAGAGCAGGTGGGACACATGCTGTGGGCCAGTGCAGGATCATTTCAGTGTCGCCGGTGCCTACCCACCCAGAAACACCTGGAACTGTTCAGTGGAGAGTGTAGAAAGATCCAGAAGCATAGCACATCTTTTATTTAGCCTTCACCCTCCATCCTGGCTAGTTATCACTCCAAGAGTGATGACTCCCAAGACTCCGAACCTCCCGCCATGTCCAAGCTCAAAGCAGCCATTTTATCCATGCCATTAGCTTTGCCCAGGCTGCCTGCTGGAATCAGGCCCTCCCTCAGCTCTGCCCTCTCTCCTCTCTCTCTTCAGAGTCAACCGCAGGAGACACAGTTTTCCAGTAAAACCCAGATGCAATTTTCATAAATCTTGGGTCGTGTGGGAACATGCACACCCATGTGTGCCACACACAGAAGCAACCAACAAGCCCGTGTGAACGTTCCTGGAAGGGTCCGTGTGTGCACACTTTCCGAATGCTTTCCGAATGGCCATCCAGAGGCAGCGTGACTCCCAAGGCAGCCATGCCATCCACCCCTGGGGGTCCCTTAGCCTCACTTTCTCTAGCTGTAAAATGGAGATAACGTCGCCCGCCTGCTGGGGCTGCAAGGAGAACTAATGGAAATAAAGAGGGTTCTGTCTCCTATAGCAGTGCCTGACATGAAGTAGGGGATAAGGTAAATACCTGTGGAATCGTGACTACAGAATGAATGAATTGTGCACTATATTAAATTTGGCACAACATGCCCCATTTCTGAGGCTCTGAGGTCCCCACCTTGTGGCGAGAGGTGAGGGGAGGGCCTGTGTACCAGGTGGGCTCCAGCAGGAAGACCGTGGCTAGTTGTGCAACACGGCTGTGTGTGTGTGTGTGTGTGTGTGTACTTGTGGTCACGCACGGGCCATGGGTATGTGTGTGTGTGTGTGTGTGAACTGAGCCCCCCGCTGGGCTGGGCGTCGTGTTTTCTAAAGATAATGCCGATGCTGGTAAGGTTCAACCAGGTCTGCAGGTGAAGGTTGGCGACTGGACAAAATTTAGCTGGGCAGCAAGCCGGTGGAAGAGTAAGGTGGATCTGGGTAGTGAGATGCACACGACTGTCCCGGGCTCACACTCAGTTCACGCCTTCACTCCTCAGTTCATTCGTTTGCTGGGTCATCTAGCGTGTCAGATCCTAGGCTCAGTGACACGGATTCCCAGTTATCTCTAGCTTGTTTTCTGCTCTCAAGGGGGGCCAATTGGCCAGGGAAGAGGTGGGCTGGGAGTGTGTGCAGAAGGCTGCCATCAGGGCCAGCAGGGGGCGCTGTAAGCCGAGAGGCGTCAGGAGATGGAAAGAGGTGGCTCTGCGTGGACCTCTCTAAGGCAGACCCAGCCACCCCATCCCGTCAGGGTCTGGGGAAAGCATGCTGGGGTTTGGATCCTGGACGTGTCACCGTGGCCTGTAATGTAGGTATAATAACTTGCCCACATCCTGACTTTGTCGTGAGCATCTAATGAGTTACCGGCATGAGGTATGGTGACAGTCCTTTCTCCGGGCTCCCTCTGTTGTCATCTCTCCCGTGGTCATTATAAAAAATCCACAAGAAGGGGGGTTGGGGTGTAAATAGAGAGTGAGGGACAGCCAACCTAAAATTCCCAAATGCCCTGAGCACCCCAGGGGTCCAGAGTCCCCAAAGGAGGCTCCAGCAGGTGGACTGTGGTGGCTAATTTTATGGGTCCGACTTGGCTAGGGCGTGGCACCCAAATATTTGGTCAAACACCTAGAATCTAGATGTTGCTGTGAAGGTATTTTTTTAGATGTGATCAGCCTCAACCCAACAGACTTTGAGTAAAGCAGATTGCCTTCCACAAGGTGGGTGGGCCCCAGCCGAAAGACCCATCCTCCCCAGGATGGAGGGAGTTCTGCCTCCAGGCGGCCTTGGATGCAAGCAGCATCAGCTCTTCCCTGGGTCTCCAGCCTGCCACATGCTTTGCAGATTTTGACTTCTCAGCCCCATGACTTCATGAGACAGTTCCTTAAAATAAATCTGCCTCTCATCCTCCGTCCCTCTCAATAGGATGGACACATACACAACACGCATCCCGTTGGTTCTGTTTCTCTAGAGAACCCTGATGAATACAAGGGCCTCGGGCAGGTCCTCAGGCAAAATTCTCTCACTTCCCCCAGAAGTGTCCACTTTTTCTCCTCTTCTTGGGTGCTGGGTCAAGGTCACGGGGGCGAGAGAAGCCGAAGGAGTTATAAGGCGCTTCTGACTTGGCTGAAAATTAAAATAACTTCTGGAGAACAAGCACGCACGAACCCGACATGACTCAGACGCGGAGGGCTTCGAGCCTTGGCCAGCAGGCACACATTTGGCAAGGGTGCTCCATCCTTTCCTAGACCTAAAAGGCATCAAAACATCTGTGTTCCCACTAACAAAATGCTGACAGGACACATAGCTGTGGCTTAGAAGAAGCCAGCTCAAGAGACAGCCCCTCTGAGGTCTGAGGGGTCATCCGCGGCCACCTGGAGGGGTCTCAGAAGCTACTGTCACCGAGGGGCACGTGGGAATTGTCACTGTGTCAGTACTGCCACTGTAAGGAAGACCACCAAGCCAGGCCACGTGAGAACAAAAGCCTCAAGGACCCCCCACTCCCCCACCATGACACTCTGGAGTTTCGCCCTTGCCCTCAGGTGCCTTGAGAGCCAAATCTGGGTCTTCAGTTTCATTTCTAAATTGAACCCATGTAGCCGGAAAGCCTGGATGCAGTGGCAGGGGTCAGGCCTGCTGGGTTCTGTCATGGTGACAGAGTGAGCTGGGGCACGGGGTGCATAACGTCTTCATCTGTGTCTATCCCGGCCCAGCAGGTAAGGTCCTGAGGTCTACAATGGCTCTGGAGGCAACCTCTACCAGGGCACTGGGTAGTCTCAGAGAAAGGGAGTGTCGTGAGCGCTGAGGAGTGTCCATTAGATCCTCTGGAGTCAATATTATGAGAGAATGGGTTGGGGGGAAGGTGGGCAAGATTTCCCTGGGGCGGCAGGATGTGTGGAGCCTAATTCTGTGACTGTGTTACTTCCAAGAGCCTTTGGACCAATGCCTCCACCCTCCCAGCTCTCAGCACTGGCCCGTGTGTTCCAGAATCATCTATGCCACCTCCACCCCAGCTTGGGAACATCTAGGTGGGGTGACTTCAGTTGCTACCTCCTTCACTGGCTCCCATCTTCTCTGTAAATGTTGCCATCGGCCTTGAGTGATGTGAAGTGCCCACCCTTCGAAGGGTTTGATCACACAAGCCGTAAATCCTGGTCTTTTCTTCTCAAAGGTTGAAGAGTTTCACTGCATGTCTCTTCTTGGTTCCATTTCAAAGAAGGTTATTAACCCAAAGAAATGGAAACTTTTTTTTGTTATTTATTGTCAATGGCATAAGCCAGGCGTGGAGCCAGATTTTGAAGGGATGGAAACTTAACGCCAGTTGAGGGGATCTCTTCAAGAAAAATATTAAAAATGAGGGCCCCCCCCAGGGGCCCTGGAAGAGGTCTTTGAAAGTTGGGGCCCTGATGCGGCGACTTCTGGGGGTTCACCCTCCCTTCCCAGCGTGGAGACTTCCCCTCACTAGCCCCATCTGGGTTTGACCTTTGCCCAGGCGTGGCTTTGGTGAGCCTTCCCACCGAATGGGAGGTTGGCTGTGAAAGGGCACATGGAGCCTGTGGTGGTTGTTACAGTTGGGGTCTGAGACCTTGAGACGGGCGGGGGCTGCCCCAAGCCAGCCGTTGCGGTGGGAGGACCAGGCTTCAGTACAGGTGGGTGATATGGAAGGTGGGGCCTGTTTCCTGTCCCCGCCAAGCCCCGGAGGCCCTTGCGGGTCCTCTCGGATCAGCCTTGCCAAGGGCTACATGGACAAGGAGGAAATTACTTGTTTCCCATGCCGTTGCTTCTGGCAGCCCAGAGCAGGAGCGGGTATGGGTGTAGGAGGGGAGGCGGGCTGACAGATGGAGTCCCTTCCCCCAGACTGGGAAGAGCACAGGGGTCAGAAGTGGAATGGAGGCCCCAGATCCTATGAGTTACTGGGCTTGTTGACATGGAAACAAGGCCACGCCCCTGTGTGGAGAAGGAAGAGCTTATCTAGAACCCTCATTCTGTGGTCCAGGGTTCATGAGATGAGACTGGTACATGTACGTGCGTGTTTGATCCAACAGTTAAAAAAAAAACCCAAAAAGTTAGCAATCTGAGCATGGGACTTGTTCTTTGTTTTGGTGTGTTTTCAGGATTTGAACTGTGTGGCAGGAAGTGTGTCTTATTTTTATGATCGAGCAAAAGGATAAAGGTTTCTCGGTTTGGAAAGGGGAAGCACGTAGCTTCTCAGTCCCCTCCAGTGACCTCTTTTGTTCCCACAATGCAGACCTCTCGAGGACTTGGTCTGTGAGGGTTCCGTACTGCACTCCACTCTGCAGATGAACCCAGTTACAGCCTGTGCCCAAGTCCCACTCCAAGTGACAGATCCTGAGCGTGACTCTCAAGGTATCCATTTCTAGCACTTTGGGAACAAGGAACTCCCATGTTAGTAGCAACCACCATACAGACCCAGCAAACCTCATATCAAAAGGCCAGAATTCTCTCCATTCCCTGGCACCCTCCCTGGCCCTGACTCTGGCACCCTGGCTTGCCAAGAACAGAAGGATCTCTTTTATTTTTTTTTCAATTCTTGGGAACTTTATTTCTTTTATTTTTTTCTAGTTTTATTGAGCTATGATTGACATCTATATCAATTGACAATATATTGACATATATTGATTTATGTGTCTGTGCTGTGAAATAATCACCACAGTACATTAACATCACCTTACATCATTACAGGTTGTTTTTCTCTTATGAGGAGATCTTTGAAGATCTACTCTCTCAGCAACTTTCAAAAATACAATACAGTACAGCTAACTATAGTCACCATGCTGTATGTTACGTCCCAGAACTGATTTACCTTATAACTGGAAGTTTGTTCCTTCTGATCCCCTCCATGCATTTCCTCCACCCCCCAACCCCTCAACTCAGGCAACCGCCTGTCCGTTTGCTGTGATCTGTGAGTTTGGTATTTTAGATTTTACATATAAGTCAGTTCATACAGCATTTGTCTTTGTCTGACTTATTTCACTTAGTATCATGCCCTCAAGGTCTAGCCATAGCTAGTCTCAAATAGTAAGATTTTCTTCTTTTTTTATCGCTGAGTAATATTCCATTGTTTATATATACCTTTTTTTTTTTTATCCTTTCATCCATTGGTGTGCACTGAGGTTGCTTCCATATCTTGACTAGTGTGAATAATGCCACAACAAACACGGGGCTGCAGACGTCTTTCCGAGAGAGTAATTTTGTTTTCTTTGAATATATCCCCAGACATAGAATTGCTGGATGATGTGTAAGTTCCATTTTTAATTTTTTGAAGACCCTCCATACTGTTTTCCACAGTGGCTGCACCAATTTGCATTCCCACCAACAGTGCACGAGGGCTCCCTTTTCTCCACATCCTCGCCAATACTTGTTCTTTCTTGTCCTTTTGATACTAGCCGTTCGACAGGTGTGAGGTGTTTTCTTATTGTGGTTTTGATTTGCGTGTCCCTGAAGATGAGTGATGTTGAGCATCTTTTCATGTACCTCTTGGCCGTCCAGATGTCTTCTTTGGAAAAATGTCTATTCAGTTCCTCTGTCCATTTTTTAATTAGATTTTTTTTTTTTTTGCTATCGAATTAAATGAGTTCTCTACGTATTTTGGATATTAACCTCTCATCAGATAGATGATTTGAAAATTTTTTTCTCCCATTTTGTAGGTTACCTTTTCATCTTGTTGATGGTTTTCTTTGCTATGCTGACATTTTTTAGTTTGATGTAGTCCTGCTTGTTTATTTTCGCCTTTTTTTTTGCCTTTGCTTTGGGCATTAAATCCAAAAAATCATTGCCAGGAATGATATCAAGAAGCTTATCCCCAATGTTGTCTTCTAAGAGTTTTGTGGTTTCAGGTCTTACGTTCAAGTCTTTAATCCAGTTTCAGTTAGTTTTTGTGTTTGGTATAAGATAGAGGTCTAGTTCCCTCCTTTCGAACGTGGCTGTCCCGTTCTCCCAACACCACTTATTGAAGATGCTGTTGTTTCCCCATTGTGTGTTCTTACCTTCTTTATCATAAAATTAAATTGACCACAAGTGCATGGGTTTATGTCTGGGCTCAAAAAGTTCTTTCTTACACCTACTTAATCCTGTTAGCCTCACCCCTGTGAGATTACAGGCAGGGATGGGCTGGGGTTTCGAGATCTTGCCTCAGCAAGTCTGCCTGAAACCCTGCCATCGCCCTCCCTAGCTGGGATGCAGCCCTACTGTGCTTGGTCTTGAAGGTTTTTCCATTGTGGCCGGCCGGGTGAGCACAACTCACCTATAATGAGCCCTGGGAGGTTGGTGCCTATTGTCCACTGTGTGGGGGGTGGGAAGGGCTCTGAAAAGTGTCACTAGAAGCAGAGGATAGCTGTGCCTGGGCCCAGGAGCTAGTTGGATACACTTGGCTGCTCAGCGGCCAAGTGGAACCCAGGCCTCTTTCCCTCTACATACTCTGACCTTCTTTCTCTACTTACTGGAGCCCCATGGCACCACCCCCGGGCTCCTGGCAGAGGTCTTGGCACTGGTCTCCTAGCCCCCACTTCAAAATGTAGCCCTTCCATGTCCCGCAGGGCAGCTGTGGCCCAGAGAACCCTCTCCCAGCTGTCAGAGCCCTGGCCACCTTATACAAAAGGGAGGCAGCTGCTGGACTGATTCAATGCGGTCAGAGATGTGTCCTCCACTCCCTCCCCACAGCCTGCCCCCACTGCCATGCTCCCTCACCTGCCGCTCACACAGGAGTCCGAAGTCTGAGCCTGAGGGATATTTTGCTTGGGTCATAATGTTATCAATTGCTAGTACAAATTAATCAGTGAGAGCATTCACCACACAGGGATGTGTGAAGAACAAATGAGGCAGGGCCCAAGACAGTCCACTGGGGCCCATACAGCCGGGGGCTTGGGGGTTGGGGTGGTGGCTCTGGGACAGAAGTCGCCAGGGTTCTCATTTCAGGGTTCTCATATCACTCCTAAGCGGCGTGAGGTAGGGAATGTCGCTCGACTTGCAGCCTGTACATTTTCATCTGTGAAAGAGAGACAGCCCTAGGCCCTCACAGGGTTGCTCCCAGCCAGTAGTAGTCTTTGAAGCAGACTTAGCTTTGTAAACTGTGAGGAACTCACAAATGTAAATTACACACAAGTCACGAAACCATCTATAAAAAACGGCTTCTCATCACGTCTCAGCCTTTTGGCTAAGATCAAGTGTATAAGCAGCTTCTTTTTTTCTCTTTAAGGGAGGGGATGTGGATGTGGGAAATCAGGTCTGGGTGGGCAGGTAGGGGATTGATGGCAGGAGGTCGCTGCCCCGGCGCCCCCAACCCTGCACGGGAAGGACCACAATGGGGGAGAAAGAAGGAAAACAAACAAAACTTCTCTTCCCAGCAGTTGCATTTGGGGCTAGGCCCAGTCAGGCCCTGGTAGGGTGGAGGCCAAGGAGCCCCCATGGATTAACGAGTCCCAGGGGCAACTGGGGATTCAGCTGTGTCAAAAACATCCATTGAATCAGGCCAGTGAGTCATCTGTTTGGTGAAATCCCCAAGGTGCAGCAGCGGCCTGGCAGCCTCCCTGGGAGACCGCAGCGGCAGTGCCCCACTGGCGAGCCTGGAAGCCTCCCGAGGCTGCGGCGGCCACGTGACTCCCAGCCACCCTGCTGCCTTTTAGAAAAATTTTTTAAAACGATAAAAACCAGGACTCATAGAAAAAAAATGGGGTGTAAAAAAGAAAATTAAAAATGATCCATAAGCCTGTCCCTGGAGACTGCCCTCATTATCTTCTTGATGTTCCCCTTTGTTCTGTGCAGGTGATGGGAGTCAGGTTAGGCAAGGCTCTGCTGAGGTAATGCATAGGCCCCAGGGGACTCCCCCTCCCCGACCAAAGCCAAGGGCCTAGTGTGTTCACCTACTTCTTGACTCCTTTTCAAGTCCTGGCTCTTAAAGGTAATTGAGACGGGAAAGCTGGAGATATTTATCACTAAGTGTGATGCTGGGTGTTGCTTTAAGTGAGGTAGTCTTTATCATGATAAGCACGTGCCACCTTGTTCTGTTTTTTTCTTTTTTCTTTTTTCCCCCAAAGACTTCATTTATTTATTTGACACACACAGAGAGAGAGAGAGAGAGAGCGCGAGCACAAGCAGGGGGAGCGGCAGGCAGAGGGAGAGGGGGAAGCAGGCTTCCCGCCCAGCAGAGATCCCGATGCGGGGTTCGATCCCAGGACGCTGGGATCATGACCTGAGCTGACGGCAGACACTCAACCCACTGAGACACTCAGGCGCTCCCCCTTGTTCTGGTTTTCAAGCTTTCTCCAGACCATCAGAACGGGGCGTTGACTGTCACCGAACACTTCTTTACCTTTACCGAGGTTCTCCCATCTTTGCCTTGTTCCATTTTTAAAAGTACAGGAAGCATGGAGCCTTCCTGTTTCGCCTGTTTTATATGCTTTATCATCCAGCTGTTTTTAACAACGTCCAAGAGAGAAAGAAAGAACGAGGTCACCAAGCCCAGATCTCAGAGCACAGATTCCGAGCGAAGAATGAGGGAGTCTTTTGAAGGAACAGACTGATGATAAGTCACTTTGGGTGGAATGAACTGCTCAATCATCCAATGGCTCAGAATCGTGGGTTCTGCCCTTGACTCTGAAAAGCAGGAGCTTTGTTTTTTTCGGGAGGCGAGCTGGCCCCGTGATCTGTGGGCTTGGCGGGGGGTGCTGGGTCCGGTGACCTGACTCAGCCCCGGGTGTCGGGGTGCCTGGTGAGGCTGCGGGGCCATCGGGGGCCCAGGAGCCTGGGTGGCTGCCGGGAGCTGAGAGGAGCCACAGCGGTGGTGGTGCTGACCCCTTCTCTCCCCAGAACTGTCTCAACAAACAGCAGCTCCTCACGGCCATCCGCCAGCTGCAGCAGGTGCTGAAGGGGCAGGAGACCCGCTTCGCTGAGGGCTTCCGCAGCATGAAGAGCCAGCTGGCGGCGCTGCACCACTCGGTGGCCAGAGCGGGTCCGGACTCCCCCCCAGGTGGGTCCGTGCATCAGTGCTGCTGGGGCCACCGGGCATGCAGGTCCTTCCCCTGTAGGTTCTCTCCCCATCACCCCGCCCCCCCCAGCCCCGGCCCACACCTGCCCCTGTCCCGGAGTAGACCCCCAGGCCTTCCCCTGCCTCGCCTCCTGTGGTGGTGGGCGGGGACACTTGTCCACCCAGGCTGGCCGGGAGCATGGCGGGAGGGCGTGAAGAGCATCTGCTGGTTCTCCTCTCCCCCATCTGACTGTCACCCAGTTCCTCTCAGACCTGTTTGTTCTAGGCTCAATAACATTCCTCCACATGTCCTTCTTCAGAACTGCTGAGAGCCATGGTTCCTGGAGCCTGAGCGGCTTTCCCCTTCCCTGTCCCCACCCAGGTAGACTTGGGTTGGTTCCTTTTTTTAAAAGATTTTATTGATTTGTCAGAGTGAGAGCACAAGCAGGGGAAGAGGCAGAGGGAGAAGCAGGCTCCCCACTTAGCAGGGAGCCCAATGCGGGACTTGATCCCACGACCCTGAGATCATGACCTGAGCCAAAGGCAGATGCTTAACCGACTGAGCCACCCAGGCATCCTTTTTTTTTTTTTTTTTTTTTTTTTTTTTTTTTTTAAGTTCATAGACTATTTTTTTCTGGCAGTTTTAAATTCCCAGCAGAACTGAATGGAAAGCCCAGAGAGTTCCCTCCCCAAACACACACACGACCTCCCCTCCACCAACGTCCCGCACCAGTGGGGCACGCCTGCCACAACCCATGAAACAACATTGGCGTCAGTTTCTCAGGCATGACAGTCAGCCCTCTGACGTGAGCCCCCCCATTGGTGGTGGTGGTGGGTGGAGGGGTTGCTGCTCAGGCCAATTCCCGTTCGGTGAGGTTCCTGTGGGTCCCTAGACTCCCTCCCAGAGGGTAGGACTCTGAGAGACAGAGGGCATTTCCCTGGTGGTCCCAGTCACAGCTTTCACTGTGAGGCCGTTGCACGGGTGACTGGATTTCTTCCACCTGGCCTCCAGGTGGCTTCTCCTCAGGGTCACAGGGGTCAGGGCGACAACCTAGGGAATATCTGATGTCATTTACTCACTTCAGACACATCTATCAAGGGCCCTCTTTGTGGTTTTTGTGGTGTGAGATGAAGTTTCCTGGGGAAGACAGTGGATTTCCTACCCCTTCAGGATCTGGTAGTAGATCTGGAGTCTCACCATCACTAAGTTGGCGGCTGCTGTTTTCCTTGCCTCCCCTGGTGCAGAGCTAGGCTGACCCACCAGTGTCCTCACACTTTCCAAGGCACCTTGAGGCCCCGGCCTTCAGGGCGGTTCGCCGCAGCCAGATTCCGAGAGGCAGGCAGGGCATGCTTCCTTTGTGCTACAGATGCAGAAACTGAGGCCAAGAGAAGTTGAGTTAGCAGCACTAGGTATTAGATCTGAATTTTTTTGTTCCTGCTAGAGGCTCAAATGCATGGAGCCTTTCTGCTTTCCCAGGATCACAGCTCCTAGGGTCCCTGGAAGCTTCCAAGAAGAACTTGCAAGAGATCCTTCATAAAACCGCCCCACCTGTGTTAGAGACCTCTGTCCGCTAGAATAGACAGACAGGTAGCTCTTATGACATTACTGATCCTCTCAGTGCCAGATTCAGGGTCTTTCTTCCCTGAACCATACGAGGTTTTTTTAAATGGCCAATTCTCTTTTTAGGTATTGCCACAGTGCCACTGCCTCTCCCATGGGCTGGACATGGAGGCTAGCAGCTGTCAGGGTTTCCACCGCAGGTCTGGGGCTGGGGGTGCTGGGCCTGTACCCGGAGTAGCCGGAAGCTTGCAGGTTGTAGGCAAATGATCTTTAACTTTTTTTTTTTTTCAAGGGCATTTGCGGGGAGTCAGAAAGAATACTTTCTAGTCCTGGAGAATTCTTGGCTTTCCTCTTTCTGGCTTCTAGGAATCACCCTCCTATTTTCCTAGTCTTTCTCTTTAGGGAACATCACACCCAATCAGCGTCAGGGCTTTACCCAGGCAGTCTCATTCCCTCCGTGTTCCCGGATCTCTAGGATCGCTTCACTGCTGAGCTCGTGCCTTATACAGTAACCTCATTCCAGAAGGTGTGGGAGCTTGCCCGTGGCCCTGGAGCCTCACCACGTCGTGCTCCTTGTGAATCAGCCAAAGGGCACATCCTTCCACTGGACAGAGGCCTATGGGTCCCACCTGAGAAGTGACTGCAGACTGATTTTTCATCAGTCTCTACCCATTTGTTAACTCCACTAACATTTACTGAGCACCTGCTGTGTGCCCAGTGCTGTTACATTTACTCAGGTTATGATTCACCTGTGAGTTGCTCCAGCAGGTAGAATTTCTTTTTGGAAGATTTTAAAGATTTTTCATTCCCCAAAGAGACACTACCCCTCCCTATAGCGCCTCCCCCACCCCCGCCACCCTGAGCATCTGAAATCCCTTTCTGAACAATAAAGTAGTTGCTATTGGAAAAGAGCTATGAAGCTATTTGCAGGGACTGAGGCCGCAGCCTGGGAGAAGCCCCACATGGGGATGTGAGCTCACAGTCGCTTCCATCTCACAAAGTGTTTATCACTGGGTGCCCTGTTGTAGGTTTACTAAAGGAAAGGGGTGTAGCGGTGGTCCCCTGGTAACCAGAGGGCACTGCGAGTACTCGGAGGGGCCAGCTCATGCCCATTGGCACAGGCCAGCCTGCCTGGGACGGGCGGGAGCCCGTCAGGGTCCAGGGCGCCTCCTGATCACTGTCTGGGCAGACGTTCCCCTCATGGTTGACGCTGAGTGATTCTCCCGTCACTCACTGCAACTCACTGCAACCGTCACACCTCTTTCCCATCTGTCTAAAACCCAAGAGCATTTTCAAAATGACACTTGGAACTTACCTTAAAGCATCGTAGGGGCACCTGGGTGGCTCAGTCGGTTTAGTGTCTGCCTTCGGCTCTGGTCATGATCTCAGGGTCCTGGGATCGAGCCCCATATCAGGCTCCCCTCTCAGGGGAGAGCCTTCTTCTCCCTCTGCCTCTGCTGCTCCTCTCACCCCAACTCCCCTCACCCCTGACCACCCACTCATGGGCTCTCTCTCACTTGTGCTCTCTCAAATAAATAAATAAAATCTTAAACAAAAAAACCAAAAAGGCATTTTAGAAGTGGCTCTGAATTGCCAACTAAACAAAATCCAAATCCAATCTGTCCCACCTTTGGGACTTTGATACAACGAATGCTGGTCGTGGGAGGCAGCCAGCTGCAAGGAGAGGAGGAGTGGGGAGGCCCTCTGTCTCCCCGCAGCCAGCAGCATGCCTTCAGGAAATCCACTCATTTCTGCCTTTGTGACACAGCCAGTGTTTCAGCCTCCCCCTCACCCGATCTGTGCTCCCAGCTCCCGCCCTGGTCCACACCACCTTCATCTCCGGCTTCCGCCTCCCCTCCTTCCTGCCTTACACCTGACACTTCACACTCAGACTGCAGCCTGCTGCTGCCGTTCCCATGGAAGGTGGCCATTTCCTGCCCTGGCTCACACCCTTGCGGGCTCCCTGATGCCTATCTGACTTCATCCCCAACTGCTTTCCAGCTAGTCTCCTCTACTGCAGCCATTGTGCTGCCCTTGACATTCCTCAGACCTGCCAGGCACACTCCCACCACAGGGCCTTTGCACCAGCTTGTTCCCTCTGCCCTTTCCAGATATCTGCAGGCTTATGCCTTCATTTCTTCAACTCTGCCCCCATGAAGCCTACCCTGACCACCACATTCAAAATGGACTCCCTCCCCTGGCGTCCCCAACACTACTCCCTACCGTATCTTCTGTATGACACTTACCATTTCTTAGCACACTCTGCCATCTGCTTATGGAGAATCTTGGTCATTGGTGGGCACCCTTGTTAGAGAGAGCTGAGTTTTGCTGAGAGCTGAGTTTTGCCATTTTGTTCAGTATCCTAAGCGCCTAATCTACTGCCTGGCACATGGTAAGCCACTCAATAAAGAAATGTTTCATTCGTTCATTTGTTCAAGAATTATTTATCAACCACTCACTGTGTGCCAGGCTTGGGGTTTGTGCTAGGGCCTCATCAGGGATGCGAGGCCAGGTGAGGTCCCTACCTTCTTGCGCTGCCTTTGGAGGGAGAACACTGACAACAAGTGTGGAAACAAATACGTCGAGAAGACAACTCCAATAATTACACATGCTAAGAAGAAAGCAAGGTTCAAGGGGGTAGAGACGGCCTGGGGAGGTTTTAGCTAAGCGAGGGGGCCAGAGAACACTCTGGGAGGTAGTAGCGATCAAGTTGAGACCTGAAGAGTGAGAAGGAGCCAGAGAGGGGACGTTCTGGGGAAAGAATATTCCAGGCCAAGAAAAGAGCATTAGCCAAGGCCTAGAGGTGGGCCTGACCCCGGCCTGTTCAGAAGGCCTAAGAAACCCAGCAGGGCTAGAGCTCCTGGGAGGCAGGAGTGGGTGGGCCAGCTGCAACTGGGGTGGGAGGGGTGTCCCAACTCTGACCCTCCCACACTGCCAGGCCCTGCACTCAACCCTCGGTGTCTCTTGAGACACCAACTCTGCTTGTACTAGTGGGCACATATCACCCATGCCCACGAGTGCTTGGAGGATTCAGTGAGTCATAGCATTAAAAATGTCCAGCCCTGGGGCTCCTGGGTGGCTCAGTTGTTAAGCATCTGCCTTTGGCTCAGGTAATGATCCCGGGGTCCTGGGGTCAAGCCCCGGGTCGGGCTCCCTGCTCTGTGGGAAACCTGCTTCTCCCTCTCCCCATCCCCCTGCTTGTGCTCCTTCTCTCACTGCATCTCTCTCTCTATCTCTCTGTATCAAATAAATACATAAAATCTTAAAAAAAAAAAAAAAAAAGCGTCCAGCCCTGTGCACAGCCTGGAGGAGGCACTTGTCACAGAAGCACATAGAGATGAGAAGCCTTGGAACTGAGAGAGATGTTAAGTGACCGTGGTCCTTTGTTTTGTCCTTGCAGTGTCCTGCCCTGCTCTGAATGCCCCCCCAGACGGCAGAAAGTTTGGAAGCAAGTACTTAGTGGATCATGAAGTCCATTTTACCTGCAACCCTGGGTTCCGGCTGGTTGGGCCCAGCAGCGTGGTGTGTCTTCCCAACGGCACCTGGAGGGGGGAGCAGCCCCACTGTAGAGGTACAGACCCTCCTTCTCTGCTGGATAAAAGGGGTCATTCCACAGGACATGTTCTGCCTGATTCCTCCACCATTCCTCGGCTGTAGAATAGTGGCCCACATGTCCACTGACTCATCTCCGGGCCAGGCCTGGACAGGCCTGCATGGGCTCTGCCAAACCCTCTCACCAATTTTGTCTTGTTTTGCATGTGGGGAAATCAAGGCATGGAGAGGTGGAGGAACTTGCCCCAAACCATCCAGCAGGGGGAGCAGGCTAAGCTGATTCACTCCCAGACACTCTGACCCCAGAGTCTGTGCTCCTAGACACCTCTCTCCGGATACTGGTGATATGATCTTCCGGACGTTCTGGGGCTGTAGTTTGCAAGGGCACTGATGACTTGTAGGGTTCAGGACATTCCCAGTGTCTTTTGTGTCTGCTCTGGGACTTGGTGTAGATAGGATCCAGGAGACACTGTGGGGATGGGGAGTGGGCATGAAAAGGTTTCTCTTTTGTCTGTGCTCGGTTGTGCTCGCTTCGGCAGCACATATACTGTCTGTGCTCGGTTCAACAGCTGTACTTTCTTGATGTGGAGGAAAATCAGACTTAGCATTCTCTACCAAAAGAGGCTTTTCAAAAGTCTGTGGTCAGAAAGTCATGGATGCCGGTCATGTTTAGAGCAGGGCTCACAGGATGGCCTGCTGGGGCAGAATGTTCATGATTTTAGCCCAAGAGTTGAAAGGGAAATGCAAATGTTACATAAATAAACATGTTGTCAAGAACGGCATAAAGAGGATTTGAGAGCATAAAGAACTTGGAAACATAACAGAACATTAGAAAATATATCATCTCAGGGCGCCTGGTCAGTTAAGCGTCCAACTCTTGATTTCAGCTCAGGTCATGATATCAGGGTTGTGAGATCAAGCCCTACACTGGGCTCCACACTGAGCATGGGGCCTGCTTAAGATTCTCTCCCTCTCCTTCTGCCCCCTGTCATCTCTAAAGACAGACTGTGTGGTTGACATGTGGAGACCCAGCAGCCAGAACCACATTCATAGATTTAGACCTCCATTCCCCATCTTCTGGGAAAAACAAAGGTTTGACGATTGATTGCAGACACCAGCTCTCAGACCTAGCTGGGAACCAGCAGACAAATATAAGCCATGTAGCTGGCAAACACACTAGGGGAAATGCCAGTATCGGATTTACCCTTGACCCTGAAAAATCTCCATCCAAGCTAATCACCTTACAGGTGACAAGCTATGGCAGCAGAGGTGGGAACACAATGGCATCTCATGGTCATTTCTTTGGGTGTCTGTATTTTTTAACTTACAGATTGAGTTATGGACCCCCACTGATTTCTTTCTCACGACACTCAGGTGCTCTGATGGCCACATCATCCTTTCTGGGGTGCCCCCTGTAGCCTACTTGGCCACGCCCCAGATCATGGCCGCCCAGATGGCAGCTAACTCCCCACCACCATAAATGGCGCCAGCAAGGTCTTCTGCTCTCCCCTCTTTGTCACCGGGGCTATCTCTCTGGGTTTGGAGTTGAGGGCAGCTGGCCGCATGCTCACTTCCTCTGAACCGAGGGCTGCCACGCTGCTCTTCAGCCGGGCTGCCCCAGCCCCTTCCCCTAGCAGTACTATGCGCACAAACACGTGTTGCCTGTGTGCCGTTCTCTGTCTTGCTCGGGTATTGTCCATGTATTCTGTCCTCAGTAGTGAGAGGCATTTACAGTGAGCACGATGTGGTTTCAGTGAAAACATGAGTTCATCAGAGGAGAGAGCTGAAAGTATGCCTTTTTAAGCAAATGAGAAAGAAACCTCAGAGGCTCGGGAACGTAGTCACAAGGAATGGCTTGACCAAAGGAACGAATAGGGGCTCGACAAGGCTAGGAACCCAAAAGGCTCCCCGCAGCCCAGCTCCATCTGAGCAGCTCACTAGGACACCCCACACCCCAGAGGATCCTGGGCCAGCCTCCCTCTGGAGCAGGCATGCTTTAGGTGTCTATTCATGCATGTGTTAGGTGTCTGTTGGCGCCTTGCCTCCCCGCCACAGGACCCCTCCATGGAAAAGAGGGTCCTATCCTATCGTGATTTGTGTGCCATGGTTTTCAAATTTCTGGGTCCTCCAGAGCCACCGAGAAAGCTTGTAAAATGCAGGCACTTAGGCTTCAAAAGACCTATTGTGTTGGGTGAGATCTTTGTAGGTGAGACTTTGGCAATCTACGTTTTCAGTGTGATTCTGACGTTAACTAATTCTGGAGAAACACCCCTCTGCTGGTTCTTTTTTTTTTTTTTTAAAGATTTTATTTATTTATTTGACAGAGAGAGAAAGAGAGAGAGATCACAAGTAGGCAGAGAGGCAGGCAGAGAGAGAGGAGGAAGCAAGCTCCCTGCTGAGCAAAGAGCCCGATGCGGGCCTTGATCCCAGGACCCTGAGATCATGACCTGAGCCGAAGGCAGAGGATTAACCCACTGAGCCACCCAGGCGCCCCCCTCTGCTGGTTCTTGGCACTGCCAGAAGGAGAAGATATTGAAAATTTTGAAGCCCTGATGCACTTTGGGCCCTCACCAATCAGAATGCTACCTGCAGCAAGCCAACAGTAGGGCTGTGTCCCGACTGAGCATGTGTCCACCCCGGCCAGATGACTTACCTGCACATTCTCACCTCCACCCCCATGGACATTTTGGGAAGGCCAGCTTAGCTCGAAGATCAGGGCACCCAGCCCCACTGGGCAGTCACCTTTCGTGAGATGTGGAGAGTGACTTTTCCTGGAGGACCAACGCCAAGTGCAGCCAGCAAGTCTCCTGGCCTTCCTCATTGTCCAACGTGGTGCACCTCCTGACTCTCACCCTTGAACTTACCACCTCCTTCCACATTTGCCATGTGTTCTTTGTTTCCCCTCCCCCTCGGCCTCCTTCCTAGCCACGTGTCCTTCTTCCCTGACCCCCCTGCCTGAGGACTGCTTGGTGCAGCCTACCCTGGACTTCGACTGGGACCACATTCACTGTCTAAACCCCAGGATAGATGGGCTCAGGGAACAAGGCTGTGGCCATTCCACACGGAGAGCTCAGATAGATATTTGTCATCTGTTTAAGTGTAAACGAAGCATGAGAGTTCACCCTAAGGTGGGCTCAAACAGCTACGGGCCCAGGACATCACCCCAGGTTCGTGGATGGTGCCTGCGTGGACACCTCTGTCCCCAGCAGGGATTTATTCAATTAATGGATGCTATCTCCAGTAAGAGCCTCAAAGGGATGCCACCCAAACCTGTCAGGAGGGAGAAGGAGAGCTTCCATGTGCTATGGGGTGACCTCCTGTAGCAATGTTAGCAGTGTGGGCAGGACATGAGCCGGGATTCATCAATCCAGTGACCTACACACACACACACGCACACGCACACACATCTCAGAGAGGCCTAGAATCTTAGCTACGCATGCCTCCGCTTCATTTTCCATATCCGCAGTCTTGTGGTCATTGTGTCATGACCAGAGAGGGAAAAGAATCTTCTTAATCACAGGGGATTCGTTTCAAGTCCCAAAATGTCAGTGCCAGTGAGAGCTCTAGCAGCAGTTCAACCCCTCACCCCATCCCCAGCCAGCTGCTCAGAAAGAAGGTGATGAACCCAACTTGGCATAAAAGGAAGTTTCACATAATCCTGCCATTCGAAAGCCCTGTGGGCAGAGGTAGGCTCCAGAGCTCCAAAATGGAAAACAGCCATTTGGCTCCCTGGATTATTTCCCTCTTCGCCTTTCTTTCTTGGAAGGGCATGTTTTGAAGAGCTGAAGCTTTCTGCACTGGGAGAACCATCGCCACAGGCCTTGTTGCTTTGACAACATTGGTAACCAAAGAAAAAACTTGAGAGAAATAAATAACTTTTTCCCTCACTCCCATGCTGGGAAAAAAGACTTGTTATTGGCAGTCATTCCCTCCTCCTCTCTTTTTGTGACCTTTATTCATTCATTCAACCAGTTTTCATTGAGCACCAGCCATGCACAAAAGATAATGCCAGGTGCTGGAGATTCACGCCAAATCTACGAGGCACTGCCCAACCTCGTGGGGCTCACCTGCTAAGATGGAAACAAGCAAAACAGACAGGCAAATGCACAAGTAAAGAAATAGGTGTTTGGGATCTGTGCCTCGAAGGGATCTAAGCAGGGGCTGAGAATCTATACGGTGGGGGCAGGAACGTGGGAGGGCCTCTCTGAGGCGGTCATGGGGATGCAGAGATGTGGAAGGACTTGCGGGGTCAAGTCCCATGATGACCTGGGTGGGGTGTGTGATGGGAAAGATGCTGTCCCAGGAAGGGGAGTAACACATGCAGAGGCCCTAAGGAAGGGAAAAATTTGGCATGCTTGTGGAAACAAAAAGAGAAAGCATAGAGCCTTCCTGCTGGAGCAGGTGTGAGCTAAGCCTGACCCAGGAGAGGTGGGGAGACACACAGGCCAGCTCTCGCAGCCTCGGAGGCCGGGTGGGAGGCGGGATTGTAGTTGGAGCACAACAAACAGGTGTGTGGAGAGAGGTGTAGTAATTGGACGTGTTTGTTACTGCTGTGTGGAAAGTGCACTGGAGGGGACGGGAAAGGAGCTGGGAAACCACTTGGGGGCTACAGAAGTTCAGCGGAGAGAGATGGCAGAGGAGAGTGAAAGCAAACCTAGAGACAGAACGGATGGAATTTGCCGTCATCCCATGTGGGCCGTCTGCATGGAAGAGAAGTCAGGGTTCCCTGACTCCGCTTGAATGTTGGGGTGGATGGTGTCATTTATAGAGCCCGTAAAGACTAAGCAACGAGTGTAGGTTTGCTTTCAAGCAAGCTGTGTGAGGGCGGTTGACCAGAACTCCATTTTGGACACATTAAGTTAAAACGTCTGTAGGACATCATAACAGAGCCCCATTAATCCCACCCATGGAGAGCAACGAGCAGAACACCATGTTACCAGTCCCAGTGAGGACTCTGGGCACTTCTGCCCACGGCATCTTAGTCCTGGAGTTACCCAGGAAAACATAGCATGGTCAGACACTGGATGGAACCCTTGGCTCACGGAGGGAAGAGACAGAGCAAGGTCAGCCTCAGCAGTGGGGGCCGGTTAGGGGGGGCAGCAGCTGACACAGGGCAATTCCTGGGTGGGGGGACCCCTTGTGCTGCAGGGAAGGACACTCCAGCCCCTTCTCATGGGTCTGAAAGATTGAAAGCTGAGGGTCATTGACATCCACACATGAGCAGAACAGAAGAACGCTCGTGGAGCATGAATCAGGGTCAGGAGACCGCCCCTTCCCACAGGAGGGGGTAAGCCCTGCACAGGCGGCGCGGGTTCTTGGCCTCATGTCAAGGCAGCGGTCCAGGCCCAAGGCCGTTCTTCTCCAACCCAGTAGGGCTCCTCAGACTCCAGGCCTGAGACTGCCTTTCCCAACAGAGAAATCAGGTGGACAGTGGGAGGATGGGAGAGACACCCACACTTGGGAGTTACTAGCCTACTGACAGGACTGAAATCCATGTAAGAGCAGCGGTGAGGAGAGAGGAGAGACAGAAAACAAGTGGCCCAACCTGAAGGGCACAGAGAGGTCAGATGGGAAGGGAGGATGTGGGAGACGAGGGGCCCTCAGAGGCTGGAGCCCCCCGGAAACTGGAAAAGCAGGGCCGTGACTCTGGATGGGGCTCGGAAGGGCATTTTGCATACGAGGCCCTTCCTCAGAGAACTTGAAAAAAGAATTTGAGTAGAAAGAGCTTCCTCTGCTAGTCTCTTAGTAGTTACTGAGGGACTGGCTGGCTAACTCGCTGAATGATCGGATGAATGCATGAGCGATTATGTTTAAGAAACTGAATTTCCTTCCAGACTTCTCTCTGGGCATCCGTGTATAGATCTTACCGCAAGGAAATCTTCATTAACGCTTCCTTCTAAACATAACCTTTAATGATTATGAAGCACGTGCTCCTAAGAGCTATTCTACACTTAAAAAAAAAAAAAGATTTTATTTATTAGAGAGAGAGAGAGTGCACAACTGGGGTGGGGAGGGGCAGAGAGAGAGGGAGAAGCAGGCTCCCTGCTGAACAAGGAGCCCGATTTGGGACTCGATCCCAGGACCCTGGGTTCACGACCTGAGCCGAAGACAGACGCTTAACCAACTGAGCCACCTGAGTGTCCCCAAGGCTATTCTACATTTTACTGAACTATCCCTTTGTTGTGTCCAGGTTTTCGCAATCATAAATAATGCCAAGACAAGCAATCTTAAAACACTGTTCACTATGGACAATTTCAAATGTGCAAAAGTAAAGGAGTATAACGATCCTCACATACTCAAATATAGCAAATTCCTTATTATCTATATATCTAGTCAGGGTATAAATTCCTCCAGCTGTCTCACATGGTTTTAACACTTCAGTTAAGCCAGGATCCAAGCAAGTGTCACACATTACAATTGGCTAATATGTCTTTTTTTTTTTTTTTTAAGTTTGCGGGTTTTTTTTTTTAAAGATTTTATTTATTTATTTGACAGAGAGAGACACGGCGAGAGAGGGTATACAAGCAGGGAGAGTAGGAGAGGGAGAAGCAGGCTTCCCACTGAGCAGAGAGCCCAATGCCGGTTTCGATCCCAGGACCCTGAGATCATGACCTGAGACGAAGGCAGAGGCTTAACCTACTGAGCCACCCATGTGCCCCTAGTTTGTGTAGTTTTTTTTTTTTTTTAATTTTAATTTTATTTCTATTAGAGAGGGGGGAAGGGGCAGAGGGAGAGAGAGACTCTTAAGCAGGTTCCATGCCCAACACAGACCCAGACTTGGGGCTTGATCCCACAACCCTGAGATCACGATCTGAACCAAAATCGAGTCAGAGGCTTAAACGGACCAAGCCACCCAAGTTCCAGTCTCTTATGCCTTTATTATAAAAGTCTATACAGTCTCCTCCTCCTCATCCTTCCTCCCACCACCCCACCTCAATCCTTTGCGGTTTATTTATTGAAGAAAATGGTTTGTTTCCCACAGCCGTGATTTTGCTCACCGCATCCCTGAGGGGTCACTGAGTGCGATCTTCTGATCTCTTTCTTTCTTCTTCTTCCAGTTTCATTGACATGTAAATGACATCCAGCACTGTGTTAAGTTTAAAGCGTGCAGCATAATGACCTGACCTCCGTTTATTGTGAAATGATGACCAGGCCAAGTTTAGTTCACGTCCATCCTCTTATACAGACGTACCAAAAGAAAAAGAAAGGAAATGGTTTCTCCCCGGCGAGGAGAACTCTGAGGATCTACTCTCTTAACAACTTCCCTAGATACCAACCCATCAGTGTTAGCCACAGTCCCCATGCTGCACGCCATGTCCCTAGTACTCACTTACCGTATAACTGGAAGTTTGGACCTTTCTGGTCTCTGAATTTCTTATAAACTGGTAGCTAACTCCAGAGGCTTGATCAGATCCAAGGGAGATTTTTGTTTCATTTGGGCCAGATGGCGGTAGACACCGCTGCCAGGAAGCCCTCCTTGTGATGCTGTGGGGAGACTACTGCTGTTCCCATACGGACATCTCTCTAGCCTATTCCTCCAGAGGGACTGGGAGCAATTCCCTGAGTTCTTGCCCTTTCAGAAAATGGGTCACCTCCCCACCAGACGCCAGTTTGGTTGGACACCAACTCCCTGCCTCACATCTTTTTTCCCTGAGTACGTGAAATATGTCTCCATGTCTTCTGTTGCAGCTGATCCTGCTTGTTGCCATCATCAGGATCTCGGTCTTTTTGCCTGGATCCCCAAAGGATTTTTTTTTTTCCTTTTTCTTTGAAATCTAATCATCTTATTAGGATCCGCTCCAGTTCAGGCTTTCCTTGAGCCAGTGTTCTCAAGGGTGGGCCACAGCTTTTCAATAGGAAGTCTCAGCTGCTGGAGCGCATGCTCCTGGCCCCTAGGAACTCTCGAGACTTTCCAGGACAAAGTCTGGTATTGAGGAGATTCTAATGGGAGGAAGATCCAAATGGAGCCCAGGGAAGAAATTTGAAGCAAGTGCAAGAGACAGCCCAGGGGAAAGCAGGAGAGGAGCACAAAGGGGGCCGATGTGGGGAAATCCTGAGCTGCACTAAAAACAGCCATGTCGGGAAACTGGACCGGCCATCGAGGAAAACCGGTTTCCCCCAAATGGGAGGAACAGAAAGGGACTTCTGTCAAATCCCATACAAACTCTTATAAGAAAAAAAAAAAAAGAATAAAAAGTCTCTACAGACAATGAGGAAATGCCAGAAAATGACCATGAAACAGATGAAAAACTATTACCTAATATTTCCAAACAAGCAGAAAGAAATTTGGAAAAGATAAAAACTATGAAAGGACAGCATAAATAAAAATTAGAAAGCCTCAGCGATGAGGTGATTGGAGAAATGGAAAATCTGAAACGAGATGACAGAACACAGGAAAGGATTAGAACTAAAAGGGAAAAAAAGCAGATTGTCCATGTGAAACACGCAGCTCAGCTCCCGGGAGACAGTAAGCGCTCACTGAACAGCAGATTAAAACAGAATCATCCGCCACGCTTTCGGTTCGGCGGCCTCTCCTCAGCCTCCGCCCCCTTTACAGCTCTGAAGTCACTCCACACTTAGCTAAATCCCACAGCCTGGGACAGACGTGAGGGTGACGACAACTGGACTTCAGTCAGGACGCAGATGGGGCACCAGGACTGTGCATCGGGCCATGGAATGGCTGCCTCTCACCGGGCACCAAGATAAGAGTCTGTGGGGAGCCTGTCTAGAGACAAAAATCCTGGGCAACAAGATCCAGTCAGGGAGATAGAGCCCAAGGTCCTGGGACACCTGTGCATTTCTCTGTAGAGCAAGTGACACCCCCCAAAGCACCCCTTCCCACCCCCCTCCACCCCCCATAGAGCCAGGCCCAGTCCCTTCCACTGGAAGCCCAGCAGGGAGAGACAATGGTGCCGCTCCCACTGGGGCCAGACTGAAAGCTACTTGTGTTCAACCTCTTTGGCTCTCGGCTCACCACGTCATGGCCTCGTGGTCTGCCCACTCTCAGACTCTGCTGGTGAGCGATGGTGGGGCTGGACAACGGGCAGAAACGGGAATTCCATGCTCCGTGGCATTTGGGTACGGTGTCATTCCAGACACATTCCTGGAAACCGGTCATCTGAGAACAGAACGGATGGGGAGAGCACAACCAGGCTGAGGTTACTGAGAAGCTGAAAAGGCTCCTTCCCCAGGGATAAGCAGCATTTGGACGGTCTGGGTCCTTTTCCTGACTAACAGAAACCATACAACAGTCTATATAGCATCCCGGCGCTGAGGACGCCGAAGTCCCTGCCAACCCACCCACAGCAAGGCTGCTGTTCTCATCAGAAGCAAAGCACCTTTCTTCCTCGTGATAGATACAGCAGGAAAGGATGCTCCTATGCCAGCAAGGAGAGGCTTCCAGCTTCCTTTCCCAAGATGCTGTGGTCAAGTCAGTGAACCGACAGTCTTCTCTCTTTGGTAGAAAGGGCCTGTGCTCTGTGCATTAAGGCTGGGCCTGGAAAAAAAAAAAAAAAAAGCTTAAGGATTCATAACAAGCAGATGTGGTCTGAGGGTTTAAAAAAATTTTTTTTCTCTAATTAGAAAATTTATCGTGGAAAAGTTCTGCTGCAGAAAAACAGAAGAGTACAAAAACGTGTAAATAAAGAAAAATTGCCTGGAATCCTACCACACAGAAAGAAACCTATTAAATTTTTAAATATATACTCTCTTTCTATATATAGCTTTCCCACAGGACTGCCACGTGTACGAGCAAGGACTATTTCCCTTTTCCACCATTCAGGAAATGTCCAAGTCAAAAGAAAGACTTCCTTGGGTACGCAGGAAATGAGCACAGGAGGGCTACTGGGTAGGAACTTGGAGAGACTTTGTTTTCCCCTTCTCTGGAAACTGTGATGGACCATCATCTCTCCTTCTTATAGCTCCCCTGAATTGGGTTCTTATTCAAAAGGTGTTCCTCCTGGAGTGCCCGGGTGGCTCGGTCGGTTCAGGTCCAACTCCTGATTTCAGCTCCAGTCATGACCTCAGGGTCTTAGGAGCGAGCCCCACATCAGGCTCTGCCCTGGGCGTGGAGTCTTTTGGGGATTCTCTCTCTTCCTCTCCCTCTGCCCCTCCCCCGGCTGTGCTCTAAATAAATAAATAAAATCTTAAAAAAAATAAAAATGAAAAGGTGTTCTTCCTGGGTGCCGGCTGCTAAGGGCAGAGTTGTGGGGGACAGTCTGGTTTGACTCAAAGAAATTGTGGGCACATGGGGCAGCCTACCCTATAAATTAGGGAATGGGACCTCCGGGGGAGCATGGCTGGATGACAGGCCAGCTCCTGCAGGCAGAGCTCCAGGTGAGAGCACAGTGTGTGCCAGAGGCTCCATGGCTTGCGGAATGGTGGGTGGACTGCGGCTCAGTGCCATCAGCCCCCCCCTCCCCCCCCCAGCTCTTGCGGCTCGGGGCAGTGGCAAGGGCCAAGCAAGCGAGTAGAAGCCAAAGTCATCCTGCTGTGTAAAGAAAGGCAACTCAGCTTCGGTTTGGGTTCGTTTTAGAATCAGAACTCACCTATTTGTATCCGGAAATGATTTCTTTTCCTAGACATCAGCGAATGCTCCAGCCAGCCTTGTCAGAATGGAGGGACCTGTGTAGAAGGAGTCAACCAGTACAAATGCATGTGTCCTCCGGGGAGGACTGGGAGCCGCTGTCAGCACCTGGCCCAGACAGGTAGGTGGCTGCCGTGGGGCTGGGTGAGGACGTTCTGCTGCCGAGAGAGGAGCTCCCTGGTCGTGGGTCACCAAATGCAGACGTGGCAGGAGCTCAGTTCCCTGCCTGGAGAGAGGGCTTTTTGACCCTTGATCCCTCCGGTTCCCCGAGGTGGTTATCTGGGATGGAATTTGGCCCTTTTGTGTAACCAGTGTTTTGATGCTTTTTATGGAAGAAAATGCAGGTAGAGGGATTGACCCCCCCAGTGTGGAAGTTCCCCAGACTGGTAAGTCGGCCCGAGAGGCTTCCTTGTTCCACCTTCACTTGGTCCGCAGCTTCTCTGCGGATCAGCAGAATGGCTCTTCCTTTCCAATGCTCGCATCACACTCTGCAAAGTCAGTAGTTACTGATACAAGCCCCAGTACCCGCAGAACTGTGCAACTAGACATTTGACTGGTGGTGAGCTTATTCAAAAAAAATTTTTTTTAAATTTTTGTTATTTATTTGAGAGAGAGAGAGAGCATGAGTGGGCAGAGGGAGAAACAGCTTCCTGCTAAGCGGGGATCCTGATGCAGGGCTCGATCCTACCAACCTGAGATCAGGGCCTGGGCCAAGGGCGGATGGTTAACTGACTGAGCCACGCAGGCGCCCCTGGTGGTCAGTTTATTATCCACATCTCGAGCCCCAATACAGCCCTAGCCAGAAGGTCTAGAGGGCACAAAGTGGCTGTTTTCGCAGAGAGCTAGACAGTCTGATAAGCAGTCTGTGAAGGTTCCCACACTCTGCTGTAACTAGCGCTTCCTATATAAAAAAGACAGATCCTAAAGACGTCCTCTTTCCTTGCCAGAAAACCCTGGAGTGTCCCGTCTGGTCGTCTGGATTTCTCTGTGTAATCTCCGTGTGGGAAGAGGGATCAGGGGTTAACAGCCCGATGCAGAGAGTAGGGGCTCTGTCAGTACTTGCTGTTCTTGCGCCAGCCCCAATCCAAGGCCAGTTTGCACCGCTGCCCCCAGAGATCTGCTGCTGAACTGTCTCGGTTCCGTTCAGCTGAGTCAGCCTTGCTGGGAGCTCTCTCAGAATGCAGCTCCCTGCCGCCCCCCACCCCCGGCGAGGAGGGCTGCTCTCTGTGGCCTCTCTGTGGCCTTCTTGACAGCTCCACTGCCTCGCCTTCTACCTACAAACAGAAAGGAACAAGACATGGGCCCTCCTTCAACCCAAATGAGCTGGTACTGGACCCTGAACGTTCCAAACCCTCCGTGTCAGGGTTTCTGCTGTCAGGACCTAGGCATCTGCTCCTCGGGTCCAGGGGGCACTTTACATATCAAGTATCCCCACAACAAGAACCTCCCCAGGGGCACAGGGAGTGAGCAGGTGCAGCTGAGGCCAGCTGATGTCCTCATGGTCTCTATGATCAACCCTGCCAAGTCCTGGCTTCTTGCTCACCTGGTCCCCCAGCCTGGAGCTTTCCTTCCCATCAGCTCTGCCCGGGTCTGCCCAGCTCGAAGGGGGAGCCTCTCTCGGAATCCTTTTTTAAATCCATTCACCTTTATCACCCCTGCCATTGTAGTGGAATATACATAACATAAAATTTACCATTCTAACCATTTTAAGGGTACAAGCCAGAGGCATTAAGTACATTTACACTGTTGTGCAACCGTCCGTCCGCCTCCACTTTTTCATCTTGCAAAACTGAAACTCTGCCCTTGAAACAGTAATTCCCCATTTCCTCCTTCCCCGCCCCCCCCCCACCCGCCCACAACCATTCTGCTTTCCCACTCTATGAATTTGGCTACTCTGAGAACCTCGCCTAGGTGGAATCACACAGTGTCTCCTCGGGTGTCCTCTTCTGAGTCATTACTTTCGCCACCAGTTCCTCTACCATCTCCCCTAAACGTATGAGAGCCCTAAATACTTTGAAAACTTTGAAAAGCTCATTAATTTCTTTTTCGTATTAGAAAATTAATGTTCCTAGGGCACCTGGGTGGCTCAGTGGGTTGCCCGTCTGACTTTAGCTCAGGTCATGATCTCAGGGTCTTGGGTTCGAGCCCGACATCCAGCTCAGCGTTCAGAGGGGAGTCTGTCCCTCCACCTCCGTCCTCACTGGTGTGCACAGGCTCGTGCGCTCTCTCTCTCTCTCAACTAAATATATAAAATCTTAAAAAAAAAAAATCAATGTTCCTGGTTTAAAGACAAAAAGCTTGGATACTTTAGAAAAGTATAAAAATTACAATAGGGATGCCTGGGTGGCTCAGTCAGTTAAGTGTCTGCCTTTGGCTCAGGTGATGATCTCAGGGTCCTGGGATCCAACACTGCAAAGGACGCCCTGCCCAGAGGGGAGTCGGCTTCTCACTCTCCCACGTCCCTTACCTCCTGTAGGGCTCTTTCTCTCAAATAAATATTTTTTTAAATTACAATAATAAAAAATACCCCTTCCCACCCCCCACCCCCCGCAGTGTATTACATTCCATAGTTTCAAGCTCCAGGGATCCCTGTTAAGCCTTTTGAAGGGAAAACGTGGACTGAACACGCCCGCAGCCCTGCTGGGGGCAGTCGCGCGGTCCGCGGGGTCCTGCAAAGTGCTCTGGGGCTGCGCTCCCCCTGCTCCGGCCCCTCTGGGCGGCCTTGAGCGACCGGGTTTCTGGCGACTTACTTGTCTTTCCTTCCCTACTCCAGAGTAAGCTCTGAGAAGGGGCCCGCGCCCCCGTCTTGTTCTCCACCCGGCCCCTGCCCGAGGTCGGGCCCGCGGCAGGGCGGCAAGGCGGCAGGGCCGGGCACTGAGGGTGTCTTCTCCCCGCAGCGGCCCCCGACGACACCGTAGCCGGCGACCCCGCCTTCAGCCGCGCACCGCGCTGTGCGCAGGTGGAGCGGACGCAGCACTGCAGCTGCGAGGCCGGGTTCCACCTGAGCGGCACCGCGGCCGGCGACAGCGTCTGCCAGGGTAGGCCCCCCCGGGCTCTGTCGGGGGCGGCGGGGGGTGGGGCAGGGGAGGACCCAGGAGAGGACAGGGCTCCCACTCGCCTCCCTCCTGCTACCGGCGCACCAGCGAGCGGGCGGGGGTGGCGGGCAAAGTCTCAGAAAGCCCCGCCCACGTCGCATGCTAGGTAAGTGTCACCCTAACAGTTGCTGAGACTTGGACATCGGAGGCGATCCTAAGAAATCAAGATCGTGGAGAAAGCAGTCAGGGGTGCCCAGGCTGGCCCCCACAGTGCAGTGCCAACCATGCACAACCACCTAGAAGAGGCTGGAGCCCCCCTCTCCCCTCCACCCGGCTGCAGTCACACAGGGGTGGGTGGCAGACAGGAGCTTGAGTCTTTGGGCTGGTTAAGCAGGCCCCCTGCGCTGTGCGGGGCTCCGGGACTCCATTCCCTGGCCCCCCTCCTCCACTTAGGTTTAGGGACCCAGCCAACTTTAGCTAACCTCCCCTGGTTACCAAAGTGCCTTCTGAGAACAGCTCAAACCAAGGGGGCCCAGACTGGAGAATTGCCCAACTGGTGGAACTGCCTCATTTTACAGCAGCAGAAATGAGACCCTCTTCCTCTAACCCCAAAGATGAGGCCAGTTCAGGTGGGGCTGGGTCCAGGCCGGTAGTCCAGGCTGCCCGCCTGATGTGGCAGCCTCTACAGGGTTCTCTGTTAGTCTTCAGCCTCTGACAAAGGAACCCATCTAGGAGCTAACATGGACCTCTCAGCCCTCCCCACAGCTTTCTGGGCCCTTGGCTATGGAGGAGTGGGAGCATGCTTGTTCTTCTTCTGGGCGTTCTGCTGGGAATAGGGTTTGCCTAGCCCCCCCACCCAGGCCCAGCCACTTAGCCACAGTGGCCATTGCCTCCAGGAGCTGTGGCATAGCCAACCTGGGTCATGGTTGGTGGATGTCCACCACAAGGCTCCTGGTCATACTGGGCACTTCTGTCCCCAGATGTGAATGAATGCGAGCTCTACAGGCAGGAAGGACGCCCCCGGCTCTGCATGCACACCTGCGTGAATACCCCAGGCTCCTACCGCTGTGCCTGCCCCAGCGGGTACCGGACACTGGCTGATGGGAAGAGCTGTGAGGGTGAGTGACGCTGCTGCAGAGGCAGGGGGCTGCAGGGCTCGAGAGAGAGCCTGGCTGGTCCCAGACAGCAGGGAGAAGGAGCAGAAGAGAAGGCAGAGGGCTCCTCCGTGGGCCCAGGTAGAATGTGAGAAAAGAGGTGGCTCCCCGGTGACGTCCTAGTGGGATTCTGCTGCGAGGGTCAGAGGAGTGGGTAACCTGGGACCGTAGAAGACACCTCCATCCGTCCATACAGCCCTCCCTTTATCCCTCCGTCCATCCATTCATCTTCCCAACCATCCATCCCTCTCTCCCCGCTTCCATCCCTCCCTCCCTCCATCCATCCCTCTATCCAGCCACCCATCCCTCCCTCCCTCCATCCCATAAGTATTCAAGAAGGCCCAGGTAGAACTGTGCAGATTGGGAAGAAACAGCCTCCAGCTGGGGCGAAGGTGGCAGCAGACTTCATTCAAAGGAGAGAGAGGACATCTGCATTTGGGGTGGGGTGAGGCTGAGGAGAAAGTCTTTCCAGAAGACTTGACTCTTAAAGGGCCTGAAAATAGACCTTGAGGGAAGACTCCAGGGCCCTGAGGCTAAGGAGGAGGCAGCTCGGAGAGAAGCTTCCTGACCTGGGACTGGTCAATCTCCTATGCTTCTCTGTCACCTGTCTACCCCGTGGAAGCACAGGATCCCGGGGAGGGGAGCTCCCCAGCATGGTTTTGCAGCCCTTCCACGAGGTCTGGATTTCAAATAGTGAACGATGACAGGGTTTCCCATTTAAAAAATAAGTACTGGGTATTGAGAAAGCCCACCACACTCCAGCGCCTGTCTGGGTTTTTCACGTGGTCCTGTGACAGAAAGGGATGTCAGGGGATCTTCACTCTTCCTGGCTGTCCCTTATTTCAGATGTCGATGAGTGTGTGAGCCCGCAGCTCGTGTGTCCCCGGGGGACCATGTGCATCAACACCGGTGGAGGCTTCCAGTGCGTCAGCCCGGAGTGCCCCGAAGGCAGTGGCAACGTGAGCTACGTGAAGACCTCTCCGTTGTGAGTAGAGCTGGGGGCGCTCACGGCTGGGTGATGACGTCCCTCACCCCGGCCTCCCGGGGGGCTGGGGGAGATTCGGAGGTTCTTAGGAGAAGATACAGTCAGATCCAAGGAAAGATGGAAGGCAGGGAGCTGGGAGTCTGGCTTCTCTGAGCTTCCATTTCCCTTTGGTGGTTGCATTTAACGCATTGCTGCACGGTGCGGTAGGAACTCAGTCTACCCTGCTAGGAGTTCCTGTTCCAGGTGTTCCTCTGCTGACGGGGAGGATGATGGGATTCCAGCCATGCAGGTGCAGGGGTGGGGCGACACTGGCCGCAAGGGCACTGTGGTGACTGGGAGGCAGGTACATATTACAGGTTTGGGAGAGGATCATCTTCTCAGGCTCTCGTGCCCACTAACTGGTCGGTTCCAGTCACACTGCACGCCCCATATACTTTGTATTATATTGATCGACTTTTCCACTGGTTTAGGTTTGATTTCTGGTAACCTCAGCACCTGATGGTTTGTGGTGGTTGTTTTCGAAAGGTGGGAGACAGGCCTTTCAGGAGAGTAACGATAACTATCACAAAGTACATGTATTTTCTTCTGAAAAAGAGATCACAAGAGCCTTAGCATTGTCTTTAGGATGAGTTAACTTCCCAAGCTCAGATACCTGAATTGCTTTTTGAGCTATGGCAGAGTAGAAGCATCAAGAAAGTCAGTGGCCAAAGTCACTCAATGAAGGGACTCCACGTCATAGCCTCTGGGGACATCCATGATTATCGGCCAGATGTGATACTCAACCTACATAACTGTGATTATATGAGCCACGAGATATGCTAAATTGTATCTGTGTGTTGAATAAGGTAGAGAAATACCAGAAGCACTTCCACAAGATCTTGATTCCAAATGGTTAAGAAAGACAGGGTTTCCTCTGTAAGAATCAGCGCTGGGTGTTTGCAAAGTTCACCTCGCACTGAGCACTGCATTCCAAGGTGTTGGCCGCTACCTGCTGGGGGTCCCGCCATTACGGACAGAGGTCTTGGCACGGGCAGAAGGGGCACCTGCTTTATCTTCCCAGCTTCACTTGTCTGTAAAACCCCCATTAACAGCATGTATAAATACATGTGTACATGTGTACATATACAAGTGGGTCAGGGGAGCACCTCTTGCCGGGCCACACCTGCCACCTGCCACCCTCTGAGCCTCTGTGCTGAGGGGCTGTGGCTGGGAAAGGTCACTCTGGAGGCCTCTGCAGGAAGGCAGTGGGGCAGACAAGCCAGGTCAGGGCAGCCCCTCCGAGTCTCCCCAAGGCTGACTCCTTCCCTTTTGGCCT
This sequence comes from Martes martes, assembly GCF_963455335.1. Taxonomy (NCBI): domain Eukaryota; kingdom Metazoa; phylum Chordata; class Mammalia; order Carnivora; family Mustelidae; genus Martes; species Martes martes. Next base: position 102,657,940 of record NC_137896.1, on the reverse strand, counting down.
CTCCGTTCCAGCCAGTGTGAGCGAAACCCCTGCCCCATGGATAGCCGACCCTGCCGCCACTTGCCCAAGACCATCTCCTTCCATTACCTCTCTCTGCCCTCCAACCTAAAGACACCCATCACGCTCTTCCGCATGGCCACGGCCTCGGCCCCCGGCCGACCTGGACCCAACAGCCTGCGCTTTGGGATCGTGGGCGGGAACAGCCGGGGCCACTTCGTGATGCAGCGCTCAGACCGGCAGACGGGGGAGCTGATCCTGGTCCAGACCCTGGAGGGGCCGCAGACGCTAGAGGTGGATGTTGACATGTCGGAATACCTGGACCGCTCTTTCCAAGCCAACCACGTGTCCAAGGTCACCATCTTTGTGTCCTCTTACGACTTCTAAGTCAGCCGGGGCAGGGGTGGGGGGGTCACTGCAGTACGGAGACCTGGGCTCCTTTCGCTTCCTCAGAGACCCTGCTGTGGGCCCCGACTGCGACAGCTGTCTCTCCCTGTCCTGCCTTGTCCTCGCCCACCCGCCTCCCTGCCCGTGCCCCGCCCCCCCCGCCCTGGCTTCTCGGGCAGTGCCACACACTCTTCCGGGGAGCGGCAGGGAAGGGCAGCTACGGGACCCATGCTGCTGCCATGATGGTTTTTTTCTTTTTTGTTTTTCTGCTTTAAGCTCTTCCTGTAGGTTATGCACTAACTTTCTCAAGTCTTTACAGAGAAGTGGGCAGTTTTAAAAAATGCTGGCTGAATGGCATTGGGAGTTTGAACTGGCGGGGGAGGGACTATGTCTGTGTTACGGTATGTGTCTGAGAGGCCTGTCAGTCCTCTGTATGGTTAGAGTCACGCCACATTATGAAGCGGTTCTAGCGTGCTGAGGACCAGTCTTGCCCCGCTCGTGCGGCATGGGGAGTGGGTCTTCTGCCACAGCCCAGCACAGTGCTCTTGTCTGCATTCCTTCTGTGACACGCTGGCCAGCCTTCTCATCAGAAAGCCATGGCAGGGCCTGGAATCCCCACACTGATTCTTCTAGACCAAGGAAACAACATTAAAGCCTAAGTTCTGCTGGAATGAATTCCCCTTTGAGAAATCGTATCTTAGAACGTGACATGGTCTCGCAACTGAAGAAATAAAGTCTGTTGCTCCTCCATGCCTGCCTGGCCTGTCCCAGCACATGAGTTAGCTCAGGACCTTCTAGGAAGGGATACCTGGCTCTCTTCTGATCTAGGCGGGACCCACTGAGATAAATGCACGAAAAAGAAACCATGGAGGCGACCTTGGGATTGAGCCAACAATAGAAACTTGGCTGGGCCAAATGGGAGATTGGTAAAGCCACACGTGGCTGTAATGAGCTTAAGAAAAGGCTTGAATTTACATTGATTTCGGGGCCTCCTACTCCTGATGTAGGAGCCAAGGGGCAGTGCCTTCCAGCTGACTGAGGAAGGCAAGCACTGGCTGGGATAGGGGGCGGGGAGGGGGGGTGGAGGAGACTGTTCATGTTAAAGCTTAAGAGCCAGATAAACTGGAAGGAGATTTCAGTATCCAAATACATGCTAATCTAGGTGACGTTTCATCAGACATTTTATTTTTAAATTCCCTATATTTGTCTTGGTATGAGATGGAGCCAGAGGAAGTGTGTCACCCGTTTAGTGATCAAGCCATATACCAAGACGGTTTCCAGGAAAAACCTATCCCCTATCCTTGTCTTATTTTTTTCAGAGTGAGACACAGTCAAGAGCTGCTTTTAACATGTTTCTTCTCCTGTAGCTTGGCTGCAGTCTCTCCCAACAACAGAATGAGGGTCTGCAAATCTGCCTCAATGGGTTGTTACAAGATTATCGTCAAACTATTAGCCACAGCCTTGCATTTTCAAGCAGTGCTGTGACTCAGGTTAGAAGCCCGCGTGCCATCCGGTCCCCTGTGCAGAACGTGAGGGAGGGCAGTCCAAGGGCATGGCCGTGACCCTGAAAGTACAGTGTTACAGTGGTACATTCTTCCTGCTGGGAACAGGACTGATTCCAAAGGGCAAGCCTCTCACCTCCCAGCAGGCAAGGAGTGACTTGGGGAGCAACAGAGCACATGCCCCACCTAGACTGGTGTCTGAGGATAACTGGGATGCCAGGCAGGCCCAGTCTAAACCAGTGGTTTACATCACCAAGACCTGCCTTCATCAAAGCTGCCTCCTGTTGATGAAATCCGACATCCAGCCCAGTCCCTGCAGCACCAAAATATCAATGCCTGGTGGCGTGGGACGCCCTCTTGTGGATGATGCCTGGGCCCTTCCTCCATGGGCAGTACCCTGTGTCTGCTCTCTCTCCGCCACTCACTTTCCCCTGGGGAAACCAACTTCTCCCCTGTCCTTTCCTAGCTGCAGTGTGCACTAGGCCAGAGGAGGGAGGAGTTAACAAAGAGTAGCCAGGAGTTGTACCCCTTTCCAGGTAAGAAGAGAGCTTCCTATCATTGGCAGGGGGCATGTAAAACTCGTTATCAGGCATAGTTACAAACATGTACAGAAGTAGAGAGAATTGTATGGTGACTCCCACGTCCAAACCACCAGCTTCAACAACTAACACACAGCCAACCTTCCCCCACCTCTTCTCTCACCCCAGCCGGTGATGATTCTGAAGCAGATCCTGGACATCATATCATCTCAACACTAGACATTTCTACGTGTATCTCTAAACCACAAGGACTTCAGAAAAAGCTTCACCTCCATACCAATCACACTTAAAAAATTAGCAATAATTCGGGGTGCCTGGGTGGCTCAGTTGGTTGAGCGGCTGCCTTCAGCTCAGGTCATGATCCCAGAGTCCAGGGATCGAGTCCCGTATCAGGCTCCCAACTCCATGGGGAATCTGCTTCTCTCTCTGACCCAACCCCCTTCTCATGCTCTCTCTCTCATTCTCTCTCTCAAATAAATAAAATCTTTTTAAAAATTAGCAATAATTCCTTAATACAGTCAACGACTCAGTCATTGTTCAAACTTCTGAGTAGCTCAAGAGTTTTTGTTTGTTCGAGTTAGGTCCATGCTCTGTAATTTGTGGTCATGCCTCTTGAGTCTCCTTTAAATGTAGCATCGACTCTCACCCGTTAGTACATACTGGGATCACCCGGAGGCCTGTTAGAGATCAGTACTGGATGGTGTATCCTGGAGAATTTCTCACAGCCTGGGTCTTCCTGGGTGCGTCTCTGCAGTGTCTTTTAACATGTTCCTCTGTCCCACTTCTTACACATCAGTAGTTGTATCGAGAGATTTAGTCAGAGTCCAGTTGTGTTTATTTGTCCAAGACTACTTTATTGGTGGTGACAGGTACTTCTGGGGGGAGCCACATAATCTCTAGTTGCTTCTCTTTTCTGGTGGTAGCAGCCATTCATGATTATCATAGACCCATGACCTCTTTAGGGGTTGCAAACACTATTCTAGTGCTGATGTCTCTTCTTTGTTCGCTGGCATACTTTATAAAGAGAAACTTACTTCTATCAATTTTTCATTTGGTCACCCTGAAGTTTGATTTGTAGAGGAAGGCCGCAAAAATTCTTGACTTTTCCCCTTCCTCAGTTTCCAAGATGGGTTTCTGGCATCTTTCCAAACTGTCCAGCAAGAGTTGTTTTCTTTTCTTTGAGTACACCATACACTCTTGAATTAAACATATTTCATGTGTGTTTTAATCCACTGCAGTTGTTTTCTTTTACTGTTACTCAAATTATCCCATCTTTGGCTCTTGGGAATCACGTTAATTGGCTGATTCCTTTTGACGTGACCCTAGTTTGTCTTTGACATTTTGTAATTATCTTGTATGACAAGATGTTTCAAGCTCATCTTGGGTGTTTTATGACCCAGTCCTGAAGTCATCCAGTGATTCCCAGGGATCTCTGGTTCCTCTTAGTGGGGGAAATCTGGGTGCTAGGAGTGCTCATTGGTAATGGTTTGGTCTCTGTTTCTTGGTGTTAGTGGACAGAACTAGGAAATAATGCACTATGAGTTTTGTTTGTTTGTTTTTTTAACTACATGAGTTTATAAAGGTACTTCCAATTCAACTCAGGACTACAGGGTTTTTAATATAACCTTATTGATTTTACATCTGCTCTTTTTTCACTTGTTCTAAAAACCTCTTTCTCAAAAATCACCAAAATAATTACATATTGTTTTAAATCATCAGAGTAACGATGCCCAAACTGTCATAAAAAATAATTACTGAGAACAGTTAAAATTTTCTTTTGCAGTTCTTTTTGTCCTTAGGGTTTTTGCCATTAGAGATGTTCAGTCAGATTACCATTTTAAAATAACTTGGAATAGTGGTTATGTTCCAAACTTGAATCAGGGTTATGGTTATTCACTTTATTTTGCTTAAATTTTTAGACCTTGCTCTTTTCAATTCAATTTTTTTATAATTATGTAAACTATGTACATGGCTCCAAAGTCATATCCATGAAATGAGCAACATTCAGAGAAATCTGTATTCTGACCCAGTCCCCTATACCTATTCCTCCTTCTGCCTTAATTTTTTTTCCATTTCACCCTTCCATTAAATTTTTTAAAAAAAGATACACACACACACAATAAATGATAGCACACTATTTCATACTTTCCCTGGTCTTGCTTTTTTTTCCTGTAACAGTGTATTGAATATCATTCCATAGAACCGGATAGAATGGTCTATTAAATGCTCCATTTTGAAGTCATACATACCATTGTTTACTCAACCAGTCACCCCTGACTGACATCGGGGTTGTTTCCAATCCTTTGCTATTAAAAGTATTGTGGCAATATACATTTGTCTTTTTGCCTTTGTATCGCTGAGGTCCATTTTTTCCTCTATGAGGATTATGCTACTTTCTATCTGTAACAGTGTATGGGAGTTCCTACTCCTAAATCAAAGACAGCCCCAGTGGTGTCCCTATTTCTCACATCTGCACACCCACCAGACCCTCCTTTGGAAGGACAGAGAGGCCTGAATGTAGGTTTATTCCACAATTAGTTCCCTTGCCTGTCCTCAGCTCCCAGCCGTCAAGAGGCACCAGAAAGAGATGAGGCACCAGCCCAAGTGGATCCCTGACTCATGAGAGATGGAAAGTTAGCTAAGTTTTTGGATAACATTCAGAAGTCATGTTTTTTAAAATGTAGCATCTCCAACACTAGCAAACAAGAAGGAAAATAAGCTGAGGACGAAATATCACTGCAGAGTCATAGGAAACTTGATGGGTTTCCTGGGAATCCGAGTGTGTGCCTCAAAGTCAGTCATGAAGAAGCCAGACCAGAATGGGTCACCTGCCAGGCGCTGTCTCAGCTTTTACCACGTTCACTCTGCAGGGATGGAGAGGTGGACCGTCATGATGGCATCTCGTACATGTGACATTTATCTCATATATGTGAAAATATATGGGTATTTATAAGCTGCATAAATATTCCTGGATGTCTACTCTGATGCAGGCACTGTTTTAGTTGCCTAGGACAAAATAGTTGACAAGATTGACAGAGATCCTGACTTTTGGAGCTTATGTTTCAGCAAGTGAGAAGATAATACACGTGAAAACAAGAAAAGTACGTAATTGCAAAGAGGGGTGAGCGCTCTGAAAACCAAAGCACCCCGAGAGGGGGACAGGATATAGAAAATGCACACACAAACCCACACAGATCACCCAGGGGGCCCAGATGCAGTCACTATAATTGTGTGTTTGCAATTATGACCCGGCATCTCGAGTGTCTGAATGAAGGAGTCATGTAAAGCAAGGCCTAGGATGACCAGATTGGCTTATGGGCACAAAAGAAAGGCATCGGGATGCCTGGGTGGCTCAGTTGGTTAAGCGGCTGCCTTCGGCTCGGGTCATGATCCCAGTGTCCTGGGATCGAGTCCCACATCGGGCTCCTTGCTCGGCGGGGCGCCTGCTTCTCCCTCTGCCTCTGCCTGCCACTCTGTCTGCCTGTGCTCGCTCTCTCTCTCTAACAAATAAATAAATTAAAAAAAAAAAAAGGCATCTACACAGACAGAGAACAATGATGCTGACATGGAAAGAGAGGAAATGAGACCATGGGGACTTGCAGCCTAATTCTGTGTTCTGGTTATCACTGCTGTATGAAATATCTTATTATAGAACTACGCTCATGGATTCTGTGGGTTGGGAATTCAGATAGAGTGTAGGGGTATGGTCTGTGTTTGCTCCACGATGTCTGCACCTCCCTCTGATAGGAAGACTCCAGGGCCAGGGCTGCGGTGACCCGAGGATCACTCACTCCCTCGCATGTCTGACCTGTCCGGGAAACGTGAAGATGGTGACTGACGACCAGAACAGCCATCCCTGGGCTCCTCACATGGCTCAGGTTTCTCAAGAGCGTGGTGGCCTCAGGATAATCAGACTTATGACACAGTGGTTCGGGATTCCTAGGGTGCGTGTTCCAGAAAACAAGGTATGCATGGCCTTTGTGATCCAGCCTCAGAAGTCACATGGGGTCACTTCAGCCACACTGTTCGTTGAAGTAGTCACAGGCAGGCACTGAGTTAAGGGAAACGGAGATGGACCACTGAGTCCTCAGTGTCAGAATCAGGTTGAGTTGAATTGAGAAGTTTTAAAGGATTTTAGGGCCATTTCTAATTTCCTGTTTCAGGTTCCGGTGCCTTGTGAAATCTGGCTTCTGGCCTATGGGTTTTATCCGATAGCCCTGCGTCCTTTCTGTCCTCCTTTGCTCAACCTCTTTTGGCTGTCCTTTTCAAACAGGTGACCCTGCCTGAGACAGGACTTACACTTATGTTGGGAGATCAGATTTTTTTTTTAAGATTTTGTTAATTTATTTAACAGAGAGCGACACAGCGAGGGAGGGAACACAAGCAGGGGAAGTGGGAGAGGGAGAAGTAGGCTTCCCACTGAGCAGGGAGCCCAACGTGGGACTCGATCCCAGGACCCCGGGATCATGACCTGAGCCAAAGGCAGATGCTTAATGACTGAGCCACCCAGGTGCCCGGGAGATCAGATCTTCACTCTTACAAGGGGTACCATTCACGACGGTAGAAGGGGTAGAAAGTCCAACGTGCATGGTGCTGCAAGCTGGCCAAGGGCAGGGATGGGGGGAAGGAGACCACTGAAAGGGTCGGGACCAGTTGGTGAAGGAGGCCCTTGAAATGTTTCTCGTTAGTGGAACTCAAGTGGGAAGTGAGCCACAGCTCGCCATACCCACTCTCACGAGGAGGATCCCCAACAAAATCCAGCACTGGCAAAGCCACGGAAATGTCTGCTAACTTAGAAATGAGAGTGTATGACTTGGTGAAAAGTGGGTTTGAGCTAAAAGAATTTTCTGAATCAGACCACCCTCAAGTGAAGAATTAGATTTTAGCAATCTAGTTCTTTATCTCCAGGAATATCTTTACATATACTTTTGGGGGGGAAAACCGGCCCCGTGGTATGTCCATCTTGCTTATGCAACAGTCACACAGGGACGCTGTACAATGGCTTGCCTCCCTTCCCTTTCCAAGTTGTCAGATATGCTTCTGAAGACAAGATCTTTGCTTCTTGGACGCATCTGTCCTCACCACCAAAGGTACCAAGGGCCATCACAGGAAGAGTTTGTTCCTCACCCATTGCCCCGTCCTAGGTTAGAAATTCAGGTACAAATTCCTCCATTTCCGCCTTTGGCCAGTAGGAGGTGGCAGACTTGGCCTCGGGCCAGGCCTTGAATGCTGGAGTTGAGAACACCGCCCCGGGGAGGGGGAGAGGGATGCGGTGTCTTACTCACTCCAGTGCTGGGTTTAGGTGGTTTGGAATCTGCCCACAGGACAGATATATCTCCGTGGTTATTTGCCGATGTGGAAACTCAACACACTCCATGTTCTATCATCACCGAGCTGTCTCCCCAAAGGCAGCTGGATCGTAGAATGTAACCCCAAATATCCGGAGTCCTGAGTGGTCTGGCCCCTGCTGACCTCCTGGACCACTGCTCATGATGCTTCTAAATGCGCCAGCCTCCTCTCTGTCCCTTGACTTTGCCAAGTCCATTCCTGCCTGGGGGCCTTTGGATTTGCTGCTTCCTCCCTGCAGTTCTCCTCGCTCAGGCTTCCACTTGGCATAGCTCCAACATCCCGTCTTCAGAAACGCCATCCCAGCCACCGTCGCCAATGCTGCTCACCCTATGCAGTCCCTCTTGATTGCCTTACTCTGCTGCATTTTCTTTCCGAGTATTTTTCACTGTCTGACATCACTGTATTGGTTACCCGGTTTTTTCCCTCTCTCCATAGCACAGACCCTGTTGGTTGCTTAACCACTATCCATTTTCCCTTTCTACCTTCCGAAAAGAAGCCCATTTTGTTCAGATGACCTTCTCTTGTTGTTGTGGGCTGAACTCTGTCCCCACCTCCCCTCAGATTCCTATGTTGAAGTCCTAATTCCTAATACCTTTAAAGACAGGGTCTTTAAAGAGGCAATTTAGTTAAAGTGAGGTCATTAGGGGCACCTGGGTGGCTCAGTCGGTTAAACGTCTAACTTCAGTTCAGGTCATGATCCCAGGGTCTTGGGAGGGAGCCCCGCATCAGGCTCCATTTGCAGCAGGGGGGCCTCCCTCTCCCTTTGCTCCACCCCCCTGCTCATGAGCTCATGCGTGCATGTGTTCACTCTCGCGCGCGCGCGCTCTCTCTCTCTCTCACAAAAATAAATATTCTTTAAAAAATAAAAAGAGATTAGGGAAGAGACACACACAGAAGGAAGACCATACGAGGACAAAGGAAGAAGATGGACATCTACAAGTCGAGGAGCAAGGCCTCGGAAGAAATCAACCTTGCTGACAGGTTCATCTCAGACTTGTAGCCCCCAGAATTGTGAGGAAATCGTTTTGTTGTTACATCACCCGGTGTTCGGTCCTCTGCTCTGGCAGCACTAGCCAACAAATACACTCCTTATTCCAGGCTGTGTCTTAGGGGAAGGGGACCACTGCACCCCCCACCCTCCAGGCTCCAAGGCAACACAGCATCATCCGTGGCTGAAGAGTGTCAGAGACCCAGGCTGACACTGGGTAGTCCCCAGCTCGTGCTATATATCCAGGGATTGTCCCAGGCGGAGTGAAGGGAAGAGCTTTCTTACACTATGGTTGGAAAGGTCTCCTTTCCACTGAATGGGAGGAAATACATCATCACAGTTACTGCTGGAAGCCTTTTTTTTTTTTTTTTTTTTTTTTTGACAAGAGAGTATAAGGAAAAAGCCTCCTGGCTAAAAGCAGAGCCAAGGGAAATGAGCTGGGGTCCCAGTTTCATTTAAATACGCCTGAACCTTTCCCACCTCTGGACTTCCTGTTATATGAGATAATGTCGTTGTGGTGTTGGTGGGCTGGAGGTGGAGTTCTTATTGTTTGTAGCCCAGTACAGCCTGGATCTAACCGGCCTGACTCCCAGCTCCATGAGATCAGTCATCTCCTCTGCACTCCCTAAGTGCAGGCAGATGTGAGTAAGCAAGCAGATGCTGAGGACGCAGCCTCAGCATCTGCCTGCTCACAGAAGGTGCTCAATACTTGTCCACCAGCTGATGACCGAAGAACCTTAAATCATGAGGGACTACCCATCGCTGCCGTAAACCGGGTTTAATTCAGTATGTAAAGGGCAGGGCCCTGAGACAATAGATTGGGAAGGGAATTATTAGAGGAACAGGAAGGGAACAGGAGTGAGGGCTTCCTACAGATGGAAATTCTTAATGGAAACCTATGGACAAGGTGATGGACAGGCCACAGAATAAGAGAAATGGCGTTCCTGGCAGACACTGGTGAATTTGGTGAGATCTTTCCTATTCTCCCACCTCTGGGGGGGTGGCCATGGTAGACGTGCACTTCTCTCCCCTGTGGCTGGAGGTGGGACCAGTCCTGGCCAAGAGGTGGTGCACGTCTCTTCAGGGCCAAAGACTGGGCTGTGCCAGCTGGAACCTCCAAGTCCTCTAGCCTCCAATATGGCGGCTGCCCCCACTCAGGTGGAGGCTGTCCTTTCAACTCAGGTGCCTGAGCAGTGCAGCGAACTGCCGACCCATGACAGGAACAGCATGAGCGTCATATCATCCTTGTGGTTTTAAATCGTGGAGATTTTAGGATTGTTTCTGACCCCCGCATAACTGACTGGTTCATAGCCTGACTGGGTAAGCGCAGAAAGGGGAAAAAATTAACATGAAAGAATCCCTCCATCACTGATGATGAGATTATGCTGTAGAGGGAGGAATGGAATAAATTCAACTCCTTCTACCTGCTGCTTTACAACAAGTGAACAGAGAGACACACGACTAATATCTTAAATTGCAAAACTGGGCTAGAATGGTAGGTCTCGAAGGCTGAGGTGGGCTTCCCAGCACCACGGAAGAGTAGTAGGAGGTCAGAAAAGCCAAACCCAGCTCTACCTCAACCTCTTGCCTTGGAGCAGAGCAGGCTTTGGGCTGTTGGTTGAATTGTGTCCTCCTGAAAAGATATGTTCAATCCTGACACCTGGTACCTGTGAATGGGACCCTTGCTTATAAGTAGGGTTTTCACAGATGCAAGTAGTCAAATGAAAATGAGGGTGGGCCTTAATCCAATGACAAGTATCCTTATAAGAAGAGGAAAACCGAGGGCACCTGGGTGGCTCGGTTGGTTAAGCAACTGCCTTCGGCTCGGGTCGTGATCCCGGAGTCCTGGGATCGAGTCCCACATCAGGCTCCCAGCTCCGAGGGGAGTCTGCTTCGCTCTCTGACCTTCTCCCCTCTTATGCTTTCTCTCACTGTCTCTCTGAAATAAATAAATAAAATCTTAAAAAAAAAAAAAAAAAGAAGAAGAGAAAACCGAGACACAGACACAAACACAGGGAGAGAAGACAGAGGCAGCGGTTGGATTTACACTGTCACAGCTAAGAAATGCCAAGGATTACCAGGGACCACCAGAAGACAGAAGAGTCAGGGCAAGATCAGGCCTTAAAGCCTTCAGAGGGAGTGTGGTCCTGCCCCCACCTTGGCTTCTGACTTGTAGCTTCCAGAACGGTGAGAGAATACATTTCTATTGTCTTAAGGCCCCCAGTTTGTGGTGCTCTGGTACTGCAGCCTGAGGAAACAAATACACCCAGGATTCCAGTCTCCCCTCCGGAGCAGCTGCTGAGGGTCAGTCATCTCACCTGCTGGGGGAGGCATCATCTTGAACCCGGGGAATCCCGGGCATCATGGATAGCCACTAACCTCGGGGCACAGACTTCTCTTTAGAAGTCCACGTCTGTGGGGCGCCTGGGTGGCTCAGTGGGTTAAGCCTCTGCCTTCGGCTCGGGTCATGATCTCAGGGTCTTGGGATCGAGCCCCATGTCAGGCTCTCTGCTCAGTGGGGAGTCTGCTTCCCTTCCTCTCTCTTGGCCTGCCTCTCTGCCTACTTGTGATCTCTGTCTGTCAAATGAATAAACAAAATCTTAAAAAAAAAAAAAAATTTTTAAAAAGAAGTCCACGTCCTGGCCCCGCAATCCTTGTCTTTGTCAATAATCTTGGCTCACTGCAGAGTGATAAAGATGACAGTAGTGATAAAGTGATAAAGATACACTTTAGATAAAGATTTTTATCTTAGAAAAAGTAACAGTTGTTGCTAAAATCCCAGAAGAAGGCCATTTGCAAGGAGTACAAAGTCACATCAGGGACATGGCAGAGGCTGATTTGCAAACATTGTACCCTTTTTTCTTTTTTTGAAAGAGAAATTGGCTCATATTGTAACTAGTAATGATATAATTCTACTTCTTTCCTCAGGACCAGCCGAAACAAAGGGCTCAATCAACATATTTCATAAAGAGAGTCATTGACTCCAGGGATAAGGAAGGAATTTGGACTCTTAATCCTAACCCTGGATTAGCCTAGAGGCTGGAAACAAAATCAAAGCCATTCTCCCTTCAGAATCTGCCCCTCCTTTCCCTCCCTTCTCCCCTCTCCAGCAGGATTCCCACAGCAGAAGGGGTGCGGCTCTTACTCCCACAGCACAGCTATGGGAGCCCCCTCCCTCTGTGGCTTGCCCGTGAACGAGCACTTCCATGAGAGTCTCTGCTTTCATGAACATGAAGTGGCATTAGAGAGCAAGGCGTGGTGGGGGGGGGGGGGACTTGATTACAGTTAACTTGTGCCCTAAGACCCAGAACACATGGCCTGCATTTCCTTTTCCTCTTTTTCATTTTTAAAAGATTTTATTTATTTACTCAGAGAGAGAGCGCACAGAGGGAGGGGCAGAGGGAGAGAGAGAATCTCAAGCAGATGCCCTGCTGAGCACGGAGTCCAAAGTGGGGCTCGATCCCAGTACCCTGAGATCATGGCCTGAGCCAAAATCAAGAGTCGGATGCTTAACCTACTCAGCTACCCAGGTGCCCCCGTTTCCTCTTATACAAACAGAAGATACAATTTATAATCTAGCTCAAAAGTGAGGCAAAACACACACGGATGGGAATGCCACAGAAACTCCTCCGAGGCCAGGCAGGGCCCTCCTGGAAGCCGAGCCATCTCCCAGGCAGTCTCAACGGGCACCGCTGTACGCAGCTGCCCCTCTCAGAGCTGGCGGGGGACGCGGTGGTCAGAAAGGCAGGTCCCTGCCTAGCGTGCCCCCTCATAGGATTTGCCACAGTCTCCCCTTAATAAAGAGTGAAAAACTGCTCTGCTGTCAGCCAGGCTGTGGAGCAGAACCAGGGAACTGAAACAGAAACCGCGACGTGATGGAACGCAAAGCTCTAGGCCTCACACACTCCACAACCCGCCTCCCTTCAGGGCACACACGTCACAGAGCGTCCCGGTGCAGACTCCTCACACTTGTTCACTCACAGACAAGACCACCGACCCTGCCAGCAGCTATCTAGTTGACAAAATCTGACCCATGCCTGCCAAGACCATCCCATGACTCACTCTAGTCTCAAGAACTCGAATTATCTTTCCAACTCTCTTCTGTTGAGATGGCCCCCAGCCCCCTGAACTGCAACCTCTCCCGCACTACAGCAAATAATAAGCATGTTGTTGTTGACTCTAAGTGGGTCCCGGGTGGCCTCTGATGGGCATCAACTCCCAACTCGAGCAACTAGTGCTCTCTACCAGGGCCCCGGGATCCCCAGCGTGCAGGGATTTGGGGACGGCGCTAGTTAAGAGTCCTGAGTCTGGAAATAAGAAGGGAGGCCGGGTCGCTCGGGAGGAGCTGCAAAGCCTCGAAGGCCCCTCACGTGTGCACGTGAATGTCACATACAGATCCTCCCTGAATTATGATGGGCTCACAGCCCTATGTTCCGACCCATTATAGGTTGGAAATTTCCTGAGTTGAACATGGGTCTACTACACCTAACCAAGTGAACTTCATAGCTTAGCCCAGCCTCCCTTACATGTGCTCCAGGCTTTTCAGCCCCTGCTTGCATGCTCTCTCTCAAAAAGAAAAAAAAAAAAGAAAAGAAATTTTGATAATGATTTGATGAATACTGAGTGAGGGTCTTCTATGTGCCTGATCCTTGCAGTCACAGCCTTGAACAAGACAGACATATTGGATGCCCTTGTGTTGCTTCCAGAATATCAGGGACAAGGAGTGCAAGGATGCTGAGCCCAGAAGAGAGTCGAGGGTGAAGGGTGCTGTGCCTGGCGTTCACTAAAGCTGTCCCCTAACCACAGAGATGTGGGCCAGGCCTCTCCTTGTCAGCAAGGAGAATGACACCCGCAGGCATGACTGAGGTCCTAAGCCCCTATTTTCCAATCCTGGGATTGGACCTGGGGGCTGAAGAAAGGAGGCTTGCTGTTCGGAGGGTGGGCCCAGGAGGCCTGTGTCACAATCCTTTACGTAGCTCCCATACCACGCCGGGCACAGCTCTAGTGTCCTGCTGAGCTTTAACAAAATGGTGGCCATGGGTACCAGCAGCGTCCCCCCATTTGTTATAGGGCACCCTCTTCTGTCTTGCCTTTTGGCCCCCAGATTGGGGCAGGGGTCGCTACACATCCCATTTAAAAAATCAGGGTGACTCTCTTCTCTTTCCTGGTCCTGATTTAGCTGGAGAGCATCTCAAAGAACATAGCCCTGCAGCTTGGCAGGCAGGAGTGGCAGGGGCCAAGGGAGGCTGGGGAGGTTTCTGTTTCCGGAGGGGCCGCGCACATCATCTCCCCAGCTTGGGGAGAACATAGAACCCTTCACGGCTGCACAAGGACAGGCATTCAGCCTCTGAGACAATCAGGAATTCACGGGGACCAGGTTTTCCCTCTTCATGGACTGAAATGACTGTTTTATGCGCGTTTGGCTGAAATAAGGAGCATTTCTGTTGATTCCGGGTTCACCTAACAGAGTTCAGCTACGCGAGGAAGTTTAAATTGGCTTGCAGTCCGTGGGCCTACAGAAAGCTGAAAAGAGCTGGTGTGTCAGCAGATATGGGGCCGAAGCACAGATTTGCTCAGGAAGTCCAAGATTAAAGTCTAGTTTATATTATTATGTAACGAATATACCTGCCAAGCAACACACGCAGGCAAATAAATTTGAAGTATTTTTGCATAGGACACAGCTGGGATAGAAAACTTATATTTATCTAAGGCTTATGTGAATTGGTAAATAAGACCACTTCTGTGGAACTCTTAAAAAAGGTAGTTACAAATCTGGAACAGGAGAGAAGGTCCCAGATACTCAGGAACAAGGAGCATCCTGCCAGAAAGAGGAGTCCCTGGACGGCAAGGCAGGAAAGGGGGAATTCTGAAATAAAAGGACTAGAAGCTGGCACACATTCAGTCTCCATACCAGTCACAAATAAATATCTCTAAAGTGCAGACAGGAGCGGGTCGGGGGACAGAAGGTATTATGATGTCAAACAATACTTAAAAGTGAACCACAGTTTCTACTTCTGGAATGGCAGACTAAGGATCTCTGAAAATCCACCGCTCCATAAGCATGAGAGAAATGGCAAAAACAGTCAAAACCAATTTTTTCAGAATTCTGGAAATTAAAGGCTTACAAGAGAGAGAATTTACTCAAGAAAAACAGCTGAATCTTGGTAAAATGCCTTGTGGCAGTGATTTGCCCTAATGTCGTTCTCCTCTCCCCAGTCCCACAGTCGCCTTGAAGACCTACGGCCCCACAACTACAGTCACTGCAAAAACCAGAGCCCTAACCCTAGTGGTCCCCGGAGTGGGTAGGCCAGATTCTGGGCTCCTCAGAAGCCCCATTCCCCACCAGACTGTCACTTTTCGATCTGTGTTCTCAGGGCCTGTCTTCATCTGACCAGACGCCAAAGCAAGAATCATACCCAGCGCCTACATCCTGGATTATAAATACTAGTCTCCATTAAAGGAATCGGAGCTCCTTAGAGAAACGGTGGATTTGAAGGCTGGGGTGGGAATGTACAAAATGAGCCCGGAATACCTGTTCCAAATTCATTCATTCTGGTTGGCAGATTTCAATAACTTGGGGTTTTATAAAGACTGAGTTCTCGCTGCTTCTGCACCATTCAAGCGTTGTTCTCGGCTCTAGACACATGGCCCTTTCACAACATGGCAACCTATTTCTTCAAGGCCAGGAGGAGAAGCTCCATTCTAATCTTCGGCTTCAGGAAGGACCCAGTCACTTTTTCTTTTTTTTTTTTTTTTAAGATTTTATTTATTTGAGAGAGAGAGAGAGCATGAAAGGGGTGAGGGGCAGAGGGAGAAGCTGGCTCCCTGATGAGCAGAGGGCCTGATGTGGGACTTGATCCCGGGACTCCAGGATCATGACCTGAGCCGAAGGCAGTTGCTTAACCAACTGAGCCACCCAGGTGCCCCAGGACCCAGTCACTTTTAAGGGTTCATATGATTATAGCTTAGGCTCGCCTGGGAGTATCTCCCTTTTGATTAAACTCCAAGCCAACTGATTTAAGACTTCAATCATTTCAGAAGTAAAACCACTTCATCTTTGACACATACTGTAAGATAATCATGGGAGTGAAATCCATCACACAGTAATGCCCAGAGGGTAGCGGTTAAACAGGTCGTGTACACCAGGAGCAAAGAATCTTGGGAGCCATGTTAGAATTCTGCCTACCACAAAGAGGGGAGGGGAAGTTCAGAGACAGGGAACCACTCTTTTTCATAAAAAATATCTTATGTTTTCATAATTTATTAATCCAAAATAAATTTCGTAAGTTTATCTCACAGTAAACTTTCGACTATATACATAAATAAATTCAATTTAAAAATTACATTCAATCAAATCTAAATGTCACTAACTTAACAGTAAGATCCATCATTTTTTATGCACCAATAAGAAAAAATAACCTGCTGAGTAAAATGTGATATTCCATCAACCGTAAAATACATTCCAAATACAGAGATATTAACTATGAAAATAAACACATATCTCAGAATGACACATAGCAACTAAAGATATGCCCTTTTTTCTTAGTTTATTTTTAAATCATGTGGAGAGTGTTACAAATTTTACGGGAATCAACCCCACTTTGAATTGAGTTGGGCATCTTATCCCTCCAGACCCAAAATATACATTTTCTCCTTTCCTTTAAATATACCTCTTCCTTCCCAGTTATTGCTCCACGCCTGAAGGAACACTGTCTTCAGTGAAGAAGGTGGTCAGGGGAGAAACATGAACATGGACAGATGAATGGAGGTTTGATTCTTGACTCACACTTATCAAGCTTGCCTTTGGCTGCAGGTAACAGGGAACTCGAATCAAAATGGTTTATAGAGTAAAGAAAATGTATTTCTCATGTAGTATAACACAAAATGTGAAGGTTGATATCTCCTAAGACTGAGAAATTCCATGGGTCAGTTGTTATCAAGGACCCAGCTTCCTTCTCTGTCACCTTCAGCTGGTAAGCTAGCTCCCCTTGAGGTCGTAAGACAGCTGTATGGGTTCTGGTGTCATATTTAGACATGGCAATGTCTAACCTCCTTGTGTGTCTCGAGAGGTTAACTTTCCCGTAAGTGTACACTAAGGACACGGATTCATATTTCAAGCCTAAACCAGCTACTGGCAAGAATGGGCACTTCCATTAGTTGTTGAGACCAGTGGTTTTCAACCTTGGCTATGCTTTAGAATCACCTGGGAGCTACCAAAAATCTCATGTCTGCACCCCAGGCCTCCCTATACCCTGCCCCCCTCTACCGCCAAAAGAAAATCAGAATTTCTGAGAGTAGGCCCCAGGCATCACTGTTTTGTGTTTTGTGTTTGTGTGTGTGAGTGTTTTTTAAGTTTCCCTTTAAAAAGATTCCAATGCTAAGCCAAGGTTGAGAACCACAATTTAGATCTTTGTTGATACAACCTTAAGGGTTTAAGCCAGAGCCCACCATCTACAAAGCAAGATGATAAAATGGAGGAGGAAAGGACACCTAAGCAAAACCGAAATTCTGTTAGAAAAGGGAGAAAACACAGGTGATGGTATGCAACTAAGCAGATAAGCTATGGAGACTCAGGGCAGGTAATGCCTTCTTATAAATATGGTTTTCTTGTCTGTAAATAATAACAATGACTATTGCTATAATAATCCCTATTATAGGATTATAACAGCTATTAAAAAGGATTTCATATGTATAATCCTAGCATTCAGCAGGTCTTTAACCTGAGATATTCTGATCTCCTTAAACCCCAAATGTGGCATTTATGTTTCTAATTGTCAGTATGAGCCCCATATCCCGTAGGCCAGATCACCAAGTCATAGTATTTTGATCTCAACAAGCAAGAGCTCAGAAGAAATCTTTGAAAGCAACCCTCCAGTGGTTATGCTTAGCAAAACCAGTCAATGGAGTGAAACTCTTGTGCTGGAAGTCAAGAAGCCTACTGAGACAACTGGCAAGTCATTTAATACCTCTGGGTCTGAATTCCTTAAGTTCTACAACGAGATCAAATCAAAACACCAAAAGACTACCCACTTGACTTCCATTATCATACCAACTGAAAAAAATTGAGTTTTACTGTCTTGTGGCTTTTAGCAACTGACCACAAAAAAAAGTTATATGAAACCTGCCACACAGAATCTTAGAAATGAAAATTGTGTTCATTCTACTCATGAAGTGGACCCCACATAAGATTATTTACATGAATTGTTAGGAGAGGTGTTTTATATCCCACCTCCTTTCTGATAATGAGAGGTTAAAGAGATAACCACATCATCCTTTTTGTTTCAGCTCTAAAAAAGATCAGAGATAAATTTAATATAGCCAAGATAACCATGCTGGCCAAATGATGCAGAAATCCATGTACAGATTTTCCTATCACAATGGTCTTACATTTCTTCTGGTCCAGATCTTTTTTTTTTTTTTTTTTTTTTTTTTTTACTGATTCTGGTTTTAGTACTCATGTACCTGCCTGGAACTGCATCAAGGGTCAGGGACATTTCCATCATAGGAAGAAACCAAGAGGAGCAGCAGCGAGGAGCACACGGTAGCAGGAACTAAACATGGTACAGCTGAGACGGCCATACCACAGGGCACTGAAGACTGACGGACAAATGGATCTTGATTTGGTACGGCTCGGGGTGGGGGGTGGGCACGGTTGAAGCAGGACACTGGGAAATGGGCTCTCACTGAGGAAAAGAGAGTAAACTAGAGAGCCAAAAGCGGAAAATGGAGGCAGGAGAGTGCGCCTTAGGATGCAATAATAACCAAGATGTAAGACACTCACAGCCTAATGGCTGCCTTAGCTATGAAGGGCACACTGGGGAGAACAGGTCTCTCTTCAACTTGATTTAACAAAGTTAAGAGATTTCACTGACAGAAATATGTTTGCCTCATCAAGATAGGAGTTGTAAAATAAGAGCTTCTTTTTTTTAACTTCTCTGACTTCTCAATCCCTCAAACCTCTGCTTGGTCTCCTAAATTTACAACTGAGATGGGTAGTGTCATTTGGAATATAAAATTGTCTTTTTCTCATACATGAACTTTACATGTAAACATTTATACCTCACCAGTACTGAACTGTACATGAGGTAACATTATAAGGAAATTGTAAGGGCCTACTTAGCCAGAGGGAGCCACTTTGTGTTTATGCAGTGAACTTAGATTGGCCCTGCCCCTCCCAGAGGAACTTACTTGCAAAGCCCAGATACAAGGGTGGGTCAGGCCAGGTGGAGACATCCAATCAGTGGGGCATGCATATATATACTAGGGTAAATTGAAATTCAATTGGCCACCCGTGTGTGACCTAGCATGACTGTGCAGTCTTCTCTGTGTATTGCAATCTCATTGGCCACCTGTGTATAGCCAGGCTCAACCACCTCTATAAAAGTTAGTCTGTGAGGCTGGGAGGGGTTGCCTCTTTGTAAGAGACGGCCCCGACCAGTCGGTTTGATTCTCCATGCTTGTCGTGAAATAAAGCTTTGCTTGACCTTCGCTTTCTATCAGTCTCTCTCCTTTGATTACAGACCCTAACACTGGGGGCTCGTCCTGGATCAAACAACAAGAACTGAGCCAGCATCAGAATTTCTGGAAAAAGCCTCTGGAGGTAATCTCGGGATCCTGTCTGTCTGGTTGCGGAGCTCCAGGGTATGGCCCATCAGGGAGAAGCTGGACGCAGCCATGCTCCCCAGGGCTGGAGTGGATGTGGGGACACCCCTTACTTTCACTGGTAGATCGCCGGGGGGTTCGAGTCCCCTTAGGCGGTCACCAAGGGTTCGAGTCCCCCTAGGCAGTCAGGGGGTTCGAGTCCCACTAGGTGGTCAGGGAGTTTGAGTTCCCCTAGAAAGTCCCCACCGGTGGCAGGACCGCTAGGCCTGCGGTTGTCTTTGTCTTGTCTTTTTGTTGTCTATTGTGTTGTTTGCTGTGTTTGAAGAAATGGGGCAAGCAGAGAATGAGAGGACTCTGACTTGTAATGGCTATAACTGGAGCCAACTCTGGTTAGTCTAACTCGAGACAGAGACTTTAGGGAATATTCCCAAGCAGCTGCCAAAACCCCCTTTGTTTCGGGGAAGTTCCTGTCTTCTCTGGCCCGATGTGGACTGCCTAGCCCCTCCCCCTTGCTGGCGGGAAAGCATGGCATCTGAAGTGGAGTGGGCCCAGGTGGAACGTGAAATCTGTTAGCAAAGAGATGACTAAAACTGATGGTTAATTGTCTGTCTCAGGGTTTTAATGGGTAATTGTTAAAGTAGCTCTCAAAGTCTTTGGTAACCCGAAACTGTGAAGGGTTGCTTGAATGACAAATGGAATTAAATTTGTTGGACATCTAGGTCTTAACCAAATGGGATAAAATGCTAGAGCGCTGGTTGCTGGAACTGGGTTTGTGCTTTTGAAATCTGTTGGTAAACATGTTTTGTGCTTAACTGATTCATATATTTGCCTTCTAAGAATTCTGTTGTAACAGTTCACAATTGGTTAATATCATAATTGGTTAATAATCTCTAGTCTTCACTAGAGATTGAGATGGTTTTAAGAAAATGTAAATGGTTTTCTCTTTGTCCACCCAGAATTGTAAATGAGATCTCTTTGGCTCATAAGGCTTTTTCCTTGATATGCTAAGTTACTCAGGGAGTACTGCTAAACCAATGATAAACCTTGGGTTACATTTGGGTAAATGCTGTAATTACTCTAGAGGTTCTATACATTTTCTAAAGTTTTAATGTTTTGATAGGGTCATCATTTGATATTTAACCATATCTATTCTGAGTTTTTGTCATCTGTAATTGTTATAATTCTCTTGTAAAATGACTCCCACCTTAAAGGAAATTCATATGAGAGACTTTCAGGACAAATACAGGTCTGATATGTTGAAATCCTGGAACTGAAATGGGTAAGAATTTACAGAAGTAAAAGCTGCATTTGGACTAAACCAGAATTAGTAACATGGGACTAGATGAACTGAAAGATTATAATGTTGTATCTCTTGATGTCTTGTCTTATTTTAAACATTACTGGTTCTGTAATGTTCGCTCTTCCAGACTAGGGAAACTTTTTCTTACGTTATCTGTAACTTACAGAGATGTAAAAGTAAATGTTTGTTTACCTAAGCTAAACAACTTGAGATAAACTTCAGGGAAGTTTACGATAGCTCGTTTAAACCATCTTGCTTTTGCCAGTCAGTCAGCCCCAGATATAGGGGGGAAACTTCAGAAAATTGAAGGATTTGAAGGTAAGAATCTGGCTGAGTTAGTGGGAATAGCAGAAAAGGTGTTTAACAACAGGGATGCACAGGAGGAAGGTTTTGGCATTACATGAGGCAGGTAGGGAATGGTAAATGGAAGGAAAAGCCTAAGCACGGAGAAGGCAGGCAGGAAGACTTAGTTTCAAATCAGTGAGCTTACTGTAAGGAAAAAGGACACTGGGCCAGGGAGTACCCCAAAATAAAGACGGCAATGCTGGCCACCAGAGACTGAAGGGGCCCTTCCCGAACCTCAGGTAAAAATTGAAGTGGAGGGGAAATCAACTGATTCTTTCTGGTGGACACAGGAGCCCAATTTTCATCATTACTTATCTCAAAGATGCATTTTTCTGCATATCTTTAGCAAGGGAGTCACAGGAAGGATTCCAAGGCCAGCTCACCTGGACAAGACTTCCCCAAGGGTTCAAGAATTCACCCACCATCTTCAACGAGGCCCTACACGAGGATTTGCGTGAGTACAGAACCTCCAACCCAGGAGTCACTCTGTTACAGTATGTTGATGGCTTGCTAGTAGCCGCTGAGGACTATGAGTCATGTTTGTGCGGGATGAGAGCTCTCTTACAGACTCTGCAGGAAAAGGGTATCGGGTGTCAGCAAAGAAAGCACAGCTCTGTCAGAGCCATGCCACTTATCTAGGCTTTGATCTCCATAAGGGAGTGCATTTACTGTCTGAGTTCAGGAAACAGATGATCACCCGATACCCCCGCCCCACAATGTCCCGACAA
Organism: Martes martes; assembly: GCF_963455335.1. Classification (NCBI taxonomy): domain Eukaryota; kingdom Metazoa; phylum Chordata; class Mammalia; order Carnivora; family Mustelidae; genus Martes; species Martes martes. The sequence goes on along the minus strand of NC_137896.1, from coordinate 102,636,203 downwards.
GTGAGGGAGTTTCTTTGGACGGTGGGCTACTGTAGGTTGTGGATACCGCGGTTTGCAGAGATTTCCCGACCTCTCTACGAATTGGCAAAAGGGGGGCTCACTATGATAAGAGTGGACAGCTGAGGCAAAAGGAGCATTTCGGGAAATACAAACAGCCTTACTGAGTGCCCCAGCATTGGCCATCCCAGATGTTACCAAGCCCTTCCACTTGTATGTGGATGAAAAAGCAGGAGTGGCCAAAGGAGTTTTGACTCAGACTCTGGGGTCTTGGCAAAGGCCAGTAGTCTATCTTAGCAAGAAACTAGATCCAGTAGCAGCTGGGTTCCCCCCTTGCCTCCGCATAATTGCTGCTATGGCCCTCCTGGTCAAGGATGCAAGTAAATTGACTTTGGGTCAAAATCTCATCTTGACCACCACCCATGCTATCAAGGGCCTTCTCTGGAATCCACTCCACCAGTCTGATGGATGACAAACGCCCAAGTGATGGGATATCAGGTCCTCCTCCTCAACGAACCAAGAGTGACCTTCCGGCCCCCAATGGTGCTAAATCCAGCCATGCTGCTGCCAGAGGAGCTGGCTGACCACCCACACGACTGCGGGGAAGTCCTAACCCAAGTCACAGGAGTAAGGCCGGACCTCAGAGACATTCCCCTCCCAGATGCGGAGATGACTCTGTTCACAGACAGGAGTAGCTACATGCTCAATGGAAAGAGGTATGCAGGGGCTGTGGTGGTTTCCCCTAAGCAGGAACTCTGGAGGGCAGCCCTGCCACATGGAACCTCAGTGCAAAAAGCGGAGCTGATTGCACTCACCAAGGCACTGCAGATGGCCAAAGGTAAAACAGCCAACATCTATATGGACAGCAGGTACGCCTTTGCTACTCTCCATATACATGGGGCTATTTATAAAGAAAGGGGCCTATTAACAGCAGAAGGAAAAGGAATTAAAAACAGAGGAGAAATACTGGCTCTCCTCCAGGCTATTTGGGACCCAAAAGAGGTGGCCGTTATGCATTGCCCAGGACACCAAAAGGGGACTGATCTGATTTCAAAAGGAAACCAATTAGCAGATCAAGCTGCAAAGCAAGCAGCCCAAGAAACAGTGCGAGAGCTGGTTACACTCTCGGCTCCAGCCCTACCAGAAAAACAGGACTATTCAGAGGAAGATTTAAAATATTTACAAAAATGGGCTAAATTAGACTATGAAGGGGATTGGGCTAAGACTAAAAAGTTAATTCTTCCTCAAAGACTAGGTAAGAAGTTAGTAGACGAGATACATCAGGGTACTCATTTGGGGACACGCAAACTCAAGAAGCTTATAGGCAAGCAGTTCCAGGTTTCTAAATTAGGGCATATGGTTCAGGATGTAGTTGATAGATGTGCTCAATGCCAGGCAGTTAATGTGGAAGGAACTAGAATGGGAAGAGGGAAAAGAGAAAGAGGTAAGGAACCAGGAATTTATTGGGAAATAGATTTTACAGAGATGAAACCCGGAAAATATGGTCACGAGTATATGTTAGTTTTTGCAGATACCTTTTCAGGCTGGGTAGAGGCTTTTTCCGCCAAACATGAGACGGCAGGAGTGGTAGCCAAAAAGCTATTAGAAGAAATAATTCCTAGGTTTGGGCTGCCTCTTGCAATTGGGTCAGACAACGGCCCTGCATTGGTGAGTTCAGTCTCACAGGCATTGGCCAAGCTGTGGGCACTAATTGGAAACTACATTGTGCCTACCGGCCCCAGAGTTCCAGGCAAGTAGAGAGAATGAACCGGACTCTTAAAGAGACCTTGACAAAGCTAATTCTGGAGACTGGAGGTGGATGGGTGGATCTCCTTCCGTTCACCCTCCTCAGGGCGCGATGTACACCCTACTTAAACAAGGTGACCCCATTTGAAATAATGTTCGGGAGACCCCCGCCCCCCCTCCAGCTCTGCCCTCGGGTAAAAGAGGTTGCCCTAGCAGAAATGACTGATCAGTCTGTACTCCAGTCACTGCAGGCATTACAGTCTGTCTTAAGAAGAACCCACACAGGGATCCGAACTGCCCACACTGAGACGGAGATGGAGGTGGAACCACATCCTTACCAACCTGGGGACTTCGTTTGGATATGCCGCCATCAAGTGGGAAACCTGGAGCCTCACTGGAAGGTACCATTTACTGTCATCCTGACCACCCCCACAGCAATAAAAGTAGAAGGCATCAGGGCCTGCATTCACGTGGGTCACATCAAACGAGCTGAGGATGAGGACACCCCCCAGAGATGGAAGCCACAGCCAATGGACCCCACTGACCGTGGACTAAAGCTAAGACTCAAAAGACTATGAGTTCATTGTTGCTCCTATTGTTACCTGTTTGTGTAAGAGCTTCTGAGTCACCTCATAAGACAAAAAAGTATAGGTGGGAAATTAGATGAACAGAATTAGGAAAAATGGAAAAGGTTATACAAAGCGGTGAATGCCTAACTCATCAGCTGACTGCACTAATGTTACTTTTTGGCCCCTCCATTATAAACGCCCTAATGTCATTTGTACAAAAGAAAATCAGAGCGATAAAAATGTTAGTCTTACATGTTCAATATAACCCCTTATAACAGGAGAACATAGAACTAGCTGAAAAGTCAAGGATTTGACTAATCTCCAAAGAAAAGGGGGGAAATATAAGGGCCTACTTAGCCAGAGGGAACCATTTTGTGTTTATGCAGTGAACTTAGATTGACCCTGCCCCTCCCAGAGGAACTTACTTGCAAAGCCCAGATACAAGGGCGGGTCAGGCCAGGTGGAGACATCCAATCAGTGGGGCGTGCATATATCTACTAGGGTAAATTGAAATTCAATTGGCCACCTGTGTGTGGCCTAGCATGACTGTGCAGTCTTCTCTGTGTGTTGCTGACCTAGCATGACTGTGCAGTTTTCTCTGTGTATTGCAATCTCATTGGCCACCTGTGTATAGCCAGGCTCAACCACCTCTATAAAAGATAGTCTGTGAGGCTGGGAGGGGTCGCCTCTTTGTAAGAGATGGCCCCGACCAGTCGGTTTGATTCTCGATGCTTGTCGTGAAATAAAGCTTTGCTTGACCTTCGCTTTCTATCAGTCTCGCTCCTTTGATTACGGACCCTAACAGAAATAAACTGTTAAACTGTCATAGAAGATCAAATATAAGTATTTTTATGGTTCATGGAAATAGAAAAAATAGAAGGTAAATGTTCCCATTTATTCCCTTATATTCCCCTATGCCTTTGATCCCATTATCTATCTCATAGAGTAATATGGCTTAAATAAGAAAGTTAAACAGTTTAAATAAAATAGCACAGTGCCCACAGATGATAAGTGTGCACAAGTGCTAGCTTATTGCTGACCAATGTTAACTTACATACAGGTTTGCTATAAAATTGCCCTTCTAAAATTGTGAGCTATGACAGGATCTGGAAATCCTCTGAATTGTATATGATGTTTAAAAAATAGAAAGTATCATTTTTACAGGTAATATAATCGCTCCTCTGCACAACTTCATTAAATTATTAAAGACTTTTGTAATGGATCCTTCTGAAATATCAACTTAGCCTCTCTCCTCTGTCACTTCCTCTGGCAGCTTCTAGTGCATCATCTTACCCTCCTCCCTAACCGTTGCCAGGGAGTGAACCAAGCAACCTTGGGGCATGAAGAGATGACTCCCTCCTAGCTCACAGACTGCCAATGCTAATGGCCCAAGAACTATCCTGGTTTCTTCCCTCCCTAGGCCTTGTCTGATAAACCTCTGCTGGAAGTATGCACAATTCTCCTTCTTGCTTTAGCAGGATTACGTTACAAGCAAAGTAACTGACTCATATTTTCAAATGGAACTTTGCTAAAAATTTGTTACCTTTGGTATACTCTGTATACAGCAAGTCAGTGATGCTATTATTCTTCCCACCAATAAAACAATACGATGATGACAGTTTCAGTCTTCCAGTATTGTTCTAATAATAATCAGTACCACTATATAAAAGTGCATATTTAGGATCTCATGATTTATGCTTGGAGAATTTTGCTTTTGACTATCATGTTAAACATATCATCACACTTCTAAAATTTACATTTTACACAAGTGTACAATTTTACTACAGTTTACGAACCAACGAAAAATATAACCATTCTCATGCCTTAACAAAAAAAAAAATTAAGAACTCCAAGTATAGGAATGGCATAGCAAGAGGCATTGTTCCATTTTATTTACAATAGTAAGATATTGGGAAAAACAGGAAAGTGGTTTAAAAAAAAATCACAAAACCATAATTTAAGCCATAAAACAAAATTATGAGCAACCATTAAAAATATGTTGCAAATGTATTTAATGACATGAAAAGATCTAACCATATAGTCATCATCTACCTATTATCCTAGTGTCTTCTTAGAGAAACTTAACAGTTTTCTCTCTTCCATCTCCTATATTTCTTCATCCATCCTCACTCAGCTTAACCTTTCTTCCTATTTTATTGACAAAACTCAATCAGAAAAGACTTCTGCAATTTAGTACCACAACGTTGACCTGCCAGCCAGCATCTCTGCCATATATGCTCCCTTCTTGTTCCACCGGCTGGAATATCTTGGTGAAGACTAATTCCCTCACTCGTACACTAGATTCTGTCCCCTCCGCACCATCCATTAAAGAAGATGCACAACATCATACCGACACAAGAGGGCGCTTTAAATGAGGACTCTTGTAAACCACTCCAAATCAACAGTCTTGAACGGGCGTAGGCATAAGTATTCTTTATCTATACAAAACTACAGGAAAAAAAAAAAAAGACAACAAAACACATCAGCCAGTGAAAATTACCAACTTATCCACCCCTACTCCCTTCCCCACAAAAAGCCATGCAGCAGCAGTAAACTATAACACAAAAATCCAAACTGAATTAAATATCCTGAATTAAAATTCAAAAACTAAGACAAAAATTGAACCAAAAAATGCAAGTAATGAAACAAGAGTTGACTGACCTCAGAAATGATACAAAAAAGAGATCATATCAAAAATGTAAACTATATTACAAGACAGGAGAGATTTTAATGGAAACTTAAGATTTATTGGATAAAAGTGGAAAAAGAACAAAAGGATAAAAAGGAGATGAAGAAAGCAAAGTGTATAAAAGAGAAAAACAAGAAAATGCATCATAGTGGGAAAACACACAAATGTAACATAATTTACACAGCAACTATACTATAAAATGATAGAAACGAACCCAAACGGGTTTGAATGGGTTTAATTCACTTATCAAAAGAAGTAAAGGATTTTACGTTTGGCTCATAGAACAAAATCCAACCACATTATATACTCCACATGAGAAAAGCTAAAACTTATTCAGAAAAGCTAAAAAATAAAGTGGTGAGCAAACACATACTAAAAGCAAATGCAACCAAATTCCCAGTTACAATATAAATCTGAAACCACAAGAAGGAAATTTTTTTTAAAGGTGCTATTCTATTATTATTATTTTAAAAAGATTTTATTTATTTGTTTGACGGAGATCACAAGTAGGCAGAGAGGCAGGCAGAGAGAGGGGAGAAAACAGGCTCCTCGCCGAGCACAGAGCCCGATGCGGGGCTCGATCCCAGGACCCTGGGATCATGACCTGAACCGAAGGCAGAGGCTTTAACCCACTGAGCCACCCAGGCGCCCCAAGAAGGAAATTTTAGTACTGTTATATTAAAACCCAATAATCTATATTATAGGTTGGATGGATGTTTAACCCATGCATAATTCTGAAATACCATGCATTATTTATTTGGAAATATTAGCTTACTAATTTATGCATACCTTTCAAATGTTTCATTATACATTATTTAAAACACCACATTTTAAAATATCACCAGTCTTTAATATTACCAACCAATCTGACAAAAAAGTACAGGAAAGCTATCAAGCTCAGAGAGACAGATCAAATGTTTCAAATTATAATTTTTCTTTAGATTATTTATTTATTTATTTGACAGACAGAGATCACAAGTAGGCAGAGAGGCAGGCAGAGAGAAAGGAGGAAGCAGGCCCCCCGCTGAGCAGAGAGCCCGATATGGGGCTCGATCCCAGGACCCTGAGATCATGACCTGAGTCGAAGGCAGAGGCTTTAACCCAGTGAGCCACCCAGGTGCCCCTCAAATTATAATTTTTGCTCAAAAGCTAGAATTTTATCATTGATAATGAATATTTTCAGTTACTTTCCTTGAAGTAATGGGGTCATTTCATTCATTTGTGAAAAGTATCTGCTGAACATCTACGTCTGGAAAAAAAAAGTTTGCCCCTTAGTTGTTCTTTTGAGTATTCATGAAAAAATACAGCTAATTCAGCTTGCAATTAAGATAAAAGCACACAAATGTTTTTCCTTGAGAATACCACTGAGTAGGTAGAAATACTTTATACGTCTTTCCATTTCACTATACATAATATTGACAAGACATACCAAGAACTGAGGTTTAACATTAATAATTTTTACTGTTTCATCAAGGACATTTTTAAATGAAACTAGCACCCCATATAGATGTTTTCAGAGGGAAATTCTATTCAACTTTCAGAAACTAGACAGTCCCACTGGACATAAACACTTCTAGTGGAAATGCCTCCATTGTTTCCCCATTAAGTATGACGCTTATTTTCTTATTAAGGTATAATATATTTTATCATGTTAAGAAAACATTTATCTATATATCTATAATCTACATGTAGAATCTATGATCTATAAGTAGGAAACCTTAAAGCTTCCACAAAAATACTTTTTGTTAGAACTAATAAACGAGAGGCACCTGGGTAGCTCAGTGAGTAAAAGCCTCTGCCTTTGGCTCAGGTCAGGATCCCAGGGTCCTGGGATCGAGTCCCACATCGGGCTCTCTGCTCAGCAGGGAGCCTGCTTCCTCCCCTCTCTCTGCCCACTTGTGATCTCTGTCTGTCAAATAAATAAATAAAATCTTAAAAAAAAAAAAAAGAACTAACAAACGAATTCAACAAACCAGCAGGATATAAAGTCAACACACAAGAATCAGTTCCTTTTCTATACACAAATTACACACAATCTGAAAAGGAAGTCAAGAAGACAATTCCATTCACTATACCTCAAAGAGAATAAAATTTTTAGGAAATTTAAAAAGATGGTGAAAGGCTTGTACAATGAAAACTACAAAATATTTCTGAAAGAAGATAAAAACATAAATAAATGCAAAGGCACCCCATGTTCATGAATCGGAAAGACTTAATATAGTTGTCAATAGTGCCCAAAGTGATTTATGGCATCAGTGCATTCACTATCAAAATCATAACATTTTTGGCAGAAACAAAAATCCACCCTAAAATTCATATGGAATCTCAATAGGCCTCAAAAAGCCAAAAATAATCTTGAAAAAGAACAAAGTTGAGGTTCACACTTCTAAATTTCAAAACTGACTATAAATCTACAATAATCAAATAATATGGTATTGGCATAAAGACAAACATATATAAAACCAATGGAATAGAATACAGAGCTCAGAAATAAACCTTCCCACACACGGTCAAATAATTTTTGACAAAGGGTGCCAAAGTCATTCAATGGGGAAATGACAGTCTTTTCAACAAATGGGGCTGGCAAAACTGGATATCTAAATGCAAAAGAATGAAGTTGTAACCCTCCCCAAACTCAAAATGAATTAAAGACTTAAAAATTAAAGACTTAAAAAGTTTTCTCTCTTCGATCTCCTATATCTCTTCATCCATTAACTCAAAATGAATTAAAGACTTAAACTAAGAGCTAGAACTATAAAACTCTTAGGAAAAAGAGACAGGATAAAAGTTTGACAACATTGGGATTCAGCAGTGATTTCCTGAATATGAGACCAAAGACAGAAACAGCACAAGAGGGGGAGGAGTCAAGATGGGGGAGAAGTAGCAGGCTGAGACGACATCGGGTAGCAGGAGATCAGCTAGATAGCTTATCTAACCATTGTGAACACCTACAAATCCAACGGGAAATCGAAGAGAAGAGGAGCAACAATTCTAGAAACAGAAAATCGATCACTTTCTGAAAGGTAGGACCTGCGGAGAAGTGAATCCAAAGCGACGGGAAGATAGACCCCGGGGGGAGGGGCCAGCTCCCGGCAAGCGGCGGAGCAACGGAGCACAAAATCGGGACTTTTAAAAGTCGGCTCCACTGGGAGACATCGCTCCAGAGGCTAAACCGGGGGGAAACCCAGGCGGGGTCAGCATAACCCCAGGTCCCGCGGGGTCACAGAAGGACCGGGGGTGTCTGAGTGCCACAGAGCTCGCAGGTATTAGAGCGGGGAAGCCAGCTACAGCGACAAAGCCGAGGAGTGAGCTCTAAGCCCGTGGTTACCTTGTGCCGGTCACAGGCTGGGTGGGCTCGGAGCGCGGCCGGAGGCCACGGAGACGGAAGCGACCCGGCGCTTTTCTCCAGCTCCAGCAATTGACTGCTTTCCTCAAGGCACGACCGCAGGCCAGGGAGGCGGGGCGGTTGGGTGCTTTGCTCTGAGAGTGCACTGAGGAGCGGAACCCCAAGCTCTCGGCTCCTCTGGGCCGAGAGATTGGGAGGCCGCCATCTTCATTCCCGTCCTCCGGAAATCTACGGAAAGTGCTCAGGGAACAAAAGCTCCCGAAAGCAAACCCAAGCGGATTACTCAGCCCGGCCCCTGGCAAGGGTGGTGCAATTCCGCCTGCGGCAAAGACACTTGAGAATCACTACAACAGGCCCCTCCCCCAGAAGATCAACAAGAAACCCATCCAAAACCAACTTCAGTCACCAAGAACAGCGGAATTCCACAGCAGGAGAAAGCAAATCTTGTCTGGACAAAATGACAAGGCGGAAAAACTCACCTCAAAAAAAAAGAACAAGAGGCCGTACCGAAGGCTGGAGACCTAATCAATACGGACATTGGTAACATGACAGATCTAGAGTTCAGAATGACAATTCTCAAGGTTCTAGCCGGGCTCGAAAAAGGCATAGAAGATATTAGAGAAACCCTCTCCGGAGAGATAAAAGCCCTTTCTGGAGAAATAAAAGAACTAAAATCTAACCAAGTTGAAATCAAAAAAGCTATTAATGAGGTGCAATCAAAAATGGAAGCTCTCACTGCTAGGATAAATGAGGCAGAAGAAAGAATTAGTGACATAGAAGACCAAATGACAGAGAATAAAGAAGCTGAGCAAAAGAGAGACAAACAAATACTGGACCACGAGGAGAGAATTCGAGAGATAAGCGACACCATAAGACGACACAACATTAGAATAATTGGGATTCCAGAAGAAGAAGAAAGAGAGAGGGGAGCAGAAGGTATATTGGAGACAATTATTGGAGAGAATTTCCCTAATATGGCAAAGGGAACAAACATCAAAATCCAGGAGATGCTAAGAACGCCCCTCAAAATCAATAAAAATAGGTCCACACCTCATCACCTGATAGTAAAATTTACAAGTCTTAGCGACAAAGAGAAAATCCTGAAAGCAGCCCGGGAAAAGAAGTCTGTAACATACAAGGGCAAAAACATTAGATTGGCAGCGGACCTATCCACAGAGACCTGGCAGGCCAGAAAGAACTGGCATGATATATTCAGAGCACTAAACGAGAAAAACATGCAGCCAAGAATACTATATCCGGCTAAGCTATCATTGAAAATAGAAGGAGAGATAAAGAGCTTCCAGGACAAACAAAAGCTGAAAGAATTTGCAAACACCACACCAGCTCTACAGGAAATATTGAAAGGGGTCCTCTAAGCAAAGAGAGACCCTAAAAGTAGTAGATCAGAAAGAAACAGAGACAATATACAGGAACAGTCACCTTACAGGCAATACAATGGCACCAAATTCATATCTCTCAATAGTTACCCTGAATGTTAATGGGCTAAATGCCCCAATCAAAAGACACAGGGTATCAGAATGGATAAAAAAACAAAACCCATCAATATGCTGCCTACAAGAAACTCATTTTAGACCCGAAGACACCTCCAGATTTAAAGTGAGGGGGTGGAAAACAATGTACCATGCTAATGGACATCAGAAGAAAGCTGAGGTGGCAATCCTTATATCAGATCAATTAGATTTTAAGCCAAAGACTATAATAAGAGATGAGGAAGGACACTATATCATACTCAAAGGGTCTGTCCAACAAGAAGACCTAACAATCTTAAATATCTATGCCCCTAACATGGGAGCAACCAACTATATAAACCAATTAATAACAAAATCAAAGAAATACATCGACAGTAATACAATAATAGCAGGGGACTTTAACACTCCCCTCACTGAAATGGACAGATCATCTAAGCAAAAGATCAACAAGGAAATAAAGGCCTTAAATGACACACTGGACCAGATGGACATCACAGATATATTCAGAACATTCCATCCCAAAGCAACAGAATATACATTCTTCTCTAGTGCACATGGAACATTCTCCAGAATAGACCACATCCTGGGTCATAAATCAGGACTCAATCGGTACCAAAAGATTGAGATCATTCCCTGCATATTTTCAGACCACAATGCTCTGAAGCTAGAACTCAATCACAAGAGGAAATTTGGAAAGAACGCAAATACATGGAGACTAAACAGCATCCTTCTAAAAAATGAATGGGTCAACCAGGAAATTAAAGAAGAATTGAAAAAATTCATGGAAACAAATCATAATGAAAACACAACGGTTCAAAATCTGTGGGACACAACAAAGGCAGTCCTGAGAGGAAAATATATAGCGGTGCAAGCCTTTCTCAAGAAACAAGAAAGGTCTCAAATACACAACCTAACCCTACACTTAAAGGAGCTGGAGAGAGAACAACAAAGAAAGCCTAAACCCAGCAGGAGAAGAGAAATCATAAAGATCAGAGCAGAAATCAATGAAATAGAAACTAAAAAAAACAATAGAACAAATCAACAAAACTAGGAGCTGGTTCTTTGAAAGAATTAATAAGATTGATAAGCCCCTGGCCAGACTTATCAAAAAGAAAAGAGAAAGGACGCAAATAAATAAAATCATGAATGAAAGAGGAGAGATCACAACCAACACCAAAGAAATACAAACAATTATAAGAACATACTACGAGCAACTCTACGCCAACAAATTTGACAATCTGGAAGAAATGGATACATTTCTAGAGACGTATAAACTACCACAACTGAACCAGGAAGAAATAGATAACCTGAACAGACCCATAACCAGTAAGGAGATTGAAACAGTCATCAAAAATCTCCAAACAAACAAAAGTCCAGGACCAGATGGCTTTCCAGGGGAATTCTACCAAACATTTAAAGAAGAATTAATTCCTTTTCTCCTGAAACTGTTCCAAAAAATAGAAATGGAAGGAAAACTTCCAAACTCATTCTATGAGGCCAGCAACACCTTGATCCCAAAACCAGACAAGGACCCCACCAAAAAAGAGAATTACAGACCAATATCCTTGATGAACACAGATGCGAAAATTCTCACCAAAATACTGGCCAATAGGATCCAACAGTACATTAAAAGGATTATTCACCACGACCAAGTGGGATTTATTCCAGGGCTGCAAGGTTGGTTCAACATCCGCAAATCCATCAATGTGATACAATACATTAATAAAAGAAAGAGTAAGAACCATATGATACTCTCAATAGATGCTGAAAAAGCGTTTGACAAAGTGCAGCATCCCTTCCTGATTAAAACTCTTCAAAGAGTAGGGATAGAAGGCACATACCTCAATATTATCAAAGCCATCTATGAAAAACCCACCGCAAATATCATTCTCAATGGAGAAAAACTGAAAGTTTTTCCGCTAAGGTCAGGAACACGGCAGGGATGTCCGTTATCACCACTGCTGTTCAACATAGTACTAGAAGTCCTAGCCTCAGCAATCAGACAACAAAAAGAAATTAAAGGCATCCAAATTGGCAAAGAAGAAGTCAAACTCTCACTCTTTGCAGATGATATGATACTATATGTGGAAAACCCAAAAGGCTCCACTCCAAAACTGCTAGAACTTATACAGGAATTCAGTAAAGTGTCAGGATATAAAGTCAATGCACAGAAATCAGTCGCATTTCTTTACACAAACAACAAGACAGTAGAAAGAGAAATTGAGGAGTCAGTCCCATTTACAAACGCACCCAAAACCATAAGATACCTAGGAATAAATCTAACCAAAGAGGCAAAGAATCTATACTCAGAAAACTATAAAGTACTCATGAAAGAAATTGAGGAAGACACAAAGAAATGGAAAAATATTCCATGCTCATGGATTGGAAGAACAAATATTGTGAAAATGTCTATTCTACCTAAAGCAATCTACACATTTAATGCAATCCCTATCAAAATCCCATCCATTTTTTTCAAAGAAATAGAACAAATAATCCTAAAATTTATATGGAACCAGAAGACCTCGAATAGCCAAAGGAATATTGAAAAAGAAAGCCAAAGTCGGTGGCATCACAATTCCAGACTTCAAGCTCTATTACAAAGCTGTCATCATCAAGACAGTATGGTACTGGCACAAAAACAGATATATAGACCAATGGAACAGAATAGAGAGCCCAGAAATAGACACTCAACTCTATGGTCAACTAATCTTCGACAAAGCAGGAAAGAATATCCAATGGAAAAAAGACAGCCTCTTCAACAAATGGTGCTGGGAAAATTGGACAGCCACATGCAGAAAAATGAAATTGGACTATTTCCTTACACCACACATGAAAATAGACTCAAAATGGATGAAGGACCTCAATGTGAGAAAGGAATCTATCAAAATCCTTGAGGAGAATGCAGGCAGCAACCTCTTTGACCTCAACCGCAGCAACTTCTTCCTAGGAACATCGCCAAAGGCAACAGAAGCAAGGGCAAAAATGAACTATTGGGATTTCATCAAGATCAAAAGCTTTTGCACAGCAAAGGAAACAGTGAACAAAACCAAAAGACAACTGACAGAATGGGAGAAGATATTTGCAAACGACCTATCAGATAAAGGGCTAGTATCCAAAATCTATAAAGAGCTTATCAAACTCAATACCCAAAGAACAAATAATCCAATCAAGAAATGGGCAGAGGACATGAACAGACATTTCTGCAAAGAAGACATCCAGATGGCCAACAGACACATGAAAAAATGCTCCACATCACTCGGCATCAGGGAAATACAAATCAAAACCACAATGAGATACCACCTCACACCAGTCAGAATGGCTAAAATTAACAAGTCAAGAAATGACAGATGCTGGCGAGGATGCGGAGAGAGGGGAACCCTCCTACACTGCTGGTGGGAATGCAAGCTGGTGCAACCACTCTGGAAAACAGTGTGGAGGTTCCTCAAAAAACTGAAAATAGAGCTACCCTACGACCCAGCAATTGCACTACTGGGTATATATCCTAAAGATACAAACGTGGTGCTCCAAAGCGGCACGTGCACCCGAATGTTTATAGCAGCAATGTCCACAATAGCGAAACTGTGGAAAGAGCCTAGATGTCCATCAACAGATGAATGGATAAAGAAGATGTGGTATATATACACAATGGAATACTATGCAGCCATCAAAAGACATGAAATCTTGCCATTTGCAACGATGTGGATGGAACTAGAGGGTATCATGCTTAGCGAAATAAGTCAATCGGAGAAAGACAACTATCATATGATCTCTTTGATATGAGGAAGTGGAGATGCAAGGCAGGGGGGGTTGGGGGGAGGTAGGAAAAGAAAAAATGAAAAGATGGGATTGGGAGGGAGACAAACCATCAAAGACTCAATCTCAAGAAACAGACTGAGGGTTGCTGGGGGGAGGGGGGACGGGAGAGGGTGGTGGGGAAATGGACATTGGGGAGGGTATGGGCTATGATGAGTGCTGTGAAATGTGTAAACCTGGCAATTCACAGACCTGTACCCCTGGGGATAAAAATACATTATATGTTTATTAAAAAAAAAAAAAAAAAGAAACAGCACAAGAAAAAAAAAGACAAACTGGATTTCATGAAAATTTTTAAATCTTGTACATCAAAGAACACTATCAACAGAGTGAAAAGGCAACCTACGAAATGGGAGAAAATATTTGCAAGTCATATTATCATAAGTGATTAAAATCCAGAATATTTAGAGAACTCTCTAAAACAACAAAAACCCTATTCAAAATTGTGCAAAGGACTTGAACCGTCTTTGAATTTCTCCAAAGATGATATACAAATGGCCAATAAGCACATGAAAAGATGCTCAACATCATTAATCATTAGGAAAATGCAAATTGTAACTACAATGAGATGCCTACCACCTCATACCCATGAGGATGGCTACTATCAAATAAAAAAAGAAAAAGAAAGTAACAAGTGTTGGTGAGAACATGGGGAAACTGGAATTCTGTGCACTTGTGGTGGGAATGTAAATGGTACAGCTACTACGGAAACAGTACGGTGGTTCCTCAAAAAAATTAAGAACAGGGGGCGCCTGGGTGGCTCAGTGGGTTAAGCCTCTGCCTTCAGCCTGGGTCATGATCCCAGGGTCCTGGGATCGAGCCCTGCATCGGGCTCTCTGCTCAGTGGGGAGCCTGCTTCCTCCTCTCTCTCTGCCTGTCTCTCTGCCTACTTGTGATCTCTGTCTGTCAAATAAATAAATAGAATCTTTTAAAAAAAAAATGAAGAACAGAATTATCACATGGCCCAACAATTCTACTTCCGCATATACACCCAAAATTGAAAGGAGAGTTTCAAAAAGATATTTGTACATCATGTTCAGAACAGCATTATTCACAACAGTTAAAACATGGAAGCACTCCAAGTAACCATCAACAGATGAATGGTTAAGCAAAATGTGGAGATACATTTTAAATATGGAATATTACTCAGTATGGAATATGAGTAATAGGAATAATATATTACTGAGTAATGGAATATTACTCAGCCTGAAAAAGGATGGACATCCTGACACATGCTGCATTAATGAACCTTGAAGATACTACGTTAAGTGAAATAAGCCAGTCACAAAAAGACAAATACTCTAGGATCCCACTTACCTGAGGTATCTGGCGTCATCAAAATCAGAGATATAAAGAAGAATGGTGGTTGCCAAGGGCTTGGGAGAGGGAGGGAATGGGTAGTTACTGTTAAATGGGTTCAGAATTTCAGTTTTGCAAGATGAAAAGGTTCTGAAGACTGGATGCAAAACAATGTGAATATACTTAACATAACTGAGATGTACACTTAAAATGAGTGCATTATATATAATGTATACTTCAACACAGCTGTTCTTAAATCTTGTACTATAAGGCCTAGTCAACAAGACAAGAAAAATAAAAATAAATAAGAACCACAGAAGGAATAAAAATCATTATATGCAGATATATGTCTACAAAAAAATCCAGAAAACCTTACTCAGATTATCAACTTTAAAAGAGAAATTAGCGAAGTTTTTGATTCAAATCAGAAAAATCAAATTTAAAAATATGAATGAGATGGGACGCCTGGGTGGCTCAGTCGGTTAGGCCACTGCCTTCAGCTCAGGTCATGATCCCAGGGTCGTGGGATCGAGTCCCATATCGGGCTCCTTGCTTGGCAGGGAGCCTGCTTCTCTCTCCACCTCTGCTTACCACTCTGCCTGCTTGTGCACACACTCTCTCTCCCTGACAAATAAATAAATAAATAAATATTTTTAAAAATATGAATGAGAATAACATCCAAAATTATAAAGTACTTAAAAAAATTAACAAGAATGTGTAGGCCCACTAGGGACAATGATAACTTTATTAAAAAACCACTTAAAAAGACTATAGACAACATATTCATGGACTGAAGAACTCACTCCAAAAAGCTGTCAACTGTTTCCAAACTAATGCATACAGCTAAACAAATTCCAATTAAAAGAACCCCAAACCGTTTTTGTTTTGCTTTGCTGGCGAGGAGGGGTTTGGCAAACTGACTCTAAAACCTACATAGGAGCAAACGAAACAGAAAGCAAGCAGAAGGAAGGAAATAAGAAAAATTGAGTGGAAATCAATTAAAAAAAAATAGAGAATAATCAATAGACCAAGTTGGTTCTTTGAAAGATCAACAAAACATTTAGTTACACTAACCAAGAAAAAAAAAGAGTAGACTCAAAAGTACCAAAATGAGGTACAAAAGAGGGGGGATATCACTATCATACAGAACTCAAAACTGTTGGCACAGAAATCTCTTCTTGATACAAAAATCTTGATACAGAAATCAAAAGAGTTATAAAACAGTACTATTGGACAAACTTATGCCAACAAAGTAGATGACTTAGATGAAATGGCAAAATTAATAGGAAAATGCAAGTTACCAAAACAGAATTCAAGGAAAAAAAACTTGAATAAACCTATAAAAAGGAAAGAAATTGAATCAGAATGTAAAATCTTCTGTTAAAGAAAAGCCCAGGCTCAGGTGTCCTCAGTGGTGAGTGCTACCACATATTTAAAGAAAAAATAATACCAATCCTTCAAAAACTTTTCCAGAAAATAAAGGAAGAAGGAACATCTGTCAATTCACTTAAGGAAACCAGTATTACCCTGATACCAAAGCTAGAAAAAGATATGATAAGAAAGCTATATATGAATAGAATAAAAATCTTTCATAAAATATTAGCAAATCAAATCCAAAAATATTCAAAACAGGTTATATACCATGACCAAGTGGGACTTATCTCAAGAATGCAACACTGGTTTGGGGCACCTGAGTGGCTCAGTGGGTTAAGGCCTCTGCCTTTGGCTCAGGTCATGATCCCAGGGTCCTGGAATCGAGCCCCGCATCGGGCTCTCTGTTCAGCAGGGAGCCTGCTTCCTCCTCTCTCTGCCTGCCTCTCTGCCTACTTGTGATCTCTGTCTGTCAAATAAATAAATAAAATCTTAAAAAAAAAAAGAATGCAACACTGGTTTAACATCTGAACATTTCATAATAATGTAGTATATCATATTAATAGGATTAAAGGGAAAAATGATATGAGCATCTCAGCAGATAGAGAAAACGCATTTGACAAAATCCAACAGCCATCCACGATAAAAGCTTTGATAAAATATGAATAGAAGGGAACTTTCTCAAACCAATGAAGCATATCTTTGAAAAATCTACAGCTGAAATCATACACAGTGGTGAAGGACTGAGTGCTTTTTTCCTAACATCAGGAAAAAGTCAATGATGTCTGCTGTCCCTTCTATTTAACATTGCATGGGAGGTTTGAGGCAGTGAAATCACTCAAGAAATAAAAGGCATCCGGATTAGAAAGGAAGAAGTAAAACTGTCTTTATTCTCAGATAATATGTAGAAATTTCTAAGGAACACACACATACACACACACAAAACTATAGAGCTAATAAATGAGTTCATAAAAGACTCGGGAAAAAAAGATGAAAATGAAAAAATAAGTTCTATTTCTTTATACTAGGAATATATGATCCAAAAATTAAGTTTAAAAAACATTCCATTTATCAAGAGCATCAAAGAGGAAAAAATGTGTGTAAATAAATTTAACAAAATAAGTGTAAATAACACACTTGTATGCTGAAAACTACAAAACTGAGAGAAATTAAAGATCTAAATAAAGTGAGATACATTCCATATTCATAGAACATGGCCATTCTCCACAGGTCAATGCAAACTGTCAAAATTCCAGGGTAGGTGTTTTGTAGAAATTTACAAGCTGATCCTAAAATTTATATGAAAAAGCAAAAGACACCAAATAGCCAAAACAATCTTAGAAAAGGTGAATAAAACTGGACAGTTTATATTTTCTTATTTTAAAGCTTAGTATAAAGCTACAGGAATCACAAGACACTATCACAAGACAGTGTGACAGCATACAAGGATAACCATACAAAGCAACAGAACACAACTGAAAGTCTAGAAAGAAATTCTTATATTTATAGACAATTGATTTCTGACAAAGGTGCCAAGGTAACTCAGTGGATAAAGGGCAGTCTTTTTTTAATATAGTGCTGGGACAACTGGATATCTACATGCAAAAAGAAAAATTTAGATCCTTAGCTCATACTTTTCCCAAGAATTAACTCAAAAGAATCATTAATATCAATATTAACATATAATGTATTATTTGTTTCAGGGCTAGAGGTCTGTGATTCATCAGTCTTACACAACACACAGCACTCACCACAACACATACCCTTCCCAATGACACTGTTTTAAAAACACAGGCACAAATTAGGACAAAAAGACAAAGCCATATATAGGGACAAAATACTTCTAAATCATATATGTGATAATGGACTTGTATCCAGCAAAGAACTCTTACAACTCAATTGTAAGATCCAATTACAGAATAGGTAAAGATCTGAACTGACCAAGCACATGAAAAGATGCTTAACACCATTAATCATTTGAAAAATGCAAATTAGAGCTATAGTGAGATACCACTTCACCCCTACTAGAAAAGCTATAATCAAAAACAACTGACAATAATGAGTGTGGGTGAGGATGTGGAGAAACTAAAATCTTCTTACTTTGCTGTCTAGAATGCAAAATGATACAACCACCTTGGAAAACAATTTTCCAGTTCCTAAGAAGTTAAACATATAATTACCATAGTATCCAGAAATCCCTAACCATACAATGGTATAATGGGGCAATTATTAAAAAAAAAAAGTGAACGGGTGCCTGGGTGGCTCAGCGGGTTAAGCCTCTGCCTTCGGCTCGGGTCACGGTCTCAGGGTCCTGGGATTGAGCCCCACATTGGGCTCTCTGCTCAGTGGGGAGCCTGCTTCCCACTCTCTGCCTACTTGTGATCTCTTTCTGTCAAATAAATAAATAAAATCTTTTAAAAAAAGTGATCTATGATAAGGCATGAATGAATCTCAAAAATATTATACTACATGAAGAGCCAGAAGCAGAAGACCACATATTTAAATTTATACGAAATGCCCAGAAAAGGCAAATCTAGAGACAGAAAGAGATCAGTGGTTGCCTATGACTGGAAGTGAGATTGGAGAGTGAATGAAAATAGGTACAAGGGATCTTTTTGTGGGTGTCAAAAACATCCTAAAATTGGATATGGTGATGTCACACAACTTTGTAAATTTACCAAGAAGTATTAAGCTTTACGCAGAAAGCAGGTGAAAACTGTATCGAAGTAAAAGGGCCCAAAATAGGGGCACCCGGGTGGCTCAGTTGGTTAAGCATCTGAGTTCAACTCAGGTCATGATCCTGGAGTCCTGGGATTGAGCCCCGCGTCAGGCTCCCCACTCAGCAGGGAGTCTACTTGTCCCTCTCCCTCTTCCTCTGCCTCTCCCCCCAATCTGTGCTCTATCTCTCTCAAATAAATAAAAAAAATGTTACCAAAGAATTTTTTAAAATAAGGGCCCAAAATATCCAAGGCATTTGTGAAGAATAGCATTAGATAAACTATCAAACGGGTAAAATCCAGGAAAGCTCCAGGAACTAAGACAGAGTATTTGAGAATGAGAGAAATGAAGCAGAAAAGATACCCCAGAAACCAATCTTGGTTTGGAGGAACCATGAAAGGAACACATCCCAGCTAGCCTAGTGGGTGTAGGAGGAGACTGAGACAAACGTTGAACAGAACCATCCCAGTCAACCTACTTAATGAAGCAGAGCCAACCCAGCCAAAGCCAGCCTAGATCAGCCTATTCCCAGCCAATATGCAGATGTATGGAAAAAGAAATGTTTATTTTTATATGCTAGTGAGAGGCTTCTGATTGTTAACACCATTATGGGAGCAACTATTAACTGATACATTTTCCAAAGGAGTAAAAAAGAAATATAAAAAAACCCAAAACTCCAAAACTTAAAAAGATTGCCAAAGGAAGTAATTCTACTCATTGAGCCTCCTCAGAAAAACTGAAAAGACAATACACAAAATGGGAGATAACCTGCCACACATATCCCATGAAGAATTACATCAGGAATATATAAAATCAATTTATAAAGTACAATCAGCCCAATTGAGACACAGGCAAAAACACAACAGGAATTTCACCAAAAATGAAACTCAAAAGCTAGTAAGCTTAAGAAAAGATGCTGAATTTCATGAAAATAAGCTATGTGACATCACTTTTATGTCCAATAAACTGAAGTCTTGACAATAAAAGTACCAGCAAGTATAGAGCCACAGGCGTTCTTTTACACAGTTGGTGGGAGTATAAACTGTTCTAACTACTTTAGAAAAGACTGGTATTATCTTAAATTTTACATTTTCCTTGGTTTATATCCAGGATAACGCACACACAACTATAACAAAAGACATACGTATAATTATTTCTAACAATACCTTATATTTAAAAAATTGAAAATAACCTAAGTGTCCATCAGTAGTTGAATGACCAAATAAATTTTAACATATTCATAGAATAAAATGCTATATGAAAGTATAAATTAATGAGTAAGAGCTATGTGTATCCACATGTATGAATCTAGAAACATAATGTTGAGGGGCACCTAGGTGGCTCAGCTGGTTCTGCGTCTGACTCTTGATTTCACCTCAGGTCATGATCTCAGGGTCGTGAGATCAAGCCCTGCATCCGGCTCCAAGCTGGGCATGGAGCCTGCTTGAGATTCTCTCTCCCTCTTCCTCTGCCCCTCTCCCCTGCTCCCTTGCTTGCCCTCCCTCCCTCTCTCTCCACCCCCCACCAAAAAAGAAGTGTAATGGTGAGTGAAAATAGCAAGTCACATAAATATATAAATGAGTACATAGAGTATTTGTTTAAATAAATTCCAAGCTATTTAAATAAAACCCAAACACAAACAAAACCAAATACATTATTTCATGGATCACACACACTTGGTAAATCTATAAAGAAACAAAAGAGGAGGATAAAACTACAAAAGATAGTGACAAACCAAGAGAGGGAAGTAGGCCCAAGGACATGGACATATATATCCATGCACAGGTAGCAAATATTTTATGATTTGTTAGCAGGGGAAGATAAAGAAAAAGATTTCTATTTTAAAAGATTTTATTTATTTATTTTGACAGATAGAGATCACAAGTAGGCAGAGGGGCAGGCAGAAAGAGAGAGAGGAGGAAGCAGGCTCTCCATGGAACAGAGAGCCTGATGTGGGGCTCAATCCCAGGACCCTGGGATCAAGACCTGAGCCGAAGGCAGAGGCTTTAACCCACCGAGCCACCCAGGCACCCCAAGATTTCTATTTTAGAAAATGGAAAAGTCCTATGTTTCCAAGCCAGTTTCTAGAGATGTTTCAGAGAATAAAAAGGAAATGTGCTAAAAGCTAATTTTACCTTTTTTATGCCTTTTATTTTCATGATGACTTCTTTTCAGTATCCAAAACCTAATATGAAAAAAAAAATCACACAATCATTTTTATGCATCAATGTCTAATTCGGGTACATCATAATGCTCTTAGAAATGTCTAGTGAGTCCAATACTATTTATCCTAGTAATCACCTAATGTTTACAATGAGGCCTGAAAGACAACTTTTATATCTATCTTTTTTTCATATATATTTCATACTAACAACAAAATACTTGGTATGACTTTTAATTCCAGGGTAAGCCTTCATTTTTACAACCTAAAAATATCCAGAAATAAGTACATTTGACTTTCAAATATTTGTATATACTCAAGAGAACTTCCTGCCACAAGATGGTATGGCTTGGTTCTAGGAGAATCTTTTATTTTCCCCTGTATTTCAATTCAATTTTGAAGACACTAATTCCAATTAACATATAGGAAATGAAAGAATATAAATGACTTATTTTTCAATTATCTTTCCTCATTGAAAGAGGCTTGTTTGTTTGTTTAGAGATTTTATTTATTTATTTGACAGAGAGAGATCACAAGTAGGCAGAGAGGCAGGTAGAGAGAGAGGGGGTGGGGAAGCAGGCTCCCTACTGAGCAGAGAGCTCAACGAGGGACTCAATCCCAGGAACCTGAGATCATGACCTGAGCCGAAGGCAGAGGCTTAACCCACTGAGCCACCCAGGTGCCCTGAAAGAGTATTTGAAGAAAAAAAATTTTTTTAAACAATTTTATGTATATGAGTGAGAGATAGAGAGAGACAGAGGGAGAGAGAGCATGAGAGGCGGGCAAAGAAAGAAGTGGCAGGCTCCCACGCTGAGCAGAGAGCCCAACAATTCCAGGACTGTAGGATCACGGCAAGCCGAAGGCAGATGCCTAACCGACTAAGCCACCTGGGCGCCTAGTGAAGAAAACTTTTGAAATAACTACTTGAGTACATGTAACTCTAAAAATATTTACCATCCAGTGATTCTTTGCTTTCCTTCTAAGATTATAACAGGAGTACTAGTTCTCCTATTTATTTTGTTTTCCTTTGGTTAGCTTGGCTACTAAGGTTGCTAACTACACATTGAAGGTTTTTTGTTTTTGTTTTTTTTTACATTGAAGGTTTTAAGAACATTCAATTTACTTATTGCTTGTATAAGTATAAACTGGAATGTTCTCATCAGCAGTAAGTATAAATTTTCCTTTAAGCTACAAAAATATATATATAAATGAATATTAATTTTCTAAATGGAATTAAATTCTAAGACTGTCAGTCCTAATACACCCCATATGGTAACCTTAAAGAAGAGTGTGTTTTCAAAATTCTTAGTTCAAAGTTAGTCTTTAGTTCAAACATACTCTTTAAAAAAGAAAAACAAAAATTAAAATTGTACTTACTTTGGCCAACAATTCTTGTGTTTCAGGAGTCAGTGGAGAATGTGAAAACTTGCAATATTCACCCTGATAACACTTTGTTCCTGTATGGTAAAACTTGCAAGGATATTCATGTAATCCAAATGTTAAGGAAGAGAACATGTTTAATCCAATTAAAATATTTTGTTATTAATTTACTGACTTTATTTGCCCTCTATAAAGGTCTTTCCTAATAGTAGAAACACTAAAAATCTCTATTTAAAATATAAGACAGTAGATTACTAACTGAATTACATGAAACATCTAATTTTAGAATAACTATATAAATTAAGTTTAATGGCTATCACAGGATACTTTTCCTTCATATCCATTTTCACAATAAACTACCAGCATATTTCACTGATTTAAGAAAAGGATGTGTATTTCAAATACTTTAAGAAATGTGATTATTTTTAAAGCATTCTTTTGGAGTGGGGAAATTAAAGTCAATAACAATGATAGGCCTTACAGATCTGAATCCTTCAGATATAAGGCTTGTTTAAAATAGGATCAATTAAACAACTTCAATATTATTTCCTAGGAAAAAACGCTCAAGTTAGAATTGAGATTCCTTCTATTGAATGACTGAAGCAAAACAACTTTTGTGGAGCCCAAAGGTGCTATTACCCTAAAATGTTTTATGTTCCATGTTTTTACAACATGTCTGTACCATTTGCACTGAAGAGTTAGGGTTATTTTCCAAACTAAAGGACCATTAACCTCTATTTGGTACAGAATATATAGAAAATAAGTACTCCCAAATTATGTAATTCCTCCTCCTCTTTTTAAAGTAGTTTAGATGTGGGTACCTAGCAGACTCAATCATAGAGCATGCAACCCTTGATTGCAGAGCTGGAAATTTGAGTCCCACATTGGATGCAGAGATTACTTAAAAATAAAATCATTAAAAAAACAAAAACAAAAACAACAAAGTAACTTACATGAATATAAATACAATTAGTTAATGTCACAGCAGAAATTCTGACAGTCTTTCTGGGGGCTAAATAGGTCTCATGAACCTGCTGTTATACTATACCCAGGTGAATGATCTTGATTTGAGAGAATTGCTAAAGAATCCATCTTTTCTTTCTTTGGGGAAAAAAAAATCTACACAATTAACCACTCTGATACTGAGTTGGGCTTGGATAACATAATTTTACCATAGCTAAAACATGGGTTTCCTCGAAAATTACATGTATTTAAAATGTTCATGTAAATATTTTGAAAAAGTAGTTATTATATTTTGTGATAAAGGATATTATGCAAATATAGGCAGTTTTCACCTCTGGTACAATATCCTTGCACATAAAATTTACACATTTCCTTTTTCTTCTCTATTTCTGCATCATGATCAAATTTACACTGGTCTCCCTGGGCCAAAACGGAACAAAGAAAAGCCATTAACATTCTCAAAGTTAAGTCATTCAATTCTTACTAAGCTTAAGATAAGCAAATGATTCCAGAAAGTCTCAGAAATACTAAAGTATAAAACATTTTTTTTACTACAGTCTAATTCTTAAAGAGCTATCTTATAACCACACCACACATACCTGCTTGAAATCTTAAGACCTAAACATTTTTAACCCAAAGCATTTTTTAAAAAGTATCTTTCTAAAACATAGAGGAATATTTCAATAAAGTATTCTAGTGGAACTTTCCAGAAGGAAACAGTTATAAAAATGTACAGGTATGCTTTTAGAATACCCAGTGGAAATGGGAGTTGGCTTTAGTACATTTTTGTTATACTTCACATTTTAGTATATTTTTGCTTACATAGTTTTTTATACCTTAATACATTTCCTTTCAAGAAAATATTTACAAATTTGTTTCCCCTTGCGTTCCACTGTATGTTGGTTGATGAATCCCTGACTCATTCTCACACGCGGCTGCTTCTCCTTAGGTTTATCATCCTTTGAAAACAAAAACAAAGAACTAAATGTGAGAAATAGAAATTTAAGTATTTTATTCCATTGCACAAAATCATTTTAACCACCTTTAAAACATTACAAAGTGACTCTTCTAAATTGGCCTTTATTTGAAAGATTTGAACTTTTACACATCAGTTGAAAAATAAATATTCTGCCAATTATAACAGCATTCCAGCACTGAATATTAGCGTGTGTGCAATTTGAATATTTTATTATACTTCGCCCTTATTTTTTTTTAAAGATTTTATTTATTTATTTGACAGAGAGAGAGAGAGAGCTCACAAGTAGGCAGAGAGGCAGGCAGAGAGAAAGGGGGAAGCAGGCTCCCTCCTGAGCAGAGAACCCGATGCGGGCTCGATTCCAGGACCCTGAGACAATGACCTGAGCCGAAGGCAGAGGCTTAACCCACTGAGCCACCCAGGTGCCCCGCCCTTATTTTTAATCAGATTAAAAAAAGGGCGCCTGGGTGGCTCAGTTGGTTAGTGACTGCCTTCAGCTCAGGTCATGATCCTGGAGTCCCAGGATCGAGTCCTGCACTGGGCTCCCTGCTCAGCAGGGAGTCTGCTTCTCCCCCTAACCCTCTCTCTTTTTCTCTCTCATTCTCTCAAATAAATAAATAAAATATTTTTTAAAAATCAGATAAAATTTAACAAAGTCTAGGAATAAGGCTCTTAACAATGGAGACAAAACTGGAAACCGTAAGGTGAACCAAAAGCAGCATGCTCTTTAATTCCAATGAGATGATCACTGAGTGAGAAGAGGGAATAATAACCAGCTCAAGTTAACAAACATTACTAAAAATAAAACCTCAAAGATGGCAAAAGAGATATAAAAACAAAAGGTGACTTTTATATAAAAACAAAAGGAGAATTTCATAATACATTCTAGCTTTTCAGAAATATAAACTATTTTTAGTGTGTTAACTTGTGTGTAGTGTATAGCTCTTGCAATACCAAATTTCTGAGTAGTTTTACGATTTAGTATGTGCAAAGAAGGGACCTAACTACATTTATGTGATCTGCTTTGTAATAAAGTCAAATTTCCACTTAACACCATCAAAATTATGTCTAATAAAGATGGGTCAGTGTAAATCCTTGGTTTTATCTGACTATGTTATTAAATTCTAACATACACGCTTATAATCCATTCCTCATGTAGGAAAGCTGTCCGCTGAATGATCATTTGAGTCAATGTAAACCAAAAGAATCATAGGGAATACTGATGGGGTCAGGAAATAAAGTTCCAGCTGTGGCCTGGCCCTGTGTGCCTCTGAGGGTTACCTGAAACCCCAGGGCTTCAGATTCCTCATTTGTAAAATATGGAAGCAAGGCAAGATTTTTTCACAAATATGTTTTTCTATTATATTTGATCTAATATTTTACCACCCCTAACTCTTGTCTTCTGGACCAAGCCTAAGAAAAAAGGTTAGTTTAGAAGCCCTCAGAAAACCAGAGTCCTTATTGTCCTATCCTGAATACATCCGCAGACCACGGAAGAGGAAGTTCTAAAGAACAAAATCAAAATACTGGGAGGGTTGGGGTGTTTTATAAGGTCAACGCTCAGAAATATTCCTTTTTCATTTTCACAGGGACCGCAACAGCAGAAACTCTGTAAGACTCTGACTTTTGAAGTGCTCCCTTGGGCGCTTTATCTTCTCCCTGCTTCCCCTGTTTTTCCAGTCGTTGACATTACAACAGTCCAAAATCAAGGGAATCATATGCATGTATTCAGGTAAACAGGGACAACACTAAGGCTTAACACAGGGTGAGCGAGAGGGAAGGCAACTGTGACAGTGACAGCGAAGAACATCGGAGAGCCCACTGACGGTGAGGAGATTTTTCACCATCAGAGAACCCTCATTCTGTGGCTCGTCACGGTGGTGTAAGATTAAAAATTCTGCAGCAAGTAGGTGTCCTCCTGCATGCCTGCACTCTTGTACCTACCTGTTCCTGTGAGCTCCTGTTCCGCAAGGAAGCGCTGGATCCTTTCTGGCCTGCGCCAGCCCGTTTTCGCTTCATTTTTTTCTGCTTACCATTTTTCTGGACAGCTTTCGGGTTTTTATTTTTTTGTTTAACAGCTGAAAACAAGAAAGTTAATCTTATGTGTTTAAATCTTAGACACTAAGTGTTAAAAGTTTAATTTTAATTTACGAGAATATGAAGGCACAACAGCAGGTTACTCTAAGGTACACTCTATAGGGGCGCCTGGGTGGCTTAGTTGGTTAAGCATCTGACTCTTGCTTGCCATAAGCCAGATCCTTTTGAAGGGTTCAGAGTGTTATGGAGCTAATTAGGAATTGCCATAGCACTCTAGCAGCAAAAACTTCAAATGTTTAAAATTACCTCATATACTACTGTCAGGGTTTTCACTGAAAACCTTCTACATACAAACACAGGGGAGCCCAGCTGGCTCAGTCAGTAGAGCGTGCAACTCTCGATCCCGGGATTGTGAGTTTGAGCCCCACACTGAGTGTACAGATTACGTTAGAAAATAAAATAAGAGTATCCAAAAAAAAAAAAAAAAAGAAAATGGCAGTAAAACGGAGGATTAATGTCTTCTGTAGCTGTCATTTGTCCTCATATCTACGACTAAATTTCATTTTAGTAATCTAAAAGAATATATTTTATTTCAGTAATCTAAAAGAATATATAGTCTGACACACCACAGTATCAGACATTAAGTCAATTCCTCTCTAAACTGAGAGCAATACAAACAGGCACATCTTGTCCTTCATATATGCGGAGGCCAAGGATTTAGCCTTCTCCCTTTCAAAGCAGTCATAGGCTTTGATAACCCTCCTGTAAACTCTGCATTTGTACACTGAATGGCCAGGTTGGGGGGTGGAGTGGGCATCTCAGGCCATGCAAGCTCATATCTGGCGTAAAGACCTAAGGAAAGCATGATCTTACTTTGAGATAAAATGCAGGAGAAACTCTCCCCCTCCCCAAACCCCAGTCCATTTACGGACAACTGTGACTGATGGTCTACATAAACTTTAAATGACAAAATAGTTTCACCCTTACCTTTCTGGGTATCCTTCACTCCCTCTTTCTTCATTGATTCTTCAGGAAATGGTAAGGATTGAGCAGCATTTGCCATTTCTTTAGCTTGTATATACTGCTGAAGCTCTTTAGCAAAATTATCTTCTGATTCCTGACTGCAGGTATCATTATCACTATACACATCATAGTCCTTACTTCTTGATTTTCTATATTGCAAATTCTTCGGGGATGTTGTGGAGTTCCCAAAGTGCCTAAACTAAGTAAAAATTAAATTTCCAATTTTAAAAAGCTGTCATGATTCAAAACAATCTGCTTATAAAGAAGAAATAAAGACTGGCCATGAACTGATCATTGCTGAGGTTGGGTGATGGGTATATAGGGGTTCGTATACTATTCTTTCCACTCTTACATTTTTTTTTTTCCACTCTTACATTTTTAAAATGTTCCAGAACTAAAAACAAAACAAAAACCAACAGAACATATCCATCCTTGAAAAAAAATTTGATGGAAGATTCTGAATTCAGTAATGCTTTACTGAATTAAAAGAGTAAACCCCCAAACTTAATTATTTAATATAATTTATTTGACTGAACTACAGTATTATATTTCATATTTTATTTCTCCCTTTGCATCAACTATGCTTTTAAATGGTTTAATTCAATAACTCAACACTTCATAAAAGAGTAAGTAAACTGTAATGGCCCAAGTGAAAATCCACTATACTAAAATACATCACTGCTAGCAAAGCCCATTATTCTTCCTGTAACTCACAGCGTTGGTGGCTTACATGGATGACAAGGAACAAAGAACTGCCCAATTCTCTGTAATCAAGTCAACTTTACTTTCAGAAAGAGTTTTCTAACTCTGTTGGTGCAGCTACCCCAAGGCAACAGAAGCGAGCACAGGTGCCCACAGGAACAGGAAGCCGGGTATGGCAGCTGACCCTGAGTCAGCCAGAGATGATCATAGCAGACAACTTAAAGTATTTTGTGTACAAGAATGTCCAAACATTGGTATACATGTCTACACATGGTGACACAAGGGTATCAAGTTGTATAATTACAGTTAGTATGTATGACACGTTTTAATTAAAAGGCTCATAAAGAAACATCCAAGTGCTGAAAGGCTCCTATTTTGATGTCAGGAAGAGATAACATGTCTACCATTAAACTGGCCAATGATCCTGCTCCAGAGTGTGCTCTGGGGTCTGGACTCCTGTCTACTTCCACTTAACTGATGAAGGCAGCAGACTCAAAACAAACAAAAAACAAACCAGAAGAATCGCTATTATAAAATATACCAGGTGGTCCAATTTCATGGCTTACTTTTGATGTTAACTTCAAAGCTAGGAGTTGTACACCAGAGGACTGATCATAGGCCTATGAAATGAATTTGCTCCCTGTGTGAAGAATCAGGTGGAGATAGTTTCCTAACCTGACAATGGCCCCAATGTACACTACTACCTCATCTTCATTATACCAGACAAGACTTTTAACCAATCCAAAAATATCAGGCCACCAAGTTCCCTGTCTCCAAGTTTTCAAGAAAGAGCACCGTTTTGTTTTGTTTTTTAAGATTTTAATTATTTATCTGACAGACAGAGAGAGAGAGAGAGCACAAGTAGGCAGAGAGGCAGGCAGAGGGAGAGGGGGAAGCAGACTCCCCACTGAGCAGAGAGCCCGATGTGGGGTTCAATTCAGGACCCTGAGACCATGACCTGAGCTAAAGGCAGAAGCTTAACCCACTGAGCCACCCAGGCGCCCCAAAAGGGCACCTTTTAAAACCAATACCATAGAACAAACTTGTAAACATAACATCTGGCCAGGGATCTGCAGATGTCAGCCTGGCCTCCTGTTTTTGTTAATCAAAGTTTTGCAGGAATACAGTCACACCCACTCATTCACGTCCCTGTTATCTATACCTGTTTAGTTGTGACAGAGTCAATACAGCTCACAAAGTCAACAAGATGCACTGGTCCTTTATGAAAGATACCTGGTCCTTTATGAAAAAGTTGGCCAATTCCTGTGATGATTATTATGTTTACCCTGTTTCTGGCCTTTCATTTTATTTAGTGGGCACAGGGAGATCACTCAATTATGCAACAGCTCCCACAAAGTTTGGTTTAGTCAAAAACAGAAATTCTATTCAGTACATCTGAATCACAATATCACAATGATCCAAATGAGTAAGTGCTCCCTTACACACAAAATACGTACCAAAGCAGACACCCCTTTAAGAGGTGATAACGCGCTGATTTGTATCAATGAAGAGGTGAGATGACATGGCAACATAAACAAAACCAGGACAATCATCAACTATGTTGTTTTATTATACATTAGACATGAGTATTACTAATTGATATTATTCTTTTCAGAAGGCAATGAAGACACAAAATACAAGCGACTGCTTTAATACTTTTCTTCATGCAGCTAGCCCTAAACTCATTACTTTGATATTTGTTGTTCTCTATATAATTTAGAAAACATATAAATATACTAAACTTTTTTTCCTTTTTTTTTTTTTTAAGATTTTATTTGACAGACAGAAATCACAAGCAGGCAGAGAGGCAGGCAGAGAAAGAGAGGAGGAAGCAGGCTCCCCGCTGAGCAGAGATCCTGATGCGGGGCTGACCTGAGCCGAAGGCAGAGGCTTTAACCCGCTGAGCCACCCAGGCGCTGCTAAACTTTTTTTCCTTTAATGAAGGAGACTAAATAAAGTTTTTTTTTTAAGGAAAAGATTTCTAATTCAGGAGAATTTATTGAATAGTATGGCCTCCTGAGACTCCACAGAAATAAAAGTACAGAAATGTAAAAATAGTTCCATAATATTAGTGGGGGTGGGGGAGCACATGAAGTACATTCATCAGTAATTAAGAAAAGTCTAACAAATTCTTGGCAAGTCTTTTTGAAAAACAAAAAGCAAGTTATAATTGGGATGTTGGACTTCAGTTGGAGTGTGAGAACTGGGGCTACAAACTAGGATGGATTAAGATTCTACATAAAAACAGACAAAGCTATTGTAACAAATTCTCTCTTTCCCATCTCTCACCAGAATACATTCAAAGAGAAATTTACCCCAGGCAAAAAAGAAAATAAAGAAATTGAGTAAAATGTCTGATAAAGCCAGATCTTCTTGTGTGGGTACTAAGACCCCACAGTGAAGTCCTCAACATTCCGGCATTTGGGAGCAACCCCTACCAGAAATATACTCTATCCACTCAATGTACAACAGAAGTTCTACCCTGCTTTCAAAAAGAGATTCCTCACATGGGTCTACGGGCAAAATTC
The DNA here is from genome assembly GCF_963455335.1 of Martes martes. NCBI lineage: Eukaryota > Metazoa > Chordata > Mammalia > Carnivora > Mustelidae > Martes > Martes martes. The sequence goes on along the minus strand of NC_137896.1, from coordinate 102,605,395 downwards.
AATGAACAATGAATGAGGGTAAAAACCACACATTATTTATATCAACCTCTAAGATGATATTTAGCATTCTGCTGTTCTGAACACAGGGAACAAACAGTAGTATCAACAGTATCTGCCACTGTCACTAGTACTTTCATATATCACATGAGAGTTGCTGCAAATCTCAAAATATCTTTTATGTTCACCACTATGTCAAAGTTACAATAATTAGACCTTCTGCTGGAACTTCTAATTACTTAGTGTATTAATGAAGAACATATTATTCTTTCTACATTTTTTTTGATAACTGTATTTCAATAAAGTAAATTTCCTTTGTAATCCAATGTATTTCATTTTATTCAGTAAAAAAACATGATTTTGAGAAGGGACCCATGGGCTTCAACAGGCTACCAAAAGGAGTACAGAGTACAATGAAGGTTAAGAACTACTATACTGGGAAAAAAAAAAAAAAGAACTACTATGCTGGAGGAAACTTACCTATCCACACAGCCCACCCATGTACTGAATGTCCAATCAGGCTTCCCATCTGGAGGAAAAGCCTATAGAGACACAGACCCACTAACACACAAGCAAAGGCCATCCATCAACTCTTCCAGCCTTTCTTAAATGAAGGGACAATGAAGGAACATAAAAACACATCACAAAACTTTAGAGCAGGTGTCATTAAACTATGATCCCAAGGCCAAATCCATCTTACCACCTGTTTCTGTAATGGTCAGCAAGCTAAGAATGGTCCTCAGATTTTTTTAAATGGTTGGAGAAAAAAACACAAAAGAATAACATTTCATGACAATGAAAGTTATACAAAATTCAAACTTCAGCATCCATAAAGAAAATTTAATGGAACACAGTCACACTCATTCATTTACATACTGTACTAGCTGCTTTCACATTACTTAAGCAGAGTTGAGTAGCTGCTAGTTAAATTATGAGAAACCCACAATTAGAAAATGATGCTTTAAAAAAAGATGTAATTTACAATAGCCTCATCAAACACCTAGCAATAAGCCTAACAAAAAGTATAGAAGATGTAAAACATCTACAAAGAAAATTACAAAACACTGTTGAGAGAAATTAGAGGACCTAAAGATTAGACAATTCAATATTCTAAAGATGTCAATTCTCTTCCGAATGATCTGTAGATTAAATGCATTCCCAATGAAAATCTGACCAGGCTTTTCCAAGGAACTTGACAAACTGATTCTAAAATTCATATAGAAATGCAAAAGGCCTCTCTTCCCCTAACTGGCCTGACGTGACCTCTGAAAATGGTTCGCTCTTTGTTTGACCTAGAAAACCCTAAAAATCATGCAAATCAAGAGGTTCAAATCTTTCTGTTATCTTTAAGAACACACATGAAACTGCCCAGGCCATCCAGAGCATGCATATCTGAAAAGCCTCCAAGTATCTAAAAGATATCACTTTGCATAACCAGTGTGTACTATTCCATCACTACAGTGGTGGAGATGGGAGGTGTGCCCAGGCTGAACAGTGGGGCTGGACACAAGGTTGATGGCCCAAGAAGAGTGCTGAATTTTTACTGCTTAAAAATGCAGAGAGTAATGCTGAACTTAAGGGTTTAGATATCGATTCCCTCTCTGGTCATTGAGTACAGCCAGGTGAGCAAAGCCCCCAAGATGCGTCATAGAATTTACAGGGCTCACGGTCGGATTAACCCGTATATGAGCTCTCCCTGCCTCATCGAGATGATCCTTACTGAAAAAGAGCATATTGTTCCTAAACCAGAAGAGGAGTTTGCACAGAAGAAAAAGATATTCCAGAAGAGACTGAAGAAACAAAAACTTATGGCCAGGGAGTAAATTCTGCATGGAATAAATGCAAATAAAAATAAAAAGAGGGGGGAAAAAAAAAGAAATACAAAGGGCTAAAAATACCCAAGACACTTAAGGAAGAAAAACAAGGGGAGAGGATTTGGTTACCTGACATCCAAACTTATTATAAAGCTGCAGTAATTAACATGGTGAGGTCTTGGGGGAGGGCTAAACAGATAAACCAGCAGAAGTAAACGGAGTCCCTGGGGTACCTGGGTGGCTCAGTGGGTTAAAGCCTCTGCCTTCAGCTCAGGTCATGATCCCAGGGTCCTGGGATCAAGCCCTGCACTGTGCTCTCTGCTCAGCAGGGTGCCTGCTTCCCCCACCCCTGCCTACCTCTCTGCCTACTTGTGATCTCTGTCAAATAAATTAATTAATTAATTAAAAAAAAAAAAAGCGCAAACGGAGTCCAGAAACAAACCCATCAAACATGAGCACTTGATTTTGACAATGGTGACACTGCAGAAAGTGTGGGGAAAGATAATTCTTTCCCTTCAGTGAATGGTGCTGTAACAACTGGATACGATAACATGAAAAAAAAAAGTAAAACAAAATTTGTCACCCCTACTTCACAGATACAAATAGAAAAATCAATTACAGATGGCTGCAAACTTAAATGTGAAAAGCAAAACAATAAATCTTTTGGAAGACATCATAGTAAAAGATTTTTATTATCTTGGGATATTTATTTATTTATTTATTTATTTTAAAGATTTTATTTATTTATTTGAAAGAGAGCACAAGTAGGCAGAGAGAGAGAGAGAGGAAGGGAAGCAGGCTCCCTGCTGAGCAGAGAGCCCGATGCGGGGCTCGATCCCAGGACCCTGGGATCATGACCTGAGCCGAAGGCAGAGGCTTTAACCCACTGAGCCACCCAGGCGCCCCATATCTTGGGATATTTAAATAAAACACTAACTATAAAGAACATTAATAAATTTGAATATACTAACATTATGAACTTTTAATGAAAAAATACCATTGTGTAAAGCCACAAAATGAGCAGATATTTGCAACACATAACCCACAATAAAAGGAAAAAAAACCCCTTATGATCCAAAATAAAGAACTACAAATCAAGGGAAAAAAAAACACAGAGAAACCAATAATTATAAGACAAAAACATCTGAACAGGCACTAAAAAAAGGGAAATCCAAATGGACCAGCATATGAAAAGATGCTCCATCCCAACAGTAATCAAGAAAATGCAAACTTAGTTACAATGAGCTACTTCATCAGATGGTGAAAAATACGATGGATGACAATACCAAGTGAGGAGCAGCAGAAATACAGTCCCTCATACACCACCTCTGGGAATAAAATTGGTAGAACCACTTTGGATTGGAGGACAGTCTGGCATTAAGGTAAAGGTAAAGATGCTTACACTCTAAGACCCAGCAGTTTTACTCTTCAGTAACTAAAGAGCACATGTGCAACAGGATACAAGCGAAAGAACGTAGTAGCACTACCCATAACCTCCAAAAATGGAAATCAGACCAAATGTCGACCAACAACGAAATCTAGTATATTCAATAATGGAATACTATCCAGCTCAGAAAATAAACAGACAAGTATACATCTATGAATCTTATAAATATAATGTTGGGAAAAAGACACCAGAAAGAACACATACAATACTATTCTACTTCTATAAAGTGTAAAAATTGGCAAGGAAAAACTGTATTTTTAAGGCTGCCAGCATTAGTAGTAAAACTTAAACTGTAAAGAAGGGCAAGGAAGTGATTAGCATGCAAGTTAGGATTCTAGTTACTTCTAGGAGGAAACAAAGGAATAATGACTGGGAAAGAAGGCATTAGAGGCTTTGCGGGCAATGTTCTTTCTTGAATTAGCAAAGTCTCTACCTGGGTGTTCTCTTTTTAGTCAGCTGTGATACGGCACATTGATGTTTTACAACTTGTGAGTAAAGAGCCTGGGCCAAAACAAGCCTACTTAGGAATAATGCAGGTGTCCACCTAGTTACAGAACTGTTTATTGGAATCTATTTTAAGTGACCGTAGCGTGTTCCGCCTGCCTATCTCCTATATTGGGTTATACATGGATTAGGGACCTTTAACTGGGCATGAAGGACTGGGGTCTATGAGACTAAAACAGTATTAAAAAAAAATACGCATGGGTGGCTTAGTCGGTTGAGTGTCAGGCTCTTGGTTTCAGCTTGGGTCATGATTCCGGGGTCGTGAGATCAAGCTCCGAGTAGGGCTCTGTGCTGAACGTAGAGCCTGTTTGAGGTTCTCTCTCTCTCTGCCCCTTTTCCCACTCATATGCTCTCTCACACGTGTATGCGCTCTTTCTCACAAATAAATAAATCTTTAAAAAAAAAAATGGAGGGAAATCCAGGCCACAGATTTTCAGGGTTAATACGCTGGCTCTGGTCCACAACAGCCATACATGCCCCAAAGGGTGAAAGAAGTTATATACTTGGGTAGTTGAGAGGCTTGCTGAGGAGATGAGGATGCCATATCTCCTGTACTTTCTGTCCTGTACACTTTTATGAAGCTAAGTGTAAGAGGATCACATTAAAGCCTATTTGTGTGAGTCTCACTGCCAATTCAAATCCATCATTTTGTGGTGTGTTAAAATTCACAATAAAAGGGATGCCTGGGTGGCTCAGTTGGTTAAGTGGCTGCCTTTGGCTCAGATCATGATCCCAGGGTCCTGGGATCGAGTTCCGCACCAGGGCCCCTTGCTCAGGAGGAAGTCTGCTTCTCCCTCTGCCTGCTGCTCCCCCGCACTTGTGCGCGTGCTCTCTCTCTCTGACAAATAAATAAAACCTTAAAAAAAAATTTTTTTCACAATTAAAAAAAAGTTCAAAGAGAGGCAAGAGAGGAGCAGATATTGGTTGTTATGGGTTGACTGTGTCCTCCCCAAATTCTCCTGATGAACTCATAATAGTCAGTACCTTACTATGTGGCTTTATCTGGAAATAGGGCCATTACATGTGTAGTTGGTTAAGATGAGGTCATTAGGGTAAGTTGTAATCCATTATGACCGGTGTCCTTATAAAAAGGGTATATTTAGACACAGACATATGAACATAGGGAGAACACAATTCGAATATGAAGGTAAAGATCAAGGTGATGCTTCTGGAAGCCATGCCAAGGAACACCAAAGATTGTCAGCAAACCACCAGAAACTCCTGGAGGAGCATGAAACAGATTCTCCCTCACAGCCCTCAGAAAAAGCCAACTCTGCCAACACCTTGATCTCAGACTTCCAGTCTCCAGAAACACAAGACAACTTCTGTTGCATAAGTCACCCAATTTGCGGTCCTTTGTTAGGGCAGTCCTAACAAAGTAACACAAGCTTTAAGCTATAAATCAGTAAGGTTAGTTATCACCAAATCAAAATCCTTAAAAATTATGACCTAATTTGAAAAGAGAAGTTTTTGAAACCATTTACAACCCATTTCAGAAACAGGGGAAACCAAAATAAAAGCAATACACTAGAACAGTTCATGTTAAATGACTGAATGATACATTTTCTGAAGTGTTACCAGGTTTCCTTGATATAAGCCAACTAGGTCTCCAATGCTAACTAAACCGGGACAAACAGGACCCCTAACAAATTTCTCACACCCACTCCTCTCCATTTTTTTTCAATATGCCAACTTAATCTTACTTTTTTGGGTATTTGCTCACATTCCAGTTTTACTTCCCATTTTATTTTCTCTTCTTGTGTTTTTCTTTTCTCTTCTTGTGTTTCTTCAACTTCTGCATCATCTATTCCATCATCGATTCTGCAGCAAAAATATCAAATAAACATAAGAAGTTTTTTTCAATCTGAAAATGGTTCATACCATAGCATTAAAATGAATGGCTTTGGCTTATCTTCTACTTGCCCTCAAAGAAATTCCAAACTCAAATTCTACTCTAAATACTCCAAGGAATGATATACAAATTTAGGATGAGCAGTACACGTCAACATGTGCTTCTAAGTAAATCAGAAAGCTGAAATTTTAGATTACATAACCTTCATGGTCTAGTAACAGGAGCTATATAAACCACCCATTCATTCATCACTGCATTCATTCAACAGATACTGAGTATCCACCATATACCAGGCTGTAGGCCTTAAATCCTGGGATACAACAATGAAAAAGACCTTGTCCCTGCCTTCTGAGAACTTTCTATGTGCTTGGGAGGAAAAAAATAAAGCAATTTTAATATAGTATGTTAAGCATAGGTACATACATGAGGAACACTTAACTGGTCAAGGATCTTCTAACCTTTAAAGATATCTAAGAAAAAATAAAAAATAAAAAATAAAGCCTCCCACCCCACTAAAAAAAAAAATATATATATATATATATATATATATATATATATACACGTAAGAGTTAGTAAACAGGGGCACCTGGCTGGCTCAGTTGGTAGAGCGTGTGACTCTTGATCTCCAGGTTGTGACTTTCAGCCCCATGTTGGGTGTAGAGATTACTTAAAATCAATCAATCAATCAACTTTTTTAAAAAGTTAGAGGGGCACCTGGGTGGCTCAGTTGGTTAAGTGTCTGCTCAAGCCCTGATCCTAGGGTCATGGGAGCAAGCCCGGAATCAGGATCTCTGCTCAGCAAGGAGCCTGCTTGTCCCTCTCCCTCTCCCTCTGCTCCCTCCCATGCACTCTCTCTCAAATAAATAAAATCAAGAAAGAAAGAAAGGAAGGAAGAAAAGTTAGCAAACAAAGAGGACCATCACGAAGAGCAGTATTTCAGGTAGAATGCAATGTGCCTTTCAAGGTCAGGAGAGAGCCTAACTTACATTCAAGTGGGAAGATGACAAAGAAAAGTTGTTTCCAGACTCACAAGCGCAGAGAAGTCAAATACGCAGAGAGACATTGCCTGAGACAATAACCTGAGGATATTCTACCCAAACTACAAATGAACCCAAGAAAGATGAAGGTGGGAAAGTGATCAACAAGAATGTCACTGAAATTTATAGGTATATCTAAGTAATGGTTTACACCATAAATACAAGGGGCTGAAAGCAATTGTGTCTGGATGAGGAGTGACTACTGAATAAAAGCTTAAGAGAGGAGTTCCATGCCAGATAAAGGCAAGGAGGAAGCAATGTGTACATTCTCGAAAAACACGTTACAACTAGAATGCACTACTAGCACAAGAATGTAAATAGTGGCTCTGAGCTTCCTGCAAAGTTACAGGAGGAGCTCAGGCTTTCCAGCTTCATCCAATTCAACAATTTACCAGTGATCTGTCCCTAGTGAGAGTCTCAGAGCTTCATCGCCGATAAGGCGCCAAGATGTGAGCCTCTACAGAAGCCATCACAAGACCCAATAAGCCACATACTGTGAACCTTCACTACTCCAGTTATGAGTAATGAATCATCTTATGGAGTAGGAAGCAGCCTCTCCGGAGGCAAAGCAATACTGACAATGATGACTCCAAGGGCAGTGACAGCAGCCCCTGACACTTATCATCATGCTTACCCTGTGCCAGAAGTGAGTCCGCACACATTACCCACATCACAACAGCCCTATGACATACGTACTGTGGTGGAAAGCCCATTTTACAGATGAAAACAGAATTACAGGAAGCTTACAGAACTTGCCATACACCTAGTAAATAGGGAGAGCTGAGCTCTGGGCCCAGACAGGCAAAGTCAACTTCCTAGTCAACACGTCCACCTGGATAGCTGCTTGGCATATTTTTAATAGAGCCCAAACTCAACTCCTGACTTAATCATGCTGGGTTTTTTCTTTTTTTTTTTTTTAAGATTTTATTCATTTATTTGAGAAAGAGCATGCACAAGCTGGGGGAATGGCAGAGGGAGAGGGAGAAGCAGAGTCCCTGCTGAGCAGGGAGCCGACACCGGACTCTGTACATGGGACTCAGGACCCAGGACTCATCCTGGGATCATGACTTGAGCCAAAGGCAGACGCTCAACCAACTGAGCCACCCGGGTGCCCATCTCCTGTTATTTTAAATAGCAAATCCGTCCTTCTAATGATACCGTCCCCAAACCTTGTAGTAACTTATACTCCTTCCATATCCCCCATCCAATCTGTGAAAAATCCAGTTTATCTTCAAAATATATCCTTATTTGGCCACTTCTTACTACTAATACTATGATCCAAGCTACTTTTGCCCTGTTACATTCTACTATCAACACAACCACAATGACCCTGCTAAAATGTCTCTCTTGTTGCAAACCTTCTAATAGCCTTTCATCTCATTCAGGGTAAAAGCCAAAGTCCTTATGGCACCTACAAGTCCCTACATGACCTGCCTCCCTGGCCATATCCCCCAGTACCTCTTAAGTCCTACTTCTCTTCAAGTCCTGCTCCTTGAACTCCACTCCAGCTGTCATTCTGGCCACTTTGTTCCCATCACCCAATCACGCCACGCTCACTCCACCTCAAGACCTTTATATGGACGTTTATATTCTCTCCGCTAGAAACCAACCTGCCTCACTCCCCTACTCAAGTATTACTTATCAGTGATATTACAAAGGCTTTAACTACCTTCTTTAAAATACCTATATTCAGGATGCCTGGGTGGCTCAGTGGGTTAAGCCTCTGCCTTCGGCTCAGGTCATGATCTCAGGGTCCTGGGATCAAGCCCTGCACTGGGCTCTCTGCTCAGCAGAGAGTCTGCTTCCCCCTCTCTCTGTCTGCTGCTCCGCCTACTTGTGATCTCTTTCTCTGTCAAAGAAGTAAAATCTTTTAAAAAATAAAATAAAATATCTACATTCTCCCTGCCATCCCATCCTCTCTTCCTTCCCCACTACCCAGCTTTCATTTTCTGCATGGTATTTATCATTACCCAAAATACTATCTATTTATGCATTGGGGGGGGATAAAAATCTCATGAATATGGAGATTTTTATCTCTTTTGTTTATTTATTGCTATAGCCCCAGGGCCTAGGATAATGGCAGGTGCTCAAGAAACAAGTAATCCCCTCATAAAATTACTAAGAAAAAACTCAGAAACCATAAAAGATTGATTCCTGTAAACTTATTTAAAACAAACAAAAAAATCCTTTATGCAATGAAAATAACACCATAAACAGAGTCAAAAGGCAAATAACAAATACGAAGTAAAATATCTGATTAGAGTTCCTAAAATTTTAAAGAGAAGGACCAATGAAGAGAAAAACAGGCAAAGGATATGAACAAGGAACTGTTCACAGATGCTCTTCATACTTCAATACCATTCCACATCTAACATTTGGGCAAAAATTCAGAAATGTCTTTTATGTAGTTTAGTACAGTTTTTATGAATAGAATCTTCCGTCCCACACATTTTCAAATTGATAGATGCTATTGTTTTCTAACATGCAGCTATTGTCTTGTGATGATTCACCTTGCTGAATTCTCTTATGGATTTTAATAGTTTATTAATGTTCCTCTTGTTGTCCTTTGTAGGTGGATCATATCATCTGTAAGTTATTAATGTCTTTCTCTTTTTTCAGTATTTATAGATCTTATTTTATGTTACTAATTTTGCCTTAGAAACAAGGAAATCAAATCATGGGTAACTTGGTCCTAGTTTTGCCACTTAAATTGTGCAATCTTTGCAAGTTATGTTCCTCTCCGTGCCTCAATTTTCTCATCTGCAAAAACAAGGAGTTTCTTTTCTTCAAGGTTAAAATTAAATGACATATTTCACGTAAAGCACTTGGTAAAACTTTTGATGGCAGCCTGAATTAAGGTAATAGTTTCAATTAAGGTATAAGTGAACAAATCTGAGCGATATCAGGAAGTAAAAATCACCCAGACTAAGAGAATGAGTGAAATAAAGGAACAAAAGGCTGTGTGTCTTGGTTTCAGCTTAAGGAAACTGGAGAAAACACACAGGTTTAGAAGTTGATTTTTAGCACTTCAAACAGAAACAAAATAAATGAATATCTGGGTGTAAATAAATTACACTATACACCGCTCTAAATGAGATCAATAAATTAGCACCATTTGGCTAGTAGCGTCAGTCCCTTTCTCAACCTAAAGGAAACGTTACATCCAAATGATGTTTGCTGCTTTACTGTGGTCTTTAGGGTCTTCTGATGAAAATCAATGAACTAGAGGCAAATTATTTACTATTTACCCCCACTGCTTAATAAACTTGGGGTTTCGGGTTTTTCTTAAACAAACAAAAAAAGGTGTTTAACATGTGTCAGTGAGAAATGACAAATGATCTGTCCCCTACGAGCAGACGGTCCGGTGGAAAGAGGAGTAATGTGGGAACACATGGAGGTTTCCAACCGAATCTCCAGGGTCAGGAGCGCAGGGAAAGGGGAGCCTCCTGCGAGCGCTCCCTGGACCCCGCTGGTCCCCTGAAGCAGGGTCCCGGCGCCTCTGGCCGTGGCGGCTTACGAACCGAGCCCCATTGCCGGCTTCCGTCCCCGCGGCTCCAGAGCGACCTCTCCACGTCCGACCCCCGCGCCTGCCAGGCTGACCCCACACGCTCGCCCACGCACTCCCCGCACGACCCAGCGGCGTGGCCCACACGCGGCCCGGGCTGCCTCCGAATGGAACCAAAAGGCGGAATCCGACCCGGGCCCCTGCGATCAAAGCATGAAAAGATGGGGAATCACCTTTCATCAAAGTCCGTGGTCGGTTTTTTACCCAGGGCCGGGTTGGGGGGTTTGGAGAAAAGATTCTCAAAATCCATCACCCTCGCGAGGGCCCGGCAGTTAGAGTAACAACCACCGCGCGAGGAGGAGGGACCCAGCTCCGGGCCCCGGCCGCATGTCGCCCCGCGCATGCGTCGCCCCGCCCCCGCGCACGTCCGCTCGCTCCTTCCCCGCGGCTCTGCGCAGGCGCCAGGATAGTTGGGGGTTTTGTTGTTTGTTTGTTTGTTTGTTTGTTTGTGTTTTTTTGGTGTGCATTTTGATCTGTTATCTAACATATTAGTTAGAATTTTTAACCTGAATCCTTGGGAGTTCTTTCACTTTCATTAGGGGTAAGTGGGCATTCCATGTGGAGAGAATAGTATCAAGGCCGGAAAACAAAGCACGGATTTGGGAAAAGGAACTGTTGAGTTTTGCTTACTCTAATGCCTGTGGAAGAGTGGAAGTTGTGGGAATCATGAAAGCCGCAAACGCTAGACATCGAACCCGACGGGCTCCTACTAGTGAGCGACTGTTTGATTCCCGGCACGAATCAGGGTCCACTTCCCAGACAAGCGAAGAGAAGTTGTACTTTCTCCTGTTGTTTATATTATAGGCAATCCTTTCTTGTACATCAGTCATTACTAAAAATTGAGAGGAAAAGTGAAATGAATTAAGGTATTACCCTATTTGGAGGAAAGTACTATACTACAGAACTCAGATTATTATCATACATACGTTTTCATTTTTAAAAAGTCCAGTATACAGCAAAAGATAACCAGTCTGTGGGAAAAAATTAAAACGGTAGGTAAAAAGCAGCAAATGTAGTAAGAAAAACTGACCTGCAAAGGCATCAGATACTATCCTTTTTAGATAAAGACTATAAAAGGCAAAGTATGTTTGTGATAAATTTGTTACAGGACAGATCACTGGTCTTCCAAACTTTCCCAGAAGATGAGGCCTACTACATTTGAAAACAGCTGCTGCTGATGCCCCCAGTTCTATTCAGGGTCATTTCAATGTCTGACTAAGCACCTGGGCACCTGCTTCTGCAAGTAGCCCTCCTCTCTCTTTCCCATGCCTTCCCCATTAAAGCCCTCCAGCTTCACCTGGACAGGGAAGATGGTCTTTGAAACATCTGTCAACCATCTGCAAATCTCAAGGAAAGGCTGGTTCTGCTATAGACTAAGGGACTTAAATCAGCAAGCAAGGAGTGCATAGGCTTGAAGCAAGGTACGCTTAAGACCATTAGAGTGCTTTTACAGATTGATTCTAAAAAATGGGCCCTGGGTGCCTGGGTGGCTCAGTTGTTAAGTGGCTGCCTTCAGCCCAGGGTCCTGGGATAGAGCCCCTCATCGGGCTCCCTGCTCAGCAGGAAGCCTGCTTCTCCCTCTCCCACTCCCCCTGCTTCTGTTCCCTCTCTCGCTGTGTCTCTCTGTGTAAAAGAAAATAAAATCTCAAAAAATGGGCCCAATTTTCTACCTTTTCTTATACCCACATCCATTGCAATATGACTTTGTAGCTCTTCCCATCAAGTGGTGGGATCTATTTCACCACCTCTTTCATCTGAGTTGAATTCATAACCTACTTTTGCTAATAGAACGGAGCAGAAAAGCCTTGCCAATGCCAAGCTGGGGCCCTAAGAGGCTGTGTGTGTGTCTGCTCTCTCTTGAACTCCTGCCTTCTCCAGAACAACAAGCCCAGGCCACCTTGCTGAAGAGAAGGGAGAGACATGTGGAGGATAAGACAAAAGGAGGAGAACAGCAACACCCAGTCTACAGCTAGCAAAGCCCTAAAAGCAAAGCTGCCAAGTCAACCCACAGCTGACCACAGACACACAATGGAGACCAGTGAAGAACTGAAGAACCTCCCAGATGATCCCAGTCCAAACTGGTGACCAACATCGTAAGCTAAATAGTTGTTTTAAGCTACCATGTTTTAAAAGAAGCTTATTATACGGCAAAACCTGATAAAAAGGGAACTATAAAAAGTGACATTAAGGAGTGGAAAAGAGGGGCGCCTGGGTGGCTCAGTGGGTTAAGCCTCTGCCTTCGGCTCAGGTCATGATCTCAGGGTTCTGGAATTGAGCCCCGCATTGGGCTCTCTGCTCAGCAGGGAACCTGCTTCCCCCTCTCTCTCTGCCTGCCTCTCTGCCTACTTGTGATCTCTGTCAAATAAATAAATAAAATCTTAAAAAAAAAATAAAAAGGAGTGGAAAAGAGCCAAGTAGAGCTTTCAGAAGTTAAAAATACGATATGACATTAAAAATTCAATAGATGGTATGGTACTCTTAAAATGTGTTCACAATTCTTTAACACTTATCCCCTCAAAAGATGGAGACTATTCCCCTCTCCTTAAATGTGAACTAGCTCCGGTGACTTCCAAAATACAGTGTTAGATGGTGCCCAACTTCTGAGACTAGGTGGTAAAAAGCACTGCAGTTTCTGCCTTCCTCTCTTGAATTGCCTACCTGAAGGGAAGTCAGTCACCATCTCAGAAAACACTCCCGCAGCCTGGGAAAAGCCGGCCTTGTGAGTGGGCCACCTTGGAAGCTGATGCGCTAGCACCACTCCAACCAACCTCATAAGAGACTCTGGGACAGAACCACTCAGCTGAGTAGCTCCAGGATTCCTGATCCAAAATAAATAAATAAGAAGATAAATGTTTATGTTACTAGACTCGATTCTTTGGACCCAGCAACGGTAGAAATGAGGCTGGACCCCAAATTTAAAAACACAGGCAAGGCTTTATTATAGGGGCAACAACTGCTGCTGAAGGGAGACACAGTCATGACAAAGGGGTCAAATAAAATGCTCTCTTGCTCTCTGAATAATAACCAGGGAAACTTTTAAAGGGGCCGAGGCGGGAAAGGAGTGATGTTTAAGCACGTAGGGACAGGGAATTCCAGGGAATTGGGGACACAAGCCCAGGTGACGAAACTGTACTTCTTCCTATATCCTATGTTTCATTTGCATGTTTTCTCCACCTCTGGGTGTGTGTTTTAGCATAATAATAAGGGGAAAAATCAGTGAAAGGTAAGTTTGCTGCCCATTTTTATCTCAGGCTAGTCTGAACCTGGTCTAGGCTTGTTCCTTTTGCCGGTGCTTTGTTCCGCAGGAAGAAGCGGTAACATCCTACAGGTTGCTCTGCAAGAGAAGTAATAACAGCCATCCAGGAGAGTCCCAGGTACATAGGGGCTTCTTCTCAGGGTCCCTGTCTCATTTACTGTTTGGTTTTTTTTTTGAAGATTTTATTTATTTATTCAAGAGAGAGAACGAGAGAGAGCGAGCACACAGGAGAGAGAGACAGGGAGAAGCAGACTCCCTGCTGTGCAGGGAGCCCAATGTGGGGCTTGATCCCAAGACACTGAGATCATGACCTGAGCCAAAGACAAATGCTCAACTGCCCGAACCACCCAGGTACCCCTCATTTATGTTTTAAACCACAAAGTTTAGGGATAATTTGCTATGCAGCGATAGATAAGGGATGCCCCTATCATTATTAAGCGGCCGGCCTAAAGATAGAATTATCACATGACCCAGCAATTCTACTCCTAGGTATATACCCCAGAGAATTGAAAACTGGGATTGAGACAGATATGTGCATACTCCTATTCATTGCAGCATTATTCACAAGAGCCAGTAGGTGGAAACATCCCAAGTATTGGATAAATCAAATGTAGTAGATACATACAATGGAATATTATTCAGCCATAGAAAGGAATGAAATTCAGACACATGCTACAATACGATGAACCTTGAACACAGTATGCTAAGTGAAATAAGCTGGGCTCAAAAACATAAATACCGTATTTCTGCTTATATGAGGTATTTGGAATGGGCAAATCAGAGAGACAGATAATAGATTAGAGGCTTTCAGCACTGGGAGAGTGGGAGATGGAAGGGAGTTATTGCTTGATGGTTACAGTTTCTGTTACAATGAAAATGTTTGGAAGTAGATGGTGATAGTTGCACAGCAGTGTGACTGTAGTTAATGCCACTGAATTGTCCCTTCAAAATGGTTAAAATGGCAAATTTTGTATCATATATAATTTACCGCACAAAAAAGCAACTGGCATAATAAGGTGGCGGAATGGTCTCTTGAGTACCAGTTTCTGTACTAGCTAGATCCAAAGTACATGTTTTGTGAACATATGCTATAAATCAGCCACCAATAATATGGTGTTTTGGGGCACCTGGGTGGCTCAGTTGGTTGAGTGACTGCCTTTGGGTCAGGTCATGATCCTAGAGTCCTGGGATCGAGTCCCACACAGGGCTCCCTGCTCAACAGGGATTCTGCTTCTCCCGATGACCTTTCTCCACTCATCCTCTCTCTGTCTCATTCTCTCGCTCTCTCTCTCAAATAAATAAATAAAATCTTCAAAAAAAAAAAAATGGTGCTGTCTCTCCCATAGTCAGGATTCATGGGCCTGGGAATCGAACTATGGAAATAGGAGTCGACCTTTCCTTTATCATCCCTGTGACACCCTAGTAGAAGTTTTTTTTTTTTTTTTTAATTTTTGCTTCTAATCTTCAAAACTTTGAGTTCTGCTTGTCAAAAGCAGAGTTTTTCAACGTCAGCATTTTGACATTTTGGGCTGAGTAATTGACAGTCCTGTGTGTAAAAGGATGTTTAGCAGCATCCCTGGCTTCTCCCCACTAGATGCCAGTAGCACTCCTTCCCCAGTTGGCACCTATATAGTGATTACAATATTTGTGTGCATTAAGGGTGGGGTGACTGTCAAAGATAAACAAAGCCAGACATTAAAGTAGCAAAGACTGATTTTATTCAGAAACTATTGACTGAGGGTAAAAGGCTGAACTCCGTTCAAATTATGTAGAGATGACTGGGTCTTTTTTTTTTTTTAAGATTTTATTTATTTATTTGACAGCGACAGAGATATCACAAGTAGGCAGAGAGGCAGGCAGAGAGAGAGGAGGAAGCAGGCTCCTGCCATGGGGCTCGATCCCAGGACCCTGAGATCGTGACCCGAACGAAGGTAAAGGCTTAACCCACGGAGCCACCCAGGCGCCCCATGACCAGGTCTTTTAAAGGGAGGATGAAATAACATATAATTCGATTTACAGGAAATGTTCAAAAGGCAAATCTATAGAAACAAAAGTAGATTATCCATTGCCTGAGGCAGGGGTGGCAAGACACTTGGGGGGATGGAATGTTCTGAAACTGAATGTTGGTGATAGCTGCATTACTTGGAAAATCTACTAAAAGTCATTAAATTGTACGCTTAAAATGGGTAAATTTTCAGGTACATGCTTTTATATCAATAGAGCTATTTAAAAAATATATATAAAGGGAGGGAGCACCAGGATGGCTCTGTCCTTGAGTGTGGGAGAATGAGAAGCAGGGTATCTGAATTAGCTACCATAAGACCTAAATTAAGTAAAATAGTTACAATAGACAAAGACCTAGAGATTCTAATCTAACTCCGAATGCTAATTATTGTTACTCCAGACAAAACAGATCCGCTTTCTGGAAGTTTCCTAGGAATGTATTATGTCAAAATGTGTCAAGCGCCTACAGAATTATCTATCAATGTGCAGGTCTTGTCAATGGCTGCATTCAATTTAACAACAGCAAAAAAAGCGCGATTTATTTTCTCTTTTTCAATGTACAAATCCAAATTTTTTTAATTTTTAAATTTAATTTACTCATTGCAATTGCTTCTGAATGGACCGCATTTATGCGTTAGTCAAATGCATTCACCTCCACAAAGATATCAGAGAGAATTTACCATTAAGTTCATTCCATTACAAAACAAGGAACTTTGCTTCAAAAGTAAGTTTATTTACTAAATAGGCTAAAACATTGACTTGTCGTTAAAAATTACCGCCAAAGTTCAGGTTCACAAGTGTAAAGACATCTGATGGCTAGTTTTTCCTTACAAAATATTCGTGTATATTTCACATATGGAATATTGTTTTAACTAAACATATTTGATTTTTCTTTTACTCGTATTTATTATTTAATAATTGGGTAAGTAAATTTAGTATCAGAAAAAGTCACATGCCAAGCTATTTTCTTCAAAACGCAATTATCAGCACCAGACATTACCAAAAAAAGGTGGTAACTTGTAGAGGAAGCACATTTTCCCATTATTTAAGCGACCAACGTGATTTTTTTAAATGACTAAACACCCGCCTGTTCTTTATCACCCCACCCCAAACCACGCGGCAGAATGGCTTTAGGGGCCCTTTTTTAGGGCGCGTCTTGAGCCCCCGCGCCCGTGTCCCAGCGGGCCAGCACGAGCTGGGCCTAGAGGCGCGGATCAACAGCACCGGGCTCGCAGGCCTCCTCGCAAGCCTCCTCCCCCGCCCAGTGCTACCCAAGGCGCCGCCTGGCCCCGCCAGCTGGCTGCCGCCTCCGCCGCTTCACAGAGAAGGATGGGAACCCGCCCCTGGGAGTGATTGACGGGCTTCCTCCTCCAATGGCCAACGCGCTTGGCCCCGACGGGCCGGGCAGGGGCCGCGGCACGCGGAGGAATCTCTCCTGCCCTTTAGTCCCGGGCTAGGTGTTGCGGCAGGCGCCATTTTATCGAGCCGCCTGTCTCGGGTGCCGCCATGTTGGTGAGGAGAAATCACCGTTACGGCCAGTGTCCAAATCCCCGCGTCGCTGCACGCCGCCCGCCCGCCCGCTCCCAAGCCTCAGCCACCGGCGGCGAATAGAGACTAAAGCGGCAGCGCCGGCAGCGCGGGGCCGTTGCCCAGTGTTTGCAGTTAGAGCCCCATCTCTCTGGCGTGGTTGTTAATAGACTGGAAAGTCTGTGTCTGTGTCGCTCACTAGTAACCGTGAGTTTTTACCACTTCGTCACCTCTCGGCGGCGGCCGGGAGCAGGTACCCGCAGGCGGCGCAGGGGTCCTCCCCGCGCCCCGCCGCCGCCGGCCTCGCAGACCTGTCCTCCAGCCCCGCCCCGTTCTTGACCAAACATGACAGACTCTGAACATGCAGGGCACGACAGGTCGGGAACCCTTCTTGTCTGTCTTTCTGTCGGATGAGAGGAGGGGTCTGGGGCGGCGGGAGCGGGCCGGGGCCGCGCGCCTCCTGCATGACTTAGACGTCTCTGTGTGGCTCCATCAGTTCCATGACGTGCGCCCTTATGTAAAGCCCCGGCTGGCGGCCGCGGGGGAGGTCGGCCCGGCCGCGCCCGCCTCCCCGCGCCGGGGTCCTTTCCGGCCGGCCCCGCCCCCGGCCGGCACGTGCGAGCCCCCCGCCCCCGGGCGGCTCCGACTGCCTCTCGGTCTGCGCCCGGCGCCTCCCGCGTGCTGGCTCGGTGCTGCGGTCCAGCCTGGGCTGAAACGAAGCCTCTCCGAACCCAGGGTCCGCCGTGCGC
This sequence comes from Martes martes, assembly GCF_963455335.1. Lineage (NCBI taxonomy): Eukaryota > Metazoa > Chordata > Mammalia > Carnivora > Mustelidae > Martes > Martes martes. The sequence goes on along the minus strand of NC_137896.1, from coordinate 102,587,643 downwards.
TTCCAGATGGGACCAGCCAGGAATTTGTAATAGCGGGTGTTCTCTTTGCTGCCCTAGCACACTCCTAAAAATAAACTTTTTTTTTTTTTAGGAAAATTTTAAACAACCCCCAAAGGCCATGTATTTATAGTCTTACTCCTCAGATTTTGAGTTTCAAGTTAAAAATGTTAACACAAAATACGGAGGCTTCTCAGACCTTAGTGTAGCACAGCTTTCTCCTAAAGTAAAAACTCCCTGGATTATCCCCTCTAACTGCATTTTCTAAGTACTGTGTATAATTTGAACATTTGATGGAGATTCTGATATTTTATTTTTGCTTTGAGGGCGCATTCTTGGTTCCTTTTAGTGCTTTGGGGGTATTTTCATATTTTAAAAAGCGCAAAGAGCATACTTAAGTTTTGGTTATGTTTTTAATTTACTATGCTACCTACCTTGCTTGTAAAAACAATGAAAGTTTTAGTTCATTAAATTACTGCAATAAAATCTGTTGCATCTAATTCTTATTTAGAATATTTAAAAATATGGAACCTGGCAATTACTCCTTTGTAAATAGAAGTAATCAAAAGTATACATTGCACTAGTCTAAACTAGATACAGATTGCCTAAGTTTTACCTGTGGAGTAATGTGATATGCTTTTTGTGAAGCAGTCAACACGCTTTTTTTTTTTTTTTAACCCCACAAGCAGAAATAACAATCACTGAAATTTGTACTATCTAAACATTTGGCAACCTTTAGAGTGGTAAAAATATTTCAAAAACTTTGATATCCTAGTGATGAAAGTAGAGCTCCAGAAGACAAGTCAATTAAACAAACAGTTTTTAGAAAGTAAAAAACACTTAAAAATTATGGCAATGTAAGCTTGCACTTGACATATTTTTCATGAGTATTTTACATTATTTTGTCATTAAAATGATAGAACTCTTGGAATGGGCTAACTAATATTTTGAGAAATTTCCCATTCTGAATTTCCCACTCAGAATATCTGTGGACAAACCAATGACCGGGTTTTGCTAAAGAACCCTGAAGTTCATTATTTTGTATGGAGGAAGGAAATGTGTTTTCTGTTCATAAAGCAGCTTCAATATGTAGAATTATGTATTCTATATAATGAAGAAACCTTGTCACCAAATTCAAGTATTGAAATAACTTTGCCAGTAAGGAATATGATGCCAGACTTTAAAAAGAATTTGGAATTTTGAAATATCAAATTAGAAGTTAAAAAGAGTTTGAAGAAGTTTTTGTAAGATTTATTAACAGCTTAGTACTAAGAACTGAAGATTAAATAATAGTGATATTTAGTCTTTTTTTGTTTTATATTAGGACTAAGAAAATAATGTGTTCTAGTGATTACTGAAATAAAAAGGTAAGCTTCATTTTAACTTATTCAGTTGTTAAATGATAGTATTATTTTGAGGCAAGAAGAGACAGTTTAACTTTTTCACATTTTCTTCTGTCAACCTATGTGGAAAACAAACAATTACATCAAAAAACAAAGTGAATTGGGAGTCAGGAAATGGTCTAGCTCCGGCTTTGCTAGCCCTGAGCTTTGGGAACTTGAGCAAGCCTAGTTTCTTTATTGATAAGAGGGTTCTACACGAATTTTTCAAGTTCTTACAAGGTCAGTGTTTTTCACCCTCCTGTGGGAAGCTTTTTAAAAAGCGTTTATTTCATTTCTATTGGTCTGAGCTTCAGCCTGGGTTTGAAAATTTTTTAAAGATCCTCAGGTAATTCTATTATGTGCCAAATTGAGAACCACTCTACTGGATTAATGTTTTACAATCTTAGTTGATCCTCAAAATCACTTTAAGGAATGAAGATTTTTGTCTTGCCCAGAGCAACTGAATCAGAATCTCTAGGGGAGGACTGTGGTAATCAGTTTTTAATAGCCTGCCCAGGTGATTCTTAAGAAATGTGGGGGAAAATGGACTAGTCTGTGAAATTCCGAAATATTTGATGCTTCCATATGATAGCTGTTCTACACTGTAATACAAGTTTCTGTGAATTATTGGAGAAGATACATGAATTCCAGTATTTGGTGCTAGGCATTGTTTCAAGGATATCCTTTTTCTAACGTTTTTGGAAGTTAAGGCATATTGTGAGTACAAGGATAAAAGTTGAATATATGATATTTCCTTACAACTGCTTTATACAAATTAAAATATTGCTATTATAATTTACATCAGAATGAGACTTGAAATGGAAATTCAAAGGAGGTGCAGTTTTTTTTCTTTTAAGAAATGGTAGTTTTTGTGGACATGGTTTATGTGGTGAACGTTTTGCACAAGATTTGTTTGCCAAATGAGGTTGCTTTTTTAAAAAATACCGATTTGGTGTTTCACTATAGTGAGTGAAACATGGTATATTTATATGTGTCACTAATGTAACAATATGCATAAATAAATTTGTGGATATATAGAATATTAGTAGAGAGAACTTCTGCATAGGATCTGAGAAATCAAGAATAGAGGTGAAGTAGGAGTTGGGGAAAGCCAAAGGGAGATAAAATTCTTGTCTTTTCATTCAGTTCTTCCCTTTCTTCCAGTTCTCTAGGTACAACTTCAGCCATCTAGCTTTATATTTCACTGGATGTTGACCCAGTTAAAATAATACACAAATAACTTTTAAAGGCTAAATACTGTGAGTCCTGTTTGGACACATGTACAGTAAAGTAGGAAAGATAAATATATACCTATAAAACTTACATAATTTTCTGAAATATGCTAAAAGTAAAAAGTTTTACAGGATCTGAATTGGGAAAAATGTTAATTTCAGCATGAGTAATAGAAGAGCTTATGATTTTGAGAGTCTTTAATTAATAAGGCTTTGTGTAACCTTCCTTTGGGAAGAGGTTATTCTTTGCCCATTATGAACAACCTTCCTACCTTCTTTCCCTCCTCTCCCCCACTTTCCTTCCTCATGTGAAACAAGAACCAAACTTCCAACTAGTCAGAATTGTAGTGGGTTATATTTTCTCCCTGCTCTGTCACATAATGATTAAAACATTGCTAAGAGACTACCCTGGAGAATCTGAAGGGATTGGTGATAGAGCTGATGATTATACTTTCCATGTGTAACAGGGTTTTCATTTGATTCTCACATTAGTCCCATGAGGCAGTATAGCATTACAATGCTCAGTAACCTATCTACGAGATCCCACAGATAGGGGCTAGATAGAGTCTAGGTATCCAAACTCCTGCCTGCAGTATTATTTTCACTCTTCATTATCTTTGCATGGGGATGGAATAAAAGAAGTTCTAGCCTTTACTTTCTTTCTTTCTTTTTTTAAAAGATTTTATTTTATTATTTGAGAGAGAGAGAGAGAACACAAGAAGGGGAGGGTCAGATGGAGAAGCAGACTCCCTGCTGGGCAGAGAGCCTGATGTGGGACTTGATCCCAGGACTCCAGAATCATGACCTGAGCTGAAGGCAATTGCCTAACCAACTGAGCCACCCAGGTGCCCATAGACTTTACTTTCTAAATTGTTGGGGATTGTAATGTGTACAATTAAGAGAGCCCTCCATTTTCAGTAAAACCTGGGTTTTGATCCTGGTTTTTTTTTTCTTAGTTAATATTTTTCTATTTTTCATGATTATTTTTCTTATTTGTGAAATAAGGTAGTTGAATTGGGTGATATTGAATCTTCCTTCCTACTTTAATAAGTCAGTAATTTTAATTAAAAAATTGGAAAGCCTTATTTCACGTTAGAGTTCACTTAATGTTCTATAAAATACCTTTGTAAGTTAATATGTGTACTTGAGCAAATGCCCCCCCTTCACTGGGCTACTAATTAATTTATTTTTAATTGTAAAATACACATGTGAAGTTTACATCTTAACCATTTGTAAGTGGATAGTTCAGTAGTGTTAAGTACCTTCACATTGTTGTACAACCAAGCTTCAGAACTGTTTCATCTTACAAAACTTAAATTCTATCATTAGTTTATCATTTACTCCTGAGTCTACTAATTTATTGTTAAAACTATCAAAATGAGCTTTTTTTTAGCAAATGTAAAAAATTTAAACTATACATCACGTTCAGGTTTGACTTTGGAAAGCACTTCAACTCTTAGATTCTATTTTTCCTTTCCTAGCCCTTCATAAACTATTTCATTTTTAAATTTTCATTGATTAAATTTTCATTCAACAGATTTCTATGCCAAGTATATAGTGTTAAGCACTGGGGAAGCAAATCTGAATACAGTATCACCAAACTTGCTCTCTGGGATCTTATAATGTAGTAGGGGAAACAGATTGGTAAATACATAGTTATAGCACTAGTCCTATAATAGTAAAGTCCTGTAATAGTAAAGGAGCCACCAGAGGATTTGAACAGAAGAGGAGCAGGGTCATGCTGTGGTAAAGGAATGGTAAAAAAGAAGTTGCTTATGGTAATGTAAGTGACGGGTGATGATGGTTTTAGGCCAATGAGGAGAAGATGATATAAATTGAGTGGCATAGGTGGGGGCTTCAGGGAGGCATCATGGAATTAGCTACATCTGGAAGATGAGTAAAATTTGGCCACGCAGAGTCAAATATATGAAAAGCGTGAAGAAGTGAACTGGCATGGTAGGTTCAGAGATGATAAAAATGTTAGTATGTGAAAAAATGAGGAAAAGTCTTCAGTGAATTAGGGATCTGACCCTGAGTGATGTAAAGATCTTCTCAAAGTTTTTTTAAAGTTTATTTATTTATTTACTTAAGTAATTTCTATACCCATCGTGGGGCTCAAATTCACGTGATTATGCTATTCCTGGCATGATACCTCAGGGCTAGGAGGAGGCAGACTACAGAAAGGGCAGATTAGTAGAAGGAAGACAATTTAGGGAACTTTCAATACTTTCCATTAAATCTTAAGTACCTAATATTTAGTATATATTGTTTTGGACTTGGGGAAGACATCAGTAAAGAAAAAATCCTTTGCCTAATGGAGCTTACATGTTCTTTGGAGAAAGAGGCAATAAATATGAAAAACAAATGTGGTCAATGCTGATAAGGTAAAAAGGGAGGTGGGGTACCCTTTGGGTGTAGGGAGGGCATTCCCATTTTAAATAGGTGTTTAGAGAAACATTCAGCTGAAAAAGTAACATTTGAGTAAAGCCCTGGAGTAAGAGAGGAATCCAGGCCTAGTATGTCTGGGGGAAGAGCATTTTAGATAAAGGGAACAGAAGGTGAAAAAAGCCTAGAACCTGGAATGAGCCTAGTGTAATTAAAGAAAGAACAAGGGAGCAGTGTGGCTAGAGAAAACAGTGAGCAAGGGGGAGAGAAGTAAGAGATGAAATAAGATGGGCAACAGGGGCAATTGTGTAGGGTCTTGTAAAGCCGCTTTAAAGAACTTGGGTTTCGGGGCACCTGGGTGGCTCAGTGGGTTAAAGCCTCTGCCTTTGGCTCAGGTCATGATCCCAGAATTCTGGGATCAAGCCCGGAGTCGGGCTCTCTGCTCAGCGGGGAGCCTGCTTCCCCCCCCCCCCCCGGCTCTGCCTGCCTCTCTGCCTACTTGTGATCTCTCTCTGTCAAATAAATAAAAATAAAATCTATAAAGAACTTGAGTTTCACTCTGAGTGGTAAAGGAGCCACAGGAGGATTTGAACAGAGGAGGAGCAGAGTCAGGCTGTGGTAAAGGAATGGTAAAAAAAAGAAGTTGCTTATGGTAATGTAAGTGAGGAGTAATAATGGTTTTAGGCCAGTGAGGAGAAGATGGTTGGATTTTGGATATGGTTCAGAGATAGAACCAATAAGATTTGCCAATGGATGCGGTATATGAAAGAAAGGAATGAGTCAAATCTACTGTAAAAGTCTAGAAATTGGGTAATGAGGACCTGATCAAAAGCATTGTCAATGAGAAAGCAGACAAAAGGCAAAATTCATGAGATATTTCTTAGAGTTGATAGAACTGGAGATAAAATCGAAGAGTTTTTAGCAAAGATGTCAGTCAAAATGATGAGATATGTGGTAGACCATAAGGAAGACAGTTTTCTGGAAGCCAAGGGAGGAGAAAGTTTCAAAGAAGGGATGATCACAGAGCAGATAAATGTAAGGTTTAGAAATTGGCCACAGGATATCCTAAGTTAGGACCTTTAAAAGGATGAATGAAAGAGTGCTTCAAGGGCTTGCAAGCATCTGGCCTTCACACCTAAAATCTGACCACATTGTAGTTTGCCTAACAGGTTGTTTAAAAATATTTGTGTTTGAATGCCATTAGATGTGATTTGTGTTCTTCATCCTCCACTGTCTTTTCAGGGATACTTTTCTTTGCAAACTCAGCACCCGAGGTCTGCTCATTAGGTGACTTGCCTGATCATGTAGGCATTTAAGTTTGTGACCCTTTGTTATATGAATGAAGTTTTCACCTGGACAGATAGGTGATCTGGTTCCCGAAAAAATCTCACAGAAATGGGTGGCTTTGAATTTACCAGATCAAGCCTCAAGTCAGTCTAGGGCTATCCCAGTATTCTTTTGTGCATTGACGCCCCCAGTGGCCTTGTTTCAGTTTTTCAGATTCAGAAACACATCAGTCTCAGCTGATCAGACTTGGAGATATTAATTCATCCTAAAAAGTAATAAACGTGGCTAACATTTACATGGTGCTTGCTATATGCCAGGTTCTGTTTTAAGTACTTTACATGAATTATTGCATTTAATCTTCATGACAGCCCTACACAGGAGCCCTCATTTTACAAATGAGGAAATAGACACTAAGAGATTGATGAATTTCCCAAGGTTGCAGAGTACATCAGTGGGAACTCAAGTAATCTGATTCTAGAGCCTGCATATTTATTCCAGGATAGAAATCCCTATCACAAGAGAATGTATGTATTTGTGTGAGTGTATCAGAATACCAATTCAGTAATGTAAAATGAGGATTAGATATTTGCACCAGGGAGGGTATTCTTTCCATGTAGAATGCTATATGGAAAACCAAATTACCAAATATTGCCTAATGAACAGGAGCATGGGATTAGGATGAGGGAGTTGATTGTAAATGACTAGAAGTTTAAATGGCTTTGGGCTCAGATAGAGTGATAATTCCATCTTCATAATGTATCTGCCAAGCACTTACTTGCATTTATCACCCTTACAGGATATCTCCTCCCCTGGGCACTGTTTACATCAGCACTGGTCACATTTGTCTCTCTCTATGTTTCCTTTTTCATCATTTCTGTTGCTAACCAGCCCTCCTTTCTGATAGGTACATTTTTTTTCATTGCATGTTAATATCTTAAATTTAGTTAGTCATCTTTTACTTGGTCCTGTGTATCTGACTTCCTCATCTCTGTTTTGGTTCATCTTATCTTGATTTTATGGTTGAACTTTCTAAGGTGATACAGTTCTGAGGAGATACTATTTCTAGTATCTTTTTTGAGGTGTTTGGGTCCTGGGAGGTGTTGCTTGACTGCTGATCCCATGTACCAACCCAGATAGCAGTCATTGGATGACCTTTGCAAAAGCAGTTTCAGCAGATTATTATTACTCTTGGCAAAGAACAACCTTTCTCTAATGTAAAATAGCTTTATATTTCTTTTCTTTTCTCTCTCTTTTTTTTTTTTTTTTGAGTAGGCTCAGAGCCCAATTCAGGGCTTGAACTCACAACCCTGAGACCAAGACCTGAGCTGAGATAACACTTAACTGACTAAGCCACCCAGGCACCCCATGCTTTGCTTTGTTTTTAATGCGAGTTAATGGCTTAATATTACTACTTCAAATGAACTCTTATAATACGTCAGCTTTTTAAATCATACCCACATTTTTGATTGGCAGATAGCCAAAGCAAGTACCAAGGAGTGTTTAAAGGGAATCCTAAGTTAATTATCATTAAAATTATAAAACCATGTAATAATTATTAACAAACTATTTATGAAAGTGATAGAAAACTAGGTTTAGAACTTGTTCTAGGTTTAAAACTTGTGATACTCAATATTTTACATACATTGTTATTTACAATTCACACACTTTATTTTTTTAAGATTTTATTTATTTATTTGAGAGAGAGAGAAAGCACGAGTGGGGGGAGGGGCAGAGGGAGAAGCAGGGAGCCATATGCGGGGCTCAATCCCAGGACCCTGAGACCATGACCTGAGCCAAAGGCAGATGCCTAATCGACTCAGCCACCCAGGTACCCCTATAATTCACATACTTTAATTCATATGATTCGTGTAGATAGAACAGATAGCAATATCTTCATTTTATAGTTTAGGAAACAGATTTAGAAGGTAAATAACTATTTATGACAGTCTGTGTCTTGTAGCATTTTATTTCATACTTTTTCCCTTGCCACTGTTGCCTCTTGATGGTACTAAATCTGACACCAGTCCCAACACCCAGTTGATGATTTTCCGTAATAAAGAAACTAGGATTTCAAAAAAAAAAAAAAAAAAAATCTTACACCAGATGCTGGATTGGGATATTGGATCCATAAAGGGGTTTGGTTTTGTTTTTTTTTTTTCTTTTAGATATTACTTGATCCCAGGCAATTTCAGCCTACTTTGTTATAAATTCATCTTATATGACAGTTTTTCTAAATCCTAAAACATTAAAAATTGAGTGTATAAAGAATATTAATTTTCACATATTTTTGAAAGTATGAGATCAGTTAAATCTACCTACGTCTGCACATTTTTAGCTATAGAAAACAAGAATTCTTCTATTGTGTACAGGTTTTAACCTATTAAGAGAATTTATTGAAAATGCATAGAGATCAGAAGAGCCAACGCCTCCTTTGCTTGGATTTTCTTGATGACTGGCACTTGACAATAAGGTACTAGATTGCTGGTTCTTGTGTGTGGGGTTTGAGTTTTTTACAAAGGCTACTCTTTGGCCCATAAAGGATCTTGTGGGTTGATTTCTTTTCTACATCCTTGGCATACGTAGGAGTCTATTTTAAAATTATATTTTATGTAAGCAAAAATGGAAGTGAATAATGCATTTATGTAAGAAATACCTACATGTTTTGGCTATATATACATATTGTACCAAATATACATTTAAAAAAAATTACAGATATCCAAGTATGAAAAGCAACTGTAATGCGCATTATAGGTAGTGAATAGAGGGTCACTTTCTTTTTCTTTTTTTTTTTTTTAAGATTTTTAAATTTATTTATTTGACAGACAGAGGTCACAAGTAGGCAGAGAGAGAGGAAGGGAAGCAGGTTTCCCCGATGAGCAAAGAGCCCAATGCGGGGCTCGATTCCAGGACCCTGGGATCATGACCTGAGCAGAAGGCAGAGGCTTTAACTCACTGAGCCACTCAGATGCCCCTAGAGGGTCACTTTCAACTGAGATTACTGGAACACAAGATAGTTGGGGGAACTTTTTTTTCCTCTAACATTTTCCTTTATAATTTCTTTTTAAATATCTGGAGAAAAGATGATTATGTTTCACATAACTTTAGAGGTTTTTTCTCATGAAATTTTGAGATAGCAGAGTTAACATTCTGTTTTTAATTCATCCATCCACAAAAGGTGTGAATTCTCAAATAGGATTTTTTTCTTGAAAGATTCATGGGATTAAATAATTAAAAATATTCTTTAGAAGTTACTCTGTTTAATGTTATGAATGTTAGAATACCAAATAAATGAATAAAGTTAGAATCATGACATAATTTCTATTATTCTGTTTTGTATTTTTCTCTTTTTTTAAAGATTTTATTTATGTATTTGACAGAGAGAGTGAGAGAGCACAAGCAGGGCGAGCAGTAGAAGGAGAGGGAGAAGCAGGCTGCCCTCCAAGCTGGGAGCCCTATGCAGAGCTCGATCCCAGGACCTTGGGATCATGACCTGAGCTGAAGGCAGAGGCTTAACCATCTCAGCCATTCAGGCGCCCCTGTTTTGTATTTTCCATTTAAATTTTTATAATCATTTGTCAGCTCAAACAGTGTATAATATTATTATTAAAATCAATAGCTAAATTACTCTCTCAATATTATTACTCCTGTTTTCTACTTGGCTATTTGAAGATTGTTAGTTTCTTTTGTACATAAAATGGTTTTCATAATCATTAATTGCACATTTTTCTCTTACATTAATGTTCATTTGTACTTCATCGAATTGATAAAATTTCAGTATATAAAGCACACAAGGAGATTCTTGTTGTAAGCTATACCTAAAATACCGTCTTAACCTGGAAAATGGATATTCAGATAATAATAGTAAATCCAGATGACGTGGTTTTTTAGTATATATGACCTATTATGCTGATTAGATATAATAGTAACTAACTTAAGGATCATGTAATTTCTAGTCTTGTCGTATTCAGGGATCCAGAAATGACTTGAAGCAGACCAAGGCAGAATGGAGAAACATGCTTTAGCTGGATACTTAGACCAAAGCCTAATTTTGGCATGTTTAAAAAAAAAAATACTCCAACAACACTCCCCAAAACCTAGAGCCCTGGTACCTCATATCATAGGTAATATGATAGCAAGTAATTTGGCATATTGGGAACTTTAACAGACCAAGTGGGATTTTTTGAATATTACTGGGTTGTAGGTAATTTTACCCAGTTCACTGTAGATTCATCCAACAAAACTTTTTCAACTTTTTTTTTTTTAAGATTTTATTTATTTATTTGACAGAGAGAGATCACAAGTAGGCAGAGCAGCAGGCAGAGAGAGAGGGGGAAGTAGTCTTCCTGCTGAGCAGAGAGCCCAAAGTGGGGCTCGATCCCAGGACCCTGAGATCATGACCTGAGCTGAAGGCAGGGGATTAACCCACTGAGCCACCCAGGCGCCCCAACTTTTTCAGCTTTTGTTATGATGTCATGACCCCTAGATTACTTTCTAGCTTTCAAATTCTGTGTATTTTATTTGCTGAGATTTGTTTCTATTGAGTTTCTAGTTTCTCCTACTTATACTGGAGAGCCTAAGTCAAGAGGATAAATTGAAAGGAAAGGAAAGTAAATGAATTTTAGCTTAATGAGTTAACCAAGATAGCAAATGAAGTATAAAAAATAATTTTAAAAAATGTAATCTCAAAAAAGCATATGGCAACCTAACACACAATGTTGTTTTATTCTCGTAATAGTCTGTCTCAGCTAATGGCATTAAGGATGTTTGAGGAGTAATATAGTTTTCTTTCATGGTGTCAAACATACAAGCTCAAGGATATATTTGAAAATTCTTCATTTCCCAAGGGGCGCCTGGGTGGCTCAATCTTTAAACGTCTGCTTTTGGCTTGGGTCATGATCCTGGAGTCCTGGGATGGAGTCCCACATGGGGCTCCCTGCTCGGTGGGAAGCCTGCTTCTCTTTCTCCCACTTCCCCTGCTTGTGTTCCTGCTCTCACTGTCTCTCTCTGTCAAATAGATAAAATCTTAAAAAAAAGAACAGCTCTTCATTTCCTGAGATTAATATTACAGCAATGCCTCTTCTGTCTGGCACTGGGCAGGGAATTTAGCATCAATAGACATTTTATTATCAGAAACTAATTTTATTATAAATATTTCCAAAGGATCGCTTTGTAAATAAAATTTGTGGCATGCCTTCCTCTCTTACTAACTAGACAATTACTGATATTTTTTTCTCAATTACTTTGGATGATCATGAATCTCTGTTGTCACCATAATTACTATGAACCCTAGGTATTATGCTCCATCTTGTGTTTTCTTGTTGGGTCCAGGAGACTTTGGAAATAGAGGAGGCTTTCACACAGACTGTTGCTAAGTATTGCTTAGTGATAGGATAAAGGAGAAAAGCCTCAGGAACAGGCTCCAGATTTGGTCTACCACAGTTTCTTTTCTGCATTTACTTATTTGAAATAATTTTTCATTGTTATTCTCTGAAGGAAGAATAAAAGAAATTTCCCCTTTGGAGTCCATGCTTTTGGGATTTGTAACATTTCCCAGTTTCTGTGAAAGTATCTGTCATCTTCCATACCCATTCTATTAAAACACACATATTTCAGGTAAATCACAAGAGAAGAGGAAACTTCAGTTGAGGGCTATCTATTGTGAACAGTGCTAAGTAATTAACTAACTTTATCTCACTTAATCCTTAAACAACTTTGTGATGGTAGATTGATTGATCCTATCTGCAGATAAGGAAACTGAGTATTAAGGGGAAAGATAATTGGTTGAAGTCAGTATGGGTAATATATGACTGGGAAGCAGAATCTGAGTGCAGATCTTTCTGGCTCTAGAGCTTTTGTTCTTCTACCTTACATGATGATTTTTTTTTTTTTAAAGATTTTATTTATTTGACAGGTCACAAGTAGGCAGAGGGTCAGGCGGGGGGCTGAGGGGGGTGGCATGCTTCCTGCTGAGCAGAGAGCCCCATGCGGGGTTTGATTCCAGGACCCTGAAATCATGGCCAGAGCCGAAGGTAGAGGCTTAACCCACTGAGCCACCCAGGCACCCTACACAATGCCTTTTTTTTTTTTTTTTAAAGATTTTATTTATTTATTTGACAGGTCACAAATAGGCAGAGAGGCAGGCGGGGGTGGGGGGAGTAGGCTCCCCACTGAGCAGAGAGCCTGATGCAGGGCTCGATCCCAGAAGCCTGGGATCATGACCTGAGCCGAAGGCAGAGACTTTAACCCACTGAGCTACCCAGGTGCCCCCTAAACAATGCCTTTTTAAGTAATTGGTTTTAACATGCCACAAACTTGGTTATTGTTCTTATTTAACATTCCTGCTTTAATTTCCAGGTTCAGGTGAGCTCACTTTGCCAGAATCCTGGGTCCTCATTAAATAAGGTGTTTGTTTGATTTTTGTTTGGGTCTTCTTTAGCTTTAGGTGAAAATTACTCTTCTGGCAGCCAGCTACCTCATTAGTATTTGACTCTCTTTTCTGGATGTTGGTGCTTAGCTCCTTTTTGTTTTTATTAAATGGTAAACCTTGAGTGATAACATAGCAGTTTCCATTACTTCCAGCATTCCTCTTTTTTTTTTCCTTCTTCTGACTTTGATGTGGAGGCTTTCATCTTATGAAAGCTGTTAATCTAAACTACACCACTTTTCTTTTTTTCCAAGTCATATAAGTGATTTTTAAATAGAATTAAACAGTACTTCTCATCAGAAACCCTGGAGGCCAGAAAACAGTGGGATAATGTGTGTGTGTGTGTGTGTGTGTGTGTGTATTTTTTTTAAGATTTTATTTATTTATTTGACAGACAGAGATCACAAGTAGGCAGAGAGAGGGGACAGGAAGCAGGCTCCCTGCTGAGCAGAGAGCCCGATGTGGGGCTCGATCCCAGGACCCTGGGATCATGACTCGAGCCGAAGGCAGAGGCTTTAACCCACTGAGCCACCCAGGCGCCCCCAATAAAAGATTTTTAAAAAAATATGTATTATCGGGGTGCCTGGGTGACTCAGTGGGTTAAAGCCTCTGCCTTTGGCTCAGGTCATCATCCCAGGGTCCTGGGATCGAGCCCCGCATCGGGCTCTCTGCTCAGCAGGGAGCCTGCTTCCTCCTGTCTCTCTCTGCCTGCCTCTCTGCCTACTTGTGATCTCTCTCTGTCAAATAAATAAATAAAATCTTTAAAAAATTTTTTTTTATTGAAGTACAGTTGACATACTATGTTAGATTAGTGTACAACATAGTGATTCAACAATTCTGTATATTACTCATTGCTCATTACAGTAAGTGTAGTCACCATAGAATGTTATTACACAACATTATTGACTATATTCTTTATGCTGTACTTTTCATCCCCATGACTTATTTATTTTATATCTGGAAGTTTATACCTTTTAATCCCCTTCACCTGTTTTCACCTTTCCTTTAATGCTGTCCACTCTAGCACCCACCAGTTTGTTCTCTGAATGAATCTGTTTGTTTTTTGTTTGTTTGTTTGCTTGCTTGCTTGTTCTATTTTTTAGATTCTGCATGTTCAAATGAAATCATATGACATTTGTTTTTGTCTGTCTTATTTCACTTAGCATAATACCCTCTATGCCCATCCCTGTTGTCACAAATGGCAAGATCGTTTTCTCTTCTTAGGGCTGAGTAATAATCTAACATGTGTGTGTGTGCATGTGTGTGTGTATCACATAATATTCTACTCTGTGTGTATGTATGTATGTGTGTATATATGTATATATACACACATATATGTATCTCACATATATTATGTGTGATATTCCTGTGTGTGTGTGTGTGTGTTACATACATCACATCTTCTTTATCCATTTATCTAGTGATGGACATTTAGGTTGCTTCCCTATCTTGTCTGTTTTAAATTATGCTGCAGTAAACACTGGGGTGCATATATCTTTTCAAATTACTGTTTTAATTTTCTTTGAGTACATACCCAGTAGTGGAATTACTGGGTTATATTTCTATATTCAGTTTTTTGAGGACCCTACATACTGGTTTGCGCAGTGGATGCACCAATCTGCATTCCAACTAAACTGCACCACTACTTTATCCACTTGTCTGGGACCCTGAAATGAACAGGAAACCCATTTTCCACCTCTATGTGATTTGATTCTTTTTACTTTTTAAAAAATCTATACAATTAAAATTTTTGACCAATTTCCTTTGAGCCCCTAAAAAAATACTGTTTAGTAAAGAGAAAGCTCTATAGTACCTTATAACTCTAAGTCCCATATTATCAGTACAACTGACCTAGCCTGGTGGCTGCCATTTCCTTATAAACATTAAAAGAACTTCGGTGGGGGGCATCTTGGTGGCATAGTTGGTTAAGTGTTGCCTTCAGCTTGGGTCATGATCCTGGGGTCCTGGGATGGAGTCCCACATTGGGCACCCTGCTCGGTGGGGAGCCTGCTTCTCCCTCTCACTCTGCCTGCCGCTCTGCCTCCTTGTGCTCTCCTTCTCTCTCTCTGTCAAATAAGTAAAATCTTTAAAAAAAAAATAAAATAACTTCTGTGGAATTGAAGTAACTCATATTTACTTTTGCATGTGAGAAATGCAACTTTTAGACCTTAACAGTTTCTCTGTCATCTCTTAAAATACCACTTAAATGTGTGTGGATGAAGTTTCTTTTTTTCAACATTTATTATGAAAAGTTTCAAATATGCAAAGATGTTGAAAAAAGTTTACAGTAAACACCCTGATATCCTGCCCACCAGTTGGTGAGCTTCTTAAATAATCTTCTTTACATTAGCGGCTATTAAGTGGTTTGGCTATTTGCAGTTTCCTCCTAACACCAAATGCGTGTAGCTGTTATAGCAACATGGTAAAGAATTATGGATCTGGGAATCAGACTGAGTTTGGGCTCTAGCTCTGTCATCTACTAGCAGAATCATTAAGCTCTTTGTCCCTGTTCTTCACCTGTTTAATGAGGATAACAACATATTTCATAGTTAACATGAAAATGAGGTGAACTGATTGAATGTGTCTGTAGCATAGTAATTATTTGGTAATTGTTAACTATTATGTTGGATTTTTTTAACTGTAAATTTGATTTAAGATGTTATTTTACTTCAGAATTACTGTTACTTGATCATAAACACATTTGCTAGAATTGAAGATAACCTTAAATAGGAAAAGAATTAGGTAATAAAAAGTATAGACTAAAAACTGCTGAGAATTATATTTTAAAGTATTTGTTAAAGTCCCATATCCATAATCCTCTGATGGCCCCCATTTTTTTAAAGGTTCTGTTCTAGGCAGTATTTTGGCCTTTATGGGGAAAATAACAAAATTAATTTACCCTTTTTTAGAAAAGGAACAGCTAAAGTGGAATTATTTGCATTTTTAATTTGTTAATATCTAGATGTGAGAGATTGATTGCAGGACTACGAAGACAAACTGGCACTATAATGAATGATGAATATTAATGCTTGCTTTAAAGAAGAGCCTTTAGTTTTATTTATGTTCTCTTTTGTTTTCTGTATTTTGTTGATTTCTGCCTTTATATTATTTTCATTCTTCTCCTGGGTTTACCCATTTCAGAGTTCTTTAGTTGAATGTATAGCTCATTTATTTTTAACCTTTTATTTCCTGAAAAAACGTGTTTAAATAAAAGCATAGATCTCCTTCTAAGGACTCCTTTTCTTAAGTCTTTTAATTAATAACTTCATGGTGTATTCTGTACTGAATTTATACTGGGAGGTTCACCAGGAAGTTACATTGCTTGAATTTAGATGTTCCATTATTATGTTACTGATATATTCATTACCTGCATCAGATCATTATAATGCCTGCTTTGAAGATTTTGAGGCTGAAATGATGGGGATTGTGTGCTCCTGTGATATAGAATATTTACACATTATTCATTCATATCCTTACTACTTTTAAGAAA